>NC_135235.1:515289255-516604255 GCF_051348905.1 Ranitomeya variabilis
CAGTGAAGCCTTCGCTGAATCGTCCGCATCCCGCAGTTAATGCAGCAAAAGGTACCGGTACGGCTTAGGTACTTTAGGCCGGCTCTGGCGGCGGGTCCATGCGGAGTGGAGTAGATGAAGCTGGCCGCTGCTTGCTGCTCCGGAGCGCACAGTCCATGCGGGGGATGGTGCACCGGGCACCGGGGGAGGACAGGACGTGCAGGTATCCGCCGCCTCCTGCGCCAACCACAGGGCCGCCCCCGGCCACGAACCCCCCGGAGAAGCTGGAGCATTTGTCAGGGAGCAGCAGCTGGTCGTGCCCGAGGTGGCTTCCCTTTCTCATGGTACGGAGCCGCCGCCTTCTCCGCTCTCCTCCTTGTGACCCCAGTAATCCGCACAACCCGGCCTGCACCCTACAAATAGCCGGGGCTGCAGTTAGAGCAGGTCCCCTCGGTGCTGAGGTGAGCTCGTCGGAGGCGGATTGTACGGCTGTGTGTGCTCGGGCCCCAGCTCCGACCTCCCTGCCACCGCCGCGGCTGAAAAATGGCTCCAGGAAGCTGACAATGAATGAAGGGATGCGGTTTACGCGCGAAGGTCGGAGCTGGGGCCCGAGCACACACAGACGTACAATCCGCCTCACAAGGAGGAGAGCGGAGAAGGCGGCGGCTCCGTACCATGAGAAAGGGAAGCCACCTCGGGCACGACCAGCTGCTGCTCCCCGACAAATGCTCCAGCTTCTCCGGGGGGTTCGTGGCCAGGGGCAGCGCTGTGGTTGGCGCAGGAGGTGGTGGATACCTGCACGTCCTGTCCTCCCCCGGCCCGGTGCACCATCCCCCGCACGGACTGTGCGCTCCGGAGCAGCAAGCAGCGGCCAGCTTCATCTACTCCACCCCGCATGGACCCGCCGCCAGAGCCGGCCTACTGCAGCCTGCACTGGGGCGCCTTCCGGCGAAGCGACGATTAGAACTTGGAGATGGAAGTCAACAGTATCTTTCTGAAGGATTAAAAACACCAAAAGGCAAAGGAAGAGCCACTGTATTCTGTCCCGACAGCCCAAAAACTCCAAAATCACCTCTGGAAAAAACAAGATATGACACCTCACTTTTTTTTTTTTTTTTTTTTTACATTTACACTGGTAACCAGGGTAAACATCGGGTTACTAAGCGCGGCCCTGCGCTTAGTAACCCGATGTTTACCCTGGTTACCAGTGAAGCCTTCGCTGAATCGTCCGCATCCCGCAGTTAATGCAGCAAAAGGTACCGGTACGGCTTATATTTTTCCAACGTACAGTACTATGTCTTACTTTCGGGGGTGCGTCTTACTTTAGCCGACCCCGCTAAAACCCCCACTACGTCTTACTATCGGGGGTGTCTTACTATCGGGGAAACACGGTACTAAGAATCTGAAGTTAAACGTTCCTTCACAAAAACTTGGACAGAAATTCATTGGCCCTTTCAAGATCAACGGTATTGTGAGCTCTGTGGCCTGCCGGCTGAAGCTGCCTAGGACTATGAAGGTACATCCAGTTTTTCATGTATCTTTACTAAAGGCTGTATCTCCTAATACCTTCCAGGGACGTGTTGTGCCACCTCCGCAGCCTGTGGTGATTGATGGGCAAGAACAATTTGTGATGGAGGAAATTGTTGATTCCAGGATTCGCAGGAATCGGCTCCAATATCTGATAAGATGGCAGGGATATCCCCCTGAGGAAGACTCTTGGGAACCTGTGGAAAACATCAATGCCCAACAGAAGATTTCTCGTTTTCATCAGAGATTCCCTGAGAAACCACGTCCAGGATCGTCCTGAGGCCACTTCTAAGGAGGAAGTAATGTCAGGAATCTGAACATTTTTTATTACCTTTTGTGCGTTACTGCCCTTTTCCAAGATGGCGTCTTTGGTCTCATATGCACTGTGTCTTCCTGCTATAAAACTCCACCCCAGCCTTCAGTCTGTGCTAGAGTATTCTGCCTTGCATCTGCAGTGCCCCAGAGTCCTGGTCGTTGCAGTATTGTCGCTCTTCCACCAGGGGGAGTGATGGTACGTCTGATGGCACTAAAGGAGTTCACCTGACCGGGTACCACAGTCACACACTACACTTCACACTCCGGCCACCAGGGGGAGCAAAAGGTCCTATCTATTAGGCCACTCCTCACACTCTGGTAAAACTGGGGGTTGGATAGGAAGTTAGGGAGAAAGCTGTCTGGGTGCGACCCAGGAAAGACCTGTCAGGCAGACAGGGAGAAAAGGAGGAACATCTGAGCTGTAGACAGAGGTCCCTGTCAGGGGTGGGATCCTGGCAGAGACTTAGCAAGAGATAGAACATTACGGAGCTGCGCCTGCACCTGAAACATACACAACAGTTGTGAGGACTATCCCGTGGTGCTCAGCAGGGAAGTACTACAACACACAGGCGCTAGTAGGAAGGCTACTGATTTCCACCTGCAAAGGGAACTCTGGATGTGCCTTCGGACCAGCCGGATTCAGCTAGCCCTGTTAGCAGTGCTCTGGATGGTGGACGCTGAAGTCTACAGTAAAAGGTAAAGAGACTGCAACCCTGTGTCCTCGTTATTTACTGCGACCTACATCATCATCACCATCTACCTTACTGGGAAGCCCTGGGGACATACTTCACCTGTGGTAAGGTACACCATCTAGCTGCTATAACATCACCCCAGTGGACCCCTCAGCAGCGTCGGTCACCCTGGCCGAATACCACAGGTGGCGTCACGAACACTTGACAAACTACACCACCGCCTTTTAATTGGGCGTCCCTTAGCAGGGCCACGGACCGGGTCGGGCCACCGTGACATCCCCAGAACCGAGACCGAGGGACCCGGTACTGAGTACCCCACTGCCCTGCGCCTGGGGGCGATCCAAATCTTGGCGTCACGAACAGGATCTACTTAAGCCTGAAGAATCAGGTCATGTGTGCCTTAGAACTGTGCCAGAATTGTTCTTGAACTGTGATTTGCTTAAAGACTGTGTATTGCCATTTGCCGCCAAAAATTCCCGCCAAAACCGCCGCCATTACAGCGCCACGAGGAGCGCAGAAGAAGAAGAGGGACGTGGAGTTGTGGCCGTAAATGAACTGAGAAGCGCGAAAAATAATGGCCGCCCAGTCTAAATATTTCTGTACCTTGAGGACGTGTCCGTCAGCAGCTGAGATCCGCCTCCTGATCCTCAACGGCGGGTGGAGACAAAGAAAGCTAAACCGCCCACGAAGGAGAGAGCGGGAAAAGGACCAGGAAGAGGCGATCTATGTGGAGGACGCCATGGCGAGCTGCCCAGGTCCAGAGCGTGGGGCCGGAGCAGAGGACTCCCCCAGCTACCCAGAAGGGCACCAGAACCAGGCCTCCACCGCTGACACCGACTCCCTGCAGGCCGGAATGGAGGAGTTGATTGACCAGCTCCTGCAGATGCGGGTAACCACCAGGGTCGCATACCAGACGACACCTGCGGAGGATTCCTCAACATCACCACCGCTCCCTACATCGCTACAGGAGCCGCTGCCAACACCGTCGCAGACGCCGCCGCCAGCAGAGCCAGCTGACATCGAGGACACCACTGCGGCAGGTAAGAATGCCGACCCTGCCTCGGTGACCGAAAGACTGCTGATAGGCCCCGTAGCAGTGCTACCTGCTGCCACAACTAAGACTAACGACATTAACCCCCTAGTCTCTGAACTAGCGAATCCCAACACTACCACCATTGTGTGCATCATTTCTACTACTGAACCTGACACTAAAACTGACATTCGAATTCAGACCCCTGGTGATTTGACCACACCTGAGAGACGACCCAATGACCTTGACACCACAGCAGACGAGGACACGGGATCAAAGCTTCCCCGGTCAAGAAGTGTTCCTTATCGACTGATGTCTTGCAACTTACAAGAATACACCTCGGAGAACTGAAAACTGTAAATAGTTAACTGTTTGTTTCCTGGTTTGCTGCTTTAAACCCGTCAAGGGTTAATTCTTAAAGGGATCCCTTCGTTTACCCGGGATCCCTATTGCTTTTGTTTCTAAGTTTTGCACAAGTTTTCTAAGGTTATCAAAGAGACTGCCGAATCATGGACGGTGAATGGTTCACAAACTGTCGCTGTATGTAGTTTGCACTTTCTTAAAGGTGCTCCCTACTGGTTTTACACAAAGAAGAGCTTTTTGAAGAGACTGTTCCTGATTACAGCGTGGAAGTTCTTGCTTTGAACAGACTTGCAAATTGGTGATTTGTACTACCTCAAAAGAGACTTGGTTCCCCCTTAAAGGGAATGTTAATCTGCTGCACTTAGCCTAGAACATGATAATGTTGCCTTAAATAGCTAGATAGTAATAATGTTTTATATAGTGATAGCATGTAGTTAGTAAAGATAGTAATAAGGAATAGAAGTGTTGATAATGTTCTTTAAATAAAATTTAAGTTAAAGTAATTTCTAGGTTACATAGAATTAAACTAAAGGAAGAATGCAGTAGGCCCGGAGGGGTAGACAGATAGTCCTGCATACGTGAAAGTAAAAGAGAAAAATAAAGAAAATGTTGATTTATGCTGTAGAGTTTTATAGCATGCCTTTAGGGGGTGCACGCCCTTAAAGGAAAAGTTTGCACTTAGTAGATAGTAGATAGCATACCCGTATGGGTTATAACAGTTATTTATAGTTAGTTAATTAATAAGTGTTATTTAAAATCTTAAGCACAATGTAAATATGTTCTTGTTTGTAACGTTCAAGTGTCCTCACCTCCCATAAAGGGAAGCACTGTTATATTTAATTGTTTACAGCATTCCAAAAATTTTGTATGTCTTTTGCTAACATGTATTGTTGTTCTTCTTTTCCCAGTCTGGGAGTACTGGATTTAACAGGGGGGGGGGGGGAGTGCAGTGCCCTAGAGTCCTGGTCGTTGCAGTATTGTCGCTCTTCCACCAGGGGGAGTGATGGTACGTCTGATGGCACTAAAGGAGTTCACCTGACCAGGTATCACAGTCACACACTACACTTCACACTCCGGCCATCAGGGGGAGCAAAAGGTCCTATCTATTAGGCCACTCCTCACACTCTGGTAAAACTGGGGGTTGGATAGGACGTTAGGGAGAAAGCTGTTTGGGTGCGACCCAGGAAAGACCTGTCAGGCAGACAGGGAGAAAAGGAGGAACATCTGAGCTGTAGACAGAGGTCCCTGTCAGGGGTGGGATCCTGGCAGAGACTTAGCAAGAGATAGAACGTTACGGAGCTGCGCCTGCACCTGATTGCGGCAGCATCCTAAGAAAGGACAAGAAGCGGAGTATATTGTGGAGAAGTGAGAAACGAGATCACAGCACAAGGAGATAATACCGGGAGGAGTCTTGCCCTAAGACCGGCAACATCCTTCTGAGGCGCGTAGCCGGAACACCGAGGGAGTAATAGGCTCTACGCATTGCTTCAAACTACGGCAGGACAGTTAATTCCAAGTTGGCTGCCCAACCTTTAACCTAATGAAGACAATGGAGGCAAATTGTGGGAGAGGGGCGTCTCTAGGGTCCCTATAAAATAGCTCCAGGCCTACCCCGTCATACGGGTCGTCCTATCCATATCATCTGGGGGACGGAGAGAGAATATCAGAAACATACAAAACAGTTGTGAGGACTATCCCGTGATGTTCAGCAGGGAAGTACTACAACACAAAAGCGCTAGTAGGAAGGCTACTGATTTCCACCTGCAAAGGGAACTCTGGATATGCCTTCGGACCGGCCAGATTCAGCTAGCCCTGTTAGCAGTGCTCTGGATGGTGGACAATGAAGTCTACAGTAAAAGGTAAAGAGACTGCAACCCTGTGTCCTCATTATTTACTGCGACCTACATCATCACCATCTACCTTACTGGGAAGCCCTGGGGACATACTTCACCTGTGGGAAGGTACACCATCTAGCTGCTATAACATCACCCCAGTGGACCCCTCAGCAGCGTTGGTCACCCTGACCAAATACCACAGGTGGCATCACGAACACTTGAGAAACTACACCACCGCCTTTTAATTGGGCGCCCCTTAGCAGGGCCATGGACCGGGTCGGGCCACCGTGACATCCCCAGAACTGAGGCCGAGGGACCCGGTGCCGAGTACCCCACTGCCCTGAGCCTGGGGCGATCCACATCCAGCTCCTGACCTCTGGTTACTCCCTGGCTATATACCTGCTCCTGTGAACCTGTGTGGTGATCCTGCTACTCTGCTCTGAGTTTCTGCTGCATACACCAGTTTCCAGTAATCCTCCTTCATCTGCTGCTCGTGTTTACTTCCATCTGCATTTGCTGGACATATAAGCTGTTGCTGCTCTGCAGGAACCTGAGACTATTACCCAGGCATCCCTGGTTGAGCTAAGATATTATTTGAACTGCCTTATAAGCATATCAATCTGTGTTTTGGACTAAGCAAGGACTTATTCGTGTCAAGTATCCTCAAGAATAATTGTGCTTCATAGACTTTCTGCGTGGTTGCATTTTCCTCTGAAGTTTCCTATAGACTGCTAAGCTGCATTTAATATTTACTCCAAGTGTTGTGGACTTGAGTTTCTCTCTGCACCTGTTTGAATCACCGTGTGATAATATAGACTTTTCCACTTATAAAACTGTGTCCTGTAGTTGTCTTGTTCCATGCAAAGAGTCTCCTGAGTTATCCCCTATAATTATTACACTGTGCAAGACGGAGTGTGGCCTCCCTGTTTCTGAGCTAGAGACTATATATAAGGCTTCCCCAGTCTGGTGTTTCACTGGTTGGGCCCAGTCCTATTGTCTGCCCTTATTCACACTGAGGTCAGCATTGACACATGGTAAGGTTGTAATATTAGACAGTGTAGGACTGTCCCTATCAGAGTTACCTTGAAGAGGTGGGATGGCTTTTGTGCTATTTTTTGATCAAAAAACAGTATTACTAAAAACTCTGTGTTATTTAAATGCACTTTCGCTTTTTTACTTAGTTACATCAGGGTTTTTGCTTACTTTTTTCTCTTGTAGGTTTTAATGTTTTGTGGCCAATGTGAACATGCGTTTAACCTTTGCATGTGTACCAACTCAAGTTAAGCTCAATTTTTGTGTTTTTTTTTTGGTACAGGTGGTATGGATGATGATGCTACTCGTAACCGCTTTTCCATATGTGCGTCAGTCTGGTGTGCAAACTACTCTTTTTGATAATAAGTTTTGTAAAGAACTTGCAGCAGTTGGTTGTACAGAACACAGATGTATAGTACACTGTAGATCTCCTCACAGTGTGTTAGGATTTGAACCTGCGACCCTTTGTTTGCTAGTCTGTTCCTTTGCTTGATGAGCTATTTGGAACTTGCTTGACTTCTGCCTGAAACCATATGAACTTCGTCTGGGATAGAGATCATCACCTGCCCTGCTGATTTGTCCCCGCCCTGATTGAGCTTGATTGGACCTGCTATATATACCTGGCCCTGTGCAGCTTCCTGTTGCTGAGTATTTTGTGTGCTCAGTCTAACTGAGTGAAGCAATCTCTGAGCTCCTGGTTGGAAGGTGTCTTGCTGGCATCTTCCTGCTTCTTATTGATATTCTGCTGCTACTACCCTGAACTCCTGCTGCTCATACGGACTTTGTGCACGTGTGTTATCCAGGCCGGCCCTTGCTTGGGCTGGTCCTTGCATCTGCGGATATATTGAACTGCCACTGCCATATATTGCATCTCCAGAGGTCTTTCCACGGTCTGGTCACTTGTATACATCTGCTTCGGCCACTGACCTTCAGTCCTGTATCGCCAGTAACGTGACAGGATACTCAGCCCAAAAATGGAGGCCGCTGGGGCAGAAACCATGGATACACGTGTCAGAAAGCTGCAGGGTGCAATGTCCAATTTGCACGCCGAACAGATGAATGGAAAAGCACGGATGGATGCATTTATTATACAAAGCGACCATAATGTACAGAATCTCCAACAAACTATCCAAGATTTGCAGAATACGGTACAGGTGTTGACTGTCCGAATTACACAGCTAGAAGGACAAGCTTCCGTCTCAACGTCTGACAGGCCCCCCAAATTGCCACCGTTTCGTTTTGGAGGTGATCGAGATAAATTTCGTGGATTTTTAAACCAATGCTATCTGTTCTTCGATACACATCCTAATCAGTTCCCGACCGATAGGTCAAAGGTGTTATGCATCATTATGCTGTTAACCCACAAAGCGATCACTTGGGCTAATCCTCTGATTGAGACTCGGGACGCACGTTTAGACAATTTGAATGAGTTCATTCGGGCGATGCAGCAGATGTTTGATGACCCAAATCGTGCAGCTACAGCTGAATCAACGTTGCTGGCATTACGACAAGGCAAACGTCCCGTCGCAGAATATGCTATGGAGTATAGGAGGTGGGCCGTCGACACTGAATGGAATAATGCAGCAAAAGTAACCTTCTTTAAAAGAGGACTTTCTAGTGCAGTAAAAGACGAACTTGCCCGTGGAGAGACCCCTTCAGATTTGGATGATTTCATCAAACATTGCATCCGGATTGATACCCGTCTGTCTGAACGACGACAAGAGAAGTGGAATTCCATGAATCGCTCAACTAACTCATATAACCCTTCCCTGCCATCGGTCATCAAAGAAGTGCCTAACCGGAATCCCCGGGATACAGAATCAGAGCCGATGCAAGTAGACGCGATCCAGAGACGAGCGAGTGCAGAACGAAGAGAACAAAGATTTAAAGAGAATCTATGTCTGTACTGCGGGGAAGCAGGACATTTTCTCATTAACTGTCCAAGTCGTCCCACAAGCCGTTCACGAAAAATGGTGGCGGCCATAATGGACCCTGACTCCGACGAGGAGTCTTACATTTCAGAGACTGATTATGCTAAGGATGAGATCCAGTCTATATCATCCATAGCTCCACATGTTAGGAAAGAGAACCGAGAATCCCATTATTTTGTAACAATTAAACTGAAGGTCAACTCCCTGTGGATCACCGCATCAGCCATGATCGATTCGGGAGCCAGCGGGATTTTCATGGATTCTGCGTTTGCTCAAAAACATGGCATAGAGGTGCAAAAAAGACGTTCACCTATTGTGATGGAGACAGTAGATGGATCTCCACTGAATTCGGGGCCAGTGGACCATGAGACAGGACTTTTGGAGCTCTATATTGAGCCACAGCACTGCGAGATGTTGACATTCCTAATTATTTCTTCCCCACATTTTCCGATTATTTTAGGTCTGCCCTGGTTACAGAAGCAAAATCCTAGCATCGACTGGGAGATGAAAAAGATCAGTTTCCCCGTAATGGACGTTCGGGCGGAAGTTACAAGTGAGTCAACATTAGAAACAGCCCAGAATTCAGAATTACCTCAGCTACCAGCGGTGTATGAAGATTTTCTAGATGTCTGTGACAAGAGGGGGGCAGATACACTTCCCCCGCATCGACCATACGACTGCCCAATAGAGCTACTCCCAGGGGCGGCTATACCATTTGGAACTATCTATCCTCTAGCAGGTCCTGAACTAAAGGCTCTCAAAGAATTTATTGAAGAAAATCTGAACAAAAAATTCATTCGTCCATCATCCTCGCCCACTGGAGCTCCTATATTCTTCGTTAAAAAGAAGGATGGAACCCTTCGGCCAGTAGTGGACTACAGGGAGCTTAATAAAGTGACGATTAAAAATCGTTATCCCTTACCATTGATCCCGGAACTCCTAGAAAAGGTGCGATGTGCGAAGATCTTCACTAAGTTAGATTTACGTGGGGCATATAACTTAGTACGTATAAGACCTGGGGATGAGTGGAAGACAGCTTTCCGTACCCGATATGGACACTTTGAGAGTCTGGTGATGCCCTTCGGACTTTGCAATGCTCCAGCTACTTTCCAGCACTTGGTGAATGATATTTTCCGAGACCTGTTGGACCAGTTCATGGTCGTTTATCTAGACGACATCCTGATTTTTTCTAACTCTTTGGAAGAACATCAAACGCACGTAAGACGAGTGCTAGAACGTTTAAGAGAGAATTCATTGTATATTAAATTAGAAAAATGTGAATTCCATCGAGAAGAGATCCAGTTCTTGGGATATGTCATTTCACCTCAAGGATTACGGATGGATGCTAAGAAAACGCAAGCTATCACCGAGTGGCCTATCCCTAAAAATGTGAAAGAGGTCCAGCGTTTTGTGGGGTTCGCCAACTTTTACAGACGTTTTATTAAAAAACTTTCAGAAATTGTGGCACCCATCACGCAACTGACAAAAAAAGGAGCAAATTTCATCTGGACTCCCCAGGCGCAAGAAGCATTCTCTCGTTTAAAAATGAAATTCACGACGGCTCCCATATTACGCCATCCTGACCCAGAATTGGCATTCATCATCGAGGTGGATGCCTCAGACTGTGCGGTCGGTGCTATCCTCTCTCAGAGGACAGGGGAAAAGAAGTTGCTGCATCCATGTGCATTTTTCTCACAACGTATGTCCTTAGCCGAAAAGAACTATGATGTGGGTAATAAAGAATTGCTCGCCATTATATCAGCATTCAAAGAGTGGAGACATCATCTTCAAGGAGCGGCACAGCAAATTTTGGTGTTGACCGATCATCGCAATCTAGAGTTTATCAGGTCTGCAAAATGCCTCTCTCCTCGGCAGACCCGTTGGAGTCTGTTTCTGAATCAGTTTAATTTTGTAATATCATATCGACCAGGCTCCCGTAACAAGAAGGCAGACGCATTATCCCGAATGTTTTCAAGTGATGTTAACCTCGTAACAACACCCAAACCTATTGTGGCCGATACTAAAATCGTGGGAGTAATACATGATGGAGATTTGCTGGAAGATCTGAAAGCAGCATACGAAACAGACTCTTTTCTATCACGTCCATCAGGGGACATACACCTATATTTCAAAAATCAAGTATGGACTGATGGTCGACGACTATATGTGCCAGAAGCAGCTCGGTTAAAAGTTCTACAACTAGTACACGACTCTAAAGTTGCAGGGCATAAAGGGGTACAGAAAACGCAGGAGTTTTTGTCACGTTTCTTTTGGTGGCCAAACTTTCAAGAAGACGTGAAGAAGTACGTTAAGTCTTGTGACATCTGTGCCAGACATAAGACCCCACGTGTATCTCCTATGGGACTATTGCAGCCTCTTGCCATTCCAACACGTCCATGGGGATCGATTTCAATGGACTTTATAGTGGATCTACCTGATTCCAAGGGAAAGACATCCATTCTGGTGGTAGTGGATCGACTTACGAAAGCAGCGCATTTTATCCCGTGTACAGGTCTGCCTTCAGCAAAAGATACAGCTGATCTGATAATTTGCAATGTTTTTCGTCTCCACGGAGTGCCGGATGAAGTCGTCTCAGATCGAGGTGTGCAATTTACATCTAAATTTTGGCGCAGTCTGTGCTCAGCACTAGACATCAAGGTACGATTGTCAACCGCTTATCATCCGCAATCTAACGGTCAAACAGAACGTACGAATCAGACACTGGAGCAGTATCTCCGTTGTTATATTTGCCATCTGCAAGACGACTGGGTAGATTTGTTGCCATTTGCAGAGTTTTCATACAATTCACAGAATGCCTCTACGAAACAGACGCCATGTTTTGCAAATCTTGGATATCATCCAAACATCCTTCCCAAGAATCCTGTGTCGCCATTAATACCAGCAGTCGCAGAAAGAATCTCTCTCCTACAGAAAAATCTGAATGTCCTGAAAGACACATTAAGGGAAGCTCAGGAGAAATATAAAAAAGCTGCTGACAGGTATCGTAGACCTACTCCCACGTTTAGGATTGGAGATCGAGTGTGGCTATCCACTAAGAATTTGAAATTGAAGATTCCTTCTCCTAAATTAGGACAGAAGTTTGTGGGACCATACAAAATCAATAAGATTGTGAGTCCATTGGCTGTACGTTTACAGCTACCAAAATCAATGAAGATTCATCCTGTATTCCACGTGTCTTTGTTGAAAGCCGCCACAGCCAATCCATTCCCGGAGCGATTCCCTCCGCCTCCCGATTCAATTGAAGTGGATGGACAGGAGCAGTTTGTGGTGGAGAAGATCTTGGATTCTCGAATTCATAGAAATGGTTTACAATATTTGATCAAATGGCAGGGCTACGACACAGAAGAAAATTCATGGGAACCGGTAGGCAATGTCAATGCTCCCCGTTTGATTAGACAATTTCATCATCAGGCTGAAAAGCCTGGGCAAATTGCGTCCAGAGGCCGCCGTTAAGAGGGGAGTATTGTTAGGATTTGAACCTGCGACCCTTTGTTTGCTAGTCTGTTCCTTTGCTTGATGAGCTATTTGGAACTTGCTTGACTTCTGCCTGAAACCATATGAACTTCGTCTGGGATAGAGATCATCACCTGCCCTGCTGATTTGTCCCCGCCCTGATTGAGCTTGATTGGACCTACTATATATACCTGGCCCTGTGCAGCTTCCTGTTGCTGAGTATTTTGTGTGCTCAGTCTAACTGAGTGAAGCAATCTCTGAGCTCTTGGTTGGAAGGTGTCTTGCTGGCATCTTCCTGCTTCTTATTGATATTCTGCTGCTACTACCCTGAACTCCTGCTGCTCATACGGACTTTGTGCACGTGTGTTATCCAGGCCGGCCCTTGCTTGGGCTGGTCCTTGCATCTGCGGATATATTGAACTGCCACTGCCATATATTGCATCTCCAGAGGTCTTTCCACGGTCTGGTCACTTGTATACATCTGCTTCGGCCACTGACCTTCAGTCCTGTATCGCCAGTAACGTGACACAGTGTTAAATTGATCACTACTTAAAATCATAGAACTCAAGCAGTGGGAGATCTGCTATATACATTGAATAGGAGACATCAAGACTACTGTATACAACACATAGGAGACACTGAGACTGCTGTATATACATCACATAGGAGACACTAAGATAGATAATATATACATTTCATAGGAGACACCGAGACCATTGTATATACATCACTAAGGAGAAACAAAGACTGCTGTATATACATCACAAAGGAAACACAGACTACTGTACATACATCACATCATAGGCACCGTGACTACTGTATTGCAATACTATTGTAGGAACTCAAGGATTCTGATAGCATGGGGCAATGAACAGAGACAGGTTTCTTTAGTGCAAATAGTGTATTTGTACAACAGCAATAACACCCAAAACAATATACTGATAACCCACAGTGACCTAGAATGAAACGAGTCCTTGAAATATATACAGTAAATCGGCGGAGTTCTTAAGGGTACCGTCACACAGTGCCATTTTCATCGCTACGACGGCACGATCCGTGACGTCGCAGCGTCGTATGATTATCGCTCCAGCGTCGTAGACTGCGGTCACACTTTGCAATCACGGCGCTGGAGCAATGCCGAAGTCCCCGGGTAACCAGGGTAAACATCGGGTTACTAAGCGCAGGGCCGTGCTTAGTAACCCGATGTTTACCCTGGTTACCAGCGTAAACGTAAAAAAAACAAACAGTACATACTTACATTCCGGTGTCTGTCCCCGGCGCTGTGCTTCTCTGCACTGTGTAAGCACCATAGCCGGAAAGCAGAGCGGTGACGTCACCGCTGTGCTCGCTTTCCGGCCGGCAGGCGCTCACAGTGCAGAGAAGCTGAGACGCCGGGGGACAGACACCGGAATGTGAGTATGTACTGTTTGTTTTTTTTACGTTTATGCTGGTAACCAGGGTAAACATCGGGTTACTAAGCGCGGCCCTGCGCTTAGATACCCGATGTTTACCCTGGTTACAAGCGAACACATCGCTGGATCGGTGTCACACACAACGATCCAGCGATGTCAGCGGGTGATCAAGCGACGAAAGAAAGTTCCAAACGATCTGCTACGACGTACGATTCTCAGCGTGATGTCTGATCGCAGTAGCGTGTCAGACACAGCGATATGGTAACGATATCGCTAGAACGTCACGAATCGTGCCGTCGTAGCGATGAAAATTTCACTGTGTGACGGTACCCTAAGGCAGAGTCCTCAGCAAGGTGAGTGTGACTGGTGACGAGGTGCAGATCCAAACACTGTCGGCACAGAAAGAGTCAAATCCAGGTATGAAGTAAACACAGGGAAGTCCAGAACAAGTCCACAAGTTCATCCCAGGTGTGGCATGAACACGGGTAAGTCCAGAAACTAGTTCTCAAGTTGATCCCAAATGTGGCATAAACACGGGTAAGTTCAGAAACAGGTTCACATTAAAGTATTATACTGGTGTTGTTTCCAACAGCTCCCACCAGGGGGAGTAAATGAAGGATTAAGTAGCAACACTCAGTCCCGAAACAAGTCCTGAAACAAAGTTCCAAAAACACAGTTCTTACCAGAAGGAGTGAACCGAGGGTTAAGTTCCAAGTCAGCAGACTAATGATAACCTAGAGAGTGTAACTTACAAATGCAGGAAATGTCCAGAGCCAGAAGTAGAGACACACTCAGAACCAACAGCTGAGCTGAAGGAGAAACAGAATCAGAATACTCCAGCAAAGAGGCTGACACCTGACCCGGGTTTTAAACAAACAAACAGGAAGTAGGGCAGACAAAAACAGCAAACTCCATCTTAACAAAGGGCAAAATTATTCACAAGGTGACTTAGAAAACCCGGAATACTGACATTACTCCCCCCCTAGAAACGGCCTCAGGACGAACCTGGACCAGGCTTGTCTGGGTATCTACGATGAAATTGAGCAACCTTCAGGGGAGCATTGATGTTACTTACTGGTTCCCATGAATCGTTTTCAGGAGAGTAACCCTGCCATCTAACTAGATACTGAAGCCGGTTACTATGAAGTCTTGAATCGATAATGTCCTGTACCACAAATTGTTCATCGCCATCAACCAACACTGGTGGAGGAGGAGGTACGATACGTCCCTGAAATGTGTTAAGAGAGACCGGTTTTAATAAAGAAACATGAAATACTGGGTGTACCTTTAGAGTTCGTGGCAGCTTCAGCCGACAAGCAACAGAGCTCACAATCCCTGTGATCTTGAATGGACCGATGAACTTCTGTTTTCGATCAATTTTAGATTCTTGGTGGACAACCAAACTGAGTCTCCTACCTTATACATGGGTGCCGGTTTCCGGAATCTATCGGCCGACTTCTTGTAACGCTCCTGTGCTGCGGTCAGGGAGTCTTTCAAAACTTCAAGATTACGTTGCAACACCGCCACTCTGTCTTGAACTGCCGGTACCGAAGTAGCAACCGGAGACCTAGGCAAAATATTTGGTGATATCCCAGATTGGCGAAAAAAGACGTTACCTTCATGGAACTGCTCTGTGAGTTGTTATACGAAAATTCTGCTAGTGGAAGTAGCTTCAGCCAAGCATCCTGCAAATGACTGACGTAACAGCGTAGATATTGCTCCAAGGTTTGATTGGTCCGTTCAGTCTGCCCGTTGGTCTGAGGGTGGTATGCAGAAGACAAGCAAACATTAATGTGGAGCGCAGAACAAAATCCTTTCCAAAACCTAGAGGTAAATTGTATTCCTCGGTCAGAGATGATCTCATCTGGTACCCCATGCAGCCGGAAAATGTTCTGGATAACCAGATCCACTGTCTCTGTAGCTGAGGGAAGACCGGTGCAAGGAATGAAATGAGCAGCCTTCGTTAAACGGTCCACTACCACCAAAATAGTATTTTTACCACCAGAGGTGGGTAACTCCACAATAAAGTCCATCGAAATAGACCCCCAAGGGCGAGATGGTACGGGTAGTGGCTTAAGAAGGCCAGTAGGTGAGACACGAGGAACTTTGTACCGGGCACAAACCTCACAAGAGCGGACATAGTCATTCACATCCTTCAAGCAGGTAGGCCACCAGAAAAATCGACTTAAAAATTCCTGCGTCTTCTGTACCCCCCGATGACCAGCCAATACGGAGTCATGGACCAATTTTAGAATTCGAAGTCTCACAGCCTCAGGGACATAAATACAGCACTCTCTAAGCCATACACCATTCTGAAAGACAAGATTCACATTGTCAGGTTGGGCAGCAAGAAATACGTCACCATCATAGGCCAGCTTGATCTCCTCCCACAAGTCCCGGTCCTGGAGCACTCCTATGAAATTGGCATTGGACAAGATGGTCTTAGACGGGGTCCCAGGCACGGAGTCCATCGTGTGGATTCGGGATAGTGCATCGGCTTTCCCATTACGTGAACCTGGGCGGTACGAGATGATAAAATCAAACTGGTTCAAAAACAAACTCCACCTAGCTTGTCGAGGAGAAAGGCATCTGGCGGACTTAAGGAATTCCAGATTACGGTGATCTGTGAGCACCACTACCTGTTGAGTTGCTCCCTGCAAATGGTGTCTCCATTCCTTAAAGGCGGAAATGATTGCCAAAAGTTCCTTATCTGCAATATCATAGTTCAGTTCAGCAGATGATAACCTGCGAGAAAAGAAGGCACACGGATGCAGCAAATGTTTGTCTCTGGTTCGTTGTGAGAGGATTGCTCCCAGTGCACAGTCAGAAGCATCCACCTCCACGACAAAAGGCAGTGCAGGATCCGGGTGCGTCAATATCGGAGCCATGGTAAAACAAACCTTGAGGCGATCAAAGGCTTCCTGGGCTTGCGAAGACCATACAAACTTCTTCCCCATCTTAGTGAGGAGAGTGATGGGACGGACAATTTCTGAAAATTCCGGATAAAACGTCTATAAAAGTTGGCAAAATCAATGAATCGTTGTACCTCTTTGATGTTTCCTGGTACCAGCCAATCTATGATCGCCTGGATCTTGCTGGACTCCATATTCAATCCCTGGGGAGAAATAACTTAGCCTAAAAATTGAATCTTGGAGCAATGAAATTCACACTTTTCGAGTTTGATGTACAAATGATTATCTCTCAAACGTCTGAGCACGGTCTTGACATGTTCCTGCTGTTCCTGTAGTGAATCAGAGAAAATCAAGATGTCATCCAGGTAAATTACTACATAATGATCCAGTAAATCCTTGAAGATATCGTTGGCTAAGTGTTGGAAAGCAGCAGGAGCGTTACAGAGTCCGAATGGCATCACTAAATATTCAAAATGTCCATACCGACATCTGAAAGCTGTCTTCCATTCATCTCCGGGACGTATACGGAGTAAATTATATGCCCCGCGAAGATCTAATTTGGTAAATATTTTAGCTTGGCAAACTCTCTCCAACAATTCAGGAATTAAAGGCAACGGTACCTGTTGCGAATAGTTACCTTGTTTAGCTCCCGGTAGTCAATACAAGGTCTTAGAGTGCCATCTTTTTTCTTTACAAAGAATATGGGGGCTCCCGCTGGTGAAGAGGATGGTCGGATAAACCCCTTGGCTAAATTTTCATCTATGTATTCACGTAATGTCTTTAGTTCTGTAGCTGACAACGGGTAAACATGGCCGAAAGGAATCGCTGCCCCAGGAAGCAGCTCTATGGGGCAGTCATAAGGTCTATGTGGAGGGAGTTGGTCTGCCTTCCTCTTGTCACAAATGTCCGAGAATTCCTGGTAAACCAGAGGGAGAGTAGATACCTGTTTCGTTTCTTCCAAGTTCTGGGTAACTGGAGCCATTACCGGTGAACTGATGGTAGGGCTGCACTTCGGAAGGAAGGATATCTCCTTGGTTTCCCAATTAATGTTTGGATTCTGTGACCGCAACCAGGGAAGTCCTAAAATTAGAGGAAAATGAGGAGAAGATATTAACATAAAGGAAAGTGTTTCCTGATGGTCTGGTTCCATCTTACACTTCAGAAGCACCGTCTCCCGATCTACTGGTCCGGAAACTAATGGAGAACCATCCACCGTTTCCATGGTGACTGGTGAGGCTCTTAGTTGTGTCTTAATACCATGTTCCCTGGCAAAAGAAGAATCTATGAAATTTCTACCTGCTCCAGAGTCTATCATAGCAGAACTTGGTATCCACTCTCCCTCCCACCGAATCTGAATAGGAAGAGAACAATGTGAGTATTTCTCCCCTTGATCTTTAGGGGAGGTCGGCATCACTGTTAGGGGAACCACAGCATCTATATGTAAACTGGTCTCCGAAACTTCTGACTCAGTGTCCGTATTGTCATAGTCCCCTACTGCCGCCAACACTTTGTTAGGTCGCCTGGGACATTTAGGACAATTAATGAGGAAATGATCCAATTGACCGCAGTAAAAACATAAGCGCTCACGAAACCGATATTCACGGCGTTCGTTACTCTCACGTTTTTGTAGTGAGTCCACTTGCATAGGCACCTCCTCAGCTTCCCGCGGGTTCTTGCTGGTAGTTTCCCTAGACGGAAGAGTAAAATTAGTGACGCGATTTGAAGCCGCCCATTTCTCTTGTCTGCGTTCAGTTAGGCGGATATCAATACGCACACAGTGTTGTAAAAATAACTCAAACTTCTGTGGAGACTGTGAGCGAGCTAGCTCATCCTTGATTGTACTGGACAACCCTTGCCTAAAAATTGGCAATAAAGCATTGTTATCCCAGTTGGTATCCACTACTAACCTCTTAAATTCAGTAATATACTCTATGAGTAAACGTTTCCCCTGGCGTAAGGAAAGCAAGGATTTTTCAGCGGAGGCACGGCGGTTGGGATCATCAAACATTTGCACCATAGCTGCCAGAAAATCATCCAAATCATTTAGACGGATATCATGACTTTCAACCATAGGATTTGCCCAAGCCAGTGCCCGTGATGTCAACAACATAATAATACATAGTACCTTAGATCTATCTGACTGATAGTAGGAGGCATGTACATCAAAAAATAATATGCATTGATTAACAAACCCGCGGAATTGACTTCGGTCACCATTAAACCGGAAAGGAGGCAATTTAGGCATAGTGGTGGGTGGTGTATGCTGAACAGGTGGTGTATGCTGAGCAGGTGGTGTATGCTGAGCTTCTACCAAGGTACGTAAATCTTGGAGAGCCTGACCAAACACCTGCGCATTGTGTTTAGCCCGGGAGTCCATGTCTCTAATCTTATTTTGTATAGCCGCCACCTCCTGCTGCAAGGAGTTAATCATAGCAAACATCTTGTCTACCCGTGTCTCTGTCATTGCCCCAGCAGAATCCTTTTCTTTTTTGGGCTGGAGTATCCTGTAATACTATTGTAGGAACTCAAGGATTCTGATAGCATGGGGCAATGAACAGACAGACGGGTTTCTTTAGTGCAAATAGTGTATTTGTACAACAGCAATAACACCCAAAACAATATACTGATAACCCACAGTGACCTAGAATGAAACGAGTCCTTGAAATATATACAGTAAATCGGCGGAGTTCTTAAGGCAGAGTCCTCAGCAAGGTGAGTGTGACGGGTGACGTGGTGCAGATCTAAACACTGTCGGCACAGAAAGAGTCAAATCCAGGTATGAAGTAAACACAGGGAAGTCCAGAACAAGTCCACAAGTTCATCCCAGGTGTGGCATGAACACGGGTAAGTCCAGAAACTAGTTCTCAAGTTGATCCCAAATGTGGCATAAACACGGGTAAGTTCAGAAACAGGTTCACATTAAAGTATTATACTGGTGTTGTTTCCAACAGCTCCCACCAGGGGGAGTAAATGAAGGATTAAGTAGTAACACTCAGTCCCGAAACAAGTCCTGAAACAAAGTTCCAAAAACACAGTTCTTACCAGAAGGAGTGAACCGAGGGTTAAGTTCCAAGTCAGCAGACTAATGATAACCTAGAGAGTGTAACTTACAAATGCAGGAAATGTCCAGAGCCAGAAGTAGAGACACACTCAGAACCAGCAGCTGAGCTGAGCTGAAGGAGAAACAGAATCAGAATACTCCAGCAAAGAGGCTGACACCTGACCCGGGTTTTAAACAAACAAACAGGAAGTAGGGCAGACAAAAACAGCAAACTCCATCTTAACAAAGGGCAAAATTATTCACAAGGTGACTTAGAAAACCCGGAATACTGACATGTATATACAGTGCCTTGCGAAAGTATTCGGCTCCCTGGAACTTTTCAACCTTTTCCCACATATCATGCTTCAAACATAAAGCTACCAAATGTAAATTTTTGGTGAAGAATCAACAACAAGTGGAACACAATTGTGAAGTTGAATGAAATGTATGGGTTATTTTAAATTTTTGTGGAAATTCAAAAACTGCAAAGTGGGGCGTGCAATATTATTCGGCCCCTTTACTTTCAGCACAGCAAACTCACTCCAGAAGTTCATTGTGGATCTCTGAATGATCCAATGTTGTCCTAAATGCCTAATGATGATAAATATAATCCAACTGTCTGTAATCAAGTCTCTATATAAATGCACCTGCTCTGTGATAGTCTCACGGTTCTGTTTGAAGCACAGAGAGCATCATCAAGACCAAGGAACACAATAGGCAGGTGCGTGATACTGTTGTGGAGAAGTTTAAAGCCGAATTTGGATACAAAATGATTTCCAAAACTTGAAACATCCCAAGGTGCACTGTGCAAGCGATCAGATTGAAATGGAAGAAGTATCATACCACTGCAAATTTACCAAGACCCGACCGTCCCTCTAAACATTCATCTCAAACAAGGAGAAGACTGATCAGAGATGCAGCCAAGAGGCCCATGATCACTCTGGATGAACTGCAGAGATCTACAGCTGAGGTGGGACAGTCTGTCCATAGGACAACAATCAGTCGTACACTGCACAAATGTGGCAAGAAGTAAGCCATTTCTCAAAGATATCCATAAAAAGTGTGGTTTAAAGTTTGCAACAAGCCACCTGGGAGACACACACCAAACGTGGAAGAAGGTGCTCTGGTCAGATTAAACCAAAATCGAACTTTTTGGCAACAATGCCAAATTATATGTTTGGTGTGAAGGCAACACAGCTCATCACCCTGAGCACACCATCCCCACTGACAAACATGGTGGTGGCAGCATCATGGTTTGGGCCTGCTTTTCTTCAGCAGGGACAGGGAAGATTGTTAAAATTGATGGGAAGATGGATGGAGCCAAATACATGAACATTCTTGGAGAAAACTTGTTGGAGTCTGCAAAAGACCTTATACTGGGACGGAGATTTGTCTTCCAACAAGATAATGATCCCAAACATAAAGAAAAATCTACAATGGAATGATTCACAAATAAACGTATGCAGGTGTTAGAATGGCCAAGTCAAAGTCCAGACCTCAATCCAATCGAGAATCTGTGGAAAGAGCTGAAAACTGCTATTCACAAACGATCTCCATCAAACCTCACTGAGCTCAAGCTGTTTGCCAGGGAAGGATGGGCAAGAATTTCAGTCTCTCGATGTACAAAAATGATAGAGACATACCCCAAGCGACTTTCAGCTGTAATTGCAGCAAAAGGTGGAGCAACAAAGTATTAAGTTAAAGGGGCCAAATAATATTGCACGCCCCACTTTTCAGTTATTGAATTTCCACAAAAATGTTATATAACCAATAAATTTTGTTCAACTTCACAATTGTGTTCCAATTGTTGTTGATTCTTCATCAAAAATTTACATTTGGTATCTTTATGTTTGAAGCATGATATAGTTACATAGTTACATAGTTATTAAGGTTGAAGGAAGACTTTAAGTCCATCTAGTTCAACCCATAGCCTAACCTAACATGCCCTAACATGTTGATACAGAGGAAGGCAAAAAAAAACCATGTGGCAAAGAGTAAGCTCCACATTGGGGAAAACAATTCCTTCCCAACTCCACATACGGCAATCAGACTAGTTCCCTGGATCAACGCCCTATCAAGGAATCTAGTGTATATACCCTGTAACATTATACTTTTCAAGAAAGGCATCCAGTCCCCTCTTAAATTTTAGCAGTGAATCACTCATTACAACATCATACGGCAGAGAGTTCCATAGTCTCACTGCTCTTACAGTAAAGAATCCGCATCTGTTATTATGCTTTAACCTTCTTTCCTCCAGACGTAGAGGATGACCCCTTGTCCCTGTCTCAGGTCTATGATTAAAAAGATCATCAGAAAGGTCTTTGTACTGTCCCCTCATATATTTATACATGAAAATAAGATCACCCCTTAGGGTACCGTCACACATTGAAATTTCCATCGCTACGACGTTACGATTCGTGACGTTCTAGCGATATCGTTACGATATCGCTGTGTCTGACACGCTACTGCGATCAGACACCCTGCTGAGAATCGTACGTCGTAGCAGATCGTTTGGAACTTTCTTTCGTCGCTTGATCACCCGCTGACATCGCTGGATCGTTGTGTGTGACAGCGATCCAGCGATGTCTTCGCTTGTAACCAGGGTAAACATCGGGTAACTAAGCGCAGGGCCGCGCTTAGTAACCCGATGTTTACCCTGGTTACCAGCGTAAACGTAAAAAAACAAACAGTACATACTCACCCGTCGGTGTCCTTCAGGTCCCTTGCCGTCTGCTTCCTGCTCTGAGTGCCGGCCGGAAAGTGAGAGCAGAGCGCAGCGGTGCTGCGCTCTGCTCTCACTGTACGGCTGCACTCAGAGCAGGAAGCAGACGGCAAGGGACCTGAAGGACACCGACGGGTGAGTATGTACTGTTTGTTTTTTTACGTTTACGCTGGTAACCAGGGTAAACATCGGGTTACTAAGCGCGGCCCTGCGCTTAGTTACCCGATGTTTACCCTGGTTACCCGGGGACTTCGGCATCGCTCCAGCGCCGTGATTGCAACGTGTGACCGCAGTCTACGACGCTGGAGCGATGATTATACGACGCTGCGACGTCACGAATCGTGCCGTCGCAGCGATGAAAATTTCAATGTGTGACGGTACCCTTAGTCTTCGTTTTTCCAAACTAAACAGCCCCAAGTGTAATAACCTATCTTGGTATTGCAGACCCCCCAGTCATCTAATAACCTTGGTCGCTCTTCTCCGCACCCGCTCTAGTTCAGCTATGTCTTTCTTATACACCGGAGACCAGAACTGTGCACAGTATTCTAAGTGTGGTCGAACTAGTGACTTGTATAGAGGTAAAATTATGTTCTCCTCATGAGCATTTGTGCCTCTTTTAATACATCCCATTATTTTATTTGCCTTTGTAGCAGCTGCCTGACACTGGCCACTGAATATGAGTTTGTCATCCACCCATACACCCAGGTCTTTTTCATTGACGGTTTTGCCCAGAGTTTTAGAATTAAGCACATAGTTATACATCTTATTACTTCTACCCAAGTGCATGACCTTACATTTATCCCCATTTATTTGCCATTTATCAGCCCAAGCTTCTAGTTTACATAAATCATCCTGTAATATAAAATTGTCCTCCCCTGTATTGGTTACCCTGCGAAAAGGTGGGAAAAGGTTGAAAAGTTCCAGGGGGCCGAATACTTTCGCAAGGCTCTGTATATCACAGGAGACAACGGGGCTGTAATATACACGTCACAGGAGGCATGATGTTGGGGCATATACATAACAGGAGTTGTGGGGCTGTGGCATATAGATCACAGGAGTCAATGAGGCTGCGGAATAGACAAATGAGGCTGCGGTATAGACATCACAAGAGACACAGGGCTGCGGTATATACATCACAGGAGATGCTGGGGCTGCGGTACATACATCACAGGATGTGACACGGGGGCTGTTATATAGACATCCCAGGGGACACAGGATCTGTAGTATATACATCACAGGAGACATGGGGCTAGTGCATAGATATCACAGCAGACATGGGGATGGGATATATACATCACACAGCCCACATGGGGCTGCAGTATAGAAATCACAGGAGACACTGGGACTGCGGCATAGTCATCACAGGAGACATGATGTTGTGGTATATCAATCACAGGAGACATGGGGCTGCGGTATACACATCACCGTAGACATGGGGCTGTAGTATACACAACACAGGAGACATGAAGACTGCGGCATATATAACACAGGAAAAATGGAGCTGCGGAATATACATCACAGAAGACATGGGGCTGTGGTATATACATCACAGGACATACTGGGGCTGTATTATAGACATCACAGTAGACACTGGGGCTGCAAAATGTACATCATAGACACGGGGCTTCAGTATAGACATCACAGGCGACATAGGCGACAGTGAACCAGAGACTCTAAATCGTCAAGATGTAACTCAGAAAAGGAGCAAAACGCTGCTGGGAACCGGAGAAGACAGCGGCAGGGGCTGGCTGGGCCAGTTGGCAGGAATGCATATGCACCCCGGGCCGGTGCCTAAGCAGCTGCACAGGGTCGCTGGAGGACCGGCGGTGATTTTAATACATAGCGCACCTGTAGTGCACGGTCTCGTCATCCCGCCAGCCGGCCCGGCCTGCAGGCTGCAGTAGTATGTGATGAGCAGGCCCAGACTGCAATAGGCTGTAGGTAAATTGGGCCACCGCGGCCCCTTTAACTCTTTCTGCGGCCGCTGGCCAGGTACAGCCGGGGAGCCACAGAGAGTAGCTGCAGCCGCTGAGGTGTTTCCAGTGGGAAGCTTCCGGCTCTGTTCCTGCAGCCTCTTCTTGGAGGAGAAGTATGACAGCTCCACTCCTCAGCGGCTCAAGCTGCTGAATGCCTTCTGCCGTGTATTCTGCTGCCGGGGGCCATGCAGCTCTTGCATTGCTTGCGGGTGGGCACCATCCCATGATTCAACTCCTTCCAGTCTGCTTCACCTCCTGCGTGGGCTTCTTTATCCTGGGTGGTAAGAGGGTGTATTATGCCAGATTGCCAGCTATCATAGACATTTCTAGAGATCTCCCATTACAGGTTCAGTAAAGCTGTCACTCAGGCTGTAGGCAAAGGCTTCCTCACACATTGAGTCCTCAATATTCCACTGGGGTCGGAGATTTGTGCAAAGTGAGGAGATTTCTGGATTCTGTCTTGTGGCTGCAGTTGATTTATGGCAGCTGCTTGAACTTTCTTTGTGAGATTTCAAACAGCTGCCATAAATCCCATCATACCACAGGCAGAGCGACCGACTGCAGAGCAGAATCCTGCACTTTACTGAGAACTGTGACTCGGGCAGCAGAACACCACTGATATGTGTGTGTGTGTCTACTGTATATGTGTATCTATAATATAACGCTGGGAGCGTCACTCTGTCCGAAGCCTCTATAGACTGCGCAAGCGCACGCGCCGGCGCAGTCTAGGCCCCACAGAGCGACGCTCCCAGGAGATCGCGGTATGCGTAAACACTGAACGCTCACCGCGATCTCCAACGGAGAAGCAGGGACCGCCAGGAGGGTAAGTATGATATATTTACCTGTCCCGTTCCTCCGTTGCGCGCTGCCCCTCCGTCCTCCGGTCCACATCCTCTGCCTGTGACGTTCACAGTTCAGAGGGCGCGATGACGCGCTTAATGCGCGCCGCCCTCTGACTGAACAGTCACAGGCAGAGGACCCGGAAGACAGACCGGCGCGCAGCGCTGGATCAGGGCCAGGTAACTATAGCAAGTGCCGGGGGCCTGAGCTAGCGGCGACTCCGGCACCTGACCCCCACAGCGCGCCGGTGTCCCCGCCTGCTCAGGCCCCCAGCACCGCCGCGCACAGCCTGAGCCACCGCACCCAGCACAGCCTGAGCCACCGCACCCAGCACCGCCTGAGCCACCGCACCCAGCACGGCCTGAGCCACCGCACCCAGCACGGCCTGAGCCACCGCACCCAGCACGGCCTGAGCCACCGCACCCAGCACGGCCTGAGCCACCGCACCCAGCACGGCCTGAGCCACCGCACCCAGCACGGCCTGAGCCACCGCAGCCAGCACGGCCTGAGCCACCGCAGCCAGCACCGCCTGAGCCACCGCAGCCAGCACCGCCTGAGCCACCGCACCCAGCACGGCCTGAGCCACCGCACCCAGCACGGCCTGAGCCACCGCACCCAGCACGGCCTGAGCCACCGCAGCCAGCACGGCCTGAGCCACCGCAGCCAGCACGGCCTGAGCCACCGCAGCCAGCACGGCCTGAGCCACCGCAGCCAGCACGGCCTGAGCCACCGCAGCCAGCACGGCCTGAGCCACCGCAGCCAGCACGGCCTGAGCCACCGCAGCCAGCACGGCCTGAGCCACCGCAGCCAGCACGGCCTGAGCCACCGCAGCCAGCACGGCCTGAGCCACCGCAGCCAGCACGGCCTGAGCCACCGCACCCAGCACGGCCTGAGCCACCGCACCCAGCACGGCCTGAGCCACCGCACCCAGCACGGCCTGAGCCACCGCACCCAGCACGGCCTGAGCCACCGCACCCAGCACGGCCTGAGCCACCGCACCCAGCACGGCCTGAGCCACCGCACCCAGCACGGCCTGAGCCACCGCACCCAGCACGGCCTGAGCCACCGCACCCAGCAGGGCCTGAGCCACCGCACCCAGCAGGGCCTGAGCCACCGCACCCAGCAGGGCCTGAGCCACCGCACCCAGCAGGGCCTGAGCCACCGCACCCAGCAGGGCCTGAGCCACCGCACCCAGCAGGGCCTGAGCCACCGCACCCAGCAGGGCCTGAGCCACCGCACCCAGCACGGCCTGAGCCACCGCAGCCAGCACGGCCTGAGCCACCGCAGCCAGCACGGCCTGAGCCACCGCAGCCAGCACGGCCTGAGCCACCGCAGCCAGCACGGCCTGAGCCACCGCAGCCAGCAGGGCCTGAGCCACCGCAGCCAGCAGGGCCTGAGCCACCGCAGCCAGCAGGGCCTGAGCCACCGCAGCCAGCAGGGCCTGAGCCACCGCAGCCAGCAGGGCCTGAGCCACCGCAGCCAGCAGGGCCTGAGCCACCGCAGCCAGCAGGGCCTGAGCCACCGCAGCCAGCAGGGCCTGAGCCACCGCAGCCAGCAGGGCCTGAGCCACCGCAGCCAGCAGGGCCTGAGCCACCGCAGCCAGCAGGGCCTGAGCCACCGCAGCCAGCAGGGCCTGAGCCACCGCAGCCAGCAGGGCCTGAGCCACCGCAGCCAGCAGGGCCTGAGCCACCGCAGCCAGCAGGGCCTGAGCCACCGCAGCCAGCAGGGCCTGCGCCACCGCAGCCAGCAGGGCCTGAGCCACCGCACCCAGCAGGGCCTGAGCCACCGCACCCAGCAGGGCCTGAGCCACCGCACCCAGCACAGCCGCCGCACCCAGCACAGCCTGAGCCACCGCACAGCCTGAGCCACCGCACCCAGCACAGCCACGCACAGCCGCCGCACCCAGCACAGCCACGCACAGCCGCCACACCCAGCACAGCCACGCACAGCCGCCTGCGCTCAGCACCGCCACGCACAGCTGCCCGCGCTCAGCTCCGCCACGCAAAGCCACCCACGCACAGCACAGCCACATACAGCCGCCCGCACTCAGCACAGCCGCCTGCACTTAGCACAGCCGCCCGCACTGATGGGGGCGCAGGATGGAGCAGCACATGATAGGGTGGAGCAGCACATGACAGGATGGGGGCGCAGGATGGAGCAGCACAGCCACCGCACCCAGCACAGCCACCGCACCCAGCACAGCCGCCCGCACCCAGCACAGCTGCCGCACCCAGCACAGCCACCGCACCCAGCACAGCCACGCCCACCCAGCACGGCCACGCACAGCCGCCTGCACTCAGCACAGCCACGCACAGCCGCCTGCACTCAGCATAGCCACGCACAGCCGCCTGCACTCAGCACCGCCACGCACAGCCGCCCGCACTCAGCACCGCCACGCACAGCCGCCCGCACTCAGCACCGCCACGCACAGCCGCCCGCACTCAGCACCGCCACGCACAGCCGCCCGCACTCAGCACCGCCACGCACAGCCGCCCGCACTCAGCACCGCCACGCACAGCCGCCCACGCACAGCATAGCCACGCACAGCCGCCGCACCCAGCATAGCCACGCACAGCCGCCGCACCCAGCATAGCCACGCACAGCCGCCGCACCCAGCACAGCCACGCACAGCCGCCGCACCCAGCACAGCCACGCACAGCCGCCCACACCCAGCACAGCCACGCACAGCCGGCCACACCCAGCACAGCCGCCCGCACCCAGCACAGCCTGAGCCGCCGCACCCAGCACAGCCGCCGCACCCAGCACAGCCGCCGCACCCAGCACAGCCGCCGCACCCAGCACAGCCACCGCACCCAGCACAGCCACGCCCACCCAGCACAGCCACGCACAGCCGCCCGCACCCAGCACAGCCGCCCGCACTCAGCACCGCCACGCACAGCCGCCCGCACTCAGCACCGCCACGCACAGCCGCCCATGCACAGCACAGCCACATACAGCCGCCGCACCCAGCATAGCCACGCACAGCCGCCCGCACCCAGCACCGCCACGCACAGCCGCCGCACCCAGCACAGCCACGCACAGCCGCCCGCACCCAGCACAGCTGCCCGCACCCAGCACAGCCGCCTGCACTCAGCACAGCCACGCACAGCCGCCCACAGCCACGCACAGCCGCCTGCACTCAGCACCGCCACTCACAGCTGCCCGCACTCAGCACCGCCACGCACAGCCGCCCACGCATAGCACAGCCACATACAGCCGCCCGCACTTAGCACAGCCGCCCGCACTGATGGGGTGCAGGATGGAGCAGCACATGATAGGGTGGAGCAGCACATGACAGGATGGGGGCGCAGGATGGAGCAGCACAGCCACCGCACCCAGCACAGCCACCGCACCCAGCACAGCCACCGCACCCAGCACAGCCACCGCACCCAGCACAGCCACCGCACCCAGCACAGCCACCGCACCCAGCACAGCCACCGCACCCAGCACAGCCACCGCACCCAGCACAGCCACGCACAGCCGCCCGCACCCAGCACAGCCACGCACAGCCGCCCGCACTCAGTACCGCCACGCACAGCCGCCCGCACCCAGCACAGCCACCTGCACCCAGCACAGCCACGCCCAGCCGCCCGCACCCAGCACAGCCACGCCCAGCCGCCCACGCACAGCACAGCCACATACAGCCGCCCGCACTCAGCACAGCTGCCCGCACTCAGCACAGCCGCCCGCACTGATGGGGGCGCAGGATGGGAGCACATGACAGGATGGGGATGCAGGATGGAGTAGCACATACCAGGATGGAGACCATATACCAATATAAATGCTCGCCACCCGGGCGTAGAACGGGTTCAATAGCTAGTATATATATACTAGATTGTGGCCCGATTCTAACGCATCGGGTATTCTAGAATATGCATGTCCCCGTAGTATATGGACAATGATGATTCCAGAATTCGCGGCAGACTGTGCCCGTCGCTGATTGGTCGAGGCAACCTTTAGGACATCATCGTCGCCATGGCAACCATTATGACATCTACGTCGATACTGTGCCCGTCGCTGATTGGTCGAGGCCTGGCGGCCTCGACCAATCAGAGACGCGGGATTTCCAGGACAGACAGACAGACAGACAGAAAGACAGACAGACAGACAGAAAGACAGACAGACAGACAGACAGAAAGACAGACAGACGGAAAAACCCTTAGACAATTATATATATAGATATATATATATATCTATATATATATATATATATACTAGATTGTGGCCCGATTCTAACGCATCGGGTATTCTAGAATATGCATCATGTCCCCGTAGTATATGGACAATGATGATTCCAGAATTCGCGGCAGACTGTGCCCGTCGCTGATTGGTCGAGGCAACCTTTATGACATCATCGTCGCCATGGCAACCATTATGACATCTATGTCGATACTGTGCCCGTCGCTGATTGGTCGAGGCCTGGCGGCCTCGACCAATCAGAGACGTGGGATTTCCATTATGACATCATCGTCGTCATGCTGTGCCCGTCTCTGATTGGTCGAGGCCTGGCGGCCTCCACCAATCAGAGACGCGGGATTTCCAGGACAGACAGACAGACAGAAAGACAGACAGACAGAAAGACAGACAGACAGACAGACGGAAAAACCCTTAGACAATTATATATATAGATATATATATACGATGTATGACTGTGTGTGTGTGTGGCACCCCAGGAGTCCGGTTGCCACAGTGGCATTGCCTCCCTCACAGGGGGTGATGTCATGCCTGGAAGCAAGGAGGGGTCTCCTTACCAGGTAATACCAGCAACCAGCACCTTCCTGACTCCAGACCAGAAGGGGGAGCTCTAACACTCAGTTTCAGGGGAGCTTCCCTATGAGTTCTGGCCTGGAGGCGGAGTTAGTGAGTCTAGTGAATAGTCTGAGAGTAAGAGGAGAGGAGGCAAGTCGAGGAGAACCTGGGGAGTGGATCGGTGACCAAGCTCACCCCAGAAGAGAGCGCTGACAAAGAGGACAACAATGTCCTTGGCTGTGTGGGTGCTGTATGCCCCGACAGCTGAATCTGGAGGGCAGGGAACTGCAAGCTCCCTGGCCACACTGAACACCCGGAGGCACCACAGCAGACCAATAACTGGGGCTGCCAGTGAAAAGGCAGAGCCCATGATAGGCTCACGCTGTTTGCCATACAGGTTAGAAGCAACATGCAGGAGAGGAACTTGAGCAGAGCTTAAAGCAGCAAGGACCTAAGAGAATAGCGCAGAAGGAAGGCCTCCAAACCCACCTGGCTAGGTGGATCCTAAGTTGCTTCCAGGCAGCCCGGACCCCATCATCAACTGTTACCCATGCCCTTGACTGCACCTGCAACTACCAAGTAAAGGTAAAGGAAACTGTAATTCTTGTGTCCTCCTGTCCTTTCCCGCTTCATCAGTCCTGCACTCCATCGTCTATGATCCCTTACCAACTATACCGGTAGCCCTGGGGCCCCGCTCCACCTGTGGGGAGCAGAACCATCCCAGCTGCGTCACCATCAGCCCCAGCGGTCCCCTTAAGCAGCGTCGGCCATCTATTGCCGTACACCAAAGGTGGCATCACGAACTAACTCCCTATAGACTTTATTTACCCTTCAATTCATTAATTTTATTGGACACCTAGGGCCACGGACTGGGCCACTGCTGCCATGACAACCCCCTGAAGAACCGTTGGACCCGGCCCAAGCACCCCAGGGTCCTAGCGGGCGCTCCACATGTACATATCTATATGTGTGTGTGGTACTGTTCAGACACTGTGTGTTGGTTTTGCTGAGGCACATTATGGTGGTATTAGTAAAGCATTGTTCATTGGACTTAGTGAGGCAGTGTACTGTTCTGTTGAGAAACTGTATGGTGGACAAGGTGTTATGGAGAGACGGTATGGTGCTGTTATGGAGGGACCGTATGGTGCTGTTATGGAGGGACCATATGGTGCTGTTATGGAGGAACCGTATGGTGGTGTTTTGAAGAGACTTTATGGTGGTGTTTTGAAGGGACTTTATGGTAGTGTTTTGGATGGACTTTATGGTGATGTTATGGAGAGACTGTATGGTGATGTTAAGGAGGTACTCTATGATGAAGTTATGGAGGTACTGTATGGGCAGCGGATGGTTGGAATGGTGAGCAGTGATCCCCACATTGAAGCTGAAGATTACATGGCCTGACAAGGGGAGAGGTGGGAAGGGAGTATTGCGCAAAGTGTTTTACTGCTAGCGCAGATTCAAGGACTGTGGTGTGTGTGTGTGTGAAATTATACAGTGGGTCTGTATGTGTGTGTCATTATACAGTGGGGCTGTGCGTCATTATACAGTGGGGCGGTGTGTGTGTCATTATACAGTGGGGCTGTGCATCTGTGTGTCATTATACAGTGGGGCTGTGTGTGTGTGTCATTATACAGTGGGACTGCGCATGTGTCTGTCATTATACAGTGGGGCTGTGTGTGTCATTGTACAGTGGGGCTGTGTGTGTGTGTCATTATACAGTCGGGCTGTGTGTGTCATTATACAGTGGGGCTGTGTGTCTGTGTGCCATTATACAGTGGGGCTGTGTGTGTGTGTGTCATTATACAGTGGGACTGCGCATGTGTCTGTCATTATACAGTGGGGCTGTGTGTGTCATTATACAGTCGGGCTGTGTGTGTCATTATACAGTGGGGCTGTGTGTTTGTGTGCCATTATACAGTGGGGCTGTGTGTGAGTGTCATTATACAGTGGGACTGTGCATGTGTTTGTCATTATACAGTGGAGCTGTGCATGTGTGCCTGTCATTATACAGTGGGGCTGTGTGTGTCATTGTACAGTGGGGCTGTGTGTGTGTGTCATTATACAGTCGGGCTGTGTGTGTCATTATACAGGCGGGCTGTGTGTCTGTGTGCCATTATACAGTGGGGCTGTGTGTGAGTGTCATTATACAGTGGGACTGTGCATGTGTTTGTCATTATACAGTGGGGCTCTGCATGTGTGCCTGTCATTATACAGTGGAGCTGTGTGTCATTATACAGTGGGGCTGTGTGTGTGTGTCATTATACAGTGGGGCTGTGTGTGTCATTATAGAGTGGGGCTGTGCGTGTGTGTCATTATACAGTGGGGCTGTGTGTGTCATTATACAGTGGGGCTGTGTGTGTCATTATACAGTGGGGCTGTGGGTGGGTGTCATTATACAGTGGGGCTGTGTGTGTCATTATAGAGTGGGGCTGTGCGTGTGTGTCATTATACAGTGGGGCTGTGTGTGTCATTATACAGTGGAGCTGTGTGTCATTATACAGTGGGGCTGTGTGTGTGTCATTATAGAGTGGGGCTGTGCGTGTGTGTCATTATACAGTGGGGCTGTGTGTGTCATTATACAGTGGGGCTGTGTGTGTCATTATACAGTGGGGCTGTGGGTGGGTGTCATTATACAGTGGGGCTATGTGTGTCATTATACAGTGGGGCTGTGCGTGTGTCATTATACAGTGGGGCTGTGTGTGTGTCATTATACAGTGGGGCTGTGTGTGTCATTATACAGTGGGACTATGCATGTGTCTGTCATTATACAGTGGGGCTGTGCATGTGTGCCTGTCATTATACAGTGGAGCTGTGTGTCATTATACAGTGGGGCTGTGTGTGTGTCATTATACAGTGGGGCTGTGTGTGTCATTATAGAGTGGGGCTGTGCGTGTGTGTCATTATACAGTGGGGCTGTGTGTGTCATTATACAGTGGGGCTGTGTGTGTCATTATACAGTGGGGCTGTGGGTGGGTGTCATTATACAGTGGGGCTATGTGTGTCATTATACAGTGGGGCTGTGCGTGTGTCATTATACAGTGGGGCTGTGTGTGTGTCATTATACAGTGGGGCTGTGTGTGTCATTATACAGTGGGGCTCTGCGTGTGTGTCATTATACAGTGGGGCTGTGTGTGTGTGTCATTTTACAGTGGGGCTGTGCGTGTGTGTCAATATACAGTGGGGCTGTGCGTTTGTGTGCCATTATCCAGTGGGGCTGTGTATGTGTCTTTATACAGTAGTGCTGTGTGTGTGTGGATCGCCCCCACGTGTAGGGCAATGGGGCGTCCAATTAAAGGATTAGTTTGTCTGGTGTTCGTGACGCCACCTGTGGTATTCGGTCAGGGTGACCGACGCTGCTAGGGGTCCGCTGGGGTGATGGAATGGCAGCTAGATGGTATACCTTCCCACAGGTGAAGTATGTCCCCAGGGCTTCCCAGATGTGTAGGTGGTGATGGTGGACGTTGTAAGGCGCAATGAATAACGAGGACACAAAGGTTGCAGTCTCTTTACCTTTTACTGAAGACTTCAGGGTCCACAGTCCAGAGTACCGTTCACAGGGCAAGCAGAGTCCGGCCGGTCCGAAGGCACATCTAGAGTTCCCTTATCCAGGTGGAAATCAGTAGCCTTCGTACTAGCGCCTGTGTGTTGTAGTACCTCCCTGCTGAGCACCACGGGATAGTCCTCACAACTTTCGTGGATGTCTCTGATCTCTCTCTCTCTCTGTCCCCCAGATGGTATGGATAGGACAACCCGTATGACGGGGTAGGCCTGGAGCTATTTTATAGGGACCCTAGTGACGCCCCTCTCCCACAATTTGCCTCCGTTGTCTTCATTAGGTTTAAAGGTTGGGCAGCCAACTTGGAATTAGCTGTCCTGCCGTGTTTCAAAGTAATGCGTAGAGCCAATTACTCCCTCGGTGTTCCGGCCACCGGCTACGCGCCTCCCTGTATAGCCGGCCAGTGTCATCCCCGCTTCTTGTATAACCGGCCAGAGTCAGCCCCGCTTCCTGTATAGCCGGCCATTGTCAGCCCCGCCTCCTGTATAGCCGCCCATTGTCAGCCCTGTCTCCTGCATAGCCGGCCAGTGTCAGACCTGCCTCCTGCATAGCCGGCCAATGTTAGCCCTGCCTCCTGTATAGCCGGCCAGTGCTAGCCCAGCCTCCTGTATAGTCGACCAGTGTTAGCCCGCCTCTTGTATAGCTGGCCAGTGTTAGCCACGCCTACTGCATAGCCAGCCAGTGTCAGCCCCGCCTCCTGCATAACCAGCCAGTGTCAACCCCGCCTTCTGCATAGTCGGCCAGTGTCAGCCCTGCCTCCTGTATAGCCGCCCATTGTCAGCCCCGCCTCCTGTATAGCCGCCCATTGTCAGCCCCGCCTCCTGTATAGCCGGCCAGTGTCAGCCCCGCCTCCTGTATAGCCGGCCAGTGTCAGCCCCGCCTCCTGTATAGCCGGCCAGTGTCAGCCCCGCCTCCTGATTAGCCGCCCATTGTCAGCCCCGCCTCCTTTATAGCCGACCAGTGTCAAACCAGCCTCCTGTATGGCCGGTCATTGTCAGCCCCACCTCCTGCATAGCCGCCCATTGTCAGCCCCACCTCCTGTATAGCCGGCCAGTGTTAGCCCCGCCTCCTGCATAGCCGACCAGTGTCAGCCCCACCTCCTGTATAACCGGCCAGTGTCAGCCCCGCTTCCTGTATAGCCGACCATTGTCAGCCCCGCCTCCTGTATTGCCGGCCAGTGTCAGGCCCACCTCCTGTATAGCTGCCCATTGTCAGCCCCGTCTCCTGCATAGCTGGCCAGTGTCAGCCCCACCTCCTGTATAGCCTGACAGTGTCAGCCTCACCTCCTGCACAGCTGGCCAGTGTCAGACCCGCCTCCTGCATAGCCTGCCAGTGTTAGCCCTGCCTCCTGCATAGGCAGGAAGTGTCAGCCCAGCCTCCTGTCTAGCCGGCCAGTGTCAGCCCCGCCTTCTACCAAGAAGGCCAGTGTCAGCCCTGCCTTCTGCCGAATCAGCCATTGTCAGCCCCATCTCCTGCATAGCCGGCGAGTGTCAGCCTCACCTCCTGTATACCCCGACAGTGTCAGCCCCGCCTTCTGCATAGCCGGCCAGTGTTAGCCCAGCCTCCTGTATAGTCGACCAGTGTTAGCCCGCCTCTTGTATAGCTGGCCAGTATTAGCCACACCTACTGCATAGCCAGCCAGTGTCAGCCCTGCCTCCTGTATAACGGGCCAGTGTCAACCCCGCCTTCTGCATAGTCGGCCAGTGTCAGCCCCGCCTCATGTGTAACTGGCCAGTGTCAGCCCCGCCTCCTTTATAGCCGACCATTGTCAGCCCTGCCTCCTGTATAGCCGACCATTGTCAGCCCTGCCTCCTGTATAGCCACCCATTGTCAGCCCTTCCTCCTGTATAGCCGGCCAGTGTCAGCCGCGCCTCCTGTATAGCCGCCCATTGTCAGACCCGCCTCCTGTATAGCTGGCCAGTGTCAGTTCCGCCTCCTGTATAGCCGGTCATTGTCAGCCCCGCCTCCTGCATAGCCGAACAGTGTCAGCCCCACCTCCAGTATAACCGGCCAGTGTCAGCCCCGCCTCCTGTATAGCTGCCCATTGTCAGCCCCGCCTCCTGTATAGCTGCCCATTGTCAGCCCCGTCTCCTGCATAGCCTGCTAGTGTCAGCCTCCTGTATAGCCCGACAGTTTCAGCCCCGCCTCCTGCATATGCGGCCAGTGTCATCCCCGCCTCCTACCAAGAAGGCCAGTGTCAGCCCCGTCTTATGCTGAATCAGCTAGTGTCAGCCCACCTCCTGTATAGCTGCCCATTGTCGCCCCACCTCCTGCATAGCCGGCCAGTGTCAGACCCACCTCCTGCATAGCCGGCCAGTGTCAGACCCACCTCCTGCATAGCGGGCCAGTGTTAGTGGATCGCCCCCATGGGGCCGTGGGGTACTCTGTACCGGGTCCTTCGGTTCACAGGGGGATGTCATGGTGCCGTGCCGTGGCCCTGGGACACCCACGTAAAAGGGGAAACGTCTTTAAGGGGAATGTTCTTGACGCCACCTGTGGTATTCGGTCAGGGTGACCGACGCTGCTTTCAGGGGTCTGCTGGGGTGATGTTATGGCATCTAGATGGTATACCTTCCCACAGGTGAAGTATGTACCCAGGGCTTCCCAGTGTGTAGATGGTGGTATGGTGAGAGACGCAGAGAAGAACGAGGACACAAGGTTGCAGTCTCTTTACCTTTACTGAAGACTTCAGCATCCACAGTCCAGGGCACCAGATCACAGGGCAGGCAGAGTCCGGCCGGTTTGGAGGCAAGTCCAGAGTCCCCTTGAAAAGGTGGAAATCAGTAGCCTTCCCTTGCAGTGGTGTAGTCCCTTACTGCCTATGGCTTCACATAAGGTCCTCACAGATGTAGTGTCTTTCTCTCTGTCCCCCGTATAGGATAGGACAAACCCGTATGACTGGTGGTTTGAGGCTGTTTATAGGGACTCTAGCACGCCCCGGCCTCCATAGGTTTCCACCGGGCCTCCTGGGTGTAGGGGCGGACAGGTAACTTGCAATTAGCTGTCCTGCCGGTCTCTGGAGCAAAGCATAGAGGTCCTTACTCCCACTGTGTTCCGGCTACCGGGCTTCTGCGCCTCAGAAGGAGGCAGCCTGTGTAGGGCTGGTCCCCTTCTGGTATCCTCTCCTTTGCTCTGACTTCCTTCACGCTCGCTGCAATACAATTCTGCCTTCTGAATGTCTCTTTCTGGGAGCTGCAGCTCTGAGGGCATGCACAGCTCCTTTGGACTCTCTGTCCACCTCAGACTACTGTCTGGAACATTCTAACATTCCCTACAGACTACCAGTTATATATATATGGGGAGTGACCTAATAAATAGGAGCAGAAGCTCCCCCTGGTGGTCTGGAGTGTGAAATGTGTTGCATGTTTGTGATACCTGGATGCAGTTATCCTTCATTGCCTCCAAACGTAGGCACCAGGCCCCCCGGTAGCTACGCTACTACTCCATAATCAGAGAAGACGTATCCCCTTACAGTGACCTGAGCGCGCAGCCCCGGTGACCGCACTGACAAGCCAGGACCCCTGAGTGTGACAAGCAAACTGCTCAGTGTGTGTGTAGCATTGCTGCTGCAGAGAAACTGCCAGCCTAATATACAGAGACTGTGCAGCAGAGTGGCTGTTACTTGTCAGCCCCGCCTCCTGTATAGCTGCCCATTGTCAGCCCTGTCTCCTGCATAGCCGGAGAGTGCCAGCCCTGCCTCCTGTCTAGCCGGCCAGTGTCAGCCCTGCCTCCTGTATAGCTGGCCGGTGTCAGCCCCGCCTCCTATATAGCCGCCCAGTGTTAGCCCCGCCTCCTGTATAGCCGCCCAGTGTTAGCCCCGCCTCCTGTATAGCCGACCAGTGTTAGCCCCGCCTCCTGTATAGCCATAGCCACCCATTGTCAGCCCCGCCTCCTGTATAGCCGACCAGTGTTAGCCCCGCCTCCTGTATAGCCGACCAGTGTTAGCCCCACCTCCTGTATAGCCATAGCCACCCATTGTCAGCCCCGCCTCCTGTATAGCTGGCCAGTGTCAGCCCCGCCTCCTGCATAGCCGGCCATTGTCAGCCCCGCCTCCTGCATAGCCGCCCATTGTCAGCCCCGCCTCCTGTATAGCTGGCCAGTGTCAGCCCCGTCTCCTGCATAGCCGGCCAGTGTCAGCCTCCTGTATAGCCACCCATTGTCAGCCCCGCCTCCTGTCTAGCTGGCCAGTGTCAGCCCCGCCTCCTGCATAGCCGGCCATTGTCAGCCCCGCCTCCTGTATAGCCGGCCAGTGTTAGCCCTGCCTCCTGTATAACCGGACAGTGTCAGCCCCGCCTCCTGTCTAGCTGACCAGTGTTAGCCCCGCCTCCTGTATAGCCGACCAGTGTCAGCCCCGCCTCCTTTATAGCTAACCAGTGTTAGCCCTGCCTCCTGTATAGCCGACCAGTGTTAGCCCCGCCTCCTGTATAGACAGCCAGTGTTAGCCCCGCCTCCTGTATAACCGGACAGTGTCAGCCCCGCCTCCTGACTAGCTGGCCAGTGTCAGCCCCGCCTCCTGTATAGCCGCCCATTGTCAGCCCCGCCTCCTGTATAGCCGGCCAGTGTCAGCCCCGCCTCCTGTATAACCGGTGTTCTGAAAATTGTCGGCATGTCGTAGATAGTAGGGATGGGCGAGGCTACGGAGTCACGTGCCGCAAACTGACCAATCACGGCCAAGCAACAGCTGAAGATGCAGGGTGGAGAGAAGAGGAGCTCTGGGCGGGGCTCTGGGCGGCAACATGCCTGAAAATTTCAGGGACGGGCGTGATTATGGCACCTGGGGGCCTGGTTAAAACCACAATAGTGAGGGAGGGGGCGTGACAAAGGGAGGGGGGCGTTACTATGCTCAGAAATTTCAGGGCGTCTTCATTTCTGCAAAGGGGGGTGATTAAAGCAGCGGGGAGTGACTACATGCCGAGAAGGGGAGTGTATCCATGCCCAGAAATTTCACCAGAGGGACGATGCTGAAGTTGGTTTCTTATTCGTTCAGTTTCTTATTCGGCTATTTTTTATTTTCTGTTTTTTTTTCAGGTTTTTCAATAAAAATAAACCATTGTAAGTATATAATATTATGCGGTCATGTGCCCTCTTGTGAATACACTTAAAAACAGATAAAAATATTAGAAGGCTGGCACAAAAATGGGCATCAAAGTGGGCACTGAGGTATGGTATTAAAGGTGTTAAATGGCTTTGTGCCACTGATCTGACACCTGACTTGCATACCTTGTGATGCCACACATCAAGTTCCTGTCAATCCAGCCTGGCACAAATGGGTTCTGGGCATCAGAACTGGCATCAAAGTGGGCAGAGAACCAATTTTCACACATGCGAATAAGTAACAGCTATTTTTAAGGGGTTAAATGCCTTTGTGCTACTTATTAAACACCTGATTTACATACCTACTGATGCCCCACATGAAATCCATGTCACTCCAGCCTGGCACAAATGTGTTCTGGGCATCAAAACTGGCATCAAATGGGGCAAATCGCCCATTTTCACTGATTTGAATAAGTAACAGCTATTTTTAAGGGGTTAAATGCCTTTGTGCCACTGATCTAACACCTGATTTACATACCTACTGATGCCCCACATGAAATCCAAGTTACTGCAGCCTGGCACAAATGGGTTCGGGGCATCAAAACTGGCATCAAATTGGGCAAATCACCCATTTTCACAGATTTGAATAAGTAACAGCTATTTTTAAAAGGTTAAATAGCTTTGTGCCACTGATCTAACACCTGATTTACATACCTACTGATGCCCCACATGAAATACATGTCACTCCAGCCTGGCACAAATGGGTTCTGGGCATCAGAACTGGCATCAAATGGGGCAAACAGCCCATTTTCACATATTTGAATAAGTAAGTGATTTTTTAAGAGGTTAAATGCCTTTGGGCCACTGATCTGACACCATTATTACATGCATTTTGATGCCCTGCATGAAATTCATGTCACTTTAGCTTTTCCCAAATGGGTTCTGGCCGTGAGAATTGGCATCAAAGTTGGCATTGATTTTAATGATTTGAATAAGTAACTGAATTTTAAGGGGTTAAATGACCTTGGCCACTGATCTCACACCACTATGACATACACAGGCTGGAGACACACTAGCGATTTAAAAATTGGTCCTATTTATTGCAGGAAAGTGTGACGAGTGCAATGCAAGTGTCATGTGAGTGTCAGGCGTTTTTTGTGCGAGTACAATCTGACTTCTCACACCTAACACCCGATCTACATCCGACTGCAGTGCGATTTTAACATGAGATTTTACATACAGAAATGTTATTAATCATTTACACATAGTTTTAAAACGTAATATTCTTCAAAATGTATATACTGTATATATTCTAGAAAGATAGATTAAAAGCCGGCAAATGATCAGCCACGTACATTTTAATCAGAGTGACAGGTTAGATTACGATAGAATAGAGATATACACATAGAATAAATGTGTGGTGTGTGTGTGTGTATACATATATACAGTATATATATACTGTATGTATATATATATATATATATATATATATATATATATATATATATATATATATATATATATATATATATTATAACGCTGATAGCGTCACTCTGTCCAAAGCCTTTATAGACTGCGCAAGCGCGACGCGTCTGCACAGTCTGGATCCCACAGTGTGACGCATCCGGGGAGGAGGATTGTGGCCCAGGAGATCGCGGTATGAGTAAGCACTGAACGCATACCGCTATCTCCAACGGAGAAGCAGAGACGCACCAGGAGGGTGAGTATGAAGGGGGAGGGTGAGCCATGCTATATTCACCTGTCCCCGTTCCACCGCCGGGTCTTCCGCATCCTCTGGCTGTGACGTTCAGGTCATAGGGCGCGATGACGTGGTCAGTGCGCGCCCCCTGCCTCAACAGTCACAGCCAGAGGACACGGATGACAGAGTGGCGCGCGGCGGTGGAACAGAGACAGGTGAATATCGCAAGTGCCGGGTGTGACGGGGCATGCGACAGAGCAGGAAGAGACACCACGCCAGTAATCAATCCAATAAAATTTATCGGAACAGGGAACTGGGACAACACAAATCAAAGTAATTCTGCAGCGTCCGTAATTAGTCTACAATGAGTCCACACAAAGGGAGCAGATCCGGGGGCGCCACCTGGCAATCCGAAGCCAGGCAAAAGAAAAATAATCCTGGGATGGGTTTACTGGATCCAGCAGATGAGGGACACAACACCATTCCACGTGGCAGCTTTTAATCCTCCACACACGGGCACCAGGATCTCGCCTCAGCATACGATCCCAGCCCTTCGCAAGTCACCACACAATTGAATCAGCCAACACATGAGTCTATTGTTCTGTGTCCTGGGATCCATCCCTCCATGAGGGAAAGCTCCCCCTTCTGGTTGTTGACTCAAGCCTGATTACATAGCAGTCCAGGGACACAGGCCGGGGGAGGGACACGCTGTTACACCGGGGGCCTTAGCCAGCGGCGACTCCAGCACCTGACCCCCATAGTGCGCTGGTGTTCCCGCCTGCTTAGGCACTCGGCGCCCAGCGATGAGAGGTGAGTCTGTCATTTTTTTTTTTGAAATCGCAGCATCAGCATACGGGGCATATTATGCTATGGAGCATCTTATGGGGGCCATCAACGATGGGAGCAGCACATGACAGAATGGGGGCGCAGAATGGGTGCAGCACATTACAGAATGGGGCGCAGGATGGGAGCAGCACATGACAGAATGGGGGCACAGGATGGGAGCAGCACATGACAGAATGGGGGCGCAGAATGGTTGCAGCACATGACAGAATGGGGGCGCAGGATGGGAGCAGCACATTACAGAATGGGGGCGCAGAATGGGAGCAGCACATGACAGGATGGGGCGCAGGATGAAAGCAGCACATGACAGGATGGGGGCGCAGGATGGGAGCAGCACATGACAGGATGAGGGCACAGGAAAAGAGTAGCACATGACAAGATGGAGGCGCACAAAACAGGATGAGGGCACAGGATGGGGCTGCACATGACAGGAAGGGGGCGCAGGATGGGAGCAGCGTATGACAGGATGGGGGTGCAAGATGGTAGCAGCACATGACAAGATTAGGGGGCAGGATGGAAGAGGCGCATACCAGGATGGAGACCATATACCAATACAAATGCTCGCCACCCGGGCGTAGAACAGGTTCAATAGCTAGTGGGTGTGTGTATATATATATATATATATATAACGCCAAGAAGACCAAAAACGAACGGCACTGTCTGTGAAACGAGGTTATCCAAAAATTTCGGGTTCAGGTATTAATGAATAATAGTCCTAGCATCAGCCATGCATCAAGATCATAGGTGCTCTTCTGAAAATACACGAAAATCCATGACCATATGCAAGAAGAAAGAGAAGGCACTCACCGATCTAAAATTCCCAACTTTATTTCATCTTCATGTTAACAAAATACTGACCCGTGGAAGCGCAAGCACAAACGGCCGTCGTCTATCCCTGCTCACAAGAACTCCGCTCCTCACTCCCCCGGCCATGGAATTTTTTTAACATTAAGATGAAATAAAGTTGGGAAATTTAGATCGGTGAGTGCCTTCTCTTTCTTCTTGCATATGGTTATATATATATATATATATATATATATATATATATATATATATATATACACTGTATATATATAGTCTTTATATTGCAGAGAGAGATACATAGAAGAATAGCCGGTAATTCATTTGTCAGCCTCTCTAAAATCACTGCTGGAGCCGACAGGATAGAAGACATGGTTTACATACACTAAGTAGATGCAGAATAGTTAGATATGTACTGTATATGTCAGTGATCAATACAATTAGTATAGTGTGTGTGCAAATTAGAGGACATGTATGTAATTAATAAAAGATTATTTTGGGGGGAAAAAATGTTGCGGGCTCCCGCATAATTTTCCAATCCAGAGAGGGAAAGCCAGCGACTGGAGGCCAATGTTTATAGCCTAAGAAGGGGTTAATACCCATGGATCTCCCCAGGCTATGAATATGAGCCCACAGCTGTATTTTTAGTGTTTACTGGCTATTAAAATAGGGTAGCCCCCAAAAATGACATGGGGTACCCTTATAATTAAATTCCAGAAAAAGCTATGCAGACAGCTGCGGGCTGATATTCATAGCCTAGGAAGGGGCCATGGATATTGACCCCTCATGGCTACAAACACTAGCTCTCAGCCTCCCCAGAAATGTCACATTTTTAAGATTCACCAATTTCAGCACTTAGCCTCTCTCTTCCCGCTGCCCTGTATCGGTGGTATATGGGGTAATAGTTTGGGGGTTGATGTGACCTTTATATTGTAAGGTCACATCAAGCCCGGCTTAGTAATGGAGAAGTGTCAAGAAGACACCTATCCATTGCTAATCCTATAGTTGTTACAGGTTCAATAAAGACGCAGCCAGGATAAAGTCTTTTAATGAAATAAAACACTAAACACAGTTTTTCATCCTTATTATCCAGCTAATACATACAACGCCCTTGTTCTCCTGTAATTAAAAAAAAAACAAAAACAAAAACCCAACAATATACCATACCTGTCAGTCGTTCTGTCCCACGCAGTAATCAATATCTGGGGAAAATACAGTTTGCAACTAGGAGCGGTGCTGAAATGCAACCGCCATGGCTGCAAACTACTGGGGAATGAGGAGATGCTGCCAGTGCAGCTACAGAGACTAGTGCTGATGTCACATAGTCTGCCCTCCCTTCCGGCTTGAACTGCAATGAACTCTGCAGCGTGGGAAAATGAACTGGCATTTTCCCACGCTCCAGAGTTCAGCGCGGGTCAGGCAAGCAGGGAGGGTAGACTCAGTGACTTCACCGCTAGTCACTGAGGCTGCGCTGGCAGCATCTCCTCATTCCCCAGTAGTTTGCAGCTGGGCTGGTAGCATCTTAGCACAGTCTTGGTTGCAAACTGTATTTTCCCCAGATATGGATTACTGCGTGGGACAGAACAACGGACAGGTATATTGTTGTTTGTTTTTTTTTAATTAATTACAGGAGATCTATAGGATTAGTAATGGATAGCTGTCTTATTGACACCTCTCCATTACTAAGCCGGGCTTGATGTGACCTTACAATTCAAAGGTCACATCAACCACCCAACTATTACCCCATTGCCACCGCTACAGGGCAGTGGGAAGAGAGAGGCTAAGTGCCATAATTGCCATAAATCATGCAGCTGCGTCAACAAAAACTAAATCTCTGAGCAGTCACAAATACTCGGAGATTTCCCGAGCAACAAGTATATTCGCTCATCACTATTAACTACCTGCAAAAAACACTTGATGAACTTTCGATAGTAGTTTGCAAACCCCAAGAAGCGTTGCAAATAGTGATGAGCGAGTATACTCGTTGCTCGGGCTTTCCCGAGCACGCTCGGGTGGTCTCCCGAGTATTTGTGACTGCTCAGAGATTTAGTTTTTGTTGATGCAGCTGCATAATGTATGGCTGCTAGCCAGCCTGAGTACATGTGGGGGTTGCCTGTTTGCCAGGGAATCCCCACATGTAATCAAGCTGTCTAGTAGCTGTAAATCATGCAGCTGCGGCAAGGAAAACTAAATCTCTGATCAGACATAAATACTTGGAGACCACCCGAGTGTGCTCGGGAAAACCCAAGTAACGAGTATACTCGCTCATCACTAGTTGCAAACCCTTCAAGTCACGGGGCTGAACCCAATCACTAATAGCCTGCACCTTCTTGGGATCCATGTGAAACCCCTCATTGGAAACAATCAAACCCAAAAATGATAACTCCTGTACAAAAAATTAACATTTCAAATTTTGAAAAAAGTAGTTTTTCCCTGAGTCTATGAAGGACAGTACGCAAATAGTGAAAATGGGTTTCACTGTCAGGGGAGTAAACCAAGATGTCGTCAAGGTAAATAATCGCAAAGTGACCGATCAGATCAGCAAACACAATATTAATAAAATTTTGAAAAATGGCCAGGGGTGTTTGTTAGCCCGAAGGACGTAAAAAGATTCTCAAAAAGAACTTCTCACGTGAGAAACGCCGTCTTCCACTCGTCTCCCTCTCAAATACTTATCCAATTATAGGCTCCCCACAAATCCAACTTTGAAAATCATTTGGCCCCAGACAACTGGTTACACAAGTCAGGAATGAGAGGAAGTGGGTAAGTGTTTCTCACAGTGATTTTGTTGAGTTCCCGAAAGTCGAGGCAAGGACTCAAACCACCATCTTTTTTCTTTACAAAGAAAAAGCCAGCTGCCATAGGAGAAACATAAGGGCGGATATGCCCCTTACGAAGACTCTCGGCAATATACTCCTTCATGGCCAGCCGCTCAGGACAAGACAGATTAAATTGATGGCACAATTAAAAGATGGATGTGGCGGTAGAACCTCAGCCTCGCTTTCAGAGAACACGTCTTCAAAGACCTTCAGATACTCCGGAATAGCTTCCAGACCGACAGACAACACAGATACACACTTCAAGGACTTAGATAAGGACCATTGAACAATTTCCTCAGTAACCCAGTTAATAACAGGGTTTTGATGCTGTAACCAAGGCATTCCCGACACCAACCCACTATATTTGCCCACTTTGATGCTAATTCTGGTGCCCAGAACCCATTTGGGCTAGGCTGGAGGGACCTGGGTTTGATGCAGGGCATCGCTATTTGTGTATTTTAAGTGTCAGATCAGTGGCCCAAAGCCATTTAACCCCTTAAAAACAGCAGGTCCCTATTCAAATCTGTTAAAATTGGCTGTTTGCCCAGTTTGATGACAGTTCTGATGCCCAGAACTAATTAGGGCCAGGCTGAAGAGACCTGGTTTTATTGTGGGGCTCCCTGTTCTATATTTATGCACTCTGGTATCAGTGGCACAAAGGAATTTAACCCCTTAAAAACACCACTTACTTATTCAAATCTGTGAAAATGGGCTGTTTGCCCACTTTGATGCCAGTTCTGGTGCCCAGAACCCATTTGGGCCAGGCTGGAGAGACCTGGGTTTGATGCAGGGCATCACTGTCTGTGTATTTTAAGTGTCAGATCAGTGGCCCAAAGGCATTTAACCCCTTAAAAACATCAGTTACTTATTCAAATCTGCGAAAATTGGCTGTTTGCCCACTTTGATGCCAGTTCTGGTGCCCAGAACCCATTTGGGCCAGGCTGAAGGGACCTGGGTTTGATGCAGGGCATCACTGTCTGTGTATTTTAAGTGTCAGATCAGTGGCCCAAAGGCATTTAACCCCTTAAAAACATCAGTTACTTATTCAAATCTGTGAAAATGGGCTGTTTGCCCCATTTGATGCCAGTTCTGATGCCCAGAACCCATTTGTGCCAGGCTGGAGTGACATGGATTTCATGTGGGGCATCATTAGGTATGTTAATCAGGTGTTAAATCAGTGGCACAAAGGCATTTAACCTCTCAAAAATAGCTGTTACTTATTCAAATCTGTGAAAATGGGCGATTTGACCATTTTGATGCCAGTTCTGATGCCCAGAACCCATTTGTGCCAGGCTGGAGTGACATGTATTTCATGTGGGGCATCAGTAGGTATGTAAATCAGGTGTTAGATCAGTGGCACAAAGCTATTTAACCCCTTAAAAATAGCTGTTACTTATTCAAATCTGTGAAAATGGGCGATTTGCCCCATTTGATGCCAGTTTTGATGCCCAGAACCCATTTGTGCCAGGCTGGAGTGACATGGATTTCATGTGGGGCATCAGTAGGTATGTAAATCAGGTGTTAGATCAGTGGCACAAAGGCATTTAACCCCTTAAAAATAGCTGTTACTTATTCAAATCAGTGAAAATGGGCGATTTGCCCCATTTGATGCCAGTTTTGATGCCCAGAACACATTTGTGCCAGGCTGGAGTGACATGGATTTCATGTGGGGCATCAGTAGGTATGTAAATCAGGTGTTTAATAAGTAGCACAAAGGCATTTAACCCCTTAAAAATAGCTGTTACTTATTCGCATGTGTGAAAATTGGTTCTCTGCCCACTTTGATGCCAGTTTTGATGCCCAGAACCCATTTGTGCCAGGCTGGATTGACAGGAACTTGATGTGTGGCATCACAAGGTATGCAAGTCAGGTGTCAGATCAGTGGCACAAAGCCATTTAACACCTTTAATACCATACCTCAGTGCCCACTTTGATGCCCATTTTTGTGCCAGCCTTCTAATATTTTTATCTGTTTTTAAGTGTATTCACAAGAGGGCACATGACCGCATAATATTATATACTTACAATGGTTTATTTTTATTGAAAAACCTGAAAAAAAACAGAAAATAAAAAATAGCCGAATAAGAAACTGAACGAATAAGAAACCAACTTCAGCATCGTCCCTCTGGTGAAATTTCTGGGCATGGATACACTCCCCTTCTCGGCATGTAGTCACTCCCCGCTGCTTTAATCACCCCCCTTTGCAGAAATGAAGACGCCCTGAAATTTCTGAGCATAGTAACGCCCCCCTCACTTTGTCACGCCCCCTCCCTCACTATTGTGGTTTTAACCAGGCCCCCAGGTGCCATAATCACGCCCGTCCCTGAAATTTTCAGGCATGTTGCCGCCCAGAGCCCCGCCCAGAGCTCCTCTTCTCTCCACCCTGCATCTTCAGCTGTTGCTTGGCCGTGATTGGTCAGTTTGCGGCACGTGACTCCGTAGCCTCGCCCATCCCTACTATCTACGACATGCCGACAATTTTCAGAACACCGGCTTGTGTTAGCACCGCCTCCTATATAGCCAGCCAGTGTTAGCCCCGCCTCCTGCATAGTCGGCCAGTGTTAGCCCCGCCTCCTATATTGCCAGCCAGTGTTAGCCCCGCCCACTGCGCGCCTCGTTATACAAATTCAAGCACAATCACTAGACTTCCTCTAAGAGAAACTACAACTCCCATCATCCATTCCGACACCATTTCCGCATTCCAGCACGTCTGTTACATCACTTCTGGAAAAAGTGGCGTGACTTTGACAAGTTGAAGTTGTGATTGGCTGTCGCCGCTGTCAGTTTACAGAACTCACTAATCAGAACGGATGACAGTGGGGTGTACCCGGAAGTGGCACAGGAAAGGCGGAAGTTGAGGCCGGAGGAGAAGGAAGAAGAGAAGGGTCTCCCGGCGGGAGTGAGGAGGCGGATACTAGCAGACAGGTGAGTCCGGGGTGGTAGCTGAGGCCTGCTACGTGCACAGGGGGCACCGGGGTGTGGCGGACTGCAGGTCCGGCCAGCTGACGCCATAGGAGTGTGCCCTGGGCAGCGGGATAGGAGTGACCGGCGTTACCGGGGTTGTGGGTGGGAGCCGTCCCATAGACCTTATTATCCGGCGCCGTCCCATAGACCTTATTATCCGGCGCCATAGCTGGTGTGCACTACAAGTCCCAGCCTACACTGCATTCTCTCAGGTGGTGTGTGGTGACTGCAGCAGCAGAAGTGCTATGTTCTGATCTGCAGACGTTCCTTCCATGTGGTCAGTGCACGCTGTACTGGTGACCGTGACTGATAGCCTGCAGAAGAGGCCCCACTAGTGCTGATCCCACGGCTGCGGGGGGCAGGACTCTCCCAGGACAGACTCCATTTTCATGCTCTTTTGGGCTGGGCAGTTTTTCTTCTATTGACATTCTGCCAGCACCATAGGAGCATGACCATCCTTCAGCTCTTCCCAGTTTTCATTGCACCTACCCCTGTCTTGCCTGCCTCTCTGTTAGACCTGTGTGCAGCAGAAGTCCCCGCCACCATCTCCTACTATCCATCTTGGCATCTGGGATGCTAGAGACTGATTGCATAACGCAGCCAGCGAGACTCATGGTGGCCGGGAAGTTGGAGTGACTTTTTACGGTGGTAAGATGACGTTATGGGGAATAAAATGACTTGTGATTTGCAGACTTTCTAACTTGGCTCACTATGAAATGCGATCACGCTGCCTGGCGGTGCAGGGGCCGTGTACAGGACCGTATCATGCAGAAATTGGACACTTTGCTTTGTTAATTGTAGGGTGAGAGGATATGGCATGCCACATGGATTCTCCTCACCGGTGATCTGTCCCCCCCCCCCCCCCCCCCACTGCATGAAGCATAATGTTGTGAGTTAGCTTTGCCAATCTTTTCCTTATATTTCCTGCAGGACTTTCCTCTGTCAGCAATCCCATGACTACAGAGATATTGTCTGTGAGAGTCACATACCATGAGTGTATACACAGCAGCACAGGTTTAGTGCCTTTTATACCTGATCATTCTGGAAGATGCAGGTTTTCCCTGAAAAGAGACTCTGTACCCGGTTATATCGGGTTCTCTAATAACTGGGGCCATGTGATGGGCGCTTTGAGTTCTGCGTTTTCTTGTTTTGTTTTTTTAAAACTACCATTGGAAGTCCTGCTGCGGGAGCTTCCATAGATCGGCTGTAACCTGCAGGACACTATCGGCCTGTTCGTATTTAGGATTCAGACGCTAACATTTTCCCTCTACTACTTAGAAATGTTATTCCAGAAAAAACGTCTTTGCCATGCGAAAAATAATCTGCAAGATTAATTTCATGTTCATTATACATAACTATTCTGCATAATAAGCCTGTGGGTTAGACCCATCAAATAGGGGTCCACAGGAGTAAGCAGACTGTTGGCCTCTGATTTCTGCTATTAGCAAATCATTGATGTGTAACCATAGCCCAATGGTCTTCAGAGCTTGGGGTGCACTCCAGCTAATTGAATCTCCCAATAACTTAACCAATAATACCTTGAAAGCAAGAATACAAGGTGTAGAGTCTCTTCTCTCCTGCATCCTCATAGTGCTGAGATTTGTAGTACATCTCACCAGGCCTGAACTAATTTACCTTGGCCTCATATTAAAGACCCTTGGATAAACCTGACCTTTCTCCTGTTTGTAGTCCTGGGCTCGGTATTGTAGGTGATTTCTGGTTTCCAGAGTAAGATTGTTGATATTTTACCTGCTTCCTTGTTGCTGTAATGCTATACCGGCCTGCTGTCAGGAGAACCTTTGAACATTGTTGCATGTGTTAGTTGTTGGCCAAGTCCTTCCTATCTGGTGACGTAAGACTTTACTAAGAAGGAGACTTTAATGGATGACTCAGAACCTGGTGGCAAGCCTAACCTCCAGATTTAGACTACTAACCCCATACAGACTGATGACTGAACAGAATGACAGCTACACATTTCCTTTTGCTGATTACTTGTGAAATCAAAATGAGTGGGTCTTTTTTTTTTTCTTCAGAAACCTGATTATCAGCTTTGTTGTAAGGCCTGAAGTACAGAGCTCTCTGGTGGTAGGACGTGGTGGGGGGTGTCCTTTACTCAGGAGTCTAAGTCCACTGTAGTGGGATATGACACCGGTCTGTCATGGTTACTGGGATAAAGTAGATGAGCGTGACTCCAGATGTGCAGGGAAGGTCCAGGATGCTGTAGTTGGATGTGACGGCAGCTGTTCTGGGGTCCTGGACCAGTGTCTTGGAACGTGACTGCCGCCATGCTGGACTGCCGTGGTGGGAAGGGATGGCGGAAGTGCTGGGGGGTCCTGGACTCCTGTGGTGGGGTGTGACACCAGCTGTTCTGGGGAGTCCTCAACTCTGTGGTGGGACCTAATGCCAGCACCCCTGTGGAGGGTTGTGACTCCGGCTGTGGAGGGGGAGTTGGTGTCCTAGTCTGCTGTAGTGGTATGTGATACCAGCTACACTTTAATGCCTACCAGGAATGCATATCTTTCTGCTCTTCTGTTGTTTTCTAAGAAATCAAGCCTGCAGACGGTTATGTCTTCTGGAAAGTGTGCTAGGTCCCTGCCTAGTCATTAGGTTCAAGAACTTCATGTTGGCCTTTCCATTATAAAGAAGGTCTCAAAGGCCTTGGCAATCCTATCCTAAAATCTCCAACATATAGCAGACATAATCGGGGGTTTCTGCATTGGCTAATAAAGGGAGGGATGCCAGTGAAGAAACCACCTGTGATGTCCATATGATTCAATAATGGAGAATTTGATACAGCACTCGGGGTTTTTTTAATGCTTTTGTAGTAACTTTTCTTCAGTATAATACACCGCCAGAGTACAGTGTTATCAGAAATTTAAGCGTTGTTTTGGTCACTTATCACTCCCCTAGAGACTATTGTTCCGCGGCTACAAGTTTCCCCAGAATAGCAGTGATTATAGGATGTTGCTTGAATTATTGTACATCTCCGGAGGAGGACTCCTGTGATGTGCCCCAGTAGATCATAGAGATGTGCTGTAGTCCTCTCTTGGCGCACGGGAGGCATGTGTTTTAATAAGGGTAGCAGTTGTTTCGATGACTTCCCCCTTCATTTCTCTGTATCATCATTTGATATTCCGTTTTGTAGACTTATGTAATGAGATTTTTTTTGCCAAGTGGATGAGCTTCAGGGCGTAGTTCCCTATCTATTAAGGCAAAAGTGTTTTCCACGTGTGACAGATAGCACCACCTTTGTGCTGTGCAGCCAAGTACCATGCTGAAGATTTGCTTTCAGTGTGTATGACTGCACCCTTTGGCCAATTTATCAATATAATTTAGCAAATTAAGGGCGAATCCATAGATTTAATTGCAGAACCTTCTGTGACTGAAAACTCATTCCTTCCAGTTGTCTGAGCGAGGTATTTTCAGCACTCAAATGCTTGGATTTCCACAGACCCCATTCAGATCACTTGGACAGATGAAAAATGTAACGCCAGTTTCACTCTAGCATATAAGGGTAAGCGGCCCCTCTCACTTCCACAATGGGCGGTGAGTGGGACATCTTTGCTACAGATTCCGTCCCGCTTACCTTAGTAATACGGACACAATTCTGGGCTATGGTGGGTTTAATGACCTGAATGGACACTTTTCATGGATCCTGGTCAGGCTGGGACCTTCAGCCTTAATATTTGTGCATAAATGTTCCTGAATTACTCTTTAGAATTGAGTCCTCAGTGGTTGATACCTTTTAATGGCTAACTGAAAAAGAAGTGGTTTTAGTTCCATAAAGATGCGGTACATTCTGGTATCCTCCATTTTGATACAGGAAAGAAATATATCTTGGTACCGTGTTAGCCAGTAGATAGAAAAATATTTAGAATTGAGAGTCCTCAGTGGTTGATACCTTTTAATGGCTAACTGAAAAATTTTCAGTTAGCCATTAAAAGGTATGTGAGGACTCTCAATTCTAAATATTTTTCTATCTACTGGCTAACACGGTACCAAGATATATTTCTTTCCTGAATTACTCTTGTGTGAAACTGTCCGTATTAAGTCATTAGACTAGGCCGTCCATATAAGATTGGTGGGTGTCTGACCCCTGCACACCCAGCGGTCAGCTCTATGAAGGGACTTGCTTACCAGTTGGGGAGCCAAGTAAACAGGAGTTAGTTGCTGTCCCAGGCACAAACAGTACAAAATGTCCTGGTGAAGGTGATATCCCCTGCAGCTGAATCTCCTGGGGAAAGGCCACCAGTATCATGGAAAACCCCTCTTAATTATAGGCTTAGGTAGTACAATGTCTATTATATTTTTTTTATTTTAGCCAAAGTGACTTGAGTAATTTCGCTTAACTTCACTTCCTTATGGGTAGAGGAAGTAGTGACTGCTTACTGTCCACAGTCCCAGGAAGAAAACTGCTCACAATCTGGGCTCCAACAGTGAAGCTATGTTCATCTGTGACTTAGCAAATAGATCAATGGCTGCACTTTTTACTGTACTAAAGCAAGGAAATATGCAATACATGAAATGTGAATAGCATAATGGCTTGTGAAATCTATGAAAAAAAACACATGAGATGCTTAGCTCAAGATTTGGCCAAAAATTGTGAGCCCATCCACCAAACGTCAAGGTAATCTCAGATCGGATGGGTACCTGACCTGTCTGCCTAGTGTGAACACTTACCTCTGGCTAATAACATGGTAAAGCCTGCATTTATAGGAAGGTCAGAACCAACTGTGTTTGGATGTAATTAAAATCACAGCATGGTGAAGGGCGGGGCATTCAAGTCAGAAAAATTAGTACATAGTAAATATAGGAAAACTGACTGAACAGCAATCTAGTCTGAACTGGTGCATAACCAAAAAGGACTTACAGAGCAAATAGATCAATGGCTGCACTCAATGACTTAGTGACGGAGCTACAGTCCCAAGACGTGCTTTGTGTACTTGTCTTCCACCTGACCCGGACCTTCTGTCTTTATTGTCTTGAGCTCTGGACTTTGTCAACATTGTTGTAGTTTGGGGTAAAGTGTTTCCTCGGTCGTGTGACACTGACCTATCTATGGGACATGTTCATTTTGATGTAAGGTTCACTACACATAAAGCCAGCCTTTAAAGTTAGGGGTGCACTAGCAATGAGGGGATTATTCGTGACGCAGACCCCCTAAGCGACGAAAAGGGGGGCAGATATGTGACCATCCAAGCATTTTTCCTATGTTAGTGCAGGTGTCATTGCACTTTTTACGTCGGGCATCCCAATTGCACAGCTTGGAGATGAGCATTTGACAAGCGCCATTTTGAACCAAAGCGCTGCTGCTCGTGCATATTTGATATTGGTATTTCTTCATGCCCAGTGCCGGCTCCAGCATCGGGTGAACCCAAACAAGTTCCAGGAGCCCCTGCACCTGAGGGACCACTCTACAAGTTGTGACCACTGTAGGTTATGTGCGGCAGATGTGCACTGCATGGGTGTTGCAGGCTCCGTAGTGGAGCAAGCTCCAATTGCAGCAGTAATTTATTTGATGCCGCTGTCAATCATGATTGTGACATTTAAGAGGATGGAAATGGGGTGGAGGGGGAAGTATCCATCAGACCTGCTCGGTATGATTGCAAGGTGCCAATGGCATTGCCATAGTAGTCGGGGAGCCTACTCTAGGCCCGTGTCTGTACGCCTATGAAGCCCTGCATGTTGTAACTGTATTGTACAATACAATCAAGTGACCAGGTTCAATTTCCAAAGGGAAACAAAATATATAATCTGGAACCCAGGACCCCAGCACTGCAAGGCTGCAGTGCTAACCACTGAGCCACCGTGCTGCCCATATCATTGTGAACTAATAAAATATATATCCCTTGTGCTAAAAATGGGGGCAAGATTTTTTATTTTTTTACTTGCAATTTGCCACCTCACCCCCCCCCCAAAAAAAAATATTCATCAGAAAGTCGTATGGACCCCAAAACCACATTGATAAAACTTCAGCTGGTACTGCAAGAGCGTTACAGCTTTTGAAAGGTAAAGAGGAAGAAGCAAATGCAAAGAGAGCCTGCGGGAACTCTTATCGCCCAGGCACCACAACAAACCTTGAGCCGGCTCGCTTTATGCCTATAGGCTTTTTGCAGCGTCTGACGTATAGATGGATTAAAATGGCATTTTTAAAACTCAGGCTGTATGTCACACAGTATCAGTTCTGTCCTTCTGCACAAGACGGTTTGGGGTGGGCCGCTTACAGGCTGTAGATAGGATCCACATAATGTCTGGCTGAGAGACATTTCAAGTAGAGACTCTGGGAAGATGTTAAATGTAATATGGCTGAATAAGAGTCTGACACTGATAATTGAGATCTGTAACCGATGTTGGCAGTGGGTGGTAAAAGTTGGCTTCCTTTCACTACACTTGGACTAGTAAGCTCTGTGGTACCTGCACCTTCTCTGGATAGTGTCCACCTTTTACTTGTGCCAACACTTACGGTTGTCCACCTGATGGTTTGGTATGGCATATAGAAGACACAGGGTGAGGCACGGTGTGGTCATGGTGGAACTATACTTCTCCATTAACAGGATTTTGTTTTATCAAATCAGAGTAGTCAATTTAGTAAAGTAATGGTTAACAGGACACAGGGAAAAACAATAAAAAGTCAAAACTGAGTAGTGTTACAAAAAAAGTAGTAATATAGCAACTAGTGGCTATAATGTGTTAGTAATGTCATCCTGGATGTCTCTCCTGCTGTCCATATGGAATGTGTAGGCTGCAGCTGATCAGTGGCTGCTGATAGTCTGCAGTGCTCACGTCCTAAACGAGACAGGGGAACACAGCGCTTAGTATGGAGGCCCAGCAGGTAACTATGCCTCCCCACCCCTAAACTGGACACATTGAAAGTTTAGTTTGGCACCAGTGTTAAGCGAGTGTGCTCGTTACTCGAATTTTCTGAGCATGCTCGGGTGTTCTCCAAGTGTTTTGGGCGTGCTCTGAGATTTTGTGTCCCCGCAGTTGCATGATTTGTGGCTGCTACCTCTCCCTGAGGAAGCCGCAACTTTTGCGGCGATACGCGTGGGTTTCTTTTTCCACATCTCCTTCCCTCCTCTTTTCCATCGGTACACACATGACCCTAGCCTGATCTCAACATTTGGATCCCACATGGTGTATGTATTTGATTCTTTTTTTGACATGCAGGACCTTTATCATACTTTGTGGTCTTTTCATTTAGCATGGCTGCATTGGGTAAAGGCCGTTTAGGCATTGATCTTTATTTGCCTGTGGAGTCCATTGTTTTCCATTGATACCTATAGGGCTATATGGTACTGTGATACTAGCAGGTCTACACTTATGTGCTCATATTGTGTTTTAATCTGTGAACCATGTACATATAACTAATTGTTTCTGTATACTAAGCACATTGTATATGGTTATACCACAGGCCATTATATTGTATTGTATGACCATGTTGGAGTAGTTGGGGATGTGGGTTGTCACTCTTTTCCTACATTATCATATTAGGATATGACTTGTGTACAAGACTTGTGCTGTTGCTGCACTTTTAATGTTTTTATCCGTTTTTCTGTGTGATGTATCTTTTTGTGTTGCATTATTTTTTTGTAAAAGCTTACTAATAAAAGATTTTGTATTTTTTACATATGGTTGTGGTCCCTTCCGTGTGGACTTGATCTTTTTCTGTGGGTTAAGTTGCTAGACAACCTGAACACATACAGGGATTGCCTGTTTGTTAGGGAATCCTCAGATGTATTCAGGCTGTCTAGCAGTCGCAAATCATGCAGCTGCGGGGACACAAAGATAATCTACAAGCACGCCCAAGATACTCCGAGATCACCCGAGCATACTCAGACAAATCGAGTAACGAGCATACTCGCTCATACTATTTGGCACCTTGATCAGTGTGATGCATGTTGGGATGGTAAAATTTAGGTCATGTTTTTTGCATTTGTCTTTGTTTATGCTGTTGTGTGGCATTTCTAAATAATTTGGTAGGCAAATTTGGATCACTTTCTAGGTTGAAATTAATTAGCTTTTTTTTCCACCAATGCTGAACACAAATATGGAAAAACAGTAAACTGTGCTATAAACTTTCTATTAAAATCAATAAAAAGCTTATTTCTAGACTATTTTAACCCCTTAAAGAAGCACTCACATGAAGTGTGTGTATGTATGTGTGTAAGGCTATATGCACACGTTCAGGATTTTTCACGTTTTTCGGCTGTTTTCCGCAGAAAAAATGCTAAAAAAAACCCGCATACATAAGCATCCTATAATTTTTAATGCATTCCGCAATTTTTGTGCATATGCTGCTTTTTTTCTGCGAAAAAAACTTAGCAGGTTCATTAATTTTGTGGATTTTACGCATTTTTGCCGCTATATTATTGCATTGGGAAGCTCCGGGACAAAAATGCGAAAAATCCACCAAAAAAGGCAAAAAAAACCACATGCGGATTTGCTGCGGAAAAAGTCCGGATTTGCTCAGGAAAATTCTGCACACTTTCCTGAACGTGGGTGCATAGCATAATTTGGTATTCAGAGCGGTCTAAGCATAGCCCTCTGCAATGCTTGGTTGTGGCACTTGGAGATGGGTCCTGGGCGGATAGACGGTCATCAGGTGGATGAGTCCATGGCACAAGGACAATGGTTCGATTGTGGCCTTGACAATAGCCCATTGTTAGCTTGATAATCCACAACAAGTCGGCTGGGGGAAAGTGAAGGACATTCTCCCGCGACAGAAAATGCTTTAGATCACGTTCAGAATTTGGTGAATAATTGACGACAAACAAAATCGGAGTGGAACAATCCGAGGAACAGTATAATAGAAACACGTCACCACTTCTGTATTTATCACCCACTCCTGGTTTTGGCTTACAAATATCGAGGTAAAATACTAAATGTGTGAACGTGGCCTTAGTGTGTAAGCACATGGAGGTGTTTGGCTTTCTTTTAACACAACTGATTTTGGAGCGGATCCTGCTCCTAAAGCCACATAAAATTGCTGCAAATAATATTTCACTACCCTGATTTGACTGATGGGAAACTCGCCTAGCTATCCATACAGCTTCTTTAAACTAACTAAACTTGCCATTTCTTTTATTCAAACTCATTGTGGAACCTGTATGAAATCTTAAATTGAAGTCTGCAAAACCAAAAATAAAAATATGTAGGAAAATGCATAAAAAAACCTCATCTGAACTGAAAACAATATTGGTTTTCTTCTCATAAACATTTCCTAAAGGTCTTTGTAGAGCAAAAGGTCTTTGTGTGTTTGACAGCAAAAGCAACGATGCCAGCGATGTTTTACAATGGTAACCAGGGTAAATATCGGGTTACTAAGCGCAGGGCCGCGCTGCTGCTCAGAGCTTCCTGCACTGAATGTGTCAGTGCCGGCCGGAAAGCAAAGCACAGCAGTGACATCACCGCTGTGCCCTGCTACTACCGGTGCTTACACAGTGCAGGGAAGCGGACGCCGGGGGACGCGAATGTAAGTATGTAGTGTTTGTTTTTTTACATTTACACTGGTAACCAGGGTAAACATCGGGTTACTAAGCGCGGCCCTGCGCTTAGCAACCCGATGTTTACCCTGGTTACCCGGGGACTTCGGCATCGTTGGTCGCTGGAGAGCTGTCTGTGTGACAGCTCTCCAGCGACCAAACAGCGACGCTGCAGCGATCGGCATCGTTGTCGATATCGCTGCAGCGTCGCTTAGTGTGAAGGTACCTTAACATTGCAAAAGGCTAAAATTTGCTTTGACATTCTGAGCATGAGAAGAAGCCAATGCTGTGTAGCTTGGCAGGGCTTGTGTGGCCATCATCCATCCTTTAGGTCGGATGTTCATAAGTGTCAGGTCAGTAGGGGTCTTACACTCAGGACTCGTACAAATCAGGTGATCGACCGTCGTTAGGTGCTGACGCCAAACTACTTTCAAGTGAATAGGAGCTGAGCTGCAGTATCTGATAGTGGCCACTACAGTTTACATAGCCGTGCCTTTCTGGCTCTTTACACTGCAAACAGCTGATTAGTGGGAGCTCTAGGTACCGGACCTCTGCTGATATGACTTTGACCTTTCCCAATGATGGTAATAAATATAGAAGTCCTGGACAATACCTCTAATGTGACGGCATTGTCAAGGTTCCACCAGTCAACCACAAAACACCCTGGTTTTTCATGGATACAATGCCCCTAAATTGCTCTGTGTTGTGCAGCCTTAGTGTCATCCTAAAATGTGTCTGCAGCTGAACCTTAATGCGACCGCTATAGAATTACATATTCTCTGGTAATTATTCTGTATTGGAGAAATGAAAGTAAAACCCAAGCGCTGCACTTCCATTTTCACACTGATTTTTGGTGAACACGATGAGCTCATCTAAGGTGATGTACCAGACAGCTGACTATTATTGTCCCATAGGACATTGGCGCATTTTTCGGGATTGTAGGAATGACCTTCCTTTGTTGATGATCTCCGCATAGAAAAGTTGTCGGCTCTGATCACGTCCATCCCATGGTTCCAGTTTCTCACATCCTCAGTTCTGTGACCTACAATGCTATAAAAGCATTCTTGTTCGGTGAAATGAGGAATGCACCATTTCTGTGCCAGGCTTCCTTCACGTCTCTGCTTTTGGCAGCTTTTCTGATGTTAGCAGGATCGTTTCATCAGCTTCTATGTCATGTTTGCGGTTTCCAGCAGCGCAGTTGCCGGATTTTGGCAACCATAAAATCCCAGTTTTATTCACCACTGTGAAGCGCTGAAAACAAAATGTGTGTGTGTGTGTGTGTGTGTGTGTGTGTGTGTGTGTGTGTGTGTGTGTGTGTGTGTGTATGTAATGTGTGTATATGTGTATAATCATCGTGATTACTCGCTAATCCCGCCCCCTGCACAGTAGCTCCACCCTCCCACCTCATCACCACACAGAATCCCACCTCCCACCCCATTACCACAGTCCCGCCCCAACCACATTACCACACATACCACACGAGGCTGCGTCCCCACACATTATTGCCACACGAGGCTGCGTCCCCACACATTATTGCCACACGAGGCTGCGTCCCCACACATTATTGCCACACGAGGCTGCGTCCCCACACATTATTGCCACACGAGGCTGCGTCCCCACACATTATTGCCACACGAGGCTGCGTCCCCACACATTATTGCCACACGAGGCTGCGTCCCCACACATTATTGCCACACGCAGCACTTCCTTTCTATGTAATTCAACCACTTCAGTCAAGGTAAACGTACATTTAATTGCATAATCACCAGCAGCGTTAATTAGATAGCAATGAGCATGCCGAGCGTTAGCTGGCTGGAAACAGCTAGTATTTAATAATTATGTAAAATGCATTAAAACATAGTGACCATTACTACTTCCTTTTACAAAAACCATCGCTGTGCTTACAGCCCATTACGCCCTGGCTCAGGACCCCATCTCTAATCCAGGACTAACAACTGCACTGTGTGTTAGGCAATCAAATACCTGACTACTCTCCTCAACCAGCTGCTTGCTATGGGCTAGAGAAACTAGGCCCCAGCAATAATCCAATCGCCATGGTCCTTCATCTATGTGAAGATGTCCTCACCTTACATTGGGCTATAATTTATTATTCAGGTGGCCCCTTTCCCCCATGTGGCACAGGCTTCTTTTACTGTCCCTCTGAGTTGGGCAGCAGAAATCACGAGCTTCAGAATATACAGTACAGACCAAAAGTTTGGACACACCTTCTCATTTAAAGATTTTTCTGTATTTTCATGACTATGAAAATTGTACTCTCACTGAAGGCATCAACACTATGAATTGACACATGTGGAATTATATACTTAATTTCAGTTGTTTCACACTTTATTGTTATGTCTTATAGTCTAGGTTCTTCAAAGTAGCCACCTTTTGCTTTGACTGCTTTGCACACTCTTGGCATTCTCTTGATGAGCTTCAAGAAGAAGTCACCGGGAATGGTCTTCCAACAATCTTGAAGGAGTTCCCAGAGATGCTTAGCACTTGTTGGCCCTTTTGCCTTCACTCTGCGGTCCAGCTCACCCCAAACCATCTCGATTGGGTTCAGGTCTGGTGACTGTGGAGGCCAGGTTATCTGGCGTAGCACCCAATCACTCTCCTTCTTGGTCAAATAGCCCTTACACAGCCTGGAGTTGTGTTTGGGGTCATTGTCCTGTTGAAAAAATAAATGATGGTCCAACTAAAGGTAAACCGGATGGAATAGCATCTGAATGTGAATGTACAATTTTCATAGTCATGAACATAAAGAAAAATCTTTAAATGATAAGGTGTGTCCAAACTTTTGGTCTGTACTGTACATATACAAGACAAAAAGGAGAATGTGTATTAGTACACAGATTAGCTTTGTGGAGTGAGCAGGACTCACGGAGAAGAAGGTAATAATGGATGTCACACAAATGTATGCTGGGTTCACAACACCCTATGGTATCTTACGGTCACCACTCCCGACCTAAGGGTATGAGCACACATATTTTTCCGATGGATCTGTGCTGTTACCCGCCTGAAAAAGCCTTTAATAAATGTTTCAAATAATTTGCATTGCAGTGCAAATGTTCAGACAATCTGCTGTTCATAGGTTCAGGCTTCTGATTTCTTTTAACCATTTCAGGTATACAAAGATGTCAACTTGTTAAGTCATGAGCAGACCATTCTTCTTTGGTTTGGAACTGCTTGGCTTTATACATACAAGTATAAAAGGAAAAAAGTTGCTAATACATATGGCAGAAGAGGAGTAAAAAGAAAAAGCTTTAGGAAAAACCACCAGCGTTTTCTCAAAGCATCTTTTGCTTGCAAAACATCTTAACTCCTTAGTATTAATTTTTATTTTTATATAGCACTAACATATTCCGCAGCGCTTTACAGTTTGCACACATTATCATCGCTGGCCCCAATGGGGCTCACAATCTAGAATCCCTAATCAGTATGTTTTTGGAATGTGGGAGGAAACCGGAGGAAACCCACGCAAACATGGAGAGAACATACAAACTCCTTGCAGATGTTATCCTTGGTGGGATTTGAACCCAGGACTCCAGCGCTGGAAGGCTGCAGTGCTTTATGGAGACAATTTGCAGCTTAATGAACAGGCCAATTTTTACAATTCTGACCACTGTCACTTTGAGGTTAAAGCTTTAACGGATCCCACTGATTATGAGATTTTTTTTGTGACTTGTTGTACTCCGTGTTAGTGGTAAAATTTCTTCTGTATTACTTTTGTTTTTTTAAAAAATGGAAATATGGCAAAAAAATTTAAAATTTAGCAATTTTCAAACTTTGAATTTTTATGCCCTTAAATCAGAGATATGTCACACAAAATAGTTACCGTATATACTCGAGTATAAGCCGAGACCCCTAATTTTGCCACAAAAAACTGGGAAAACTGACTCGAGTATAAGCCTAGGGTGGAAAATGCAGCGGCCACCACTAAATGTCAAAAATAAAAATAGATACCAATAAAAGTAAAATTGAGATATCAGTAGGTTGTGTTTTTGAATATCCATGTTGAACCAGGAGCCCCATATAATGTCCAATACAGTTCATGATGGCCCCATAAGATGCTCCATAATAAAATATGCCCCATAAAATGCTGCACAAATGCTGATTATGGCCCCATAAGATGCTCCATACAGACATTTGCCCCATATAATGCTGCACAAATGCTGATTATGGCCCCATAAGATGCTCCATACAGACATTTGCCCCATATGCTGGACAGGTGAATATCGCGCAATGCCCCCGTTATACTACCCTGCTCCTGGCGCGGTCCCTGCACATTCTTGGTTCTCTGGGCGCGGCAGCTTCTTCCTGTGTTGAGCGGTCACAAGGTACCGCTCATTACAGTAATGAATATGCGGCTCGACCCCTATGGGAGTGGAGTCGGGTCCATATTCATTACTGTAATGAGCGCTACGATGTGACCGCTCAACACAGGAAGAAGCTGCTGGCGCCCGGAGAACCAGGGATGTGCAGGGACTGGGACAGGCGAGTATGATTAGACAGCTGCCGACCCCTGGGAATGACTCCAAGAGGGGCAATTTCAGCCTAAAAAAATGGGCTGAAGTTCTCGGCTTATACTCGAGTATATGCGATAAATAACATTTCCCACATGTCTACTTGTCATTAGCACAATTTTTGAAACAATTTTTTTTTTGTTAGGAAGTTATAAGGGTTAAAAGCTGACCAGCGATTTCTCGTTTTTACATCAAAATTTACAAAACCATTTTTTCAGGGACCATCTCACATTTACACCGGCGTCACACTAGCGAGTTTTACGGACGTATGAGAGGTGCAGAAAATACGGATTGCATACGGTACAATGATTCTCTATGGCCCAGCTCCTATCTGCCGTATTTTACTGATCCGTATTATACGGTCTTGTACGGCCGTAGAAAATCGCAGCATGCTGCGTTTGTCACCGTATTGCGAAAAAAAAATCACCAATGAAAGTCTATGGGGGCGAGAAAAATACGGATTACACACGGACCAGCAGTGTGACTTGCGAGAAATACGCACCGGTGTTCTCTAGAAAAGCCGGTAATTCAGTGCAGTGTACAGTAAAATCACACTGACAGAATAGAATAGGTAGAATAAATGTCTACACATAGAATAGATATATATATGTCAGTGAGTATATATATATATTTTTTTTTTTCATAAAAGCCGGTAATTCAATTGCTGGCTCTTTCTTTCTCCTTCACAAACCCGACAGGATATGAGACATGGTTTACATACAGTAAACCATCTCATCCCTTTTTTTTTTTTGCATGTTCCACACTACTGTTAGTAGTGTGTATGTGCAAAATTTGGGCGCTGTAGCTGCTAAAATAAAGGGTTAAATAGCGGAAAAAATTGGCGTGGGCTCCCGCGCAATTTTCTCCGCCAGAGTGGTAAAGCCAGTGACTGAGGGCAGATATTAAAGGGAAGGTGCCATCAAAATTTTTTTCTTTCCAGCGATTGAAAAAATGTAAAGAATTAATGTTTAAATTTCCTTAAATATTTATCATTTGTTTATAATTTAGTAAAATATGAAAAATAATTTGAAAAGGTTTGGCATTTCCACATTTAAACACTAGGGGGAGCAGCTAATGAAATTTGACAAACTTATTGTACAACTAGCTCACATTACTGCACTGCAGTAATTATGGGCGGAGTCTGCTGACGTGTGTGTCACTCCTCCTCCTCTTCTGGGTGTTTGGATAAGGGATAAGAGAGGATGATATACAGGAACCCAGTGAGCAGCCATTTTATTGGCGAATGCAGAGTTATACTGACAAGTAGACAGTCACCGAGGATGGCAGGCAGAAAGGATTCTGGGAGATATGTGGTGGAGGGAGCAGAGTGACAGCAGCACAGAGTATTTCAGGAGAGCAGTGTGCTGGTGTATGGAGGCACCATGTTCAGTGTTCGGAGCAGCCAGGGATTTACATAGAGCGCTGTCTTTTATACACATGGATGGACCGTCTCCTCTGAAATCCAGGAAACATTTCTGTGGATTGATAGCCTGTTCTGATCCAGACTTTGCATGCAAAGACCCCATTCCCCTCCTCAGCTCCTGTCTTCTCTATCCTGTCCTGGCGATGTGTGAAAGCGAGGCGACAGGCGAAGTACGGGGTGACGCTGGGAAGGAAATGTAGCCATATAGTAACGATAAAAATGAGACCGCTCTCTTCAGCTGCCTCACCAGCCTTCCCCTGACTGCACCTAACTGAAGGTCATGCGGCCCCCTCTATTACCCCAGACCCGCATGCAGGTGCTCAGCCAGAACCACCATAGAATGGGTCCACTTATGAAGATAATACTGCCATAGTGTTCTCACATAATACCGCCATATATATCAAACATAATACTGTCCTATAGTTCTCACATAATACCATCATATAGATTGCAAATAACGTCGCCATAGTGTTCTCGCATAAAACCATTATATAGAGCACGCATAATACCGCCATATAGAGCACACATAATACCGCCATATAGAGCACACATAATACCGCCATATAGACCACACATACTGTCCTATAGTTCTCACATAATACCATCATATAGATCGCAAATAACAACGCCATAGTGTTCTCGCATAAAACCAATATATAGAGCACGCATAATACCGCCATATAGAGCACACCTAATACCGCCATATAGAGCACACCTAATACCGCCATATAGAGCACACCTAATACCGCCATATAGAGCACACCTAATACCGCCATATAGAGCACACCTAATACCGCCAGTGTTCTCACATAATACCGCCGTATAGATCACACATAACGGGGGAAAGGAGTGCATAGGAGAGGATTAGATACACAGCTCAGCAGTCAGTATCACACAGGGGAGGATTAGATACACATCTCAGCACAGTATCACACACAGTAGGATTAGATACATGGCTCAGCAGACAGCATCACACATGAGATGATTAGATACACGGTCAGCACAGTGACACACAGGCTAGGATTAGATACACGGCTCAGCAGACTGTATCACACAGGAGAAGAGTAGATACACAGCTCAGCAAAGTATCACACGAGAGGATTAGATACACAGCTTGGCAAAGTATCACACAGAGGATTAGATACAGTCAGCACAGTAACACACAGGATAGTATTAGATGCATGGCTCAGCAGACAGTATCACAGGAGAGGAGTAGATACACAGCTTAGTATCACACAGGATAGGATTAGATGCATGGCTCAGCAGACAGTATCACACAGGAGAGGATTAGATACAGTCAGCACAGTAACACACATGGGAGGAGATAACTGCTCAGTCAGCATCACAAAGGATAGGATTAGATTACCTCTCCCCCTCCCCACTGATACTTACTTCACGGCTCCCTGCTGAGTCCTTTCTCCCTCCAGTCCTTGGTCTCCTCCTCCTCCTCCTCCTCCTATAACTGCAGGGCTCCTGCGATTATCCTGGGAAGCTGGAGCTCACAGATGCACTGTGAGCTCCAGGAAGATGGTGCTGATCTCCTGCCTCTGCTGTGGTGTGGACGGCTCGGGGCGTGGCCACATCACAGCAGGGAGCAGCTTATAATGCTAGGTATGCGGTCGGGCGCCGACCGCAGATCTCTATGCCCAGGGCTGCCTTATTTGCAGAGTGTAAGTGTCGTGCAACTACACTTACACTCCTGCAAAGCAAAATGGCGGCGCCCAGTGGCTGAAAAAAAAAATTTGTAATAAAAAAAAAAAGTTAGTTAAAAAATTAATTGTTTATATAAACAATCATTTTTAATACAAAAAATAAAATGCAGCACCTTTCCTTTAATAGCCTAGAGAGGGTCCATGGTTATTGGGGCGCCCCCCCCCCCCCCCGGCTACAAACATCTGCCCCCAGCCACCCCAGAAAAGGCACATCTGGAAGATGCGCCTATTCTGGCACTTGGCCTCTCTCTTCCCACTCCCGTGTAGTGGTGGGATATGGGGTAATGAAGGGTTAATGTCACCTTGCTATTGTAAGGTGACATTAAGCCAGGTTAATAATGGAGAGACGTCAATTATCAGACCTATCCATTATTAATCCAATAGTACGAAATGGTTAATAAAACACACACATTATTTAAAAGTATTTTAATGAAATAAAGACACAGGGTGTTTTAATATTTTATTATACTCGTAATCCACCTGAAGACCCTCGTCCTGTAAAAAAGGTGAAATAAAAAATCAACAATATCCCATACCTTCGGTCGTTCCATCAGTCCTACGATGTAAATCCATCTGAAGGGGTTAAATCATTTTACACCCAGGAGCTCTGCTAAAGCAGTCGCTCCTGTCTGTAAAACCCCGGGGAATGAATGGAGTGCAGGGGAATGTCCTGTAGTTACTTTGAGTCGCGGTGATGCGCCCCCTGCTGGATGTCCTCATGTGAACTCGAGCGTGGGAAATTTTCCCAGGCTTGAGTTCAGGGGCCGCTCTCACCTGAAGGTGGTACGGATAGCCAAAAAACGGATCCGCACTACCTCTCCTGAGCATTCACCACGCCATTCAGCCTCTGGTAGCTCCACTTCTCGCTCACCCTCTCCAGGGGCTCGAAGCGATCACGACTCTTGAGTATGAGTGAGGTGTCCCTTGACCCGGATTCTCCGGAGTTTCGATCAACTGTTGACTCCCTCATTGAGGCTGTCAATCATGCGCTAAAGGTTGAAGACGACCCTAATTCAGCTCCGGATCACGCAGTTTCCTTTACGAGAACCAAGCAATCCCATAAGGTGTTCGCCTGCCATCCAGACTTCCTAGAGAGAGTTCGGTGGCACAGGGAGTGACCGGATAAACGCTTTACGGGTAAAAAGGCCCTGGAATCAAAGTATCCCTTTTCCGCAGATCTGGTCAAAGATTGGACGGAACCACCACTGGTAGATCCTCCGGTATCGCGTTTGGCTACCAAAACGCTTTTGTCAGTACCTGATGGCTTCAATTAAAAATCCCACAGAACACCAGTTAGATTCTCTGGCGCGCTCAGTGTATGAAGCCTCAGGTTCCTCCCTATCTCCTTCCTTTGCTGCGGCATGGGTTGCCAAAGCAATGGTTTTCTTGGCAGATGCCGTTGCAAAATCCATTCAGGACCAGGCTCTTCCTTCCGAGGCGGCGGATCTCTCCAAACAAATTGCTATGGCTGGAGATTGTGATGTATGCGTCATTAGACGCAGCGGACTGTGCGGCAACTGCGGCTTCAAACGCCATCACCATCAGGAGAGCTATTTGGCTTAGAGAGTGGCGTGCGGATTCCTCCTCAAAAAAGTCTCTGATTTCCCTTCCCTTACAGAGCGGACGTCTGTTTGGAGAAAAATTGGACCAGCTTATTTCCGATGCTACAGGAGGGAAAAGCAAGTTCCTCCCTCAACACAGGCCTAAAGCTGCCTTTCAGCGCCAACAACTTTTTCGTTTTCGCCCCTTTCGCAGTAGCCCTTTCTGGTCCAACTCCACAGCATCGTCCAGATCAGAACGATCTACACGCACAGACAGACTCTCGGCCTTCTTACAGGCCGAATCAGTCCTGGCGAGGTAAACCTAGACAACCCAGAACCAGAGCCTCCAGGCCTTCCAGATTTCTTTCACAATGACTCGGGGGGGGGGGGGGGGGGGGTGTATTCCAGTCGACACCACCAAAGTAGGTGGCGGACGCCTGCTTCTTTTTCAACACGTCTGGCTTTCCGTCATCCACGACGAATGGGCCAGAGACCTGGTGTCTTCTGGTTACAAAATAGAATTCTCCACCTCCCCTCCAGCATGGTTTTTTCCCTCTCGTCTCCGAAGTTCGGGAGCTCAGTCTCGCGCTCTTCACTGCGCCATCGAATCCCTCCACCAAAACGGGGTCGTGGTTCCGGAACACGAGAGATTCAGAGGTTTTTACTCAAAACTCTTCGTCGTGCCAAAAAAGGCCGGGACGGTGCACCCCATTTTGGACCTGAAGCTCCTAAACAAGTACGTAAAAGTACGGCACTTCAGGATGGAATCCCTCTGGTCGGTCATCTCAATGGAGAGAGGGGAGTTCCTAGCATTAATAGACATCAAAGATGCTTATCTTCATATCCCAATCTTCCCACCACATCAAAGGTTCCTCTGTTTCACCATCCTAGAGGACCACTTTCAATTCACGGCCTTACCCTTCGGTCTTGCCACTGCGCCCAGGGTATTCACAGAGGTCATGGCGGCTGTAATAGCCATTCTACACTCCCGGGAAGTGGTCGTGTTGCCATACTTAGACGACCTTCTGATCAAACCTTGGATTCCCTTTCGCGCCTGGGCTGGTTAATCAACTTGGACAAGTCCTCCCCCGTTCCAGCCCGACGGATCTCTTTCCTAGGCATGATCCTGGACACGTCCAAGGGGCTGGTTTTACTTCCTCGGTCCAAGGCCCATGTGCTTCAGCAGGGAGCCCGGAGGCTCTGTCGCCCTTGTCCGCAGTCCATTCGGTTTGCCATGAAGATCCTGGGGAAGATGGTGGCCGCAATGGAAGCGGTTCCCTTCGCTCAACTGTATCTCTGTCCCTTACAACAGGCCCTGCTAGACAATTGGAACAGGAGTCTCTTAACTCTCGACCGGCCATGTCCTCTGCCCCCGCGGATCAGGCAAGCGCTCAAATGGTGGTCTTTGGAATCATCTCTCAACCAGGGGAGGTCTTTTCTCCCGATCCATTGGCTGGTGTTGACTACCGACGACAATCTCCTCGGTTGGGGAGCGGTGTTTCGCCACCACACTGCCCAGGGGCATTGGACGATTCGGGAGTCGAAACTTCACATAAACATCTTGGAGATCCGAGCTATCAGATTTGCCCTGAGACGCTTTTATTTCCTGCTCGCGGGTCACCCAATCCGAATTCAATCGGACAACGTCACAGCGGTGGCGTACATAAACCATCAGGGGGGTACCCGCAGCAGGGCGGCGATGCAGGAAGTCTCCCACATTCTCTGTTGGGCCGACATCAACCACTCCACCATTTCTGCAGTGCACATTCCAGGCGTCGAGAACTGGGCGGCGGACTTTCTTAGCCGTCAGGGTCTCGCCTCGGGGGAGTGGGAACTCCATCCAGAGGTTTTTCAACAAATCTGCCTTCGTTGAGGAACTCCGGACGTGGACCTGATGGCGTCCAGACTTGAACGCCAATGTTCCCAACTTCATAGCACGTTCTCGGGATCCCCGGGCCGTCGGGGTGGATGCAATGATATCCCGATGGCACCAGTACCAATTCCCGTACGTGTTTCCTCCACTTCCTTTGCTGCCGAAAGTAATCCGGAAAATCAAAATGGAGGGGGTTCCGGTGATCCTTATCGTCCCGGATTGGCCACGTCGCGCATGGTATGCGGAGCTCGTTCATCTCGTATCCAACGTCCCCTGGCGGTTACCAGACCGCCCAGATCTGCTCCAAGGACCGATCTACCACCAGAGCTCAGGGGCCCTACGTTTAAAGGCTTGGCTGTTGAAACCTGGATCCTAACTCAAGCAGGTTTCTCCCAGCAGGTCATCGCCACCATGATCAGTGCTCGCAAGGCGTCTTCCACTCGCATCTATCACCGGACCTGGAAAAGCCACCTTCTCATGGTGCAGGCGCCGCGGTCGTCCTCCCCTCGTTCTCTCACTTCCTCCATTCTGGAATTTCTCCAGTCCGGCTTGGATTCCGGCCTGGCGCTCAGTTCCCTCAAGGGTCAGATCTCAGCGTTATCGGTGTTGTTCCAACGTAGGATTGCTGCTATCTTGCAAGTCAGGACCTTTAATCAAGGGGTTTCCCACGTGGTACCCCCCTACAGAATGCCGTTAGAGACCTGGGATCTCAATTTGGTCCGGAGTGTCCTTCAGGAATCTCCGTTTGAACCTCCGCAGGATGTCTCGCTGACCATCCTCTCCTGGAAGGTTGCTTTCCTTGTGGCAGTTACATCTATCAGGCGTGTCTCAGAGTTGGCCGCACTATCCTGCCGGGCGCTTTTCCTTTCCTTCCACCAGGACATAGTAGTCCTTTGACCATCTCCGGCTTTTCTCCCTAAGGTGGTTTCATCCTTCCACCTTAATGAAGATATCATTCTTCCCTCCTTTTGCCCACAGCCGAGACATAGGGTCGAAAAGGCCCTTCACACCTTGGACGTGGTACGGGCCCTCAGGAGGTACATTTCCAGGACTGCTCCCTTCCGCAAATCGGACTCCCTCTTTGTCATCCCGGAGGGTCGCAGAAAGGGTTTGGCCACGATAGCCAGATGGATCCGATCAGCTATCCAAGAATCTTATCGGGTCAGGGGCAGACCTATCCCGGCGGGGATTAGGGCACACTCTACTCGGTCGATGGGTGCTTCCTGGGCCATTCGGCACCAGGCAATCGCGGAGCAGGTTTGCAGGGCCGCAACATGGTCTAGCCTGCATACTTTCACAAAGCACTACAATGTCCACACTCAATCTTCCGCGGACGCGGCCCTTGGCAGACGTATTCTGCAGGCAGCAGTCGTTTATTTATAGTCAGATGGTACGCAGAGTTATTTGGTTGTATTGTTCCCCACCCAGGGACTGCTTTGGGACGTCCCATGGTCCTGTGTCCCCCAATGTGGCGATGGAGAAATAGGGATTTTTGTGTACTCACCGTAAAATCCTTTTCTCCGAGCCACTCATTGGAGGACACAGCACCCACCCTTTTAGCCTTACGGCTCGTTACGCTTGGTTCTTGACTTTCTCTGACATGTTATACTGTTATGTTATATATTGTTATCAATCTCCTGCTTTTGCACTGAACTGGGTCTCTGGAAGCCAGCATGAGGGTGTATACTGCAGGGGAGGAGCTAACTTTTTTTGTCTCAACTTAGTGTCAGCCTCCTAGTGACAGCAGCATAACATCCATGGTCCTGTGTCCCCCAATGAGTGGCTCGGAGAGAAGGATTTTACAGTGAGTACACAAAATTCCCTATTTTCTGGGGTCTCGGCTACCCCCGGCAGCCGAGACCCCCAGAGAAAATCCAGCTCTGGAGGGCGCTATATACTTTTCCCACAGTGCCGTTAATTAACGGCGCTGTGGTTTAAGTACCCTTAACTACCGCAGTTAAAAGGGGTATCGGCAGTCAAGGGGTTAAACACGTGTGCACATACTCTTATTGTTCTAAGCCAAGCTTAGGCTTATATGACTTTATCCAGGCTGGGGACCCACGGTTGGGATGGGTGCTGCGCTGCTATACAGTTGTGTATCTAGCCCAGTGCAGCCTGTGTTTGGGAGATCTACATCATGTCAGGTTCGGATCCTATTGGAGGAAAGTAGAAAATTGTTCTGACTTCAGCTGATAAATGTTTCACTTTATGTATAATGTTTGACCAAAGTTATGACCTTTACGCTGTTGGAACTTGGGGAAGCCTTTTTTTCCACATTATGAACATTGGTTTTCTGAAAGTGAATGCAGGTCCCCAAGGAACCCTTCAGATAAGTGATGTTTCGATCACAACATGGTGAACCTGTTATTGCGAGCATGTTGATGCTGTTTGTTTTAGTTATATTTGTAACTAACATTTTTGCATTACCTTTTTTTTCTTTCTTTTAGGGCCCTACGTGCCTTTACCAAGACTGTCATCCGTCTGAGAGGCACCCTCACCTCCTGTGCCTTGATCGCTGGCTCCTCGCTTCTGTTTTGTGAAAACCCAGGGAAATGGCCGGTCGAGGCGGAAGCGCTCGACCAAATGGGCCGGCTGCCGGCAATAAAATCTGCCAGTTCAAACTGGTTTTATTAGGGGAGTCTGCGGTGGGGAAGTCTAGTCTTGTCCTGCGTTTTGTCAAGGGCCAGTTCCATGAATACCAAGAGAGCACTATCGGAGGTTGGTTAATCTGTAATCCTGATGTGTCTTAACGGTGTATTAATAATTAAGTACAGCAAGTGGACTTTTATCACATTCTACTGCTACTTGTTAATGCTACTAAGTCTGCTTTAAATGCTTTACTTTGTCATAAAGAGGGTCTTGTGACCCTTTTCCCACTTCACATTGCTCCTGCGTTTGCTGTAGAAGTCAATGGAGAGCTGTCCACGCTGCCTGCACAGTTATGTCTTGAAGGGGGCATGTGCATACTCGAATATCAAAATACTCATGAATTCTAAGGAGTGTCCCACAAAAATAAATCCCACGGGAGAGTCCCCATGCCATATAACTCATGAGAATCACAACACAATACTTGGACTGGCAGTCGGCTGTCCTGACCCGAGCGTGACAGCTGCATAGAAATACCTGCTGTCAGGCGTGGGTCTGGAGAGCCACCGGCCAGTCTGAGCATTGCGCTTCGATGCTTGCCAGAGTTATACCGCCGTGTGACTTCCCCTTAATGGTGTCTTACTGCATTGATCAGATATGGTCTTCAGGTAAACCTGATGGCAAATGTTTAAAGGTGTGTTCCAATAGTGAACAATCTCTTTTTAATGGTTTGAGGGTGCTGTATTAATTGAAAAAAAAGTAAAAAAAAAAAATACCACCTGGACTGGCACTGCTCCTCTGCCATGTCTCTTGCAGGTCTTTGGAATAACTGCAGCCAATCTGTGACTGCTGATTGGCTGCAGCCTTCACATTACCGTCCAAGCAGAAGAAACGCTGTATGCTGCAACTGTTTGTGTCCACATGGCACTGTTTATTTACCTGTGCCTTGGGGATATTAATAAGGTGGTGTCCGATGGACAACCCCGTTAGATTCCCTGCAGCACCTTCACAAGGTAAATGAAGCGCTATGCAAATCTGATTGACCTCAATGATCTGGCAGGTATTCAGACAAAGCAGGTCATCCTGCAAACGAGATGCTCTTTGTAGTTACTCTAAGTAGCCAGTCAATTCATGTTCAGATTAAGTATTTATTTCCATTAAAGAGATTGTTCAGTGAAAAAGTTTGCACCCATCCATAAGACGGTTGATAACTTACGTCAATGGGTGTCCAACCACTGAGACTCCCACCAATGGGCAGAACAGGGCACTTCTATTACTGTTATAATGGAGCCCATTGCGCATGCCTGATTGCTACTACATTCATTCCATTTAGGGCTGCCAAAAAGCCGAGCGTAGCGCTGGGCAGTCCACTGAGGAATGGAGCAGCTGTTGGCTCATGCCTTTGTGTAGGTGGTAGCTACTTTTCACTGGATAGCCCCTTTAACACAAGGTAGGTCAGTTGGTGACAGCTTGGCTATCTGGCTAAATAACCAGGCACAGTGGTATGAGAATCACATTCGCTTTAGTAGTAATGAATATTTGGACAAGGACTTCTCTCTACACAAGCCATTTTGGCCCATGTTTAGAGCTTTGCACCAGGAACTCATGCGGGCCAGGTACTTTGAGCCCATTGTTAAAGGAAAGGAAATGAATGGAGACTTGTGATAAGATGTATGGACTATACCAGTAGAAGCCCATTTAGGCTTGCCGGACATACTGCATGGCTGTCTGCTGAACAATGCTTCGGCTGACTCGTACATCGGAGCACTTGTTCGACCAAGCACACCTGTGTTCTCTGTGAGAAAGCTGTGGAGATATCTCGGAGAGAAGAATGCGATCAGATGTCTGAAATCAGACGTGTGATCAGCATCCCTCCCAGCTATCAGTCGGCCGGTGCCCCCATTAAACTGTTGGCTGAGCCTGTGGCTATCTCCAGATTCAGTCGCCGTGAGCCTCATATATGGGTGCCCTTAGGCCCCTCATCTTATTGCACATTCAGATTGGTGCTTTCTTGTAGCATCCAGCCTCACGGACTATGAATTTAGTGAGTTAAACGTCTGTTCCCCATTTTCAGATCTACTTTGGGATACACATCACTTAGATCTCTCCTCCCCAGATAATACAGCAAGGGCCGCAGTTATAAGCTCATTAAATTTACACATGAACAATTAGCTTTTAGCAGCGTTGGAGAATAATTCTGTATTCGGCAGTGTCAAGGCTGCCTTGTGATCTTATTAAATATGTATGATGGGGGGGATCCTCGCAGGCCCCCTCCCGCTTGCATTTTACAGAGTTCCTCCATTCCTATGGACTTGGCGGCAGGAAACGCTCCTTGCTGAGTAGTACAGGAAGGGAGAGTCAGCAGGTTTTCAGGCAATCTTGTTGTGTCAGCTGATTAGTTTAGTAGTACATCTCAGTGCCAGGTCACCGCACTTTAACCCCTGCTGTGCTGGATCTTCAAGGATCTCAGAGCTTCTTGTTAAGGCACTCCTAATTTTAAAACCTTAAGCTTGGAGCACAGTTATACAGTTCCAGGAAATGTAAAGTGTGTCCATCTCTAGGCTCACTGTGCTCACCATGTACCGGACTTCATTCCTCCTTCCATGTCCTCTGACCATTGTCCTAGGGATATCGGCCTGTAGGGAAGGTGCTGGGATAACTATTGGTATCATTGCTGACCGTGTTTTTTTTGTAATCATTATGGTGTTAGGAGCTGAATGTCTTCTCTATAAAGTTATACTGTGTACAACCTTGTGTGCTTAAGTCTTGTCCCCTGAAGTAACTGTGTGCTTTTATGTCTACAGCTGCTTTCCTTACACAGACAGTATGCCTTGATGACACAACGGTGAAATTTGAGATTTGGGACACAGCAGGGCAGGAGAGGTACCACAGCTTGGCCCCCATGTACTATAGAGGAGCCCAGGCGGCCATTGTGGTCTACGATATCACCAACACAGTATGTATTACATTGTCTATATACCTTTCTTCTTTCTTTATTTTTTTTATATAGCGCTAACATATTCCGCAGCGCTTTACAGGTTGCACACATTATCATCGCTGTCCCCGATGGGGCTCACAATCTAAATTCCCTATCAGTATGTCTTTGGAAAGTGTGAGGAAACCGGAATACCCGGAGGAAACCCACGCAAACACGGAGAGAACATACAAACTCCTTGCAGATGTTGTCCTTAGTGGGGTTTGAACCCAGGACTTCAGTGCTGCAAGGCTGCAGTGCTATCCACTGCGCCACCGTGCTGCCCAAGGCATATACCTGCCTTGATAATCTGGTAATATATTGGAGTAAAACAGGGATGTAAAAATTCCTTGTGATCAGTACTTTAGCCTTCAAAAGTAACTTGTCCACCCCTGTAGTTGAGATGTGAACCGTGTTTGGTTTCTGTTAAATGAGAATAAAGCACTGAACCCATTGATTAGAGCCAGAGATCCAAGGTATGGATAGGCTTTGTAAATCCTAGACTCGGCTGCCCATTTGTCTGACATGTATGGGATCCTGGTCTGGTACACCCGCTTGCTACTGTTCTTTCCTGGCAGAAAACATATACGGTAAGCAGTATAACCTGGTGGTTGAAAAAGGAGGTCAAAATGGGCTGTAGGGATTTGCGCTGTTGAAACACTAAGTGACAGGGTTTTTATCTCAGAAATGGAATATTGTTTATTTCCACTGATTGCACCGTACCGAAAACATAACCATAAAAACAATATCGCTATCCTTGTCAAGGCGTTAACTAAACAGTACATGCCCTGACTATTCATAGATGACTGAGCTAGCCTCAGTTCGGTCACACAAAACAGTAATCATCCATAGCAGCCACTGATATTTGCAGTTTGGTGCACTCAACCTGTGCAGTCTTTTCTTAGAGATTCTGGTTTATCTCGCTCTAACACAACCCACTCTGCTCAGCTTCCCCAGCTGACTGAGACAGATCAACTGCTTTTAAAAGTAGGATCTACAAAACCCAGACTGGAAGTATCGGAGAGACCATTCCTACCCAAGTTCTGGTCGCTCCTAAAACCCAGACACAAAATCCAGGCTCAATAAAACCTTTCAGCAACCTTTTATTGCTGGATCCTTCACCTCCAGGACTTGCATCACCAAGGCTAACCACCTCAGTGACACACATCTCGCATCCAGGACTTTACCTCCTGCTTTCCAACAGAGCAGATGAGAAAAAATAACATTAATAAGGGACTCTGGTAATGGCCGGGGATCATTAAGGAACGTTCAGCAGTTTGATATTTTACGCTTTTCTAAACTTTTAGTCAAAAATGTAAAGCGGCCAGACAGTCCTTTTTGAATAAGGAGGCATGTTGGATAGAAAATGAAGATTGCTGCTGTCTGATGCCACTGTTCGTTACTGTGCCATTATCTACCGGCAGCTTCTAGGGGAGAACATCGGTAGGTCTTTGTAGACTTAGGCTACTTTCACACTAGCGTCGTGCACTGCACGTCGCTATGCGTCGTTTTGTAGAAAAAACGCATCCTGCAAAAGTGCTTGCAGGATGCGTTTTTTTCTCCATTGACTTGCATTAGCGACGCATTGCCACACGTTGCAACCGTCGTGCGTCGGTCCGTCGCCACCAAAAAATTTTGCATGTAACGTTTTTTTGGTGCGTAGAGACCGTCTATTCCGACCGCGCATGCGCAGCCGGAACTCTGCCCCGCCTCCCCGCACATCACAATGGGGCAGCGGATGCGTTGAAAAACGGCATCCGCTGCCCCTGTTGTGCGGCGCTTTCACTGCTTGCGTCAGTACGTCGCAACGACGCAATTCGTCGTGCGTCGTACGACGCTAGTGTGAAAGAAGCCTAAGAAGAGTAACATAGTGTATTGTATGAGCCACAAAACAGTGGATTTGCAGAGAAATGTGCACCTCATGTCTAGTTACTGCGCGTTGTTGTTCGTGCAATGAAGCTAATCCGATTTCTCCTCACTTAGGAAACATTCACCAGAGCAAAAAATTGGGTGAAGGAACTTCAGAGACAGGCAAGCCCAAATATTGTTATCGCCTTGTCTGGAAATAAGGCCGACCTTTCCAGTAAAAGAGCCGTCGACTTCCAGGTGAGCATGTTGCACAAGAGTAACATCACTTGAGGGTAACCAACCGAAATCGGCCCGCCCGTATTAACTCTTACTGTTCATCTGCAGGAAGCACAAGCGTATGCCGATGACAACAGTTTGCTCTTCATGGAGACCTCCGCTAAAACCGCAATGAATGTGAATGAAATCTTTATGGCTATAGGTACGGTTCTGCCATCCGCTACTTCTCATTACTCGGCCTTCATTGCCCATATGGCTCGTGTTTAGCTTCCTCCTTTGCCCTGTAGATTTGTTCAAAGCAGCAAGTGCCTGAAATTAACTATACACATGGGTTAAATGGTTCACCCTGTAGATTAAAGGGGATCTCCTTAAATCATGTCGTGTGCAAAGCCATCATTTTTAGAGCTTTATTCATGCTGAGAACAGTTTGCAACATTAAAGATGTGTCAACCTGTGGGGCCAAATTTATTTTTTATATTTATTTTCTTAAATGCATGTATTTGGGGATAAGAAAAAAAATATTTTTTGCCAATTTGGTTTCATTTAAAAATTTGCACTGTTTGGCTTTTACCGCTTCTTTTGTTTTCCTGTACATTCAACTTTGTGGCATGTGGATTTCATCAACCCAATGATCCAATATTACTATGTGCTTGCCCAATACTATGAATCAGTCCGTATCACACAACGCTAACCCATAGCCGTGAAACAGAAAAAGCACAGATAACTTACTTTCTCAAATAAAATCATTTTTTATTTTAAATAATTTTAACCCCTTCCCGACCTGTGACACAGCGTATGCGTCATGAAAGTCGGTGCCAATCCGACCTGTGACGCATATGCTGTCACAGAATGATCGCGTCCCTGCAGATCGGGTGAAAGGGTTAACTCCCATTTTACCCGATCTGCAGGACAGGGGGAGTGGTACTTCAGCCCAGGGGGGGGTGGCTTCACCCCCCCCCCCGTGGCTACGATCGCTCTGATTGGCTGTTGAAAGTGAAACTGCCAATCAGAGCGATTTGTAATATTTCACCTATGAAAATGGTGAAATATTACAATCCAGCCATGGCCGATGCTATTGCAGCATGTGCCATGGCTGGAGACCCCGATCTGCCCCCACCCCACCCCACCCCACCGATCGCCTCCCCAGTCGTCCTTTTTGCCCCGATCTCCGTTCTGCTCCCCTCCTCCCTCCTGTCGGCTCCCCCGGTCCTCCTGTCCGCTCCCCAGGTCCTCCGATTTCCCCCCCCCCCCCGTGTTCCGGTCCCACCCCCCCATACTTACCTAGCTCCGATGTCCCTCCCGGTGTCTGGCCGTCTTCTTCGTGGGCGCCGCCATCTTGGAAAATGGCGGGCGCATGCGCAGTACTTAGGGCTAGGGTTGCACTTAGGGCTAGGGTTGCACTTAGGGCTAGGGTTGCACTTAGGGCTAGGGTTGCACTTAGGGCTAGGGTTGCACTTAGGGCTAGGGTTGCACTTAGGGCTAGGGTTGCACTTAGGGCTAGGGTTGCACTTAGGGCTAGGGTTGCACTTAGGGCTAGGGTTGCACTTAGGGCTAGGGTTGCACTTAGGGCTAGGGTTGCACTTAGGGCTAGGGTTGCACTTAGGGCTAGGGTTGCACTTAGGGTTAGGGTTGCACTTAGGGTTAGAATTAGGGTTAGAATTAGGCTATGTGCACACGGTGCGGATTTGGCTGCGGATCCGCAGCGGATTGGTCGGTGCGGATTCGTATCAGTTTTCCATCACGTTTACAGTACCACGTAAACCTATGGAAAACCAAATCCGCTGTGCCCATGGTGCGGAAAATACAGCGCGGAAACGCTGCGTTGTATTTTCCGCAGCATGTCAATTCTTTGTGCAATTCCGCAGCGTTTTACACCTGCTCCATAATAGGAATCCGCAAGTGAAATCCACACAAAAAACACTGGAAATCCGCGGTAAATCCGCAGGTAAAGCGCAGTGCGTTTTACCTGCAGATTTTTCAAAAACTGAGGAAAAATCCACACAAATCCGCAACGTGAGCACATAGCCTTAGGGTTAGGGTTGGAATTAGGGGTAAGACTAGGGTTAGGGGTGTGTTGGGGTTAGGGTTGGGATTAGAGTTAGGGGTGTGTTGGGGTTAGTGTTGGAGTTAGAATTGAGGGGTTTCCACTTTTTAGGCACATCAGGGGGTCTCCAAACGCGACACGGCGCCACCATTGATTCCAGCCAATCTTGCGTTGAAAAAGTAAAATGGTGCTCTCTCCCTTCCGAGCCCCGACGTGTGCCCAAACAGTGGTTTACCCTCACATATGGGGTACCAGCGTACTCAGGAGAAACTGATCAACAACTTTTGGGGTCCAATTTCTCCTGTAACCCTTGGGAAAATAAAAAAATTGCGTGCTAAAAAATTATTTTTGAGGAAAGAAAAATGATTTATTATTTTCACGGCTCTGCGTTATAAACTTCTGTGAAGAACTTGTTGGTTTAAAGTGCTCACTATGCATCTAGATAAGTTCCTTGGGGGGTCTAGTTTCCAAAATGGGGTCACTTGTGGGGGAGCTCCAATGTTTAGGCACACAGGGGCTCTCCAAACGCGACATGGTGTCCGCTAACGATTGGAGCTAATTTTCCATTCAAAAAGTCAAATGGCGCGCCTTCCCTTCCAAGCCTTGCCATGCGCCCAAACAGTGGTTTACCCCCACATGTGAGGTATCAGTGTACTCAGGAGAAATTGCCCAACAAATTTTAGGATCCATTTTATCCTGTTGCCCATGTGAAAATTAAAAAATTGAGGCTAAAATAATTTTTTTGTGAAAAAAAAGTACTTTTTCATTTTTACGGATCAATTTGTGAAGCACCTGGGGGTTTAAAGTGCTCACTATGCATCTAGATAAGTTCCTTGGGGCATCTAGTTTCCAAAATGGGGTCACTTGTGGGGGAGCTCCAATGTTTAGGCACACGGGGGCTCTCCAAACGCGACATGGTGTCCGCTAAAGATTGGAGCCAATTTTTCATTCAAAAAGTCAAATGGCGCTCCTTCCCTTCCGAGTTCTGCCGTACGCCCAAACAGTGGTTTACCCCCACATATGAGGAATCAGCGTACTCAGAACAAATTGGACAACAACTTTCGTGGTCCAGTTTCTCCTTTTACCCTTGGGAAAATAAAAAAATTGTTGCTAAAAGATCATTTTTGTGACTAAAAAGTTAAATGTTCATTTTTTCCTTCCATGTTGCTTCTGCTGCTGTGAAACACCTGAAGGGTTAATAAACTTCTTGAATGTGGTTTTGAGCACCTTGAGGGGTGCAGTTTTTAGAATGGTGTCACTTTTGGGTATTTTCAGCCATATAGAACCCTCAAATTGACTTCAAATGTGAGGTGGTCCCTAAAAAAAAATGGTTTTGTAAATTTTGTTGTAAAAATGAGAAATCACTGGTCAAATTTTAACCCTTATAACTTCCTAGCAAAAAAAAAATGTTGTTTCCAAAATTGTGCTGATGTAAAGTAGACATGTGGGAAATGTTATTTATTAACTATTTTGTGTCACATAACTCTCTGGTTTAACAGAATAAAAATTCAAAATGTGAAAATTGCAAAATTTTCAAAATTTTCGCCAAATTTCCATTTTTTTCACAAAAAAACGCAGAAATTATCGACCTAAATTTACCACTAACATGAAGCCCAATATGTCACGAAAAAACAGTCTCAGAATCGCTACGATCCGTTGAAGCGTTCCCGAGTTATTACCTCATAAAGGGACACTGGTCAGAATTGCAAAAAACGGCAAGGTCATTAAGGCCAAAATAGGCTGGGTCATGAAGGGGTTAAAAGATACACATTAAACAATAATAATAAAGTAACCTTAAACCTCAAATGTAAGGGACTGCTTTGGTACTCATCTCATTATGCACTCAATGTATTTTATAGCCAGATAACATTACCAGAAGCAGAACCCTAGAATGTGCACAACCATTAAAGCATACACGTGGTGTCAAGATCCACACCATATAACAATCAAGCCAGGTTAGCAACTACCCAAGTCTGCTACAGCAAAGCTCCCATCCCGCAACCTGAATGCTTTTGGGCTTGAAAAATCATAGCCTACCATCCAAAGCACCCCATCTCGTGTTGCTCAAATAGGGACAATGAAATAGGCATTATACTTACAGAGTGTGAGATGAGTCCACCAGTCCCTCTACCCAGATGCGCGTTTCGTCGCCGAACTTCCTCAGGGGGTGTGTCGGGGAAGAGGGAAAGCCACTTTTGTTTATCTAGCAATACACTAATGGAGGGAGCACTATAAATTTTGAATAGGTCGCTTGTGAGAATATTGTGTAAATGCGTTCTCACCAGCAACTAAGCACTAGATACTGTCATTCTATATTCTATTTTCTTTTAATTTATTAATAAAGTATTTTGTAGCAGATCTGTAGAGCCTTTGCCTTGATAGCGCGCGCTGCTTCGGGCTTCCCTAGCCATAGACTCGGATCTCCTCGGTCGTCTAGAACAGCTGACGAGCACGTGAGCCGTTACTATGGCTGCGTCTGTTTACCTGTACGCAGACCGAGGGTAATGAGTCACTTCCGGATGGCAGGGGAACGATGCGGCGCGCCGAACGCACTCTTGGTAAACAAGGCTCACATGATCAGTAATCCTGGCTGACGATTGGCTGAGGGGCAGCATAAGAGACTGGCTTTCCCTCTTCCCCGACACGCCCCCTGAGGAAGTTCGGCGACGAAACGCGCGTCGTGGTAGATGGACTGGTGGACTCATCTCACACTCTGTGTATAATGCCTATTTCATTGTCCCTATTTGAGCAACACGAGATGGGGTGCTTTGGATGGTAGGCTATGATTTTTCAAGCCCAAAAGCATTCAGGTTGCGGGATGGGAGCTTTGCTGTAGCAGACTTGGGTAGTTGCTAACCTGGCTTGATTGTTATATGGTGTGGATCTTGACACCACGTGTATGCTTTAATGGTTGTGCACATTCTAGGGTTCTGCTTCTGATAATGTTATCTGGCTATAAAATACATTGAGTGCATAATGAGATGAGTACCAAAGCAGTCCCTTACATTTGAGGTTTAAGGTTACTTTATTATTATTGTTTAATGTGTATCTTTTAAAATTATTTAAAATAAAAAATGATTTTATTTGAGAAAGTAAGTTATCTGTGCTTTTTCTGTTTCACGGCTATGGGTTAGCGTTGTGTGATACGGACGGATTCATAGTTTGTGGCATGTGGTCATAACTCAGCTGGGGGAGCTTGATAAAAGCCATAGAAGCTTTGATTTGACTGCTAGAAGGAACTCGATGGATTTTCAGTTAACACATTCTGAAATCAGCAATAGTTGGTGCAACACAGAGGTTATAGAGGGCAAAATTGTTAATGAAACCCAATTACAATTTAACAGAAAACAAAGTGACAGAATCTTTAACAAAGGAGGTTGTTTTTTTTTTTTTTTTGTTTTTTTTTTGTGTTCTAGGAAGTGGAGAGACCTCTACAGGTGAAATGTAGTATTGCACATTGTCATCCAAGTGAATTATCCTTGAAATACATAAATTAGTGAGACCTGCTTTTTGTACTTTATGCTGTGTCTCAGGGGACCCTATTGTAGGGTCTACTAAACCTGGATCAGAACATACACTTCATTATTGGGAACTAAATAAAGACCTGATGAAAGTGCCAATTGACCATAAATTTGGACCTACGGGTCATTCCATATCAAGTGATCCAAATATGAATATTTTTTTTACCTTACGTCTTTAGATTTTTGTTTTTTTTTGTTTTTATGAAGTACAACTTTAGTTAAATACAAATTAAAAGTTTAGAATTTTTTTCTTCATCAGTTAATTTTTTACAGATTTTTAAAGTTTTGAAAAAGCATGGATTTTGGCCTGGTATGGCTTTACATTTGTTATCATATCTCGGGCTAGAATTAAGATAAAGAGTTGGGAGAGGCATCATTTTTCTCAGAACGGTACCGGCTTTCATTTGATATGTCACAAGACTATGTTTCTTTATATTTTGTTTTGGAGAAATCAAATTAAAAACTTTGATGCGCAATTCTGAAAAAAACGTATTTTTTAAAATTGTGAAAACATGCATGTGTGTTACTTGTGTCCTTGTTTATATTTGTACAGGGATTCAACTTGGGATCTATCACATTTGTATTTTTTTTTAAGCCTTGAATCATCTGATTTTGTTTGTGTGAGTTTCTTCCTTTTTTCTTTTCAAATTACAACTTATTGCATTCAACATTTATATGTAACAATAAAGAAACGCAAAAAACAACTACTGAAGTGCCAGAATAAATACATCTTAATCATCATAACAACTTGCTCAGCATTTTTAACCTGAATTCTTTGAACAAGCCAAAAGATAAAAGGTGATCATATCCTCCAGTGTGATTTTCTAAATACAGTCTCGTCCTAATTATGTTAAAAACAAGATTAAAAGAACCAATATTTTTACCACCTATTTATACATGGAACAATTTTTTTTCTACTATATCACTAAACATGTCATTTCTGAAGTGTTTACGAAGAATAGTCCAGTAGTTAAATCCTCGTACTATAAAATATGAACTAATCAAACAATTAATAGTAGGTTTTTACACTGGCCTTCTATCATCAATGTGTCCCTTCTAGAGGATGAAATGTCATCTTGCCCATAAGCGCTCACTAGCAATGGCCGTTTCCTTCTGTGTCAGAGTATGTGCGGCCTGTCATGGTGCTCGGCTCCAACTGAGTCATATTTTTGTTCACTTTTACAATGTCTGATTTTCTTGGATACACAAAGGACGGCGCTGGACCAGAAAGTACAGAAAAGTCCTTTCTACGTCTTCATTTTCACAATCTTTGGAGAGTCCAGTAGCCACCAGCGCTAATTATATTCACAGGTCACATAACCAGTTGTCATCCATTGCCGATCTTGTGCCGCCTTCTACCACGTCATGGACGTCACTGTCTTTATTTCCACTACATGGGATGACAGTCCGGTATTGCCGAGTCCCTGTGATGGGTTCTGCTTCCTGTAACCGATGTTATAACAAACTCTCCTCCTCTTCGTAGTCCTGGTTTGTACAATACATGAACTGGATGTTAAGAATATTTTTCTCCCTCCATTTGAGGAGTTGCCTGGGTGATAAGATTTGGTGGGAATATGGCCTCTGGAGCTGACGGCCGGTCATCTGCTCTGCAGTCATCGTCTACTCCTGGTCATTCTCAGCCCTAACAAAGCTTCTCCTCTGTCCTCTCCTGCTTCTAGGTGGTAACATAATAAAATAATACAGTAATATCTAGCAATCATGGATTATTTGGTATCTATGGACCCCACACTGTTAGACCACAGGCTGAGCAGATCTGAAATCAAGATTTTTGAAATGACACTGTAATAGTTTTATTTTTTAAAATATGATCCCATCATGATCCCAACTTGTATTTTGGTACAGATGTGAATAGGAGCATAGCAGGCACATGTGCAGTTTTTGAAATTTTTAAATTAAACGTTTTTTTCGGAAATGCGTTTTAAAGTTTTGCGCTTGCGTTCACATAGGTAAAATATTATCAAAGATACTCTTGTGACATATCTGGTGAAAGCCTGTACTGTTCTGAGTAGAATGGTGTTTATTTTGTTTCTCTATCTCTTTTCTAGCCTGAGTTATGGGGAGAAATGTAAAGGCAGGCAACACCGAAATTCGCACTTTTTCTGAACTTTGAAAATCAATAAAAAATTTAAAAAAAAATCTAGAATTTTTTTCTTCACATTTTGCATTCTCTGACACACTATTACCAAATAACAAAATCTCAAAAGAATTAAAAATATAGTGGTAATCATTAGTTCACTTGACATGGAATGACCCCTACACTGCATTGTTTTGTCTTGTCAATACAACTCTCATTTCATGTTATAAACTTTTTACTCCTTTAATTATTTGCAGCCAAGAAACTGCCGAAGAATGAGCCACAAAGTGCACAAGGCGCCCCTGGAAGAAATAGAGGAGTGGACCTTCAAGAAAATAGCCCACCTGCAAGGAGCCAGTGCTGCAGCAATTGAGTTGTGTATCAGTTTCCACCACCGTGTACTTCCTTATCGCTCATCACCTGGTGGTGGGCAGAGAGGAACCAAAAACATAGAGATTTACAATTTAAAAAAAAAAATAAAAAAAATGTCAAAATAAATAAATTAAAAAATGACCATCAATAAAACCAACAGAGATGAGACTGGAAATCCACTTTAAGCCTAATCAGTTCTTAGGCCCCTGCAGAATTGATATGTCCACCCTGGTTCTGGAGGGGCAAGGATGGGCGCTGTGACTTGTATTTCATCACCTGTACCACCACTCCAGCTTCCGATTGATCAGCGTCCTGACTGATATCTCATTCCACCTGCACTTTTTTTTTTCCTTGTATAAATACTAATTCAATTTTTAAGTCTTAAGTCACTTTTAATATATATATATTATAAATAAAACTGTAGTATGATCTGATTAACCTACTCCGATTTCCCTCCTCTTACCCCTCCTCCGGGCGGCTGTGAGAAGGGGAAGCTCTGGGAAATGTGTGACGCTTCTAATCCACTTTTGATGAGCGCCTTGATCATGAATCATTCTTAAGCCGTATATTGTAAGGACAGAACGCTGTGTACATTGACATGCATATATGTATGGAGTGTATATGAATATATATATATTTTTCTTTCTTAAAATGTTTAATCCCCTTAATACTGTATGCCTTTCTTTAAATTATGTTAATCTAAAGGCCTTTGTAAAATAAAGTGGGATGGCTCCTACTGGAATGGGATGACAGAGGGAGAGTTACTTTAGCCCCTTCCTTTACTTTTTATAATTGCGGCTTTCTCATATTCATTTCTTATGCAGCTAAATAGAATCAGATGAAACCTAAAATGACCACATATTAGTAAACTGGAATGAGGGCGTTCTCACTGTAAAGGCTGAGGCGGGTGTATGTCAGGGTCTGTAAGGAGTGCTCGGACTGACCGTGGGTCTCCCAACCTGAACTTGGTCTCAGACCAATATGAGGCTGTACATTCTACAGGGTGGGCCATTTAAAAAGTTGGATTCAAAATGGCCGCCATGGTCACCACCCATCTTGAAAACTTTTCCCCCTCCCATATACTAATGTGCCACAAACAGGAAGTTGATATCACCAACCATTCCCATTTTATTTAGATGTATCCATATACATGGGCCACCATGTAGTCAAAAGACTTGGGTTCTCTGGCATTGTCCTGTGAAATATGCCTGTCTGAACCCAGCCTTAGTCTAGTGGTGCTTGTCATTTATCTAAGCTGTTGTGGCAGCCTTTTTTTTTTTTTTTGCAAAATTATCCTCTGGCTTTTTTTTTGTGTGTGTTTTTCAGTTATTGATGAAGTTCATGTAACTACTTAAGAAAGAGATTGAAATGTTTTGTACAGCAAAGACAAATACCAATGAAGGTTGGCTGTCCATTTTCCCTTTTACTAATATGTGACCATTTTTGTATAAAGGGTGGGGAATCCTTTTTTTGGATACTCTGTTAAATGGCCGATTTCCTAAAATACTCACTGGAAGACTATTCTCACTGTTTGGGAGTTTTTACAATCTAAAGTGAGTGTATTTGTATTTTTCCACCATATCATGTTCTTCCAGATTATCAAAATGTAAAGACGTCTTTTAAAGAAAAAAGAAATTTTGCCATGTTTCCTTCTTGTAATATTATCCCTGTCAAATACATTTTAAAAGGTGTAAGACTGTATGGCCGGAGCGCCTTGCGTAGTAATTCACATGTGCTACCATGTTCTCCATTCCCGCAGACGGATTTTTAGGGAGCGAAGGTGAGCTGTACATGACGTGGGTCATTTATATAGCTGTGGTTTGTGATGCGTGTCGCACAGCACTGTTAAGGGTTCATTCCATCTGGCTCCACTTAATAGGGATTTCTCTTTTTAAATGACTTTTGTGAATCCTATAAAAAAAAAAAAAAAAATGTGACTGCATATCAGAAAATTGCTTATTTCTCTGCCCATAAGCCCATGTGGTGTAATTCATGTGGGTACAATTTGCACAAATGCAGGGAGATGTCCCGCTTGGGTCAGACAAGTCTTAATTAGTGATGAGCGAGTATACTCGTTGCTCGGGTCGTCTCCGAGTACTTGTGACTGCTCGGAGATCTAGTTTTTGTGGACGCAGCTGCATGATTTACGGCTGCTAGCCAGTCTGAGTACATGTGGGGGTTGCCTGGTTGCTAGGAAATCCCCACATGTATTCAAGCTATCAGCTGTAAATCATGCAGCTTTTTCAACAAAAACTAAATCTCCGTGCAGTCACAAATACTCGGAGACCACCCGAGCGTGCTCAGTAAATCCCAAGCAACGAGTACACTCGCTCATCACTAGTCTTAATATATTTAACGCACTCTAGAGAATTAGCATGATGTTGCCCTGCACTGATCAGTAAGGCAAGGAATCCGGCATGGCCCACCAATGTCCGATTTAGGGTCATCCACTCAACTTGTAATGTAATTTAACTTTTTTAAGGGGGAAGCGGTGAAACAGATTTGTGAAGCAGTAAGGTGACCTGAGGGGGGGTTGGGGGGTGTTCTTTATTTCTTTCAGCCCAATCACTTGACCAAATAAGTTATGAGTATTAAAGGGATGGGAATTTCTATTTTTTGTTTCCTTTCCTGTATTTTGTATTGTATGTTCTCTGAAATATGTACTCAATCAGTATATCTTGATAATACAGTACGTACCCAACATATACTTTGTTTCTTTTCTGTATGTAAAAGGTTAATTATTTGCTACATGAATTCTTATTGAGACTAAGAATTTGGACTGTCATGAGTGCATCAAGCTTGTAATGTACCAGTCATACATTTGTCTTACGTCACTGTTATTAATATTTAGGGTATGTGCAGTGGCATGTAAGTTTGGACACCCCCTAGTCAAAACTACTGTTATTGTGAACAGTTAAGCATGTTGAAGATGAAATGATCTCTAAAAGGCCTAGAAAGATGACACATTTATTTTGTATTTTAGGCAAAAACATACAGTACATTCATCTTTTACATTTTAAAAATTACCAAAAAGAAAATGGACCGCTGCAAAAGTATGGGCACCCTGCATGGTTAGTACCTATTAGCATCCCTTTTGCAAGTATTACAGCTGGTAAATGCTTTTTGTAGCCAGCCCAAGAGTCTTTCAGTTCTTGTTTGAGAGATTTTCATCCATTCTTCCTTAGAAAATTCTTCCAGTTCTGTGAGATTCCTGGGTCATCTTGCATGAACAGCTATTTTGAGGTCTAGCCACAGATTTTTAACCATGATCTGATCAGGGGACTGTGAGGGCCATTGTAAAACCTTTAGTTTGCGCCTTTTGATGTAGTCTATTGTGGATTTTGACGTGTTTAGGATCATTGTCCATTTGTAGAGGCCGTCCTCGCTTCAGCTTTTTTTTTTTTTTTTTTTTTATACAGATGCTTGCATCAAGAATTTGTTGAAATTTAATTGTATCCATTCTTCTTCCCTCTACCCATGAAATGTTCCCTGTGCCAGTGGCTGCAACACAACCCCAAAGCACGATTGATCCACCCCCATGATAAATGGTTGATCTTTTCCTGCAATTCTACATCTTTTTCTTTTTTTTTTTTTCCTCTACACATGCCTTTGATCATTGTGGCCTAAGAGTTTTAACCTCATCGGACCAGTGGACTTGGTTTTTCTCCAAATGCATCAGGCTTGTTTAGATTTTCTTTTGAATACTTCTGACACTGAATTTTATGGTGAGGCTGCAGGAGAGGTTGTCTTCTAATGATTCTTCCATGAAAGCCATATTTGTGCAGGTGTCTGTGAACAGTAGAAAAATGTACCACAACTTCAGAGTCTGTTAAATTTTTTAAGGTTCTTTGTAGTCAAGCAGGGTTTCTATTTTGTCTCTCTAGTAATCATATGAACAGATATCACTGAAATTTGACTTGGTCTTCCAGACCTTATCTTGACCTTCACTGTTCCTGGTAACTGCCATTTCTTAACTACATTTCCAACTGAGGAAAGCAAAGTGTTTTCAAGTTGCTCTATCTTCTTATATCCTTCTCCTGCTTTGTGGGCTTCCTCCATTTTCAGAATCTTAGGCAGCTGCATAGAAGAACCCATGGCTGCTGTATTTTTGCCAAATATTAGAGGAGGCTAGCTTTTTTTTTTTATAAAGCTGGGAAATTTGTATCGCCTGGCCTTTCCTTACAATGATAGGGTTATGTTTTGTTCATGAACAGGCTAAGGTCTGAAATCCTGGTTGAAGTTATCTGAGCAAGAGTCCAAGAGTGCCAAAACTTTTGCATTGGGTATTTTATTTTTAATTTTTAAAATGGGGAATTTTTTTTTAATTTTTTTTGCCTAAAATACAAAGGAAATATCATCTTTAGGCCTTTTTAGAGATAATTTCATCCTCCGCTTGCTTAACTATTCACAGAAACAGTAATTTGGACCAGGGGTGTCCATACTTTTACAATCCACTGTATATCTGTTTAAAGGGGTGTTCACTTATTGAGAGCCTTAAAAGGAATCTGTCTCCCCAAAATTGGCCTATAAACTTAGGCCAGCGGCATCAGGGGCTTATCTACAGCATTCTGTAATGCTGTAGATAAGCCCCGGATGTAACCTGAAAGATAAGAAAAATAGGTTATATTATACTCACTCAGGGGCGGTCCCGCTGCGGTCCGGGGCCTCCCATCTTCATACGATGTCCTCTTCTTTGCTTCCTGCCGCGGCTCCTGCGCAGGTGTGCTTTATCTGACCTGTTGAGGGCAGCGCAAAGTACCGTAGTGAGCAGGCACCAGGAAAGGTCAGAGAGGCCCAGCACCTGCGCACTGCAGTACTTTACGCTGCCCTCAACAGGTCCGATAAAGTACGCCTGCGCCGGAGCCACGACAGGAAGACAAGAAGAGGACGTCATCGTATGAAGATAGGAGGCGCTGGACCGCCCCTGGGTGAGTATAATCTAACCTGTTTTTCAGAATATATTGGGGATTTATCTACAGCATTACAGAATGCTGTAGATGAGCCCCTGATGCCAGTGGCCTTAGTTTATAAGCCAATTTTGGGGTGACTGATTCCCTTTAACTTGTCAAACAGGAGAGTGTGTGCACACAGGGAGCAGAGCTGCTCCAAAAAGAAAAAAACAAAACTGTTGCTATATGGCTACTATATTTTCAGTACAGGTAGTGTGGCCAAAGATCTCACTATGCCTCTAAGTTGTAGTGTTGGTGTATGGGTTCGTATTGTGACCTGTAGGGTACCATGACTTTGACAAAAAAAGTAATAAAAAAAAAAATTCAAGTTTTGTGACTTTGGTTCACAGTCTGTGCACCCTGCGTTTTTTCAATCTGACTCCATTCACCAACACTTTGTTGTATCAGTGCCTTCATGATCCTCAGCTGCTTCGTGGCCTTAGTCCCCCATCTGCCCTGGCCTAAAGTTTTTCTTTTTGAACATATTTCCCATCCACTTGAATCCACTTCGAGCTTTGGCTCAGAGAAGTGCTCCAAAAATTGAATTTTTGCCGTCCGCTTTATGATGTGAATAATCTTAGTGACCATATCGATGTAAAATGAACAAAGCCACCTTCCAGTTCTCATGTTACCCATCACACATTGACAAAAGTGAGTGACATCCAGTCCCTGCCATAAATGAAAAGGCATTGTGTAAAAAATGCTAAAGTAACATTTGGCTGCGGTATTTGTAGCAAAGGAAATGCCACGAGAAATTCCACAATTACCGTATCTAAAGTGTAGGATCAGCTTATGGTGGGGGATCTTGGCTCTGGAACCCACACTGATCTATAAATGACTATGTGGCTAGGGGCTTCCTTTTGCAGACTGGTACACCCCTTTAGGCTTTCTTAGTATAGGGGCCGCCCCTGGCTGCACAGATTGCGTTTGTGGTGATGACAACCACTACGCTCCAGTCAAACATAAGGGTTATCTGTGGTCGGATGTCCCCAGCTGGTGCCAGCTTCCAATGCCGCACTCTCTTTATTAATTATTGATCTAGCCTGTAGCACTGCTCTCCACAGCAGAAATGGCTTCATTGTGATGGCTACTGGGCATTTTATGTAATCAAACCCGTAGCTTTTGGCTTCCGAGAAAATTTCTGATCTGTGCAATGGCAGAAGGGCAGCTGGTGTGTTATTAATAGAGAAGAGACGGGGGGCTCTGAGCGCTGCTACTTCCCAGCCATGAAAATCATTCACACTTCAGAGCTCGAGCCTCATTACAGAAAGCTTGTTCTGCAGAAAGTGTGCAGCGCTGCGATCAATTCAGCCTCATGCTCTCTGCTGCTTGTAGAGAGGCTCTTCTGTAGTCAATATAGTTTATTAACCCATTAATGAGCAAAAGGCTTTTTATTTGAAGTTTTCCAAGTGCAGACATGACAAAGGAAAAGCTGCACGTAGATGAGGTTCTTCTGCTGATTCTCAGAGCCATCCCAGGGAAGAGACACCGGTCAATACGAAAGGTTGTCTCCAAGATCGAAGGTTCCAGAGGTGTTTCCTTTCCCCACACCGTAACAACTGGGCTTTGTTTTCAGATCTGGAGTAATGGGGATCACACGATTTTTGTAGAGGAAATCTGCAGTGAATGGCAGGGGACAGCATGGTGGCTCAGTGGTTAGCACAGCAGCCCTGCACCGATGGGGTCCTGGATTCTATTCCCACTAAGGACAACATCTGCTAGAAGTTTGTATCTTCTCCCCGTGTTTGTGTGGGTTTCCTCCCACATTCCAAAGACACGGTGATAGGGAATCTAGATTGTGAGCCCCAATGGGGACAGTGATGATAGATATATGAAGCACTGCGGAATATGGTGACGCTACATAAGTAATGTAACAATAAGATCATACATTCAGAATGCAGATTTCCAAAACCATAGACTATAAACAGCTTGCAGATGTCGGCTATGTTATCTGGCATTTACCTTTACTAGCAGCGATCAGTGCTACCCCAATGACTATAGGAGTACTGCTCGATATAGTACAAGCGATCACACGTTTCAGTCCACTATGAAGACTGAAATGTGAAAAAAGTTGGATATTAAAAATAAATCAATCAAAACTTAGTATGTCTCTAATATTATAAATGGAAACCTCAGCTTGCCACCTAAACAAAAAAACAAACTAACAACTTTTCACATAGCTCCTTTGATGGGGGAAAATAATGACGGGTCTTGGAATATGGCAGCCCAAACCAACTTTTTTTTTTTTTTTTTTTACCAGTAAGGGTATGTTAAGTATTTGATGCAAACATTTCTGGAAATACTGTAGTGTTGGGAGGAAAAATGCACTGTAAAATAGAATAGATTGAAAACACTGAAAGAATTGGCGCTGCAGGTTTGAAACTCCTCTCACTTCTGCAAGAAAGAAATACTGTAAGTACTATGTGCTGAGACTGCAGGATCCTCATTAACTTTGCTGGAACTAGAAATCTTTCAATTTTTGTGACAATTGCATGGAAAAAAGCAGCAAATACTTGGTGTGCACATTCCCAAAAATAATAAAAACCAAAAAAACCTATACACAATATTCGTACTGACCTAGAGAATAATTTTGTCAGGGCACTTAGACTGCACAATTAAAAGTATAAAAATAAAGTCCCCCAATAAAAATGGGGGTAATTGATTCCCCCACCACCACCATTTTTACTGCACTTGGAAAATTTTATTTGACATTTTCCTTTACTGTGTATGGAAAAATAGTTGTAGTTTTGAATGACATAATTCACTATCTCAGTCCTCATATGTCAGTCGGGGCAAAAATTAAAATGTTATGGTTATTTGAAAAGGAAAGGAAAAATGAAGGCACAAAAATTGGCTGCATCTTGGGGTTAAAGTGTCTTGATTTTTTGGAAGGTTGCATGCACCTGTTTGTAGCCATGGGCATAGCTCTCCTGTGTTGTGGCACTGCTGATGTTTGGCAGTACAGTGCCCATAGAGACCTTACTGTATTTCAATGTCCGCATACTTTTATATGCTAATGCCTCCATGATACAGTGCATTGTGTGACAGAGTACCAATTACTTAGTGTTATGGACGTTAACGTGAAAGACTATCCAGATTTTGTACAACAATTTATTTTTTTTAAAGTTATGACTATTTAAACTGATAAAGTGCCAGTCCTGTGTTGTTGTTTTTTCACCAGCTTATCACTAAATGTATATTCACTGTCGCCATGTTCTGCAGTTGTCGGCACCTCTTCGGTCCTGTTCTGCTAGTTGTCACCTGCCAGATCACTCCAGTGTTTGCTGGGTGGACCGAAAGTCACTTCTCAATGCAAGTCTATGATAGCCAGAACAAAACTCTCATAGCCTTACATTAAGAACTTGTGACCTTTTGCTCTGACTTCTGGTCAGGCAGGCGTGGTGGTGACAAGATGGCGGAATGGGACCGGAGCGTCACCAGTAAGCTGAAGACGGCAGCTGGTACTTTACTAGGGGAAGGGAATAGAGATTAGTGATACCACTCCTGTGCTGAAATAAATATGAAAAAAATGGCAGAGTGGTTCTTTATTTTCTAAAACTGCTTAAGGCTACTTTCACACTAGCGTTAACTGCAATACGTCGCAAATGCGTCGTTTTGCCGAAAATACGCATCCAGCAAAAGTTCTTGCTGGATACGTTTTTTCGTCATAGACTAATATTAGCGACGCATTAGCGACGCATTGCAAAACGGCGCGTCCGTTTTGCGACGCTTGGGCGTGTGTTAGCGGACCGTCGGGAGAAAAAAAACGTTACATGTAACGTTTTTTGCTCCCGACGGTCCGCTTTTTCCGACCGCGCATGCGCGGCCAGAACTCCGCCCCCACCTCCCCGCACCTCACAATGGGGCAGCGGATGCGTGGGAAAAATGCATCCGCTGCCCCCGTTGTGCGGTGGAGACCACGCTAGCGTCGGGAACGTCGGCCCGACGCACAGCGACGGGTTGTTCCCGATGCTAGTGTGAAAGTAGCCTAAGTCCTTGCCTTTTCTAGTTCGTTTTTATTACCAAACCTAAAGGGGTTCTTCAGTCATTTGATAGTAAAGACCTATCCAAGGACTAGGTCATCCATCCAACTGGTGGATATACGACACTTGGCTCCTCCATTTATCAGCTGTTATTGGCTCCAGTAGCTGCCAGATGTAAACTTTTGAACAGAGCTGCACTTCACAGTTCTGTTCACTGCGTAGCGGGTCGCTGACACTTACTGCAGGTCAGCTACGGTTCAAGAGACTAGAAAATCTGCAGCAGCCACTACACAACATTTCCATTCAATGTTTATATCCAGCCAGAGCTAATAACAGTCAATGGGGGGGTTCTAGGTGTCACCCCTCCCAATCTGATATACTAAGGATAGGTCACAGATACCATATGACGGGACAATTCCTTTAACATATTTACATCTTGAAACCTTAATGTGATCCCAGAAATTAACCCAATGCCCCACTCCAGCCCCCAATAAATTAGTTTTCATTCTACACCATATAATCTTATATCCTGGCCAATTTATTTTACAATGTAAACAGATATATATATTTTTTTATAGAATTAACATGCAATAATGGTCAAATGGATCTAACTCCCTAGAAACCAGGACTCAAAAGAAATTGCATAAAATGAACAAAGTCATAAACAATCTCACATTTAAAAACAATAAAAAATATTCCATATATCAATCAGTATGGTATACTTATCAGCAATCCATTTAGTGACAGACAATAGTTTGTAAAATGAGAAAATTACATCTAGGAGAATACAAAAGGCAATGGTTAAGGCATTAAGTCTTGGTTACGCCTTGTGTCTTTGGCATCCTCTGTTTTTTGTTCTTTTGCTTCTACAGTTGTAAGTTGGATAGGCACATTCCTTTCCTTCAGAGCTGGAACAGTCTGCCATGGGGCCTCTATTTTCAGTTGCCCATCAGAGGTTAAAAGGCAGCTCATATCTTCTGCTCGTACATCCTGGGGAAGATCTGACTCCTTCCTAAAGATCTGACATTTGTAGGAAAAGGAACCTTTCCCATCATCTGTTTTCGTTTCCTTGGCTCCAGTAACCAGTAGTTTTCTTCCAAACAGTTTAACTGTGAGCTCATGGGGACAAAAGTCCTGAACGCCTAAGGAAAGCGTAAAACCACCATCACTGGACATTATGTCACCAGAAGGCATCAGTGGTTGAGGCTTATTATCGTCGATGACCATCTCCTCCATCAACTGCTGGTGGAACAGCTCCATACGTCTCATGTTGCCTTTTATCTCCTCAATGGTTCTTATCATGTCCTCTTCCATCTTGGTAAAGAGGTCTGAGGAGGCTGGCCATAGAGGCTGTATGAAGGACTTCCATGGATCATGGTTCCTTTGAACATAGAGGCACAACATTGTTCTTCTGAGACAGATTTGCGTATGGCGTTCGCTCCCAGATAGCTATGGGTCTTAGATTTCTTTGGACTCTTTTTATACTTGCTGTTAAGCTTCCATACGTGTCTAGAATTCCTAGCCGATGGGTCACATTAGATTATTGGTGAATATTGCTCTGCATAACTTCATGACTCGGTCTCCTTGTCTCATGCACTGAAATAACACTTCTGACGTAATACTGAGTCTTAGGTTTCAGGCCAATACTGACCAGCAGTAGGAAGGATTCTTCCAGCATTCACTCACTGTTTCTTATACTTCATACTAATGTGCACAAATAGGATTTTAATGGATGTGAATATTTTACTATATTAGGCCCCTTTAACACGTGCGCATAAAAACATCTGTGTGGGACGTTCTTTTTTTACAGTTCTTGTGCTTTTTTTTTTTCCCCAACATCCATGCGTACGTTATTTTTATTTGTGCGTCATCTGTGTTCTCCCCATGTGTACATGTAAGTCATCTGTGTAGTGTCCGGGTGACACGTTCCAGAATAGAATGCAGAATAGAAATTACAGATTTTTAAGTGATATGTGAAGATGATAGAAACCACTAGAAGCTATTAAGCCACATAAGTAAATGAAAAAAATGATGAGGTCCCCCCTATTTTATGACACCCGCAAAAGTAAAGCAGACAGCGGATATTATCAAGCTGGGAAGGTCCATGGCTATTTGGCCCTTCACAGCCTAAAAATACTATTCCCATTACTAATCCAGTAATAAAAAAAAACATACTTTAATGAAATAAAGACTCTCACACACTTTCTTTCCCTGGTTCACCACCTTATTCAAAAAGGAAAAAAAATCACACAGGTTCGCCGTAGTCCAGCAATTCTGACGAACAAAAGCTATTGAACCTCGTTCTGATGCTCCATAGTCTTTGCCTACAGCCACATTTGGATTCTGCCGTGCAGTGTGAGACACGGAGACTCTGGACAGCGGTGACATTAGTAACATTACCGCTCTTCAGACATTCCGGGTTTCCCGCTGCCCTCTGCGTGACGTGGCGACTGTGAAGAACGGTAATAACTGACATCACTGCTGTTTTTGAATAAAGTGGTGAATCAGCAAAAGTGTGGGGAGTGTTTATTCAAATAAAGTATTTTTGAGTGTGTGTTTATGATTGATGTCAGCTGTGTTTTTGAACAATTCACAGTTGACAGCAACCCCAAGCCCCAATACCCCGACTGTCAACTTTCCAGGGTATTCATGAAGAACCAAGGCAAAGCGCCAGCATTGGTGCATCTAATATGATGACTTCTGGGGCGGCTGAAGGCTGGGAAGGGCCCAATAACCATGGACCTTCCCAGCCTGCTAATATCGGCTGTCTGCTTTACCTATGCTAGTTAAAAAAAAAAAAAATAGGGTTGACCCCACGTCGTTTTTTTAAATTTCATTGTTTATTTATGTGGGTTACTGGAAAGCACTACAAGCTATCTATCTAGTATCTGTCTATTATCTTTGCACATCACTTAAAAATCTATCCTTTCTATTCCGCAATTCTGGTACATGTCACACATGGATGTCATCCGTGTGCGGTACTTGTTTTACACCGACCCATAGACTTGTATGGGTCCATGTGATACGTGCTGCCGGTAAAAACAGACATGTCTACGTTTGGTTCACAAGAACAAATGGTCCATGTGAAAACACAGTCATGTGCACATCCCTATAAATTATAATGGGTGTACGTGTGAAAATGGACGCCAGACGTACCAGAAATTTGGACATGTGAAGGGGACCTTAGATGTATTGCCATATGTTGCATTTGAGTCTGACAATGTTTATTTGTACATAGTTGGCGTATTAGGACAAAACTTGAGTCGTTCAAGGTTAATAACGTTATGCTGCTGCCCGATGCCTGCATGCAGTCGAGTGCAATTGGGAGAAAATGCTCTATATGTAAGGAGGTGGCGGGGTCCCTCAGGTGTCTCCTCTCCCTTGGGCACTGTTCACATGATTACGTGCGGCACCTTATTATTCACTAATGTCATTATACTCGTTATGTACTGTAATGTGATGTATTTGACATGTACTGTTTAGGCTTAACGATAGTCTAGGGGATTAGAATAAAGGGCAGGGGCATCAAAGAGATAGGGAATAGAATAGATAGAAGTGTTAGTAAGGGCCCCTTCACACTGTGCAATCAAAGTCTGAACGAGCGTTCGATTTGTGACGTTTATCCGTCCTCGTTCCGAGGTTGCAAAGTGTGACATGGCGTTACGATTTGCGACGCAGCCCAGCATCGTACGATGTGAAAGAAAGAGCAGAACTTTCTTTCGTCGTAAATGTCCCGCTGTGGCGGTCGAAATCGTAGTATGTGACGGCGGTCATACGAGCTCGTAATGCGACTACGTGGGTTGGGCTTCCGCATACCTGTCTCCTGATTGGGCGTGACATTTTAGCACGCCCATGCTGGTAATACGTCACGCTCGGAGTCGTAGGACTATGGCGGTGTGAAGGGTAGCGTACGATTGCGACGCGTGACGTTCACATCGCAACTACGTCAGAAAAAGCGTTAACATCGTAGAGTGTGACCGCTGGCTACGAGCTCGTACTGCGATGTCGAATATGACGCAAATGCGTCGTAATCGTAGCAGAATCGACCAGTGTGAAGGTACCCTAAGGTACAGGCAGCATAGGGGTGTAGTGGTTGGGAGGAGCCATAGGGCAGTGCAGAAGCAAGGGAAGATGAGAGAGACACTTCCTGGTTAGGCAGCAGAACCCCAGGCAGCCTTGCCCAGGGCGACGTGTAAGGAGCAGTGAAGAAGACAGTCTGCCAGCCATGGGGATAGAGCTGCTACGGCAGGAAGAGGCCCCAGGCTGAGAATCGTGCAGGCGGTTACCAACATAGGAAGGTCCGTCACAAGAAGGATCCGGGGTCTACGACCAGGGCAGCTGAGTTGGCATTCCTGGCACCTTTCCCTACTGGAACCGGAAGAGGGGATGGCAAGGAGCTGGTAATACTGAAGGCAAGGATGGGGCAGATTGTCTAGAGATAAGGCAGGGATTACCAGAAGAGAGACAGAGCTGACAGAAATGATTGAGGCTGCCCAGAAGGCAGGGAAAGATCAAAAGATGTCACTTTGTGAAGTCTGTGCTGCAAATGTGATGAGTGCCCTACTGAATAGTAAAGTTCAACTGTTGGAAAATAACTGTGTATCTGGGATGTTCTGTGGAGCTGAGGAACGCAGAGCCGGGATGACAGAACTTGAAAGGACTCTGACAGTGAATGTCATGCAGCCGAAGGGACACTGTATTTTATCTGTGGAGCGCCAAGGTGTGAGAACAGAACAGCCAGTTGCCACAACTACCACCTTGGCCGCCTTACATTTATTCTCCCCCTAGCATTTGGTATTCAGTCATGGAGGGTGGTGCTGGCTCTGGTTTAGTCACTCTCTGAATGTACAGAGCAGCCGCTGTAACCGCGCTCCTGGCTCTGACTGACAGACGGCCTCAATGTAGAGCGAGTGTCCGGCGTACAGTCAGTCCCACGCCATAATCCATGTCTGGGGAATGTACAGTTTACAACCGGGAGCGTTGCTAATGCGACCGCTCCCAGCTGTAAACTACTGGTGAATGAATGAAATGCTGGGAGCGGAGCTTCGGTGACTAGCAGGGACGTCACCGCTATTACTGCGTGGGACTGACTATGCCGAACAGGTATGGTATATTGTTGGTTTATTTTTTTGACATCTTTTCCAGGAGATCGAGGGCTTCGCTTGAAATAGCAGAGTAATAAAGATGGAAAAAATGTGTATAGTTTTATTTCATTAAAAGACTTTTTTTTCTAACTGGTGTGTTTGATTAACCCTTTAACTACTCTAGGATTAGTAATGGAGAGGTGTCTTACTGGCTTAATGTCCCCTTACAATAGGAAGTTGACATTAACCCCTCATTACCCCACTTGCCACCGCTACAGGGCAAGTGAGAAGAACCGGGCAAAGCTCCAGAATTGGTGCATCTAATAAATGCGCCTTTTCCGGGCAGCTGCAGGTAGCTTTTTTTTTTAAGGCTGGGGGGGGGGGGGGGCTCATATCCATGGCCCCTTACCAGCCTGAGAATAGCAGCCCGCACCTGTGAGTTTTGCCAGGTTGGTTGTAAAATATAGGGGGGACCCCATGTCGTTTTTTTCTTTCATTCATTGTCCCCTGATTCCACAGCTGCCGGCCGAGCAGAGACCAATGGATGAGAGCCAGGTTCAGCACCACACACAGGGGAACAGGGGCTTACAGTAGCGCTGCTTCCCCGCGGCCATCCATGCGCAGGGAGGACAGTGTACACTGTTTTCCGTGTGTCAGTGTCTCCGGTACGTGAGAAAACTCACTGCACGTACCGTTTCTCTTTTTGGCATGATTATTTGTTTTTACTACTGGCTTTTGCACCTCCCTTGATTATCTTTGCATAATAGTGCGCCTGGTTCCATTATTATTACTACACGTACCGGAGGCACTGACATGTGAAACCGGCCTTAATCAGTGTTATTTCTGGTGACAGGTTCCCTTTAATGGTAAAAACTAAAACACTGACAAAATACTGCTGAATAGCAGTAAGTTTTTTTTTCCTTGCAATTGAAAAAAAAAAATACATCATAATAAGTCCTTAGGATGTGTTTCCATAGGACAAATCCAAAGTGGAAAACCTGTAGCTGCTAAAACCACTGCAGATTTTGTTGCCGAAATATATGGACAAAGGGTGAAAACAGCAGGATCATTTGTACTATAGATGTAAAATACACAGATAGACAATTTGTGCTAGCAGGTGGTTGAGATTTTGTGAACCAGTGTCCATAAAATTTGTTGCATATAAATTGGTATTGGAAACATACCCTCAAGGCAAAATGTTATGGGGTTCAGAGAGCAGGAAGAAGTAATAGTGTATTTTAGAAATTGCTTGCCCATCGACAGCTCCACATAGCCTCCAAAATGGAAAAAGGGCTTTACCTTCCTGTTTCACTGGGTTTTACCTTCCTGTTTGGCACTAAGGATATGTGCACACAACCTGCTTTTCAGGCGGGTGAAAACACGCTGAGTTTTTCAAGAATATGCTTCAGGCCAGTCTCATATGTCCAGATAACTCCGGTACCAGAGAAATCGGTACCGGAGTTATCCGTGTCCGTGTGCTCACGTGGCACATCAGTGTGGCACACGTGCGGCAGCCGTGTGCCGACTGAGGACCACACAGACCGTGCAGGAGACAGCGCTAGGGAGGTGGAGCCGCATATTCATCCCTGTAATGAGCGGTACCACGTGACCGCTCACACAGGACAAGCTGCCGGCGCTGAGAGGAGACATCGCGGGAGCTGGGTCAGTATTTTAATGCAAACGGGCGGGCGCACGGGGCGGGAGGTGACCCCGAACTTTATTCTTAACAAAAAAAAGTAAAAAAAACTTGATTTTTCATTCCTTCTCTCCAGCGAACGCTGCTGGGGAGAAGGAATGAATGCCGGCTTCAGCACCAAAAGCAGGGGACAGCGCTTAACTCTAGCGCTGTTTCTCCTGCGGCGGTACGTGCACACGGAGGAGAGTGCACACTGTTCTCCGTGTGCACGTGTGCGGGACGTTTTGCGGACCGTGCTGCCGGAGAAACGTGGACATGTCTCCGTGTTTTGCACACGGACACACGATCCGCGAAAAATCACTGACATCTGCAGAGACACATTGATTTTAATGTGTCTACGTGTGTCAGTGTCTCCGGTACGTGAGGAAACGGTCACCACACGTACCGGAGCCACTGACATGTGAAACAGGCCTCATGGAATGTCAGTGTTTTTTTTTTTTTTTTCTGAAGTGTCTTTTTTAGCAGTTTTTTTTTTTTGAGGGGGGGGGGGGGGGTAATTTCCTGATATGAACTCGAGCGTGGGAAAAGTTCCCAGGCTCGAGTTCATATGAGGACATCCAGCAGAGGACGCATCACCACGACTCAAGGTAACTACAGGACATTCCCCTGCTTTCCATTCAGTCACCAGAGTTTTACATCCACGAGCACAACTGCATTAGCAGAGCTCCTGGGTGTAAAATGATTTAACCCCTTCAGATGGATTTACATCGTTGGACGGGCCAGAACGACGGAAGGTATGGGATATTGTTGATTTTTTTATTTTTCCTTTTTTACAGAACGAGGGTCTTCAGGTGGATTAAGAGAATAATAAAATATTACAACACCCTGTGTGTTTTATTAACCATTTCGTACTATTGGATTAATAATGGATAGGTGTCATAATTGACGCCTCTCCATTATTAATCTGGCTTAATGTCACCTTACAATAGCAAGGTGACATTAACCCTTCATTACCCCATATCCCACCTCTACACAGGAGTGGGAAGAGAGTGGCCAAGTGCCAGAATAGGCGCATCTTCCAGATGTGCCTTTTCTGGGGTAGCTGGGTGCAGATATTTTTAGCCAGGGGGGGGCAATAACCATGGACCCTCTCTAGGCTATTAATATCTGCCCTCAGTCACTGGCTTTACCACTCTGGCGGAGAAAATTGCACGGGAGCCCACGCCAATTTTTTCCGCGATTTAACCCTTTAATTTAATAGCTAGAGCGCACAAATTTTGCACATTCACACTACTAACATTAGTAGTGTGGAATATGCAAACAAAAAAAGGGATATGACATGGTTTACTGTATGTAAACCATGTCTCATATCCTGTCGGGTTTGGGAAGGAGATAGCAAAAGCCGGCAATTGAATTACCGGCTTTTATGATATCTAGCGCTGTATGAAATATAAATATATATATATATATATATATATATATATATATATATATATGTGTGTCTCACTGACACATATATATATATATATATATATATATATATATATATATATATATATATATATATATATATATATACCTATTCTATGTGTAGACATTTATTCTACCTATTCTATTCTGTTCTGTCAGTGTGATTTTACTGTACACCGCACTGAATTGCCGGCTTTTATAGAGAACACCGGTGCGTTTTTCTCGCAAGTCACCCGCATGGTCCGTGTGTAATCCGTATTTTTCTCACCTCCATAGACTTTCATTGGCGATTTTTTTTGCGCAATACGGTGACAAACGCAGCATGCTGCGATTTTCTATGGCCGTACAAGACCGTATAATACGGATCAGTAAAATACGGCAGATAGGAGCTGGGCCATAGAGAATCATTGTACCGTATGCAATCCATATTTTCTGCACCTCTCATACGTCCATAAAACTCGCTAGTGTGACGCCAGCCTAAGGCCGGGGTCTCACTGGTGACTAAAATGGACCAATGTTAATCTATGGGGCAGCTCCCAGCAGCCGATTTTTTGTCGGCCGTTTTCCTCGGTCTGAGACAATCGCAGCATGCGTGATTGTCACCAACACTCGGCCGACTGTCGGCTCACTCGCACCCATATGAGCCTATGGGGGCGAGTGAGACAACGCACATCACTCAGATATCATCCGAGTGTTGTGCGTTAAACTCTGACCCCGGCAATGGAGGAGATGGAGAAATTAGTTTCTCCGCCTCCTCCGCAGCTGTGCTCCGATCCGCGCTCTGCGAGAGGCTCGGAGCACAGACGCATGACACTCGCCTCCCGCTCGCAGCAGAGCAGGAGCCGAGGGTCATTAGCATATCGCATCCGATCCAATAAGCTAATGTGACCCTGGCTTAAAGGTTTTTGTAGCAAAAACGTTCACAAAATGCTCTTTTGAGCCTTCTTATTGACTTGTATGTCAGGTCACTCCTTTTACCAGTTTGGCTTCTTTGGAAACCAAGGCGCTTAAAGGGAACCTGTCAGGTCCCCCATGCCCTCCAGCCCAGCAGCATTCACCTATGTATGAGTTATCTCTCTCCCTAACCAGCCCTGTATAACGTAATTCAGTTAAATAAATGCTTTAAAAAAGCCTTTATAACTAACCTCCACTTTTTCTATGCTAATGAGGCCTTTGACTAGTCCATGGGGCTTTAGTTGCTACAGACTAGTCAGCCCTCTTTTCATGTTATCATGCCCCTGTGGGCGTGATAACATAATTTGCACAAGCCGGCATCATTGACACTTTTGCAAATCTAGCGCATGCGCAATGCTCATTCCGGCAGTGTCACTGCGACTCTGAAGCTAGGCGTAAGCTTCCCGGCTTCTAAGATGTCCTCTGCGCATGTCCAGAAGTTTAGAAGATGGCTTCCGGTCATGCGCAGTGCACGCCTCTGCAGCTGGGAAACGTACACCTGGCTTCAGAGACGCAGTGACGCTGCCAAATGAGCATTGCACATGGGCTAGATTTGCAAAAGTGTCAATGAGGCTGGCTGGTGCAAATTATGTTATCACAACCACCTGCAAATGCAGCCTGAATTCTCACAAAAGAATGAACATATGCATTTCTATGCAAAAGCAACATCACATATTCAGTCATTTTAGTGTCTCTAAGGCTACTTTCACACATCAGGTTTTCGCTGTCAGGCTCAATCCGGCTAAATTTTAAAAAAAACGGATCCGGCGAGTGTTGCCGCCGGATCCTTTTTTTCCCCCATAGACTTGTATTAGTGCCGGATTGCGCCAGATGACCTTGCGTTTTGTCTGGTTTTTGCCGAATCCGGCAAATCTGCTGTTTTCGGTTTCTGGAAAAAACGTCCATAGCAAAGTTTTTTGTCTCCGGCGAAAAAAGCCAGAAGTGGCGCTTCCAGCTGTTTGCTAGAATGGAAGCCTATGGGAGCTGGAAGGTGCCGGATCTGGAAAATGACGGATTCCGGCGCCTGATTCCGTTTTTTTAAACTGAGCATGCTCCAATTTTTTTTTATCCAATTATCTGGATATGCTAGGCGGATCCGTCGAAAAAACGGATCCGTCGCATCAGTTTTTCACAATCTGCGCTGGATCCGTTTTTTCAAACATTCGCCGGATTGTGCCTGATGCAAAAAACCTGATGTGTGAAAGTAGCCTTAACTATATCTAAAAAGTAACCTGACCATTCTGCAGGCATTTTCTGATTGGGAAATTCTCCATACATACGATACAAGTGAATGGGAAAAGCCAAAAAGACACCGGGAATCCTGGGCATCATGGAGTGTGTTGTGAGCATTTTTGCTTAGAAATGTGTGGTAATGTGGTGGGGGGCGGGATTATGTGTGGTGATGGGGTGGGGGGGCGGGATTATGTGTGGTGATGGGGTGGGGGGGCGGGATTATGTGTGGTGATGGGGTGGGGGGGCGGGATTATGTGTGGTGATGGGGTGGGGGGGCGGGATTATGTGTGGTGATGGGGTGGGGGGGCGGGATTATGTGTGGTGATGGGGTGGGGGGGCGGGATTATGTGTGGTGATGTGGTGGGGGCGGGATTATGTGTGGTGATGTGGTGGGGGGCGGGATTATGTGTGGTGATGTGGTGGGGGGGCGGGATTATGTGTGGTGATGTGGTGGGGGCGGGATTATGTGTGGTGATGTGGTGGGGGGCGGGATTATGTGTGGTGATGTGGGGGGGCGGGATTATGTGTGGTGATGTATTAGGGGCGGGATTATGTGTGGTAATGTGGGGGGCGGGATTATGTGTGGTAATGTGGTGGTGGGCGGGGTTATGTGTGGTAATGTGGTGGGGGCGGGATTATGTGTGGTGATGTGGTGGGGGGCGGGATTATGTGTGGTGATGTGGTGGGGGGGCAGGATTATGTGTGGTGATGTGGTGGGGGGCGGGATTATGTGGTAATGGTGTGGGGGTCGGGATTATGTGTGGTGATGTGGTGGGGGGGCGGGATTATGTGTGGTGATGTGGTGGGGGGCGGGATTATGTGTGGTAATGTGGTGGGGGGCGGGATTATGTGTGGTAATGTAGTGGGGGGCGGGATTATATGTGGTGATGTGGTGGGGGCAGGATTATGTGTGGTAATGTGGTGGGGGCAGGATTATGTGTGGTGATGGGGTGGGGGGACGGGATTATGTGTGGTGACGGAGTGGGTGGCGGGATTATGTGTGGTGATGTGTTGGGGGCGAGATTTTGTGGTAATGTGGGGGCGGGATTATGTGTGGTAATGTGGTGGGGGGCGGGATTATGTGTGGTAATGTGTTGGGGGGCGAGATTATCTGTAGTAATGTGGTGGGGGGCGGGATTATGTGTGGTAATGTGGTGAGGGGGTGGGATTATCTGTAGTAATGTGGTGGGGGGGCGGGATTATGTGTGGTAATGTGGTGGGGGGCAGGATTATGTGTGGTAATGTGGTGGGGGGTGGGATTATGTGTGGTAATGTGGTGGGAGGGCGGGATTATGTGTGGTGGGGGGGCGGGATTATGTGTGGTAATGTGGTGGGGGGCGGGATTATGTGTGGTGGGGGGGCGGGATTATGTGTGGTAATGTGGTGGGGGAGCGGGATTGTGTGTGGTGATGTGTTGGGGGCGGGATTATGTGTGGTGATGTGGTGGGGGGCGGGATTATGTGTGGTAATGTGGTGGGGGCGGGATTATGTGTGGTAATGTGGTGGGGGGCGGGATTATGTGTGGTAATGTGGTGGGGGCGGGATTATGTGTGGTAATGTGGTGGGGGCGGGATTATGTGTGGTGATGTGGTGGGGGGCGGGATTATGTGTGGTGGGGGGGCAGGATTATGTGTGGTGATGTGGTGGGGGGCGGGATTATGTGTGGTGATGGGGTGGGGGGGCGGGATTATGTGTGGTGATGGGGTGGGGGGGCGGGATTATGTGTGGTGATGGGGTGGGGGGGCGGGATTATGTGTGGTGATGGGGTGGGGGGGCGGGATTATGTGTGGTGATGGGGTGGGGGGGCGGGATTATGTGTGGTGATGTGGTGGGGGCGGGATTATGTGTGGTGATGTGGTGGGGGGCGGGATTATGTGTGGTGATGTGGTGGGGGGGCGGGATTATGTGTGGTGATGTGGTGGGGGCGGGATTATGTGTGGTGATGTGGTGGGGGGCGGGATTATGTGTGGTGATGTGGGGGGGCGGGATTATGTGTGGTGATGTATTAGGGGCGGGATTATGTGTGGTAATGTGGGGGGCGGGATTATGTGTGGTAATGTGGTGGTGGGCGGGGTTATGTGTGGTAATGTGGTGGGGGCGGGATTATGTGTGGTGATGTGGTGGGGGGCGGGATTATGTGTGGTGATGTGGTGGGGGGGGGCAGGATTATGTGTGGTGATGTGGTGGGGGGCGGGATTATGTGGTAATGGTGTGGGGGTCGGGATTATGTGTGGTGATGTGGTGGGGGGGCGGGATTATGTGTGGTGATGTGGTGGGGGGCGGGATTATGTGTGGTAATGTGGTGGGGGGCGGGATTATGTGTGGTAATGTAGTGGGGGGCGGGATTATATGTGGTGATGTGGTGGGGGCAGGATTATGTGTGGTAATGTGGTGGGGGCAGGATTATGTGTGGTGATGGGGTGGGGGGACGGGATTATGTGTGGTGACGGAGTGGGTGGCGGGATTATGTGTGGTGATGTGTTGGGGGCGAGATTTTGTGGTAATGTGGGGGCGGGATTATGTGTGGTAATGTGGTGGGGGGCGGGATTATGTGTGGTAATGTGTTGGGGGGCGAGATTATCTGTAGTAATGTGGTGGGGGGCGGGATTATGTGTGGTAATGTGGTGAGGGGGTGGGATTATCTGTAGTAATGTGGTGGGGGCGGGATTATGTGTGGTAATGTGGTGGGGGGCAGGATTATGTGTGGTAATGTGGTGGGGGGTGGGATTATGTGTGGTAATGTGGTGGGAGGGCGGGATTATGTGTGGTGGGGGGGCGGGATTATGTGTGGTAATGTGGTGGGGGGCGGGATTATGTGTGGTGGGGGGGCGGGATTATGTGTGGTAATGTGGTGGGGGAGCGGGATTGTGTGTGGTGATGTGTTGGGGGCGGGATTATGTGTGGTGATGTGGTGGGGGGCGGGATTATGTGTGGTAATGTGGTGGGGGCGGGATTATGTGTGGTAATGTGGTGGGGGGCGGGATTATGTGTGGTAATGTGGTGGGGGCGGGATTATGTGTGGTAATGTGGTGGGGGCGGGATTATGTGTGGTGATGTGGTGGGGGGCGGGATTATGTGTGGTGATGTGGTGGGGGGGCAGGATTATGTGTGGTGATGTGGTGGGGGGCGGGATTATGTGTGGTGATGGGGTGGGGGGGCGGGATTATGTGTGGTGATGGGGTGGGGGGGCGGGATTATGTGTGGTGATGGGGTGGGGGGGCGGGATTATGTGTGGTGATGGGGTGGGGGGGCGGGATTATGTGTGGTGATGTGGTGGGGGCGGGATTATGTGTGGTGATGTGGTGGGGGGCGGGATTATGTGTGGTGATGTGGTGGGGGGGCGGGATTATGTGTGGTGATGTGGTGGGGGCGGGATTATGTGTGGTGATGTGGTGGGGGGCGGGATTATGTGTGGTGATGTGGGGGGGCGGGATTATGTGTGGTGATGTATTAGGGGCGGGATTATGTGTGGTAATGTGGGGGGCGGGATTATGTGTGGTAATGTGGTGGTGGGCGGGGTTATGTGTGGTAATGTGGTGGGGGCGGGATTATGTGTGGTGATGTGGTGGGGGGCGGGATTATGTGTGGTGATGTGGTGTGGGGGGGCAGGATTATGTGTGGTGATGTGGTGGGGGGCGGGATTATGTGGTAATGGTGTGGGGGTCGGGATTATGTGTAGTAATGTGGTGGGGGGCAGGATTATCTGTAGTAATGTGGTGGGGGCGGGATTATGTGTGGTAATGTGGTGGGGGCGGGATTATGTGTGGTAATGTGGTGGGGGGCGGGATTGTGTAGTAATGTGGTGGGGTGGCGGGATTATGTGTGGTGATGTGGTGGGGGGGCGGGATTATGTGGTAATGGAGTGGGGGGAGGGATTATGTGTGGTGATGTGTTGGGGGTCGGGATTGTGTGGTGATGTGTTGAAGGGGCGGGATTATGTGTGGTGATGTGGGGGGCGGGATTATGTGTGATGTGGGGGTGGGATTTGTGGGGGGCGGGATTATGTGTGGTGATGTGGTGGTGGGGGATTTGTGGGGGGCGGGATTATGTGTGGTGATGTGGTGGGGTGGCGGGATTATGTGTGGTGATGTGGTGGGGGGGCGGGATTATGTGTGGTGATGTGGTGGGGGGGCGGGATTATGTGGTAATGGAGTGGGGGGAGGGATTATGTGTGGTGATGTGTTGGGGGTCGGGATTGTGTGGTGATGTGTTGAAGGGGCGGGATTATGTGTGGTGATGTGGGGGGCGGGATTATGTGTGGTGATGTGGTGGGATTTGTGGGGGGCGGGATTATGTGTGGTGATGTGGGATTTGTGGGGGGCGGGATTATGTGTGGTGATGTGGTGGGGGTGGGATTTGTGGGGGGCGGGATTATGTGTGGTGATGTGGTGCGGATTGTGTGTGGTAATGGGGGGCAGGATTATGTGTGGTGATTTGGTGGGTGCGGAGCTACTGTGCAGGGGGCGGGATTAGAGAGTAATCACGATGCCTCATATATATAGATATAAGGTTATTTTTGTTTTTCTTGATTTTTTTTACCTTATTTGAAACAATTTTCTTTAGTTTTTTTTTTCATGTGTTAAAGGGGCCCACTGATACTCCTTCGCCTGAGGCCCACGAAAACCTGGAGCCCACCCTGGCGACAACGCACATCAAGAAGAATGCCGGCTGCAGCTCTGACAGGGCACTCTGCTCTGTGACAGGCATGCGTCAACGTCACATAGCAGTTTTGTTAAATGACTCCAGCAGCCTTTGATAGGCCGGCGGCCTTTCAATGTTACTGCTATGTGATGTCAGCGCACGGCCTGTCACAGAGCATGCCAAATATGAAGCCACAAGAGGACGCCGGGGAGCACAAGAAGGTCAGAAGAATCTCCCCTCTGTGATTGGCAAGGTGGTGGACATAGGGGCCCAGGATGAGGGGCCCAGGGAGGGGAAGTTATTAAAGTGGACATAGGGGCCCAGGATGAGGACATTATTACTGGAAGGGGCCGAGGATAGCGACCTTATTAAAGTGGACATTGGGGTCCAGAATGGGGACATTAAATAAAGGGGCCCAGGATCTGGCACCTTATTAAATAAAGGGGTGACATAATTACTGTATGGAGGTCAGGATGAGGAACATACATTATTGGTTTATGGTGGCAAGTAAGGACATGATTACTATAGGGGCCAGAGGACATTTTTCCTGCTGTAATTTACTTTTGAGGTTAAAGTGGAGAAGAACAAAAGGGGGTCCTGCTAATGTGCAGGGCGGCACTATGTATTTTTTTCTTCATCTGACATAGTGTAGAAGTCAGGGAAAATAGTGGGGAATGTGCTCTGGAAGCTATCAGCTATAGATAACTGTTATTTTCTACAGAGATGAGTCCTTGCTGGAAGAAGTAATGACAGTCTACACTTGATGAAGATAAATTACCATAGAAAAAATACGATCAAAAACACCCAACAAAGTTTGTAGTAGAAAATAGTATAAATACTTTATTAAATATGAATACAAACGATATTCAATAAGGCCAGGGAGGGAAGTAGGAAAAGCTCAGGTCACAATGTGCACCAGGAAGCGGCCAGGGGTACAGGCATGTGGACCATGTAAATAGAAACAATTAATGTCTAAGATCCCCTTGAGAAAGGCTCATTACGCCAAAATGCGCGTTGGGGTGGGTACACGCTGTGGACCGTGGGTTATTTCGTGCCTGCGCAGGTAATTATGGTTTATCTTAATAACAGCCATTGTTGTTGTGCATTGTTTAGATATATTTCCTATTAGGGTATCTTTTCCTGCCATGGCCTTACTTAGGAGTCCTCTTTGGATCTTAGACATTAATTGTTTCTATTTACATGGTCCACATGCCTGTACCCCTGGCCGCTTCCTGGTGCACATTGTGACCTGAGCTTTTCCTACTTCCCTCCCTGGCCTTATTGAATATCGTTTGTATTCATATTTAATAAAGTATTTATACTATTTTCTACTACAAACTTTGTTGGGTGTTTTTGATCGTATTTTTTCTATGGTAATTTATCTTTAGTTAGCAATTATCACATAGACATGTCCGTTATGGCCCTTCCAATATAATTGCATTTTATGTTTTTCATCTTTAATTGTTATATGGGCATGCTTCTCATGAAGCTGTGGCTTTCACTTGATGAAGATGAAAGACTTCAACTACAGACGTCACCCGTGAGTCAGTGTGTAACTTGTACGCTTTCACTATATACTGTATACTGTGTACAGAGCTCCTCTGTATAATGTCACTGGTAATCACTGTATTATCTGTACACTGACACTATATATACAGAGCTCCTGTGTATAATGTCACTGGTGATCACTGTATTACCTGTACATTGACACTATATACAGAGCTCCTGTGTATAATGTCACTGGTGATCACTGTATTACCTGTACATTGACACTATATAGAGAGCTCATGTGTATAATGTCACTAGTGATCACTGTATTACCTCTACATTGACACTATATACAGAGCTCCTGTGTATAATGTCACTGGTAAGGCACTGTATTACCTGTACACTGACACTATATACTGTGTACAGAGCTCCTGTGTATATTGTCACTGATGATCACTGTATTACTGTACACTGACACTATATACAGAGCTCCTGTATATAATGTCACTGGTGATCACTGTATTACCTGTACACTGACACTATATACAGAGCTCCTGTGTATAATGTCACCAGTGGTAATATTAGTGTTATTAGTATTGTGGTTTTTATTAATGATCAGTGTGAGATATGGGAAAATTATATCTAATTGATATAATTTTGAAATCTGATGGAATTCACTGTCTGATGCTCGCTGCAAACTTAGGGTACCGTCTCACAAAACGATTTACCAACGATCACGACCAGTGATACGACCTGGCCGTGATCGTTGGTAAGTCGTTGTGTGATCGCTGGGGAGCTGTCACACAGACAGCTCTCCAGCGACCAACGATGCCGAGGTCCCCTGGTAACCAGGGTAAACATCGGGATACTAAGCGCAGGGCCGTGCTTAGTAAACCGATGTTTACCCTGGTTACCGTCGTAAATGTAAAAAAAAACAAACAGTACATACTCACATTCCGGTGTCCGTCAGGTCCCTTGCCGTCTGCTTCCCGCACTGACTGACTCCCGGCCGTAAAGTGAAAGCAGATCACAGCGGTGACGGCTAAGTTATTTGCATATAGCTGTAAGGTGGGCACCTAGGGTCAATTCCCCTGTGGGCCCCAGACACCCCAGTCCGACCCTGTGTGCTGGAGCATGCTTCTGAGCTCACATCACCGCAGCTAACAGGACACATATTTCCCCTCAAGGTCTCATCCGGCGGCCATCTTACTATATATATATATATATATATATATATATATATATATATATATATATATATATACTAGATTGTGGCCCGATTCTAACGCATCGGGCATTCTAGAATATGCATGTCCCCGTAGTATATGGACAATGATGATTCCAGAATTCGCGGCAGACTGTGCCCGTCGTTGATTGGTCAAGGCAACCTTTATGACATCATCGTCGCCATGGCAACCATTATGACATCATCGTCGCCATGCTGTGCCCGTCTCTGATTGGTCGAGGCCTGGCGGCCTCGACCAATCAGAGACGCGGGATTTCCAGGACAGACAGACAGACAGAAAGACAGACAGACAGACGGAAAAACCCTTAGACAATTATATATATATATATATATATATGTTTTGAAGAATATTTCCTTTGAAAATGAAGTGTAAATGACTTAGAGAATTGCTCTATGTAAAAGCTCATGTTAAAATCGCATTGCATTCAGATAGCAACTGCAGTGCACTCGGATGTAAATAGGATGTAAGGTGTGAAAAATCGGATTGTACTCGCATGATACTAGTGCGACCCTCAGCAGTGAGAATCGGACCGTTTTTTTTTTTATACGTGTAGGCTATGTTGCAGAAATGCTGCAGAAATGTCCGCAGCATTTCCGCAACTCCATGCCGCGGGTAAAACACATGCGGAATTTGCATGCATTTTTCCGCATAGCACAAGTGTTTTTAGCTTGCAGAATGCTTGCGTTTTACAAGCGATCTGTAGCATCGCTGGGGAAAAGTGATTGACAGGTTGGTCACACTTGTTAATGCTTATGCTATGCACTATGCTAGTGCTTGACAAGTGTGACCAATTTTTTACTATTGATGCTGCCTATGCAGCATCAATAGTAAAAGATAGAATGTTAAAAATAATAAAAAAATAAAAAATATGGTTATTCTCACCTTCCGATGGCCCCTGATCTCCTCAGCGGCGCTCCCGGTACTTTCCGTTCCCAGGGATGCTTTGCGCAAAGGACCTTTGAGACGTCACGGTCTCGTGACCGCGACGTCATCCCAGGTTCTTCGCGCAATGTATCCCTGGGAACGGAAGCCGCCGCGTGCACCGCTGAGAGGTGGGAGGACTCTGGGGGCCATCGGAAGGTAAGTATATCAATATTTTTATTTTAATTCTCTTTTTTTACAAAAATATGGTTCCCAAGGGCCTGGAGGAGTCTCCTCTCCTCCAGACCCGGGTACCACCGCACATGAAGCGCTCACTTTACGCATGGTGGGCATAGCCACATACGTAAAGTGAGTGTTTCAATGCAATCCTATGGCTGCGGAATCACTGCAATTCTGCAGAAATAATGAACATGCTGTGGATTTTACTGCTATGTGATTCCGCAGTGGGAAAATCCGCAGTATTGGCACAGCAACTGCGAAATTCCATAGGATTGCATGGGAATGCGTTTTTATAAGCGTTTTTATGTGTTTCAGCTGCGGCAGAAACGCATAAAAAGCGCAACGTGGGCACACAGCTTTAGTGTGACTTCACCCTAAAGGCAAAAAATTTTCACCAAATTTCCAATTTTTTCACAAATAAACGGAAGGCATATCAAAGAATTGTTACCACTATCATGAAGTACAATATGTCATTAAAAAACAATCTCAGAATCAGCGGGATCAGTTGAAGCGGTCCAGAGTTATTACTACATAATGTGACACTGGTCAGAATTGAAAAAATTGGCTCGGTCTGGAAGGTGAAAACAGGCTTTGGAGTGAAAGTGTTAAATGCTCAGGTGTCAAGCAATTAACGGTAGTAACAAAACATTATTCAGGTGTTTTCCACTTACAAAACAAAACAATGGGAAGGCTGAAAAGATCCCCGGAAAACGCTAAGATGTGCTTTTGCTAGAATTTTCTTAATTTCTTTATGGAGATTAAAAAACGCTAGATTAAAAAAAAGTGTAAAAAAAAAGTCGGCGTCAAAGATATGCCAGAAATTAACCCCTTAATCCCGTTTGACGTACTATCCCGTCAAGGTGACCTGGGACTTAATTCCCGGTGACGGGATAGTACGTCATACGCGATCGGCCGCGCTCACGGGGGGAGCGCGGCCGATCGCGGCCGGGTGTCAGCTGCATATCGCAGCTGACATCCGGCACTATGTGCCAGGAGCGGTCACGGACCGCCCCCGGCACATTAACCCCCGGCACACCGCGATCAAACATGATCGCGGTGTACCGGCGGTATAGGGAAGCATCGCGCAGGGAGGGGGCTCCCTGCGGGCTTCCCTGAGACCCCCGGAGCAACGCGATGTGATCGCGTTGCTGCGAGGGTCTCCTACCTCCTTCCTGGCTGCAGGTCCCGGATCCAAGATGGCCGCGGCATCCGGGTCCTGCAGGGAAGGAGGTGGCTTACCGAGTGCCTGCTCAGAGCAGACACTTGGTAAGCCTGCAGCCCTGCACAGCAGATCGCAGATCTGGCAGAGTGCTGTGCACACTGCCAGATCAATGATCTGTGATGTCCCCCCCTGGGACAAAGTAAAAAAGTAAAAAAAATTTTTTTCCACATGTGTAAAAAAAAAAGAAAAAAAATCCTAAATAAATAATAAAAAAAAAAATATATATTATTCCCATAAATACATTTCTTTATCTAAATAAAAAAAACAAAACAATAAAAGTACACATATTTAGTATCGCCGCGTCCGTAACGACCCAACCTATAAAACTGCCCCACTAGTTAACCCCTTCAGTAAACACAGTAAGAAAAAAAGAAAAAAAACGAGGCAAAAAACAACGCTTTATTACCATACCGGCGAACAAAAAGTGGAATAACACGCGATCAAAAAGACTGATATAAATATCCATGGTACCGCTGAAAACGTCATCTTGTCCCGCAAAAAACAAGCCGCTATACAGCATCATCAGCAAAAAAATAAAAAAGTTATAGTCCTGAGAATAAAGCGATACCAAAATAATTATTTTTTCTATAAAATAGTTTTTATCGTATAAAAGCGCCAAAACATAAAAAAATGATATAAATGAGGTATCGCTGTAATCGTACTGACCCGTCGAATAAAAGCGCTTTATCAATTTTACCAAACGCGGAACGGTATAAACGCCTCTCCCAAAAGAAATTCATGAATAGCAGGTTTTTGGTCATTCTGCCTCACAAAAATCGGAATAAAAAGCGATCAAAAACGGTCACGTGTCCGAAAATGTTACCAATAAAAACGTCAACTCGTCCCGCAAAAAACAAGACCTCACATGACTCTGTGGAGCAAAATGTGGAAAAATTATAGGTCTCAAAATGTGGAGACGCAAAAACTTTTTTGCTATAAAAAGCGTCGCTGGTTTCACACTTGCGTTTTTGTCTGCAGCGTTTTTTGCACAAAAAAACGCATGCGTTTTTTCCCTATATTTAACATTGAAAACGCATGCGTTTTTTTGTACGCGTTTGGTCGCGTTTTCAAACGCATGCGTTTTTTTTCTGCATGCGTTCATTTTCAGAAATACAACCTGCAGTATTTTCTTGCGTTTTTAAGCACATGCGTTTGTTTGCGTTAAAAACGCATGCGTTTTTATTGGAAAAAAACAGAAAACACACTGAAAAGCCACCCACCACCATCAAGGTGATAAAGGGATCCAAACCCTAACCCTAACTCTACCCCTAACCGTTTAATGAACATTTTCTGACAGTCATAGTGCCACGTATTTAAGTGCCACGTATTTCAGTGCCACGTATTTCAGTGCCACGTATTTCAGTGCCACGTATTTCAGTGCCACGTATTTCAGTGCCACGTATTACGTATTTCAGTGCCGCGTATTTAAGTGCCACGTATCACGTATTTCAGTGCCACGTATCACGTATTTCAGTGTCACATATTTTAGTACCACGTATTTCAGTGCCACGTATTTCAGTGCCACGTATCACGTATTTCAGTGCCACGTGTTTCAGTGCCACGTATTTAAGTGCCACGTATCACGTATTTCAGTGCCACGTATTTCAGTGCCACGTATTTCAGTGCCACGTATTTCAGTGCCACGTATTTCAGTGCCACGTATCACGTATTTCAGTGCCACGTATTTCAGTGCCACGTATTACGTATTTCAGTGCCACGTATTTAAGTGCCACGTATCACGTATTTCAGTGCCACATATTTTAGTACCACGTATTTCAGTGCCACGTGTTTCAGTGCCACGTGCCACATATTTCAGTGCCACGTATTTCAGTGCCACGTATTTCAGTGCCACGTATTTCAGTGCCACGTATTTCAGTGCCACGTATTTCAGTCACGTTTAGGGTTAGGGTTAGGGGTAGGGTTAGGGCTAGGGTTGGAGGTAAAGTTAGGGTTGGGGCTAAAGTTAGGGTTAGGGTTTGGATTACATTTACGGTTTGGATTAGGGTTGGGACTAGAATTATCGGTGTGTCAGGGCTAGGGGTGTGGTTAGGGTTACCGTTGGGATTAGGGTTAGGGGTGTGTTTGGGTTAGGGTTTCAGGTAGAATTGGGGAGTTTCCACTGTCCAGGCACATCAGGGGCTCTCCAAGCGCGACATGGCGTCCAATCTCAATTCCAGCCAATTCTGCGTTGAAAAAGTAAAACAGTGCTCCTTCCCTTCCGAGCTCTCCCATGCGCCCAAAAAGGGGTTTACCCCAACATATGTGTTATCAGCGTACTCGGGACAAATTGAACAACAACTTCTGGGGTCCAAGTTCTCTTGTTATCCTTAGGAAAATAAAAATTTGGGGGGCTAAAAATCATTTTTGTGGGAAAAAAAAGATGTTTTATTTTCACGGCTCTGCGTTATAAACTGTAGTGAAACACTTGGGGGTTCAAAGTTCTCACAACACATCTAGATAAGTTCCTTGGGAGGTCTAGTTTCCAATATGGGGTCACTTGTGGGGGGTTTGTACTGTTTGGGTACATCAGGGGCTCTGCAAATGCAACGTGACGCCTGCAGACCAATCCATTTAAGGCTGCATTCCAAATGGCGCTCCTTCCCTTCCGAGCTCTGTCATGCACCCAAACAGTGGTTCCCCCCCACATATGGGGTATCAGCGTACTCAGGACAAATTGGACAACAACTTTTGGGGTCTAATTTATCCTGTTACCGTTGTGAAAATACAAAACTGGGGGCTAAAAAATCATTTTTGTGAAAAAAAAAAGGAATTTTTATTTTCACGGCTTTGCGCTATAAACTTTAGTGAAACACTTGGGGGTTCAAAGTTCTCAAAACACATCTAGATAAGTTCCTTGGGAGGTCTAGTTTCCAATATGGGGTCACTTGTGGGGGGTTTGTACTGTTTGGGTACATCAGGGGCTCTGCAAATGCAACGTGACGGCTGCTGACCAATCCATTTAAGTCTGCATTCCAAATGGCGCTCCTTCCCTTCCGAGCTCTGTCATGCGCCCAAACAGTGGTTCCCCCCCACATATGGGGTATCAGCGTACTCAGGACAAATTGGAAAACAAATTTTGGGGTCCAATTTATTCTGTTACCCTTGTAAAAATACAAAGCTGGGGGCTAAAAAATCATTTTTGAGAAAAAAAATATATATATTTTCACGGCTCTGCATTATAATCTGTAGTGAAACACTTGGGGGTTCAAAGCTCTCAAAACACATCTAGATAAGTTCCTTAGGGGGTCTACTTTCCAAAATGGTGTCAATTGTGGGGGGTTTCAATGTTTAGGCACATCAGGGGCTCTCCAAACGCAACATGGCGTCCCATCTCAATTCCAGTCAATTTTGCATTGAAAAGTCAAATGGCGCTCCTTCCCTTCCAAGCTCTGCCATGCGCCCAAACAATGGTTTACACCCACATATGGGGTATCAGCGTACTCAGGACAAATTGCACAACATTTTTTGGGGTCCAATTTCTTCTCTTACCCTTGGGAAAATAAAAAATTGGGGGCAAAAAAATCATTTTTGTGAAAAAATATGATTTTTTATTTTTACGGCTCTGCATTATAAACTTCTGTGAAGCACTTGGTGGGTCAAAGTGCTCACCACACATCTAGATAAGTTCCTTAGGGGGTCTACTTTCCAAAATGGTGTCACTTGTAGGGAGTTTCAATGTTTAGGCACATCAGGGGCTCTCCAAACGCAACATGGCGTCCCATCTCAATTCCAGTCAATTTTGCATTGAAAAGTCAAATGGCGCTCCTTCCCTTCCAAGCTCTGCCATGCACCCAAACAATGGTTTACACCCACATATGGGGTATCAGCGTACTCAGGACAAATTGCACAACATTTTTTGTGGTCCAATTTCTTCTCTTACCCTTGGGAAAATAAAAAATTGGGGGCAAAAAGATCATTTTTGTGAAAAAATATGATTTTTTATTTTTACGGCTCTGCATTATAAACTTCTGTGAAGCACTTGGTGGATCAAAGTGCTCACCACACATCTAGATAAGTTCCTTAGAGGGTCTACTTTCCAAAATGGTGTCACTTGTAGGGAGTTTCAATGTTTAGGCACATCAGGGGCTCTCCAAACGCAACATGGCATCCCATCTCAATTCCAGTCAATTTTGCATTGAAAAGTCAAATGGCGCTCCTTCCCTTCCAAGCTCTGCCATGCGCCCAAACAATGGTTTACACCCATATATGGGGTATCAGCGTACTCAGGACAAATTGCACAACATTTTTTGGGGTCCAATTTCTTCTCTTACCCTTGGGAAAATAAAAAATTGGGGGCGAAAAGATCATTTTTGTGAAAAAATATGATTTTTTATTTTTACGGCTCTGCATTATAAACTTCTGTGAAGCACTTGGTGGGTCAAAGTGCTCACCACACATCAAGATAAGTTCCTTAGGGGGTCTACTTTCCAAAATGGTGTCACTTGTAGGGGGTTTCAGTGTTTAGGCACATCAGGGGCTCTCCAAACGCAACATGGCGTCCCATCTCAATTCCAGTCAATTTTGCATTGAAAAGTCAAATGGCGCTCCTTTCCTTCCGAGCTCTGCCATACGCCTAAACAGTGGTTTACCCCCACATATGGGGTATCAGCGTACTCAGGACAAATTGCACAACATTTTTTGGGGTCCAATTTCTTCTCTTACCCTTGGGAAAATAAAAAATTGGGGGCGAAAAGATCATTTTTGTGAAAAAATATGATTTTTTATTTTTACGGCTCTGCATTATAAACTTCTGTGAAGCACTTGGTGGGTCAAAGTGCTCACCACACATCAAGATAAGTTCCTTAGGGGGTCTACTTTCCAAAATGGTGTCACTTGTAGGGGGTTTCAGTGTTTAGGCACATCAGGGGCTCTCCAAACGCAACATGGCGTCCCATCTCAATTCCAGTCAATTTTGCATTGAAAAGTCAAATGGCGCTCCTTTCCTTCCGAGCTCTGCCATACGCCCAAACAGTGGTTTACCCCCACATATGGGGTATCAGCGTACTCAGGACAAATTGTACAACAACTTTGGGGGTCCATTTTCTCCTGTTACCCTTGTTAAAATAAAACAAATTGGAGCTGAAATAAATTTTCTGTGAAAAAAAGTTAAATGTTCATTTTTATTTAAACATTCCAAAAATTCCTGTGAAACACCTGAAGGGTTAATAAACTTCTTGAATGTGGTTTTGAGCACCTTGAGGGGTGCAGTTTTTAGAATGGTGTCACACTTGGCTATTTTCTATCATATAGACCCCTCAAAATGACTTCAAATGAGATGTGGTCCCTAAAAAAAAATGGTGTTGTAAAAATGAGAAATTGCTGGTCAACTTTTAACCCTTATAACTCCGTCACAAAAAAAAATTTTGGTTCCAAAATTGTACTGATGTAAAGTAGACATGTGGGAAATGTTACTTATTAAGTATTTTGCGTGACATATGTCTGTGATTTAAGGGCATAAAAATTCAAAGTTGGAAAATTGCAAAATTTTCAAAATTTTCGCCAAATTTCCATTTTTTTCACAAATAAACGCAAGTTATATCGAATAAATTTTACGACTAACATGAAGTACAATATGTCACGAGAAAACAATGTCAGAATCGCCAAGATCCGTCAAAGCGTTCCAGAGTTATAGCCTCATAAAGGGACAGTGGTCAGAATTGTAAAAATTGGCCCTGTCATTAACGTGCAAACCACCCTCGGGGCTTAAGGGGTTAATACTCAGGAAACAATAGAGATGTTAGCAAATGATGCTTCATGATTACAAAACTCCAGAGAAAAGAAGAGTTTACCGAAACCTCTTCTTCTTGAAAAACTGTTACTTTTTCGCTTCAGGAAAATGCCAGCGTTGTTTTACTTAAGCGGCTTTGCCGTTGTCTTTTCTGGCTTTTTTTTCTCAGCTCCCCCTGCCGGCGTCTTTTACCCTATACTTTCAAGTATAGTATAGAGAGTGGGTGGATTCCTAGCAGAAGCTGCCTGAAAAATGAACATGTTACTACTTTTAACTGCTTCCCAATTTCTGAACCATGAAGTTGACATGACATATGCCGGAACGTGCACAGCAACGCTGTTTTGGCCTTGCTGCACATTCTTTATTTTATGGGACCCGTTTGTGCTGCTTTCAGGCTGAATCCACCTGAAATAGAAGCCATGTGCACATACCCCAACTGTCAAATAAAACTTGTAGTTTTTGAACTCTGTGATTTTTGGCGAGTTTCTACTCCAAAAACTCAGCAAAAAAAAAAATCAGCATGAATGCACCTTAAACAATAATGTGAGTTGTCCTGTTGAAAGCAATAGAAACCTTACTCCTAAAGCTGCTATAGTGTTTTTGATGTGGATGTTAGAGCAGAAATCATTCCAAAATCCATGTAAAATAAAACCCACTTTATGAAAATACACACAAAGTGTGTTTTTGGAGAACAAACTCTTAAGAAATGCTCTTACGTTAAATGACATCTACTGATGCCAGGTTCCCCTTAAAGAGTTCTGGTTTCTGGTCCATGGATTTTTTTCCATTTGATATGCTCATAGGCAATACAATGCATTAACAACCAGGATAATTCACTTTCAAAGACTGATCTGGACTTATGTTGAAGAAGTAAAAAAGGGGGCGGTAATCACCCTTCTCTGTAATTTGCACCTCACCGAGTTGTGACAGATTGCTCAGAACCAGTGGAGATGAAAGAACGATGTGTCACTCATTAGAGTGTATAAAGCCTATGTTTAACTGCAGTGACTAATGTAGAAGCAGCTCGCACAGGCTGATTATAGCTCTGATTAGTGAGCAGGAGGGTAATCGTAACCTTTCCCGTGAGCACCCCCAGCTTTTAACCCAATTACTGAACTTTCTGGAAAAATAAAACATGCATCATAAAATTTGCTCTCTGATGGGTACTATAGAACCGTATACGTTAAAGGGGTTGTCTGGGTTCAAATCAATATGTCTGCAGTTACTCTGTGTGACTTCAGACTTATGAATCCCCCCAGCTCACGAACAGCATGCTGCAGGGATTCGCCAGTTTACGACCCGGGAGTGGGAGAATGACTGAGTTATACATACTTCCGGCCATTGGGATTTGGACTGGACATTCCCTTTAATTTTTCTGCACTGATTTATCGAGAGCCTGATTTACACCTAGAAGACGTTAGGAGTACTTTGTCAGCCTCTTTAATAATGTTTTATTAGCCCTAAAACCTTACTGTTCAAAAAAACAAAGGTTAATTATCGTTGCCTGCGGTCACTGGACTAGTCCAGGACTACTGTGAATAAATGCCACTTCCTCGGTGGGAGCACGCCCACAGCAGTGTGTAAAGAGGAGAAGAGGAAAGGCCTTTTCTCCATTTCCCTGCTTTCTGTCTATATTCCACAGCCAGATCTTTTCATAGTATATTTTCTCTGAAACGCTGGAATAATATTCTTGGCTGCAATTATCCAGCCAGCCAGTCTGCGATTCATGCTGGCCGTGGGTTGATGGCCTCACAGGTTCCCTTTAACTACCCCACCACAAAAGAAAAGCCATACATAATGGCATATTTGCTCATTTACTGTAAAACCTGTTTGACATTGGTGTCATAGAAGCTTCAAGTTGACAATGAATGTGGTTGCTGTGTGAAGTCGCTGTGATATTTTGAGCTCAGAAGCTGGCAGTCAGCCATGTTTAGTGTGACTGGTGACTGGAAACTTCACCTCTGAGTCATCTTTGAGCTGAGTAAAGTCCCCTTTACTAATATTGGGACATGAAGGCCAGGACCTTGGAATGTAAGAATAATCTAGAAGTAATGGAGTCAAGTATAAAACCAGCCCCGTGTATAACCCCTCCACAGCAGACAGCAGGACTAGAATCTCCTCTGCTAAGAAGAACCAAATAGCATTATGTTGAGCCTTCAGCTAGCTAAGACATCCACCCCAAGCCCTTTCCGGCCTTTTCTTCGACCTCTCTGGCCAATATCCATAGACATCTTCTCTAGCCTTGAGCAAAACATGATACGCACTCATGGAGAAATTAAGGCCAGCATGAAGCTCATGGACCAGTTTCACAAGCAGCTGCTTCAAGAAACTGCTGAGAGTAAGAATCTTGCTGTGATGACCTCCAGTGATACAAAGTCCATCAAGCACAAGGCTGAGACTCCACTGACCACCCTCAATGCACAGTCTATGGAGAACAAGGCTGGGTCAGCTCCAACTATCAGCAATAAGAAGTCTGCTGAGGCTGGTTTTGTGGTCTCCCTGGGAGTTCAAGATTTTTCTCCCCAAGAGCTGACAGTCAAACTAGTAGGCAAAAAACTACTGGTGACCGGAGCCAAGGAATATAAGAGTGAAGACGGGAAAGGTTCCTTTTCCTACAAATGTCACATCTTCAGGAAGGAAGTGGATCTTCCCCAGGATGTGCGAGCAGAAAACCTGAGCTGTACAGTGACCAATGGGGGCCAACTGCAGATAGAAGTTTCCCAGACCCCTTCTCAGGAAAGGATTGTGCCAATACAGCATTCGGCACTGCAGGCCAAGCCACGGGTCGCCAGCAGTACAAAAGACTCCAGAGCCTAACTACAACTTGTATACTTGCGTCTGCATTGCTCATGTCCTATAATTGAAATAAATGTGTATGTATCTTACACAATAAAAATGCTTGTTTTTAAGAAGGGCTTTGTTGTGATTGTAGAAAAAGATATAGTTTGGAGTACAGTGCACAAAATACCCCGTCCATTATATATGGTGACCATCAATTCAATTGCTGTCTCATAATCATATATCAGTGAGGGGGATGGATGTATTCTCTCAGGGGCATATGTCAGAGGAAGGGCAAGCTGAGGTTCTGGTCACATCCATTTGGACATTCCCGCTTTCTGTTCCGGTATGAACAAATGGAAAAAGTGATCTGAGGCATCAGTTATGCACACAGAAGCAAAGGGGACTTGCATGCATGCAGGATATTTTCTTCTGCTCTATAAAAACCCTGAAACCAAAAATCCCCCCTAATTATATATGAGGCCCCTCTGCTTCTGTTTACATAACTGAGGCACAGTGGCGGATTAGGAGTAGCCAGGGCCCCGGGCACTTTAGAAGGTGTGGCCCCCACCAGGTACCTGATGTATCACGTGACATGTCACATGATCCCCTTTGATAGATCATGTGGTAGGTCATATGAGTGACACACAGGTGCTGTGGTGCACATCTGCAGATGGAAAATTACAGAGATAGCGACGTGCATATTTTTCCCTTCTGTACAGCACTATACATGACATAGCTCTATACATAATGGAGCAGTGGTGCAAGATTAATTTTCCCAAGAGGCCACATCAGAGACTGTAACTATTGTAGAGGCTGAACCAATCGGCTGAAATTAATTCTGTTCAATATTAATATTAACATTCATTATAATTTTTTTTATATTAATTGTATGACTTAATATTGAGGCAAATTAAGTATGCTGACATATGCTGACATCCCCTTTATACAGTATAAGCCCTCATACTTAACTTAAAGGCATCTTTTTCTGACACATCTCCCCCCTCTTTTAGTCATTCAAGGGTTCATCAGGGAACTCCTTCAATAGGGATAAGAAAAGGAGACCATAAGCCATACTACAATGGGGATAACAGCTCACAGGCCCAGGCAATATGCCCTCACATAGCCCCTTACATACAATATGAGCCCCTACATAGCCCCCGTCACAGATCCCAGGGAGGATAACTTTATCATCCCCACCGCTCACACCAATATGTCATGAACCGGGGTTGTTTGGTTGCCCAGTTCTTTCTGAAAGGGATTCATCTATATCCCACTTCCCAGTTCCGGTTTGGAACTTGCAGCTCTCTGGCGCCCCCCCCCCTTACCCTCAGGTCAGTCAGGGTACTGCACCTAGGATAATTAGTCGCCAGAAAAGCTGCCTTACTTTGTACTGGCAAATGGGCACACTGCAGCGAGGGCGGTATAACTACTCCCACTCAGGCAGGAACAATAATTATTATCGCCGTTGGTCGCTACCAAGTGTCCCAAGCGCGCAGGACAAATCAGCTGCCACCAACTCCGATTTCTTAATAATGGGTCCGGAGCCAACCCAAATTAGTAGCGTAATTCACTTCAGAGGATGTGACAGTATGTTATAGAGCAAGGAGAAACAAAGCTAGTAATTTTATATATTTTACTCCAAAAAGGTAGGCAGTGTTTACAAAAGGGTGAAAGGATATTATAAAAGAACTCAAGTATCGTATGTACAAACAATTACAAGTAAAAAAGGATTAATGGTGAAAATCGACTTACGGTTCTTTCTTATCATTCAATGGTATGCCATGCGGTGGCGGGGGAGGGGACCTTCCTCACTTATCTTCAGGTTAGATTGCACAGCCTGTCATAGCTGAATCCCTCGGCAAAAAAAAACCTTTGTCTGGGCCTCTGAGTTTTATACCTTTGCCGAAAACTAAGGGTCTCTCCCCCTGGATGACCTCATGGGGTGGGCAGAGCTATGGAATGCACTCCTCTTTTTTGAGGCTATGAAAAACCATCGTCCCGCATATCTTGGCGTATGAACCTCGTAGAAAGACGACACAATAATCATGATGCTCCCCACTTCATGGGGGTTCCTTTAAGTGTAAACACAAGGTAGATATATGACCCGCTTAAACTGCAATCCATCTCTCGGTCCCTGCGAGGTGCTGCGCTCAGAAAACGGACCGGCATGTAGCCCTATTGTCGCACATACCAAATATATAACTTTCATATCTCTGTCACTAATAGGGGTCAAGTTATGCCTTACTATTAAGTTTCTACAGGAACAAAAGAGCACATGGTACTATGGCTGCCTTTCCCAGCTTAAAGCCATAAACTGCTCAGTGAAGGTTGCTGGCGCACTGGTCTCACATTACAGCTATATAGCAGGGGGAAAGGTGAAATTGCACACAGGCACATGCAGGCAGAGGAAACTGCATCTGAGAGCCTGTATGTGTAATTGAAGTAATAAGAAATTTTTCCTATTTCCTGACACCCCTATATACAGTATGAGCCCCCACATAGCTCTGTACATATAGTATAAGCCCACATACAGCCTCTACATACAATATGAGCCCCCACATAACCCCTTATATACAATATGATTCACCATATAGCCTCCTATATACACACAGACCCCTACATAAAGTATGAGTCCACACAGAGCTCCTACACAGTATGAATCCTCACATAGCCTCCAATATACAGTATGAGTCCCACATAGCCCCCTAGATACAGTATGTGCCCCCATATAGCCTGCTATATAGTATGAGCCCACACATAGCTACCTATAGACAGTATGAGACCCCATATAGCCTATATACAGTATGAGACCCCACATAGCTGCCTATAGACAGTATGAGACCCCATAATGCCTCTATACAGTATGAGCCCCCACATAGCTGCCAAAATACAGTATAATCCGCATGTAGTCACCAATACAGTATGAGCCCCCACATAGCAACTTATATAGAATACAAGTCTTCACATAGCCCATACATCCCAGACACATATTAATTTAAAAAAAAAACACCACTCACCCTGCTCCCGTTCCTCTGTCGCAAGGCTCCACTTGTACTTTTGGCATGTACATGCTGGCACGCGCCAGCTGATGACGTCATTGCGCCGTCACGTCACAGCAGAGGTGACGGGAGCTCCCCAGAAGCTGCACTGCTATTCTGAATCCTCGGCAGTGGAGCTCCAGGAAAGCTCTCTGCTGGGATATCTGTGCTGTAACATCATTTGTTCTATCTATTGCTAAAATGTAACAGACAAATGGATTGTCCGAACGGACATGTGAACAGAGCCTAATAATTAACATACAAATATGGCTCTTCACCGGAGACATTTATACCATGTAGGATGTAACACAGATATATGAATCCTAATCAATCTTTATACCAAGGGTGCTGCCCCCTCCCACCACCCCGAATGCCCACTGCAGAGGTGGCATGCCATGTGTAGTTACTCTTCATTGTTAGGGTCATTCACACATCCGTATTTTCAGTCCTAGTGCTGTCTGTAAAGATATATGGATTGTGTGAGTCGCCCGCCTGGGCCGTGATGTACTCGGTACCGGGTCCAGTCTTAAAGGGGATGTGACGGTGGCTGATACACGGTCCGTGGCCCTGGGCGCCAAATTAAAGGAAAAGTCTTTTGGGGGTTTTATGAATAAAGTTCGTGATGCCACCTGTGGTATTTGGTCAGTAGGGACCGACGCTGCTTAAAGGGGTCCTCTGGGGTGATGGTATGGCAGCTAGATGGTATAACTTCCTACAGGTGAAGTAGGTCCCCAGGGCTCCCAGTGTATGGTGAAGATGGTGGGTGGTGCGATGAAGTACGAGGACACAGGTTTCCAGTGTCTTTACCTGGTTTACTGTAGGCTTCAGGCAACCGTAGTCCAGGACACTAGACAACAGGTACAGGCATGGTCCGGCCGGCTTGGAAGCGAATCCAGAGTCTCCCTTACCAGGTGGAGATCAAAGCCTTCCTCCAAGTGTGGTGGTGTTGTAGTCCCTTACTGCCTAAGGCTTCCAATACGGTCCTCACTGTTCCTCTCTGTCACCCCATAAAGGTTAGGACACAACCCGTATGACAGGTGAACTGGGCCTTTTTACAGGGTCTCTATCATGACCCAGGCCCTATAGATATCACTGTGTCTCCTGGGTGTCAATGCGGACAGTTGATGTACAATCCAGCTGTCTTGCCGGTTTCAGCTATGCCACTATATAGTTCAGCACGGCCACGGTCTTCCGGCTACCGGAATCTGCACTAGCCAGGAAGGTAGCCACTTCTCAGCTTTGCTCCCTGGTGTTATTCTCCTGCGCTTTCTCCCTCCTGCAATCTCTTCTTAGAAGCTGTTTGTCTTTCTAGTTCTCTCAATCCTAGAGCTGCAGCACCTCAGGCTGCACGGCTCCAAACCTGTCTCTCTGCCTCAGACTGCTCCAGTTGTCAGGCACTCACTGCTCACTAATAGCGATGAGCGAATATACTCGTTACTCGAGATTTCCCGAGCACGCTCGGGGGTCTTCCAAGTATTTTTTAGTGCTCGGAGTTTTAGTTTTTAGCGCTGCAGCTGAATGATTTACATGTTAGCCAGCATAAGTACATTTGGCGATTCTCTAGCAACCAGGCAACCCCCACATGTACTTATGCTGGCTAACAGATGTAAATCATTCAGCTGCGGTAAGAAAAACTAAATCTCCGAGCACTAAAAAATACTCGGAGGACCCCCGAGCGTGCTTGGGAAATCTCGAGTAACGAGTATATTCGCTCATCACTACTCACTAACTTCCCCTCCAGCCAGAATATACAGTATATGGGCAGCTCCCCTTAATCCGGGTTCAGAGCTCCCCCTTCTGGCCTGGAGTATGAACATGTTGTATGTAGTGTTTACCTGGTGAAAGATATCCTTCATCGCTTCCAAGCGTGACACCACTCTCCCCGTGGGGAAAGCAATGCCACTGTGACAGCCATGACCCATGGGGCGTCACATGTGTACGGACTGAACATGGATGAAAAGAGAGAAGATAAATTGTCTGAGTTTTCTGGATGACATGTGAACACGGTCTTATGGGAATAATCTACTTTGTACAATCCCTAAGAGACAGGTCCCCTGTAAAAACAAACTGATCATATGGCTGCTGAACCCCTCCAGTCAGATCAGGTGTTATCTGCTGGAAAAGCTGAAAGCAAGACCACGACATGGAAATATAAGGGTTAATCGCATCTTATAAAGGATAATGTATCACAGTGCCATTAGTTAAAGGGTTATTCCCAAAATATGAAGATATTTTCTGTTCAGCATCTATCAGACTGCCGGACTTCAAATATGCAGCCTCTGCTCCCGGGGTCCCATTCTCAGAAAGGGGGAGCTTCGGTGATTGGACCCTGGTGATCAGTAAGTCATCACCTATTCTATGGATAGGGGATAACTCAATATTTTGGGAATAACTCTTTAAAGGGAACCTGTCACCCCCCCAGGTGTTTTTAACTAAAAGAGCCACTTGTGCAGCACTAATGCTGCATTCTGTCAAGGTGGCTCTTTTAGTTGTGGTCCCTTTCAACGCTAAAATAATCGTTTTTAGAATTTGTCCCTGATACCTCAAATTTGTTCGAGGGGCATGTCTTTTACCCGGGACACAAACGCCTCCTAGCCGTCACTCAATACTCTGTGCGCCAGGCTCCGCCTCCTCTGCGGAGGTGGCAGAGTCACTGTGACCTTCGGTATGTGCGCCGATAAGGTGCTTTCCCAGCTTCCTCCCTGCTTATTATCACTAGGAACCATGTGTACATTACAATGACTATGCAGGAAGGAAGTGGGGAGGGCACCTTATCGGCGTGCACACCGGAGGTCACTAAGGCTACTTTCACACATCATTTTTTTGCCTTCAGGTATAATCCGGCGATTTAAAAAAAAAAAACGGATCCTGTGCAAAGGGAGAAAAGCTGTGCGTTTTTTCGCCGGACTGAAAAAAACGTTCCTCAGTACGTTTTCTCTGTCTGCCGGAAAAATCGTTTTTGACGGATCTGGCAAAAAAAAGGATGAAACGTGTGGCCATTAGGCGCTAATACAACTCTATGAGAAAAAACGGATCCGGTGGAAAAAAAAACTGATCCGTTTTTTTCAAAATTCGCCAGATTTTGCCTGACGGCAAAAATCTGATGTGTGAAAGTAGCCTTAGTGTAACATTTCTATTACCTGTATGCCCATATTAATAGGTCATATACATCCCAGAGAGGTGATAGATTCCCTTTAATCCCTATGTTTCCTCCTTGTAAAATAACATTTATACTCACCAGCGGTGTCGACACGCCCGGGGATTGCGTGACATCGTTATGTCACGTGATCTCTGTGGCCAATCAGTGCTGGCTTCACTCTCCCTTCCTGCTGCTCTCCCATTTCCTCTGGATGTATGTCTAGGTCTGAATGCAGGGAGAGTGAAGCTAACAATTTCACGCGATCCCTGGAGGTGAGTATACCTGTTACTATTTTACAAGAGAGAAACATAGGGGTTGTAAAAGTAGTGGACAACGCATTTAAACCTGGTAATGATGTGCCCTTTTTTAAAAGTAACTTTTTTTTTTACCTTTCAGTATTTGCTGTGTTTTTTGCACCAAATTTCCCCAAATCAAGCCAAGGAAGAAAGCCCATGCATAAATGAGTGCACACCTGCTACAAAGTCATGGAAAAATATAAATATATATGATTTTTATTAATGTAAACACCAAACAGCAAAAAATCTAAAACCAATTAAAACAACACAGCCACCCCCATGTACCCTGGTCCACATGAAGATATATAATATACAAAAGCCCTCTATATATTTACATATATGAAACTGCAACAAACAGGAGGATAATCCAAGTTAGTTAACAATCAACAGTTCCATATTATGTGTCCCCAAGGAAATTTCATTTATATAATATCACAAGGTAAATGTACCATATTGTACCAATAACCAGATCCCTGGTCCTGTCTCAGTGAGCTGAATAAGGGCGTCCCCAAACTTGCTCACAAATGATCACAATCCATGTGAATGAGGGGAAATATATAATGAAATAAAGTCCCTGCTGGAATCAAAAATGAATGTATGGCTGTACCCCAGAGATAGCCACCCCTGTGGGGTCTGGGAAAATACAAATAGACAGCCCCTAAGGATGATAAGAGGGCTAATAGTATAATGTGCCCACCAGCATGTCAGAGCACATGACACACAGCCGTCCACTATAGAATAAAGCTGCTGGTATGCAGGGTGAGGCCAAAAGGATTACCGTTCCAGGTCAGGGCTGAGAGGGAGTGGAGGAGAGACCAGGGGGTGTGGGTGAGTCCCACGCGTATCGCCGCTCCTGGGCGGCTTCGTCAGGGAAAGTCAATGGGAAATTTCCCCAAATAACACGTGTCATAAATTTAGCTAAAAATCAAAAAACATGAGGCAAGATTCATTGTTGCATTTGCACCTTTTTTCTCAAGTTTTTGGCGTTCTCTCTTGCTTATTATTTGTGTCTTTTTAGGGTATGTGCACACGTTGCGGATTTTGCTGCGGATCCGCAGCGGTTTTGACGCTGCGGATCTGCAGCTGTTTTCCATGCGTTGTACAGTACCATGTAAACCTATGGAAAACAAAATCCGCAGTGCACATGCTGAGGAAAATACTATGTGGAAACGCAGCGGTTTACACCTGCTCTATAATAGGAATCCGCAGGTGTAAAACCGCATGTGAAATCTGCACAAAAACCGCGGTAATTCGGCAGTAAATCCGCAGTGCGGTTTTCCTGCAGATTTACCAAGATCAGTGCACAGCCGTAAAAGTCTTATGTGCGTTCATCTGTTTTATCAGATTAGTTTACAAGTTTTTGAAAAGTCACAATATTTGTCAAAAAATGTACTTCCATCCCCTCTGGAGATATCTTATGCACACCAGTTACTTTGATTCAATTTTTGCGCCATTTTATGAAGCGTGCTTCTTTATGCACTTGAAAGTTACACAAATAGTCAAACACAAAAATGAAGATAATTTTTCGCTTTGCACAAAATCCATGAACTGCTTGAACCATTTTGAAGAAGTTGAAGCAGAAAACAGCAATGAATACCACAAGACGAAAAAGAAAGGTGAAAGAAAATAAATAAAATAACGCAAATATTCAATCAAGACCATAAAATCACTTCATGTACATTTGTGCAAAAAAATGACAACTTTTAGAAACGTTGCAAATGATGACTGAGGCAAAAACATCTGGAGGCCCTAAATCCTGCCCATAACGAGGAACTAAAAAAAAGAGGAACTAGAAAAAGGCACAAATGAAAAGATGAGTGTGGAGTAAGCAAAAACCAGGTGTAAACTAATAAAAACTCGCCAAAAAGGCGCAAAAGCAATGAGGAATCAGCCTCTTTTTAAAAATCCTGCAGATAACACTAGCTACAAGCTGAAACCTTCCTATACAGCATAAAAAGTGATTACAAAAGAAACACGGGGCGTTAAAAAACGGATAGGAAATCCCACAAGTGTGAATGGTAAGGCTAGCGCTCCTGACTCTGCAATAGATTTACAGAGGTCCCCAACCTTTTTTGCACCAGGGACCGGCTTTAAGCAAGACCAGTTTTCCATGGCCCGGTGGGGGTGGGGCAGGGGCGGGGCTTTGGTCATATGGGGGTGGGGTTATGGAGGGATTGAGCTTAGTGCATACTTATCATATAATTATGACATTTATAATGAGAATGTGATTCAACTTACCATAGGTTCAGAATGAGTGGGAGCACCATGCTTGTTTCCCTGGTGCTCTGCACCATTATTGCCCCATAGCTGTGCCATATAGTGCTCTGCACCGTTTATTATTGCCCCATAGCTGTGCCATACAGTGCTCTGCACCGTTCATTATTGCCCCATAGCTGTGCCATATAGTGCTCTGCACCGTTCATTATTGCCCCATAGCTGTGCCATACAGTGCTCTGCACCGTTCATTATTGCCCCATAGCTGTGCCATATAGTGCTCTGCACCGTTCATAATTGCCCCATAGCTGTGCCATATAGTGCTCTGCACCGTTCATAATTGCCCCATAGCTGTGCCATAGTGCTCTGCACCATTATTGCCCCATAGCTGTGCCATATAGTGCTCTGCACCGTTCATAATTGCCCCATAGCTGTGCCATATAGTGCTCTGCACCGTTCATAATTGCCCCATAGCTGTGCCATAGTGCTCTGCAACATTATTGCCCCATAGCTGTGCCATATAGTGCTCTGCACCATTATTGCCCCATAGCTGTGCCATACAGTGCTCTGCACCATTATTGCCCCATAGCTGTGCCATATAGTGCTCTGCACCATTATTGCCCCATAGCTGTGCCATACAGTGCTCTGCACCATTATTGCCCCATAGCTGTGCCATATAGTGCTCTGCACCATTATTGCCCCATAGCTGTGCCATACAGTGCTCTGCACCATTATTGCCCCATAGCTGTGCCATATAGTGCTCTGCACCATTATTGCCCCATAGCTGTGCCATACAGTGCTCTGCACCATTATTGCCCCATAGCTGTGCCATACAGTGCTCTGCACCATTATTGCCCCATAGCTGTGCCATACAGTGCTCTGCACCGTCCATTATTGCCCCATAGCTGTGCCATATAGTGCTCTGCACCGTCCATTATTGCCCCATAGCTGCTGCTGCTGCAATAAAAATAATAAAACACATACTCACCTCTCTTGCTTGCAGCTCCTCGGCGCCATCTTCCCGGCGTCTCTCTGCACTGACTGATCAGGCAGAGGGCGGCGCGCACACTATATGCGTCATCGCGCCCTCTGCCTGAACAGTCAGTGCGGAGAGAGAGACGCCGGGAAGATGGAGACAGCGCCCGGCGTGTGGAACGAGGATAGGTGAATATGCGATACTTACCTGCTCCCGGCGTCCCGCTCCTTCCCCCGGACAGCTGGTCTTCGGTGCCGCAGCCTCTTCCTCTGTCAGCGGCGGTTGGGGACCTCTGGATTAGAACATTAACACAAAGCCTACAACTCCCGACATGCCTTGCACGACGCGCATGCTCAGAACACTCCCAGCGGCCACTTTGAACGTCAGAACTTTATTGTTCCAGCACGCGGTGTACGTCGTTGCTATGGCGGAGCTGGTGCAGGCCTCGCAGTCCCGGAGCAGTGTGCAGCCTCCTCCTGTAACCGGGCAGAGCGGGACGTCTGCAGTGGCCGCAGCAGCGGGAAGCAGCGCCGGGAGCAGTGACCCGGCCAGGCCTGGCCTGAGCCAGCAGCAGAGAGCCAGCCAGAGGAAAGCTCAGGTCAGGGCCCTTCCCCGGGCCAAGAAGCTGGAGAAGCTCGGGGTGTTCTCGGCGTGTAAGGTAAATAATGGCGGTGGGTGCAGGGTCCGTGCATCATACAGGGTCCGTGCATCATGCGGGGTCCGTGCATCATGCGGGGTCCGTGCATCATGCGGGGTCCGTGCATCATGCGGGGTCCGTGCATCATACGGGGTCCGTGCATCATACGGGGTCCGTGCATCTTGCGGGGTCCGTGCATCTTGCGGGGTCCGTGCATCTTGCGGGGTCCGTGCATCATACGGGGTCCGTGCATCATACGGGGTCCGTGCATCATACGGGGTCCGTGCATCATACGGGGTCCGTGCATCATACGGGGTCCTCGTGCATCATACGGGGTCCGTGCATCATGCGGGGTCCGTGCATCATGCGGGGTCCGTGCATCATACGGGGTCCGTGCATCATACGGGGTCCGTGCATCTTGCGGGGTCCGTGCATCTTGCGGGGTCCGTGCATCTTGCGGGGTCCGTGCATCATACGGGGTCCGTGCATCATACGGGGTCCGTGCATCATACGGGGTCCGTGCATCATACGGGGTCCGTGCATCATACGGGGTCCTCGTGCATCATACGGGGTCCCCGTGCATCATGCGGGGTCCCCGTGCATCATGCGGGGTCCCCGTGCATCATGCGGGGTCCCCGTGCATCAGGCGGGGTCCCCGTGCATCAGGCGGGGTCCCCGTGCATCACGCGGGGTCCGTGCATCACGCGGGGTCCGTGCATCACGCAGGGTCTGTGCATCTTGCAGGGTCCGTGCATCTTAGGCCAGTCTCACACGTCCAGATAATTCCGGTACCGGAGTTATCCGTGTCCGTGTGCTCATGTGGCACACGTGCGGCAGCCGTGTGCCGCCTGAGGACCACACGGACTGTGCAGGAGAGACAGCGCTACAGTAAGCGCTGTCCCCAGCGTGTGGTGCTGAAGGCGGCATTCATCTCTTGTCCCCTGCAGCGCTCTCAAGAGAGAAGAGATGAAAAATCTTTTTTTTATTTGTTAAAAATAAAGTTTGGGGGTCACCTCCCACCTCCCTATGGGAGGTGGAGCCGCATTTTCATCACTGCAATGAGTGGTACCACGTGACCGCTCACACAGGACAAGCTGCCGGCGCTGAGAGGAGGCATCGCAGGAGCTGGGTGAGTATTTCTCTGCAAGCGGGCGGGTGCACGGGGGGTGGGAGGCGGGTTCTGACCCCAAACTTTATTTTTACAAAAAAAAAACTTGATCTTTCATCCCTTCTCTCCTGCAAGCGCTGCTTTCAGCCGAGCAGGACAGAAGGGATGAATGCCGGCTTCAGCACCACACGCAGGGGACAGTGCTTAACTGTAGCGCTGTTTCTCCTGCGGCGGGACGTGCACACGGAGGAGAGTGCACACTGTTCTCCGTGTGCACGTGTGCGGGACGCTTTGCGGACCGTGCTGCCGGAGAAAAGCAGACACGTCTCCGTGTTTTGCACACGGACACACAGTCTGTGAAAACACGCAGGCATGTGCATAGACCCATTCATTTGAATGGGTCTACGTGTGTCAGTGTCTCCGGTACGTGAGAAAGCTGTCACTACACGTACCGGAGCCACTGACATGTGAAACCGGCCTTACAGGGTCCGTGCATCTTACAGGGTCCATGCATCCTGCAGGGTCATAGAATGGTAGAGTTGGAAGAGGCATCCTGCAGGGTCATAGAATGGTAGAGTTGGAAGAGACCTCCTGGGTCATCTGGTCCAACCCCCTGCTCAAAGGAGGATTCACTAAATCATCCCACACAGATGTCTGTCCAGCCTGTGTTTGAAGACTTCCATTGAAGGAGAACTCACCACTTCTCGTGGTAGCCTGTCCCACTCATTGATCACCTTCACTGTCAAAAAGTATTTTCTATTCTGTATCTTCTCCCTTTCAGTTTCACTCCATTGCTTCTCATGTTGCCATGTACAAATGAAAATAAGGATATGTTCCCACGGTCGGTAAACGCTGCAGGTTGGACTCTCTGTACTTGTGCAGCATCCAACCCGCAGCGTGCAGATGTTACAGCATCATGGATGGGATTTCAAGACCTTCCAGGCCTACTATTCATGCACCAACGCCCGCGGCTCACCTGCAAAGACAGACATGCGGCACGTCTTTCCAGACCTCAGTATTAAACTCAAGATAAACATCACCCGTACAATGTGTTGGACGGGGTGATTCCGCACGGTTAAATGATCACATGCGGATTCACCTGTGTTCAAAAGCTGGCAGCTCTTTAGATGCAGCGGACATGTCCTGAGTCCAAAGCGCTGCCGATTCCTGACCATGTGCACATACCCTTAGGATGTTCCCTCTACACGGACATCCCATCAGATTTTTGTAGAAAGCTATTAAGTCTCCTTAGCCTTCTTTTACGTTCTTCGTAGGACATACTTTGCAGTGCACTGACTGGACACATTGTTCTAGATGAGGTCTGACCAAGGAGGAGTAAAGGGCAATAATGACTTCACGTGATGTAGATTCTATGCTTCTCTTAATACATCCTAGAACTGTATTAACCTTTTTGCTGCTGCATCACACTGTTGACTCATGTGCAGTCTGTGATGTATTAGTATACCCAAGTCTTTTTCACATATGCTGTTGCTTCCTTCTATTCCTCCGATTCTCCAGATGTAATTTTCGCTTTTCTTGCCCAGATATAGAATTTTGCATTTCTCTCTGTTAAATACCATTCTATTAGTAGCTGACCATTGTTCAAGCTTATCTAGATCTTTCTGAATCCTTTGTGTCTTCTCTAGTGTTAGTTATCCCTCCTAGCTTTGCATCATCTGAAAATTTGATTAGTTTACCTTCATTTCCCTTATGTAGATCATTTATAAAAATGTTGAACACTGGGGCCAGGACAGAGCCTTGTGGTACCCCAATTGAAACACTCTTCCAATTGAATGTGCAACCATCTGTCACCTCTCTTTGAGCATGGTCACTGAGCTAGTTATGAATCCACCTACTCATAGCATTGTCAATCCCATAGTCATTTTTTCAATAAAGATAGTATGCGATACTTCAGCAAAGCATTTGATAAAGTCGAGCTATACTATCTCTACCGCATTTCCCTGATCCACACAGTCAGTGATTCCATCATAAAGGAAATTAGATAAGTCTTGTATTATTTGTTTGCCACAAACCCATGCTAGCTCTGGTTAATTACTGTATTCTTATCCAAGTACTTACATACATGCTATTTAATAATTTATTCAAAGATCTTTCCTGGTATAGAAGTAAGGCTCACTGACCTGTAATTTTTTTTGGCTCCATCTTATTTCCTTTTTTGAAAATGGGGACAACATTTTCCCTTCTCCAATCTTATGGGACTTCTCCGGTTTTCTAGGATTTTTCAACCTCTGGCTAGTGGTTGTGCAATTTCCTCTGCTAACTCTTTCAGTAACCTAAGATGTAATTCATCTGAACCAGGAGATTTAACCCCTTCACCCCCAAGGGTGGCTTGCACGTTAATGACCAGGCCAATTTTTACAATTCTGACCACTGTCCCTTTATGAGGTTATAACTCTGGAACGCTTCAACGGATCTTGGCGATTCTGACATTGTTTTCTCGTGACATATTGTACTTCATGATAGTGGTAAAATTTCTTTGATATAACTTGCGTTTATTTGTTAAAAAAACGGATATTTGGCGAAAATTTTGAAAATTTCGCAATTTTCAAACTTTGAATTTTTAAGCCCTTAAATCACAGACATATGTCACGCAAAATACTTAATAAGTAACATTTCCCACATGTCTACTTTACATCAGCACAATTTTGGAACCACATTTTTTTTTTGTTATTGAGTTATAAGGGTTAAAAATTGACCAGCAATTTCTCATTTTTACAACACCATTTTTTTTCAGGGACCACATCTCATTTGAAGTCATTTTGAGGGGTCTATATGACAGAAAATACCCAAGTGTGACACCATTCTAAAAACTGCACCCCTCAAGGTGCTCAAAACCACATTCAAGAAATTTATTAACCCTTCAGGTGTTTCACAGGAATTTTTGGAATGTTTGAAAAAAGTTAATTGTTCATTTTTATTTACACAAAATTTATTTCAGCTCCAATTTGTTTTATTTTACCAAGGGTAACAGGAGAAAATGGACCCCAAAAGTTGTACAATTTGTCCTGAGTACGCTAATACCCCATATGTGGGGGTAAACCACTGTTTGGGTGCATGGCAGAGCTCGGAAGGAAAGGAGCGCCATTTGACTTTTCAATGCAAAATTGACTGGAATTGACATGGGACGCCATGTTGCGTTTGGAGAGCCCCTGATGTGCCTAAACATTGAAACCCCCCACAACTGACACCATTTTGGAAAGTAGACCCCCTAAGGAACTTATCTAGATGTGTGGTGAGCACTTTGACCCAACAAGTGCTTCACAGAAGTTTATAATGCAGAGCCGTAAAAATAAAAAATCATATTTTTTTCACAAAAATTATCTTTTCGCCCCCATTTTTTTATTTTCCCAAGGGTAAGAGAAGAAATTAGACCACAAAAGTTGTTGTGCAATTTGTCCTGAGTACAACGATACCCCATATGTGGGTGTAAACCATTGTTTGTGCGCAGGGCAGAGCTCGGAAGGGAAGGAGCGCCATTTGACTTTTCAATGCAAAATTGACTGGAATTAAGATGGGACGCCATGTTGCGTTTGGAGAGCCCCTGATGTGCCTAAACATTAAAACCCCCCACAAGTGACACCATTTTGGAAAGTAGACCCCCTAAGGAACTTATCTAGATGTGTTTTGAGAGCTTTGAACCCCCAAGTGTTTCACTACAGTTTATAACGCAGAGCCGTGAAAATAAAAATTCCTCTTTTTTTTTCACAGAAATGATTTTTTTGCCCCCAGCTTTGTATTTTTACAAGGGTAACATAATAAATTGGACCCCAAAAGTTGTTGTCCAATTTGTCCTGAGTACGCTGATACCCCATATGTGGGGGGGAACCACTGTTTGGGCGCATGACAGAGCTCGGAAGGGAAGGAGCGCCATTTGGAATGCAGACTTAAATGGATTGGTTTGCAGGCGTGACGTTGCATTTGCAGAGCCCCTGATGTACCCAAACAGTAGAAACCCCCCACAAGTGACCCTAAATTGGAAACTAGACCTCCCAAGGAACTTATCTAGATGTGTTGTGAGCACATTGAACCCCCAAGTGTTTCACTACAGTTTATAACGCAGAGCCGTGAAAATAAAAAATCTTTTTTTTCCCACAACTTATTTTTTAGCCCCCAGTTTTGTATTTTCCCAAGGGTAACAGGAGAAATTGGACCCCAAAAGATGTTGTCCAATTTGTCCTGAGTACGCCGATACCCCATATGTTGGGGTAAACCCCTGTTTGGGTACACGGGAGAGCTCTGAAGGGAAGGAGCACTGTTTTACTTTTTCAACGCAGAATTGTCTGGAATTGAGATCGGATGCCATGTCCCGTTTGGAGAGCCCCTGATGTGCCTAAACAGTGGAAACACCCCAATTATAACTGAAACCCTAATCCAAACACACCCCTTACCCTAATCCAAACGTTAACCCTAACCACACCCCTAACCCTGACACACCCCCCTAACCCTAATCCCAACCCTATTCCCAACCGTAAATGTAATCCAAACCCTAACCCTAACTTTAGCCCCAACCCTAACTGTAGCCTTAACCCTAGCCCTAACCCTAGCAATAACCCTAGCCCTAAACCTAGCCCTAACCCTAACCCTAGCCCTAACGGGAAAATGGAAATAAATAAAAAAAAAATATTTTTCCCTAACTAAGGGGGTGATGAAGGGGGGTTTGATTTACTTTTATAGCGGGTTATTTAGCGGATTTTTATGATTGGCAGCCGTCACACACTGAAAGACGCTTTTTATTGCAAAAAATATTTTTTGCGTTACCACATTTTGAAAGCTATAATTTTTCCATATTTTGAGTCCACAGAGTCATGTGAGGTCTTGTTTTTTGCGGGACGAGTTGACGTTTTTATTGGTAACATTTTCGGGCACATGACATTTTTTGATCGCTTTTTATTCCGATTTTTGTGAGGCAGAATGATCAAAAACCAGCAATTCATGAATTTCTTTTGGGGGAGGCGTTTATACCGCTCCGCGTTTGGTAAAATTGATAAAGCAGTTTTATTCTTCGGGTCAGTACGATTACAGCGATACCTCATTTATATCATTTTTTTATGTTTTGGCGCTTTTATACGATAAAAGCTATTTTATAGAAAAAATAATTATTTTGGTATCGCTTTATTCTCAGGACTATAACTTTTTTATTGTTTTGCTGATGATGCTGTATGGCGGCTCGTTTTTTGCGGGACAAGATGACGTTTTCAGCGGTACCATGGTTATTTATATCTGTCTTTTTGATCGCGTGTTATTCCACTTTTTGTTCGGCGGTATGGTAATAAAGCGTTTTCTGCCTCGTTTTTTTTTTTTCCTCACGGTGTTTACTGAAGGGGTTAATAGTGGGACAGTTTTATAGGTTGGGTCGTTACGGACGCGGCGATACTAAATATGTGTACTTTTATTGTTTTGGGTTTTTTTATTTAGATAAAGAAAACTTTTTTTACTTTGTCCCAGGGGGGGACATTACAGATCGGTGATCTGACAGTGTGCACAGCACTCTGTCAGATCGGCGATCTGCTGTGCAGGGCTGCAGGCTTACCAGCGCCTGCTCTGAGCAGGCACTCGGTAAGCCACCTCCCTCCCTGCAGGACCCGGATGCCGCGGCCATCTTGGATCCGGGACCTGCGGCGAGGAGGGAGGTAGGAGACCCTCGGAGCAACGCGATCACATCGCGTTGCTGCGGGGGTCTGAGGGAAGCCCGCAGGGAGCCCCCTCCCTGCGCGATGCTTCCCTATACCGCCGGTACACCGCGATCATGTTTGATCGCGGTGTGCCGGGGGTTAATGTGCCGGGGGCGGTCCGTGACCGCTCCTGGCACATAGTGCCGGATGTCAGCTGCGATATGCAGCTGACACCCGGCCGCGATCGGCCGCTCTCCCCCCGTGAGCGCGGCCGATTGCGTATGACGTACTATCCCGTCGGTGGTCATACGGGCCCACCCCACCTCGACGGGATAGTACGTCAGATGTCAGAAAGGGGTTAAAATAATTTAAATTAGTTAAGTGTTCCCTCACCATCTTTGTTTTTGGATAGTGTGGATTCTTTTATTCTTTTGATGACATCATGAAGATCAGTTGATGTTACATTTGCCTTCTTAGAGAACATAGATGCAAATAGGAATTTAAAAGTTAGTCCTTCTGAGCATAATTTTTTACCACTTCACTCTTTTCATCCTGTAAAACTCCTATGGCATCTTTGACCAGTGCGGTGTCGGTGCACTGTGCTGTATATAGTCTGTGGGGGTTTGGGGGGGCTCAACTCTGCAGTACATCTTACACACACAGCCGCTGTTTGCTAACATAGCTATAATCTATGCCTCAGTGACTACCCTATGTACCCTTCAGCCGCGCCGTGCCTCTGAGACTAGTATTGCGGCTTATCTTCAATCACACAGTACCAGCCCATGCTCTCTAGTTCATGTGTGGTTTCTTGCCCCGCACAGTTTTTTTTTTTCCGTTTTTTTAATCTGCGGGGCTACGCCAGTTCATGGACAACATTGCATGATTTTCCTGATTCTTGGTGACTGATCAATTGAGGCGACGTAGTATCTTTCCTAGCGGTGAAGCATCTTGATAAATTAGATGGCAAGCTACCGGGCATTATATGTTCTGTAATAGTCTAGACGCAGCCATCGGGATTACTGATGGAGCAGCTACCCTCAATATTCGCGGAGCATTGTCGCTGATTACAGTTCACAATGTGCATTAGGCTAGGTTCACATTGCGTTAATGGGTGTGCGCTAGCAGACTCCGTTACATGGCGAAATTGTCACAATTAACGCCATGTAACGGGTCCGTTAACACACCCATTGACAGCAATGTGCTAACGGGTCGCCAACGCGTCGCTAGCGCATGCCATTTTCGGCACGCGCTAGCGATGTCCCGTTATTTTCGGACGGACCTCGAACGCTGCTTGCAGCGTCCGAGGTCCGTTCTTCGCTAGCGCAGATCGGGCATCTGCGATAGCGGGATCGGCAAATGCGAGCCCTAAAGTGACATTGCGTTAGCGCAATCCGCTAGCATATGCGCTAAACGGATTGCCCTAACGCAATGTGAACCTAGCCTTATATTAAAATTGTTGTGCCCGATTGATCAAAGCCGATATGCCAGAATTCTGTTGTAAAAAGCTTAGAAAAGTTTCATATTTTTTGTGCAACTCCAAGTCTGAACTAAAATTAGGCAACTTTTGCTATTAATGCCATTTTTGCCCAGTTCTGAAAAAGTGGCTGGAGCTGGGATGAGGCCGTGGTGACCACTGCTCATCATGTCTGTACCACAAATCGTACCCCAGCATGGACTGGAGTAGGATTTGACTTCTGACTCTCCTGATCCATGAAGAGGCATCTGACTTCTGCATATCTCTTCATCAAGACCAGGGTGAGCAACTCTAGTTTTGTTGAATCGCACCCTTTGTATTTGAGAAGAGTCATGGACAAGGACATCAGATAACCGCTCTAGAAGCCATAAGGTACCTTCACATTAAGCGACGCTGCAGCGATAGCGACAACGATGCCGATCGCTGCAGCGTCGCTGTTTGATCGCTGGAGAGCTGTCACACAGACCGCTCTCCAGCGACCAACGATGCCGAGGCCCCCGGGTAACCAGGGTAAACATCGGATTGCTAAGCGCAGGGCCGCGCTTAGTAACCCGATGTTTACCCTGGTTACCAGCGTAAAATGTAAAAAAACAAACAGTACATCCTTACATTCGCGTCCCCCGGCGTCCGCTTCCTGCACTGACTGAGCGCCGGCCCTAACAGCAGAGCGGTGACGTCACCGCTGTACTGTACTTTCACTTTCACTTTACGGCGCTCAGTCAGTGTGGGAAGCGGACGCCGGGGGATGCGAAGGTGAGTATGTACTGTTTGTTTTTTTTACATTTTACGCTGGTAACCAGGGTAAACATCGGGTTACTAAGCGCGGCCCTGCGCTTAGTAACCCGATGTTTACCCTGGTTACCAGTGTAAAACATCGCTAGCATCGTTGCTTTTGGTGTCAAACACGACGATACACGCCGGTCTGACGACCAAATAAAGTTCTGAACTTTGTTCAAAGACCAACGATATCACAGCAGGATCCTGATCGCTGCTGCGTGTCAAACTAAACGATATCGCTAGCCAGGACGCTGCAACGTCACGGATCGCTAGCGATATCGTTTAGTGTGAAGGTACCTATACATTCAAGATGTTAAATCCTGAGCTCAAGTTAGCATCTCACAAAATAGAAAACATTCTTGGGAAGTCATTGTCCTCCATAGCACTACTGCCTCTAAATTCTAGGGCGGTCATTGTCCTCCATAGCACTGCTGCCTCTAAATTCTAGGGCGGTCATTGTCCTCCACAGCACTACTGCCTCTAAATTCTAGGGCGGTCATTGTCCTCCACAGCACTACTGCCTCTAAATTCTAGGGCGGTCATTGTCCTCCACAGCACTACTGCCTCTAAATTCTAGGGCGGTCATTGTCCTCCACAGCACTACTGCCTCTAAATTCTAGGGCGGTCATTGTCCTCCACAGCACTACTGCCTCTAAATTCTAGGGCGGTCATTGTCCTCCACAGCACTACTGCCTCTAAATTCTAGGACGGTCATTGTCCTCCACAGCACTACTGCCTGTAAATTCTAGGGCGGTCATTGTCCTCCACAGCACTACTGCCTGTAAATTCTAGGGCGGTCATTGTCCTCCACAGCACTACTGCCTGTAAATTCTAGGGCGGTCATTGTCCTCCACAGCACTACTGCCTGTAAATTCTAGGGCGGTCATTGTCCTCCACAGCACTACTGCCTGTAAATTCTAGGGCGGTCATTGTCCTCCACAGCACTACTGCCTGTAAATTCTAGGGTAGTCATTATCCTCCACAGCACTGCTGCCTCTAAATTCTAGGGCGGTCATTGTCCTCAATAGCACTGCTGCCTGTAAATTCTAGGGCAGTCATTGTCCTCCATAGCACTGCTGCCTGTAAATTCTAGGGCAGTCATTGTCCTCCATAGCTCTGCTGGGTTGTGTTTTTCTCTCTCCTTCTCATGCATCTTCCTTTTTTCTTTTCTTATGTCAGGCAAATGATGTCTGTAAATGCAATGGATGGAAGAACCCCAATCCACAAACCGCACCTCGTATGGACCTTCAGCAACCTGCAGCCAGCCTGAGCGAGCCCTGCCGAAGCTGTGGCCACTCACTGGGTATGATATGATCCTGACAAAAAAAAAATCATGAGGTCCTGTTATGAGTCAGTGGAATCTGCTGCAAAATGATAATATATTTCTAATCCCTGCTCCCAGTGTGAAATTGGAAAGGAAGATGTCCTATTGAAATGCAGATTGATAGTGTACATTTGTCAGTTTGTCCGTGTATTTTCAGGAATAGGGATCCAAGAGGTAACGTTTCTCCCCCTTGGATCCCGGTGACCGATCACCACTAGGCAGCTTACAGATGGAAGGACTTCTCCATTGTCACGTTAACATTCCTGGCCCAAGTTCTAGCCTTAGCACTTGATATCTTTTGTAGTCAGGATTGAGCCTGTTCTTTAGCTGTGAAAATCAGAAATGGTTTAACAGTGAATGGTTTTTCTCTTTACATGTAGCCGACCACGTGTCACATTTAGAAAATGTGTCTGAAGATGAAATCAACCGCCTGCTGGGTATGGTGGTGGATGTGGAGAACCTCTTCATGTCAGTACATAAGGAAGAAGACACTGACACCAAACAAGTGTACTTCTACCTGTTCAAGGTGAGATATAACATTCTAGCTCCTATTGTGTTTCACTAGAAAAGACTGAAAACATGTGAATAAGGCGAATTCCCACTTTCATGTATGGCATCTCCTTTACCTGATGTGTTGGGGGTCTCACCTCTGTGACTCCCATCTGTGACCACCCTGACTCCTATTTATAGAAGTCAATATAGCAGCATCCATGAGGAGACAGAGCATGTGTGCCTTACCTTTTATCTAAGGGTATGTGTACACAATGTCTTCTTCAGGTGGGTAACCTGCCTGACAAAGCGCTAAAGAGAATGAACATATGCACTGCAATATTTAGTCTTTTGTGAGCTTCTTTTAACCACTTCAGCTGCAAAGAGGTTAAAATTAGTGAATGTCCATTCTTTAACTGCTCACTATTTTAGACATCAAAGGAAAAAAAAAGCCTAAAAAACTGATCAGAAAGACTCTTTGGGACAAAAGATGTTGTGTGCACATTCCCTTATTTGTGACTGCCAAATTTCCTGGAGTTGGGGTCCCACTTATCTGTACCTCTGTTTGTTACACCTGTATTGCTCACATTTCTGTTCTCTCATTGGTTTTGCATATTATCCAGTTCTATATAGATGCAGGATTTTTAACAAATTATGAAACTGTTAATGATTTGTCATTTTCTACCTTCAGCTTCTTAGAAAATGCATCCTGCAGATGAACCGACCAGTGGTTGAAGGTTCTCTAGGAAGTCCACCATTCGAAAAGCCACATATTGAACAGGTGATTTTTACCATGGAGTTTAGGTGTCGGGGTATGTACGGAATTCTAAGCTGTTGTCGTGGCTACAAGCAGGGCTGTGGAGTCGGAGCCCATTTTGGTGGAGTCGGTCTCATGGAAATTGAGGAGTCAGAGGTTTCGCTTACCAACTCCACAACCCTGGCTTCAAGCTCTAAGAAACTACCCTACTCTTGCTTGTGTTTTTTTCTTTTTAAATGTGTTAGATTTTTCAATGAAAGTACTCCAGTCCCCAGCCCCCCTGTCTGCTACTCTGATATTCTGGACAAAACAGCTGCATCAGTTCATGAAAAAAATACACAATTACAAATGTAAAAACAGGGTGGAGGTGAATCCATAAGGTATTGTTGATGCAACACATTGTTTAATTTAAATTAATGATATGTGTTAAAAGTAAATTGTACTTGGTGTCATCACAAACAAAATCACAAAAATAAGTGGACCTGTACAATAGAAAAAAGAAAAGCACTCACCGATCTGAAAAATCCTTAGCTTTATTGAGTCTTCATTAAAAAGAGTCCATGGCTGGGAGAGTGAGGAAAGGAGTTAGTGCGAGCAGGTCAGAACGACGGCCGTTTCGCGCTATGCCAGCACTTCTAGAGGTCCACCGTAAGGATTTTTCAGATCGGTGAGTGCTTTTCTTTTTTCTATAGTACAAGTGGACGGATTAGTTTTTTCTGGATATAGCACCCGAGATCTTGGAACATAGCGTCCTATCATACCGGCTTTGAAGCCGTACCTGTGGTTATCAGTGGTCTGCAGCTTCATGTTGGCAGTGGTGCCGCCCCCCTGTCTTTCTTTTTTGTTGTTTACAAAAATAAGTGGGTTTCACATCCTACTATACCTTCATTTTTTTTTCATCAGAAATTCAGCGTTTTTGCGCTCAATGCTTTCTATGGGTAAAAAAAAAAGGCTGCAAACAAACGCTGAAAGAATTTACATTCTGCGGTTTTCGAATTCAGTTGGAAAATATCACCAGGTGTGATCTACCACCAGGTTTTTTACATATTAAGTACAGCTTTTTTTTTTTATTTTTTTATATATACAGCATACTAGAATTCTGTTTAAAAAAAAAAAAGAAAACCGTCCCCAACACCCTCTCCATATCCCAAAAAGAGGGATTTTTGGTACTTACCGTAAAATCTCTTTCTTGGAGCCTTCATTGGGGGACACAGGACAACCATGGGGTGTATGCTGCTGCTGCTAGGAGGCTGACACTATGCAAAAAAGGAAAAAGGCGTAGCTCCTCCCCGGCAGTATACACCCACCGACAGGCACCAAGCACCTCAGTTAGTGCAAAAAGCAGTAGGAGAAGCGACAGAACTCATAACAGTAAAAGTACCAACTCAACTAGGGTCTCCAGGCCCCAAACACGGTACCAGAACAAACCAGTAGGGAGGGTGCTGTGTCCCCCAATGAAGGCTCCAAGAAAGAGATTTTACGTTAAGTACCAAAAATCCCTCTTTCTTTATCGCTTCATTGGGGGACACAGGACAACCATGGGACGTCCAAAAGCAGTCCCGGAAAAGGGTGGGTAGAAAGGAAAAGAGAAAAGGTCTCAGGTCGGCCGGTGTGCGACCGCCGCCTGCAGTACCTTCCTACCAAGACCTGCATCAGACGAGGCTTGAGTATGAACCCAATAGAACCTCGTAAACGTGTGCAAAGACGACCAGGTTGCGGCCTTGCAAACTTATAAGGCGGAGGCCTGGTGGCGAACAGCCCAAGAAGCTCCGACAGCTCTGGTGGAGTGAGCTCTCACCCCCGGGGGAGGACGTGCCTCATGAACACGGTACAATTCTGAAATTGCCGAGCGAATCCAGCGCGAAATGGTGGATTTAGACGCTTGAAAGCCCTTCCGACGACCTTCAGAAACGACAAGGAGAGAATCGGATTGACGGAAGGGAGCGGTTCTAGAAAGATATACCCGAATGGCCCTGACCATGTCAAGCTTGTGAAGAGACTTCTCCAAAGGATGAGCTGGAGAAGGGCAAAATGATGGAAGGACAATGTCTTCGTTGATGTGGAAAGCCGAGACCACCTTGGGAAGGAATTCAGGAACCGGTCGAAGAACGACCTTATCGTGATGAAGAATCAGGAAAGGGGAACGACATGACAGGGCTGCCAACTCGGAGACCCTCCTCATGGATGTAATGGCAATGAGGAAGGCTACCTTCCAAGAGAGAAGGGAAAAGGGAACGTCATGAAGAGGCTCAAAGGGAGCAGCCTGAAGAGCGCCAAGGACCAGGTTAAGGTTCCAAGGGAGGACGGAAAGGAGGGGCGATATGCGCAACTCCCTGTAGAAAAGTCCGAACCTGTGAATGGAGGAAAGGTCACTCTGGAAGAGAATTGACAGAGCGTACACTTGTCCCTTGAGTGTGCTGAGGGATAAGCCCGAATCGAGACCAGACTGGAGGAAACCGAGAAGATCCGGAAGAGAAAAGGACATTGGAAAAACTTCATTGGTTTCGCACCAGCGAAAGAACGCTTTCCAGTACCTATGGTAGATACGGGAAGAAGCCGGTTTTCTGGCTCTGATCATGGTCTGTATGACCTGGGAAGAGAGACCAGAGTTTTTCAAGACTGCGGCCTCAACGGCCATGCCATTAAACTCAGCGACTGAGAACTCTGGTGGTAGAGAGGTCCCTGCGAGAGGAGATCTGGCCGATCCGGGAGTCTCCAAGGAGTGTCCGCGAGCATGTTTACGAGCTCGGCATACCACGGCCGCCTTGGCCAGTCCGGCGCTATCAGTATGACTGGAATCCCTCCCAACCTGATCTTCTATACCACCCTTGGAATCAAGGGGAGGGGTGGGAACAGGTAGGGAAACTGAAACTGGGACCATGGAATTACCAGAGCGTCGTGGCCGACGGCAAGGGGATCCCGGGACCTGGAGACAAACTGAGGGACCTTGTGGTTCATCCGGGACGCCATAAGATCGACGTCTGGCATACCCCAGCGGAGGCAAATTTGATTGAAGACTGCGGGGTGGAGAGACCACTCGCCCGCTGCTAGGCCCTGGCGACTGAGAAAGTCGGCTGCCCAGTTTTCGACCCTGGGGATATGAACGGCTGATATGGCCGGAACGTGGCGTTCCGCCCACCAAAGAATCTTTGCCACTTCTGCCATTACTTGGCTGCTGCGAGTCCCGCCCTGGTGGTTTAAGTACGCCACGGCCGTGGCGTTGTCCGACTGGATGCGGACGGGAAGATTCGACAGAAGAGACTGCCAGCGGATTAACGCAAGGAAGATTGCCCTGATCTCCAGAAGGTTGATGGGAAGGAGAGCTTCCTGGGTGGTCCAACGGCCCTGAGCCGTGTGTTGTCGGAAGACTGCTCCCCACCCGAGAAGGCTGGCATCGGTGGTGATGACCTGCCACTGAAGGGGAAGAAATGATCTTCCTCTCAGGAGAGAGGAGGACAACGTCCACCAGGTTAGGGACTGATGGACCTGGAGAGGAAGGTGGACGGGACGGTCCAGGGAGTCCAAGGACCTGTTCCAGGTGGATAGGAGGAATAGTTGGTGGGGCGGGTGTGGAACTGGGCGAAAGGAACAGCCTCCATGGAGGCCACCATCTTTCCAAGGACTCCCATGCAGAAACGAAGTGACTGAGGGGCTGGGCGTTTGAGAAGGCGGACCGCCTTGAGGAGTACTGAGAACTTGTCCTCTGGGAGGAAGACCCGAGCTAAGTTCGTGTCGAACACCATGCCCAGGAAGGACAGTCGTTGGGATGGAATCAGAGAGGATTTGGTCCGGTTGATAATACAGCCGAGACGGGTCAGGGTGTCCAGGGAGACCTGGAGACTGTGGGCACAGTCTAGACGAGAGGACCCCTTGATCAACAGATCGTCCAGGTAGGGGATAACGAGGATCCCGCTGGAACGAAGGAGGGCCATGACCGCCGCCATGATTTTGGTTGAAGACCCTGGGGGCAGACGCTAAACCGAAGGGGAGAGCCGTGAACTGGTAGTGATTGTCCCCGACAGCAAACCGAAGGAATCTCTGATGCCGTACGCAGATGGGGACATGAAGGTACGCATCTTGGATGTCGACCGAGCAGAGGAACTCTCCGGGTTCCATGGCGGCGATCACTGACCGCAGGGATTCCATTCTGAAGTGGCGAGGTCGGACGTGGCGGTTCAGAAGCTTCAAATCCAGGATAGGGCGAAGAGACCCGTCCTTCTTTGGGACTACAAAAAGGTTAGAGTAGAACCCGCAAAAACGGTCTTCGGCAGGAACGGGAATTACGACTCCGGCGGCGACCAGAGACGTTACGGCTTTAAGCAAGCCGGGTAAATGGGACGGTTGCTTTGGGGGGCGAGAGAGAAAGAAGCGATTTTCCGGGAGGATAGAAAATTCGACAAAATTCGGAGGTGATAATCTCTCTGACCCAGGCGTCGCTGATCACTGACAGCCAGGTGTCTTTGAAGAGAAGAAGCCTGCCTTCCACCCTGGAAAGACTCCCAGGTGGGGGTGACCCGTCACTTGGAACGGTATCTGTTGGAACGAGGTCCGGAAGACCTGGGAGGTGGAGCCCTGGATCTCCACATGGGAGCTGGCTTGTAAGAGGGTTTTCTACATTCACCCGTGGTAGCGGGTCGCTCTTGTTGCGAAGAGGAATCTGAGGCTGCAAACGGACGAAAGGGGCGAAATGTTCGAGAAGCCTTTGGGTTAAAGAAGCGTTTTGACTTGGACTGGGGGAGGGAGGTACTCTTGCCCGCAGTCGCGTCTGAGATAATTTGATCCAGACGAGCGCCAAAAAGCTTGGAACCTTGAAACGCCAAGTTGGTGAGAGACTTTTTGGAAGTAGCATCTGCATTCCATGCTTTGAGCCAAAGAATGCGGCGCATAGCGACAATGTTGCTGCTTGCCCTGGCTGAACAGGCTGCATCTAAGGAGGCAGTGAGAAGGTATTTCCCTGCGTGGTTAATCTGGTCGGCGAGGTCAGCCAGCTCGGTAGGGGAGGCCGAAGCCAAAATGCCTCGGCGGAGAATCTTGGCCCAGGCAGATATGGCCTTAGCCACCCATGTGGAAGCAAAGCTGGGGCAGAGGGAAGCACCCGTTGCCTCAAAAGCTGATTTGGCCAGCGCCTCAAATTGTCTGTCCGATGCGTCCTTAAGCGACGCACCATCCGGTAAGGAGAGAACAGTCTTGGAGGAAAGACGGGAGATCGGTGGATCGACCTTGGGAGATTCAGCCCACTTGGAGAGAAGATCGGCGCTAAAGGGATAGAGCACGTCCAGATGTTTTCTACCCAAAAAACGTTTTTCAGGATGTTCCCAGTGTTTAGACAGGGTAGACTCAAACTCCTCATGGGTAGGAAAGGAGCGAGAGGGACGCTTCACCCGCTTAAAGGAGACAGAGGAATCCTGGGGGGAAACCTCGTCTTGTTTTAGTTTGAGGGTTAGCGATATAACCGAAATAAGACTATTTACGACAGCCTGCATGCTAGAAGTCTGGTCTGAATCGGAGTCAGAACCGGAAAGGGAATCCACATCAGACCCAATGTCCTCCTCCGAAGAGGGGAATTGGGAAGAGGAGAGCAGCTTGAGCGCTGCGGATGGACATGGAGAACCAGACGAAGAGCCAGACAGAGTCCTCTTTCTAGAGCGGCTGGCTGATTTGTCTCCCTGTGGTTCAGGGTCAGGTGCGGCCGACTCGCCATGGAAGACGGTCGGAGCGCTGGTGGCTGAAGGCTGTGGAAGACGTTCAAGCGCCTGGACCAGGGACTGAGATACCTTAGTCAAATCAGAGACCGACTGCGAGATAGCAACGGCCCACTCAGGGGGAGGGGGAGCGCCCCCATCCCGAGATTCGGAAGCTTCCTGCGGGGCACACATGGCAGGAGGACTGCAGGACTGGCAGAGAGGTGACGATTGGCCTACAGACCACTTTATCTTACAACGAGCACATGCGTAGTGAGTTATGGTAGGTTTGGTAAGGGAGGCTACAGAAGAGTTGGACATAAGGATATTCTGCAGCACTATACTACAGAAAAGGCTAAAGGGCCTGCAGTGGTATGGATAATACCGAAGGAGGGGCCAATATAGCGTCGCAATCCTACCGCAGAGCAGAGTTGTCTGTGTCCCCCAACACACGATGTCTCCTGTGCACGGAGCTGCTGAAGCAGGAAGTGCCAGCAGAGAAGAAGGGGCGGTGCTGTACTGAGAGAAATAAGCCAAGGCTCCTGATAGGGCCACACCGAAAGGGAAGGGTGTGCCCGGGATGTAAAAACCCCTCTGAGTGGAGGAGGAAAAGAGCGCCGAAAAAGGAGGGGGCGTGGCCTATCGGAGGGGGCGTGGCTGGCCACAGCGTGAAAGTGAAAAACGGCCGTGATTCTGTGTGAAAGCACTGTACATTTAGACAGGGAAATACTGCTGCGGGGGAGCGGCTGCTGAAGCGCTGGTACCTGCATGTTCCGGTTCCACAGGTAGAGGGAGAGAGGATCGACCAGGGGCCCGATGAGAGAGGGGTCGCTGGAACAGAATCCTTCGTCCAGAAGACGGCCTCAACCCCAAAACAAGGGGGAGGGTCACCGCTGGTGACCACCGTCTTCCTCTCAGCCCTCTCCGAGGAGAGGGGTGAGGGGGACTGTTTGGCAAGGACCGCCACCATAAAGACCCTGGAGCACCTGGGAGGGTGACAGGGGATAATGTCCTGCCGGCGGTTTGAGAGCTGCGATGGGGACGACACCACACTGCTCGCTCAGCCGCCCTCCTGGGGAGGCAGGGTGAAAGATTGCACCCTGAATGCTGTATCTGAAAAAGAAATGTTAATAAAAACAACAAAACCTGTAAAGGAATCAAGATTAGCAGCGGATCTGAAGATCCAGGTCCGCCTCCTACAGACACCAAGCACAAACTGAGGTGCTTGGTGCCTGTCGGTGGGTGTATACTGCCGGGGAGGAGCTACGCCTTTTTCCTTTTTTGCATAGTGTCAGCCTCCTAGCAGCAGCAGCAGCATACGCCCATGGTTGTCCTGTGTCCCCCAATGAAGCGATAAAGAAAAGACCTTTCCTTATGCTCGCAGACAACGCGGTCCGGTCCAGTAGGCGCCTTTTGTCGTGATCCGGCGTCTCCTCTTTTCCTACAATCACTGTCCTCCTTTCCTTCTTCATGTGGATAACGCATCCTACGTCATCCACACAGTGTCCCCCCCATCGCGCTCTTGCACAGGCGCACTTCTGTACCCTGTCGAGGGTAAAACAAAGTAGTGTAGTGCGCATGCGCCAGCTTTACCTACGGGTCATCTTCGCTCTTTGGCTGTTCCCGGCACATGCTCATTACAGTACTTTGATCTGCCCTTGGCAGGACAGAGAAATGCATCTGCGTGTGATGGAGTAGGATGTGTAGGAGTGTGATGGGGGGGACACTGTGCATGACGTAGGATGCGTCATCCACATGAAGCAGGGATGGTCGTCTTTTTTTGGGATCTGCTGAGGAGATTTTGGGTTTCTTAACAGCATTCCCGTATGCTGTAACAGAAGGTTTAATGGTGGTGGCCACACTTTGATTAAAATCTGGTAAAAGGTTCCCTTTACATGGAGGGGTGTACTTTAGGGCCAAAAATTGGGGGGAAAAATACATTCAACTGAGGTTTTGGTTAGAATAGCAAAAATATCTGCGTATTGCACCACTCCTATTCCTATATAGACCTGCAGCTGCCATCTTTGCCCTGGGTTAGCCATAGATGCCACAGTTTCAGCATCCACACAACAAAGATGCCGGCAGCCACTTGATTGTACCTGTGACGTCGCCTTAGGTATAGTGTACCCACTGCTGCCCAGGTATGGAATGGAGATATGGGCAGCAGAATCTCTGCAACTCTGGACATGTTCAGTGCCTGCGCAGTATTGGGACAGCCAATGAGGTCCTGTGACTGGCGCCATTTTTATCATGTAGAAATGGAGACTTCAACATCTGGTTGCACAGGGCAAAAATAGACAGCCTGGAGTCTTTTCCCAGCACAATCTGTTTAATACAAGTGGGAAATCATCCATATTGTACACTTATTTTATTCTTCCACAGGGGGTGTTAAATTTTGTGCAGTACAAGTTCAGCCACCTACAACCAAAAGAACGGCAGACGATGTACGAACTCTCCAAAATGTTTCTTCTCTGTTTAAATTATTGGAAGCTGGAGACTCCTTCACAGTTTCGCCAGAGGTCACAAAGCGAGGATGCGGCAACGTATAAGGTTAATTACACAAGGTAAATGGGATTTAATATTCCATATTCCCTGGCATACCAGCTAGTTTTGCAATAATACAGTGTACTGTTGCATAACTGAGCAGATTTGCCATTCAGTTGTAAACCATCACAATTCTGACAAGTATTGATTTCTTGTATATCCATGTGATATTTGTGGGGACCTGCTCCTATACAGATGAGTATCTATTTCTTCTTTTTCAGGTGGCTGTGTTACTGTCATGTCCCGCAGAGCTGTGACAGCTTGCCAAAATACGAAACTACACATGTGTTTGGAAGAAGCTTGCTTCGCTCCATCTTCACAGTTACACGCCGGCAACTACTAGAAAAGTTTAGGGTGGAAAAGGACAAATTGGTTCCAGAGAAGAGGACACTAATTCTTACACACTTTCCCAAGTCAGTATACATGACGCTTATTTTCGATGCTCCATGCATATGTGTGAATTTATATAGGACAGATAATCATATAAATATAACCAATAATTGTGCAACAAATTAAATCAGTTATTATATACCAGCAGACTATAGTGGAGATAATTCTGAAATTAATTAGAAAATCGAAGGAGAAGCAACCAAGATATGGTAAAACAAAATTAGAAGTGAATTTTGACTGAATATAAAACTGCAATAAATGCATTTAGGAATTAAAATTGGGCATGTGGTGGCACAGAAGGCGCTCAAATGAATGACAAAACATACAATATAAATAAAAATGATCATAAAAAGCAGCATTTATGTCAAACTGTGGAATGTAATATAATGTAAGGTGCAATAGTGCTAGATAACAGCAAATGCTGGGTCAGAAATATCCATGGATGTAATGGTAGTAGGATAAAGTGCTTAATTCAAAATGCTAGTATGCAATATAAAGAGATGAATGGATGTAGTGATATCAAGATAACAGGATTTTTGATTGCTTAATGTAAAATCTTTCTCGGGGCCTTCATTGGGGGACACAGGAAACCATTCAGTTTTAGCTTAGTGTCAGTAGGAGGTGGACACGGGTTTTTTATTAGACCCATATCTACCTCAGTGTGCGCCATTTCCTTTCAGGTGCCACAAAGGGATACAGCGTGAACAGTCGGATGTCCGATAATCCAGCGTTGTGGGACATCCGCATCTCCTCGAACCGACAGGCTCTGGTGGGTGACCGACTATGGGATCACCTACACACTCTTCCGTATTAGGGGCTGGGTCCTGCGGAGTAGACATATGAGGATACGGGGTGGCAATACACGCTGTACTCATAGCCTCTGTGGGAGTACAGCAGTGACTGTTCACACTGTATCCCTCTGTGGTACCTGAAAAGAAACGGCGCACACTGAGGTAGATATGGGTCTAATGAAAGACCCGTGTCCACCTCCTAATAATAATAATAATAATAATTTTTATTTATATAGCGCCAACATATTCCGCAGCGCTTTACAACTTATAGAGGGGACTTGTACAGACAATAGACATTACAGCATAACAAAAATCACAGTTCAAAATAGATACCAGGAGGAATGAGGGCCCTGCTCGCAAGCTTACAAACTATGAGGACTATGAGAACTATGTTCCTTCATAAATTAAACAGGATGTGTCTGATCATGTTTCACACACCACATGGCCAGATAGGGTACCAACATGTTAAAATTACATATCCTGGGGAATGCTTTTTCACCACTGAAAGGAATGCAAACATGCAAAAATGCAGAAAAAACACTTTGTGTTAACTTAGACCAAGGTGTGGAAGAGCATTTTTTCTCTTATTTATTCACTAGACCTTAAGCCGCTTGGATTGTGTGCTTCTCCACTCTTCCTCAAGACTTTGGGACCTTAATTTCCAAGGTCTAGTGTGAAGTTTCCACAAGCAGTGATTTGGGGAGCCATGTCATCTGCTGATCTAGGTCTACTGTGTTTTATCAAGACCAAAGTCAGAGCATCCATCTACCTGGAAGTTTAGAGCATTTCATGCTTTCCTCTGCCGACAAGCTTTTTGGAGATGGAAATTTCATTCTCCTGTAGGACTTGGCACCTGTCCACACTGCCGAAAGTACCAATACGTGGTTTAAAAGCAACAGTATCGCTGTGCTTGATTGGCCAGCAAACTCGCCTGACCTTATCCCCATGGAGAATTCACAGGTATTGTCAAGAGGAAGAAGAGGGACACTAGACCGAACAATACAAACGAGCTGAAGGCTGCTATCAAAGCAACCAGGGCTTCCATAACACCTCAGCAGTGTCACAGGCTGATCGCCTCCATGCCATGCCACATTGATATTACCCCAAAACGAACAGAGCGAACCACAGAGCAAAATCTCACCAAAAATGACAACTCCAGCAATAAAGCTCTGAGAAACATGATCCCCAAAATGCATACAAAGAATAGTAGTAACACGGGTGGTGACACCTAAGTGTCACGCCTGGCAGGGTTAAAATACAAATTACAAAAATAAAGTGACATAAAATGTCCATTCAATTATGTAAATAAAGTACATAGAGGAAGGTTAGCAGGGCTGTATCAGACAATAATATGATTTTTAAGGCTGAAAAGTGGTTCACACATATATGCAAGTGCAGACAGAAATATAACTACAAAAATGATCAGACTGATACAGTATAATATGAGGAGCCACAATCGTGTTACACAACCCTACTATTCTTTGTATACATTTCAAGGATCATGTTTCTCAGAACTATTTATTATCCAAGTCATCATCCTTGATGAAATTTCGCTCTGCGACTCACTCTGTTCGCCCCGGGGCAATATTGTATAGTTGTTGTGATAGAGCAATATACGCTTTTGGCCGTTTTTTTTATTAAACATGCCACATTGATGCAGTAATTGATACAAAATGAGCCCTGACCAAGTATTGAGTGCATTAACTGAACATACATTTCAGTAGGCCAACATTTCGGATTTTAAAATAATTTTTCAAGCTGGTGTTATAAGGTATTCTAATTTATTGAGATAATGACTTTTGAGTTTTAATTGCCTGCTAGCCATAATAATCAACATTAACAGAAATAAACACTTGAAATAGATCACTCAGTTTGCAATGACTTTATATAATATATGAGTTTCACTTTTTGTATAGAAGATCTGAAATAAATTAAATTTTTGATGGTATTCTAATTTTGTGAGAAGCACCTGTAGGTATGGTCATTTAATTAAAGAAAACTGACTGCCAAAAGCTTTGCGTATACTATTTTTCGATCATAACAGAGAGTAATTCATTGTTAACAATACCATAACTTAGTATTTTTCATTTCAAACATTTTTACTTAACCCCTTAGTGAGAGCCAATTTCCAGCTTAATAGACTAGGCCAATTCCTACAACCCTGACCACCGTTACCCTACGAGGCCACAACTCACACTAAGCTAAAACTGAATGCTTTCCTGTGTCCCCCAATCAAGCGATAGAGAAATAGTGCTTAATCCAAAGTGCTGGTGTGCAAAAAGGATGCAGACGTATGTACAGTATAAGCTACATGACTAGCCTATAATGCAGGCCCCATAGTTCATCATGTACTATGATTAAATTGACTGCATACATACTAGGCATATCATTATGCAGAGTGAACACTTAAAGGGAAGGTGCCATCAAAAATTTTTTGTAAAGAATTAACCCCTTCCTGACATCAGACGTACTATCCCGTCGAGGTGGGGTGGGCCCGTATGACCGCCGACGGGATAGTACGTCATCACCGATCAGCGGCGCTCACGGGGGGAGCGCGGCCGATCGCGGCCGGGTGTCAGCTGCATATCGCAGCTGACATCCGGCACTATGTGCCAGGAGCGGTCACGGACCGCCCCCGGCACATTAACCCCCGGCACACCGCGATCAAACATGATCGCAGTGTACCGGCGGTATAGGGAAGCATCGCGCAGGGAGGGGGCTCCCTGCGGGCTTCCCTGAGACCCCCGTAGCAACGCGATGTGATCGCGTTGCTCTGAGGGTCTCCTACCTCCCTCCTCGCCGCAGGTCCCAGATCCAAGATGGCCGCGGCATCCGGGTCCTGCAGGGAGGGAGGTGGCTTACCGAGTGTCTGCTCAGGGCAGACACTTGGTAAGCCTGCAGCCCTGCACAGCAGATCGTCGATCTGGCAGAGTGCTGTGCACACTGCCAGATCAATGATCTGTGATGTCCCCCCCTGGGACAAAGTAAAAAAGTAAAAAAAAAATTTTTCCACATGTGTAAAAAAAAAAAAAAAAAAAAAATTCCTAAATAAATAATAAGAAAAAAATATATATTATTCCCATAAATACATTTCTTTATCTAAATAAAAAAAACAAAACAATAAAAGTACACATATTTAGTATCGCCGCGTCCGTAACGACCCAACCTATAAAACTGCCCCACTAGTTAACCCCTTCAGTAAACACCGTAAGAAAAAAAAAAAAAAAAAACGAGGCAAAAAACAACGCTTTATTACCATACCGCCGAACAAAAAGTGGAATAACACACGATCAAAAAGACTGATATAAATATCCATGGTACCGCTGAAAACGTCATCTTGTCCCGCAAAAAACAAGCCGCCATACAGCATCATCAGCAAAAAAATAAAAAAGTTATAGTCCTGAGAATAAAGCGATACCAAAATAATTATTTTTTCTATATTTTAATTTTTATCGTATAAAAGCGCCAAAACATAAAAAAATGATATAAATGAGATATCGCTGTAATCGTACTGACCCGACGAATAAAACTGCTTTATCAATTTTACCAAACGCGGAACGGTATAAACGCCTCTCCCAAAAGAAATTCATGAATAGCAGGTTTTTGGTCATTCTGCCTCACAAAAATCGGAATAAAAAGCGATCAAAAACGGTCACGTGTCCGAAAATGTTACCAATAAAAACGTCAACTCGTCCCGCAAAAAACAAGACCTCACATGACTCTGTGGAGCAAAATGTGGAAAAATTATAGGTCTCAAAATGTGGAGACGCAAAAACTTTTTTGCTATAAAAAGCGTCGCTGGTTTCACACTTGCGTTTTTGTCTGCAGCGTTTTTTGCACAAAAAAACGCATGCGTTTTGTCCCTATATTTAACATTGAAAACGCATGCGGTTTTTTTGTACGCGTTTGGTCGCGTTTTCAAACGCATGCGGTTTTTTTCTGCATGCGTTCATTTTCAGAAATACAACCTGCAGTATTTTCTTGCGTTTTTAAGCACATGTGTTTGTTTGCGTTAAAAACGCATGCATTTTTATCGAAAAAAAACAGAAAACACACTGAAAAGCCACCCACCACCATCAAGGTGATAAAGGGATCCAAACCCTAACCCTAACTCTACCCCTAACCTCACCCCTAACCGTTTAATGAATATTTTCTGACAGTCATAGTGCCACGTATTTCAGTGCCACGTATTTCAGTGCCACGTATTTCAGTGCCACGTATCACGTATTTCAGTGCCACGTGTTTCAGTGCCACATATTTCAGTGCCACATATCACGTATTTCAGTGCCACATATTTTAGTACCACGTATTTCAGTGCCACGTATTTAAGTGCCACGTATTTCAGTGCCACGTATTTCAGTGCCACGTATTTAAGTGCCACGTATCACATATTTCAGTGCCACGTATTTCAGTGCCACGTATTTCAGTGCCACGTATTTCAGTGCCACGTATTTCAGTGCCACGTATCACATATTTCAGTGCCACGTATTTCAGTGCCACGTATTTCAGTGCCACATATTTCAGTGCCACGTATCACGTATTTCAGTGCCACGTGTTTCAGTGCCACGTATTTAAGTGCCACGTATCACGTATTTCAGTGCCACGTATTTCAGTGCCACGTATTTCAGTGCCACGTATTTCAGTGCCACGTATTTCAGTGCCACGTATCACATATTTCAGTGCCACGTGTTTCAGTGCCACGTATTTAAGTGCCACGTATCACGTATTTCAGTGCCACGTATTTCAGTGCCACGTATTTCAGTGCCACGTATTTCAGTGCCACGTATTTCAGTCACGTTTAGGGTTAGGGGTAGGGTTAGGGTTAGGGCTAGGGTTGGAGGTAAAGTTAGGGTTAGGGTTTGGATTACATTTACGTTTGGATTAGGGTTGGGATTAGAATTATGGGTGTGTCAGGGCTAGGGGTGTGGTTAGGGTTACCGTTGGGATTAGGGTTAGGGGTGTGTCAGGGTTAGGGGTGTGGTTAGGGTTACCGTTGGGATTAGGGTTAGGGGTGTGTTTGGGTTAGGGTTTCAGGTAGAATTGGGGAGTTTCCACTGTCCAGGCACATCAGGGGCTCTCCAAGCGCGACATGGCGTCCAATCTCAATTCCAGCCAATTCTGCGTTGAAAAAGTAAAACAGTGCTCCTTCCCTTCCGAGCTCTCCCGTGCGCCCAAAAAGGGGTTTACCCCAACATATGTATTATCAGCGTACTCGGGACAAATTGAACAACAACTTCTGGGGTCCAAGTTCTCTTGTTATCCTTAGGAAAATAAAAATTTGGGGGGCTAAAAATCATTTTTGTGGGAAAAAAAAAGATGTTTTATTTTCACGGCTCTGCGTTATAAACTGTAGTGAAACACTTGGGGGTTCAAAGTTCTCACAACACATCTAGATAAGTTCCTTGGGAGGTCTAGTTTCCAATATGGGGTCACTTGTGGGGGGTTTGTACTGTTTGGGTACATCAGGGGCTCTGCAAATGCAACGTGACGGCTGCTGACCAATCCATTTAAGTCTGCATTCCAAATGGCGCTCCTTCCCTTCCGAGCTCTGTCATGCGCCCAAACAGTGGTTCCCCCCCACATATGGGGTATCAGCGTACTCAGGACAAATTGGAAAACAAATTTTGGGGTCCAATTTATTCTGTTACCCTTGTAAAAATACAAAGCTGGGTGCTAAAAAATCATTTTTGAGAAAAAAAATAAAAATTATTTTCACGGCTCTGCGTTATAATCTGTAGTGAAACACTTGGGGGTTCAAAGCTCTCAAAACACATCTAGATAAGATCCTTAGGGGGTCTACTTTCCAAAATGGTGTCACTTGTAGGGAGTTTCAATGTTTAGGCACATCAGGGGCTCTCCAAACGCAACATGGCGTCCCATCTCAATTCCAGTCAATTTTGCATTGAAAAGTCAAATGGCGCTCCTTCCCTTCCAAGCTCTGCCATGCGCCCAAACAATGGTTTACACCCACATATGGGGTATCAGCGTACTCAGGACAAATTGGCCAACATTTTTTGGGGTCCAATTTCTTCTCTTACCCTTGGGAAAATAAAAAATTGGGGGCAAAAAGATCATTTTTGTGAAAAAATATGATTTTTTATTTTTACGGCTCTGCATTATAAACTTCTGTGAAGCACTTGGTGGGTCAAAGTGCTCACCACACATCTAGATAAGTTCCTTAGGGGGTCTACTTTCCAAAATGGTGTCACTTGTAGGGAGTTTCAATGTTTAGGCACATCAGGGGCTCTCCAAACGCAACATGGCGTCCCATCTCAATTCCAGTCAATTTTGCATTGAAAAGTCAAATGGCGCTCCTTCCCTTCCAAGCTCTGCCATGCGCCCAAACAATGGTTTACACCCACATATGGGGTATCATCGTACTCAGGACAAATTGCACAACATTTTTTGGGGTCCAATTTCTTCTCTTACCCTTGGGAAAATAAAAAATTGGGGGCGAAAAGATCATTTTTGTGAAAAAATATGATTTTTTATTTTTACGGCTCTGCATTATAAACTTCTGTGAAGCACTTGGTGGGTCAAAGTGCTCACCACACATCAAGATAAGTTCCTTAGGGGGTCTACTTTCCAAAATGGTGTCACTTGTAGGGGGTTTCAGTGTTTAGGCACATCAGGGGCTCTCCAAACGCAACATGGCGTCCCATCTCAATTCCAGTCAATTTTGCATTGAAAAGTCAAATGGCGCTCCTTTCCTTCCGAGCTCTGCCATACGCCCAAACAGTGGTTTACCCCCACATATGGGGTATCAGCGTACTCAGGACAAATTGTACAACAACTGTGGGGGTCCATTTTCTCCTGTTACCCTTGGTAAAATAAAACAAATTGGAGCTGAAATAAATTTTGTGTGAAAAAAAGTTAAATGTTCATTTTTATTTAAACATTCCAAAAATTCCTGTGAAACACCTGAAGGGTTAATAAACTTCTTGAATGTGGTTTTGAGCACCTTGAGGGGTGCAGTTTTTAGAATGGTGTCACACTTGAGTATTTTCTATCATATAGACCCCTCAAAATGACTTCAAATGAGATGTGGTCCCTAAAAAAAAATGGTGTTGTAAAAATGAGAAATTGCTGGTCAACTTTTAACCCTTATAACTCCGTCACAAAAAAAGATTTTGGTTCCAAAATTGTACTGATGTAAAGTAGACATGTGGGAAATGTTACTTATTAAGTATTTTGCGTGACATATGTCTGTGATTTAAGGGCATAAAAATTCAAAGTTGGAAAATTGCAAAATTTTCAAAATTTTCGCCAAATTTCCATTTTTTTCACAAATAAACGCAAGTTATATCGAATAAATTTTACCACTAACATGAAGTACAATATGTCACGAGAAAACAATGTCAGAATCGCCAAGATCCGTCAAAGCGTTCCAGAGTTATAGCCTCATAAAGGGACAGTGGTCAGAATTGTAAAAATTGGCCCGGTCATTAACGTGCAAACCACCCTTGGGGGTGAAGGGGTTAATGTTCACATTTTCTTAAAAAACATTATCATTTGTTTATAATTTAGTAAAATCTGAAAAATAATTTGAAAAGGTTTGGCATTTCCACTTTTAAACACTAGGGGGAGCAGCTGCTGAAATTTGACAAAAACCTAGTGTACAACTAGCTCACATTACAGCACTGCAGTAATTATGGGCGGAGTCTGCTGACATGGGTGTGATGTCACTCCTCTCCTCCCCTTCTGGGTGTTTGGATAAGGGATAAGAGAGGGTGATATTCAGGAACCCAGTGAGCAGCCATTTTGTTGGTGACTGCAGAGTTATACTGAAAGTAGACAGTCACCGAGGATGGCAGGCAGCAAGGATTCTGAGAGATATACGGTGGAGGGAGCAGGGTGACAGCAGCACAGAGTATTTCAGGAGAGCAGTGTGCTGGTGTATGGGGGGCACCCTGTTCCATGCGCGGAGCAGCCAGGGATTGTATGTACATAGAGCGCTGTCACTTATACACATGGATGGACCATCTCCTCAGAAATCCAGGAAACATTTCTGCCGATTGATGGCCTGTTCTGATCCAGACATTGCATGCAAAGACCCCATTCCCCTCCTCAGATCCTGTCCTGGCGATGTGTGAAAGCGAGCGACAGGCGCAGTCGGGGGGGGGGGGGGGGGGAGAATGTAGTCACATAGTAATGATAAAAATGGGACCCCTCTCTTCAGCTGCCTCACCAGCCTTCCCCTGACTGCACCTAACTGGAGGTCATGCTGCCCCCTCTCTATTACCCCAGACCCGTGTGCAGGTGCTCAACCAGAACCACCATAGAATGGGTCCCCTTTGTGAAGATAATACTGCCATAGTGTTCTCACATAATGCCACCATATAGATCACACATAATGCCGCCATATAGATCACACAGTGCCACCATATAGATCACACATAGTACCGCCATAGTGTTCTCACATAATACCGCCATATAGATCACACATAATACCGCCATAGTGTTCTCACATAATACCGCCATATAGATCACACATAATGCCGCCTCATACATCTCACATAATACCGCCATATAGATCACACATAATACCACCACATATGTCTCAGATAATACCGCCACATAATACCGCCATATAGATCACACATAATACCACCACATACGTCTCACATAATACCACCACATACGTCTCACATAATACCGCCACATAGATCACACACAATACCACCATATAATTTTCACATAATACCACCACATATATCACACATAATCCCACAATCTAGTTCTCATATACCTTCTTATAGCTTTTACATCATTCCACAATGCTGATCAAAATAATACCGCCATATAGATCACATATAATACAGTCATAGATCACACATAATGCCATAATACAGCATGACCGCAGCAGCTCCTGTTATCGCACGCACTGAGCTGTGTGTGCAATGGGGAAAGACATGCAGGGGAGAGAGGACTGCATAGGAGAGGATTAGATACACGGCTCAGCAGTCTATCACACAGGATAGGATTAGATACACAGCTCAGCACAGTATCACACAGTATAGGATTAGATACACGGCTCAGCAGTCCGTATCACACAGGATAGGATTAGATACACGGCTCAGCACAGTATCACACAGTATAGGATTAGATACACGGGCCAGCAGACAGTATCACACAGGATAGGATTAGATACACGGGCCAGCAGACAGTATCACACAGGATGGGATTAGATACATCGCTCAGCAGACAGTATCACACAGGATAGGATTAGATACACAGCTCAGCACAGTATCACACAGGATAGGATTAGATACACAGCTCAGCACAGTATCACACAGTATAGGATTAGATACACGGCTCAGCAGTCCGTATCACACAGGATAGGATTAGATACACGGCTCAGCACAGTATCACACAGTATAGGATTAGATACACGGGCCAGCAGACAGTATCACACAGTATAGGATTAGATACACGGGCCAGCAGACAGTATCACACAGGATAGGATTAGATACATCGCTCAGCAGACAGTATCACACAGGATAGGATTAGATACACAGCTCAGCACAGTATCACACAGGATAGGATTAGATACACAGCTCAGCACAGTATCACACAGTATAGGATTAGATACATGGCTCAGCAGTCCGTATCACACAGGATAGGATTAGATACTCGGCTCAGCAGTCCGTATCACACAGGATAGGATTAGATACACGGCTCAGCACAGTATCACACAGTATAGGATTAGATACACGGGCCAGCAGACAGTATCACACAGTTAGGATTAGATACACGGCTCAGCACAGTATCACACAGGATAGGATTAGATACACGGGCAGCAGACAGTATCACACAGGATAGGATTAGATACACAGCTCAGCAGACAGTATCACACAGTTAGGATTAGATACACAGCTCAGCACAGTATCACACAGTATAGGATTAGATACACGGGCCAGCAGTCAGTATCACATGGGATAGGGTTAGATACACAGCTCAGCACAGTATCACACAGTATAGGATTAGATACACAGCTCAGCAGACAGTATCACACAGGAGAGGATTAGATACACGGGCCAGCAGTCAGTATCACACAGTATAGGATTAGATACACAGCTTAGCACAGTATCACACAGTATAGGATTAGATACACAGCTCAGCAGACAGTATCACACAGTATAGGATTAGATACACGGGCCAGCAGTCAGTATCACACGGGATAGGATTAGATACACAGCTTAGCACAGTATCACACAGTATAGGATTAGATACACAGCTCAGCAGACAGTATCACATAAGAGAGAATTACATACATGGTTCAGCAGTCAGTATCACACAGTGTAGGATTAGATACACAGCTCAGCAGACAGTATCACACAGGTGAGAGAATTAGATACACGGCCGGCAGACAGTATCACACAGCAGAGGATTACATACATGGTTCAGCAGTCAGTATCACACAGTATAGGATTAGATACACAGCTCAGCAGACAGTATCACACAGGTGAGAGAATTAGATACACGGCCGGCAGACAGTATCACACAGCAGAGGATTACATACATGGTTCAGCAGTCAGTATCACACAGTATAGGATTAGATACACAGCTCAGCAGACAGTATCACACAGGAGAGGATTAGATACATGGGCCAGCAGTCAGTATCACACGGGACAGGATTAGATACACAGCTCAGCAGACAGTATCACACAGCAGAGGATTACATACATGGTTCAGCAGTCAGTATCACACAGTATAGGATTAGATACACAGCTCAGCAGACAGTATCACACAGGAGAGGATTAGATACACGGGCCAGCAATCAGTATCACACGGGATAGGATTAGATACACAGTTCAGCAGACAGTATCACACAGGACAGGATTAGATACACAGCTCAGCAGACAGTATCACACAGCAGAGGATTACATATATTGTACAGCAGTCAGTATCACACAGCAGAGGATTAGATGCATGGTTCAGCAGTCAGTATCACAGCATAGTAATAGATACACCATGGTCTGATGTCCTTGATCAGTGGCTACAGTGAGAGGCAGAGCGGGAGCAGCACAGAGATTCTTCCCCTCCCCAGTGTTACCTCTGCAGCTTGTGATAAAAGGACATCAGACCGCAGCACTTCAGCCTCTCTAGGGATTCTAGAGATTACAGGCAGCAGAGGACAGGGAACGGCCGCTGACAGTGTGAAAGGGAGACAGATGGAGCTGTCCCTCCTATAACAGCACGGCTCTCAAGTCACAGTGGAGCTCACAGGTACACTGTGGGCTGAAGAAAGATGGTGCCGACCTCCTGCCTCTGCTGTGATGTGGAGACAGCCCAGGGGGCGTGGCCAGATTACAGCAGGGAGCAGCTCAATGATGGGTATGGAGTCGGACGCCGACCGCAGCCTCCTATGCGCAGGGCTGCCGTATTTGCAGAGTGTAAGTGTCGTGCAGCTACACTTACACTCCTGCAAAGCAAAATGGCGGCGCCCAGTGGCTGCACAAATAATTAATAATAAAAAAGATATTAAAGTAAAAAAAATTAATTTTGTATTAAAATAATTGTTTATATAAACAATCATTTTTAATACAAAAACAAAATTGCGGCACCTTCCCTTTAAATCAGGAAAGGGTATTGAAAATCAATAAAACCACATACTGCAGAGGCGTAGATTAGGCAATAACCATGACCTTCAAATCCACTAACAGAATAAATGAGCAAGACATATCCCTTGTAGATAAGCTGCTGATGTGGCGCTAAACCCTGACATGCGTTTCGGAACAAGCCTACGTCAGGGGGTATGCATGAATTGTGGTCATAGCCTGGGCCATTTCCAATAAATTGTCATTATACTGCTGTTGACAAAACCTTTCAGGTAGCACTCCTAAGCAGTGCATGTAATATCTCCCCTATAAACGGCAACTGGTCCGTACTGTATCTCCAACTTTACATCCAATTCTACTTTTTGGGTTGCAATATTATATGCTATATTTTGGTGGTACCAACACAGGCCCATAAATTGCATACTGCTCTGTAACACAAATCCATGGAGACTTGGGCTCTGATTCATCATTTGAGGGTTTTTTGTAAGTCCCTTTCCTTTTTTGTCTTGTGTTATTAGTTGCAGGTTTTTTTTATGCCAAACTCTTCAAAAAGGCGTGCAGGATTCGTGAATTTGGTGTAAATTGAAAAGGGTTCCTTTTTTTTTTTTTCTTTCTTAAACTGCTTTTGCGACTTTTTAGAACAAAGTCGCATGTTTTGTAAAAATCCTGCAAAAATTGCGCCAGAATACTGACATACTCAGAAATACACTGAGGGGACTGAAGTGGAGTTGTGCCATATTTTGCACAATAAATAAAAGTTACAATTAATCAGACAAAAACGTCAATTGCTAAGCTCTACCTAAGAAGCGGAAGACAAAACGTCTAAGCACATATAAAATAATGAATTGGGTAAAAACAAAAGCGGGCACAAAGGCAGGCAATGATGAATCATGGCCTTGTGTGTTGCTGCACAAGTGTCCATGTGCATGTGGCCTTTTCCTTGCCATGCCCTTACTATGGAAGAGCAGAGATGAAATTACAGATGTATTCATTCCATGCATTCTTTTCCTTTGCAGATTTCTTTCTATGTTAGAAGAAGAGATATATGGTGAAAATTCTCCAATCTGGGAAGCTGATTTTACAGTCTCTAACACTGAAGGTCATCAGCTAGTGTCTCGACCAGGTAAAGGTTAAACCATTAGTATGCAGGCTACATGTCAGAGATTACACTGATCAAAGCAATATGAAGAAGTAGACCTATTGCATCACAACTTTGCTTGTTAAATCATGAACAATGCCTCATAGGAACCATGGATCAGTGTGGTTCTGGATAGCCTGAGTCTCACAGTGAGTTACCTGGCTCTTAGAGGGGGAGTCAATAAGCAAGGTTTCCCTGTTGTGGAGCCATATTAGAAGATTTTGTTGGCTTTTATTTCCATTGTACACGGATGTATTCACTTAGTGGTTTTCTAGGACTTTGATATTAATGGTCTAACCCCCATCACCCCACCGATGAGCTGTTTGCAGTTCCCCCAGTGTCAGATCTACCCAGCATAAAAAGCCAGAACTATGCAGCTCCATACACCGTATAGTGGTTGTTTTCTGCTACTGCAGCTCAGATACATTTCCCTTTAATTGCTGATCAGTGGCTATTGCAGGTGTCAGAACTCAACTAATTGATACTGATTAGCTAAGTCTTGGAGAAAATAAACCTTTATATCTATCCCCAACAGAGCTGCTAATCAAGTGGTCATTAAAGTAATTGGTAAACCTCAACTTATGTTAATATTTGCACAGGAATGACACTGAACCCCACAGTTTCCAGGAGAACTTCCTGATAACACCCTGGGGTGTCGGTGATGCAAGGCATCAGTGCTAACCTTGGACTCTCTGCATATGAAACTCTCCCTGGCGCCCCATACATTACACAAGACACTATATACTTTTAATCATATCACAATATATACAATTATTTTACTTATGTATACGTGTTTTTCAGTTTAATTTCACTCTCTAGTATTGGTAAGTATGAAGTTTGGAATCTTCTCAATACAATCTTTCTGTATGACGCTCCCAGCTGACTTTGTTGCCATGTATTCCTAGCTGCTGTGAATACCACCACTGCTCCCAGTACTCCACTTTTAAGCAACAGCTCCTCCCTGACATCCAATGGAGATGCTGGAAACTCCGAGCCCATGCCAGGTAATCTAGCTATGTCACTCACACTATATACAGTCCATAGCTGTTTTAGGAAATCTGTCACGTCAGTTAATGCAATTAACCTGCAGATATAGGGTTAATATGTAGGTTAGAAATGTGCCCGGCTGCTGTAGTTTAGAAAAAAAATTGTTTCTCAAATATATGATTCTTCCCTTTTTTTCCCTCCAAACTACAAAGCTATCCTGTGTTTCAGATATTAAAGAGAACCTGTCAGGAGGATTTAGCCCTATAAACTGAAGGCCTGGCTATATGTGAAGCTCATTAATATGATATCTGATCCGCTCCATGGCTGAAGAATACTCAACTTGCGAAGTTTTCAGAAAATTACATCTTGTGTCCTTCAGGGTGGGACATAGGTGCAGGGTCTTCTTCTCGTTCTCCATCTCCTCCACTCATCTGTTTATTGTTCAGATCAGTGATTATTTAGTGGTCTGCCTCCTTTTTAAAGTTCCATGCCACTGCCATCATTGTGTGGGCGAATCGTACTCAGTGGGAGCCAGCGTCCTGTATGCAGGACTTCCAATAAAATGTCAGCTCATGCGCAGATCGAGATTTCGGCTTTGAATTGAGTCAAAATCTTGATCTGTGCATTTGCTGCCTCTGCCGACATTTTATTGAAGTCCTGTACACAGGACGCTGGCTCCCACTGAGCACGCACCCCCATACAATGATGGCGGCGGCGCAGAATTTTAAAACGGAGGCAGGTGACTGAATAATCAGTTACCTGCACAATAAACAGAGAAGGCTGGTGGGGGAACAGAGAGCGAGAAGAAGACCCCGCCCCGAAGCACACAAGACATCATTTTCTGAAAACTTCATAAGGTGAGTATTCATCAGCCACTGAGCGGATCCCTTCACATCACGTATCATGTTAATAAGCATCATAGTGCCATTATGGCCATGCCTTTAGTTTTGTAGGGCTAAATCCTGCTGACAGGTTCTCTTTATTCTTCCAACTTGCTGTGTCGTGCACGCGACTCATGCTTTTTGTAAGGTGCTGTCTAACTCGCTCATTTAAGTAGCGAAGCCAGCCCCCTTCTGTATCTAAGCTTCGGCCATAAGACAAGGAGCGTAGCTTAAATATTAAAATGAGCCAGTCTGACAGCTCACTTCACACACATCATTGATACCGCTCTTACAAACAGAAAACTCTTGGAAACTAAGCCTGGACCACTGCTAATATCTTACAATCTAAGCCACTTTACAAATAAAAAATGTTGCTAGGTTGTATATACTAATATGGCCAAAAGAACTAAAGATTATTTTGTAGTTGGGGAAAACCCCTTTAAGGGCTCATTGGTTCAGAAAAGTTGTCATTAGTAATGGTGGAGGCCAGTTGATAGCTTGATCTTATCTTACAACTGTGACTACACATGGGTGAAATAACTTTTCAAGTAGTAATCGATGAGGAGATTGGCAAAGTATTAATTGTTTAGCTGTTCTAATAGATTGTATACATTTTTAATAACCTCAAATCCCTCAAGTTACTTTCCTGCTAATTAACAGTCATTATGTACTGCAGGGGAAAAAAGGAAACTTTCAGACAGCCTGACTCTGGAGGATGCTAAAAGAATCCGCGTTATGGGCGATATTCCCATGGAGTTGGTGAATGAAGTGATGCTGACTATCACCGATCCAGCTGCCATGCTGGGCCCAGATGTAAGCTGTGTGTTATTGTGTATCTGATAAGTCCTAGTATAATTTTTCTTTGTATTCTAAAAAGATATGAGCTTGAGAAATGATTGAAATTAGAAGTGCAGTGGGACATAAGGTATATACAGGTGCAGCTCACAAAATTAGCATATCATCAAAAAGTTAGTTTCAGTTCTTCAGTACAGAAAGTGAAACTCATATAGAGTCTTTACAGAGTGATCTATTTCTAGTGTTTATTTTGGTTAATGTTGAGGATTATGGCTTACAGCCAATGAAAACCAAAACTTTCGAAATAGTATGTTATCACACATGGATTTGAACAATATAAATAAGGCATAGCTATTATGCTTTAGTCACCTCCTCACCACAAAAAAAAGATGAAATGAGTACCATATTTTTCGGCGTATACGATGACTGGGCGTGTAAGGCGACCCCCAACTTCTCGGGGGTCATCTTATACGGAGTGTGCAGGGAGCAGTCCTGGATGGTTCCCAGGGAAGGTAAGTATATCAATATTTTTTTATTTTTATTCTTTTTTTTTTTTTTTTTCTTTACACGAATATGGATCCCAGGGCCTGAAAGAGTCTCCTCTCCTCCAGAGCCTGGGACCGCTCCATGCACCATATGCGGCGACCTCAGAGCTCCGCACATGCCGTACCCAGCGTATAAGACGACCCCCGACTTTTGAGAAGATTTTCAGCGGTTAAAAAGTCGTCTTATACGCCGGAAAATACGGTAGTTTGTTCTCCAAAAAATGGAAAGATTTAGCAGTTTTTCCTAGTACATATCTGCTGGGCCGACTGATCCTCTTCAATAATGAACTGGTAATACGTTTCATTCTTTGAGTGTTTACTGTTCAGCATTTCTTTACCCTATGACAGACAAGCCTACTGTCCGCTAATGCTGCCCGCGATGAGACTGCTCGCTTAGAGGAACGGAGAGGGATCATAGAGTTTCATGTTATTGGAAACTCTCTGTCTCAGAAGTCAAATAAGAAGATTCTCATGTGGCTTGTTGGGTTGCAGAACGTCTTCTCCCATCAGCTTCCCCGAATGCCCAAGGAGTACATTACCCGGTTGGTGTTTGACCCGTAAGTTTCGTTTTTGGATGTTCCAAATAAACGTTCTGTTGAGGAGCAAGATGTCAGCATTTGTCTAAGATTATATGTTATAGGCTTGTTTTTCTTTGCAGAAAGCACAAAACTCTGGCTCTTATTAAAGATGGACGTGTTATTGGAGGCATCTGCTTCCGAATGTTCCCCACTCAAGGCTTTACAGAAATCGTGTTCTGTGCAGTGACGTCTAATGAACAAGTCAAGGTCTGTATTGCCTTTTATTCTTATTGGATGTCTCCCTCAAAGTTCTCTTCTGGGAACCCCTTTATATCCAATGTTCAGAAGCTGCAATATGAGGAGTTACTTACTGGGGTCTTAACATTAGTGACTATATGATATCCTGCAGGTCATTGACCTAGGAACACTAATCAAGCATCCACCCATGTTTCTGCTTCTTGGACCCCCCTCCCCTCCCTGCATATCCCTTGTTCAGCACCAACAGCACATGAAGTTCTGCTACAAAGAACATAATGACTTCTAATCTGAGTCCAGCTCTGTAAAAAGAGGGATGTGGAATATGTACATCTGTCTGTTGTGGCCGAAAGGGCAAGGGATTTTTCATCCATTTCTAAAATTTTGAAGCAAGTTATGCCAAGGATGGATTAGGGAAAAAGGGACTCGATGTAATTTAATTTTGTCCTATATATTTTTCAGGGATATGGAACGCATTTAATGAACCATTTGAAGGAGTACCACATTAAGCACAACATCCTGTACTTCCTTACGTATGCAGATGAATACGCTATTGGCTATTTTAAAAAGCAGGTGACGGTCTTTGTTCCTTGCAGCTAATAAATAGCTTATATTGTTTACTAATAAACCAAATGGTGATATACACTGCTCAAAAAAATATTGGGAGCACTTAAGCATAATGTAACTCCAAGTCAATCACACTTCTCTGAAATTAACCTGTCTAGATATGAAGCATCACTGATTGTGAATCAATTTCTCCTGTTGTGCGAATGGAACAGACAACAGGTAGAAATTATAGGCAATTAGCAAGACACACCCTATAATGGAGTAGTTCTGCAGGGAGTGATCACAGACCATTTCTCTGTTCTCTTTTGTTATTGCTCTCGCCCCTAGAGGTAGCATGAGGTGGTGTCTATAACCTACAGAAGTTGCTCAGGTAGTGTAGTTCATCCATGATGGCACATCAATACGAGCTGTGGCAAGAAGGGTAGCAGTGTCTCAAAACAGTGTCCAGAGCATGGAGCAGCTACCAGGAGACAGGCCAGTACACCTGGGGATGTGGAGGACCGTATGAGAGCAACAACCCAGCAGCAGGACCGCTACCTCTGTGCAAGGAAGAGCAGTGCCAGAGCTCTGAAAAATGACCTCTAGAAGGCCACTAGCACCCATTTGTCTTCTGACATGGTCAGAATCAGACTCCATGAGGGTGATATCAGGGCCCAACATCCACTCGTAGGTGTTGCGCTTGCAGCCCAACACTGTTCAAGGAGATTGGCATTTCCCAGAGAGCACAAAGATTGGCGCCCTGTTCTTTTCACGCATGAGAGCATGTTCACAAGGATCACTTTAGACAGAAGTGACAGTCTAGAGATGCCATGGAGAACTTTCTGCTGCCTGCAACATCCTCCAGCATGACCGGTTTGGCAGTAGGTCAATAATGGTGTGGGGAGGCATTTTTTGGAGGGCCACCCAGCCCTCCATCTGCTAACCCTAGCTGCCCTGACTGCCATTAGGTACCAGGATGAGATCCTCAGACCAATATTCAGGTGCACTGGGCCCTGGGCTCATTCTGATGCATGACAATGCTAGTCCTCATGTGGCTGAAGAGTGTCAGCAGTTCCTGCATGATGATGGCATTGATGCAATGGACTGGCCTTCCAGTTTCCCAGACCTGAATCCAATCGATCACATCTAAAACATCATGTTTCGTTCCATCCACCGACATCATGTTGCACCACAGACTGTCCAGGAGTTGACTGATGCTTTAATCCCAGGTCTGGGGAGAGATCCCTCAGGAGAACATCTGTCCCATCATCAGGAGCATGCCCACGCATTGTAAGGAGGTCATACAGTCATGTGGAGGTCTCGCACACTACTGAGCAACATTTCCTTGTCAAGAGGCATTTCCACTGAAGGTGGATCGGTCTGTAATTGGATTTTACACTTTTTTGATTTTGAGTATCTTTCCAACTCCTGACCTCCATGGGATATTCATTTTGATTTACATTGATAATTTTTGTTTTATTATTCTCAACACATTCCACTACGTAATGAAAAAAGATTTACAACTGGAATATTTTATTCAGTGATATCTAGGATGTGGGATTTTAGTGTTCCTTTTATTTATTTTTTTGAGCGGTGTATAAATAAATGCTTTAACTAAATAAATACATTATTTTCATCAGCCATGTGGTGCAATTTACAGGCTCTGGTTCAGTTATCTGAGAATATTTTAGGTGTGTGTGTGATCTAATTTATCTCATGACAGCCAGTTAATACATTTCAAGGGGTAAACGCATTATATGGTGGTGCTTTTTTCTGTTTTGTTTTTATGTAGTTTACTAGCGGAGGTTGTGTCTGCATTCCTCCCATCAATCAGAGGGTGCTTTTAATTGGTTCCTATCTTCCCATTTAAAATATAGCCTTATAAGCCTGAGGGGCATGTTTGATAAGTATTCCAGTTGATACCCATTAGAGAATTGTCACCTTGCCATGGTTGATGAGCACACATCAATTGGCCAATTTATGCGCTAAGAACCTTTTATTTTTGTAACTACATTTTGTTTAGCAACAGTGCATTTCAGATCTCATATATTCAATGTTTGAGTATATTTTAGCTCTTACAGGGTGCTGCTGTGCTTGCTATAATACATAGATATATCTGTCATGACAGCCAGTTCATTTGAAGGGTAAAGCTCAAGAGATATTCAAGGAGAGGAGCAATGTCCAGTGAAGAAAAAAAAATTGGATGTCACCCGGACATTTCACACAAATGTGTGAATGTAGCCATCCTGTGATAATAAAGGAATCTGATTTTAGTATAACTCATTGGAAAGGAATGGGGAAGAAAAGAAAAAGTGTAAACTTCTTTCAAAAATACATGTTAGGTGTTACGGTTTATTATTTATACATTTTTATAGCGCCATGTATTCCATGGTGCTTTACATGTGGAAAGGGGGCAAATATAGTCAAATACAATAAACATGAGCAAACAACAAGGCAATAACAGCCCGCAAGGACTCAGTCTGCAGGGGATGGGTGAGGATACACTAGGAGAGGGTAGAGCTGGTCATGCGGCGGTTCAGGTTGAGGATCACTGCAGGCTGTAGACTTGTTGGAAGAGGTGAGTCTTCAGGTTCTTTTTGAAGGTGTCTATGGTAGGCAAGAGTCTGATGTGTTGGGGTAGAGAGTTAGGGTATGGGGGAAGCACGGGAGAAGTCTTGAATGCGGTTGTGGGAAGAAGAGATAAGAGGGGAGTAGAGAAGGGGATCTTGTGAGGATTGACGATTGCGTGCAGGTAAGTATCGGGAGACCATGTCGCAGATGTATGGAGGAGACTGGCTGTGGATGGCTTTGTATGTTATAGTAAGGGTTTTGAACTGGAGTCTCTGGACGATAGGAAGCTAGTGAAGGGCTTGGCATAGGGGAGAGGCTGGGGAATAGCGGGGAGACAGGTAGATTAGTCGAGCAGCAGAGTGTAGGATGGATTGGATTGGTGCCAGAGAGTAGGAGGTTGCAGTAGTCAAGGCGGGAGATAAGCGCATGCTCTAGTGTTTTTGTGGTTTTGCTGTCGAGGAATGCTCAGATCCAGGATATATTTTTGAGTTTGAGACTGCAGAAGGAGGCATGGGCTTGGATATGTAGCTTGAAAGAGAGGGCAGAGTCAAAGTTCACCCCAAGGCACCGAGCATGCGGGACTGGGGAAAGTGAGCAGCCATTGACATTGATGGATAGGTCTGGTGGAGGGGTAGAGTGAGATGGGGGAAAAGATGATGAATTCTGTTTTGTCCATGTTCAGTTTTAGAAAGCAAGCAGAAAAGAAGGCCGAGATAGCAGACACAGTGTGGGATTTTGGTGAGTAAGGAGGTGAGGTCAGGTCCGGAAAGGTAGATCTGCATGTCATCGGCGTAGAGACGATACCACAAACCGTGTGATTCTATGACCTGTCCCAGGCTGAAGGTGTAGATGGAGAAGAGTAGGGGTCCCAGAACTGAGCCTTGAGGGACACCGACAGACAAGAGGTGAGGAGGTGGTGTGGGAGAGAGAGAGACTGAAAGTTCGGTCTGTTAGATATGACGAGATCCAGGATAGGGCCAAGTCTGTGATGCCAAGAGATGATAGAATCTGTAGCAGGAGGGAATGGTCCACAGTGTCAAAGGCAGAAGACTGGTCCAGGAGAAGGAGGACAGAGTAGTGTCGCTTGCTCTTGGCGGTTAGTAGGTCATTGGTGACTTTAGTTAGGGCAGTTTCAGTTGAGTGATGGGGTCGGAAGCCAGATTGTAACTGGTCAAAGAGGGAGCAGGAGGAGAGGTAGGAGAACAGTTCAAGATGGACATGCTGTTCCAGTAGTTTTGAGGCATAAGGGAGAAGAGATATCGGGCGATAGCTAGACACAGAGGATGGGTCGAGGGAGGGCTATTTGAAGATGGGTGTGATTTTGGCATGTTTGAAGGATGAGGGGAAGACACCAGCTGTGAGTGAGAGGTTGAAGAGGTGTGTTAGGGTTGGGATGAAGACTGTGGTGAGGTTAGGGATGAGTTGGGAGAGGAGCAGGTCAAGCGTGCAAGTGGTGAGATGTGATCTAGACAGGAGGGTGGAGAGCTGATCTGTCATGGTGGAGAAGCTGTTTTTTGGAGGAACAGGGTTGAGCAGCTAAGAGGGGCATTGGGCGCTGCGGGCCAAAGCTTCCTCTGATTGTATCGATCTTCTGTTTAAAGAAAGAGGCAATTTCTTCAGCAGAAATGAGGGGGGAGGGAGGAGTTGCTGGGGGACGGAGTAGATAATGGAAAGTGTTGAAAAGCTGTTTAGGGTTGTGAGACAGGGAGGATATGAGAGATGAGAAATAAGTTTGTTTTGCGGCAGTGAGCGTGGACTTGAAGCTGGCGAGGAACTGCTTGTATGCGATGAAGTGCTCAGCAGAGTGGGATCTTTCCATCTCCGCTCAGCGACCCTGGAAGCCCGTCTCAGTTCTTTGATCAGGCTGGTCAGCCAGGGCTGTCTGTTGATTGTTTTGCTATGCGTGTGGGGGCGGCCGAATTGTGTGTAGCTGTTATTGTGGTGTTATAAAAAGTGGCAGCAGCATCTGTGTCATGAAGGGAAGCTGTAAGAGGGAGAAGGGACTCAGAGAGTGATTGTAAATTGAGGTGTTTGAGATTTCTGCGAGGGTGAGTGAGTTTGTGGAGTGGGGGTTGCGCACTAGGAGAGGAGAGGGAAGAGAAGTCAGTAGGTTGTGGTCAGAGAGGGGGAGGGGTGAGTTAGTGAGATTAGTAAGGGAACAGAATCAGGTAAAGATAAGGTCTAGTGTGTGACCATCTTTGTGAGTGGCCCCAGAAGACTATTGAGTGAGGCCGAAGGAGGCAGTAAGCGATAAAAGTTGAGGAAGCTGAGGTGGCAGTGTCAATAGGGATATTGAAGTCACCCATGATGATAGTGGGGATGTCAGCAGAGTGGAAATGAAGTACCCAGGTGGTGAAGTGGTCGAGAAAGGTGGAGATGGCTAGTTCTGGGGGGCGGTAGATGACAACCAGCTGGAGGTTGGAGGGGGAATAGATGCGGACGGAGTGCACCTCAAACGAGGGAAGAGTAGCGGAGGGTGGTAGTGGGATTGGAGTAAAGGAGCAGGTGGTGGACAGGAGCAAGCCAACTCCTGCACCACGTTTGTTGTTGGGGCGAGGGGTGTGAGAGAGGTGGAATCCGCCATAGGAAAGTGTAGCTAGAGAGGCTGAGTCAGAGGGGGTGAGCCAGGTTTCAGTGATGCCGAGGAAGGATAGTTTCTTAGTGATGAAAAGGTCATGGATAAATGGCAGTTTGTTGCAGACGGAGCTCCAGGTAAGGGGAGTGGGGGCTGGATGAATGGTTAGGAAAATGTGTAGAGGATCGTGGCAGGGGGTTAGAAATGAGTGTGAGGATGTGTTGAGGAGGGCCAGGATTTGGGGATACGTCACCAGCGATGAGGAGTAGCAGACAGAGCGTTAGAAGGTGGGAGCTGGATAGGACATGATGGGGCCGTGTGTATGTGGAGAAAGGATTGTATGTGGAACCGCTGTGAGGAGGTGAGATGGCTGGGGGAGGATGGAGGGTGAAATTACTAATTCCTTACTAGGTGGGGGGATTACTGGAGGTAGGGAAAAATAGAGTAGTATAGGTGTGAAAGAGAAAAGAAACCGATACATGGTAGTGGTTTGATAGTCCGTTACCTTACAGTCAAATTCCAGTCAAATTCAAGTCTAATTCAAAGTATAGTAATTAGAAATCTGTAATTTGAAAGATGGAATTTGAAAGATACATGGATCAGACTAAAGTCTGGATCAGACTCCTGGATCTGAATATATCCCCAGCTAAGGGCAATCGGGTGTGAAAGGTGTTTTGTTTTTGTTTTTTTGTTTTTTTTAAAAAAATAGCCTGCTAAGGTAAAAGTTTCAATGTAGCGTGATTGATTCAACGTCTTAGGCTACAGTCTTGTTTGTGAGATGACCTGTTGAGGTTGTTCCTTTCCCTTTATATTCTCTTGAGCTGTACCCCCAAATTGTAACAATTGGTATTGACGCCATTCTGCTGCCCAACATCACCCACAAGCCAGCACAAGAGATCACATTTCCATAATGGCGGTGATCAAATGATTTTGGACTACTAAAGAGAAATAGAAGATTATTGCATATATGCTCTAAAGCAATAAATAAAGACTTGGTAAAGCAGGGAAGTTACAACATTGCATTCTATCTATCATGATCACATCCGAAAACTGCAGTCTGTTAACCACCAATGTTTTATTAATTTGTCCAGTTTGCCCTTCCTTCCTTCCTTCCTTCCTTCCTTCCTTCCTTCCTTCCCTTTCTTTCTCTCTCTTTCCCCCTCAAAGATGTACCCTTTCTTTTGGTATAATCCAGCTGTCCAACTGTGATGTTTCAAAGAAAAACATGGTATGGGGCCAAGCCATAGTGGAATGGTCCCTGCCATCTTATTGAACCCTCCTGTCCTCGTCTGGTTAGCTAGACTTATAAGGAGAGACCTCACAATCTAGCTGAGCCGATGGAGGCACATTGTGGACTTGTAACCTTGCTCCTAATCCCATTTTTAAATCTGTGTTTCTCGGAAAGTCTGTAGTTTTTATTGAAGGGGCCATTCTCTGGGGCTACCTGTCGTTCGGGCAGCATCAATCATGTGATGCTTTCAGTTTAATTTACCATAAAATATAATTAATAATTGTGAATTTTTAGTTAAAAAAGAAGCACCGCAAGTCTGTCATTGTTCTTTGGGTTCCTGTTGTGAATTCCGTTCTTGGGCTCCATCCTGTGGTTGCGAATGGTATTTTTGGGAGTTCTGCTCTTGGGCTCCCTCTGGTGGTTTCAAGTGGAACTTAGCAGCTGCGTTCACTAATCGGTTCCCTGGCCTTTGTTATTTAACTGGGCTTTTGGCTGTAGTGGATGCCAGCTGTCAATGTATTTCCTGTGGATTCAGTCCTTTCCTGGAAGTTCTCTGTTGGCCAGTCCATTTTCAGCTTAAGATAAGTCTGCTAGCTTTTGGGTGTTTCCCTGCTTATGACCTTCTGTTCAGTTAATTTATGTCTCTTTTGTCCAGCTTGTCATGATGAAATATTCCGGCTAGTTGGAAGCTCTGGGGTCGCAGATTTGCCCCTCCACACCGTGAGTCGGTGTGGTGGTTATTTTTTGTAAACTCTGCGTGGACTTTTTAGTTTTTATACTGACCGCACAGTAGCCTTTTCTATCTCTGTCTATTTAAATAGTATTGGCCTCCTTTGCTAAAAAATCTAGTTTCATTTCTGAGTTTGTCATTTCCCTCTCCACTCACCGTCAATATTTGTGGCGGGCTATCTTCCTTTGGGGGTTTCTCTGAGGCGAGATAGTTTTCCGTTTCCATCTTCAGGGGTAGCTAGTTCTTAGGCTGTGCTGAGGCATCTAGGCAGAGTTAGGTACGCTCCACGGCTATTTCTAGTGTTGGTGTTAGGAGTAGGGATTGCGGTCAGTAAAGTTACCACCTCCTCAGAGCTAGTACATTATTTGTTTTACCCACCAGGTCATTTCAGTGCTGCTCCGTATTCACTAGGTCATATCAGTGATTACTGTCTGTGGAGCTGCTACCTCCTCTAAGTTTGTCCATGATTGGTTTTACCCACCAGGTCATCTCAGTACCGCTCCGTAACCACCAGGTCATAACAGTACAGCTGGCCCACAATGTGTTAAATGCATCTCAAAAGAGGGAAGAGAAAGTTCTGAGTCATTGTTTTTTTTTTCTTGTTGCTTGTTTCGTCCTTTCTTTTCCCCTTGATTTTTGGATGGTGCAGGAGCTTGGTACTGATATGGAGGTTCAGGGTCTATCTGCGCGTGTTGATCATCTCGCTGCTAGGGTACAGAGTATCCAAGACTATGTTGTCCAAACTCCTGTTTCTGAGCCTAGAATTCCTATTCCTGATTTGTTTTCTGGGGATAGATCTAGGTTTTTGAACTTCAAAAATAATTGCAGATTATTTTTTGCTCTGAGACCCCGTTCCTCTGGTGACCCCATTCAGCAGGTGAAGATTGTTATTTCTCTGCTGCGTGGCGACCCGCAGGACTGGGCATTCTCCCTTGAGCCAGGGAATCCTGCATTGCTCAATGTAGATTCATTTTTTTCAAGCACTTGGACTGCTTTATGACGAACCCAATTCTGTGGATCAGGCAGAAAAAATTTTGCTGGCTCTGTGTCAGGGTCAGGAAGCGGCAGAGATATATTGTCAGAAATTTAGAAAGTGGTCTGTGCTTACAAAATGGAATGAGGATGCCCTGGTGGCTATTTTCAGAAAGGGTCTTTCTGAAGCTCTTAAAGATGTTATGGTGGGGTTTCCCACGCCTGCTGGTTTGAGCGAGTCAATGTCTCTGGCCATTCTTCAGATTGATCGGCGCCTACGTGAACGTAAGGTGGTGCACCATATGGCGGTGTCCTCTGGGCAGAGTCCTGAGCCTATGCAATGTGATAGAGTTTTGACGAGAGCAGAACGGCAGGAGTTCAGACGTCAGAATGGGCTGTGTTTTTACTGTGGTGACGCTACTCATGCTATCTCCGACTGCCCGAAGCGAACTAAGAGGGTTGCTAGGTCGGTTACCATCAGTACTGTACAGCCTAAATTTCTCTTGTCTATTACCCTGATTTGCTCATTGTCGTCCTTTTCTGTAATGGCATTTGTGGATTCTGGCGCTGCCCTGAACTTAATGGACCTAGAATTTGCCAAGCGCTGTGGTTTTTCCTTGGAGCCTTTGCAGAGTCCTATTCCCTTGAGGGGGATTGACGCTACGCCATTGGCCAAGAATAAACCTCAGTACTGGACACAGTTAGCCATGAACATGGCTCCAGCACATCAGGAAAATATTCGCTTTTTGGTGTTGCATAATTTGCATGATGTGGTTGTGCTGGGGTTTCCATGGTTACAGGTACATAATCCAGTGCTGGATTGGAAATCTATGTCCGTGACTAGTTGGGGTTGTCAGGGGATACATAGTGACATTCCTCTGATGTCAATTTCCTCGTCCCCTTCTTCTGAAGTTCCTGAGTTTTTGTCGGATTTCCAGGATACATTTGAGGAGCCTAAATCCAGTCCTCTGCCTCCTCATAGGGACTGTGATTGCGCTATTAATTTGATTCCTGGCTGTAAGTTCCCTAAGGGTCGACTTTTCAATCTGTCTGTGCCAGAGCATGCCGCTATGCGGACTTATGTAAAGGAGTCCTTGGAGAAGGGGCATATTCGCCCGTCTTCGTCACCGTTGGGAGCGGGGTTCTTTTTTGTTGCCAAGAAGGATGGCTCCTTGAGGCCCTGTATAGATTATCGCCTTCTCAATAAGATCACGGTCAAATTCCAGTACCCTTTGCCTTTGCTCTCTGATTTATTTGCTCGGATTAAAGGGGCTAGCTGGTTTACCAAGATTGACCTTCGAGGGGCGTATAATCTGGTCCGCATCAAACAGGGTGATGACTGGAAAACAGCATTTAATACGCCCGAAGGCCATTTTGAATATCCTGTGATGCCTTTCGGGCTCTCTAATGCTCCATCTGTGTTTCAGTCCTTTATGCATGATATTTTCCGGGAGTATTTGGATAAATTTATGATTGTATATTTGGATGATATTTTGTTTTTTTCCGATGATTGGGAGTCTCATGTGAAGCAGGTCAGGATGGTATTTCAGATTCTTCGTGCTAATACACTGTTTGTGAAGGGGTCTAAGTGCCTTTTTGGAGTTCAGAAGTTTTTCTCCCTCGGCTATTGAAATGGACCCTGTTAAGGTCCAGGCTATTTATGATTGGACTCAGCCCACATCTGTGAAGAGCCTTCAGAAATTTTTGGGCTTTGCTAATTTTTATCGCCGCTTCATTGCTAATTTTTCTACTGTGGTTAAACCTCTGACCGATTTGACCAAGAAAGGTGCAGATGTGGTGAATTGGTCCTCTGCGGCTGTGGAGGCCTTTCAGGAGCTTAAGCGTCGTTTTACTTCTGCCCCTGTGTTGCGTCAGCCAGATGTTTCTCTCCCTTTTCAGGTTGAGGTTGACGCTTCTGAGATTGGGGCAGGAGCTGTTCTGTCTCAGAGAGGTTCTGATGGCTCTGTGTTGAAGCCGTGTGCTTTCTTCTCCAGAAAGTTTTCGCCTGCTGAGCGTAATTATGATGTCGGCAATCGGGAGTTGTTGGCTATCAGGGTGGATTGATTTAAATCACGCCGATTTTAATCATGATTTAAATCACTGATTTAAATCAAAAGGTTTTTTTAATATAAATCACGATTAAAATGAGAAGTGAGAGCAGTGCGCATGTGCGCCCATAGTTACACGGACGAAACTAGGGGCAACGATCTAACGCCAGGGTGAGGGGGGGACCCCAAAGTAAGTAAAAATCTTTTTTGTTTTACTATATGGCAATAGGTAGGTGTTTAAAAGCAGCATGTCTTAATTGTATAAACTATTAATAGCCTCCACATTTTGTTCATACTGCCCCTTTAATTCCACACTTCTAGCTTGGTTTCACTTTTGGTTTAGTTTCTTTTTCCATTCAGTTGACATGCCCAAACTTGTTGGATAGTCAGCATCCTACAGAAACCTCTGGAAGAGCATGGCATTGTGAATGTTACACATATACAGCCTTTATTCTACTGAGTTAAACAACTCCGCTTTATCTCATGATGGAAGAACCTTTGGATGGTAAAATATTTTCCTCAAAAAGCAGTTTATTGAAAAAAATCCGATTTAAATCAAAAAAATCCGATTTTTTTGATTTTTTTTAAAAAACATTGATTTTTATCCACCCTGTTGGCTATGAAGTGGGCATTCGAGGAGTGGCGACATTGGCTTGAGGGAGCCAAGCATCGTGTTGTGGTCTTGACCGACCATAAGAATCTGATTTACCTTGAGTCGGCCAAGCGGTTGAATCCTAGACAGGCTCGGTGGTCTTTGTTTTTCTCCCGTTTTGATTTTGTGGTCTCCTATCTTCCGGGATCTAAGAATGTAAAGGCTGATGCCTTGTCTAGGAGTTTCTTGCCTGATTCTCCTGGTGTCCGTGAGCCGGCTGGTATTCTCAAGGAGGGGGTGATTCTTTCTGCTATCTCCCCTGATTTGCGGCGGGTGCTTCAGGAGTTTCAGGCTGATAGACCCGACCGCTGTCCTGTGGGTAAATTGTTTGTTCCTGATAGATGGACTAGTAAGGTGATTTCTGAGATTCACTGTTCGGTGTTGGCTGGTCATCCTGGGATCTTTGGAACCAGAGATTTGGTTGCCAGGTCCTTTTGGTGGCCTTCTTTGTCACGGGATGTGCGTTCCTTCGTGCAGTCCTGTGGGATTTGTGCCCGGGCTAAGCCCTGCTGTTCTCGTTCTAGTGGGTTGCTTTTGCCTTTGCCTATCCCTGAGAGGCCCTGGACGCATATTTCCATGGATTTTATTTCTGGTCTTCCTGTTTCTCAGAAGATGTCTGTCATCTGGGTGGTTTGTGACCGGTTTTCTAAAATGGTCCATTTGGTACCTTTGCCTAAGTTGCCTTCCTCCTCTGATTTGGTTCCTTTGTTTTTCCAGCATGTGGTTCGTTTGCATGGTATTCCGGAGAATATTGTGTCTGACAGACGTACCCAGTTTGTTTCTAGGTTTTGGCGGTCCTTTTGTGGTAGAATGGGCATTAATTTGTCTTTTTCTTCGGCGTTTCACCCTCAGACAAATGGACAGACGGAGCGAACCAATCAGACCTTGGAAACCTATTTGAGATGCTTTGTGTCTGCTGATCAGGATGATTGGGTTACCTTCTTGCCGTTGGCCGAGTTTGCCCTTAATAATCAGGCTAGTTCGGCTACTTTGGTTTCGCCTTTTTTTTGTAATTTCAGTTTTCATCCTCGTTTTTCTTCAGGGCAGGTTGAGCCTTCGGACTGTCCTGGGGTAGATTCTGTGGTGGACAGGTTGCAGCAGATTTGGACTCATGTGGTGGACAATTTAACATTGTCTCAGGAAAAGGCTCAACGTTTTGCTAACCGCCGTCGGTGCGTTGGTCCCCGGCTTCGGGTTGGGGATTTGGTCTGGTTGTCTTCTCGTCATGTTCCTATGAAGGTCTCTTCCCCTAAGTTTAAACCTCGTTTTATTGGTCCTTATAGTATTTCGGAAATTATCAATCCGGTGTCTTTTCGTTTGGCCCTTCCAGCTTCGTTTTCCATTCATAATGTGTTCCATAGATCTTTGTTGCGGAGATATGTGGTGCCCATGGTTCCCTCCGTTGACCCTCCTGCTCCGGTGTTGGTTGAGGGGGAGCTGGAATATGTGGTGGAGAAGATTTTGGATTCTCGTCTTTCAAGGTGGAAACTTCAGTATCTGGTCAAGTGGAAGGGTTATGGCCAGGAGGATAACTCTTGGGTTTTTGCCTCCGATGTCCATGCTGCCGATTTGGTACGTGCTTTTCATTTGGCTCGTCCCGATCGGCCTGGGGGCTCTGGTGAGGGTTCGGTGACCCCTCCTCAAGGGGGGGGGTACTGTTGTGAATTCCGTTCTTGGGCTCCATCCTGTGGTTGCGAATGGTATTTTTGGGAGTTCTGCTCTTGGGCTCCCTCTGGTGGTTTCAAGTGGAACTTAGCAGCTGCGTTCACTAATCGGTTCCCTGGCCTTTGTTATTTAACTGGGCTTTTGGCTGTAGTGGATGCCAGCTGTCAATGTATTTCCTGTGGATTCAGTCCTTTCCTGGAAGTTCTCTGTTGGCCAGTCCATTTTCAGATTAAGATAAGTCTGCTAGCTTTTGGGTGTTTCCCTGCTTATGACCTTCTGTTCAGTTAATTTATGTCTCTTTTGTCCAGCTTGTCGTGATGAAATATTCCGGCTAGTTGGAAGCTCTGGGGTCGCAGATTTGCCCCTCCACACCGTGAGTCGGTGTGGTGGTTATTTTTTGTAAACTCTGCGTGGACTTTTTAGTTTTTATACTGACCGCACAGTAGCCTTTTCTATCTCTGTCTATTTAAATAGTATTGGCCTCCTTTGCTAAAAAATCTAGTTTCATTTCTAAGTTTGTCATTTCCCTCTCCACTCACCGTCAATATTTGTGGCGGGCTATCTTCCTTTGGGGGTTTCTCTGAGGCGAGATAGTTTTCCGTTTCCATCTTCAGGGGTAGCTAGTTCTTAGGCTGTGCTGAGGCATCTAGGCATAGTTAGGTACGCTCCACGGCTATTTCTAGTGTTGGTGTTAGGAGTAGGGATTGCGGTCAGTAAAGTTACCACCTCCTCAGAGCTAGTACATTATTTGTTTTACCCACCAGGTCATTTCAGTGCTGCTCCGTATTCACTAGGTCATATCAGTGATTACTGTCTGTGGAGCTGCTACCTCCTCTAAGTTTGTCCATGATTGGTTTTACCCACCAGGTCATCTCAGTACCGCTCCGTAACCACCAGGTCATAACAGGTTCCGCTTTTATGGCATTCACTATTATTATTATTATTATTATTTATTATTATAGCGCCATTTATTCCATGGCGCTTTACATGTGAGGAGGGGTATACATAATAAAAACAAGTACAATAATCTTAAACAATACAAGTCACAACTAGTACAGGAGGAGAGAGGACCCTGCCCGTGAGGGCTCACAATCTACAAGGGATCGGTGAGGATACAGTAGGTAAGGATAGAGCTGGTCGTACAGTGGTTTGGTTGATCGGTGATTACTGCAGGTTGTAGGCTTGCCGGAAGAGGTGGGTCTTCAGGTTCTTTTTGAAGGTTTCGATGGTAGGTGAGAGTCTGATATGTTGTGGTAGAGAGTTCCAGAGTAGGGGTGATACGCGAGAGAAATCTTGTATGCGATTGTGGGAAGAGGAGATAAGAGGGGAGTAGAGAAGGAGATCTTGTGAGGATCGGAGGTTGCGTGCAGGAAAGTACCGGGAGACGAGGTCACAGATGTATGGAGGAGACAGGTTGTGGATGGCTTTGTATGTCATGGTTAGGCTTTTGTACTGGAGTCTCTGGGTAATGGGGAGCCAGTGAAGGGATTGACAGAGGGAAGAGGCCGGGGAATAGCGGGGGGACAGGTGGATTAGTCGGGCAGCTGAGTTTAGAATAGATTGGAGGGGTGCAGAGTGTTCGAGGGGAGGCCACAGAGCAGGAGGTTACAGTAGTCGAGGCGGGAGATGATGAGGGCATGGACTAGGGTTTTTGCAGATTCTTGGCTTAGGAATGTACGGATCCGTGAAATATTTTTGAGTTGAAGGCGGCAGGAAGTGGAAAGGGCTAGGATATGCTATTTGAAGGAGAGATCAGTGTCAAGGATTACCCCGAGGCAGTGAGCTTGTGGCACTGGGGAGAGTGGGCAGCCGTTTACTGTAATGGATAGGTTCGTTGGGGCGGTCGCGTGAGATGGGGGGGGGGGGGGGGGAAGACAATGAATTCTGTTTTGTCCATGTTAAGTTTTAGAAATCTAGCGGAGAAGAAGGATGAAATAGTGGACAGACATTGAGGGATTCTATGCAGTAACCACCAAATGGACACAAACCTACAAGCTCTTGATCAAGAGTAATAAACCCTGCAATACTGTGTGGTTCTCTCAGCGATCTCCTATTACGCCCAGTCTCTGAAGCTTGGGTCAGTCACTTCACAGGCAGGTGCATGTCCCAGTATAACACAATAGGCACCTGCTGTGTATGAAGTAGGCTCATCATCTTCTGATATAATGCTTTTGGAGTTATAACCTATATTCTTGTGATATCCTTTTTTTGGAAACCTTGTATTTTAATCATCTTCTGAGCCTGAGCCTAAGGGAGTAAATAAGGAAGTTATCTGTTCTGGACGTGGTTTTTTTTTTGTTTTGTTTTTTAAATAAATCCCCATATAAAATACTGCTGTAATGTTACATCAAGAGGAAATTAATAGGATTCTCACAGTGGTTGCTGTAGCTGAATGTAGATACAGCGGATGTTAATTCTCTTTATTTTTAACCTTTTTAAAGTCCTAAATTGATGGTTTTGCCATGAGCTGCACAATCCATTTATTTTATTTTTCTTCTTTAGCTGCTTCAGATTTTTATAATATTTCTGTTCACATTTAGGGGTTTTCAAAAGATATTAAAGTTCCAAAAAGTCGTTACCTGGGTTACATCAAGGATTATGAGGGAGCCACTTTGATGGAGTGTGAACTTAATCCTCGAATTCCCTACACTGAGCTCTCCCATATTATTAAAAAACAAAAAGAGGTATGTGTGGGTTTTATTTGTTTGTTTTTTTTTTTACTGTATTGCCCCATTCAGAAATATACAGCAATTAGCCCCCTAGAGTATTTATGACCACCACTTGCCCCATAAATGTAGCACTCAATTTGTACTAATCTCCTTTGTCTTGGCCCTATCCAGTAATAATGCCACCACCTTGGTCCCCATCCTTCTGCAAAAAAAAAAAAAAATTCTCACCTGTCCTTGCTCCTACGACATGCAGCGCCCTTTTCCTCCTCCATGACATAAGATACGCTTTTGCTTTACATCAATTGGGCACATCTACTGCAACATGTGAACACATTCTTAGAGTACTAGGAATCTGATTCGCTAAGCTTGTCATTCTCCGTAAGTGATAATGTTTTCAATTGATTTCAGATAATTAAGAAACTGATTGAGCGCCGACAAGCGCAGATCCGCAAAGTGTACCCCGGGCTCACTTGTTTCAAAGAAGGGGTGCGACAGATTCCAGTAGAATGCATACCTGGCATACGTAAGTTCAAGTGCAGTTTGTTGGTCTCTATCAGAGAACTAATAAATATGCAGAACTGACATTTCTTCTTGTTTCAGGAGAAACTGGATGGAAGCCATCTTGCAAAGAAAAAGGGTGAGTGAGTGCTAAACTGTGCTACAGTTAATTGTCATATCCTTACCAACCACCATGCCAATAAAAGTATGCACTAACATAAGACTGAAGCAGCACATACTCCTGTTTTACCCCAATCATCCTTCATCTGCTTTATACAAGCCAAATGTATGTGCTTCGTTATTGCATACGGGTATATAGAAAGGCGGGGGACACCCTGATGTGAATCGCCTTCACTAGCCACTGAGGAGAGCTTCTGTTCGTGAACCTGTAACTTATCAGGGTCTTGGGACAAGGTTCACTATAACTTGACACTTGCTGATTCCAAGCTCTGCTCCTGATAGGCTTAGGGGTCCAGTGGGTGGTGGTTCTTAGTGATTGACAGCTATTCCTCCATGTCCAGTCATACAGTCTATGAGACTGCTCACTGGACTCCTAAATCCAAAGTAATAAGTTTACAAAGCATATATTGTGTGTGTGTGTGTGTGTGTGTATGTATGTATGTATATATATATATATATATATATATATATATATATATATATATATATATATATATATATATATATTACTTACGGGGGTCATCCACTACTAGAGCAACAACTTCTCAATCTGAATATTTGCCCCGTTAACATAAAAACACTGGCTGCACCGTTTCAGCAGTGTCGGAACTCTCGTTCCTGGGACTCACGTGAGGTTATCATGTGAGCCCTGCTCCCAATCAGCGTTTGCATCACTGTCCCCCGCCTTCGGACTTATAAGTAATCAAGAGCAAGTGAGCTTCCCACCTCTTGATTACTTATTCGTCTGAAGGTGGGAACAGAGATGCCAACGCTAATCGGGCGCAGGGCTCTTGTGGCAAAACCACCTCATGTGAGACCTGGGAACGTGAAAGCCAACGCCGGAGGGGAGTATAGGTGTTTTTATTTTAACGGGGGCAAACATTCATGTTGAGAAGGGGTTGTCCTACTAGTGGATGACCCCTTTAACCTCCAGCAGGTTCCATTCATCACAATGTAAATCCACAAGGATGATAACATCTGTATACAGTATATCGGTTTTTTTTTTTATCCCCAGGAAGGAAATTAAAGACCCAGACCAGTTGTATAATGTCCTGAAGAACTTGCTAGCTCAGATTAAGGTAATAGCTTGGCAGAGCTAAGAACTTGTGTATTATTTAACTACATCTCCTTTTCAGGCACCATTTGCAGGCAGGGATATAGCACTTTGAGCAGTAAATCTGCTCTTGCCTTCATTATCTCGTCTCCTGTTCTGCGCTCCTCCGAGAGGGCTCCTCACAAATCACACAGTTAGAGCACTATTAATGACTGCGCTCTCGCAGGCAGGACTCGTTTGTAAGATGTCTAATGAGATCTGCATACTGTGCTGCCATGGCACCAGTCTTCCCATACAGTTTTGTTGCTGGCCATGTACCGTAATTGCAGATAAATCACCTTTAAGCCATACTAGACGCAGGAGCAGTTGATGTGCAATGTATGTAGCTTCCAGTTAGTTTCTACTGATTTTTATTTATATATTTTTTTTCATGTTACTGGTAAAGACTTGGTTTTCTAACACATCGCAGTTTACTTCCCTGGTTTTCGCTGAACATCTCTAATAACTGTAGCAGGAAGAGCGGTCAGGAATAATTTTATATTTGAAGCCTAAACCGATTAATTTGGATTTCCATTTATCTTCAGACACACCCAAGTGCTTGGCCTTTCATGGAACCTGTGAAGAAATCTGAGGCTCCAGATTACTATGAAGTTATCCGGTTTCCAATTGGTAAGGTCCCTTTACTCCAGATAAAATGAACAGTATCTAGGTTACTAGTCTCCAACATTTGGTTGTCTAGTTGCTGCAAACTACAACTCCCATCATTCACCAACAGCCACATCTGGGTTTGGGATTAGGAGAGCTCAGATAATCACTATGGGGGCCATGTATATTAACCCCTTCCTGACATCAGCCATAGAAGTACAGCACAAGTTGGGAGCGGCCCTTAGGCACCTACTGCGACATGATCGCACTGTGCTAATGTGGTGGAGGCAGCCAGGGGTCTGCTGTAGTATGTAATATAAGCTATTGGACAACCACAGGTTCAATCTGTCCCCTAAGGGAACTAAAGAAAAAAAAAAATAAATAAACTTGAGCGATTATTACAAAAACATAACTTTGGATCTGACACCCCCTACCCCCATCCCTATCATTTTTATTATTAAAAAAAAAAAAAAAGATGGTAAAAAATATAAAGATGTTAAATATACCGTATTTTGCGGTTTATAAGACTCACCCCAAATTTTGGGGAGGAAAATAGGAATAAAAAGAAAATATTTTAATAAAATGGTGGTTCATCTTATAGTCCACTTCTATGGTAGCTTACCTAGGGGACAGTGGAGTGGGGTCCCAGGAGGCAGGGTCACTGCTGCAGGAACCTGGCGGCAGAGGTAGGAGTGGGGCAGCAACGAGAGCTCAATCTGTGCATATGCTGCCTCCAGCGATCATTTTCCCAAAGTCAGCCACATTGAAAACCATGAAAAGTGTGGGGAGCTCCAGGCTTACAAAATGTCAACGGAGCCCCCAGATCTACAAACACCCCCTCCTACCAGCCTGGGGCTTGCAGCATCGCCCCACTTCAACCTTCGCCAGCTTCTTGCAGCAGCAACTCTGGAACCCTGCTCCACCATTGACTGGTAAGCTGCATTCGGATTATAAGGCCCCCCTCCCCTCATACAGCTATATCAACCGAAAAATCCAAAAAGTTATGACACCTGGAAGAAGGGAAGGAAAAAAGTAAAATTCAAAACATAATTGATTAGTTGAGGAGGAGGTTAATGGGACTCTGTCAGCACAGAATGACTGTTCAAACTACGTACCGCCACTCGGTGCACCATTGGTGTGGCCAAACATTTATCCACAGCTTCCCACCTGTTTGTTTTTCCTTTACTCTCACCCACCCCCTTCTGTGATTGACAACCCTGTCTTCATAGAGCCAGAGAATGGTGGAGATTGAGGGAAAACAAGTCGGTGGGAAGGTGTGTGTGTGTATATAAATGACTTGTCCCGCCATAATGCACCGAGTGCCTGTGCTTTGTCAGCTCAGAATGACTGTTCGAGACGAGTTAAGTCCATTTTAAGCTTTGCTGTCTATTGCAGGATGTGTAGTTGTGTGTCCTGTAAGTATTTGTATGTGCCTCATCTGTGTGTCATGCCTCATTATAGATCTGAAGACGATGACGGAACGGCTGAAAAACCGATACTATGTGACCAAGAAGATCTTCATTGCTGACCTGCAGAGAATAATCACCAATTGCCGAGAGTACAACCCCCCAGACAGCGATTATTGCAAGTGTGCCAACACATTGGAGAAGTTCTTCTACTTCAAGCTGAAGGAAGGCGGCCTGATAGAAAAATAGCTTGTTCTGCTCATTCCAACTCTGCATCAACTATTCCATTCCAACTTCATGAACTTTGTCTCGCCGAAAGCCTCAATGGCAAGATTGCCTTATGAATTCTGCAAAACTGTCTGTGTTCGTGTAAGTTTACCACCCTGGACAAATGGTGAGAGCTCCTTCACCAAGAAGGGAAATCGCCACTGACACCATAGTGTGTGGCAGTCGTCCCCCACAAGGATGATTTATCAGACTTATTTCTTGAAGTCCTCTGCACTTTTGGGGGCTGCGGCACTTTATTTTATCTCTTTTTTTTTTTTTTTTTTTTTTGCCACAGAGCGGCAAAACCGCAACTGTTTACAGGACTAACGGAGCGTCCATTCATTCCACGGGATCATTAAGAACGTGAAATCTTGAAGTATAATTTATTAGGAAGCGTGCATACAAATAATGCAGGTCATGTCTGAGGGGTGTTTTTTTTTTTTTTTTTTTTTTTTTTTTCAAATGATTGATTTACATTGTGATCCTCGGAACCTACTGAAGGTTTAGAGTAACAGTAAATCTGGAGGGTTTACAATGCGCCAGGAGTAGACTGCCCTCAAATACCTGAGAATCGTAAAAGTGACTGATGAGGCCAAAATTTGAAATTAACTGTGATATTGAACTGGTTGGGGTCCTTCTAGAAATCCACTTTTTTTCCCCCTTTTCCCACTACTGCTCCTCCAGCAGTAGGACCCTCACGATCTACCGGTATACATACTACAGTGCAACTCTGCAGTGCGCCATGTCGTTCAGGATATGTAACTTTGTGGTTCTATTTTTTCCTGTAGCTGCAGTGAGGAACTTTGCTTTAACAAGAAATCTTTCTGTAAGGCTAGGTTCACATTGCGTTAACAGCAGCTCGTTCAACACTTACGTTAACGGGCTGCTGTTAACGCAAGTGCCGGTATGGCTGCCCGCTAGCGCAGATAGAGCATCTGCTAGCTCTATCTGCGCTAGCGGTGACGGACCCGGAAACGCTGCAACCCACGTCTCGGGGTCCGTCACTCAATGACGGCACATCCCTAACGCACGCCCATTGTGGGCGTGCGCTAGCGATGCGTCCGACATTACATTCAATAGCGGCGTTAGCGGACTACGTTACACCGCGTCATGCTATGGTGTAACGTAGTCCGTTTAACGGACGCGCAGAACGCAATGTGAACCTGGCCTAACACGTCTAATTGTTTCAGGATTAAAGGGTAGCTACGTTTTGGGGGGGTTTTCTTAAATATCTTTTATATGTTGAAGTCCCTGGTTAGTAGTGTTGAGTGGTCACGGTATGGGTCCTGACTAGTGATGAGCGAACGTACTTGGATAACGTGTTATCAGAGTATCTTGTTCGTGCTCGTACATTATACGTTCGTGTCCCCGCGGCTGCATCATTTGCGGCTGTTAACAGCCTCAACACATATGGGGGATTCCCTATCATACAGTCAATCTCGGCATATGTTGAGGCTTTCTAGCAGCCACAAATAATGCAGCCGCGGGGACTCGAACGTAATAAACAAGCTTGAACAAGATACTCTGATAATACCCGAGCATGCTCGGATAAGACGTTATCTGAGGACGTTTGCTCATCACTAGTCCCGTCATCTTTATTAATCGCTTAATCCAAGGTTCAGAAACACTCTGCTTTCCTTTTGAGTGCGGAACGATGTATGGGATTAATAGAAAGTCTATGAGCCTGATTCACAATTTCCTGGAGATTTCTCAATTTACTTTATCTTGTGGTATTCATAGAATTTGACGCAAAAAAAAAATAAAAAAATCAATCATGGTTCACCTGGTTCATGAATATTACAAAAAAGGAAAAAGGATTTTTTTATTTTTTTTTTTGATCTTGACATTTTTTTTACCTTTCAGTGCAAAAAAAAAAAGCACGCTTTATCAAATTAGTGCAAAATTGGCATATATTAAATCACTCCAGAGGCAGTGGAGCAAATTTGCATCAAATTTTGCAACCTTTTTAAAGTCACAATTGATGAATCGGCAAAATAACGTCTGCCAAACTCTGCCCATAACAGTGAACATGAAAAAAAAAAACAGGCAAACGCATAAAACAGACTTAAAAAAAAAAAAATGAGAATCTTGACAGCATGTTTTTGCTTTGTGAGGGCCGAGACCTTGATTCCATTGATATGTCACTAGGCTGTGTGTTGTTTCAATAAAATCAGTGTTTTATTAGCAGGAGATTACTTCAGGGCTACCCCCTTACCCCGACAAGTAATTAGCAGCTTTCTGCCTATGCACAGTGAACACAGAAAGCTGGCAACCAGGGCTTTGGGTGGGTTATATACAGGGCTCAACATTCTGAGCACTGCTAGATCTGCAGTAGAGAAAACTTATGCAGACCAGCAAGAGACACAGTTGGAATCAGAGTCTCGCCCCCTGCGTCATGATGCTAACACCAAAAAACTAGATAAAGGCGTAGGTGCAATAATGAATCGTGCCCTATGGGTTTGTGTAATGCTGAACAGGGGCTGTAACATATCAACAAATGTTTAGTTTATCCCTTTTTTTAGAGATCTTAAAGGTTAACCAATTAGACTTGACTCTGGCCATACCCTACACTGACTTTCAGGTCTGTACATTTTCTGGAATTCGATCCGTGTAGATATGTGTTACTTATGCGTTGCTGTTTCCCTACATAACCGCGACCATACCAGACTTACCGGTTTGCAGCCATGGTTGTTTTACCTTCACCTCTGAGTTGAAGTAATTAGTTGGACTTGTCCTCGAAAGGAAAACTTTACAATTTAATAGCTGCCGATATTGTGGGGAACAGCTAGGTTGCACAGTACTGCACATGTACTAGAGCTGCTCATGTCAGCCCATCATTAACGCATGTATGGGCCGAAAGAGGGTCACATACCGCGAAGAGAATGATTCTTAGACAACACCATGGCAGTATAATGCAGGCACCACATGGGCAGCTAAGCCCTGAAGTACCTGAAGGTGACTAGATCGGAGTCATGTCAGAGCCCCGTGTACCCTCACAAGACAGTACAGATTCTGTAAGCCGTGCCATGTTCTTCAGGACCCTCATCTTCCCCTCAACTGTTGTCTACTATTGCAGTAACATGAGAATGACAGTATTATTGAACTTTATATCTTACGGTATTACAGATCCAAACTAATAGAATCTAGATGGCCCAATTGAGATAAATAACGATCATTAATCAGACCCATCCCTCGCAAAGTGCCAGTCAGGGGTGCAGTATTGTGATAACTGCCTGAAAGTGAACATGTCACTCCACAGAAGCAGAAAGTGCTTTCTTTTTTTTGTGTTTGGGCGATACTGTAGCCACAATTTTAAGGCCGGATGCACCTATTCCACGGTCCTGTGATTCGCGGACCTGCTGTGGGTCTCCTGATACCAATGCTACCCAAATACGAGGTTGTCCAGGTCCGCTCAGGAGACCCACCGCTGGTCCATGCTGGAAACGCCGATGTGTAATTTCATCCTGACTTGAATACGGTTGATATGTAATACCGACACAGCCAGTGGTCGAGAGTGACGCTGTTTCTTAAAAATAATAACCTTTAAACCGCCCATTGATAAAAATGCCATAAGTCCAGTGTTGGGAAGTATCACCAGAGGCGATTCCAGGATTATGGTTGGGTCATGGTGATGGCCGCCTGGCAGCACTGCAGTCGCGTTTCAGGCTTGGTCCTCTGGCGGCAGTGGAAGCAGGAACATTTTAATGTTCATTGTAAATGTGTGTGATTGTCATTATCCATTAATGTTGTGACTGTGCACGGTATGAAGGTTTATGATGTAGGTCAATGGGCTTTCTTATCTTTCTATAAAAAACAATGGGACCAGGTCCCAGAGGGGACATGGATATATTTCTATTGTAAAGTCTTACACTTGTACTTTCTCTGGGATACCTTCCTGCTGGACGAAAGCAGCATCTAATGTGGCTGTGTGAACCCGTCCTCATAAGAACCGATTAAATTGTTATTATGTGCTCTACCTTTATCAGTTGTACTGACTCTGCCCAGAGTGGTTTTCTCACTTCTGCTATTTGCACTTTTGTACACTTGGTCGGACTGCACCACTTGCATAATCCGTGCATTGGCTGCCTGTTCAGTATTTTACCTTGGCATCAGTGTCTTTGTATCCTTGGTCTATATACTGTGCGTACATGAATGTCATGCTGTCCATACTGTTCAATAAAGATTGGTGTAAAACCTGTTACACAAAAAAGTATTCTGTTGTACATGTCACTTTTTTTTTTATTTACAGCAGTTATATGGACACTTGGGGCCCGATGCAGGAAGCCTGGCATTCATGCCTATGTTGAGGCGTTGTGCTGGACTCAAGACATTCCTGATTCATAAAGAGGCATATACCTCTTCGTGAATTTCTAGCGTGACACAAGTGGCGTGGCCGCTCACCACATCTCCTATTCCGATCGCTGCTGGAATAAGATTTGTGGTATAGTGAACGCTGCTGCTCATCTTGAATATGAAGACCGGTTGTCGCCATGCCCGTGCCCCAACACTTTCCATTTCAGCGAAGCTAAGGGAAACTCGTGAATATGCCAGAGGTCTCAAAATGTCGGCGCAGCTCTTGGGTACACCTAAATTTTGTGACTTTTCAAAGCTTTTACCCTGGAATTGTGTAAAAGCTTTGATGCATCGCACCCACAGGATTTACCAGAATTGTCTAGTTGGTGGTCATTCCTCCTTGCCACATATTTGGACAAATAAATCCTCTAACCTTGTTCTATATGCACAGAAGGCCTTAGGTGGGTGTAGGGCGAGGCTGAATGAGAGTTGGTTGCACATGTCCATTGCGCTCTCCGTTGAAGTCTATATGCTTTATGGGAACGGCCAAATAACATTGCTTTCAGGCATGGAGGAATCCAGAAGACAGGCGAGTGATGCGCTAATGAAGATGGCTCTTAAGAAAACGCCTTTAAACGGAATCGGTCATGTTGTACATGCAGTCTGATCTATGATCAGCATGGTATGGAGAAAGGACAATCTGAGCAGAATGATTATATAGGTTTGTTGGAAAGGAATAATTATAAGGATTTTCTATCTGCAAATACTGTAAATGAAATGCAATAAAAAAAAATTGCATTGCATTCGCACCGATGTTAATCAATGAGTCAGTGCTGATCGGCCAGTTTTTCATCGGCTGTAATTGGGCTGAGGGAAAAATCGCAGCATGCTGCCATTGGCTGTGTATATCGGACGAAACTTGCCAATGCAAGATAGTGGGTCAGAGAAAAACATCACATGCCATCTGTATGCCATCCGAATTTCACGCACACCTCTCAAAGGAACCAAGAAATGGCATCAGCCAAGTACAGTAACTTCACAGCCAGAACCCGACAAGATATACAGAGATAATACGTGGATATCCTGCAGATATGTAATTACACTACCCCCCCCCCCTCCAGGCACACATTATAAACTTTAACATTTTAGTGCATTTTCTGTGGAGTTTATTCTTTAGATTTGTTTATCCAGATAAATGACTTATGGTGCCCCCTATTTTATGAAACCAGCAAAGGTAAAGCAGAGAGCTGATACCGGGCTGGGAAGATCCATGGTTATTGGGCCCTTCCCAGCCTAAAAATACAAGACCGCAGCCACCCCAGAAGTGGTGCATCCAATGAGATTTCGCCTTCCCGATTGCCCTGATGCATTGGCAAACGGGGACAATGGGGCTTGAAGCTGATGTCGGCTGCGAAGTGTCCAGGAACACAGCTGACATCAAACTTTTGTGTTAGTAATGGAGAGGTTGAGAGGAGTCTTTTCAGACACCCCCCCATTACTAACCAAGTAATAAGTCAGAAACACACACAAAAAAACTTATTTAAAACAACACTCCCCAACACTTTCCCTGGTCCACAGTTTTATTAGAAAATACCCATAAACCATGCAAGTCTGATGTAATCCACAATTCGAGAAACCTGAAAAACACTAAATAGAAAAATAAGACACTGTTCCTTGTTCACGAATTTATTAATATAAAAAATGTCCATAGACCAGCGCTTCTATTATGTAAAAAATGATAAAACTGCATTGCATATAGATGTCATTTGGACACTAGACGAGAAAAAAAAATTGCACACTGGCATAGACTCGCATGACGTATGGAATGACATACTTGTGATACTCGTCCAGTGATTTTTTTTTTTTTTTTTAATATGCAGGTGTGAATGAAGGCTAACTTTTATTTGTTGAAATCCCAGTTTCTACATGAGTCCAGTGGGCGGTCCTAGTAGTGACTGACAGCTCTCAGTATTTAGTCATCACTACCAGAGCCGCCTACTGGACTCACATGGATACAAACAGCAGGGATATCAATGACTAAGGCTACTTTCACACTAGCGTCGGGCCGAGGTTCCCGACGCTAGCGTTGTCTCCGCCGCACAACTGGGGCAGCGGATGCATTTTTCCAGCGCATCCGCTGCCCCATTGTGAGGTGCGGGGAGGTGGGGGCGGAGTTCCAGCCGCGCATGCGCAGTCAGAAAAAGCGGTCCGTCGGGAGCAAAAAACGTTACATGTAACGTTTTTTGCTCCCGATGGTCCGCCACAGCACGGCGCAACCGTCGCACGACGGTTGCGACGTGTGTCATTGCGTCGCAAATGCGTCGCTAATGTTAGTCAATGCAGAAAAAACACATCCTGCAAGCACTTTTGCAGGATGCGTTTTTTCGGCAAAACAACGCATTGGAATGTAATGCAGTTAACGCCAGTGTGAAAGTAGCCTAATATTTACTGTAATTTTTCCAACAAAAATGTGATCATCTCCTGCTCTGTAACATCCGGCCTGTAGACCAGATACGGTTATCAAAATGATGGGTTCCAACTTGATATTGATATTTTCCTACTGATTTCAGGTGAAAAGCACGCGGCGGCCTATAGTGTGGGGTTGTTGGGCTGCAGCTTCGCTCTGCTCCAGGAGCTCCAGGGCCACCAACTGAAGATGGCAATGTAGAAGTCTTAGGCTATGTTCACACTTTGCGGTTTTTGCTGCGGATCCGCAGCGGATTTGCAGCTGCGGATCCGCAGCCGTTTTCCATGCAGGGTACAGTACAATGTTACCCTATGGAAAACAAAAACCGCTGTGCCCACTTTGCGTTTTTCCGCTTGAAAATCAGCGCGGATTTTCTGCGGAAAAAAAGAAGCATGTCAATTCTTTCTGCGGATTCCGCAGCGGTTTTCCACCTGCACCAATAGGAAAGTGCAGTTGGAAACCCGCAGTGGAATCCGCAGTAGAAACCGCAGTGAAAACCACCGCGGTTTTGCACTGCGGTTTTTCCAAATCCGCAGCTGAAAAATCTGCAGCAAAAAAAGGATAGTGTGAACAAGGCCTTAGGGTATGTGTCCACGTTCAGGATTGCATCAGGATTTGGTCAGGATTTCTCATCAGTATTTGTAAGCCAAAACCAGGAGTGGGTGATAAATGCAAAAGTGGTGCATATGTTTCTGTTAGGCTGGAGTCACACTTGGCGTAAGACAATACGCCACGTATTATACGTCCGTACTACGGCCGTAATACGGAGAAATGTTCCCAAAATAGTGATCCGTAGTCAGGGTGTGTCAGCGTATTTTGCGCATGGCATCCTCCGTATGTAATCCGTATGGCATCCGTACTGCGAGATTTTCTCGCAGGCTTGCAAAACCGACATCTAATGGATTTATGTGCTCAAATGTTCATTAAAACATATATACAGTATATATATATATATATATATATATATATATATATATATATGTCATTGAGACACATATATATATATTCTGTATTTAGATTTCATTCAGCGCGATATCTGTGAACAGCCGGTAATTCAATTGCCGGCTTTTCATTTCTCCTGCACAAACCCGACAGGATATGAGACATGGTTTACATACAGTAAACCATCTCATATCCCCTTTTTTTTGCATATTCCACACTACTAATGTTAGTAGTGTGTATGTGCAAAATTTCAGCGCTGTAGCTGCTGAAATAAAGGGTTAAATGGCGGAAAAAATTGGCGTGGGCTCCCGCACAATTTTCTCCGCCAGAATGGTAAAGCCAGTGACTGACGGCAGATATTAATAGCCTAGAGAGGGTCCATGGTTATTGCCCCCCCCCCCGTGGCTAAAAACATCTGCCCCCAGCCACCCCAGAAAAGGCACATCTGGAAGATGCGCCTATTCTGGCACTTGGCCACTCTCTTCCCACTCCCGTGTAGCGGTGGGATATGGGGTAATGAAGGGTTAATGCCACCTTGCTATTGTAAGGTGACATTAAGCCAGATTAATAATGGAGAGGCGTCAATTATGACACCTATCCATTATTAATCCAATTGTTGGAAAGGGTTAAAAAACACACACACACATTATTAAAAAGGATTTTAATGAAATAAACACAGCGGTTGTTGTAATAATTTATTGTTCTCTCAATCCATTTCCAGGCCCTCGCTTGGCAAAATAATAAACGCACAAGATACATACCTTCTGGTGAACCGTCTCGTCCCACGAAGTAATCCATCTGAAGGGGTTAACTAATATTACAGGCACGAGCTGCGATAAACCACTCGCTCGTGCCTGTAATCCCCGGGTGCTGAAAGGAAAGCAGTGATCTACACTTACATTGAGTCGCGGTGAGGCGCCCTCTGGTGGATGTTCTCATGAACTGCAGCCTGGGAACTTTTTCCCACGCTCCAGGTCATATGAGGACATCCACCAGGGGGCGCCTCACCGCGACTGAAGGAAATGTAGGTCAATGACCTACATTTCATTCATTCGCCGGGGATTATAGGCACGGAGCACCGCTGCATTTAGCAGGGCTCCTGCCTGTAATATTAGTTAACCCCTTCAGATGGATTACCTCGTGGGACCTGACAGTTTATCGGAGGGTATGTATATTGTGCGTTTATTATTTTGCCAAGCGAGGGTTTGCAAATGGATTGCGAGAACAATAAATTATTACAACAACCGCTGTGTTTATTTCATTAAAATCCTTTTTAATCATGTGTGTGTGTGTTTTTTAACCCTTTCCAACAATTGGATTAATAATGGATAGGTGTCATAATTGACGCCTCTCCATTATTAATCTGGCTTAATGTCACCTTACAATAGCAAGGTGGCATTAACCCTTCATTACCCCATATCCCACCGCTACAGGGAGTGGGAAGAGAGTGGCCAAGTGCCAGAATAGGCGCATCTTCCAGATGTGCCTTTTCTGGGGTGGCTGGGGGCAGATGTTTTTAGCCACGGGGGGGCCAATAACCATGGACCCTCTCCTGGCTATTAATATCTGCCCTCAGTCACTGGCTTTACCATTCTGGCGGAGAAAATTGCGCGGGAGCCCACGCCAATTTTTTCCGCCATTTAACCCTTTATTTTAGCAGCTACAGTGCACAAATTTTGCACATACACACTACTAACATTAGTAGTGTGGAATATGCAAAAAAAATGGGGATATGAGATGGTTTACTGTATGTAAACCATGTCTCATATCATGTCGGGTTGGGGAAGGAGAAATGAAAAGCCGGTAATTGAATTACCGACTTTTCACTAACACCGCTGCGTATTTCTCGCAAGTCACACTGCTGGTCCGTGTGGAATCCGTATTTTTCTCGCCCCCATAGACTTTCATTGGCGTATTATTTGCGCAATACGCTGACAAATGCAGCATGCTGCGATTTTGTACAGCCGTAGAAAGCCGTATAATACTGAACCGTAATATACGGCTAATAGGAGCAGCCCCATTGAGAAGCATTGTGCCGTATGTAATGCGGGTTTTACGTACGTAGTTTTTGTGCTCTTACGTACGTAAAACACGCATGTGTGACCCCGGCCTTATACTTTTCCTCTAAGGGTATGTGTCCACGGTCAGTTTTGCTTCAGGCTTTGGTCAGGCTTTTATGCAGGTAAAATCCTGACCAAAAATGCACCTGAGGTCACTGGCAGGTCACCTGCGGTGTTCCTGCGTGTTTTGCTCATTGTAGCAACATGCTGCGTTCTCAAAAAACGCAACGCATGTGCGTTTTTGCGGGAAAAACGCATGCGTTTTTAATGCACAGTGGAGACGGAATTTCATTAAATCCCCTCCACTAAGCTGTAACATCTGGACGCTGCGTTTTTGACACTGCGGCTCAGCGCTGCATCAAAAACGCAGCGTTTCCTGAACGTGGACACATTCCCTAATTGTTCCACTCCTGGTTTTGGCTTACAAATACTGATGAAAAATCCTGACCAAATCCTGATGCAATCCTGAACGTGGACACATACCCTTATGTCATGTCAAAAGTTGCCGTTTTCTTGGCTGTAGAAGGCTTCGCCCCTACTGGACTTGTTCCTCTTTACGTCATTCTTAATAACAGAATCTAAATGTAGGAAAATGATTGTTTCAGTTTTGGTTTTCCTCTGTGACGCCAAGGTTGGGGCGCACTGGTGGATTTCTTTGTTCTGGATTTACAGCATCGATACCTAAGCTAATGTGTATTGTATAGCCATCAGATGTTGGGCCTCACAGATCCCCTAAGGCCGCCCTCTGCTTGGCTTTCTGTTTAGTGGAAGGGAAACGAAACCAAACCCTGGTATATAGGCAGAGACTGTGGCAGGGGGCTCAGCAGACCAAGCCAGGACTAAGCAAAGACCACCTGCAAGAATTAAAGGTGAGTGCTATAAACCGCAAAGGGCTGGGATATATAGGAAGAGGGAGCAGCAGCCATATATGTGCAGAAGGGGGCAATGAAGTCAGCCTGGTAGTCTGAGCTGTTAGCCATGTAAAAGGCTGTGTAGGGGAAAGGTGCCGATCCCAGAGGTCACTTTCATCTTGGTACTGGCTGGCATAGTCACCTGCGGAGGCGAGCTTAGGATTCCTAGGTGACATTAGTACATAGTGTATGATGGCGAACGGCAGGGAAATGCCAGGAAGAAATTCAACCTTTTCACCAAAATGTAAAGCCTTTATATTAGGTTTGGTTTTCTTTGGAGACTGGTTCCTACTAAACTGCTTTAAATACATGTATTTGTGGGTAAAAATCATTTTTGCAATTGGGTTTTATTAACAATTTGGCATTGTTTGTCTTCTATTTCCTGTATGTTGCACTGTCTATTCATGGATGCAGAATGAGTTAATGGGAACCTGTCATGTGAAAAATGCTACTCACCTGCAGATATGGGGTTAATCTGCAGGTTAATAGCGTTCTGATACTGCCCAGTGCCCACACTGAGAGCTCCGCTGCCCGGAGGAAATTCACTTTATTCCTCCCGTCAGTATTCAGATTTCAAATCTCAAAAAACTGACCCGTCACGTCCAAACATAAACTAAGTGTGAACAGGTGCTGAACCTAGAGTCACCAACTCGTATACTCTCAAACAACTTGTTTGAGTATTCAGATTTCAGTCATAGAGACGGCGCCACCACAGTTCCGGTCACCGCTCAGGGCATAGAAATTGGCAGCTGTAACCACGCCCCCAGCACTGACTGACAGCCGCCTCAGCATAAGAGCTGGCTGTCAGTCAGAGCAGGGGGGACCGATTACAGCTGCTGCTCTCTATATACTGATTGGTGACTGAATCTGCATTGAGGCCACCCCCGTGACTAAAACCCGAACACTGCCAGGGGTGGGAGGGGGACTTTATTTTCTCCCATCAGCAGGGCTTTTAAGTGTGGGGAGGTTAATAATGCTATTAACCTGCAGATTAACCCCATATCTGCAGGTTTAGGCTAAGTTCACAGTAGGCGTTTTTGCAGTGTTTTTTTTAATGCTTTTTAAAATGCAAATTTTCTGCTGCGTTTTAAAGTTCCAGCAAAGTTTATCAGATTTCAGAAATCTCATGCACACACGTTGGTTATTTTGTCTTCAGTATTTTGTGCTTTGTGTGTTTTTTTGCACAATGGAGCATGTCACTTCTTTCAGCGTTAATTCAGCATTTTCACGCATTGAAATGAATGGGTGGTGAAAAAACTTTTTTTTCTGCCAAAACCTGATTCTATGGAATATGACTTTTTTTTTTTTCAACACTAAACTTTATCAGCATGCACAAGAGACAAATATAGCATGCTAAAACCGCAAGAAAAACTAAGGAAAACCTACTTTTTTGCTGCAGCTTCTTTCCTGCCAAGAGATCAGGTTTTGCTGCAGAAAATAAACTCTGAAAAAAAACACCTAGTGTGAACTTACACTAATCGTGTTCTTTCATGTGACAGGTTCCCTTTACTTGAGAATCTGTCCGTGAGCTCCTGATGGTCTAACAGGAAAGTTTGTCACTCTATTATTATCTATATACACTCACCGGCCACTTTATTAGGTACACCATGCTAGTAACGGGTTGGACCCCCTTTTGCCTTCAGAACTGCCTCAATTCTTCATGGCATAGATTCAACAAGGTGCTGGAAGCATTCCTCAGAGATTTTGGTCCATATTGACATGATGGCATCACACAGTTGCCGCAGATTTGTCGGCTGCACATCCCAAAGATGCTCCATACAAGGCAGGATGGATCCATGCTTTCATGTTGTTTACGCCAAATTCTGACCCTACCATCCGAATGTCGCAGCAGAAATCGAGACTCATCAGACCAAGCAACGTTTTTCCAATCTTCTACTGTCCAATTTCGATGAGCTTGTACAAATTGTAGCCTCAGTTTCCTGTTCTTAGCTGAAAGGAGTGGTACCCGGTGTGGTCTTCTGCTGCTGTAGCCCATCTGCCTCAAAGTTCGACGCACTGTGTATTCAGAGATGCTCTTAGGCCTACCTTGGTTGTAACGGGTGGCGATTTGAGTCACTGTTGCCTTTCTATCAGCTCGAACCAGTCTGCCCATTCTCCTCTGACCTCTGGCATCAACAAGGCATTTCCGCCCACAGAACTGCCGCTCACTGGATTTTTTTTCTTTTTCGGACCATTCTCTGTAAACCCTAGAGATGGTTGTGCGTGAAAATCCCAGTAGATCAGCAGTTTCTGAAATACTCAGACCAGCCCTTCTGGCACCAACAACCATGCCACGTTCAAAGGCACTCAAATCACCTTTCTTCCCCATACTGATGCTCGGTTTGAACTGCAGGAGATTGTCTTGACCATGTCTACATGCCTAAATGCACTGAGTTGCCGCCATGTGATTGGCTGATTAGAAATTAAGTGTTAACAAGAAGTTGGACAGGTGTACCTAATAAAGTGGCCGGTGAGTGTATATAAGAGGCATCGTGATTACTTGCTAATCCCGCCCCCTGCCCCCACCACATCACCACACATAATCCCGCCCCCCACCACATAATCCCTCCCCCCCACCCCATCACCACACATAATCCCGCCCCCCACCACATAATCCCTCCCTTCCACCCCATCACCACACATAATCCCGCCCCCCCACCACATCACCACACATAATCCCGCCCCCCCACCACATCACCCCACATAATCCTGCCCCAACACATCACCACACATAATCCCTCCCCCCCACCCCATCACCACACATAATCCCGCCCCCCCACCACATCACCACACATAATCCCGCCCCCCCACCACATCACCACACATAATCCTGCCCCAACACATCACCACACATAATACCGCCCCCAACACATCACCACACTATTGTTATTAACTTCATTTTAAGTTAATTTACCACCTGCGTAAGGGTACCGTCACACAGTGGCACTTTCATCGCTACGACGGCACGATTCGTGACGTTGCAGCGTCGTTATAAGTATCGCTCCAGCGTCGTATACTGCGGTCACACGTTGCAATACACGGCGCTGGAGCGATAATTTCATGACGTATTTGCGATGTAGAAGCCGTTGGTTACTGTGCGCACATCGTATACAACCTGTGTCACACAATGCAATCATGCCGCCACAGCGGGACACTAGACGACGAAAGAAAGTTTCAAACGATCTGCTACGACGTACGATTCTCAGCGGGGATCCGGATCGCAGTAGCGTGTCATACACAGCGATATCGTAAATGCATCGCTGGAACGTCACGAATCGTGCCGTCGTAGCGATCAAAATTGCACTGTGTGACGGTACCCTAAGCGCTATTGAATGTTGTCATTATTTACTTTAGTTTAATCACCAGCAGCGTTAATTAGATAGCAATGAGCGTGCCGAGCGTTAGCTGGCTGGAAACAGCTAGTTTATTACTATAGTGCCATTTATTCCATGGCTCTTTACATGTAAATCTGTCTCTTTCTGAGTTTCTATCTGCTGATTTATGACCACAGGGCACATCAAAGTTGAATGTGCAAGGAAACAAAGAGCCTATAAAGGCCAAAATTTACAATTAAACCCAATTGAAAAAAAAAAGATTTTTTTCTTATCCCCAAATATATGCATTTTAAGGGACTGCATTTAAATGACCGTTCAAACTAAGTCTCGCTGCTGTGCATTTCATGGTGGGGCTAATCATTTATATACACCTTCCCACCTGCTTTATTTCCTCTGTATTCCCCCATCTCTTGTTTGATTGACAACTCTGGCTTCATAGAGCAAGTGGGAAGGTGTACAGTAAATGATTAGACCCGCCTTGATGCACCGAGTGCCTGTGCTTGATTTGAACAGTCATTCTGTGCTGACAGAGACTCTTTAAGTTAAAATAAAAAGTGTCCCCAAAGGTTGCCAACCCCTTTATATCCCTTTATAATCAGCCTGGTTGGAGTCCTCAGAGGCTGAGCATCCTACTACTACTACAACAGCGCTCTGATTATGTGGGCACTGTGCCCGTGATGTCGGCAACAAATGACATCTGTAAGGCTACGTTCACAAAGTGCAGATCTCCATGCAGAAAATCCACAGTATAATGCAGTACAAGCTGCTGGGATTGGAGCTCCCCCAATTGGAAAACTCACATTGGAAAGCTGCTTTTTTATTGGAGGGGTCTGATGGACAGGTCTGGTCACACGCTCCTCCACCAGCGGCCATTGTATGGACAGAAGTGCTGGTCTGTGTGTGAGGAAAGCGGCACTATTTATTATTATTTATTATTATTATTTATTTATATAGCACCATTAATTCCATGGTGCTGTACATGAGAAAGGGGTTACATACAAGGTTATAAATATTGTTTACAGTAATCAAGTTTACAGTGACAGACTGGTACAGAGGGGAGAAGACCCTGTCCTTGCAGACTTACATTCTATGGGATAGTGGGGAAGAGACAGAAGGTCGGAGGTGCAGCAGCTCTGGTGGTGGTGAGGCGGCTGCTCTGGCGATGGCGAGGCAGCAGAATGGTTATTGCAGGCTGTAGGCTTTCTTGAAGAGATGGGTTTTCAGGTTCTGTCTGAAGGATCCGAGGGTGGTGGATAATCGGACGTGTTGAGGCATGGAATTCCAGAGGATGGGGGATATTCGGGAGAAATCTTGGAGGCGGTTGTGTGAGGACCGAATAAGGGTGGTGGAGAGTAGGAGGTCTTGGGAGGATCGGAGATTACGTGAGGGAAGGTATTCCTTATATAATAGAATAAATTGTACCTCTGCCATCAGAGTCCCTGCAGCTTCCTGTCCATCAGAGAAGACTATCACTGAAGAACCTTCCTACCAGGGAGGAGGAGGCGGCGCTCTGTGCATGGATATATGTGATCAATACACTTCTATTTCTGCAGTTGGCTCACAGGTGGAACGTTCCCTTGAATGCTCCTTACTTCTAACATTACCCTGCCTGCAGAGTTCCCCTGTTCTGTGCTGATGTAAGGAAGACTCCCACAGACCACCTGCCTCCCACCCGATGCACAGACACCTTAGTAAAAAAACAATACATTTAATAGCAGACGATGGAACAGCAGTGCGAGATGTGGCCGCACAGTCCTGTGTGTAGTGATGAGGCCGCAACCATGGAGGAGCGTACGGTCCTATGATGACGGGATGGGCAGCCCGGAGTGAGGCAGCAGAGGCAGGGGACTAACAAGAGAAAGTGGACAGCAATGGCAGTTTAACCGCTTAGATGCCAGATGTCAATAGCTACACCTTATGGGTTGTCCACCACTTTCAAAGCAAAAAAGGATGCTCAAGAACTGCAGGAGAGCATCACGTGACCACTGCAGACAATCAGAGATATCTGACAGAGGTTTACTCCTCTCTTCTTATAGAGAACACATGGATGCTCGGCTGAGTGTACATGTCTATGGGGGGAGGGGTTGTGTCTGGCCAGTATTACTATATTTGCCTAATTTAATGTGTGAAGCCCAGCATATCATCAACCATATTCCCATGGTTCTGAAGTCTGCCTCATGTTTTCCAGATGGAGCTGCGGGACTATCAGTGGGAAGTCATTGGCCCAGCACTGGAAGGCAAAAACATCATTATCTGGCTTCCAACCGGGTCTGGTAAAACCAAGGCAGCTTTGTATGTGGCAATGAAGCACCTAGAGATGAAGTCTAATGCCAAGGTTGCCATGATTGTGAACAAGGTATGGCTGCCTCTCCTGGAATATTGTTGTTAAATGTTGGAATTAATAATTGGACAGGTTTTAGATCTTTCTAAAGGAAATCTATCATTCAAGTTGCCCAAATTTCAGGCAGCATAAATCACAGCCTGGAAGCCCGATGGCTGCCAGGTCTATTATTCTCTGAAATGGCTCTTCCCAGCACCATTCTAGGTGATTGACAGGAATTTCCATGGTGTCATAGGGATAGACCTATCAATCACCTGTAGCAGTACTGGCCGGGCTAGTTTGGTCTCTGGCTATGCTCTCCGGCTGGATCTTCAAAGTATTACTTCTTGGAAACACCGGAGCATTTCAGAGAATAATATACCTGGCTTCCATCGTGCAGCCAGGATGCGAATCAAGCACGTGTCCAAGGTTTTTTACTCAGGTGGACTGTACGGCAACCGAAGATATATGTAAGAAGAGACATTAATATAATCTGCCAGTCTTTAGGATTTATTAGTCAGTTTTCAATGTTAATGAAATATTTTCCCCACCTCCTGCTTTTACATAAATTCGAAGACTTGATGGCATAAGCCAATATATACCTAATATGTCTTTAGCCAGAGACGGTACCAAATGTGTAAGGTTTCTTCTTCCATCTGTCAGGTACATCTGGTCGATCAGCACTACAGGAAGGAGTTTCAACCACATCTCAAAGACAGATTTAATATCATTGCCGTAAGTGGAGACACGGAAGAAAAGAGCTTTTTTGCTAATTTCGTGAAGAAATCTGACATAGTTATCTGCACTGCGCAAATCCTGCACAATGCACTCAAGAGTGACAGCGAAGAAAAGCATGTGGAGTTGACGGGTGAGGACTTCTGGAGAATAACCACTGTTACATATCAGCTGTGTAGCCATATTATCAAGCCAACATTATCTCAGGGACACACCATCCTAAGGTGATTGATCCTCTGAACAGCCACCATACCATGACCTTTATATTCCTCTCCTGTGATGCATTTTGTATGGAGAGCAATGTTTAAGGCTGTTGGTGAATTTTTGATGTTGCAGATTTCCTCCACCATTTATATATCTACAGTCATGGTCAAAAATGTTGGCACCATTGAAGTTGTTCCAGAAAATGAAGTATTTCTCCCAGAATGATTGCAATTATGTTTTGTTATTAACATGTTTATTTTCTTTGTGTGTATTGGAACAACACAAAAATCACAGAAAATAAGGCAAATTGGACATAATTTCACACAAAACTTCAAAGAAAAGGGTGACGAAATTGTTGGCACCATTCCAAAATTGTGGGTAAACAACTTTGTTTTAAGCATGTGATGCTAGTTCAAACTCACCCTTGGCAAGTAACGTGGGCAATATGAAAATTACACCTGAAACCAGATAAAAAGGGGAGAATTTCACTCAATCTTTGCATTGTGTGTCTGTGTGTGCCATAGTAAGTTTGGAGAACAAAGAGGAGAAGAGGACTGTCTAAGGACTTGAGAACTAAAATTGTAAAAAAAAAAGTCAACAATCTCAAGGTTAGAAGTCCATCTCCAGAGATCTTAATGCTCCTTTGTCCATGCTGTGCAACATAATCAAGAGGTTTACAACCCATGACACTGTAGCTAATCTCCCTGGATGTGGATGTCAGAGAAAAGTTGCTGAAAGGTTGCAACGCAGGATAATACGGATGGTTGATAAGCAGCCCAAATCAAGTTCCAAAAAAATTAAAGCTGTCCTGCAGGCTCAGCGTGCATCAGTGTCAGCGAGAAGTATCCATCGATTTGAATGGAATGAAACGCAATGGCTAGAGACCCAGGAGGACCCCACTGCTGACACAGAGACATAAAAAAGCTAGACTGCAGTTTGCAAACTGTATGTGTGTGAGCCAAAAGCCTTCTGGGAAAAAAATCTTGTGGATAGGTAAGACAAAGGTAGAGCTTTTTGGTAAAGTACATCATTGTACTGTTTGCCGAAAACGGAATGAGGCTACCAAAGAAAACACAGTACCTACAGTCAAATTTTTTGTAGGTTGAAAGATGTTTGGGGGTGGTTTTGCTGCCTCTAGCACTGGGTGCCTTGCCTGTGTGGAAGGCATCATGAAATCTGAAGATTACCAACAGATTTTGGGTCGCAATATACTGCCCAGTGTTAAAAAGGAGGGTTTGCATCCTAGGTCATGGGTCTTCCAGCAACAATGACCCCAAATATACTTCAAGAAGCACCCTGAAATGGATGGAAACTAAGCGCTGGAGAGTTTTGAAGTGGCCAGCAATGAGTCCAGATCTAAATCCCATTATACACTTGTGGAGTGATCTTAAAATTGCTGTTCAAATGTAAGAGACTAGGAGCAGTTTGCAAAAGGATAGTGGTCAAAAATTTCAGTTGAGAGGTGTAAGAAGCTTGTTGATGGTTATAGGAAGCGATTCATTGCAGTTATTTATTCCAAAGGGTGTACAACCAAATATTAAGTTGAAGGTGCCAACAATTTGGAGGGTTTTGTGTGAAATTATGTCCAATTCGCCTTTTCTTCTGTTTTTTTTTTTTGTGCTGTTCCAATACACACAAAGGAAATAAACGTGTGTGTATAACAAAATATGTGGAATTGCAATAATTTTCTGGGAAAAATACTTCATCTTCTGGAACTATTACAAGGGTGTTAACTAGTGATGAGCGAATATACTCGTTACTCGAGATTTCTCGAGCACGCTCGGGGGTCCTCCGAGTATTTTTTAGTGCTCGGAGATTTAGTTTTTCTTGCCGCAGCTGAATGATTTACATCTGTTAGCCAGCATAAGTACATGTGGAGATTCCCTAGCAACCAGGCAACCCCTACATGTACTTATGCTGGCTAAGAGATGTAAATCATTCAGCTGCGGCAAGAAAAACTAAATCTCTGAGCCCTAATAAATACTCGGAGGACCCCCGAGCGTGCTCGGGAAATCTCGAGTAATGAGTATATTCGCTCATCACTAGTGTTAACAGTTTAGGCCATAACTGTATTAAGTATATTTTTGACACAGCAAAAACACATAGGGTCAAAAACTCATTGTGGGCACACAGCCTAATACTTTGACCATGGTCCATCATCAATGGCTCAGGTAAATAGAAAGAAAACAAGACATTTTCATAAAACAATTTCCTTAAAAAGACTAGTTTTGACTTTAAAGAGCAAGAAATAAAGAGGTCCATATCTCTGGAGCAGTATGGCAGATTAAAAAAAGGAATAATCAGGGGAACAGCAGGAATAAAGTAAAGGCAAAAGCTGGCCAGTTTTGACCTCGTGCCAACTCCTTTTTAAAGAATTAGTATCTTTCTATTTTAAACAGATGGAGCAGTTCCAATCTATTTGATGATTTGTAATCTTTACATCCATATTTTGTTCTCTTCTTCAATAGATTTCAGTCTATTAATCATAGACGAGTGTCACCACACTCAGAAAGATACAGTTTATAACAAGCTGATGGGGGCATACATGGAGAAAAAGCTAAATGGAGAGAGAAAGCTGCCACAAATTCTGGGACTGACGGCTTCTCCAGGGACAGATCGGGCGAGCACATTTGAGAATGCCGTAGACCACATTTTAACGGTAAGACTAGATGTACCTGTCTGTGCTGATGTTTTGCCTTACAACTTGATTCTGTATCTAAAAGGTCTCTCTGTTTTCCAGATCTGTGCAAATCTTGACACATGGAAGATAATGTCACCAAAGACATCCATCGAGAGCCTTGTAGCCAATTCTAAGCAACCCAAAAAACAATATGACCTGGTACCACAAAGAGATGAGGTGATAAATGAATATTAGTGTTATACTATAAACTATTCCTATACGGCACCCCTTCCTCAAAATAAAAAAAAAAGGGTCCACGTATTTTCCATAGACATATGATTTCTGCTTTTTAAGCCATGGTCACACCATCAGTATTAGGTCAGTATGTTACCTCAGTATTTGGTGAGTTTTTTTTACCTGAGTATTTGTAAACCAAAACTAAGAGTGGAACAATCAGAGGAAAAGTATAATAGAAACACGTAATCACTTCTGTATTTATCACTCACTCCTGGTTTTGGCTTTCAAATACCGTACTCATGTAAAATACTGACCAAATACTGATCATGTGTACCAGCATTTATTCTACCAGAGTCATCTGTGACCTTAGAGTGATCTACCTAAAATGTGTTTTTTTTACAAAATGTAGAGGACAGAGAAAAGACGAGCATAAGGCTTCATTCAGACGTCCATGTTGCACTTACATGTTCTATCCGTGTTTTTCACAGATAGAATGTTTACCCATTAAAGTCTATGAGGCTGGTCACATGTTCGTATTTTTTCACGTACCAAGTATCAGTGCAAAACTCATGGAAAAAATGGCCATTTTTCTCAAGTATCATGGAGGAAAAAGGCCAATACAAGTCTATGGGTCCGTGAAAAACACACACACAGCACACAGACGACATCAGTGTACTGTTTGTGTGTTGTACGTATTTAACATTGCAAACAATAGGAAAAGATTTGTAATTTATTTGTCCATATATGAAAAACATTGATGACACACTGACCCAAAACACTGATGACACACTGACCCAAAACACTGATGACACAGATGACATACTGACCCAAAACACTGATGACACACTGACCCAAAACACTGATGACACAGATGACATACTGACCCAAAACACTGATGAAGCACTGACCCAAAACACCGATGACACACTGACCCAAAACACTGATGAAACACTGACCCAAAACACCGATGACACACTGACCCAAGACACTGATGACACACTGACCCGAAACACTGTTGAAACACTGATGACACACTGACCCTATACACTGATGAGATGCTGATGACACACTGTCTCAAAACACTGATGACACACTGACCCAAAACATTGATGAAACACCAATGACTCACTGACCCAAAACACTGATGACACCGGTACCATTTTTTGTATATGTGAATAGTACTGACATCTGATTGAGACCTAACTGTAAGATCAAACTGAGGATTTTTTTGCTGAACACATAAATTGGTGGAATATATTTGAAATTGAGACCTATTTGCAAAGTTGCTATCTTTCCTAATTCTGTCGTGGGCTAGTGCATAAATAGGAACCTCCTAAGTTCTGTGTAGTGCTGTAAGCTACATGTCTGCTGTACAATTCTAATAAGTGATTACTGTTTTCCATTGCTCTAGGATCCATTTGGAGACAAAGTGAAGGAGCTCATGGGTGCCATTCATCAGTACCTTGATGACTTTGAGTACACAACAGAATTTGGCACCCAGATGTATGAACAGAACATAGTGCTGATGGAAAAAGAAGGTGAGTTTTATTGTATTGGGCCCATTACTGTAATATACACTGGCCACTTTATTAGAGAATCCTTCTATTTAAATAAAGGAGCTTTCCAGCATGGAATTTAGACATGTGACCCCAAAGTGCCACGAAAGTCAAGGGAGTGAGTTTTTTGTTGATCACGTTAAGTGTAAATCGACAATGGAATGGGAAAATTTAAGCAACTTTGAACAAGATATGGTCATTGGGGAGAGACTAGCCGGTGTCAGTATTTCAAAATCTTCCAACCTTGTGGGTTTTTTGTACAATGGTGTTGAGAGTATTTGTGGATGTAAACAATTTGTCGATAAAAGTGGTTACAGGAACTTGTCTAGAATCGATGCGATGAACAGGTGGAGCACAGTCAAGCAAATTGCATCTGATACGTCAGCTAATAAGTCTGAATGCACAACTTGTCCTAAGTATGGATGGGATGTAACAATGAATGACAGCTTTGAGTGCCGACGCAATAAAAAAAAGCACAAGCAGCATAAATTGATTACTTTTTCCTACTAGATGTCAACAGTTCAGTGTGGTGGAGGTGGAGAAATTACATGGGTCCTCTCATATGTGATGGCTGGACGACTGGACAGTAGGGCTTACCAATGCATTGTCCCTGACCCCTTCATCCCGCTCATGACAGATGTTTCACTGTAGGTGGTGCCATTCTACAATGCAAAATATAAGAGAACATTTGTCACCAGACAGATACGATAGCCTAATGAATAGTGTGTGCCCTCATGTGAAAAAAAAATATTAAAATTTATCAGCAGCCAGTTGTGACCCTCTCAAGCTGTTGTGGGCATTGGAGTAGAACCTAGCATTGTAGCCTAAACTGGTGAGATTAGTCTCTGGCCTAGAGAACCCGTATAAATTGAGCAGTGGCATAAAACGTGATGTCCAGTATGATCCTGCGCTAGGTGACTTATTGTTCATAAACCTTATGTTGGTCTATTTCAGCGGCTGAGAATGCCAACAGGAGGAGAAGAACTTGTGCATTGCACCTCCGCAAGTACAATGATGCCCTCTTTCTCCATGACACAGTAAGAATGAAGGATGCCTATGATTTGCTGGATGAATTCTACATAACAGAGAGATTCATAAAAAATTCTGGAGATGAAACCGACGTCTACCTCTACAGGTTATTCAATGGTACGGTCTGCATTATGATCGTACCTTTTCAATTGTTAGACACCTAAATATTAGAATTCACCAAAACTGTAGGAAAAAAATGCTTACCCTTATTTTATACCTTCACCTGTGTAAAAACAGTAAATGAGTCCTTTGCAGCCCAATAGCTCATTGTAATGCACAATATCACCTGTTTTGGAGGTGGAAATGGACCTCCTTACCTCTTTGGCCGCCGTGAGTCTGCACAGGTTGCACCTTTGATATGTCCGCCACTGGACCTACTTGTCATTTTCTTCTGTGTGAGATCATATGAAAAGAAGGTTCACATGGTACGGTACTGTAGGACGGACATTGTTGCTGTGGTATTGTGCCTGAGGTGTAGTCTAAGGCCAAAGGCTTAGCTTGCTGGCAAGGGAGTCATTGGGCTGCTGGGTCCCTCAACATATCACACTATATGAGTTTTAAGAGATTTATGAGTGCTGTGTGACCAAAAAACATCACTGGTAAAGTTATTGTGTACTGAGGAGCAGGGGAGGAAAGGAATAATAGTGAAAAAGTAGGGTTCACACTCTGCTTGCCCCATCTTATCTCCTATTGGCAAGTGACACTTAGGCTGGGTTCCGATTTCCATTAACTGTTCCCTTTATGGAACAAAATAACAGAAAAATTGGCAGGTACAGATCCAATAAGGTAGTGAATACCAGTGGCTCCAGATGAACTGCGTCATTTCATTAAAAAAAATAATGCAGCATGCTAAGCTATTTGTTCTAGATGACAGAATCTACAGTGAAGACTCCAAACGCATGCTCCAAGATGTGAACCTAGCCTGTGTTTATAAAACGAATGGCAAGAAGCTATAGTATGTAAAGTCCATTTCTGATCAGCTGTGAAAAGTCTTCACCCTAAACAATCCTTTATTATTATTATTAGTATTATTATTAAGAGTAGAAATACCCTTTGAAAGCCATCAAGATTATTACTTGATTTGAGTAGGACTCCAATAGTCCAGCCACACTGTTTGCTTTGGCTTACTTTATACTACAGAACTTTATGCATTAGCTTCTACATAATAATTGCTCTTCATCGATACAACCATATATTTTTCCCATACAGATAACTGTGGTCAACTTTTAGAATTATCTAGAAACATCAAGTATGAAAACCCAAAATTGAAGAGACTGGAAGAGATCTTGAAGGAACATTTCCACGACTCCTCCAATGCCCAAGGGATCATTTTCACCCGTACACGACAAAGTACTCACTCACTATTTGAGTGGATCAAGAGCAATGCTTCTCTTCAAGGCCTCAACATTAAGGCTTCAACTTTGACAGGAGTGGGGTTCAGTAATCACAGCAAACACATGACACAGGTGAGAAACTGGTGATTATTGACCTCTATGGAGAGTATCCAATACGTCTACCATATATTGAACACTGTGCACTGGACAACTTGGGAGCCTTCTCTCACAGATGCCCGCAAATGACTACTGCTATCTCATTATGCAAGATAGGAGTCCTGATGTCAGAGGCCTTCTCCCCACAGAAGTTAGGGTAAATTAGGGTTATTCATATAACATATTGTGTGTCTATATTTTCATGTTACAATAGCAGCATTCTGGACAAATTTGATAAAATCTATTATAAATTGTCTGCGTTAATTGACTAGTACTGCTAATTTGAAATCCATAGTATGTCAACTGACGCTGCAGATCATCACAGATTTCTTTCTTTCCTATGTAATGATACATCTGTAGCATTTTTTGCAGCAAAATCTGCAACAGAATGTACACAATTTTGCTCAAATTTTGCCACAATGAAAATGTCCATTGTGACCCTACCTTTAAAATGGTTCTATAAAAATTTAATTAAATGGCTCACGTCACGTAATTCAAATGGCAGAATGTCCTAATCACAGGATGGGCTGCAGTCTGAAAAAGCACAGCTCCAAAGACCTGTATCTCAAGTAACAGAGGAGCTGTATCGTAACACACATACCTCCATGAACCAAGGAGAATGGTTCTTCAGCTGACTGAGAACAAACGATGTTTCTCTCTAGCTCTTGTCCTCTTTGCTCAATCAGAAAAGGAGAAGATTACTTTTTTCTCCTGTTATAGTCCTTCTCCGACACCTCCAATATGTGTGCTTGTGATACAGCTCTTCTGTCAGTTGAGACAGATGGGCTGCTCTTTCATTTATGTGACGGGGAGCATTTTATTACATTCTTGGAGAATATGATAAGGCAGAGGTGACAATTCATACTGTTTTATTAGGCATGTTGCATAGCCTAAGTTTTCTAAAAACAAATATGGTATTGGGTTGGGAGTAGAGATGAGCGAATTTGCTCCTGGATCACGCCAGCTGATCGGCTCCACAGCTGCATGTGTCGCAGAGCCTGTCTGTTGGGCTCTCCATGCATGTGTCCTGACTGTCACACAGCCGCGACACATGCAGCTGCGGCGCCGATCAGCTGATCGGTCGGCGTGATCCCGGATGCCGGGTTTCCTCTGCAGCTTATTCGGCAAGTGCTATAGCTTGCCGAATAAGACGGAACCCGAGCAAATTTGCTCATCTCTAGTTAGGAGTCAGCTACAACTACATTAACCTTCATGATGACTATCTTACTAAATAACCATTTTATAGCTTTAATAGACAGCGTACAATTAGAGTAGTTTATTCAATTTTAGAATGTTTTCCAAGATTACATAATTTAAGCAAGTCTGCTGACTTATTTACAATGTTTTCGAAGAACACTTATTGGATAAGTTTAACTTATAATTGTGCTTCAGATTTGGTCATTTCCTTCTTACATTCCCAGAATGAGCAGAAAGATGTAATTCAGAACTTTCGGAAAAGTGTGCTGAATCTGCTTATTTCAACCAGCGTTGCTGAGGAGGGCTTGGATATTCCAGAATGCAATATTGTTGTTCGGTATGGCCTGATGACAAATGAGATTTCCATGATGCAGGTAAGACTTTTGTTATAGGTCTGTTTGCCTATCTACACATGTGGCTAATTGTTTTCATGCACAGCCTTCATAATAGCGCTGATAACACTTTTCATGGTGAAATCCTCTTAGGCAAGAGGTAGAGCCAGGGCTCAGGAAAGCTGTTACTCTTTTTTGGCCAAATCTGGAGGGAAAGAGAGTAAAAGAGAAAGGACCAATGAGTCTTTGGAGGCTCTTATGAATCAAGCCATTAAATATGTACAGGACATGCCCGAAAGAGAATATGAAGAAAGGGTAGGTAACGCTCACATTCTGCTATTTTACAATATTATACTGTCTGAGTATTAATGTTCTGGTTTTCTCATTTGATGCAGATTAAAGAGCTGCAGAGAGATTCTCTCACTGAGCGCTTGGTGAAACAAGACAAAATAGAGAGCAAAAAGAAGTTCTCAGCCTCCGATGTCCGGTTGGATTGTCGAAACTGCTCTGCGGCCGTTGCCTATGGGCATGATTTACGCGTGGTAGAAGAGACTCATCATGTGAATATTAACCCGAACTTTAAGTAAGTTTATACTATGGAACTATATTATGTAGTCTAATAAACCTGGGATATATAAGTGAACAGTAGCTTCAATTTATTCATCTCTTGTGCCAACATATGTCATGATTACTTTGAAGGGCAACTGTCAGATCTCCTGATTGTCCCCAGCAAATTTAGTGTCATACAAAAATTCTCTATATCTTTTTCAACAAACCTTTCTTCTCCTACCTTTCCTTCTCACTTAATCCCTATCCCTGCCCTCTCGGAAAGTGTGAAAAAAAAATTGTTCCTAATCTCAAGGATTTTCTGTCTCTCTAGCTGCATTCATATCCACCATATCAATATATTTCAAAACACTTTTATTTTGATATACAGAGGGTTACAAACGTTTTCACCCGCTCTTGGCAGTTTCATGTTTTGCTACCTCACAACCTGCAATTTCACTGTTTTTTTTGAGGGTTTGCATCAGTTCATGTAAAGAACATGCCTACAACTGAACATTTGGTTTTCTTTTGATTGTGAAGCAAACCACAAATATGACAAAATAACTGAAAACTTCAGTGTGCATAACTATTCATCCTCTAAAGTCAGTACTTTGTAGATCCTCTTTTGCGGCATTTACAGCTGCAAGTTGTTTTGGATAAGTCTCTGAGCTTTCCACATCTTTCCACTGGAATTTTTGGCCATTGCAGGCAGATTGCTGAATTACTGAAGTCCATAGACAGACTGGGGACTCAAAAACTGGAAGCCGCAGACAGGAGGTGTAATGGAGACCACAGACAGGTAGCGGACAAAACTCCCAAGTAACAAAAAAGTCTGTCTAAATACCATGGAAAGCCGTAGGTGACTAGAAGACACCCTGGAAATCGCTGGACATGCAGCAGGGGTGCTAGAAGACTGGGAACAGGTAGCAGACAGAACTCCAGAATAACTAGAAACTTTGAAAACCATGTAAGCTGCAGGCAGATAGAAGATGTTCTGGAGAATCTAGCTAGTTAGCAATTTAACCGAAAGCAGCAGACAGGTAGCCGAGGGACTGGAAACCACAGCTAGTCAAGAAACATCCTGAAAACTGTGGATAGGAACTGTACACAGACAAACTAAAATTGTTACTGAAAGTATTAATACCAAGACACAGATGTGTATCTTGAAAGGCCTTATATAGGCCTAGGAAGTTCAACACCTGGGAGCATGTTTGGATACTTGCAAAGCCTGATGTGGAGCACAAGTACGTCTAGTTGACCAAGGTGAGGAAATCAAAGCACGGAACTGGGACAGCTGTGTAACTCCTTTACTATTTTGTATGAATTTTCCCTTTAATTTTCTTGTAAACCCTCTTATATTTTAGCTATATTTCACTTTTTTAGTACATTTTTGTATTCATTTTTCAACTTGTCAATCTACTACCTACAGCACACAACTAACTTTTAATTATCCCTCAGTATGTTAGGGTTGATTAGAGCTAAAACATTTTTTCCTGAACCCCAAACCTTGTGAATCACTAAAATACTTTCAATTTACTTTGATCATAAAACTGCTACGTCCTTTCATATTTTCTCCACCTATTTGTTTTTTCTATTAAATTCCCTTAAAGGAAACCTGTCACCAGAAAAAACGCTATTATCCTGCAGATATGGGATAAATTTGCAAGTTAATAGCGTTAGTAACCTGCCCGGCGCCCGCACTTAGCTGAACGCTGCTGGGAGAAAATGAACTTTATTCTCCCTGGCAGCTTTCCAATTGTAACCACATCCCTGGCCAGTGCAGAGCATGTGTCAGTCAGGGCTGGGAGCGCGGTTGCAGCCACAGCGTCTGAACCCGCGCAGCAGGGCCCAGGTTACTGAAACCGGAATGCTTCATTTTCTCCCAGCAGTGTCCGGCTACGTGCGGGCAGGTTAATAATGCTATTAACCTGCAGACTAACCCCATATCTGCAAATTAATAGCATTTTTTTGTGTCACACGTTCCCTTTAAATTTCTGTTATTCTAAATAGCTGTGAATTTGAAAGCTTTATTTATTTACCCCAGCTATTTTTTTTATTTCTCTCCAGACACTTTACAATAAATGTCCTGTAGGAAAATTAACAGTTTTTATTTCCAAGTCCTAAATTATCTGTTTCCAATATTTCGTAATATCATAACTATTTGTATTTGTTCAGATAAGTACTTGATTATTCCATCCTTTCCTTACCCTCCTTTTCACATGGGGCAAACTAATTTTGATTCTGGCCCTTTTTCCCCACTAAACCAATTATGTCATAATCACTTAGGCCTCCGTCATACGTCCTGGTGATTTTCATACTGGAAAAACCAGTACTGGTGAGATCCGCGGTTCGTGTCCGTGTGCCATCCATATGTACGTATGTGACATCCGTGTGTCCATGTGCTGTCAGTGTGACACGTATGGAATGAAATGCAGCATAGAAATTAAAGAGTTTTAAGCATTAAAGATGTTCGAAGATAGTGATGAGGAACATAGATAGATAGATAGATAGATAGATAGATAGATAGATAGATAGATAGATAGAAAGATACAATTGTTTTGTATATACAAAATACAATGGATGTGCGTTTGTCCATATTTGCAGTCCTTAAAAAATGGACATTAAAAACAGACATGTGAAGGGGTCCTTAGGGAATTTTAAAGATTTTTCTCCCTCCCGCTATAATTGACTTTTAATCAAAACCTACAAGATTTTGGACAACAGAATGATCATAATTAAACTAATTCTATCAGCTATTGACAAAGGGAATTTAACCTGATGTTAATCTTATAATTATATAACAGGCTATATTACGAAGAATATACAGCGCCTGTTGATTTAGGAAAGAAGATGGAGAATTGGGTTCCCGGAAGTGCAATCAGATGCCGCTTTTGCATGGTAAGAAATCAGCATGACAGAAATTTGGAGCAGTGAAAAGCAGAAAGCAAGGTCTATGACATAAGCATACAGAATGATGTGCAGATTTGTGAGTGTATTCTGGCACATATGGTGTAGTTAGTTCCTGCACTTACTGCATCTTGAATTGGTAGCCATTGGTCACAATCATTGTTGAATGTGGTACCTTGAATCTACTGTAGTAAATGATTCTAAGGATCCATCATTCATTTTTATATAAAAAAAAAGTCCACTTTTAAATGCACTTCAAACTATACTGCGTGCACAATTATTCAGCAATTTATATTTTTGTTGATTAATTTTACTGTGGAACAACTACACTGCTGTCAGTCAATACAATAGGTGAATAAATCTGAAATCTGTATATTTAGGAAAGTAAAACTGAGGTTTTATCTTAGAAGAATATTTATATGTGCAGAATTATTGAGCATCTAAATGAAAAGCATCCATTTTCCCATCACAATTGTTTATTTTCATCTGTTAAAGTGAAAACAATAACTAATCAACTCAAAATGAACAAAAATACATTTAAAAAGAATCAGTGCCCAATATAGCCCCTCTTCTTTTGAATAACAGCCATAAGCCTTGAATCCATGTATTCTGTGAGTTTCTTAATCTGTTGACGATCCACTTCTCGGTCACTACCAACCACAGCCCCCCAGACACTGTTCAGAGAGGTGGACTGTTTTCCTTCACTGGAAATCTCCCATTTAAGAAGGGCCCATAAGTTGTCAATAGGGTTTAGGTCAGGTGAGGAAGGAGCCGTGTCATTATTCTTTCATCTTTAAGGTCAAGCAGTGGAGACTTTGATACATTTGATGGAGTATTGTCCTGCATATTTGTCATGGTTTTCTTGGAAGATGCAGACTTTTTCCTGTACCATTGCTTAAAGAAAATGTCTTATAAAAACTGGCAGTAAGTTTGTGAGTTGATTTTGAGTCCATCTTCATGCTCAAAAGGTCCAACTAGCTCATCTTTAATAATACTAGTCGAGAGCAGTACCTCACCTACACCGTGCTGGCATCTGAGTCGACATGGAGATTTGTGCCCATTACTGATCCAGCCACGGACTATCCATATGGTCCATCAAGAGTCACTTCAATCTCTTCAGTCTATAAAACCTTTGAAAAATCTGATATTTCTTGGCCAAGTCTTGAGGTATCTACTTCTGTGTCTTGTTCAGTGGTGTTCGGGTTTCAGCCTCCCTTACCTCGGCCATGTCTCTGAGAACTGAACACCTGGTACTACTGGGCCTCCGGGGACGTTGTAGATCTGGAATATGACAGCACTGGTGGATAATGATTTCCTGATAGCTTTACGTTTGATTCTTCACTATTCTTTGGCAGTTAACGTTTGTTTGTCTTAGTTTTTCAGCACATTTTTTGTGACCCTGTTGCATATTTGCAACAAAACTTTTGATGGTTCTGTGGTCGCACAACAATATCTTAGCAATTTCAAGACTACTGCATCCCTCTGTAAGACTTGTAACAATTTTTTTTTACTTTTCAGATTTGGTAAATCTCTTTTTTGGCCCATTTTTCCTTAGGAAAACAAGCTGTCTAATAATTCTACACACCTTGATAAAGGGTGTTGTATCCTTAGGCCGCACCCTCCACATTACACAAATACACATCATGATCATTATCATGATCTGCTTCATCTAATAAGCATTCAAGTTTATGTAGCTCAGAGTTGGAAAATCTGCATAACAATGATGAAATGGTCAAAATACTCACTTGCTTAATAATTGTGCACACAGTGTATGCCGGTCAGCAGAGGTGGACAGATTGATTTGGAGGACTCCAGTGCATCGGCCAGATCAGTAGTTTCTAGCCATTAGACGGGAGGCTTGCAAATCTCTTTTCTTCTGGGATCTCCAGAGCAGCAGCTTTTCATTAGACAGGCTGGTGCGATGTTATCAGTGCATCATACTGCAATGATGAAGTCGTGTAAGAGATTTATGAGCCTCCTGTCCAGCAGCCATAGACTACTGACCTGGCCAATGGACCAGAATCCCGTTAATCCATCTGCCCATCTCTACTGGTAAGTCATTAATTAATTTATTGGCTGATTAACTTAGTAAAGGCCTCCCATACATAGAATGTTAGCCAAAGCTGCTGTTTTTGGTGGGACTGGTTTACCATCTAATGCTTTTTGGATTTTCCCCTGATAGTTGATGTTGGCATAAAGGATCAGGCATGTTGAATTTCAACAACTGATCCTTTTGTTCTACCAGGAATGAATCCACCACCGGTTGTCATGTAGTGGCTTAAGGCCCCGTCTCACATAGCGAGATCGCTAGCGAGATCGCTGCTGAGTCACAAGTTTTGTGACGCAACAGCGACCTCAGTAGCGATCTCGCTATGTGTGACACGTACCAGCGATCAGGCCCCTGCTGTGAGATCGCTGGTCGTGTCAGTATGGCCTGGACCTTTTTTTGGTCGTTGAGGTCCCGCTGACATCGCTGAATCGGTGTGTGTGACACCGATCCAGCGATGTCTTCACTGGTAACCAGGGTAAACATCGGGTTACTAAGCGCAGGGCCGCACTTAGTAACCCGATGTTTACCCTGGTTACCAGCGTAAATGTAAAAAAAAAAAAACACTACATACTCACCATCTGTTGCCCGTCAGGTCCCTTGGCGTCTGCTTCCTGCTCTGACTGCCGCCGTAAAGTGAGAGCACAGCAGTGACGTCACCGCTGCGCTCTGCTCTCACTGTACGGCGGCTCAGTCAGAGCAGGAAGCAGACGGCAAGGGACCTGACGGGCAACAGATGGTGAGTATGTAGTGTTTGTTTTTTTTGGTAACCAGGGTAAACATCGGGTTACTAAGCGCGGCCCTGCGCTTAGTAACCCGATGTTTACCCTGGTTACCCGGGTGCTGCAGGGGGACTTCGGCATCGTTGAAGACAGTTTCAACGATGCCGAAGTCGTTCCCCTGATCGTTGGTCGCTGGAGAGAGCTGTCTGTGTGACAGCTCCCCAGCGACCACACAGCGACACAACAGCGACGCTGCAGCGATCAGCATCGTTGTCTGTATCGCTGCAGCGTCGCTGTGTGTGACGGGGCCTTTACTCTCCTCACTTCATTAGAAACACCCAAATTCTTGGCTGAATAAGGTGTAAATCGGGAGATTCAGAGAGATAGCTGATGGCCAGAGTGACCTACTCTTTCCTCAGTCTGATAGTAGTGGACATTGACATGTCTGAAGTCCAATCTCAATGATGGTGTCTGAATAAAGGTGGTAGCGATACTTTAAAAACACTCTCTTCTGATGTCTGGTTCATGATCATGGAAGGTTTTTTTTTCTATTGGCAGAAGAATTTAACTTGTTATTGTCCAATAATTCCCTCCCGCAGGCACCATGGGGCTTGATAATGATCTACAGAGGACTTACAAATCTTCCCATCTTAAGCATCAAGAACTTTGTGCTAAAAACTCCTGAGGGCAGCAAAACTTGCAAACAATGGAAAAATGTCCCGTTCCCTTTGGAACAGTTTAATTATACTGAGTACTATGCGGACAACCATTCTGATACAGAAGAAGATGAGTGAACGCTCACAATTATTAAAATGACAAGTTGCTGCTCAGAACTTCCTGATACTGGAGAGGATGACAGTAAAATGGGTTTATCGATATTCCAACAATTTTAAATTGCAATACTAAATCTTTCTTTAATCTGAAAATTCTAAAGGTATGAATTTGGCCCTTAGTTTTGCCTCTTGTAATACTGGGGTCATGATACTTTACTCTGGATATTAATGGCCCATAGTATATGTTCCATATGTTTGTAGGTTGAATTGTCTTATAATATCTGTCTTATGAAATCTGAGGAACGTCTACTTGAAGTTTCTCGTTATTGATAACTAAAAAGGAATGAAAATGATTACTTCCTCAGGCTAAGGCTGCCGTCACACTAGCAGTATTTGGTCAGTATTTTACATCAGTATTTGTAAGCCAAAACCAGGAATGGGTGATAAATGCCGAAGTGGTGCATATGTTTCTATTATACTTTTCCTCTAATTGTTCCACTCCTGGTTTTGGCTACAAATACTGATGTAAAATACTGACCAAATACTGCTAGTGTGACGGCAGCTTAAGGCAAATGATGACTGGAGTTAATGTAAAAAATATATATTCCTAGCTGAAAACTTAAATTCCAAAGGCTTATGAATTAAGATTTTTTTATTTCCTGGCAGCCGGACCAAACTAATGTTTTTGAGGAGTTATCTACACCCGAGTTTGTTCTGTTTTTCTTTTATAGGCCATTAAAACGTTAACAGAGCCATTGCTGCCATATTTGTATACTGTATAGGTTGCTAGTATCAAAAGCACTCTTCCGGTGAAAAAAAGGCTTTAATTGCTTCTGCAAAGCATTACGGTCTACAAAATGTTTTGCAGCCATCCTGTGACCACTCTGTAAAGGTACCTTCACACTAAACGACTTTGCAACGAGAATGACAATGATCCGTGACGTTGCAGCGTCCTGGATAGCGATATCGTTGTGTTTGACACGCAGCAGCGATCTGGATCCCGCTGTGATATCGCTGGTCGTTGCTGAAAGTCCAGAACTTTATTTGGTCGTCAGATCGGCGTGTATCGTCGTGTTTGACAGCAAAAGCAACGATGCCAGCAATGTTTTACAATGGTAACCAGGGAAAATATCGGGTTACTAAGCGCAGGGCCGCGCTTAGTAACCCGATATTTACCCTGGTTACCATTGTAAAAGTAAAAAAAAAACACTACATACTCACCCTCTGATGTCTGTCACGTCCCCCGGCGTCCGCGCTGCTGCTCAGAGCTTCCTGCACTGAATGTGTCAGTGCCGGCCGTAAAGCAAAGCACAGCGGTGACGTCACCGCTGTGCTTTAGGGCCGGCGCTTACACAGTGCAGGGAAGCTGAAGGCGAGGGACGCGACAGACACGGCAATGTAAGTATGTAGGGTTTGGGGTTTTTTACATTTACACTGGTAACCAGGGTAAACATCGGGTTACTAAGCGCAGCCCTGCGCTTAGTAACCCGATGTTTACCCTGGTTACCCGGGGACTTCGGCATCGTTGGTCGCTGGAGAGCTGTCTGTGTGACAGCTCTCCAGCGACCACACAGCGACGCTGCAGCGATCGGCATCGTTGTCGATATCGCTGCAGCGTCGCTTAGGCTACGTTCACATTAGCGTTCGGCGCCGCAGTGTCGGGCGCTGCAGCGTCGCCGCATGCGTCATGCGCCCCTATATTTAACATGGGGGCGCATGGATATGCGTTGCACTTGCGTTTTGTGACGCATGCGTCACTGTGGTGCATGCGTCAGGGCGCAGAGGACGCAGCAAGTTGCAGTTTTTTCTGCGCCCAAAACCATGCAAAAATGGACGCATGCGTCACAAAACGCTGCGTTGTGCATGCGTTTACATTTGCGTTGTGCGTTGCGTCGAAGACGCTGCGGCGCACAACGCAAATGTGAATGTAGCCTAAATGTGACGGTACCTTAAGGCTTTTAGTCGGGCAAGATAAAATCAGGTGTTGACAAAAGCTCTGGTTTTGTGTTGTGTCTGAACCCTCTCTTACGACCTCTGCCGTTAAGCAGCACTGTGGAAAAGTAGGCTCTGTCCTGTTTAACATTAGTGTCCCTGGGAGTTGTAGTTCTGCCCAGGCAGGGAATCCATGCTTGAATGCAGAGTCATTTGCAACCAATTCACTGCAGTGAACCTTGGGAAGGGTTTGTTCTCTGCACAAACATATATATATGTACATATATACACTTGCTTCAAGTTGCCAGTTATAAGTTATTATGGTACTTACTTTGGTATGTTGCTTTGTTTATCCCTATACCCTGAATATCCTGATTATTAACTCTTGACTTTGGCTCATGGATTTTTTTCCCTGATCTTGACCTCCTGGTTTAGATTCAGATTCAAAATAATTTTCTGCCAGCTCGCTCTACCGGCCAGCAGCCACTGCGTGGATGTAACCCAGGGGATCCTGCACAAGTCAATATCTCTGTGTAACTGTTAAAGAATGAAGGCCAGTGTTACCCTGGGATCTGGTAACAGAAGTAGCTTGTGCAAAGCCTGTCCGTGGAAGCCCTATTACAAGCACGCCGCAGTGAACGCTTTGTCTTAAAACACATATGCCCTCATGTATGTAGTTTGCTGGTGACCTACTAGATGGAGGGTGGTTGATCCTCCTTTTAGTCATTCCACCTGTTGCACTTTTTATGCTATTACTGACATAGCTTTTTCACACTAACTGACATTTATCCAATGCTAAACATGATATCTCAATGAGCTCTTAATAGAGCAAGTTTTTTTTCAGCAGTAGTGCATTTTGTAGCCTGGCACAAATTTACTGTTAGGTCTCATTCAGATTTTTTTTTTATTGTAATATTTATTGTATGTGAATAAACAGACCTGTATCCATCAGTGCTCTGGATCAGATTTCCATCAGTGCTTGGCCAGTGTGTCAGTTTTTACTATTAGTGTTTCATCAGTTTTTCTTCTTCGCAATAAAAACTAATGGACAGCACTATGAGTGACTCGGATGCTATCACTGTGCTTCTTTTTTCATTGACTTGAATGGGTGAGTTTGATCCCCTAATTGGATTGACATAATTCTTCCCTCCATTTTTTTCTTTCGGCAGACAGCCGTTCCCTGAAAAATAAAAAAATGGGCACATGAACTTGTTCATAAACTGTAATGTGCAGATGTAATATCCCTTAAATTGATAGCTCACATACAGAAAAAAACAGACTTCTGGATAAGGTCTAAATTGTAAACTTTGGCAATTTACTCGTGAATGTTACAAGTGAAAAATTCCAAGCACTTTATGTCTTGAAAGTAAATTATTTTATAATACCTGCTCTGTAATGACTGCACTTTTTACTTGTTCAGCACATAGAAAAAGCTGCTTATTAATAAATGGGTTTCATTTTGATTAAGGAAGGCATTTTCTGAATTGCTACGATGTAATACTAGGTTTCTACTTCGATGTCGATGTTTACTGGCTGTGTTTCCCAGCAAAGTCGCCAGACTCCTATATGAAAGGGGTTATATGTGGTGAAAGAATCCCTTTAAAGGGGTTGTCCAGGTATCAGATGAAAGTCTGCAGTCACTTTATGTGACTGCAGAATTCTGAATCCTTAGAGTGCCCAGTGCATGCTGTTAGGATCCTCTGGTATTCCCTGCGAGCATATTTCTCGCCTGACTGCAGGTTTGCAATTTACTCACTTTTAGCCACATTCCGGCTAGACGTGCTCATTCTCGCTCAATGTAAGTGAATTATAGCACGGACAACACCTTTAATATAACTGTATAAAAGGCTTTCCGTAATCAGCTCAGTACAACCCTCTATGGGGTTCTCTAGTTATGATAGTTATGATAACTTGTAGAACACATCATAATTTTTTGTATTTCTTGTTGTATATATTTTGCCTTAATAAAAATTTCCATTTCAAATGGATATTTTTGTCCTTATTGTGCTGCTCTTCTTTCAGTCTCTACATACTTGTCAAAGTCTGAGATGCCTTTCACAGGGGACCTTTTACCAGTTTGAGCATGCTAAACTGGCCGCAACATAAAATAATGGCTGCAGATCTGAGTAGAACATTTATAGTATCTCAATTTCTCCTCTCTGTTGCACAAATATTAGTTTTGTAAAATTTAAGTTATAATTTATGATAAACCCCAACTGGGAATTACCAGAAATGTTTCTATGGGGATGTGTACTTTGTCCCTTGCAGACGTTGATCAATCATAAGATGTAATTACAAGCAGCCCGGTTCCCAGCCCGGTTCTTTGCAACTACTGTGTAGAGTACAGCAGACGTGTGTGTGATTACAAACAATTCCAGATCTCTTTTCATGGCAGTCAGTGTGGGGGAAGCGGCAGTACTGCATAGCTGACTTATGTGTGATTATAAACATGTCTGCAACTGCAACTCTCGTCTCACTGCTCCTCTCCCCACATTTATTCGGATATAAGAGGAGATTTGGAAGTGTTTGTAGTCACACTCAGATGTGCTATACAGTATACTTTACATTAGCTGCAAGACTGTCTTTCTACTTCACAACGAAGAAAGCATGTTCTTCTGACCTTCGGAGTGTGTGTTCTTTTATCCCCTGCATGACACCTGCTGCTTAGGAGTTGTCAACCTCAGGCAGGGGACAAGGTACACCCCCCCAGAGTAGAGTCTCTGGTAATTCCCAACTGGGCTTATCATAGAATCTAAAATGTACAAGCTAATAGCTCTGCAACAGAGGGGAGAAATTAAATAATACAAATTAAATTTTACTCAGCTCTGCATCCACTATTCTATGATGTGGTTTAGCATTCTCAAACTGGTAAAAAGTCCTCTCCACCCCCAAGCACATGTGCGGTTTGCCCACTTATTCACATGCCGACGAGCTGCTCTTCCGAATTCTCTCAATGTACAAGAAGCAGGAAGAGAAGCTAGTTATGAAGTGACCATAAGATTGAAAATCGCATATGAGTGAAGTGGTCGTATGATAACTGCTGGAACCTACAAGCAGAGCTGAATTCTGACAGTGAGTATATTACAAGCTGTTAGGATTGGCATGCTGCAGGCTTCATTCTATAATTAAAGGACGAGTCCAGGTTTGAGATGAAAATCTGCAGTCACTCTGTGTGACTGCAGGCTTCTGAATTCTCACAGGGCATGTAGTGCACACTTTTAGGATTCTCCCTTGCACAAGTTATGTGAGTTGTATAGTTCTGGCCACATTCCAACTAGACTTGTCCGGCCTCGCCCAATTCATTTTCATTGAGTGAACCACACATGTCTAGTGGGCACATGGCCACATGTTTGCAAACCGCAGGCACAAGAGAATCCTGACAGCATACAGTGCGCACTGTGAGAATTCAGAAGTCTAGAGTCACATTTTGTGTCTGCACCTGTTCCTTCCTTGCTCCCCAAACTTGTGTCCCGAAAACATCCCCCCGCTATACTAAATCTCCCCCACCACACACAGTAAATTTTCCCCAGCCCATTACACTAAATCTCCACCACATAGTAAATACCCCACACACAGTAAATGTCTCTCCAAACACAGTAAAGCTCCCCCAGCTCCATTACACTAAATCTTCTCCACACAGTAAATTTCCCAACACAATAAACACCACTGTACAAAGTAAACTCCCACACACACAGTAAATACTCCCACACACTGTAAATAGACCCATACACAGTAAATCTGCCCCAACCCCATTGCACTAAATCTACCCCCCCACACACACAGTAAATACCCCCACACTAAATCACCTCCCTCCCGTTACATTTAATCTTCAGTGTCTTCAGCTTCTCTGGAGCACTTACCACCAATGTGTGCCTCTGTAGCGCCAGTGAGTGACATCAGCAGCGTGATCACATGACCTGATCACGCTCCTGACATCGCTCTGTCCTGGCAGTCAGAGCTTTAAGAGCTTTCAGATGCAAATACAATTGATCACTGGGAACCGGTGTGGTGCAGCTTAACAGCCGACTCAGAGCACTGCCGACTCCCAGTCCTGGGGGCGTCAAAATGCAGCCAACTGGGGAGACACTTCAGACTGCCGCATTAGGCGGCCCGACTGCGCACCCTACCAGCTGCCCCTGGGGCACATTCCTGGGCTGTCCCCCCTAGATGCGCCTCTGGATAATGGTTTCATTTTTTGTTGAGGGACTGTGTGAGGGCTTGTTTTTTGCATTCTGTGTTGACATTTTTATTGATATGATTTTGGGATAGATGAAGACGTTTTGACCGCTTCATTTTGCATTTTTTTGCAGTGTTAGGCTGCCATCACACTGTCAGTATTTGGTCAGTATTTTACATCAGAATTTGTGAGCCAAAACCAGGAGTGGAACAATTAGAGGAAAAGTCTAATAGAAACACAAGCCCCACTTCTGCATTTATCACCCACTCCTGGTTTTGGCTTACAAATACTGATGTAAAATACTGACCAAATACTACTAGTGTGACCGCAGCCTTACTGTCGCTGAAAGAAAAATAAAAAATCAAATTGTGGCATTTTGATTTGTTATTTTCATTACAGCGCTTACAAATAGGGTTAACTAATTATATATTTTGATAGACCTGACTTTTACAGAGGTATGGAGGTATTAAGTGTGTATTTTTAAAATTCTTTATTTTTAATGGGTAAGAAAAAGGGTGATTTGAATTTTTAAAACCATCTTATTTTTATTTTTCACTATATATTGTAGTCCTCTTGGGGGATTTGAACCAGCCATTGGCTGATCGTTTGAACTATACACATCAACACCCCAGTATTGCTTTGAATAACAAACATCTTGGTCTTCTATGAACACCGCGGGTACGGCTCCAATCCAGTCTCAGCTGTCAGACATCCTATAAGATGCTGTGTATACTCTGCACCCCCCGGCCTGTCGGATTACTGTCCTTTAAGCCTCTGTGTGCACTCTGCACAGGGCTGCCGTCAGAACCCGGCGCACCAGGGCAAGTGCCATTGAGCTGAGCAGGCGGGGATGCACTCGCCGTTGGGGACACCTGCGCACTATGGGGGCCCGGTGTCAGCGCTCGTGCCGTGATTGGTCCCCTCCCCCACTTGCTCAGGGCCCCAGTACTTTCAATAATTACCTCTCCCCGTTCCACCGCTGTGGCGTCTTTCGCATCTCCTGGCTTTGACATTTCAGGTCAGAGGACGTAATGACGTCACTAATGTGTGCCCTCTGCCTGAACAGTCACAGTGCAGAGAGCCGGAAGACACCAACGCTGAGGAGTCTGGAGCAGAGCAGTGGCCAGCGAGGAGAGGTGAGTATTTAATTTTTTATTTTTTTTATGTTTGTAGCAATATATGGAGCCCATCATACACTGGAGCATCATAAATGGGGACCATTATATATGGAGCATTATATGGGGCACATCATACACTGGAGCATCATATATGGGGCTCAATATATGTGCAGCATTATACAGGGCCCATTCTGTTTGGAGCAATATATGAAGCCCATTAGATACCGGAGCATTATATGGGGCCCATCATGTACTGTATGGAACATTTTATGTCGCCCATTATGTATGGAGCAATATATGGGGCTTATTATACAGTACAGAGCATTATATGGGGCCGCTCATACTGCACGGAGCAATATTTGGGGCTCATTATACTGTATGGAGCAATTTATCGGGCCTATTATATACCGTATGGGGCTCATTATTCTGTATGGAGCAATATATGGGGCTCATCATACTCTATTTAGCAATATATGTGGCTCACTATATTGTATGGCGCATTATATGGGGTCCATTATTCTATATGGAGCAATATATGGGGCTAATTATTCTGTGTGGAGAACTATGTGGTGCCCATACTATTGTATGGAGCAATAAATGGGGTTCATTATTCTGTATGGAGCACTATGTGGTGCCAATAATACAGTATGGAGGACTATACTATCCGCTTTCTGAGCTATTGTAGAATTTACAATAGATATCACTCATGTAATGTAAGAAGTAAGTGAAATCTTTGAAATTGTATTATACCTATATTTCTCTGCCGTATCTGTACATCTTGAATTGTGGTATATGTTAAAAGGGCCCACTGAGACTCTTTCACCCGCGGCCCTGAAAAACCTGGAGTCAGCACTGACTCTGCACCTCCCTGCCTGTGAGAGTACTGTCCTTTAAGCGGCTGCGTGTACTTTGCACCACCCGCCTGTTGGAGTACTGTCCTTTAAGCAGCTGTGTGTACTCTGTACCCCCCGCCTGTGAGAGTTTTTATATACAGTATATATCAGTGAGTGAGTACCGATGGACATAATACTGTGGAGGGGACTACATTATATTCTATGGTGGGGGGCTGCATTATACTCTATGAGGGTCTACATTATATTCTATGGGGGCTGCATTATACTCTATGAGGGGTCTGCATTATACCCTATGAGGGGGCTACATGATATTCTATGGGTGGCTGAACTATACCCTATGAGGGGGCTGCATTATACCTTATGAGAGGGCTACATTATATTCTATGGTGGGCTGCATTATACCCTATGAGAGGGCTACATTATATTCTATGGGGGATGCATTATACCCTATGAGGGGCTGCATGATACTATAATGAGTCGGGCTGCATTATACCCTATGAGGGGCTACATTATATTCTATGGGGCTGCATTATACCCTATGAGGGGGCTGCATTATACCCTATGAGGGGGCTACATTATATTCTATGGAGGGGGCTACATTATACTCTATGGAGGGGGATGCATTATACTCTGAGGGTCTACATTATATTCTATGGGGCGCTGCATTATACTATATGAGGGGGCTACGTTATATTCTATGGGGGGCTGCATTATAATCTATGAGGGGGCTGCATTATACCCTATGAGATGGTTACGTTATAGCCTATGGAGGGCTTCATTGTACCCTATGAGGGGACTGCATTATATTATATGGGGGGCTGCATTTGTAGAGATCAGATTGAAGAATCCATTTTTCCTATTCAGAAACGTCTGGCTTATATGAGCAAACTTGAGCAAGGTAGACATTTCCTTTTATGGACGCATTCCTTCTTGTTATTGTGACCTTTAACCTACATTCCAGAAGTTGAACGTTATCAGTAGAATAGATACTCTTTTGTTAGAGAATATGAGCGCTTGTACGCATGTCTGTAATGCTTATCTCTTTGCCATATAAAAAGAGGGGTGAGAGACCAGGGGGGCCAGATGCGCTCCTGGGCGATCCCTGCATATGATCACACAACTCTTGTGCTGCGTGTCATTACTTGGATTCCTATATTAGTAAGCCGGGGACTGATAAGGACTCAACATTTCTCTGGCGCACGAACAGGGACCCGAGGCGAGAGTATTTACTCAAGATTTACCTGCGGATACGGACAACGGAGATCTGGGATAATGGACGGCAAATGAAAAAAAAAAAAAACCTGGCCAGGTAAGAGACATTATTAGTTCTCTTTTATCTGCCCTGTATTATCCGAAAGATCTCTATGAGCCGTGTCATGCTGGGTTAGTCTAGTAGTGAGTAGATACCTATAGAACTCGGGTTACCATATTGTATAGATTTATGAGTCTAGTCCCTGACAGTGTGTGAACAGTGTGTGAACAGTGTGTGAACAGTGTGTGAACAGTGTGAAGGTTGTGACATGTTGTGAAAGAAGAATAGAAGTACGTAGAACAATAAGCCACGATTGTTAGAACAAGGTTATTGGTGAAGTCAGCCTAACTGGGTTATGAGGTAGCGTCCTTCTGGGAGACCTCCGCCCATGCTTGACTCTCCTATAGAACTTGTTTCTACATTCCCTGGATAAGGTGTGATAGAATGAGCCCAGGACGCGGTTTTCATGAGCCTGGGACAAGTATGCTAACTGACACAGAAAGTTTTGTGATCTGTATGGTGTTGCTGGGTCTGTGTGCATAATAGCACTTAAGTACGTCCTGCATATTAGAAGAAACAGAGCAGACGAGCCCTTCAATATTTTAGCTCCCTAGGAGAGAAGGCAACGAGACGCCACCAACAGAGGAAGTGGTTGTCCAAACGTCACCTGGGGTAGAAATAGCAAATATTGAAAGGATATTTTAGCTCCCTAGGAGAGAAGGCAACGAGACATCACCATAGAGTAAGTGATTGTCCAAACGTCACCTAGGGTAGTCATAGCTAATATTGAAAAGAAAAATGGGAAATAAACAGACCAAAACTGTCTTAGGACAAGTGGAAGCAGCAGATATCATACAGGAAAGATGTGGAAAGATAGTCAGAAGACAGATTAGAAGAGTAAGAGGAAAATTGGGAATTTCAGAAGCACTTATGTTCAGTACAGAATGGGAAAGACTGAGTAAAGAACGAGGTGGAATTATCAAAGACAATGGGTGGGAAGAAATCATACATTGTATGATAGAGGTCTCAAAAACAGCTAAAGAGGAGAATTGGAAGTACGATCCAGACACTTCCAAATGGATCATGGGAAAGGGAAAAAGTTGTGACATAATCCCACCACCTTACCTAGATCCAAAAGCCCAATCATTTGTACCATCTGGAAGAGCAGAAGGAGGAAAACAATTTCCAGCCTTGTATCCCAATCTTGGTGGGGTAGGAGGATGGGAATGTTCACACTGTGGACAACAAAATCCAGATTGGAGAAATGATTGCCTAGCCTGTGGTACACCTAGATATGGCGCTGTACTTGCCCCTGTTAGGGTAGTACCAAGACCTTTTAGAGAAGCTGGTGCTGACGGGGTAATGAACACCAGATATCATCAGACCAGACAATACTTCCCTTGGTCCCCTGCTGAGGGTATGTCCCTCTTACATAACGCACCAGATCCTATCCAGTTTCCAGTTAGATTTGCACAGTATATACAACAAATCATGCAGACTCATGCTGGGGTCTGGGCGGACGGGGAAGAATTATGTAGAATGAAAATGTCCCCCGGACTTTTTCAGGAATTATTGACACACTTACAGCCCAATAGACCAGTGGCAGAAGGGGGTGCCTTACAGACAGAAGCATCAGGTACCCAGTTCACAGAGGCATTAATAATTTTCATGAGAGGAAAACAGAGGGAAAGGGGGTCTACAGGTGTGATTATGCAGAAATTTGGGCAAAATATTGAAGAATATAGTCAGGAACTAGAAAATAGCTTTAGGGATGAAGGATTGGATATGACTGATGCTTCAGTAAGGAGACTTTTTACAAAACAATTAATAGAGGGGCTAGATCCGAAAATCAGAGAAAAATTTAAATCCTCTACTCCAGATTGGAGAACAATTGAACAACCAAATATTGTGAAACAACGATGTTTAGGAATAGTCATGGATATGAGAGAGAATCGTAAGCCTGTTAGAATAGCACAAGCTAATACAGGAGGACGAGCGAGACATAATTTTTCTTGCCACTACTGTAAAAAGCCAGGTCATTTCCAAAGAGAGTGCAGGAAGAAGTTGGCAGATATAAAGTCAGGCAAATTTGTTCCCAGAAATAACCCTCCCCAAACGGACAACCAGCAGAAATCTACCATCATAGATGGTTCCATACCAGATTCAGATTGACTCAATGTGTTACAAACTTCCCTACCAGCTAGGAGACCTATGATACAGGTGAATGTGGGGGGGAGAGAGATTCCATTTTTGATAGATACAGGTGCAACTTCCTCAATTTTGAATCAAGATTTTCTTCCGAATCCGGAAGATATTTCAGAACAAACAACTTTTGCTGAGGGTTATGATGGGGTAATTCGAACACTGCCATATACTGTGCCCCTAGAGGTCTCATTAGGACCTAAATGTTTTGCATCCAGATTTTTGTATGCCAGAGGTGCCCCAACATGTCTGTTAGGAACTGATGTCCTAAAGAAATTAGAAGCTAACATCAATTTTAGGGACGATGGCACAGTTATGCTGACTATCCCTGATGATGCAGAATCATTAGAACAATATGTCAGAATTCAGGCTTTTGAGGATTATACTGAAGAAAAAGAGTACACCACAGATCTAGACCTCTCAATGGTCCCAGAAACACTGTGGGCACAGGGTGACACTGATGTGGGATTATTGCATATCTCTCCTGTAAAATTATCTGTGCAACCAGGAGCTGTTCTCCCACAGCTCAGACAATACCCTGTGAGTGCCCAGCAGGAATTAGCGATTACAAAACAGATAGAGGGATATAGAGAGAAAGGAGTTCTGGTAGAGATACAATCACCTGCTAACACCCCTCTGTATCCAGTCAAAAAGAGAACTCTTGATAAGAGTTCTATGCCCAAATATCGTATGGTACATGATCTAAGAGAAATAAACAAAGTTCTAGATCCAATCACCCCAGTTGTACCCAATCCTCATACGTTACTATCACAGATACCAGCCAGTTCTCAAGTGTTTACTGTAATAGATCTTTCAAATGCATTTTTCTCGGTTCCTTTACACCAAGACAGTTGGCATTTGTTTGCATTTACATTTAAGGGCAAACAGTTGGCGTGGACACGCCTTCCACAGGGAATGATACACTCCCCTACTCTTTATTCAAATGCCCTACAAACAGTCCTCCAGAGGTTTGAACCCGAACCACAGGTAGTAATTTTGCAGTATGTGGATGACCTACTACTTTGCTGCCCAGATCTAGAAACTGCAGAAAGGTCCACTGTGAGTTTACTATGTTTTCTAGAAAAAGAAGGGTGTAAAGTGAATAGACAAAAGCTACAAGTTTGTCAGATCAAAGTGGTCTTTCTAGGTCATTGCATTTCTCAAGGTAAAAAGCATCTTACACCTCAAAGAACTGAAGCAATAAGACAGATGAATGAGCCTAGAAATCATAAACAGCTACGAGCATTTTTAGGAATAGTGTCTCATTGTAGACAATGGATTATACATGCCAGTCAACTAATGCAACCACTGTATGACTGTGTAAAAAGTGAACCTTATTTGTTGACAAAAGAAGGTCAGATTTCGTTCCAACAATTAAAAGATGCCCTTGTTTCAGCTCCAGCGTTAGGGCTACCAGACTACACCAAACCATTTCAGCTTATGGCTGCAGAAGTTGATTCCCATGCTACAGGAGTTCTTACCCAGAAGCATGCAGGGAAACAAAGACCAATTGCATATCTTTCAGCAAGGTTAGATCCAGTAGCCAGGGCAGCGCCAACCTGTGTACGTGTAGTTGTTGCTGTCTCACTATTGTTGGACAAAGCATCAGAAATTGTCCTAGAGCATCCACTCACAGTTCAAACTACGCATGATGTTTATGGGATATTAAACCAGGTCCAGCCAAAACACATTTCCATGGCCAGACATTTGCGGCTACAGTGTTCTTTGCTGCTCCCCTCTACTATCACATTTGCAAGGCTTCAGACTCTCAATTTAGCTACACTGCTACCTCTCGAGTCTGAAGGGGGGAATAAGGACACTGATCCACACGCAAATTTTTTCCCTACAGACACACATGATTGTACAGAGCTCATTTTACAAGAAACGGTAGGCTTATCCAATGTATCCGAAACACCACTTCAAAATCCAGATTTAGAGCTGTTTATAGATGGTAGTAGGTTTGCAGATGACACAGGTAATTTCCATACAGGGTATGCAGTTGTGTCAGAATCTGAAACTCTCAAAGCAGAACCTCTTCCACCGAAACAGTCTGCACAAGAAGCAGAACTAACAGCATTGATTGAAGCGCTAAAAATAGCTGAGAATCAGACAGCTAATATATACACTGATTCTAGGTATGCACATGGTATTGTGTTTGACTTTGGAGTAATCTGGAGAGCTAGAGGTTACATGACAGCGTCAGGCCAACCTGTAAAACATGCTTCTCTGATCAAACAGATCTTAGAGGCTGCACAAGAAACAAAAGAAGTAGCAGTAATTAAGGTAGCTGCACATGTGAGACTCGACACTAGGGAATCTAGGGGAAATGATAGGGCTGATAAAGCAGCCAAGGCAGCAGCGGTCAAACCCTTACAGCAGGTTCATACTGTAAACCCCACAGAAAATACTGAAGATAGACTGAGACAAGCACAGGAAGATGCAGGAGAAGAGGAGAGGGACAGGTGGAAAAAGGAAGGGGCAGAAGAACAAGCAGGAATTTGGAAGAAAGATGGACTAATATGTCTACCTAGAGCCTGGTACCCGATTGTAGTTGGTGGACTGCACCACCCTACTCATGTGTCTGCAAATGCAATGACACTACTGGCAAAGCAAGTCTGGTTGGCTCCAGGTTTTGGCAACTACGCAAGAGACTATTGTGCAACATGCGCTATATGCCTGGCACATAATCCCGGACAGACAACAAAGACCCCTATGAAGCATCACGTCCGACCTCTCTATCCGTTTCAGCGATTACAAATAGACTTTATCCAGCTGCCGAAAAGTAATGGGTATGAGTATGTGTTGGTATGTGTGGACATGTTCTCGGGGTGGCCAGAGGCCTATCCAGTTCGGAAGGCTTCAGCTAAAAACACTGCTGTAAAGCTAGTTGCCGAACTGATACCCCGTTACGGTCTCCCTGAAGTGATCGAGTCAGATAGGGGTACTCATTTCACTGGAGAAATATTTCAAAATGTACTGAAAATGTTGGGTGTTGAAAGTCAGTTACACACTCCGTACCATCCTCAAAGTTCTGGTAAGGTGGAACGCATGAATGGAACTTTAAAATTAAAAATACAGAAAGCCATGGCTGAAACAGGAAAGCCTTGGACAGAATGCCTTCCACTGGCCCTTTACTCAATACGCAATACCCCAAGGGGTAAGACTAAACTGTCTCCATATGAAATTTTGTTTGGCAGGACTGCCAATTTAGGATGTTATTTTCCACAGCAACTTGTGTTAAATATTGAGTCATTGACTTCTTATGTGCAAAATCTTCAGAAACAATTAACTAAGGTGCATGCACAAGTTTTTGCTTCCCTTCCAGATCCTGACAACATTGAAGGAAGTCACAAGTTGGAACCAGGTGATCAAGTCTATGTAAAAAGACACACCAGAAAGGCTCTTGAACCAAGATTTGACGGACCCTTCCAAGTCCTGTTGACAACACCTACATCAGTCAAGCTCGAAGGAAAGGCATCATGGATACATGCAAGCCATTGCAAAAGAGCAGTATAAAACTCATAACATTGATGTTAATAGTATTAACCTCAACGGAGGCATGGGATAAACTGAATTCTCTAACCCCTTTGAACAATAGATTCGTACAACATCATAGAAAATTAGTACATGACTTGTTAAATAATACACAACCCCTAGCAGATTGTTGGATCTGTACCCATTCACCAGTATCAGCCACAAGTATACCTTTTCTAGCAGTTCCCGTGTCAGTTGAAGAAATATTCGCTTGGCCTAATTGTTCAGACAACCTGGCCAACAACCAAATTGGTAATACTAGGCTGTGGAATACTACAATCGCCATACCAATTGTGGGATGGGTAGAATTTCCTTGGTGGCAGGGTAATCTTACAGGAAGAATAGGCAACTTACAATATTTTGCATTCAGGGGAGGAAAATAGGTACCTAGAAATAAGACTGGATTAACTGATTTAGGACAGGTCCCCACTGAAAATCTACAGCTCAGTTTCAGTACAACCACCGACTCTTCTTATGCTTTCAAACCTACAATGTTGGAAAGGTACATACATAATAGAAAATGGGAACATTCTGCGTTGTTCCCCCAAGGTGATGCAAACAGTTGTACAAGCAAACCGGGGAACCTGGTTTGTAATGAATCCGATGAGTATATCAGAGGAATGCCTTTATGTGGGAATCCCGCAGCCGGGTACTGTAGCCCCTTGGGACAAAAACCCTCTTGGTGTATGCTTCAGAATGTATCTAGATTTGTGGATTTGGCTCACAGATTGGTATTGCAGCACTCAGCACTATGGGATCTGCCTGAAGGTACATTTTGGATATGCGGAGAAGGAGCATATAAATGGCTTCCCGTAGGTATAAAGGGTACTTGTACATTAGGACGCCTAACCCCGGCTACTTTCATAATTTCAAATAAACAAGTGAATATGCAAGCCGTGCCCAAGCACACACTGTATAAAAGAGCTGCAGATAACTCACCACGTCCCTCAGGGAGACCACACATAGTGCAAATGGGTATAGCCAATAAAATTGTCAGTTCTATTTTTATTTACCCTATGTTAACACAAATGTGGGATAAATTAGTTAGAGCCACGGATTATCTAGATGATCAGATCTGGGATATATTGGATATACTAAACACTAGTATAGCTGTACAGAATCAGCTTATAATAGTCATCAACCAACATACTCTGGTATTGGATTACCTAACTGCCTCACAAGGGGGTATGTGTCAAATCATCGGACCCACCTGCTGTCATTATATAGACCCGAATAGTACTATGAGTATGACATTTAAATTAAAGGACGTACAACGACTCAGAGATCAGTATGATAAAGACAATGACCAGAATAAGGATAGCTGGTGGTCTGATACTTTCTCTTTTCTCAACCCAGCCAACTGGTTCAGAGGGATTGGTGGGTGGGTTGCTGGGATCATGCAGAGCATAATACATATAGTTATGATTATTGTAGTCATATACGTACTATTCCAGATTGTGCTCAAGAGTATCTCAGTATGCACAGATAAATTTTGTGTAATAGATGCAAGAGTATAAATTTTCTTCTTTATTCTTATGTTATCCTCTAGTGATTCTAATTAATATTACCGTACTAATTTTTGTTTTTATATTTTAGTATACTTATTGCAAAACAAAGAAAAGGTTGTGAGAGTTAAACGGAAGAATTGATACTAGATTTGATTCTCTTATTAATGATATAAGCGTGTACATGTGTAATACCAAAAATAAAGGCTTTGTCTTTGGCCCTGTGGTAATCTAAAATATGGATATGTTAAAGGGGATTTGTGATAGATCATAAAAGGAATATGTCAAAGGGGGGAATTGTAGAGATCAGATTGAAGAATCCATTTTTCCTATTCAGAAACGTCTGGCTCATATGAGCAAACTTGAGCAAGGTAGACATTTCCTTTTATGGACGCATTCCTTCTTGTTATTGTGACCTTTAACCTACATTCCAGAAGTTGAACGTTATCAGTAGAATAGATACTCTTTTGTTAGAGAATATGAGCGCTTGTACGCATGTCTGTAATGCTTATCTCTTTGCCATATAAAAAGAGGGGTGAGAGACCAGGGGGGCCAGATGCGCTCCTGGGCGATCCCTGCATATGATCACACAACTCTTGTGCTGCGTGTCATTACTTGGATTCCTATATTAGTAAGCCGGGGACTGATAAGGACTCAACACATTATACCCTATGAGGTAGCTGCATAATACTATATGAAGGGGCTGCTGTCATGGTTCCCAATGGCAAGGGAACGTAAAAAACACATAAGTAACGAACGAGCTCTCGGGTGATGGAAACTCGAGTTGACCGTGAGCTAAATCTACCACACAACTAACAGTAGCCAGGGAGCATACCTACGGCTTCCTATATGCCACGCGCCAGCCGGAGGACTAACTACGCCTGGTAGAGGAAGAAACAGACCTGGCTTACCTGTAGGAAAATACCCCAAAAGATGATAGCAGCCCCCCACATGTAATAACGGTGAGGAAAAGAGGAAAAGACATACACAGTATGAAAGTAGATTTAGCAAAGAGAGGTCCACTTACTAGATAGCAGAAGGATACAAAAGAGGACTTCACGGTCAACTGAAAACCCTTTCAAAAACCATCCTGAAATTACTTTAAGACTCCTGTGTCAACTCATGACACAGGAGTGGCAATTTCAGCCCGCAAGAGCTTCCAGCTACAGAGAATTACAAAAACTGCAAACTGGACAAAAGGTACAAAACAAAAGGACAAAGTCCACTTAGCTGATCAGCAGACTAGTAGCAGGAACATGCAACCGAAGGCTCTGGTTACAATGATGACCGGCAAGGAAATGACTGGAGAGCAAGGCTAAATAGGAAACTCCCAAACACTGATGGAAGCAGGTGAACAGAAGAAGCAAAGTGCAAACAAGTCACCAGTACCACCAGCAACCACCAGGGGAGCCCAAAAAGCGGATACACAACAGTACCCTCCCCTTAAGGAGGGGGCACCGAACCCTCACAAGAACCGCCAGGGCGATCTGGATGAGCCCTATGAAAGGCACGAACCAAATCCGAGGCATGAACATCAGAGGCAGTTACCCAAGAATTATCTTCCTGACCATAGCCTTTCCATTTAACCAGATATTGAAGTCTCCGTCTGGAAATACGGGAGTCCAAGATCTTCTCCACGACGTACTCCAATTCACCCTCCACCAGCACAGGAGCAGGAGGTTCAGTAGAAGGAACCACCGGTACCTCATATCTCCGCAACAACGACCGATGGAACACATTATGGATAGCGAAAGATGCCGGGAGGTCCAAACGAAAGGAAACAGGGTTAAGAATCTCCAAAATCCTATAAGGACCGATGAACCGAGGCTTAAATTTGGGAGAAGAAACCCTCATAGGGACAAAACGGGAAGACAACCACACCAAGTCCCCAACGCGAAGGTGGGGACCAACACGACGACGACGGTTAGCAAACTGCTGAGTCCTCTCCTGGGACAATTCCAAATTATCCACCACTTGTCCCCAAATCCGATGCAACCGATCCACCACCGCATCCACTCCAGGACAATCCGAAGATTCAACCTGACCAGATGAAAAACGCGGATGAAACCCTGAATTGCAAAAGAAAGGAGAAACCAAAGTGGCAGAACTAGCCCGATTATTAAGAGCAAACTCCGCCAACGGCAGAAAGGCAACCCAATCATCCTGATCCGCAGACACAAAACACCTCAAATAAGTCTCCAAAGTTTGATTAGTTTCCTCCGTCTGGCCATTGGTCTGAGGATGGAATGCAGACGAAAAGGACAAATCAATGCCCAACCTGGCACAGACTGCCCGCCAAAATCTAGACACGAACTGGGTACCCCTGTCAGAAACGATGTTTTCCGGAATACCATGCAAGCGAACCACATTTTGAAAAAACAGAGGGACCAACTCAGATGAGGAAGGCAACTTAGGCAATGGCACCAAATGAACCATTTTAGAAAAACGGTCACACACCACCCAGATGACAGACATCTTCTGAGAAACAGGGAGATCCGAGATAAAGTCCATAGAGATGTGCATCCAAGGCCTCTTCGGAATAGGCAAGGGCAACAACAACCCACTAGCCCTAGAACAACAAGGCTTGGCCCGAGCACACACATCGCAAGACTGCACAAAAACACGCACATCTCGAGACAGGGAAGGCCACCAGAAGGATCTAGCCACCAAATCTCTGGTGCCAAAAATTCCCGGATGACCTGCCAGAGTAGAAGAATGAACTTCCGAGATGACTCTAGTGGTCCACTCGTCAGGAACAAACAGTCTACCAGACGGACAACGATCAGGTCTATCCGCCTGAAATTCTTGCAAAGCACGTCGCAAATCTGGAGAGACAGCAGACAAAACCACTCCATCCTTAAGGACACCAGCAGGTTCAGAATTCCCAGGAGAGTCAGGCTCAAAACTCCTAGAAAGAGCATCTGCTTTCACATTCCTAGAACCCGGTAAGTACGAGACCACAAAATTAAACCGGGAAAAGAACAACGACCAACGTGCCTGTCTAGGATTCAGGCGCCTGGCAGACTCCAAATAAATTAAATTCTTGTGATCAGTCAAAACTACCACCTGATGTCTGGCACCCTCAAGCCAATGACGCCACTCCTCAAATGCCCACTTCATGGCCAAAAGCTCCCGATTACCAACATCATAGTTTCGCTCGGCGGCCGAAAATTTTCGCGAAAAGAACGCACAAGGTCTCATCACTGAGCAGTCGGAACTTTTCTGCGACAAAACCGCCCCCGCTCCGATCTCGGAAGCATCGACCTCAACCTGAAAGAGAAGAGAAACATCAGGCTGGCGCAACACAGGGGCAGACAAAAAGCGGCGCTTAAGCTCCCGAAAGGCCTCCACGGCAGCAGGGGACCAATTGGCAACATCAGCACCCCTTTTAGTCAAATCCGTCAGAGGTTTAGCAACGCCAGAAAAACCAGCTATAAATCGACGATAAAAATTAGCAAAGCCCAAGAATTTCTGGAGACTCTTCAGAGAAGTAGGCTGCGTCCAGTCGTAAATAGCCCGAACCTTGACAGGGTCCATCTCAATAGAAGAAGGGGAAAAAATATACCCCAAAAATGAAATTTTTTGAACCCCAAAAACACACTTTGAACCCTTTACACACAAAGAATTCTCCCGCAAAACCTGAAAAACCCTCCTGACCTGCTGAACATGAGACTCCCAGTCATCAGAAAAAATCAAAATATCATCCAAGTACACAATCATAAATTTATCCAAATATTCCCGGAAAATATCATGCATTAAGGACTGAAAGACAGAAGGTGCATTAGAAAGGCCGAAAGGCATTACCAAATACTCAAAATGGCCCTCAGGCGTATTAAATGCGGTCTTCCACTCATCCCCCTGCTTAATTCGCACCAAATTATACGCCCCACGAAGATCAATCTTAGAGAACCACTTAGCCCCCCTTATGCGAGCAAACAAATCAGTCAGCAAAGGCAACGGATACTGATATTTGACTGTAATTTTATTCAGGAGACGATAATCAATACAAGGCCTCAGAGAGCCATCCTTTTTAGAGACAAAGAAAAAACCGGCTCCTAAAGGTGATGAAGAAGGACGAATATATCCCTTTTCCAGGGACTCCTTAATATACTCGCGCATAGCAGCATGTTCAGGTACAGATAGGTTAAACAAACGACCCTTTGGAAATTTACTGTCAGGAATCAGATCTATGGCGCAATCACAATCCCTGTGAGGAGGGAGTGAACCAATCTTAGGCTCTTCAAAAATATCACGATAATCAGACAAAAATGCCGGAATCTCAGATGGAATAGATGACGAAATGGACACCATAGGAGTGTCCCCATGAGCCCCCCGACATCCCCAGCTTAACACAGACATAGCCTTCCAGTCAAGGACTGGGTTATGAGACTGTAACCATGGTAATCCAAGCACCAAAACATCATGTAAATTGTACAACACAAGGAAGCGAATCACCTCCTGATGGTCTGGAGTCATACGCATAGTCACTTGCGTCCAGAACTGTGGTTTATTACAAGCCAAAGGTGTAGAATCAATACCCTTCAGAGGTATAGGGACTTCCAGAGGCTCTAAATCAAACCCACAGCGCCTGGCAAAGGACCAGTCCATAAGACTCAGAGCGGCGCCAGAGTCCACATAGGCATCCACGGTAATAACTGATAATGAACAAATCAAGGTTACAGACAAAATAAATTTGGACTGTAAAGTGCCAATTGAAATGGACTTGTCAACCTTCCTAGAACGCTTAGAGCATGCCGATATAACATGAGCAGAATCACCACAATAGAAGCATAACCCATTTTTACGCCTATAATTCTGCCGCTCGCTTCTGGACATAACTCTGTCACATTGCATTTTCTCTGGCGTCTCTTCAGAAGATACCGCCAAATGGTGCACGGGTTTGCGCTCCCGCAAACGCCGATCAATCTGAATTGCCATTGTCATGGACTCATTCAGACCTGTAGGCGCAGGGAACCCGACCATAACATCTTTAACGGCATCAGAAAGGCCCTCTCTGAAATTTGCCGCTAAGGCGCACTCATTCCACTGAGTAAGCACAGACCACCTACGAAATTTTTGGCAGTATATCTCCGCTTCATCTTGCCCTTGAGATAGGGCTATCAAAGCTTTTTCAGCTTGAATCTCCAAATTAGGTTCCTCATAAAGCAACCCTAAAGCCAGGAAAAACGCATCCACATTGAGCAACGCAGGATCCCCTGGTGCCAATGAAAATGCCCAATTTTGAGGGTCACCTCGCAGCAAAGAGATTACAATCTTAACCTGCTGGACAGGATCTCCAGAGGAGTGAGGTCTGAGAGAAAGGAACAATTTACAATTATATTTGAAATTCAAAAACCGAGATCTATCTCCGGAAAACACCTCTGGTGTAGGGATTTTAGGTTCAGAAATAGGAGCATGTATAACAAAATCTTGTAAATTTTGAACCTTCGTAGCAAGATTATTTAAACCTGCAGCCAAACTCTGGACATCCATGTTAAACAGCTAAGGTCAGAGCCATTCAAGGGTTAAGAGGAGGTAAGAAGCAGCTAGACAGCAATTAAGGGCTAGGCAGCAAAACTCTGAGGGAAAGAAAAAAAAAAAAAATTTCCCTTCAACACTTCTTTTTCTCCTGCTTCAGCCCAAACAATTAACACTTTGTAGGCCGGTCATACTGTCATGGTTCCCAATGGCAAGGGAACGTAAAAAACACATAAGTAACGAACGAGCTCTCGGGTGATGGAAACTCGAGTTGACCGTGAGCTAAATCTACCACACAACTAACAGTAGCCAGGGAGCATACCTACGGCTTCCTATATGCCACGCGCCAGCCGGAGGACTAACTACGCCTGGTAGAGGAAGAAACAGACCTGGCTTACCTCTAGGGAAATACCCCAAAAGATGATAGCAGCCCCCCACATGTAATAACGGTGAATTAAGAGGAAAAGACATACACAGTATGAAAGTAGATTTAGCAAAGAGAGGTCCACTTACTAGATAGCAGAAGGATACAAAAGAGGACTTCACGGTCAACTGAAAACCCTTTCAAAAACCATCCTGAAATTACTTTAAGACTCCTGTGTCAACTCATGACACAGGAGTGGCAATTTCAGCCCGCAAGAGCTTCCAGCTACAGAGAATTACAAAAACTGCAAACTGGACAAAAGGTACAAAACAAAAGGACAAAGTCCACTTAGCTGATCAGCAGACTAGTAGCAGGAACATGCAACCGAAGGCTCTGGTTACAATGATGACCGGCAAGGAAATGACTGGAGAGCAAGGCTAAATAGGAAACTCCCAAACACTGATGGAAGCAGGTGAACAGAAGAAGCAAAGTGCAAACAAGTCACCAGTACCACCAGCAACCACCAGGGGAGCCCAAAAAGCGGATACACAACAGGCTGCATTATACCCTATGAGGGGGCTACATTATATTCTATGAGGGGGCTGCATTATACCCTATGAGGGGGCTGTATTATACCCTGAGGGGGCTACATTATATTCTATGGGGGGCTGCATTGTATCCTATGAGGGGGCTTTATTATATTCTATGCAGGGGGGCTGCATTATACTATTTGAGGGTCTACATTGTACTATTTGGGGCGCTGCATTATACCCTATGAGGGTCTACATATATTCTATGGGGGGCTGCATTTTACCCTATGAGAGGGCTGTATTATATTCTATGAGGGGGCTGCATTATACTATTTGAGGGGGCTACATTATAATCTATGGGAGCTGCATTATACCCTATGAGGGGGCTGCATTATACCTTATGAGGGGGCTACATTATATTCTATGGAGGGGCTGCATTATACTCTGCGGGTCTACATTATATTCTATGGGGGCTGCATTATCCCTATGAGGGAGCTACATTATATGCTATGGGGGGACTGCATTATACTATATGAGGGGGCACATTATATTCCATCGGGGGCTGCATTATACCCTATTAGGGGGTTGCATTATATTCTATGAGGGGGCTGCATTATACTATTTGAGGGGGCTGCATTATACATTTTATTCTCTGGAGGCTGCATTATACTCTGCGGGTCTACATTATATTCCATGGGGGCTGCATTATACCCTATGAGGGGGCTACATTATATGCTATGGGGGACTGCATTATACTATATGACAGGGCTACATTATATTCCATGGGGGGCTGCATTATACCCTATTAGGGGGTTGCATTATATTCTATGAGGGGCTGCATTATAGTATTTGAGGGGGCTACATTATATTATATGGGGGGCTACATTATATTCTATGGGGGAACTGCATTATACTATATGAGGAGGCTACATTATATTCTATGAGGGGGCTGCATTATATTCTTTGAGGGGGCTGCATTATAGCCTATGAGGGGTTGCATTATATTCTATGAGGAGGCTGCATTATACTATTTGAGGGGCTACATTTTATTCTATGGGGGCTGCATTATACCCTATGAGGGGACTATATTATATTCTACAGCGGGGGGCTGCATTATACTCTGAGGATATACATTATATTCTATGGGAGGCTGCATGATACTATATTAGGGGGGCTGCATTACACCCTATGAGGGGGCTGCATTATACTCTATGAAGGAACTACATTATATTCTATGAGGGGGCTACATTATATTCTATGAGGGGGCTACATTATATTCTATGAGGGAGGCTACCGCAACCCTTGCTATATCAATAAGATGTGTACTACCTTATATTATACCCTTATTTTAGTGTGTTTTACTGCACAATTGGTGGTCTTGTATTTATTTCTATGTAGCTACATAGAGGGCCCCAAGAATGATTTTCTCGGGGGGGCCCAACGTGCTCCATTCTGACACTGTGTGTGCATAGCACTAAGTAGAATAGGACCTGAACAGCGGCAGCCAGGTAATAATGAGCAATTCTAAATGTGAGTATATATAACTTCATTATTTAGCCACCGCTTGAATACCATTGCCATATATGTGACCCTCGGACTAAAAAAAAAACTTGTGCACCCGTTATAGAGGTTATTAGAAACGTCATTGCAATGCCACAAAATATTTCAGTAGGGGGCAGCAAAGGATCATTCTAAAAGCATGTATACAGTGGGGGCAATAAGTATTTGAAACCTTGTTGATTTTGTAAGTTTGCCCACTGACAAAGACATGAACAGTGACATTGAGAGATAGAATATCAAAAATAACATCCAGAAAATCACATTGTATAAATTATATACATTTATTTGGATTTTGCAGTGAGAAATAAGTATTTGATCACCTACCAACCATTAAGAGTTCTGGCTCCTACAGACCAGTTAGACGCTGTTTACTAGGAAAAAGCTGAATTGCTCCATTATGGTGGGTTTAGACATAGTTGCCAATATTTCTGGGGATGTATAAGCCTTGACCCAAATACCCCCTCCTTGGAACATGCCACCCCTCCCAAGTAATGCTAGGGCGATATATTTTATCAGTGTGAACTCCATTGTGAGTTTGACCGCTGCCGTCTGGCCCTTTGGGATATTTGCCTTGTCATTCTGTTTTTGGATAACGTATTGAAGGAGTGTGTTGGAAATATACGCAGTTTGCAATAAGCAGCATTTCGTAGCGAGAGGGTTATTCTCTTCTCCTAACAAAATCTACTCCCCCCAGGCTTCCCCACTGACAGCTTAGCTGAGAAGGCAATCAAGGAGCTGTCTCCGGCCCAAGCAAAAATTCACAGCTTTACCGCTGATTTTTGTGCCATTCGATTTCAGATTACCACAGTCTATTTTCAGATGCTTATGAGGCTCCTCTGCCAAGAACAGCAAAATTGAGCTGACGGCTAATCCCGGGTCACCTTTACGATTTGGGACTTACGTTCGGAAACGTGCACTGATCTACACTCTGATGCAAGCAGATGAGGTTTGAGGAGGGAAAGCAACAAGCTGAGTGCAAAACCCAACCAACAAGGCATTGCACAGGTTAATTACACCTATTCATGCATTGTGAAATATCACATTCTCCAGAGGCCTATATCAAAGTTACTGACAGTTCCAGAGAGGGTCAAGAAAAGAATGACTGCATAAAATGCTGAATTTTACAAGTGCGTATATAAAATGTCCCAGTGTGTCCAGCATCTCTGCCCCAGCGTGGGCCCGCACGTCAATAGCGTAGGGGGGGGCCAGTGAGCAGATGAGACGGGGCCCGATGCAGGCCCCCTCTGGCCACCGGGCCCCATACACCAGTCAGGGCAGTAATGCCCTGATGGCGGCCCTGATATCAGGGCAGTAAATCTAAATTTGGTGGAAAGTCCTAGTCAATCACTTTATAGGATTACTGCAGCAAATAAAATATGGAAAATCAATTTAGCTCTGCCATGTGTTACATGGTGGCTCATTCATTGGAATAGTACCCATGAAAAACAGTATTTGCCCTACAGAAATTACAGTAGATCACTGCAGGTTGCAGTAGACAGTCCCATGGCAATTAGCTAATCAGTGGAGAATATGTTTTGTTTCGTAGCTCTTTGCTAGTTTCATCTGCTTCTGAGAAAGCAGCAAATCAGCTCCTCATACAGCAGCACGTCACTTCTTTCAGCCTTTTTTCACCCATTGAAAGCAACGAGTACGTGCAAAAATCAGTTTTTCCAGCATTTTTTGGTGAAGAAAATTGAGGTACAGCAGGAAGACAAACCCATGTATTTTTGCATTTTTTTTTTCCTGACTCCAGTACAGTATAGATTAGTTAAATTTGTGATATGTTTTAAAGTAAACAATGCCTTACCAATGTGTTAAGTAAACAATGCCCTACCAACTCAACATCCCCCGCTGTTTTTACGATTGCAATGGTGTATTTTTTTTCATGAACTCATAACCTTAGTTCACAGCTGTGCTTCATCCATGAATTCTGCTTTTTTGTTCAGAATAGTCACTATTTTTCCAGACATAAAAAACTTTATCCCCTAAATAATTTGATCAACTTGCTCTTTTTTCCCCCAAATGTTTTATGGTTTCACATACATCTTACACTGGTGGCCTAAGGCTATGTGCACATGTTGCAGATTGGGGTGCAGAATTTTCTGCACAAAACCTGCATCTCCTGGCAGAAAATGCAGGTGTAGTTTTGACGCGTTTTTTATGCGGATTTTGTGCGTTTTTGTTGCAGATTTTGTGCGGATTTTCTGCAAAACACTATAAAAGTAAATCAAACCCCCCTTCATCAACCCCTTAGTTAGGGAAAAATAATAAAATTAAAAAAATGTATTTATTTCCATTTTCCCATTAGGGTTAGGGCTAGTGTTAGGGCTAGGGTTAGGACTAGGGTTAGGGCTAGGGGTAGGGTTAGGACTAGGGTTAGGGCTAGGGGTAAGGTTAGGGTTAGGGCTAGGGATGGGGCTAGGGTTGGGGTTGGGGCTAGGGTTAGGGTTTCAGTTAGAATTGGGGGTTTCCACTGTTTAGGCACATCAGGGGCTCTCCAAACGCGACATGGTGTCCGATCTCAATTCCAGCCAATTCTGTGTTGAAAAAGTAAAACAGTGCTCCTTCCCTTCCGAGCTCTCCTGTGCGCCCAAACAGGGGTTTACCCCAACATATGGGGTATCAGCATACTCAGGACAAATTGGACAACAACTTTTGGGGTCCAATTTCTCTTGTTACCCTTGGGAAAATAAAAATTTGGGGGGCTAAAAAAACATTTTTGTGGGAAAAAAATGATTTTTTATTTTCACGGCTCTGCGTTATAAACTGTAGTGAAACACTTGGGGGTTCAAAGTTCTCACAACACATCTAGATAAGTTGCTTGGGGGGTCTAGTTTCCAATATGGGGTAATTTGTGGGGGTTTCTACTGTTCAGGTACATTAGGGGCTCTGCAAACGCAATGTGATGCCTGCAGACCATTCCATCTAAGTCTGCATTCCAAATGGCGCTCCTTCCCTTCCGAGCTCTGCCATGCGCCCAAACGGTGGTTCCCCCCCACATATGGGGTATCAGCGTACTCAGAACAAATTGGACAACAACTTTTGGGGTCCAATTTCTCCTGTTACCCTTGGGAAAATACAAAACTGGGGGCTAAAAAATAATTTTTGTGGGAAAAAAAATTATTTTTATTTTCACGTCTCTGCGTTATAAACTGTAGTGAAACACTTGGGGGTTCAAAGCTCTCACAACACATCTAGATAAGTTCCTTAGGGGGTCTACTTTCCAAAATGGTGTCACTTTTGGGGGGTTTCAATGTTTAGGCACATCAGTGGCTCTCCAAACGCAACATGGCGTCCCATCTCAATTCCAGTCAATTTTGCATTGAAAAGTCAAATGGCACTCCTTCCCTTCCGAGCTCTGCCATGCACCCAAACAGTGGTTTACCCCCTCATATGGGGTATCAGCGTACTCAGGACAAATTGCACAACAACTTTTGGGGTCCAATTTCTTCTCTTACCCTTGGGAAAATAAAACATTGGGGGGAAAAGTTCATTTTTATGAAAAAATATTATTTTTTATTTTTACGGCTCTGCATTATAAATTTCTGTGACGCACTTGGTGGGTCAAAGTGCTCACCACAGATCTAGATAAGTTCCTTATGGGGTCTACTTTCCAAAATGGTGTCATTTGTGGGGGGTTTCAATGTTTAGGCACATCAGGGGCTTTCCAAACGCAACATGGCGTCCCATCTCAATTCCAGTCAATTTTGCATTGAAAAGTCAAATAGCGCTCCTTCCCTTCCAAGCTCTGCCATGCGCCCAAACAGTTGTTTACCCCCACATATGGGGTATCGGTGTACTCAGGACAAATTGTCCAACTACTTTTGGGGTCCATTTTCTCCTGTTACCCTTGGTAAAATAAATCAAATTGGAGCTGAAGTAAATTTTGTGTGAAAAAAGTTAAATGTTCATTTTTATTTAAACATTCCAAAAATTCCTGTGAAACACCTGAAGGGTTAATAAACTTCTTGAATGTGGTTTTGAGCACCTTGAGGGGTGCAGTTTTTAGAATGGTGTCACACTTGGTTATTTTCTATCCTATAGACCCCTCAAAATGACTTCAAATGAGATGTGGTCCCTAAAAAAAATGGTGTTGTAAAAATGAGAAATTGCTGGTCAACTTTTAACCCTTATAACTCCCTAACAAAAAAAAATTTTGGTTCCGAAATTGTGCTGATGTAAAGTAGACATGTGGGAAATGTTACTTATTAAGTATTTTGTGTGACATATCTCTGTTATTTAAGAGCATAAAAATTCAAAGTTGGAAAATGCATTGAGATTGAAACCGCGTATGGAATTTTTATTGTGAATACAGAAACAGCAGCGTAGTTTTTACCAGCTTGTTTCTTCCACTCAAAGCACCCTCTAAGCACCTTTTCAGTGGGGAGGGCTTGGTTCAAAACACTCTTCAAAAAATACACTGTGAACATACCTTGAGGATATGTGCACATTGACATTTTTTAGGAGATTTTTGAGGCAGATCCACTTTAAAACCAAGCCAGAAAACACCATTGGTTTTAGCATGTCGTGTGCTCGAAAATGGGGAAAAAAATTCCAAGTGCGGTGAAATTTTAAAAAAAAGTGCAATCCCACATTTGTTTTTTGTTTGGCTTTTTTACTAGGTTCACTAAATACTAAAACTGACCTGCCATTATGATTGTCCAGGTAATTTCAAGTCATAGACACCAAACATGACTAGGTTCTTTTTTATCTAAGTGGTGAAAAAAAATTCCCAACTTTGTTAACAAAAAAAAGATTGCGCCATTTCCGATACCCATAGAGTCTCCATTTTTTGTGATCTCGGGTTGGGTGGGGGCTTATTTTTTTGTGCCGAGCTGATGTTTTAATGATACCATTTTGGTGCAGATACGACCTTTTGATCACCCATTATTGCATTTTAATGAAATGTCGTGGTGACCAAAAAAATCTAAGGCTAGTTTCACATTTGCGTTAGAATCCACAGCGTTTAATCCGCATCCGCAAGTGCAGAAAAAAACGCATAGAAACACGTCCAAACGCGGCGTTTTTTAGACGCATGCGGGAACGCATGTGGTTAAAAAAACGCCGCGTTTGCACGCTTCTCAATGCGTTTTTTCCTGCGTTTGCTTTTTTGGTGCGCATTGTGATAAATTTTCCAGGAGAAAAATCTAGATAACCAGACACCGCCAATGGGACTACAGAGGGCGTGTATTATGGGATATCTTTATATAGACCCTTGAACAGCTGAAATCTTCAGATTTTGCTCCTGTATCCTGTGTCATAATGGATCTTCGCATGGAGAGGTTTTATTTCAACCTGGATTTAAGCATCAAGCTGTTTCTTGCCTGTGCATTTGCTTGGGAGCAAGACAGAAATCGCGAAAGAATGAGAAGTATACAGCGTAGGCGTTTTTGGAGACACCCCATTATTGAACTACGTGAGAGCCGTGGAGCCTATCACACGCTGTATGGTGAGCTTAATGCGAACCCGGACAAATTCTCTGAATATACAAGGATGTCGCAAGACTCGTTCCGGGATTTGCTTGCTCGTGTCCAAGGAGCCATACGGAGACAGGATACCCAGCTCCGTAGAGCGATTCCACCAGAGGAACGTCTGCTGGTTACATTAAGGTACGTAACAAATCTAAACCAATGGCAGTGCAAATTTTGGGTGTTCTGACATGTATTTTTTTGGTATTTTCCTTTCTGTCTTTAGCATAACAACACCATAATTAGAATAGATTGTAATTTTTTTTTTTTATTATTATCTTCCAGATTTCTGGCAACCGGAGAGAGTTTATCATCCCTCCACTTCCAATACTGGCTTGGAATATCCACCCTGTCCGGAATAGTTGCGGACACCTGCCGGGCTTTGTGGAATGTACTCCGGGATGAGTTTATACCCCTACCCACCTTGGACATGTGGATTGAAATTGCAGAAAAATTCTGGAGTGTGTGTGATTTCCCCAACTGTTTGGAAGTGGTGTATGGAAATCACATCCACATTATCAAACCAGCCAGAACAGGATTGGAGTACTTCAATTATAAAAAATATTTTTCTGTTGTGCTCATGGCAATAGCTGATGCGGACTGTCGCTTCATCGCCGTGGACATTGGAGCTTTTGGCCGTGGAAATGATTCCCAGACTTTTAAGAACTCTGATATGGGCCGCCGTGTGTATGGCAAAAATTTAAATTTTCCACGTCCACGACCACTCCCCAACACTCAAGGTCCACCAATGCCATTTGTTATGGTTGGTGATGAGGCCTTTCAGATGTGTGAAAACCTACTGAAGCCATATTCCAGTTGGGACTTGAACCACACTAAAAGGATTTTTAACTACAGACTGACCAGGGCACGAAGGACAGTAGAGTGTACCTTTGGGATTCTAGTCTCAAAATGGCACATTCTTGCATCAGCCATTAATCTAAAAATGGAGACAGTCGACGAGGTGGTCAAAGCCTGTGTGGTTCTGCACAATTACATAATGGCTAAGGAGCAGCCCAACATTGAACTGGATGAACCAGTTGCACACCCACTGCCCGATTACCAACATCACCCGCTGCGGTCAACAGCTGAAGTTGGCCACATGCGGGACCAATTTGCTGCCTTTTTTGATTCGGATATTGGGCTTGTGTCATGGCAGGACAATGTTGTGTAAATGTCCTGTTGGGATTTTATCTGTACCAGTTATTTTCTAAAATGTTACTAATATTTCTCGTTAATAAACTTTATTTTTTGGTGTCTTGACCGTGTCTCCTATGTCCTCTACAAACCAAGGCTGTCCTCATACTAGCTGTATTTGGTCTGTATTTCATATCAGTATTTGTAATCTAAAACCAGGAGTGGGTGATAATAGCTAAGGTGCTAGATATGTTATTATTATAATTTTCCTCTAATTGTTCCAATTCTTGTTTTGACTTACACATACTGATATAAAATACTGACCACATAATGTTAATGTGACGGCAGCCATGTTGTTTTAAAGGTTGTTGACGTCATTGCGTCCGGATTCTGTTCTGCAGTATCCATTGGACACAGACTGAAGAGACAATGACTATCATACAAAACAGATCTATACTCATCAAGTCAGGTGTCAGAAATAATGAATTCATGATGCACATATAACAGCCTCATGAATTCACTATTTCTGACACATGTACAGGTGAGCATAGATATGCCGTGTATGATCGCCATCGTCCCTTCACTTTGTGTGAAATAGATTACGTACACAGAAGAGAAAATGGAGGTTATACAAGGCAGTTCTCTACTCACTAGGTCAGGTGTCCTAACTAAAGAGTTTGTAGACACCTGACCTGTTGAGTATAGTTCTGCATTTTATTTCTGCTATTTTCTCTTCACTCTGCAACACTAGTCACAGACTAAGCAGAAAGAAGAGATTATGGAGATAATACAAGTATTAATTTTTTGGCCCACCTCATATCTCTATATTAAAGACACACAAAGCTGCAGTCTTTTATTTGCTAACTACTGTAGCTATGATGTGGCCAAAAAATTAAGTGTTCGGCGCACGGTGTGAGTTGACGGTGGCGAAATACACAAGTAAACCACACATAATTGGGGGCAAAAAACAATATTATTTATTTTGTTATACACAAAATTTTTATTTACAGCACCTGCTTGGGGTAGAGTGATGTAAACGGGGGGTGTGAAGCTGTGAGGCCTGGCTAACTGTGGACGACACAGAGGTGGCAGGAGAAGGGGCAATGAAACTTGTGGGGTCTGGTAGTTCGGGGATAGGGCTTGACACATGAGAGGCTTGAGACGCACTGGATGGGTGAGACAAACCTGACATTACAGACACACTGGGAGGTGAAGGGGGAGGAATACTAAGAGTCCGCTGTTTTTTTGTTTTTTTCTTTCTGGGATTGCCGGGTTCTGGGAAGCCTCGGTGGGCTCATATGTCGTGGCATGGTCGTGGTGGGTGACCTGTCAGGGTCCGGCTGCACTGTGCCAGAGTCCATAGTGCTCGTAGAGCGTGCAGCCATGCCAGAGTCCGTAGTGCTCATAGAGTGTGCAGCCATGCCAGAGTCCATAGTGCTCGTAGAGCATGCAGCCATGCCAGAGTCCATAGTGTTCGTAGAGCGGAAGGCCATGCCAGAGTCCATAGCGCTTGTAGAGCAGAAGGCCATGCCAGGGTCCTGCTGCATCGTGGTGGTGGCGGTATGGAAGGCCATGCCTGGGTCCTGCTGCATCGTGGTGGTGGTGGTACGGAAGGCCATGCCTGGGTCCTGCTGCATCGTGGTGTCAGTGGAGGAGGTCCAAGCAGGAGCAGCGGTTGTCATGGTGGTGGCGGTGGGCTGTCCAACAGCACTCGGCATGGTGGTGGTGCTGTACTGGTGTCCGGCAGTGCTAGGAATAGAGGTGGCCGTGCAGTGGGATGCAGCAGAGGTCAGCATTGAGGTTAATCGTGACAGTGAAGGCACAGGTGGATATGCCACCACTGTCTGCTGAAAATACCAACTCTGCTGCATAGCCTGCACGTAAGCAGCATTGCAAGCCTGCATGACACTAAGCTGGAGATCAGGAGTAAGGTGTTCCGACATGCCCTGCTCAATTTGGTTAAAAAAACGATGTGCTGGCCTCTGGAGGTCGGCTTTTACTTGGTCAAGGCTTTTGGTGACCTCCTGGATACCTGTATTCATGTGGCTAAGGAAAATATCCATTCGGTCACCCAAAGCCTTGAGTCCATCGTAAAAAACCGAGCTCAAGTGCAAAAACTCGGGCATGAGGGACCTGTCCGATGCCCTCTGCCGCTGCCGGGAGGAGCCCCAAAAAAAGGGGCAGTGGCAGAGGACTGGGAAAGGGGAAGACCTGATGGACCAGCTTCGTGGTCTCCAGTTTGTGTGGCAGGCCCACTTGCTGCAGCACTGCTGGATGGCTGGGACGGGTCCGTGGCTGTCTGATGAAGGACCGCTCCAGAACCTTGGCCAACAGTGCTGCTCCATGTGCTGTGAAAAAAGGGAAAAAAAATTAATACCACAAATTAACCAGACGCCAACTCCTGTGGAATAGAAACATACAGATTATGGCAATACAACACAACCTAATGCACCGGAGAAATACTTACGTTCTCTGGGCAAGGACTGGTCTTAAAAATGCCAGAACGCGATGGTATTTATACTTTCTGATCCTTGCTCCTGAGCCACTGGGAACACGGCTCTCTTGACGCAGGTCCTTGTTGAAGTGGTCCTTCATCGAACGGCAATGTGTTTTGACTTGCCACTGTTGAAAAAAAAAACATAATGGTCAGACAATGGACTTTTGGCCATGCTCACACAACTGTGTGTGATGAGAGAAACTCCTGAGAGTATTTCATCACACACAGTTGTGTGAGCACGGCCAAGGTCTCTGCTGCTTCACACTGCATTGCAATACTTACCAAATGCATTTCGGACCCGAGTCGGGGCATTGTCCCAGCCATCCCACATCTCTTTGGCCACCTCATTCCATAGGCGCCGGATCGTCACGTTGTCCGAGTGCAGTGGATTCCGGGTGTCCCACAACGGGACTCGCTCCTGGACCAGGGAGATGAGGAGGTCATTTTCTATGAGGTCTTCATCCCGTTCTGGAACCTAAAAATTAAATAAAGACATTAATGTTGGATACATTAACATTAGGAAAAGAAAGAAAACAGGCTGAGAAATGGCATGAATAAGGAAAGTCAAGACACAAAAGGATTCCAGAAGAAAAATGTAAAGAAATAGGAATGTAAAGAAAGGAAGATTCAAGAATACTAAAGTGAGGATACAGTAAACAGTCAGCCTTGTATACGTACACGCTGCCGCCTTGCCACCCGACCGTGACTCCGCTGCTCCTGCCCAGTCTCTGCCACAGTAGAAGAAGTGCTCTAAAAAAATGAAAAACAAAAATTGTCATATGTGTAGATGTGACAGTGAATACTTACCAATCTGAGGAGGTGAGTACTCACTTCACTGACATGTTCGGCTTCAGAAGGCCCAGGACCTTGCTCCTCATCAGAAGAAGAAGACATTCTGATGCATGCAGAAAGAAAGATATGGCAGAAATTAGGACATGTAGAGACAGAAAATAGAAAATAAAGGCATTGGCTAGGATATACTCACATTGTTCAGAGGCTTGTTTGCTCCAAGGTGCTGTGGTCTGTCCGCTCTGCTTGGCTGTCTGCTGAGTAGTGACCTGCAAATGTCCACTCCCTCCCTTTATCACCTTGTATGTTGGGGGTGGCTTATCAGTGTCTAGACATGTTTTTCTCTGGTGCAACGCATGCGTTCATGAACGCAAGAAAACACGTGCTTGTGAACGCATGCGTTCACATAGACAGCAATGCGTTTTTTTGTCGCATTCCTTACGCAATCGACCACATACGTTTCTAGGCGGCAAATTGACGCCTCTAAAAATTACTACATGTAGCATTTCCGCGCCAAACCGCAGACGACGAAACAACGCATGCGTCGTCAAACGCAGCAAAAAGCAACCAATCACAGACGCTTGCGTCCCTAATGTTAAATATAGGAATACACAATGCATGCGGATATTTGCGGAAGAAACGCTGCGGATTGCGGACACAACCGCAAATGTGAAACCGGCCTAATTCTGTCATTTTGACTTTACGCAGAGTTGTGAATCCTCACAGCGTGTCCTGCTAAGATTCTTCATTACCGTGTGCAGGTGGTCATGTGATCACCAGTATGCGCTGTACATGTAAGAGTGGTGGACTGCACTGTCAAATCCCTGCCCCTGAAGACAACAATTATGCTATGTGAATAATGTCATGCGTTTTATACATATATTGTGTCATGTGGATTGTGAACTGTACATTGTGGTTTTAGGTGCATACGTTATTGTGATAATGTGTAAGGCATAAGTAATGTGTAGAAATGTTTAGTGTAAAGTGTAGGATGAACATAGGTTAGGATTTAGGACAAACAGGTCCATCACACAAAATTAGAATGTCATCAAAAAGTTAATTTATTTCAGTTCTTTAATACAAAAAGTGAAACTCATATATTATATAGAATCATTACAAACAGAGTGATCTATTTCAAGTGTTTATTTCTGTTAATGTTGATGATTATGGCTTACAGCCAATGAAAACTCAAAAGTCATTATCTCAGTAAATTAGAATACTTTATAACACCAGCCAGAAAAAATGATTTTAACATCCGAAATAGTGGCCTACTGAAATGTATGTTAAGTAAATGCACTCAATACTTGGATCATTTACTGCATCAATGCGGAGTGGCATGGAGGCTATCAGTCTGTAGCACTGCTGAGGTATTATGGAAGCCCAGGTTGCTATGATAGCAGCCTTCAGCTCGTCTGCATTGTTGGGTCGGTGTCTCTCATCTTCCTTTTGACAATACCCCATAGATTATGGGATTAAGGTCAGGCGAGTTTGCTGGCCAATCAAGCACAGTGATACTCTTGTTTTTATACCAGGTATTGGTACTTTTGGCAGTGTGGACAGGTGCCAAGTCATGCTGGAGAATTAAATTTCCATCTCCAAAAAGCTTGTCGGCAAAGGGAATCATTAAGTGCTCTAAAATTTCCTGATAGACGGCTGCACTGACTTTGGTCTTGATAAAACACAGTGGACCTACACCAGCAGATGACATGGCTCCCGAAACCATAATTGATTGTGGATACTTCACACTAATCCTTGGAAATCAAGGTCCCAGAGTCTGGAGGAAGAGTGGAGATACAGACAATCCAAGCTGCTTGAGGTCCATGTCATCTGATGGTATATGTACACTGTGTTTTATCAAGACCAAAGTCAGCGCAGCCATCTACCAGGAAATTTTAGAGGAAACAGTTGATTCCTTCTGCTCAGGCAATGTTCCCCAACTCTGAGGACTGTTTTTTCCAGCAGGACAATGCGCCATGCCACACAGCTAGGTCAATCAAGGTGTGGATGAAGGTCCACCGCATCAAATCCCTGTCATGGCCAGCCCAATCTCCAGACCTGAACCCCATTGAAAACCTCTGGAATATAATCAAGAGGAAGATAGTCACAAGTCATCAAACAAGGAAGAACTGCTGACATTATTGTACCAGGAGTGGCATAAGGTCACCCAGAAGCAGTGTGAAAGACTGGTGGAAATCTTGCCAAGACGCATGAAAGCTGTGAATAAAAATCATGGTTATTCCACAAAATATTGATTTCTGAACTCTTCCCGAGTTAAAACATTAGTATTGTTGTTTCTAAATGATTATGAACTTGTTTTTGTTTGCATTATTTGACGTCTGCAAGCACTGCATTTATTTGTTATTTGGACCATTTCTCATTTTCAGAAAATAAGTACAAAATGTATTGCTTGGAACTTTGGAGATATGTTGTTAGTAGTTTATAGAATAAAAGAACAATTTACATTTTACTCAAAAATATACCTATGAAGAGTAAAATAACACAAACTGAAGATTTTGCAGTGGTCTCTTAATTTTTGCCAGAGCTGTATATATATATACTGTATATATTTATACAAGCTGTTACTTTGTAGTCATAAGAGAAGGGAGGCCCCAGACACATTTCTTGCACAGTCGCCCCAAGCTATCAGTGGCAGCCCTGCGTGGATGGCAATGTGCTGTCAGTGATTTTTCATAGACCCATAAACCTACATGTGAAAAACGGACATTTGAATCAGCCTTCTTGACAGCCATACTGGGCCAAAGCTTCAATTCCAACTTGCTGCTTTCCAACTCCAGCTATCTATCAAAAAGGAGGGATGGAAGCTGTGTGTCCGACCTCTATTGATCTGAATTACGTCATAGATGTATGACTATGCAACAGTCCTTTGGGCCTTGTTCTCACAGCACAGGTTTTGAATTATTTAAATTTTTTAAGCTAAAAACTAGATTTATAAAAGAAGCATAAAATTGTTTGCCTTGCGCTTTTTCTTCTATAGGAAACACTCCCAGCACGTCTACTAACTGCAGATGACAATTCCAGACCTTCACGAGATCTTATAGATCCAGCCTTGTCACCAAAGTGCTTTGTATACTCACCGCACACTACTTGCTATGGATTGCTGCCTGCTTTTATTAACTAAACTGACACCTCATCTTTTCTGACACAATTGTGGTCTTATGTGAGAATAACAAGTCCACTTCACCCAAAGGAATGACTGTAAAATATATTATTACTCAATTATTTATGACCACTGTAAAGCTTTACAGCCTGCCCATAATAGGGAAAATGCATTTTCACCTAATAGGGAAAGGGTTGTAAAAGAGACATGTGAGAGGATGGAGAAGCATTTGGCTAGGCAACTGTACGGCAGGTTGAGATGATGTATAGGAAATGGCCCAGTAGTTTAGTTTTACCCTTGGGACGCACATCATGGTGCACTTCACTGTGATCATCATAAGTGTTGACAAATCAATTGTCAACACTGTAAGGATAGGTTCACACAAGCATATTTTTGGTCAGTCAAAAAAATGGGCAGCACACGGACCAATTTTATTCAATGGGGCAGTGCAGAGGAGCGTTCCTTTTCACTGACCGAATCTGTGTGTGAAAAGAATTGCAGCTTGCTGTAGTTTCTTCAGTAAACCAGATGAGATTCTCCCATTCAAGTCTATGGATGCGCAAAAAAAAAATTGAAATGCCATATAGAGACACAGTATCACATTCAATTTTTACAGATATATTGCAGTTCTTTAACACAGAAAACTGTGAATGGTCTTGTAAACGAATAATAGCTGCTGCTGTAAAAAAAATGGATTGTATACGGACTGTTCACGGATGACAAGTGAGAAAAAAAAATTGTACAAGTTTTCTGGATGAAACTTTGATGATTTTTTTTATATATTCGCGAGAACTTTCAGTCTCATGAATGAACTTTCAGTCATGTGGGAGTGCACAGAGAGGTTATCATTACCACACTGTAGTAAGTGGTGACTGCAGCCTTGTTGTGCACTCCCATATGACTGAAAGCAATCAGCTACAAAGAAGATATAAACTAATTTTCTCAGGATTTACCCCTTAATGACCGCTGATACGCCTTTTAATGGCAGCAGTTAAGGGTACTTATTCCTCAGCGGCGCTGAGATATAAGGGTATAGTGCCCCCTAGCGTTGAAAAATCTCCGGGGTCTCTGCCACTTGGGGTAGCTGAGACCCTAGAGAACACGTAATCGCTGTTATTCACCAAATAATTTTTTTGGGGGGGTCTAACAGCCACGAATCATGGAGGGTCAGGGACTCGAGCATGTCACTAAAGCACCCGCGATATTCGGTGCATACCCAAGCACCCGATTGCTTCCACATTGCTTCAATTCCTGTGAAGCAACTGAAGGGTTAATAAACTTCTCAAATGTGGTTTTGAGCACCTTGAAGGGTGCAGTTTTTAGAATGGTGTCACTTTTGGGTATTTTCTGCCATATAGGCCCCTCAAAGTGACTTCAAATGTGATATGGTCCCTAAAAAAATGGTTTTGTAAATTTTGTTGGAAAAATGAGAAATCGCTGGTCAACTTTTAACCCTTATAACTTCCTAACAAAAAAGAAATGTTTAAAAAATTGTGCTGATATAAAGTAGACATGTGGGAAATGTTATTCATTAACTATTTTGTGTGACATAACTGTCTCATTTAAGGGTATAAAAATTATAATTAGAAAATTGAAAATTTTCCAAATTTTTGCCAAATTTCCATTTTTCATATTGTCATCATTGGGCAGAAAAGTATTCACATCCATTTTTCATATATAAATGCAAGTCATATAGAACACATTTTACCACTATCATGAAGTACAATATGTCACAAAAATGAATCTCAGAATCAGTGGGATCCACCGAAGTGTTCCAGAGTTGTGATCTCATAAAGTGACAGTGGTCAGAATTGTAAAATTACAAGGGGGGTTAATGGTGTCCTCAATGTTGAGAAATAAACGCAGCTACTTTTCCATCATGTGATGCCATCAGGGAAGCATATGATAGGATCCAAATTTATTCTACAGCAGGACAATGACCTCAAATGTAGAACCAATGTCATTAAGAACTATCTTCTGAATGAAGAAGAACATTGTCACCTAGAAGTAATGATATGTCACCCACAGAGCTCTAATCTCAACATCATCAAATCTACAGTATCTGGGATTACAGGAAGAGACAGAAGGATCTGTGTGAGCCTACATCCACAGATACTGTATGTAGTTAGTTCTCCAAGATGTTTGGAACAACCTCACTGTCGAGTTCCTCCAAAAACTGGATAGCAGAGTACCTAGAAGAATTGATGCTGTCCTAAAGGCAAAGGGCGGTCACACCAAATATTGATGTGATTTTTCCTTTGTTCATTCACTTTTAATTTTGATCATTTATAAAAATAAGTTAACACTTCCATTTTTTAAAGCATTCTTACACTCTTTCCATACCTGGTATAACTTTTGCACAGCACTATATATTTTACTGTCACAATATCTGTGTATAATTCTCTCAATACACTGACACTTTCTATTTTATTTTACTTAACCCAGCATACACTTTCAGCTCATCACCATTTAGCAAGGTACAGACTGACTTCCATGTAGACACTGTATCATCTTCTTGATTTGCAATCATAATCTATTCACACGGCTGTAATAGGACTCTCCAGTCTGAATGAATAACAAATTAAAGTGTTCCTGATAAGTGTCTGTCAACTCTGTGTAGTTGAAGTATTAGACGATTGGTGGTGTGTCGGCTTAGTATATGGGCCAATGTCCTCTACACTTCCTGCAATTCACCGCATTTGTCTTTACACATTGCACCTACAAAAGCATTTATGTCACCTCAATTTAAATCCATAGTCATCTGCTTGGCCATGGAAAACCATGCCATGAAGTTTCCAAGACACAGTTTGTGTTCTAATGATACAATATGGACAAACCCTGCTTAAAGGGGTTGTCCACTATTTCTCATTCCCCATGTTTGGCCCCGATAAAATAAAAACACCTATACTCACCTCCTGTGCTACTGCTGTTCCAGCATGGCTGATTCGCTACAGCCATTAGTAGTCCTTCAGGGCGGACATTCAGCATGACAGAATAGTAAAAGTTTCCGCCAATCAGAAGCTGTTAACTGTGGTTCTGTGCAAGGCTGCCACTAGGAATTTCAGGGCCCCATTCTGGCAAAATTTTCGGGGCCCCCTTGAAACTCCACCCATTCTCCACCCTAGTCCTCCATCTCTCAAACCTTCCACAGTCCCACCACCCTCTCTTGTAGAAACTCCACTTCTGCACCATGTTCATCACACATTAACAGCTCTCATCACCAGATCACACATATAGCCAGCAGCTTTTGTTTTGGCCAAAAGATTTTGAAATCCGTCACAACGACAATGTAGACTCTTCTGGCCGGGCTCTACTCTACTGTCACTTATTAAACATTTGTTAAAATATCCAATACAATTTTAGGTATATTTTTATTTATTTTTCAATTTGTAAAATGACCAATAATACCACATACAAGGGACAAATACCACCGCACCATGACCAGATCATATATTACCATTGCCACCATTTAGTGACCTGTTGTGAATTTGGATTCTGGGCTCCCCCGGTGGCCGCTTGTGGAATTGGACTTGTCATCCTCTTTCCTGTTTCACCTGGTTCCATCAGTAGTGGGTGTCGCTATTTAAGCTCATTTCTCTGGTGGTTTCTTGCCGGTCAACAATGTTATCTGATGCCTCTCAGTGCTTGTTCCTGCTTCTAGACAACTACTAGATAAGTTGGACTTTTGTCCATGTTTTGTTTTGCCTATTTGTTCCAGTTCACAGCTGAAGTTTTGTTACTGTGTCTGGAAAGCTCTCGTTGATCAGGGATTGCTACTCTGGCGTTATGAGTTAATGCCAGAGTTTAAGGTAATCTCTGGATGGTGTTTTGTTAGTGTTTTTCTGCTGACCATGAAAGTATACTATCTGTCTTCTGCTATCTAGTAAGCGGACCTCAAATTTGCTAAGACTATTTTCCTGCTGCGTTTGTAGTTTCATCTGAACTCACCGTCATTATATGTGGGGGGCTACTGTCTTCTTTGGAATATTTCTCTAGAGGTGAGCCAGGTCTTATATTTCCCTCTGCTAGCTATTTAGGTCTTAGGCCAGAGCTGGGCATCTAGCGATAAATAGGAAATGCTACCTGGCTATTTCTAGTTGCGCGGCAGGCTTAGTTCATGGTCAGTATAGTTCCATCTTCCGAGAGCTTGTCCCTCTATAGGCTTGCTATGATCTCTGCCTGCAGAGATCATGACAGTTTGACCGGCCAGTAAAGTGTTAAAGACCCAGGTTGAGAAAGGAGAGTTATAAGAAGTCTGCTGGAATTTTTTTTTTTTTTTTTTCCTCCAGTCTGCCTTGCTGCAGTCTTTTTTCTCTCTCTCCTCCTAATCTCTGTATGCTCTGTGTGCACCTGACAATAATGGATCTCCAGAGTGTAACTGCGGGTTTGAATAATCTCATCACGAAAGTACAAAATTTACAAGATTTTGTGGTACATGCTCCGGTATCTGAGCCGAGAATTCCTTTGCCGGAGTTCTTCACAGGGAATAGAGCTAGCTTCCAGAATTTCCGAAATAATTGTAAGCTTTATTTGTCCCTGAAGTCTCGTTCAGCTGGAGACCCTGCTCAGCAGGTTAGGATTGTGATTTCCTTGCTCAGGGGTGACCCTCAAGATTGGGCCTTCTCATTGCCAGCAGGGGATCCTGCGTTACGCGATGTGGATGCGTTTTTTCTGGCCTTGGGCTTGCTTTATGAGGAACCTCATTTGGAACTTCAGGCAGAAAAAACTTTGATGGCACTATCTCAGGGGCAAGACGAAGCTGAAGTTTTCTGCCAAAAATTCCGTAAATGGTCTGTGCTTACTCAGTGGAATGAGTGCGCTTTGGCGGCAACTTTCAGAGAAGGTCTCTCTGATGCCGTTAAGGATGTTATGGTGGGGTTCCCTTTGCCTGCAGGTCTGAATGAGTCCATGACAATGGCTATTCAGATTGATAGGCGTCTGCGGGAGCGCAAACCGGTGCACCATCTGGCGGTGTCTATGGAAAAGACGCCAGAAAGTATGCAGTGTGATAGAATTCTGTCCAGGAGCGAGCGACAGAATTTTAGACGGAAGAATGGATTGTGTTTCTATTGTGGGGATTCTACTCATGTTATATCAGCATGCTCTAGGCGTACAAAGAAGCTTGATAAGTCTGTTTCCATTGGCACCATTCAGTCTAAGTTTATTTTGTCTGTGACCCTGATTTGCTCTTTGTCATCCATTGCCACGGACGCCTATGTTGACTCTGGCGCCGCTCTGAGTCTTATGGATTGGTCCTTTGCCAATCGTTGTGGTTTTAATTTAGAGCCTTTGGAGACTCTTATTCCTCTGAAGGGGATTGACTCCACCCCATTGGCTAATAATAAACCACAATACTGGACACAAGTAACCATGCGTATCAATCCGGATCACCAGGAGATTATTCGTTTCCTGGTGCTGTATAATTTACATGACGATTTGGTACTGGGATTGCCATGGTTGCAGTCTCACAACCCAGTCTTGGACTGGAGAGCAATGTCTGTGTTGAGCTGGGGATGTAAGGGTATTCATGGGGACGTACCTTTGGTTTCTATTTCGTCGTCCATTCCCTCTGAAGTCCCTGAGTTCCTCTCTGATTATCAAGACGTCTTTGACGAACCCAAGCTTGGGTCGTTACCTCCGCACCGTGAGTGCGATTGTGCCATAGATTTGATACCGGGTTGTAAATATCCAAAGGGTCGTTTGTTTAATTTGTCTGTGCCGGAACATGCTGCTATGCGGGAATATATAAAGGAGTCTTTGGAAAAGGGACATATTCGTCCATCTTCTTCTCCCTTGGGAGCTGGGTTTTTCTTTGTCTCAAAAAAAGACGGCTCTTTGAGACCATGTATTGATTATCGGCTTCTGAATAAGATCACTGTTAAGTATCAATACCCATTGCCATTGCTTACTGATTTGTTTGCTCGTATAGAGGGTGCTAAGTGGTTCTCTAAAATTGATCTTCGTGGGGCGTATAATTTGGTGCGGATCAGGCAGGGGGACGAGTGGAAGACCGCATTTAATACGCCCGAGGGCCACTTTGAGTATTTGGTCATGCCTTTTGGTCTTTCTAATGCCCCTTCAGTTTTCCAGTCTTTTATGCATGATATTTTCCGCGATTTTCTGGATAGATTTATGATAATATATCTGGATGATATTCTGATTTTTTCTGATGACTGGGACTCTCATGTCCAGCAGGTCAGGAGAGTTTTTCAGGTTCTGCGGTCTAATTCTTTATGTGTGAAGGGGTCTAAGTGCGTTTTTGGGGTCCAGAAAATTTCCTTTTTGGGGTATATTTTTTCTCCCTCTTCCATTGAGATGGATCCCGTCAAGGTGCAAGCTATTTGTGACTGGACTCAGCCCTCCTCTCTTAAGGGTCTTCAGAGATTTTTGGGCTTTGCCAACTTTTACCGCCGATTTATTGCTGGTTTTTCGGATGTCGTTAAACCACTGACTGATTTGACCAGACAAGGCGCTGATGTTGCTAATTGGTCCCCTCATGCTGTAGAGGCCTTTCAGGAGCTTAAGCGCCGTTTTGCCTCTGCCCCTGTGTTGCGTCAGCCTGATGTGAATCTGCCTTTTCAGGTTGAGGTTGACGCTTCGGAGATCGGAGCTGGGGCAGTGTTGTCGCAGAAAGGTTCCGACTGCTCCGTCATTAGGCCTTGTGCCTTCTTTTCTCGCAAATTTTCGCCCGCAGAGCGGAATTATGATGTTGGGAATCGGGAGCTTTTGGCCATGAAGTGGGCGTTTGAGGAGTGGCGCCATTGGCTCGAGGGGGCTAGGCATCAGGTGGTGGTATTGACTGACCACAAAAATTTGATTTATCTTGAGACTGCCAGACGCCTGAATCCTAGACAGGCGCGCTGGTCTTTATTTTTTTCTCGCTTTAATTTTGTGGTGTCATACCTACCGGGTTCTAAGAATGTTAAGGCAGATGCCCTTTCTAGGAGTTTTGACCCGGACTCTCCTGGTAATTCTGAACCCACAGGTATCCTTAGGGAGGGAGTAATTTTGTCGGCCGTTTCTCCTGATCTGCGGCGGTCCTTGCAAGAGTTTCAGGCGGATAGACCGGATCGTTGTCCGCCTGATAGACTGTTTGTTCCGGATGATTGGACCAGCAGAGTCATCTCTGAGGTACATTCTTCTGCATTGGCAGGTCATCCCGGAATTTTTGGTACCAGGGATTTGGTGGCAAGATCCTTCTGGTGGCCTTCCCTGTCACGAGATGTGCGAGTCTTTGTGCAGTCATGTGACGTTTGTGCTCGGGCCAAGTCTTGTAGTTCTCGGGCTAGCGGACTGCTGTTGCCCTTGCCTATTCCTAAGAGGCCTTGGACACACATCTCGATGGATTTTATTTCAGATCTGCCTGTTTCCCAGAAGATGTCTGTCATCTGGGTGGTCTGTGACCGTTTCTCTAAAATGGTCCATTTGGTTCCTCTGCCCAAGTTGCCTTCTTCTTCTGAGTTGGTTCCTCTGTTTTTTCAGAATGTTGTCCGATTGCACGGTATTCCTGAGAATATTGTTTCTGACAGAGGTACCCAATTTGTGTCTAGATTTTGGCGGGCATTCTGTGCTAGGATGGGCATAGATTTGTCTTTTTCATCTGCTTTTCACCCTCAGACTAATGGCCAGACCGAGCGGACTAATCAGACCCTTGAGACATATCTGAGGTGTTTTGTCTCTGCTGACCAGGATGATTGGGTTGCTTTTTTGCCATTGGCAGAGTTCGCCCTCAATAATCGGGCCAGTTCTTCCACCTTGGTGTCCCCGTTTTTCTGTAATTCGGGGTTTCACCCTCGATTTTCCTCCGGTCAGGTGGAATCCTCGGATTGTCCTGGAGTGGATGCGGTGGTGGAGAGATTGCATCACATCTGGGGGCAGGTTATGGACAATTTGAAGTTGTCCCAGGAGAAGACTCAGCGTTTTGCCAACCGTCATCGTCGGGTTGGTTCTCGGCTTTGTGTTGGAGATTTAGTGTGGTTGTCTTCTCGTTTTGTCCCTATGAGGGTCTCTTCTCCTAAGTTTAAACCTCGGTTCATCGGCCCTTATAGAATATTGGAGATTCTTAATCCTGTTTCTTTCCGTTTGGACCTCCCTGCGTCCTTTTCCATTCATAACGTTTTTCATCGGTCGTTATTGCGCAGGTATGAGGTACCTGTTGTACCTTCAGTTGAGCCTCCTGCTCCGGTGTTGGTTGAGGGTGAGTTGGAGGACGTTGTGGAGAAAATTTTGGACTCTCGTGTTTCCAGACGGAAACTCCAGTATCTGGTCAACTGGAAGGGTTACGGCCAGGAGGATAATTCTTGGGTCAATGCATCTGATGTTCATGCTTCTGATCTTGTTCGTGCCTTCCATAGGGCTCATCCTGGTCGCCCTGGTGGATCTGGTGAGGGTTCGGTGCCCCCTCCTTGAGGGGGGGGTACTGTTGTGAATTTGGATTCTGGGCTCCCCCGGTGGCCGCTTGTGGAATTGGACTTGTCATCCTCTTTCCTGTTTCACCTGGTTCCATCAGTAGTGGGTGTCGCTATTTAAGCTCATTTCTCTGGTGGTTTCTTGCCGGTCAACAATGTTATCTGATGCCTCTCAGTGCTTGTTCCTGCTTCTAGACAACTACTAGATAAGTTGGACTTTTGTCCATGTTTTGTTTTGCCTATTTGTTCCAGTTCACAGCTGAAGTTTTGTTACTGTGTCTGGAAAGCTCTCGTTGATCAGGGATTGCTACTCTGGCGTTATGAGTTAATGCCAGAGTTTAAGGTAATCTCTGGATGGTGTTTTGTTAGTGTTTTTCTGCTGACCATGAAAGTATACTATCTGTCTTCTGCTATCTAGTAAGCGGACCTCAAATTTGCTAAGACTATTTTCCTGCTGCGTTTGTAGTTTCATCTGAACTCACCGTCATTATATGTGGGGGGCTACTGTCTTCTTTGGAATATTTCTCTAGAGGTGAGCCAGGTCTTATATTTCCCTCTGCTAGCTATTTAGGTCTTAGGCCAGAGCTGGGCATCTAGCGATAAATAGGAAATGCTACCTGGCTATTTCTAGTTGCGCGGCAGGCTTAGTTCATGGTCAGTATAGTTCCATCTTCCGAGAGCTTGTCCCTCTATAGGCTTGCTATGATCTCTGCCTGCAGAGATCATGACAGTGACCTATACTACCACATACAAGGAACAAATACCACAACACCATGACCAGATCACATATTACCACTACAGTGACCGAATAATATCACATACAGGAAATAAATACCGCCACACCATGAACAGACAACATATTACAACCATATGGAGACCAATAATACCACATAAAAGGAATAAATATTGTCACATCATGACCGGACCACATATTACCACCACATAGCAACCGAATAATACCACATACAAGGAACAAATACTGCCACACCATGACCGGACCACATATTACCACCCATAGCGACCGAATACTACAATACTGATCATTAATAAAAAAAACACAGTACTAATGCCATTATACACAGGAGATCTGTACTTAGTATATAGTGTCCATGTACAGGTAATACAGTGATCACCAGTGACATTATACACAGGAGATCTGTATATAGTGTCAGTGTACAGGTAATACCGTGATCACTAGTGACATTGTACATAGGAGCTCTGTATATAGTATACAGTATATAGTGTAAGTGTACAGGTAACACACTGACTCACCGATGACGTCTCTAGTTGAAGTCCTTCATCTTCGCGTTTCTTCTTCATCTAGTTCAGACCACCATCACTTCTTCCTCCTGGACTCATCTCTGCAGAAAATAAAACAGTTATCTAGAGCACATTCCCCAACCTCTATACGCCAGATGAAAAAAAAAAGCAACCATGTCACCCTGCACAGTAACAGGACCTCTCCTCCCCCACACTGAAAAGAGTATGCTCAAAAATAATATTTTTAATTAGCCCATACAGTAATAATATCCCACATTCTGGAGCCCACAAGTCCTCCCATTCTGCCTCATGTCTCTCCATGTTGCCCCCATAGTCATATAATACTCTCCCATAGGGGAATAATGCACCAACATAATATAATGATCCCCCATAGGGGTATAATGCAGCCCCATAGGGGAATAATGCGGCCCTATAATATAATGCTCCCTCATGGGAGTATAATGCACCCCCAAAATATAATGCACCCCCATAGGAGTATAATGCACCAACATAATATAATGCTCCCCCATAGGGGTATAATTCAGCCCCATAGGGGAATAATGCGGCCCCATAATATAATGCTTCCCCATAGGGGTATAATGCTCTCCCATAATATAATGAACTCCCATAATATAATGCTCCCCCATAGGGGTATAATGCTCCCCCATAGGTGTATAATGCACCCTCGGCTTTACAATAAAATAAAAAAGGTTCTCCTTCCCTGGCTGAGATCCAGTGATGTCCTCCGCTCGATACATCTGAGGCACAGCATCGTTCCAGAATAGGACAGTGATGTCTTAAGCCGGTGACGTGCCCACTGACATCAGCTGCCTGCCTGAATCTCCCGCACGACAACAAAGTTTAACTGCTCGTGTGTCCGCAGATGCACGGGCAGATACTGAGATGGCAGAAGCCTATGCTGGGGCCCGCTGAGCGGAAGAGAGGGGGCCCGATGCAGTCCCCTTCTGATCATCGGGCCCCATACGCCAGTATGGTCAATAATGCCCTGATGGCGGCCCTGGTACTGTGGTCCTAAATGCTTCCACTTTTCAATAATACAGCTCACAGCTGATTGTGGAATATTTAGGAGGCAAGATATTTCCCAAACTGTCTTGTTACAAATTGCAGCATTCCACTATAGGACCACGCTGAAATTCAGTGAGTTCTCTAGAATGACCCATTCTTTAAAAAAATGTTTGCATGGGAAGACTGCCTGGCTAGGGGCTGGATTTCGCACAATTGTGGCAATGGGATTGAATGAAAAATCTGAATTCATTGATTTATAGAGTATGGTGCTTTTAATTTATTTTCATAGACAAAACAACCAATAGATGGAGCCAAGGAGTCTTCTGCATACACCTCCTCTTGAACTCAGTTATGAAATCACTAAGGCTATGCACACGTGGTTCTTTCTTCCAAGAGAATCAGGCCGGTTATGCCAATAACACTCAGCTCAAACTCTGATCAGACTTGATCCAATTGTCTCACATGAGAGAATCGGAGCATATTCTCCATATTCCATTCTCCATTCTGTGAGTCCACGTAAATCAGACTACACTCGTATGACATCCAAGTGCAGTCAGATGTTTTACATGCACCCATAGACTTGAATGGGTGAGTGCGAGCTGATATATCTGCATCAATTTTTTTGACATGCCGAAACGACATGAGAAAAAATATGCAGATCTGCGCTGCCCCATAGTATAAGATTGGTCTGAGTGCTATCCGATACAGCATCAGATGGCATTTGTCCGATGTATACACTTGTGTGAGTAAGCCATATAAAGAAAAAGAGGTAGGGGTGTGTGAAACCATTGTAAAATTTACTTTTTAGCATTAATGCATGCTAGCAAAGAGAAAATCCTAGAATGAATGAATAAATATAATATGCAAATTGCCTCTTCTGAGAAAAAGAGGACTTAAACTCTATAGCGCCACCTGTTGGAAGTAGTGATCCTACATGTCACAATCAACCCTTTAATGAGTCGTGCAATATGACTTAGGATAAAAGCCAAATCAGTATCTCAATTTGCAGACACGGTGAGCATTGCACGGCGAATAAGCCTCCTTACTTTGACAAGCCAGAGTTGGTATGTCACTCTCCATAAGGAGAAACGTTACCCCTTAGACCCCAGTCCAGAGCCTCTCACCTAGCCAAATCAGTTCTCATGCTTCGCACTGATGAGGGCCAACAGCCCGAAACACCTTGTCTGCGAATTGAGATACTGATTTGGCTTTTTGTGACTTGTAGGATCGCTACTTCCAACAGGTGGCGCTATAGAGTTAAGTCCTCTTTTTCTCAGAAGAGGCAATTTGCATATTATATTTCCCAGAGGAGCATTGCACGGCGAATAAGCCTCCTTACCTTGACAAGCCAGAGATGGTATGTCACTCTCCATAAGGAGAAACGATACCCCTTAGACCCCTGAATAAATATAACTCATTTATATGGCCACCCATTGTAAAATACTTTTTTTAAAGACTATATATATCCCAATTCTACATACTGCATGTAAGTATAGTGGAGCTCATCATGGGTATATTTGCCTTTGCTAATAACTAGAGTTCAGCGACTATGTTCAGGCTCCCTCTTATTCGGCAAGCTATAGCGGTTGTGTCACAGTCATGGAGACCCCAGCAAACAGGCTCTCCATGCATGTGCTGTGACTGTGACACAGCCGCGACACATGCAGCTGCGGCACCGAACAGCTGATCTGCCGGCACGCTCCATGTATCCGGGTTCCTTCTGCAGCTTATTCGGTAAGCGCTATAGCTTGCCGAATAAGAGGGGACCCGAACAAATTCACTCAACTTCTGCTAATAACGCTCAGAATTATTTCTATTGGCCTCATATGCATTAGATCACAATATATATGTGAGACTAAAAACTAAAAAAATTAAATGATTTGCTCAGTTTCCACTCCAAAAACACAGCAAGAAGACTCAATGTCAACACACTGTAAGAGCGCAGTCAGATAGCCGTATAACGACGATTGCATCGCAATGCTTGGACTGGTCGGGAACTTTACTGACTGACATGGATTTCTATGCAGTTCGTGCACTGCGCTGTGATCGTCGTCCATGTTATACGGCTGTCTGACGGCGGACTAAGGGCATATATACACAGAACTTATCCATTATAGCATTTTCTCAGCAGGAAATCCGAGCGTACGTTGGCAGTGGTAAAATCTGTGATTTGGAACTATGGCAGGTTTGCAGCAGTTTTCTTTTTTGCAATCCAAAGTGTAAGGCTACCTTCACATTTGCGTCGGTACTCGCCCGTCACAAAGGGTCGGCGCGACGTACCGATGGAAGTTTGTCCTTTCACATTTCCGTCTGTAGTCCCGGGGAGGAAAGAGAGAGAGAGAGAGATTTCCCGCCGGGCATGCGCAGTCAGAAACACTGGATATAACGTACAGAAAAACGTTCCCTTGAACGTTTTTTTTGCAAAAGACGGGCCATCACATTTTGCAGGATCCAGTGCCTGGTGGACAAAATGTGAGTACATACGTCGCTAATGCAAGTCTATGGGAAAATGTAAATATTTTTGCAGGATCCTGCATTTTCAAAAATCGACATATTGCGACGGCAGAGAAAAGACGGAAATGTGAAAGCAGCCTTACTCTGTGGTGTTAATCCACTACATAAATACTTCACATGTGAAATTTGTTGCAGCAGTAAATAAAAATCTCCGCTGCAGATTTTCTCCTCAGCAAATGGACAAGATTTTGTAAAGTCTCATCCACAATATTGCTAGTGTAATGCACAGTGTATTTTCTGGATGGAAAAATCTGCATCATATTTGTTCTGTGTCTGCACATTACCATAAAATAAATGTCGGCATTTGATCATTTTTTTAAGTTGAAAAAGGATTTGTCTGGAATAAGAAAAAGTGTCTGCTTTATTTCAAGAAACACTACTTTGTCTATAGGCTGTGTAATACATTCACTAGCTGACAGTCTATGGACAAGTGTGTGACTGTCACTGGGAAGCCCCGCTGTCAATACCTTTCCTTTATATCACACTGATCACATCATTGCCCTCCTCACAGGGGTGAACACCCCATCAATACTGTAGATCAGGCTTTACCTATGGTCAGTACTTTATTTTCATAGATTCATAATTTGTTTTCACATTTTCTCATGTCATCGAGGTTCAGGCTCTTGAAGAAGCCGGCAGCTTAGTTTTTGGGCTGAGACAGATCAGAATGTTAATATGTCTCAGAGCAACTGAAATGAAAAAGAGATTTGATTGCAAGAAATAATTTAAGAGGTTCAAATCAATCTTAATCGGGCCGGCATGCAGATTGTGTTCCCGCTTCTTCTACAACCATTCTTGAGATAATGCAGCGACACTGCCCATCTCAGCAATGCCATTAATCGGCACCAGAGGTACAATTTAAGAGGTGGAAACGAGGGGCTGTCTGGATTACAGGGCCTTTATCAAATAGGCAAGGAAATAAATTCTGATTTAATAGACATGAATCCCAATGATTCAATATTGTGTAGCTGTAAAGAGAGAGACCGGACCTCAGGTACCTGCATGCCGGGTCCGGAACTAGAAAGGCTACATCCTCTTTTCCCGTGGGACAGCTTTGAGGAGGCGGACCTGCCCCTGCAGCCTGAGGGAAGCCTGAGTGGGACCTTCCTGCAGACCCAGAGAGGCGGGGAGAGCCAGAAAAGGGCGCGCAGCACCAGAGAGATAAAACGAGAAAGTGCGAAGCAGAGCAGTTTGGCACCAGGGAAGAGCAGCGTGCAGAGCAGTGAGTGGTGCGCTCTGTCTTCCCTTCTGTCAGGAGCTTGTGGTGGGCAAGGTAACGATTTACTCTGTTGGGTCATAGCAGCAGGGTAGGTAAGTAAAATACAACCTTTAATATATAATATCTAAAAGGGCCACAGCCATAATGCATAGACAAAAATAATAATAAAGTGCAAGTGCTCCAAACAAACAGTGCTCAAAAATAGAAAACTGGTGTGATCTCACCAAATTCGTCCTTTCTCGATCCTCGTTAGATGACTTCCCACAGGACCAAATGATCCATTTCTCCCAAATAGTCCAGTAATAGGAAGGAGGAAAAGAACAAATCATGCAATGCAGGCAATGCAGGGGGGGTATAATCTACTAGTACCACTCATTGTTGTGCCCCTGCATAACTGCCATCCTCACAAGGACGGTCCCCTAGTGTAAAGCTAATAAATGCACGTAGGGTTATTATATCACCCCAAAGCGTTTCTCCCTCTGTGTGGTGGATTCATCAGGGCGTATTTTCTGAGAGCAAAATGTCTCTAGAAGTATTCTTGGAGTGGCAAGTGCATAATCAGAAATCCGGCGTGTCCCGCCGGCACCCTGGTTAGGCGAAAATTATGGAGATCTGACGGAACCTGAAGACCCATCTCTTCAGGAAAGCCTGCAGCCTGCAATAACCATTCTGCTGCGTCACTAACCACCCGAGCTGCTGCCGCCTCACCAACCGCCCAAGCTGCTGCCGCTTCACCAACCACCCGAGCTGCTGCCGCCTCACCAACCACCTGAGCTGCTGCCGTCTCACCAACCACCCGAGCTGCTGCCGCCTCACCAACCACCCGAGCTGCCGCCTCACCACCACCAGAGCTGCCGCCTCACCACCACCAGTGCTGCAGCACCCCGACCTCCTGTCTCTTCCCCATTATCCCGAAAAATGTAAGTCCGCAAGGACAGGGTCCTCTCCCCTCTGTACCAGTCTGTCATTGTGTATTTGTTTACTGTTAACGATATCTATAACCCTGAATGCAACCCCTTTTCTCATGTACAGCACTATGGAATTAATGGTGCTTTATAAATAAATAATAATGATAATTACCTACCCTGCTGCTATGGCTGAAATGAATTTGGGAAGGTGCTGAGGTTCAGATTGGATGGACTGGATGGACAAATGTCTTTTTTCGGCCTTACTAACTATGCTACTATGTTACTATGTTAGATTATCTCTGAAGTACAGGTCGCTAAAATTCTTACTCTGTTGGGCCCCTCGAGCAGACATCCCTTCCTCTCCTTTGGGTCGAGACTTGCAGTTGGGACTTTCGGACCCAGGGTGGAGTTCCACCAGACTCTCCTTCACGTGCCTGGACAGTACAGACCTTTGCATCCTGCCGACTATGCCAAGTGTAGGAAGGGGTAGCCAAGGCTGACAGCAATCCCTGTATCACTCCCTGGACCCCTTCCCGCATAGGACCACATCTCTCTGCTGCAGTACCTTGTAGCTGGCTTTCTGCATCATTTGGACTCGCCCAGTACGGGGAAATATTCCTCACAGATGGTTCCGCAATAAAGGAGGCACACTCCGGCTTAACGTCAATGTTAACTCTTTTACTCTGCACAGCTTGTTCAAATACAGGCACTTCAAGTATCACAGTTGGTTTCTTCCTTTCTGTCCCTGCTCTGTCCTTTCCTTCTCTATGTTCAGCCCCCGGTTGGATCGTATCTTCCGGTCCCACAGAATCTGTTCCATCCGGAATTGTTGCCTCACATGGGGTAGTCCTACACCTTTTTGCCCCGGTTCTAAGAACTGCCGCCCAGTCAAAAATCTGCCACATCTCGTGTGTACTGCCCGTGCTGAACAGACTTCTCTCTTTGTAGGGATAGACTTCTATCAGCCGCCTCCGCAGCATTTCCATGCTTCTTCTTCCCAGAGGAACCTTTAGTGTAGCTGTTCTATGCTGGGCCCCTTTCTTTAACGTTACGAGGCACAGTGACACCTGTCCAAGCAGCCCAATGAGCTGCCTGGGCTCCCAGGCCCCGACAGACCAGACCAGGACGCTCTGACTATACTTATCCCCACCGTGCCCCTCCTATTCTAATTACACACTATAGTGCCCCCTCTAGTGACCAGCTTGGAAATCTACGCCCCTGACACGAAACTGGGCCCGGGACAAACTTTACCTATCAACAGTGTGCAATACTTGGCAAACAATAACAATATATAAATATGCAGAGTAGCACGCATAAGGTGTAGCAATACTCTTGTACACGGTGGTAATACACTTTTTGTGTAGCATTACCACCGCGTATTAGCACATCCATAACATACATTATACACACTTAAAGGGGTTGGGGAGAAGAGGGAACAACAAACATTTCACATCCCCTAGACAGCCACAAACGTGTGTGTATTACACAGATGACTCTTGAATTACCGTAAGTGAGAAATAGTTAATACTAAATTAGGCACGGGAAGTTTGCTCTTCTCAAGACTGTTGGCTACTGACTAATTTAATTGTCTACTCACAATGGAGATGATTTTAGTTGTGCAATGAAATTGGATTTTTAGCTATCTAATCCATATGAGTGTCTCTTTACTCTCTTGTGCCCATAGCATTGATATAATCTGCTTTAATAGTATGGCACCGACATCCTGGATGTTCATGGTTCCAGAAGTCATAAAATCCTATAATTGTTTGTAAACTTTCAACTTTCCAATGTAACAGAAAAGCCCCTATTTCTAGATCTCACAGTACTCGCTGTTATCATGAGTGTTTATATGCATGTGTCCAACTCAATTATAGGATACATTTTTGGGAGCAGATGGCAGAATATTCTACCATGTGTATTGCCCTCACAAACCAGTATTCTCTTTATATCACCTCTTACTTTAATGTCTGTGAAATAGGACTTCCTGTCAGCAATAGGGATGGAGATTAGCATCTGAAAGGGTCAATCATAGCACAGAGACAGTACTGATTGCAATCACTGCCTAATGAGCCTGGCAATGGGACCACGCCAGCATCTTGCAGGTGCTCGGGTGCCACTTGTCGAGGAGCCGAGTGACCTAATTAGTAACCCTCTTGTACATAAACACTTCGAGTTCTTGCAGAAGTACGTTGATCAGTTTATATGTGGTCCTCTCCATGGTTATTTAAATCACTTTGGAGGCAGCAGATAAATGATGCTCTGCAGACAATGGTAAAATAAATTAAAATACATATACATAAACTACAACGTGAAGACATTTGTAAATCCTTGAATCTGTTCTAAGCCCCCCCCGACTAAAACTAGTGATTCCACCAAAATTGCCCAGTGATATCATTTCATTTGAGAGAGATAGACAAATGAGTGACCATCATTAGAACCAATATCAGTTAATCTCTTCCTTCCAAGGCCAATTTTAATTTTTGTGCTCTAGTTTTTTCCTCCCCTTCTCCCAAAAACCATAGCTTGGTTGACATAACTGCATGACGGAATATTACTATTCAAATCATCATCCAATTTATTTGACAATTGGGGAAAAAATTAAAGCGCAGCAAAATGGTCAAAAGAAAAATTATTTCACAATTGTTTTCTTTTTTTGTACAGTGTTCATTGCACAGTAAAAATTCTGGCAACACAAATTTGGAAAATGGTATAATTTTTTATTTTACTATTTTAAATGTTCCTTTTTTTTGTTTTAAAATTGTTTTAATTTGTTACTCTATTTTTAGTCCCCTTATTTGAACCTGCAATTGTTCGATAGTTTGTTCTACATACTGCAATATAACTGTATTGCGGTATGTAGACAAAATAACATTCTCCTATGAAGCCCAGTCTCAGGCTGTGCTTCAAAGTTGGCAGCCATGAGAGACTTTAATAGGCCCTCAGCTGCCAAAACAATGCATCAAAACCTCAGATTCATCTGATGAAAACGCTCTGGATGAATGTACTGTGTTGCGCTCCTCATGTATGCCTAGATTGCCTGTTTCTGCTGCTGTTGTTGTGGTCATTCGAAGTTGCCTTTAAGATATTGTACCATCAACTGCTGTTACACCTGCTGCTGTTTGAGTAAAGTAGCAAGCTGACCCAAACTCTGCGGCATCGGAGGGGAAAATTGGCACTGAAGCGGTTCGGCTCCAGCGAACTGGCAAGCTTCAGAGCTGTGATTACAAGATCTATTGGAAAGAGCTTGTACACGCTGCTGTCCTTACCAAGCAGACCAGCCACCACTGATAGACTGTACAGGTAGCTGGTAATGTTAGTAATGAACAGTAAACAATATAAATAAAAATCTCTGTTCTAGAGAGCATAGAGGATTTTTAATAACAATAAATTGCAAATTTGCTTGTCTTTATAGGCGCTTTGCAATTTTACCTATTTACAATGATTAGACATCCCCTTAAATTTGTGCAGTCATGGTTTAGCCATTAAATGTAATAATATATAAACATAAAGGCATTGAATTGGTGGTAGAACCAATGGTAGAACCATTTCTATAAAGTGTCACAGGAGCAGTTTTTAAAGACGACAACGCAAAGCCTCATGTTGCTCGTGAGCAGCCTGCATGGTCTAAACGTGCCACCATGGCCTTCAGCATCTCCGGATTTATCTTCCATCTTCCATCGATCACATCTGGGGAGACATTGATCAATTGCAAAGGAAGCTGCCAGCAGTGGATCTGGATGATTTATGTGCCCAGGTGGATTCAGAACAAAGGGACATTCCTCAGACAAACATTAATAACCTCATTGATAGTAGTCAAGTTGTTTAAATGCGGGGATTTTTGCACGTTACTTTCATATGTGATACTGAATAAATTGAGATGTTTTCAAAATGTCTTCATTTACAAGTGCTTCTCACAAAATTAGAATATCATCAAAAAGTTAATTTTATTTAAGTTCTTCAATACAAAAATTCAAACTCATATATTACAGAGTCATTACAAACAGAGTGATTTATTTCAAGTGTTTATTTCTGTTAATGTTGATGATTATGGCTTACAGCCACTGAAAACCCAGAAGTCATTATCTCAGTAAATTAGAATAATTAACAAAAACACCTGGAAAGGCTTCCTTATTGTTTAAAAAGGTCCCTTAGTATGTTTCAGTATACTCCACAATCATGGGGAAGACTGCTGACTTGACATATGTCAAGAAGTGTTGTGAATTCTATTTTTGGGCTCCCTCTAGTGGTCACAAGCGGTACTGTGTAGTGTTGTCTTTCTGCAGGTTGGCTGCATCAGCTGGTCCGTTATCCTTGGTTGGTTTCCTATTTAGCTCACCTGGAGACTCAGTTCCTTGCCTGCTAGCAATGTATTCAGTGCTCTTCAGATTCCTTGTGTCTACCTTGCTCCCAGTCTCTCCAAGACAAGCTAAGTTTTTGTTTGATCATTTTTTGATTATCAGTGTTCATTATGTTTTTAGTCCAGCTCGCTAAAATGTGATTTCCTCGCTTGCTGGTTGCTCTAGGGGACTGAGTTTCTCCCCCCACACCGTTAGTTGGTGTGGGGGTTCTTGAAATCTCAGAGTGGATATTTTGTAAGGGTTTTTTACTGACCGCATAGATTCCCTTTTCTATTTTCTGCTATCTAGTATTAGTGGGCCTCATTTGCTGAATCTGCTTTCACCCCTGTGTATGTGCTTTCCTCTTACCTCACCGTTATTATCTGTTGGGGGCTTCTATATCTTTGGGGATTATTTCTCTGGAGGCAAGAGAGGTCTTTTCTTTCTCTCTAGGGGTAGTTAGTTCCTCAGGCTGGCTCGAGACGTCTAGGATTTTTAGGCACGTTCACCGGCTACTTCTAGTGTGTTTGGATAGGTTCAGATTTGCGGTCAGTCCAGTTTGCCACCTCCCTAGAGCTTGTCCTATGTTTGTTACTTAGCTGGAGTAATTTGTGATCCTCAACCACTAAGGATCATAACAGTATAGCAGGCCAAAAAGTGTTTAATGCATCGCAGAAGTGGGATAAAAAGAAGACCGGAGTACTTTTTTTTTTTTTTTTTTTCCTCCCACTTTTCCTTTGCTGCAGTCTGTTTAGCTTCTTTCATCCCCTTGAACTCTGGGTGGTTTTGAGCTCAGCTGCAGACATGAATGTTCAGACTCTGACTTCTAGTGTGGATCATCTTACTGCACGGGTGCAAAGTATTCAGGATTTTGTTATTCATAGCCCTATGTCAGAACCAAAGATACCCATTCCTGAGTTGTTTTCTGGAGATAGATCTAGGTTTCTAAATTTTAAGAATAATTGTAAGTTATTTCTATCTCTGAGACCTCGTTCCTCTGGTGATTCCGCTCAGCAAGTTAAAATTGTTATCTCCTTGTTGCGCTGCGACCCTCAAGATTGGGCTTTCTCTCTGGCGCCAGGAGATCCTGCAGTGCTTAATGTGGATGCATTTTTTCTGGCTCTTGGACTGCTTTATGAGGAGCCTAATCTTGAGAATCAGGCAGAAAAAGCGTTGCTGGCTATCTCTCAGGGTCAGGATGAAGCAGAGGTGTATTGTCAAAAATTTCGGAAATGGTCGGTGCTTACTCAATGGAATGAGTGTGCCCTGGCTGCAAATTTCAGAGAAGGTCTTTCTGAGGCCGTTAAGAATGTTATGGTGGGGTTTCCCACCCCTGCAAGTCTGAGTGATTCTATGGCTTTAGCCATTCAGGTTGATCGGCGTTTGCGGGAGCGCAAATCTGCTCATCCTTTGGCGGTATTTTCCGAACAGAGACCTGAGTCTATGCAATGTTACCGAACTCTGACCAGAATTGAGCGACAAAGTCATAGACGTCAAGATGGGTTGTGCTTTTACTGTGGTGATTCTACTCATGTTATCTCAGCATGCTCTAAACGCTTAAAAAAGAAATCTAAACCTGTCACCATTGGTACTATACAGCCTAAATTTATTTTGTCTGTTACTTTGATTTGTTCTTTGTCGTCCTACCCGGTTATGGCTTTTGTGGATTCGGGTGCTGCCCTGAATCTGATGGATTTGTCGTTTGCCAGGCGCTGTGGTTTTGTCCTGGAGCCTTTGGAATTTCATATTCCTCTGAGGGGAATTGATGCTACGCCATTGGCTGAGAATAAGCCTCAGTATTGGACGCAAATGACCATGTGCATGACTCCCGTACATCAGGAGGTGATTCGCTTTCTTGTTCTGCATAATTTGCATGATGTTGTCGTTTTGGGTGTGCCATGGCTGCAAGCTCATAATCCAGTTTTAGATTGGAAAGCTATGTCTGTGTCAAGTTGGGGTTGTCAGGGAATTCATGGCGATACTCCATTGGTGTCTATTGCTTCTTCCACTCCTTCTGAGGTCCCTGAGTTTTTGTCTGACTACCAGGATGTATTTGATGAGCCCAGGTCCTGTGCCCTGCCTCCTCATAGGGATTGTGACTGTGCTATAAATTTAATTCCTGGTAGTAAATTCCCTAAGGGACGACTTTTTAATTTGTCTATACCAGAGCATGCCGCGATGCGGAGTTATATAAAGGAGTCTCTGGAGAAGGGACATATTCGCCCATCCTCTTCCCCTCTTGGTGCAGGTTTTTTTTTTGTGGCCAAGAAGGTCGGTTCTTTGAGACCTTGTATAGATTATCGTCTTCTGAATAAAATCACAGTCAAATTTCAGTATCCTTTGCCACTATTGTCTGATTTGTTTGCTCGGATTAAGGGTGCCAGTTGGTTCACCAAGATAGATCTCCGTGGTGCGTATAACCTTGTGCGCATTAAGCAGGGAGATGAATGGAAAACAGCATTTAATACGCCCGAAGGCCATTTTGAGTACTTAGTGATGCCTTTTGGACTCTCTAATGCTCCTTCTGTGTTTCAGTCCTTCATGCATGACATCTTCCGAGAATATCTGGATAAATTTATGATTGTTTATCTGGATGACATTTTGGTCTTTTCTGATGATTGGAAGTCCCATGTGAAGCAGGTCAGGATGGTGTTTCAGGTCCTGCGTGCTAATGCTTTATTTGTGAAGGGCTCAAAATGCCTCTTCGGAGTACAGAAGGTCTCCTTTTTGGGTTTTATTTTTTCTCCTTCTACTGTGGAGATGGACCCAGTCAAGGTCCAGGCTATTCATGACTGGACTCAGCCCACGTCTGTTAAGGGTCTTCAGAAGTTCTTGGGTTTTGCTAATTTTTACCGTCGTTTCATGGCTAATTTTTCTAGCGTGGTTAAACCTTTGACGGATTTGACCAAGAAGGGTTCTGATGTGACTAATTGGTCTCCTGCGGCCGTGGAGGCCTTTCGGGAGCTGAAGCACCGGTTTTCTTCAGCTCCAGTCTTATGTCAGCCAGATGTCTCTCTCCCTTCCAGGTCGAGGTTGATGCATCTGAGATTGGAGCAGGGGCTGTTTTGTCGCAGAGAAGCTCTGATGGCTCTGTGATGAAGCCATGTGCTTTCTTTTCAAGAAAGTTTTCACCTGCCGAGCGGAATTATGATGTTGGTAATCGGGAGTTGTTGGCTATGAAGTGGGCATTTGAGGAGTGGCGACATTGGCTCGAAGGAGCTAAACATCGTGTGGTGGTCTTGACTGATCACAAAAATCTGATTTACCTTGAATCTGCCAAGCGCCTGAATCCTAGACAGGCTCGTTGGTCGTTGTTTTTCTCCCGTTTCAACTTTGTGGTCTTATACCTGCCTGATTCGAAGAACGTGAAAGCTGATGCACTTTCTAGGAGTTTTGTGCCTGACTCTCCGGGAGTTTCTGAGCCGGCTGGTATTCTCAGAGAGGGAGTGATTTTGTCTGCCATTTCCCCAGATTTGCGACGAGTGCTGCAGAAATTTCAGGTGGATAGACCTGACCGTTGTCCACCAGAGAGACTGTTTGTCCCGGATAGATGGACCAGCAGAGTTATTTCCGAGGTTCATTCTTCGGTGTTGGCGGGTCATCCTGGGATTTTTGGTACCAGAGATTTGGTGGCTAGGTCCTTCTGGTGGCCTTCCTTGTCGCGGGATGTGTGTTCCTTTGTGCAGTCTTGTGGGATTTGTGCTCGGGCTAAGCCTTGCTGTTCTCGTGCCAGTGGTTTGCTTTTGCCTTTGCCTGTTCCGAAAAGGCCTTGGACGCACATTTCCATGGATTTTATTTCGGATCTTCCAGTCTCTCAGAGAATGTCGGTCATCTGGGTGGTGTGTGATCATTTTTCCAAGATGGTCCATTTGGTGCCCTTGCCTAAGTTGCCTTCTTCCTCCGATTTGGTTCCTCTATTTTTTCGCGTGTGGTTCGCTTGCACGGCATTCCTGAGAATATTGTGTCTGATAGAGGATCCCAATTTGTGTCCAGGTTTTGGCGGACTTTTTGTGCTAAGATGGGCATTGATTTGTCTTTTTCGTCGGCCTTCCATCCTCAGACTAATGGCCAAACCGAGCGAACTAATCAGACGTTGGAAACTTATTTGAGATGTTTTGTTTCTGCTGATCAGGATGATTGGGTGACTTTTTTGCCATTGGCCGAGTTTGCCCTTAATAATCGGGCTAGTTCTGCTACTTTGGTTTCGCCTTTTTTCTGCAATTCTGGTTTCCATCCTCGTTTTTCCTCGGGTCAGGTTGAGCCTTCTGACTGTCCTGGGGTGGATTCTGTGGTGGATAGGTTGCAGCAGATTTGGAACCATGTGGTGGACAATTTGAGGTTGTCACAGGAGAAGGCTCAGCGCTTTGCCAACCGCCGCCGCGGTGTGGGTCCCCCACTTCGTGTTGGGGATTTGGTGTGGCTGTCTTCTCGGTATGTTCCTATGAAAGTCTCCTCTCCTAAATTCAAGCCTCGCTTCATCGGTCCTTATAAGATCTTGGAAATCCTTAACCCGGTGTCTTTTCGTTTGGATCTCCCAGCATCGTTTGCCATTCATAATGTGTTCCATAGGTCTTTGTTGCGGAGGTATGTGGTACCTGTGGTTCCTTCTGTTGAGCCTCCTGCTCCGGTGCTGGTCGAGGGCGAATTGGAGTACATGGTGGAGAAGATTTTGGATTCTCGTATCTCTAGACGGAGGCTTCAGTATTTGGTTAAGTGGAAGGGCTATGGTCAGGAGGATAATTCCTGGGTTGTCGCCTCTGATGTTCATGCGGCCGATTTGGTTCGTGCCTTCCACGCGGCTCATCCTGATCGCCCTGGGGGTCTTGATGAGGGTTCGGTGACCCCTCCTCAAGGGGGGGGTACTGTTGTGAATTCTATTTTTGGGCTCCCTCTAGTGGTCACAAGCGGTACTGTGTAGTGTTGTCTTTCTGCAGGTTGGCTGCATCAGCTGGTTCGTTATCCTTGGTTGGTTTCCTATTTAGCTCACCTGGAGACTCAGTTCCTTGCCTGCTAGCAATGTATTCAGTGCTCTTCAGATTCCTTGTGTCTACCTTGCTCCCAGTCTCTCCAAGACAAGCTAAGTTTTTGTTTGATCATTTTTTGATTATCAGTGTTCATTATGTTTTTAGTCCAGCTCGCTAAAATGTGATTTCCTCGCTTGCTGGTTGCTCTAGGGGACTGAGTTTCTCCCCCCACACCGTTAGTTGGTGTGGGGGTTCTTGAAATCTCAGAGTGGATATTTTGTAAGGGTTTTTTACTGACCGCATAGATTCCCTTTTCTATTTTCTGCTATCTAGTATTAGTGGGCCTCATTTGCTGAATCTGCTTTCACCCCTGTGTATGTGCTTTCCTCTTACCTCACCGTTATTATCTGTTGGGGGCTTCTATATCTTTGGGGATTATTTCTCTGGAGGCAAGAGAGGTCTTTTCTTTCTCTCTAGGGGTAGTTAGTTCCTCAGGCTGGCTCGAGACGTCTAGGATTTTTAGGCACGTTCACCGGCTACTTCTAGTGTGTTTGGATAGGTTCAGATTTGCGGTCAGTCCAGTTTGCCACCTCCCTAGAGCTTGTCCTATGTTTGTTACTTAGCTGGAGTAATTTGTGATCCTCAACCACTAAGGATCATAACAGAGAAGGCAGTCGTTGACACACTCCACAAGGACGGTAAGCCACAAAAGGTCATTGCTAAAGAAGCTGGCTGCTTACAGAGTGCTGTATTCAAGCATATTAATGGAAAGTTGAGTGGAAGGAAAAAGTGTGGTAGAAAAAGGTGCACAAGCAACCGGTATGACTGCAGCCTTGAAAGGACTGTTAAGAAAAGGCCATTCAAAACTTTGAGGGAGATTCACAAGAAGTGGACTGCTGCTGGAGTCATTGCTTCAAGAGACACCACACACAGACATATCCAGGATATGGGCTACAAGTGTCACATTCCTTGTGTCAAGCCAATCATGACCAATAGACAATGCCAGGAGCGTCTTACCTGGGCCAAGGAGAAAAAGAACTGGACTGTTGCTCTTTGGTCCAAGGTGTTGTTTTCAGATGAAAGTAAATTTTGCATTTCATTTGGAAATCTAGGTCCCAGAGTCTTGAGGAAGAGTGGAGAGGCACACAATCCAAGCTGCTTGAGGTATAGTGTGAAGTTTCCACAATTAATGATAGCTTGGGGAGCCATGTCATCTGCTGGTAGGTCCACAGTGTTTTATGAAGACCAAAGTCAGCGCAGCCGTCTACCTGGAAAAATTATAGAGCACTTCAAGCTTCCCTCTGCCGACAAGCTTTTTGGAGATGGAGACTTAATTCTCCAGCAGGATTTGGCAACTGTCCACACTGCCAAAAGTACCAATACCTGGTTTAAAAACAAGAGTATCACTGTGCCTAATTGGCCAGCAAACTCGCGTGACCTTAACCCAATAGAGAATCTATAAGGTATTGTCAGGAGGAAGATGAGAGACACCAGACCCAACAATGCAGACAATCTGAAGGCTGCTATCAAAAAGCAACCTGGATTTCCATAACACCTCAGCAGTGCCACAGGCTGATCGCCTCCATGCCACGTCGCATTGATGCAGTAATTGATGCAAAATGAGCCCCGACCAAGTATATAGTGCATTTACTGAACATACATTTCAGTAGGCCAACATTTTGGATTTTAAAATAATTTTTCAAGCTGGTGTTATAAGGTATTCTAATTTACTAAGATAATGACTTTTGGGTTTTCATTGGCTGTAAGCCATAATCATCAACATTTTCAGAAATAAACACTTGAAATAGATCACTCTGTTTGTAATGACTCTATATGATATGAGTTTCATTTTTTGTATTGAAGAACTGAAATAAATAAACTTTTTGATATTCTAATTTTCTGAGAAGCACTTGTATGTATAATTTGCATATCATAAACATGCCTAGCAATTTTGTGATTTCCATAATTCTACAACTTTTCCTTCTTTGTGTTACACCCCTCAACATTGATGTTGCATTTACCTAAATTTTTGGACCCATTTCATTCCACACCATGTATAGTCTGTAAAAAGACACTTCATCTACTTGAATATTTAGTACGCTCATTCTAATGGCAGGGACAAGTATCCAGATTTATTTTAGCTACACTGCAGGCAAATAAGTACAGTATGTCGGTTTCTAACTTTTATTATAATTTTTTTGCTTTCCAGTTAGAAAATGCTCATTTGCTGGGGCTCTTATGGAGCATAACCAATCTATTACACAGATAAAAGTATCTCTCATCTTCTACAGCTGTTTCCTCTAAAATCTTTCACTTAGCGCATGGGAGGTGAAGCAGATTAGTAGGTAAATCTGACAATCTATTTTCATCTAAGGCACCTCTGTGGTCTAATCCTCATTTAATCCATCTGTTTTTCTACCTAGAGCAGTCTTTTGGGCAAAACAGGGTGTTAAATTTGTAATACACATTTTTTTTGAATCTTCTACACTGCTTTCATTTGAGATGTTTTTTAGTAGGAGTGAGGTTTCCTGACAATGCCAATTTTTTTATAAATACATTTGCATGCCATGACTGCTTAAATGGGCAGCTTGGTCCTGTCAACTTCTCCACAGTGGAGGAACTTTTGGGGATCACAGATTTGTTTAAGGAACTTACTAATGCCTAGGAGCTCTTGTAGTCATCATTCTAAGTGGTTCAATGACATACCTGATTTATCTGTCAAGAATTGGAAGGAGATAGAGGGCTCATCCTATTCCCCTTTTGCAAGGACCAGAGGTTTTTTAATTTAAGCTAAATGTCTAATCATCATATTTTAAACACAGTATATACACTACATGCAGGCCATCTCCATTGACATATAGGGAAAGGGGCCCCAGTCTTAAGAGAGCTCCTGTAATCATTCAGTTTCTGCTCTTCCATGTCCTAACGACCTAAGCATCTGTCTGCGCTCTATAGATACATTCATAAAAAGTCAATTCTTTGCTTTTCTTGAAGTGTGAAGTTTACCAGGATTTCAATCTATGCTTCAGTCAGCAGAAAAGCTAAAATCAGCTATGATTATCCCCAAAAGACTCGGGTGGTAAAATTCTAAATAACTCAATATTCTCATGAAGGGACTGAGGCACCTCTGAATAAAATGGGTCCAAACTGCATGTAGAAAAGTGCCAAGCACCAGCCACGTGATAGGGCCCTGATTGTTTTGCGCCTTGCATTAGTATTAGAGCCATGAAAGCATGATGAGGGGCATAAAACAAAATTGTTGGCTCTCTTACCACACTATGGTCAACGTGGCCTGAAAATAACCATGGGCAATGAATGAAAAATGGTTGTTGCAAACTATTTTAACAGTTTTAGTGAGTGAAGTTTGCAGAGCTATAAGTGTTCCTTCATTTCAAACAAAAAAAGAAACTTATGAAAAAATGTCTCGGACTGCTTGGATTTCAGTTACCTTAATTTTCGTAGACTGTAACACAGACTAGAATTTTTAGTAATTTACTGTGGTTGCTACTCTTCATGACCCAGCCTATTTTGGCCTTAATGACCTTGCCGTTTTTTGCAATTCTGACCAGTGTCCCTTTATGAGGTAATAACTCCGGAACGCTTCAACGGATCCTAGCGATTCTGAGATTGTTTTTTCGTGACATATTGGGCTTCATGTTAGTGGTAAATTTAGGTTGATAATTTCTGAGTTTATTTGTGAAAAAAACGGAAATTTGGCGAAAATTTAGAAAATTTCGCAATTTTCACATTTTTAATTTTTATTCTGTTAAACCAGAGAGTTATGTGACACAAAATAGTTAATAAATAACATTTCCCACATGTCTACTTTACATCAGCACAATTTTGGAGACAAATTTTTTTTTTGCTAGGAAGTTATAAGGGTTAAAATTTGACCAGTGATTTCTCATTTTTACAACAAAATTTACAAAACCATTTTTTTTAGGGACCACCTCACATTTGAAGTCAGTTTGAGGGTTCTATATGGCTGAAAATACCCAAAAGTGACACCATTCTAAAAACTGCACCCCTCAAGGTGCTCAAAACCACATTCAAGAAGTTTATTAACCCTTCAGGTGTTTCACAGCAGCAGAAGCAACATGGAAGTAAAAAATGAACATTTAACTTTTTAGTCACAAAAATGATCTTTTAGCAACAATTGTTTTATTTTCCCAAGGGTAAAAGGAGAAACTGGACCATGGACGTTGTTGTACAATTTGTCCTGAGTACGCTGATACCTCATATGTGGGGGTAAACCACTGTTTGGGCGCACGGCAGGGCTCGGAAGGGAAGGAGCGCCATTTGACTTTTTGAATGAAAAATTGTCTCCAATCTTTAGCGGACACCATGTCGCGTTTGGAGAGCCCCCGTGTGCCTAAACATTGGAGCTCCCCCACAAGTGACCCCATTTTGGAAACTAGACCCCCCAAGGAACTTATCTAGAAGCATAGTGAGCACTTTAAACCCCCAGGTGCTTCACAAATTGTTCCGTAAAAATGAAAAAGTACTTTTTTTTCACAAAAAAATTATTTTAGCCTCAATTTTTTCATTTTCACATGGGCAACAGGATAAAATGGATCCTAAAATTTGTTGGACAATTTCTCCTGAGTACACCAATACCTCACATGTGGGGGTAAACCACTGTTTGGGCACATGGTAAGGCTCGGAAGGGAAGGAGCGCCATTTGACTTTTTGAATGAAAAATTATCTCCATCGTTAGCGGACACCATGTCGCGTTTGGAGAGCCCCTGTGTGCCTAAACATTGGAGCTCCCCTACAAGTGACCCCATTTTGGAAACTAGACCCCCCAAGGAACTTATCTAGATGCATAGTGAGCACTTATAACCCCCAGATGCTTCACAGAAGTTTATAACGCAGAGCCGTGAAAATAAAAAATAATTTTTCTTTCCTCAAAAATGATTTTTAGCCCAGAATTTTTTATTTTCCCAAGGGTAATAGGAGAAATTGGACCCCAAATGTTGTTGTCCAGTTTGTTCTGAGTACGATGATACCCCATATGTGGGGGTAAACCACTGTTTGGGCGCAAGGCAGGGCTCGGAAGGGAAGGCACGCCATTTGGCTTTTTGAATGGAAAATTAGCTCCAATCATTAGCGGACACCATGTCGCGTTTGGAGAGCCCCTGTGTGCCTAAACATTGGAGCTCCTGCACAAGTGACCCCATTTTGGAAACTAGCCCTCCCAAGGAACTAATCTAGATGTGTGGTGAGCACTTTGAACCCCCAAGTGCTTCACAGAAGTTTATAACGCAGAGCCATGAAAATAAAAAATAATTTTTCTTTTCTCAAAAATGATTTTTTAGCCCACAATTTTTTATTTTCCCAAGGGTAACAGGAGAAATTGGACCCCAAAAGTTGTTGTCCAGTTTCTCCTGAGTATGCTGATACCCCATATGTGGGGGTAAACCACTGTTTTGGCACACGTCGGGGTTCGGAAGGGAAGTAGTGACGTTTTGAAATGCAGACTTTGATGGAATGCTCTGCGGGCGTCAGGTTGCATTTGCAGAGCCCCTGATATGCCTAAACAGTAGGAACTCCCCACAAGTGACTCCACTTTGGAAACTAGACCCCCAAGGGAACTTATCTAGATGTGTGGTGAGCACTTTGAACCCCCAAGTGCTTCACAGAAGTTTATAACGCAGAGCCGTGAAAATAATAAATGTGTTTCCTTTCCTCAAAAATATTTTTTAGCCCAGAATTTTTTATTTTTGCAAGAATAACAGGAGAAATTGGACCCCAAAAGTTGTTGTCCAGTTTCTCCTGAGTACGCTGATACCCCATATGTGGGGGTAAACCACTGTTTGGGCATATGCCGGGGCTCAGAATGGAAGTAGTGACGTTTTGGAATGCAGACTTTGATGGAATGGTCTGCGGGCATCATGTTACGTGTGCAGAGCCCCTGATATGCCTAAACAGTAGAAACCCCCCACAATTGACCCCATTTTGGAAACTAGACCCCCCAAGGAACTTATCTAGATGTGTGGTGAGCACGTTCAACCCCCAAGTGCTTCACAGAAGTTTACAACGCAGAGCCGTGAAAATAAAAAATCATTTTTCTTTCCTCAAAAAAGATGTTTTAGCAAGCAATTTTTTATTTTCACAAGGGTAACAGGAGAAATTGGACCCCAATATTTGTTGCCCAGTTTGTTGTGAGTACGCTGATACCCCATATGTGGGGGTAGACCACTGTTTGGGCATATGCCGGGGCTCGGAAGGGAAGTAGTGGCATTTGAAATGCAGACTTTGATGGAATGGTCTGCGGGCGTCACGTTGCATTTGCAGAGCCCCTGATATGCCTAAACAGTAGAAACACCCCACAAGTGACCCCATTTTGGAAACTAGACCCCCCAAGGAACTTATCTAGTTGTGTGGTCAGCACTTTCAACCCCCAAGTGCTTCACAGAAGTTTATAACGCAGAGCCGTGAAAATAAAAAATAATTGTTCTTTCCTCAAAAATTATGTTTTAGCAAGTAATTTTTTATTTTTGCAAGGGTAACAGGAGAAATTGGACCCCAACAGTTGTTGCCCAGTTTGCCCTGAGTACGCTGGTACCCCAAATGTGGGGGTAAACCACTGTTTGGGCGCACGTTGGGGCTTGGAAGGGAGGGAGCACCATTTGACTTTTTGAACGCAAGATTGGCTGGAATCAGTGGTGGCGCCATGTTGCGTTTGGAGACCCCTGATGTGCCTAAACAGTTGAAACCCCTCAATACTAACTTCAACACTAACCCCAACACACCCCTAATCCTAATCCCAACTGTAGCCATAACCCTAATCACAACCCTATCCCCAACACACCCCTAACCACAACCCTAACCGCAACACACCCGTAACCCTAATTCCAACCCTAATCCCAACCCTAACCACAACTGTAACCCCAACACACCCCTAACCCTATCCGTAACCCTAACCACAAGCCTAATCTTAACCCTATTTCCAACCCTAGCCCTATTTCCAACCCTAACTCTAATTCCAACCCTAACCCTAAGGCTATGTGCCCACGTTGCGGATTCGTGTGAGATTTTTCCGCACGATTTTTGAAAAATCTGCAGGTAAAAGGCACTGCGTTTTACCTGCAGATTTACAGCAGATTTCCAGTGTTTTTTTGTGCGGATTTCACCTGCGGATTCCTATTGAGGAACAGGTGTAAAACGCTGCGGAATCCGCACAAAGAATTGACATGCTGCGGAAAATACAACGCAGCGTTTCTGCACGGAATTTTCCGCACCATGGGCACAGTGGATTTGGTTTTCCATAGGTGTGCATGGTACTGTAAACCTGATGGAAAACTGCTACGAATTCGCAGCGGCGAATTCACAGCGGCCAATCCGCTGCGGATCCGCGGCCAATCCGCTGCGGATCCGTGGCAATCCGCTGCGGATCCGCAGCCAAATCCGCACTGTGTGCACATGCCATAACCCTAACCCTACCCCTAACCCTAACCCTACCCGTAACCCTAACCCTACCCCTAGTTCTAACCCTAGTTCTAACCCTAACCCTAGTGGAAAACGGAAAAAAAAAAAAAAAATGTCTTTATTTTATTATTGTCCCTATGGGGGTGATAAAGGGGGGGGGGTTTATTTATTATTTTTTTTATTTTGATCGCTGTGATAGAACCCACCACAGCGATCAAAATGTACCTGTAAGGAAGGCTGGCAGATTCGGCGGGCGCACTGAGCATGCGCCTGCCATTTTGGAAGATGGCGGCGCCCAGCGAGGAGACGTACGGACACCGGGAGGATCGGTAAGTATGAAGGGGTGGTGGGGGGGTGGATCGGAGCACAGGGGGGGTAATCGGAGCACAGGGGGGGTGAATACAAACAAGGAGGAAGCGGACAGGAGGACGGGGGAGCCGGCAGGCGGACGGAGGGGACCGGACCCCATAACGGAGTACTGGGGGGGCGATCGGTGGGTGTGGGGGGGGTCACTTGAGTATTTCCAGCCATGGCCGATGATATTGCAGCATCGGCCATGGCTGGATTGTAATATTTCACCAGTTTTTTAGGTGAAATATTACAAATCGCTCTGATTGGCAGTTTCACTTTCAACAGCCAATCAGAGCGATCGTAGCCACGGGGGGGGTGAAGCCACCCCCCCTGGGCTGAAGCACCACTCCCCCTCTCCCTGCAGATCGGGTAAAATAGGAGTTAACCCTTTCACCCGATCTGCAGGGACGCGATCATTCCATGACGCCACATAGGCGTCATGGGTCGGATTGGCACGGGTTTTCATGACGCCTACGTGGCGTCATGGGTCGGGAAGGGGTCCGGTCATTTGTATTTTTGTACATGAGGTAGGTCATCTGTTTTTTTGTCATTTTACACTGAGGGTTAATCTTTTGGAAAGGCTATGAAATTAAGACCGGTCCGGTTGGATGCAATCGTCACTACCTCTGCATATCAACATAGCAGAGAGACAGTGGAATCGTCTCCACCAATTTTACATTGGAAGCTCATGCTAAGGACAGGTCAGTTATGTAAATTTCAGAATTTTTTTTAAGTGGGGTTGTCACCAGATGTCACAATCTAAACTGCCTACAGTGCCAGATCTCCCAGACCTGTACTTGCATGAAAAAAATGGGTCTATAAACCTAAAATTAAAATACTCATTTTAATATCAGGCAGGAAAACTTTCATAAAAGATTACCGTATATACTCGAGTATAAGCCGACCCGAGTATAAGCCGAGACCCCTAATTTTGCAACAAAAAACTGGGAAAACTTAATGACTCGAGTACAAGCCTAGGGAGGAAAATGCAGCAGCTACCGGTAAATGTCAAAAATAAAAATAGGTACCAATAAAAGTAAAATTAATTGAGATATCAGTAGGTTAAGTGTTTTTGAATATCCATAATGAATCAGGAGCCCCATATAATGCTCTATACAGTTCATGATGGGCCCCATAAGATGCTCCATACAAAATACGCCCCATATAATGCTCCATAAAATTTATGATGGGCCCCATAAGATGCTCCATATTAAAATATGCCCCATATAATGCTGCACAAATGCTGATTATGGCCCCATAAGATGCTCCATAGACTATTATGCCGCATATAATGCTGCACAAATGCTGATTATGGCCCCATAAGATGCTCCATATAAAATGTGCCACATATAATGCTCCATACAGTTCATTATGGCCCCATAAGATGCTCCATATAACAATGTGCCACATATAATGCTCCATACAGTTCTTTATGGCCCCATAAGATGCTCTATATAGAAATATGCCACATATAATGTCCATACAGTTCATTATGGCCCCATAAGATGCTCCATATAAAAATGTGCCACATGTAATGCTGCTGCAATAAAAAAAAGTGACATACTCACCTCTCGTTGCTGCCCACTGCTCCTCAGCGTCCTGTCTCTCCACAGTGACTGTTCAGGCAGAGGGCGGCGCGCACACTAGTACATCATTGCGCCCTCTGACCTGAACAGTCACTGCAGAGGACAGGGAAGATGGAGTGGCGGTGGAACAGGGAAAGGTGAATATAAAATACTCACCTGCTCCTGGCGCGGTCCCAGGCAGCTTCTCCCGGACAGATGGTCTCCGGGCGCAGCAGCGTCTTCCTCTGTTTAGCGGTCACTGGTATCGCTCAGTGCTCATTACAGTAATGAATATGTGGCTCCACCCCTATGGGAGTGGAGTCCATGTTCATTACTTTAATTAGCGGTACCACATGACCGCTGAACAGGGGAAGAAGCTGCCGGCGCCGGAGACAATGGGACATGCAGGAACCGCGCCAGGAGCAGGTGAGTATGTGATGGTCATCGCTCCCCCTCACCCGCTGACCCCCCCACCGACCATGACTCGAGTATAAGCCGAGAGGGGCACTTTCAGCCCAAAAAATGGGCTGAAAATCTCGGCTTATGCTTGAGTATATACGGTATATAGCCATTTTATATGGATTTTTAAGTAGGCAGACCAGCCTTATCAGGTCTAAGAGATAGCTATATTTACTGCTACGTGCAGCTTAAGGCCGGTTTCACACGTCAGTGGCTCCGGTACGTGAGGTGACAGTTTCCTCACGTACCGGAGACACTGACACACGTAGACCCATAAAAATCAATGCATCTGTTCAGATGTCATTGATTTTTTGCGGACCGTGTCTCCGTGTGCAAAACACGGAGACATGTCAGTGTTCGTGGGAGCGCACGTATTACACGGACCCAATAGAGTCAATGGGTCCGTGTAAAACACGCACCTCACACGGACGTTCTCCGTCTGGGGTCCGTGTGCGTGCAGGAGACAGTGCTACAGTAAGCGCTGTCCCCCCCACATGGTGCTGAAGCCGCCATTCATATGTTCCCTGTAGCAGCGTTTGCTGCAGAGAAAATATGAATAATAGTGTTTAAAATAAAGATCTATCTGTCCGCAGGCCCCCCACCCCCTGTGCGCCCCCCCACCCCTGTGCGCCCCCCCGCTGTTCAGGAAATACTCACCCGCTCCCACGTTGGCTGTCACTTCTTCCTCTCTGCCCCGCGCCTCCTACTGTATGCGGTCACGTGGGGCCGATCATTTACAATCATGAATAGTCGGCTCCGCCCCTATGGGAGGTGGAGCCACATATTCATGACTGTAAATGATCGGCCCCACGTGACCGCATACACTAGAAGCCGCGGCCAGACCAGGAAGGAGCGAGGGAGCGGATAAGTATTTTCTGAACAGCGGGGGGGGGGGGCGCACAGGGGGTGGGAGGCCTGCGGACAGATAGATCTTTATTTTAAACACTATTCTTCATATTTTCTCTGCAGCAAACGCTGCTGCAGGGAACATATGAATCGCAGCTTCAGCACCAGATGCAGGGGACCAGACGCGTGGGTACCACACGCTCCGTGTGGTACCCACTCGCCATACGGGCAGCACACGTGTGCCGCACGTATGGCCTACGTGAGTTCCCAGGCACACGGACACGGATAACTCCGGTACCGATTTATTCCGGTACCGGAATTATCTGGACGTGTGGGACAGCCCTAAGTGAAAACTCATGACAAATCCACTTTAATGTATGTGACAAAATTTTATATTGCAGCTAAAATATGAGTTTCTATCCTTAAGTGGAATCTGTCACCAGGTTTTTGCTTCCTAATCTAAGAGCAGCATAATGTAGAGATAGAGTCCCTGATTCTAGTGTTGTGTTTCTTACTTTTCTGATTGCTGTAGTTCTGGTAAAATCACTGTTTTATCATCAGGATATTATCTTTACTAGAGGAGTAGTAAGCCTGATTCCATGTAGTCCTCCATACTTATGAACTCTGCGTAACTCCCCACCACCACTGTTTGCCAGTTTTCTGTCTATGCACAGTGAGCACAGAAAGCAGCCAATCAGTAGTATGAGCAGGATTATACAGAGCTCAGCGTTCAGAGAACTGGTAGATCTGTAACCCCTTTCCGACATTTGCTTTAAAAATATGTCCACGCGCCCTGGGCCTTATTGACGCAGGACGTATTATTACTGCATTACGATCATGCGTGCACACAATGCTGCAGTCGAACACGATCGAAGCATTCCAGGAACTGGCAGAGAGATGACAGCCCCTCTGCCCTTGGGTTGGAGACCCCGCGGCGTGACACGTGGTCCCAATCGTTGCCATGCTGACCCAACCCAATGTCATCATTTTTATTATTATGATTTATTTATATAGCACCATTAATTCCATGGTGCTGTACATGAGAAAGGGTTTTAATGTGGCACCCCAGGAGTCCGGTACCACAGTAGTGCTGTCTTCCTCACGGGGAGGATAGTGCTATGTCTAGAGACAAGTGAGATTTCATTTGGTAGGTTTACACACACACAACACCTTCCACTTCCAGGCCAGGAGGGGGCGCTCCAAGCCCTGTTTTAGGGCAGCTTCCCTGAATAAAGATCCTGGTTTGGAGGCGGAGTGAGCTCAGTCTGGAGTAGGAGTCTGTGTGCGAGGACAGACAGGAGTAGAGCACAGAGAAAAGAGAGAGCTCCAGGAGGCCACGAGCAGGCCTCTGAAGAGCGATAGAGCAAGTATCCGGGTACCGGTAGCCCGAGGCTTATGTGGATTACAACACACGGAGCAAAACCGGAGGGCATTGTACTACAGTGATGGTGCCCATAATTACCTGTGACATAGCAGCACTCAGAAACCTGGAGTCGCAGCTAGAGGACACCAACAATCACCGCTCAAGCTGCCTGCCATACAGGTACCTGTCCCAGAACAGGAGAACGAACAACTACCTTACAGAGACACTTAGTGGCAGCAGGGATTTAGAGAACGCGCAGAGTGGTAGGGTATGTGTCCACGTTCAGGATTGCATCAGGATTTGGTCAGGATTTTTCATCAGTATTTGTAAGCCAAAACCAGGAGTGGAACAATTAGAGGAAAAGTATAACAGAAACATATGCACCACTTCTGCATTTATCACCCACTCCTGGTTTTGGCTTACAAATACTGATGAAAAATCCTGACCAAATCCTGATGCAATCCTGAACGTGGACACATACCCGTAGGCTCCCACCTGACTTACCCAGGGGAACTTGCTTGTCTCTGGACTGCCTGGACTTCTCTGCCTGCCTTGTGGTCTGGTGCCCTGGACTGTGGCTGCTGAAACCAACAGTAAACAAGGTAAAGAGACTGCAATCCTGTGTCCTCATTGTTCTCTGCACCTCTCACCATACCACCATCTACATGTAGCGCCCCCACTACCGCAGGGCCGAGGGGTACCCGGTACCGGGCCTCTGAGTCTCTGTTCTGGGGTTGTCACGGTGGCTAGACCCGGTCCGTGACCCTGCTGAGGGGCGTACAATGATAGGTGTGCGAGATGGTGGTGATGTTGTAGTGGTGCGGTGCAGGTTGCAGTAAATAACGAGGACACCAGGTTGCAGTCTCTTTACCTCTTTACTGAAGGCTTCAAGATCCTCAATCCGGAATATGGTTAACCGGGCTGCGCAAGCCTGGCCGGTCCGATGGCACATCCAGAGCTCCCTTTGCAGGTGGAAATCTGTGCCTACCTTCTAGCGCTTGTGTGTTGTAGTCCTTCCCTGCTAAGCGCCACGGGATAGTCCTCACAACTGTTGTGTCTGTTTCTCGTGTTCCCTCACAACTCGATTCTGATGTTCTTCCACGTCCCCCAGATCTTATGGTTAGGACGCACCCGTATGACGGGGAGGCTCGGAGCTCTTCCGGGACTCTAGCGTCGCCCCACTCCTGTTGTTACCCCCCTGTGTCTTCCTAGGTCAATTGGGTGAGACAGCCCGCCTATAACTGACTGTCCTGCCGTAGGTTTGAAGTTTGGCTTGGAGCTCTATACTTCCTCGGCGTTCCGGCCACCGGTTATGCGCCTCAATAGGATGTTGCCTCGTCTTACAGCACGACTCCTACTGGTATTCTCCTTGTTGCGTTGATCTCATTTCTCACTCAGCACAATAAACCTCGCTTCTTGTCCTTTCTTGGGGTACCGCCGCTATATCGTGCAGGCGCGGTCCCGTAACGTTCTCTCTGTTTGCTAGGCCTCTGTCAGAATCCCACCCCTGACAGGGACCCCTCCGAATCTTCCCCTACAACACCCTCTGCCACAAGGTGTTGCCTGGTTCCAACCCAGTCAGCTTTCTCTCTAACTTCCTGCCTAACCCCCAGTTTTACCAGATTGTGAGGAGTGGCTTAATAAATAGAACCCTTAGCTCCCCCTGGGGGCCAGACTGTGAAATGTATCGGTGTCTGTGATACCTGGTCAGATGAACTCCTTCAGTGCCATCAGACGTACCATAGCCCCCCTTAGCGGCGGAGCAACAGTACTGCAACGACCAGGACTCTGGGGCGCTGCATACACATCGGGAGCCCTGGGGATATACTTCACCTGTGGGAAGATATACCATCTAGCTGCCATAGCATCACTCCAGCGGACCCCTTGGTTCTGATGGTTGCCATGGTGACCCGATGTCATCATGATAACAAAATGGTCACCAGAGCTAGTAAAGTTCCTAGATCATGTTCAGAGCATGATCAGCAACTTTATCTGTCAGAGCAGAGCTGAGAGTTTACATAGAATAGGGATGCTGCTGGATCACCATGCTATACAAGCGATCAGCCTGCAAAAAATGATAGTCCCATAGTGGGACAAAGTAAAAAAAGTAAAAAAAAAGTTAATTTTTTTTTAAATAATTGTAAAAATATTTTTTTTTAAAATTAAAAGATATTGTATCTATAAATAAATATTTGAATGAAAAAAAACCAAAACAGTAAAAGTATACATAATTGGTATTACCACGTCCGCAACAACCCGACCTATAAAACTGTCCCACTAGTTAACCCCTTTAGTGAACACCATAAAAAAATAAATAAACAAGGCAAAAAACAATGCTTTATTATCATACCGCTGAACAAAAAGTGGAATAAACCGCGATCAAAAAGGATATAATGTTGAAAACGTCATCTTGTCTCGCAAAAACAAGCTGTCATACAGCTCCATCAGCAGAAAAATAGAAAAGTTCTAAAATTCTAAAATAGTTTTTATTGTGTAAAAGTGCCAAAACATAAAAAAATATGAATTGGGTATCGCAGTAATCGGACTAACCTGAAGAATAAAGTCGCCTAATCACTTATACCGCAAGAGGAATGGTGTAAAAAATAAATAAAACCAATTCTTCACCTGCGGTTGATTTTTTTCAATCTGCCTCCCAAAGATCACATTAAGGCTTGGCGGACATTTTTCCTGCGCTCTGCCCTGAGTGCTTACACCGGGATGTCCGTGTAAATCTCTGAAATATGCAATTCAGACAGAACCCTTGATGGAAGATTCCCTATAATGGGGCAGATGGAGGCACTCTGGATGCCATGGGACCTGTGATCCGGTGGTGTCCATCTTTTTAGGATTACTTAAATGTGCCGTAGGCCACAGTTTTGTGCACTGCTAAAAAAAAAGGACACCGCTAAGCAGAGGCCAGACAGAGTCCAGAGTAACTCTGCTGACTTATTATAGTGATTATATCCCTTGGGGGTTTCATCTGAATTACGTCACTCAGAGATTTAGATGGAAACCCCAAAGTAAGTGCTCAGCGTAGAGCGCTGGATAAATGTGATCCCAAATGTTATGAAAATTGTTCCCAATAAAAGCTTCAACTCAATTCACAAAAAAACAAGTCCCCACTCAGGTCCATCATCTGTTAATGGAAATATAAAGGGCTTCCATGTTACTGGCAGTACAAAGGCTCTGGAAAAGCGAAATGGCTCCTCACCCGCCAAAAGAAATTCAGCTAATTCTCTGCTCCCAAATCAAATGCCCCTTCCCTTCTGAGCCCCACAGTGTACCTAAACACATATTGCATCCACATTTGGCATTTCTGAAGTGATAAGAGCCCGCCTAACTTACAGGTGCATGCCTCCAGAAGCACTGGCTGGGCATTACGTACTGGTGACTGCAACGTACCGGTGACTGCAACACTACAGCGTACTGGTCACCTCAAAGGCACTTTGCTATTTTTAGTCGGCAACATTCATTGCTGTTGTTTCTGGAAAATACTCATGGAGTCAAAATCGTCATCACACCTGTAGATAAATTCCCCAAGGGGTATAGTTTCCAAAATGGGGTTACTTAAGGGGGGACTCTGCTCTTCTAGCAATTAGGCGCTCTGTATATGGAGTCCACAAACTGTTCTAGGAAAATCTGCGCTTCAGGAGAAAATAGCGCTCCGTTCCTCCCGAGTCTCACCGTCTCCACATATGGGGTATTGCCACATTCAGTAGAAATTGTGGGACAAGTTTTGGTGCCATTTTTACCCACTTCTTGTGTGAAAATATAAAATCTGGGGCTAAAACTAAATTTTGTTGGTAAAAATTTAGTTATTTTTTCTTCAATGCCCAATTGTATAAAATTCGGTGACACACCCATGGTGTCAATATGATCACTGCACCCCAAGATGAATTCATTGAGATGTGTAGCTTGTAAAATGGGGTCACTTATGGGGGTTTCTGCTGTTGTGGCACCTCAGCAGCTCTCCCAGGGGGTCATGGCACCTACAAACAAAGACAGTAAAATCTGGCGCTCCTTGCCTTCTGAGCTTTGAATTGTGTCTGAAAAATATTTCCCAATCACATTTAGGGTATTTGCACACTCAGGAAAAAATGGACCTCAGTTTGTTGTAAAAAAAAAATTCATATTTGCCCTTAGAAAAATTAAAACTTGGGGCTAAAACAACATTTTAGTGGTAAAAATGTAACTTATTCTTACTTCATCACTCAGTGGTATAAAATTCTGTGAGGCACATGTGGTGTCAATATGATCACTGCACCACTAGATGAAGTCATTTGGGAGTGTAGTTTGTAAAATGAGTTCACGTATAGGGGGTTTCTGTTGTTCTGGCACCTCAGGGGCTCTGCCAGTGTGACATGGCACCCTCAAACCATTCCAGGTCCAATATGGCGCCTTTTCCCTTCTGAGCTTTGCACTGTGCCTCAAAAGTAGTATTCCCCACATATGGAATATCGGCGTACTCAGACGAAATTGCATGATGTAATTTCTCCTGTTACCCTTATTAAAATGCAAAATTTGCAGCTCAATGTTATAAACTTCTGTGAAGCACCTGGGGGATTAAAGTGCTCACCACACATCTAAATACATTCCTTGAGGGGTCTAGTTTCCAAAATGGGGCCACTTGTAGGGAGTTTCCACTATTTAGGCACATCAGGGGCTCTCCAAATGGGACATGATGTCCGCTGATTCCAGGAAATTTTACATTCAAAAAGTCAAATGACGTTCCTTACCTCCTGAGCCCTGCCGTGTGCCCAAACAGTAGTGTTCTCCCTCATATGGGGTATCAGCGTATTCAGGGGACATTGCACAACAAAGTGTATGGTGCAACTTCTCCTGTAACCCTTACGAAAATGCAATATTTGGGGCCAGAAAACATATTTGTGGGGAAAATGTGATTTTTTTTTTTTCACGGCTCAATGTTATAAACTTCTGTGAAGCACCTGATGATTCAATGTGCTCACTACACATTTAGATCAGTTTCCTGTGGTGTCTATTTTCTAAAATGGTGCAATTTGTGGGGGATTTTCACAGTTTAGGCACATCAGAGGATCTCCAAACATGACATGGTGTTCGCCAGTTGTTCCAGCAAATTTTACATTCAAAAAGTCAAACGGCGTTCCTTCCCTGCCGAGCTCTGCCATACACCCAAACAGTTTTTTTCTCTTATGTGGGGTATTGGCATGGTCAGGAAAAATTACACAACACATTTTGGGGTACACTTTTTCCTGTTACCCTTGTCAAAATAAAAAAATTTGGATCTGAAGTAAATTTTTTGTGAAAAAAAGTGTTTATTTTTCCACATTCCAAAAATTCATGTGAAGCACCTGAAGGGTTAATAAACTTATTGAATGTGGTTTTGAGCACCTTGAGGAGTGCAGTTTTTAAAATGGTGTCACTTTTGGGCATTTTCTGTTATATAGACCCCTCAAAGTGACTTCACATGTGATGTGGTCTCTAAAAAATGGTTTTGCAAATTTTTTTGGAAAAATGAAAAATAGCTGGGCAATTTTTAACCCTTATAACTTCCTAATAAAAAAATGTTGGTTCCAAAATTGTGCTGATGTAAAGTAGACATGTGGGAAATGTTACTTATTAACTATTTTGTGTGACATATCTCTGTGATTTAAGGGCATGAAAATTCAAAGTTTGAAAATTGTGAAATTTTCAATCTTTTTTGCCAAATTTCCATTTTTTTCACAAATAAACGCAAGTCATAATACATTTTACCACCGTCATGAAGTACAATATGTCGCGAAAAAACAATCTCAGGATCACCAGGATCTGTTGAAGCATTCCAGAGTTGTAACCTCATAACCTCAAAAAGTGATAGTGGTTAGAATTGTAAAAATTGGCCTGGCCATTAACGTGCAAACCACCTTTGGGGGTAAAAGGTTAAACAGTGATTTTACAAAACTACAGCAAGAAGCCCAGTAAGTGATACATCGCTGGGATCAGTGTTTCTGCTCCTACATCTTGCTGCTTTGTGATTGGGTACAGGCTTGGACTGGCCCACAGGAGAACAGGAGAATACTCTGGAGGGCCCCTGTGCAGGAGTAGGCAACCACCCTCTTATATGAGCAGTACTTGGCACAATATACTAGAATCACTATGTACAGACAAAGGCAGCATCTTAGTCATTTACCAAGCTACCCAGTTCATTGTTATATACATTTGTGATTGAGGAAATTGTCACATTAGCATGTAGCCGAAAAGTGGGGCTCTGGAGTTGGTTACTGGTGGGCCTTTGGCACCACAGTCCGACACTGATTGGGTAACTCCAGGAACAAGATGTGCACACTGTCACTGGGTTGGTGCAGGCATGAACAAAATAGTCCAAGTATAGGAAAGAATCAGCCGCACTCAAATGGTTGAAAGTTCAACAAACTGTGTAGTTTCTTTAATAAGATATACAATAAACATCACCAGGTGCTTTTTTAGGAGGTAACTGGGTGGCGGACTATTCAATTCGGGTAACGTTTCGACCCCAGCGGGTCTTTATCAAAACCTCACTTATGCCGAAGAGGTAGAGGAAAGGAGAAAGAGCCGAGTTCCCATAGGGCAGCTCTGGTGGAGTTGTGTGGAAGCGCATCCGCCTGGCCAAAATTGGTAACAGGAGTAAACAGGCAGCACTGCTTTGTTCATTGGAGGAGAACACCAAGCAGCGGCAGACACCATTAGTAGGCCCAACCAAACAAGTAGGCCAAATGCAGGTTAATATCTGATGTAGGCCGAAAGCCTGAAAATTGAAGCTCAGCTATATTCAGTGGAGGAGACAAGAAAGGAGCGGCAGACACCGTTACTAGGGCCCAACCAAACAAGTAGGCCAAATGCAGTTTAAAATTTCCTATAGGCCAAAAGCCTGAAGATTGAAGCTCAGCTTTGTTCAGTGGAGGAGACAAGCAAGGAGCGGCAGACACCGTTACTAGGGCCCAACCAAACTAGTAGACCAAATGCAGTTTAATATCTGATGTAGGCCGAAAGCCTGAAAATTGAAGCTCAGCTATATTCAGTGGAGGAGACAAGCAAGGAGCGGCAGACACCGTTACTAGGGCCCAACCAAACAAGTAGGCCAAATGCAGTTTAAAATTTCCTATAGGCCGAAAGCCTGAAGATTGAAGCTCAGCTTTGTTCGGTGGAGGAGAAAAGCAAGGAGCGGCAGACACCGTTACTAGGGCCGAACCAAGCAAGTAGGCCAAATGCAGTTTAAAATTTCCTATAGGCCGAAAACCTGAAGATTGAAGCTCAGCTTTGTTCAGTGGAGGAGACAAGCAGGGAGCGGCAGACACTGTTAGTAGGGCCCATCCAAACTAGTAGGCCAAATGCCGTTTAATATCTGATATGGGCCGAAAGCCTGAAGATTGAAGCTCAGCTTTGTTCAGTGGAGGAGAACACCAAGCAGCGGCAGACACCGTTAGTAGGCCCAACCAAACAACTAGGCCAAATGCAGTTTAATATCTGACATCGGATGAAAACTGAGGCTCAGCTTTGTTGAGTGGAGGACAACTGTAATGGGAGGCAGACACAGTTAGTAGGCATAGGCATAAATAAGAAAGTAGGCAAAATGCAGTTCAAAATTGGTTAGTGGAGTATACAGGCGGCATAGCTTTGTTCAGCGGAGGACAACTGTAGTAAGTGGCTCAGACAGACAGAGTAGGCCTACAATTAAAAAGGTGGCTAATTGCAGTTCAAAATTTGTAATAGGAGTACACAGTCGGCATAGCGTGGTTCAGCTGAGGAGGACAAGTGTAATTAGTGGCTCTGACACACTGAGTAGGCGTAAAATAAAAGGGAACGATACATGCAGTTCACAATTGGTAAGAGGAGTACACAGGCGGCCTTGCTGGGTTCAGCGGTGGAGGACAACTGTTGTGAGAGTCTGACACAGTTACTAGGACAAAATAAATAAGTAGACTAAATGCTGTTCTACATTGGTAAGAGGAGTACACAGGCGGCCTAGCTTGTTTCAGGGGGGGGACAGTTGTAATGTGTGGCGCCAACAGACAGACAGACAGAGGCCTAACCTAAAAAAAGGTGGCTAAATGCAGTTCAAAACTGCTAGCAGGACTAAGCAGGCGGCCTAGCTTGTTTCAGCGTGGGAGGACAACTGTTATGAGAGGCTAACAGTTACTAGGCACAAATAAGTAAGTAGGCTACATGCAGTTCACAATTGGTAACAGGAGTACAGAGGTGGCATAACTTTGTTCAGCGGAGGTCAACTGTTAGAAGTGGCTGACACAGTTAGTAGGCCAAAATACTAAAGTGGGCTATATGTCAGCCAAGGAATTGGTCATAAATAAACTGGTGGCATAGCGAGGTACAGGGGTGGGCTCCTCTGCAGAGTTGCAGACAGGGGTAGTTGGCGCAAAGTATTAAGGGGTCTAAATGGAGGCCAGGGCCCCTGTATATTTTTACTATCATCTATCATTGCAACAAATTTGTAATGGCAGTGCCATTTAAGGATTTAACAGAACAGACTACACAGTGGTGGGGCAGGGAGAGGTAAGTTTTTCAAGTGGTAGAGCACAGTTCGAGCTGGGGAGGAACACTCTCTCGTGGGCGGCAGTACTGGCCCCGGGCCCCTCATATTACGACGGTGTGTCTGACGTTGGTTGTGCACCACCACCGTCAGAGACACTTCATTGTACTATGAGGGACCCTGTGCCTGTGCGAGTGCCGTTTGCCTGGACAGGTGGGTGTGCCCACTCTTGGGCCACGGCACTCGCACGGGTGATTGCGCAACGTTGTGACCACGGCCCTGTGGGGGGAGTCAGCCCATTTAGGGAGGTATACAGATGGCCTATGGTGGACATTCGGCACCTGCAAATGGCGGAATTGGAGCAGTCAGTAAGAGGAGGCCAAAAACAAGAAATTTTTCTGGCAAGCTACGTGTCAGCAGGGGAAGGTGGGGCAAAATAATTCGAAATCCATGATTGGTTCATTTTAAAGAAGGTTAGATCATCAACATTTCGTGTCCTTTTTTTGGTCAGTATTGAACCAGCAGCACTGAAGACTCTTTCTGAGAGCACACTAGCAGCTGGGCAAGCGAGCTCCTGTAATGCATATTCTGCCAATTCGGGCCAGGTGTCTAGTTTAGATGCCCAGTAATCAAAGGGAATGACATGTGAGGGAGAACATCGATAATGACGGAAAAATAGTTGGTAACCATACTGGACAAATGCTGTCTCCTGTCACTTTGAATCGATGCAGCAGTACCTGTCGTGTCTGCGGTCATTGCGAAATCACTCCACAACCTGGTGAGAAATCCCCTCTGTCCAATGCCACTTCGGCTTTGTGCACCTCTAGCACCTCTGCTATGTTGCCCCCTACAGCTCGCGTGAGAACCATCAACGCCGCTGTGTGCTGGGAATGCCTGAACCAAACGGTCTACAAGAGTTGCTTGTTTGGTAGCCAATATTTGCTCAAGGTTCTCATGTGGCATGATATTTTGTAATTTGCCTTTGTATCGTGGATCCAGGAGGCAGGCCAACCAGTAATCGTCATCGGTCATCATTTTGATAATGCCGGGGTCCTGTTTTAGGATACGCAAGGCATACTCTGCCATGTGGGCCAAAGTTCCAGGTGTCAATTCACTGCTTGTGCTGGGTTGAGGAGCACTTTCTTGAAAAACTAAATCACTTGTGGCCCGCAAAAACCCTGTACCTGACCTTGCAATGCCACCAGTTTCTATTGCCCCCTGAGAAGCATCCTCCTCCCATAAATATTCAGCCCCATCCTCCTCCTCCTCCTTCTCTTCATCCGCCACCTCGTCCCGGAGACTTTCCTGCCCAGACAATGGCTGACTGTCATCAAGGCTTCCCTCCTCCTCGGCCGCAGACGCCTGCTCCTTGATGTGCGTCAAACTTTGCATCAGCAAACGCATTAGTGGGATGCTCATGCTTATGATGGCGTCGTCCGCACTGACCAGCCGTGTACACTCCTCAAAACACTGAAGGACTTGACAGAGGTCTTGGAGCTTCGACCACTGCACACCTGACAACTCCATGTCTGCCATCCAACTGCCTGCCCGTGTATGTGTATCCTCCCACAAATAAATTACAGCATGCCTCTGTTCGCACAGCCTCTGAAGCATGTGCAGTGTAGAGTTCCACCTTGTTGCAACGTCTATTATTAGGCGGTGCTGGGGAAGATTCAGCGATCGCTGATGGTTCTGCATACGGCCGGAGTATACGGGCGACAGGCGGATGTGCGAGCAAAGTCTGCGCACCTTCAGGGGCAGGGCTGGTAAATCAGGGTAATTCTTGAGGAAGCACTGCACCACAAGTTTCAAGGTGTGAGCCAGGCAAGGTATGTGTTTCATTTCGGAAAGGGCTATGGAAGCCATAAAATTCCTTCCGTTATCACTGACTACCTTGCCTGCCTCAAGATGTACACTGCCCAGCCATGACTGAGTTTCTTGCTGCAAGTACTCGGCCAGTACTTCCGCGGTGTGTCTGTTGTCACCCAAACACTTCATTTGCAGCACAGCCTGCTGACGCTTACCACTAGCTGTTCCATAATGGGACACCACGGGTGCAACACTGGCAGCTGCGGATGGAGTGTTCGTGCGACTGAGCTCTGTGGACGAGCTTTCGCTTGTGGAAGAGGAGGAGGAGGAGGAGGTGCAAACGCCTACAGCCAACTGTTTCCTATACCGTGGGCTAGGCATAACTGTGCCACTATAGCTGTCCCCTGTGGACCCTGCATCCACCACATTAACCCAGTGTGCCGTGATGGACACGTAACGTCCCTGGCCATGCCTACTGGTCCATGCATCAGTTGTTGGGTGCGCCTTTCTACTGACCGATTGCCTCAGTGCATGGACAATGCATTCTTTGACATGTTGGTGGAGTGCTGGGATGGCTTTTCTCTCAAAGAAGTGTCGACTGGGTAGGTCATAGCGTGGTACTGCGTAGGCCATCAGGACTTTGAAAGCTTCGCTTTCAACCAACCGGTAGGGCATCATCTCTAACGAGATTAGTCGAGCAATGTAGCCATTCAAACCCTGTGTACGCGGATGAGGGGAAGAGTACTTTCTTTTCCTATCTAGAGTCTCTTGTAGGCTGAGCTGGACTGGAGAGCTGCATATGGTGGAACTAGCGGGGGTGGTGGTGGACATGGCAGATTGAGAGAGGCTTGGTGATTAGTGTTGAGCGATACCGTCCGATACTTGAAAGTATCGGTATTGGAAAGTATCGGCCGATACCGGCAAAGTATCGGATCTAATCCGATACCCGATACCAATACAAGTCAATGGGACTCAAGTATCGGACGGTATCCCTGATGGTTCCCAGGGTCTGAAGGAGAGGAAACTCTCCTTCAGGCCCTGGGATCCATATTAATGTGTAAAATAAAGAATTAAAATAAAAAATATTGCTATACCAAGGTTCTTGGTTGGAAACACTGTAGGTAGGCCCACATCAAGAATACCATCACCAATAGTGTTGAGCATTCCGATACCGCAAGTATCGGGTATCGGCCGATACTTGCGGGTATCGGAATTCCGATACCGAGATCCGATACTTTTGTGGTATTGGGTATCGGTATCGAAACAACATTAATGTGTAAAAGAAAGAATTAAAATAAAAAATATTGCTATACTGACCTCTCCGACGCAGCCTGGACCTCACCGAGGGAACCGGCAGCGTTCTTTGCTTAAAATGCGCGCGTTTACTTCCTTCCGTGACGTCACAGCTTGTGATTGGTCGCGTGCCGCCCATGTGGCCGCGACGCGACCAATCACAGCAAGCCGTGACGTAATTTTCAGGTCCTCAATGCCTAATTCTAGGCATTCAGGATTTTAAAATTACGTTCCGGCTTGTGATTGGTTGCGTCGCGGTCACATGGGCGACGCGACCAATCACAAGCCGTGACGTCACGGGAGGCAGGAAACGCGCGCATTTTAAAATTACGTCACGGCTTGTGATTGGTTGTGTGCCGCCCATGTGACCGCGACGCGACCAATCACAGCAAGCCGTGACGTAATTTCAGGTCCTGAATGCAGAATTAGACATACAGGACCTGAAATTACGTCACGGCTTGCTGTGATTGGTCGCGTCGCGGTCACATGGGCGGCACGCAACCAATCACAAGCCGTGACGTAATTTTAAAATGCGCGCGTTTCCTGCCTCCCGTGACATCACGGCTTGTGATTGGTCGCGTCGCCCATGTGACCGCGACGCAACCAATCACAAGCCGGAACGTAATTTTAAAATCCTGAATGCCTAGAATTAGGCATTGAGGACCTGAAAATTACATCACGGCTTGCTGTGATTGGTCGCGTCGCGGCCACATGGGCGGCACGCGACCAATCACAAGCCATGACGTCACGGAAGGAAGTAAACGCGCGCATTTTAAGCAAAGAACGCTGCTGGTTCCCTCGGTGAGGTCCAGGCTGCGTCGGAGAGGTGAGTATAGCAATATTTTTTATTTTAATTCTTTCTTTTACACATTAATGTTGTTTCGATACCGATACCCAATACCACAAAAGTATCGGATCTCGGTATCGGAATTCCGATACCCGCAAGTATCGGCCGATACCCGATACTTGCGGTATCGGAATGCTCAACACTATTGGTGATGGTATTCTTGATGTGGGCCTACCTACAGTGTTTCCAACCAAGAACCTTGTGATTCCCTGACTGCATTGGCCTTGCGACAATACCTCCACATTTGTTACTGGAGGTGCCATAACCGGTGGGCTTCCAGTGAGGGAAGCAAAGTTGCGTTGCTGACTAACTTCAATATGAGCAGGTGCATCAACGGTACGGGAAATTTGGTAGTTAGTCGATGCTTCCAAGTGCCTGCTGGTTAGATGTCTACGCATGCACGTTGTATTTAAACTTTGTAGATTCTTCCCTCTGCTAAAGGTCTTGGAGCATTTCTTACATATAACTTTGGACTCATCATTCGGATCTTGGTTAAAAAATTGCCACACTGCACTCATCCTACTATGGAATACCTTTTCAGGCTTTGCACGCCGTGCTACTGTCACCGGATTGCAACGCTGTCCTACACCTTTTGTGTTTTTTGACACACGTTTTGGGCCTTATGCGGGCCTGCCAGATGACAGCTTTTGCGATGTAGATGGATGCAGCAGATCATCCTCCTCCGCTTCTGAGCTACAGGCAGCGGCACCCTCTTCCCCCAATGGCTGCCAATCAGGGTCAACAACTGGTTCATCTACCACCTCCTCTTCAATGTCATGTGCACTGTCCTCTGTGTCAACGTGTAAGGTGCTATAGCGTTTGGGACTGGGCACCATAGTCTCATCAGGGTCAGATTCGGGCTCAGTACACTGCGAGGGCAAAGTAGTGATCCGAGTCAATGGAACAGCATAATAATCAAGCTGTGGCTGTGCATCTGTGCACTCCATGTCCGATTCATCCTGTAATGGGCTTTTAACAATTTCCAAAAGAAAAAAGGAATGTAGTCAGCTTACCGGTCTTAGACGAAATCCCCAGACTTGCCAACGCCCAGCACGGTTCGGGGTGAGTGCCCACAGCAAATGAAGACAAAAAGGGAAATGATCCAGCTGGAGGTGGAGGCAGTTCAGACTTTGTGAGACTTTATTAGACAACTAAAGTGATAAATAGTTCTTGAACAAGAAAAATCTTTACATTGCTATGTAAAGATTTTTCTTGTTGAAGAACTATTTATCGCTTTAGTTGTCTAATAAAGTCTCACAAAGTCTGAACTGCCTCCACCTCCAGCTGGATCATTTCCCTTTTTGTCTTAACAATTTCCCTCTCTAACCCAGGCACGGTATGTGTAAAGAGCTCCATGGAGTAAAGTGTAGTGTTGCCTGCCGCATCCTTCACTTTTGTTTTGGGTGAAGGACACAAGGAAGCAACTTTTTCCGGACCTGCAGCAGCCACTGACGACTCGCTTGTTTTAGATTTCGAAGCTTCTGAAGAGGAGGTGAAAGAGCTAGAGGCTGAGTCAGCAAGGAAAGCCAAAACTTGTTCCTGCTGCTCCGGCTTTAAAAGCTGTTTTCCAACTCCCAGATAAGGGAGCCTTCAAGGCCTTGTGTAGCCAGACGATGACTCAGCCTCAACACCTCGAGCCTTTGGTGCTATCTTGCTTTTCCCAGTACCACTAGATGCTCTACAACCACCACCACCATCAGTACCAGCTGGCAACAACCGCCCACGGCCTCTTCCACCAGACTTCCTCATTTTTGCGGAAATGTTGACAATATACAAACCGTTATATGCTACTGTTAAACAAGGTAGAAGATGTATATTAACTTTTGGAGAATTTATATCTCCCTTTTTTTGGCTGGAAGACTGCAGGAAAAAACAGGCCCTGTGTATTACACCACACAATGTACAAGGCAGAACGTGGCTGGCAGATATACGCCAAACAGAACTCACGTAGATCCACTAAGTGGCAATTTAAAGCTCCCTTTTTTTTTTGGGGGGGGGAGACTGCAGGGAAAAACAGGCCCTGTGTATTACACCACACAATGTACAAGGCAGAACGTGGCTGGTAGATATACGCCAAACAGAACTCACGTAGATCCACTAAGTGGCAATTTAAAGCTCCCTTTTTTTGTGGGGGGGGGAGACTGCAGGGGAAAATAGGCCCTGTGTATTACACCACACAATGTACAAGGCAGAACGTGGCTGGCAGATATACGCCAAACAGAACTCACGTAGATCCACTAAGTGGCAATTTAAAGCTCCCTGTTATGACCCCAATGGCAGAGGGTCTCAGAAGTAATTACCAAGACTGCAAACACAAAAAAACAGCTCATAGGAGAGTGGTAACTGGGCTGACCGTATATCTAATCCTAGCACCACAAATAGCAGCAGCCGGGGAACGTGCCTACGTTGGTTCTAGACGTCTCGCGCCAGCCGGAGAACTAACTAACCCTAGAAGGGAAAAGATAGACCTTTCTTGCCTCCAGAGAAAAGACCCCAAAAGTTGGGATACAAGCCCCCAACAAATAATAACGGTGAGGTAAGAAGAAAAGACAAACGTAAGAATGAACTAGATATTTAGCAAAGAGAGGCCCACTGACTAATAGCAGAATATAGTAAGATGACTTATACGGTCAGCAAAAACCCTATCAAAATTTCCACGCTGGATATTCAAGAACCCCCGAACCGTCTAACGGCCCAGGGGGAGAACACCAGCCCCCTAGAGCTTCCAGCAAAATCAGGAATCACATTTAGTACAAGCTGGACAAAAAAATAAGAGCAATGCAAATAACCAAAAAACAAGGAAGCAGGACTTAGCTTAATTTTGCAAGAACCAGGACCAGCAGACAGGAGCAAACAGAAAGGAACTGATTACAACGATGCCAGGCACCAGACTGAGAATTCAGGAAGTTTATATAGCAACACCCCTGGACTAACGACCCAGGTGGGTGCCAGACTAGGGAAAGACAATCCCAGAGTCATATCACTAGTGACCACAAGAGGGAGCCAAAAAAGTCTAATTCACAACAGTACCCCCCCTTTAAGGAGGGGTCACCGAACCCTCACCAAGACCACCAGGGCGATCAGGATGAGCAGCGTGAAAGGCACGAACTAAATCGGCCGCATGCACATCAGAGGCAACCACCCAGGAATTATCCTCCTGACCATAGCCCTTCCACTTGACCAGATACTGAAGCCTCCGCCTGGAGAGACGAGAATCCAAGATCTTCTCCACCACGTACTCCAACTCGCCCTCAACCAACACCGGAGCAGGAGGCTCAACAGAAGGAACCACAGGTACAACGTATCGCCGCAACAAAGACCTATGGAACACGTTGTGAATGGCAAACGACACAGGAAGATCCAAGCGAAAGGACACGGGATTAAGGATTTCCAATATCTTGTAAGGACCGATGAAGCGAGGCTTAAATTTAGGAGAGGAGACCTTCATAGGAACAAATCGAGAAGACAGCCATACCAAATCCCCAACACGAAGTCGGGGACCCACACCGCGGCGGCGGTTGGCAAAACGCTGAGCCTTCTCCTGTGACAACTTTAAGTTGTTCACATGATTCCAAATCTGCTGCAACCTATCCACCACAGAATCTACCCCAGGACAGTCAGAAGACTCCACATGTCCCGAGGAAAAACGAGGATGGAAACCAGAGTTGCAGAAAAATGGCGAAACCAAAGTAGCGGAACTAGCCCGATTATTAAGGGCAAACTCAGCCAACGGCAAGAAGGTCACCCAATCATCCTGATCTGCAGAAACAAAACACCTCAAATAAGCCTCCAGAGTCTGATTAGTTCGCTCCGTTTGTCCATTAGTCTGAGGATGAAAGGCAGACGAAAACGACAAATCAATGCCCATCTTAGCACAAAAGGATCGCCAGAACCTGGAAACAAACTGGGATCCTCTGTCAGACACGATATTCTCAGGAATGCCGTGTAAACGAACCACATTCTGAAAGAACAAAGGAACCAGATCGGAAGAGGAAGGCAGCTTAGGCAAAGATACCAAATGGACCATCTTGGAAAAGCGATCACATACCACCCAGATGACAGACATGCCCTGAGACACCGGAAGATCTGAAATGAAATCCATGGAAATGTGTGTCCAAGGCCTCTTCGGGACAGGCAAGGGCAAGAGCAACCCGCTGGCACGAGAACAGCAAGGCTTAGCTCGAGCACAAGTCCCACAGGACTACACAAATGACCGCACATCCCGTGACAAGGAAGGCCACCAAAATGACCTAGCCACCAAATCTCTGGTGCCAAAAATTCCCTGCCAACACCGAGGAATGAACCTCGGAAATGACTCTGCTGGTCCACTTATCAGGAACAAACAGTCGGTCAGGTGGACAAGAGTCAGGTCTACCAGCCTGAAATCTCTGCAACACACGTCGCAAATCCGGAGAAATGGCTGACAAGATTACTCCCTCTTTAAGAATACCAACAGGTTCTGTGACTCCAGGAGAGTCAGGCACAAAGCTCCTTGAAAGAGCATCAGCCTTCACATTCTTTGAACCTGGTAAATACGAGACCACAAAGTCAAAACGGGAGAAAAACAATGACCAACGGGCCTGTCTAGGATTCAGGCGTTTAGCAGACTCGAGATACATCAGATTTTTGTGATCAGTCAAGACCACCACACGATGCTTAGCACCCTCGAGCCAATGACGCCACTCCTCAAATGCCCACTTCATGGCCAACAACTCCCGATTGCCAACATCATAATTCCGCTCAGCGGGCGAAAACTTCCTAGAGAAAAAAGCACATGGTCTCATTACAGAGCAACCAGGGCCTCTCTGTGACAAAACGGCCCCTGCCCCAATCTCAGAAGCATCCACTTCAACCTGAAAGGGAAGTGAGACATCAGGTTGGCACAAAACAGGCGCCGAAGTAAACCGGCGCTTCAACTCTTGGAAAGCTTCCACGGCTGCAGGAGCCCAGTTAGCAACATCAGAACCTTTCTTGGTCATATCCGTCAAAGGTTTAACAACGCTAGAAAAATTAGCGATAAAGCGACGGTAGAAGTTAGCAAAACCCAAGAACTTCTGAAGACTCTTAACTGACGTGGGTTGAGTCCAATCATGAATAGCTCGGACCTTGACTGGGTCCATCTCTGTTGTGATTTTGCTTTTTGCTCCCTCTAGTGGTCATTAGTGATTTGACTCTGGAGCGTCTGTCTTTTCCTATATCCTCACCTGGGCCGTTAGTTCAGGGGCGTTGCTATATAAGCTCCCTGGACCTTCAGTTCAATGCCTGGCATCGTTGAAATCAGAGCTAATCTGTTGTGCTCTTGTCCTCTGATCCTGGTTCCTGTTTTTCAAGCTAAGTCTGCTTCTTTGCTTTTTGCTTTTGTTTTGTTTGGTATTTTTGTCCAGCTTGTTCCTATCTGTATCCTGACCTTTGCTGGAAGCTCTAGGGGGCTGGTGTTCTCCCCCCGGACCGTTAGACGGTTCGGGGGTTCTTGAATCTCCAGCGTGGATTTTTATAGGGTTTTTGTTGACCAGATAAGTTATCTTGCTATATTCTGCTATTAGTAAGCTGGCCTCTCTTTGCTGAACCTGGTTCATTTCTGTGTTTGTCATTTCCTCTTACCTCACCGTTATTATTTGTGGGGGGCTTGTATCTTGCTTTGGGGTCCCTTTCTCTGGAGGCAAGAGAGGTCTTTGTTTTCTTCTCCTAGGGGTAGTTAGATTCTCCGGCTGGCGCGAGTCATCTAGCGATCACCGTAGGCATGATCCCCGGCTACTTCTAGTGTTGGCGTTAGGAGTAGCTATTTGGTCAACCCAGTTACCACAGCCCTATGAGCTGGATTTTTGTATCTTGCAGACTTACACGTTCCTCTGAGACCCTGTCCACTGGGGTCATAACAGTATGCCAGGCCAGTATTAAATGTTTAATGCATTGCAGAAGTGGGATTATAAGAAAGAAAATTTTGAGTTTTTTTTTTTTTTTTTCCTCTCTCATTTTTTTTTTTTCTTTTCCCCTTTACCTCAGAGTGGCTTAAGCTTGCTGCAGACATGAATGTCCAGACCTTGATTACAAGTGTGGACCAGCTTGCCGCTCGTGTGCAGGGTATACAAGATTATGTTACCAGAAATCCTAGGTCTGAACCCAAGATTCCGATTCCTGAACTGTTTTCAGGAGACCGATTTAAGTTTAGGAATTTCAGGAATAATTGTAAATTATTTTTGTCCCTGAAACCTTGCTCGTCTGGAGACTCTGCTCAACAAGTAAAAATTGTTATTTCATTCTTACTGGGTGACCCTCAGGATTGGGCTTTTTCGTTGGCGCCAGGAGATCCGGCATTGGCTGATATTGATGCGTTTTTTCTGGCGCTCGGTTTACTTTATGAGGAACCCAATCTTGAGATTCAGGCAGAGAAAGCCTTGCTGGCTATGTCTCAGGGCCAGGACGAGGCTGAGGTGTATTGCCAAAAATTTCGGAAATGGTCCGTGCTGACACATTGGAACGAGTGTGCACTGGCCGCTAATTTTAGAAATGGCCTTTCTGAGGCCATTAAGAATGTTATGGTGGGTTTTCCCATTCCCACAGGTCTGAATGATACCATGTCCCTGGCTATTCAAATTGACCGGTGGTTGCGGGAGCGCAAAACCGCAAATTCCTTCATGTTGTTGTCTGAACAGACACCTGATGTGATGCAATGTGATAGAAAAACCGCAAATTCCCTCATGGTGTTGTCTGAACGGACACCTGATTTGATGCAATGTGATAGAATCCTGACTAGAAATGAGAGGAAAATTCATAGACGCCGGAATGGCTTGTGCTACTACTGTGGTGATTCTACACATGTTATCTCAGCATGCTCTAAACGTATATCTAAGGTTGTTAGTCCTGTCACCGTTGGTAATTTGCATCCTAAGTTTATTCTGTCTGTAACTTTGATTTGCTCACTGTCATCTTATCCTGTCATGGCGTTTGTAGATTCAGGTGCTGCCCTGAGTCTTATGGATCTCTCATTTGCTAAGCGCTGTGGTTTTATTCTTGAACCATTAGAAAATCCTATCCCTCTTAGGGGTATTGATGCTACGCCATTGGCAGAAAATAAGCCGCAGTATTGGACACAGGTTACCATGTGCATGACTCCTGAACACCGCGAGGTGATACGTTTTCTCGTTCTACATAAAATGCATGATTTGGTTGTTTTGGGGCTGCCATGGTTACAGACCCATAATCCAGTCCTTGACTGGAAGGCTATGTCAGTGTCTAGTTGGGGCTGTCGTGGTATTCATGAGGATTCCCTGCCTGTGTCTATTGCTTCTTCTACGCCTTCGGAAGTTCCGGAGTACTTGTCTGATTATCAGGATGTCTTTAGCGAGTCCAGGTCCAGTGCATTGCCTCCTCATAGGGAATGTGACTGTGCAATAGATTTGATTCCAGGCAGTAAATTTCCTAAGGGAAGACTGTTTAATCTGTCGATACCTGAACATACCGCTATGCGTTCATATATCAAGGAGTCTCTGGAGAAAGGACACATCCGTCCGTCTTCTTCCCCTCTTGGTGCGGGATTCTTTTTTGTGGCTAAAAAGGACGGATCTTTGAGGCCTTGTATTGACTATCGGCTTTTAAATAAGATCACTGTCAAATTTCAGTATCCTTTGCCGCTGTTGTCTGACTTGTTTGCCCGGATTAAAGGTGCCAAGTGGTTTACCAAGATAGACCTTCGTGGTGCGTACAACCTTGTGCGCATTAAGCAAGGGGATGAATGGAAAACCGCATTCAATACGCCCGAAGGTCATTTTGAGTACTTGGTGATGCCTTTTGGGCTCTCTAATGCCCCTTCAGTTTTTCAGTCCTTTATGCATGACATTTTCCGGAACTATCTGGATAAATTTCTGATCGTTTATCTGGATGATATTCTGTTTTTTTCTGATAATTGGGACTCGCATGTGGAGCAGGTCAGGATGGTCTTTAAAATTTTGCGTGAAAATTCTTTGTTTGTCAAGGGCTCAAAGTGTCTTTTTGGTGTACAGAAGGTTCCCTTTTTGGGGTTCATTTTTTCCCCTTCTGCTGTGGAGATGGACCCAGTCAAGGTCCGAGCTATTCTTGATTGGACTCAGCCCTCGTCAGTTAAGAGTCTTCAGAAGTTCTTGGGTTTCGCTAACTTCTACCGTCGTTTTATCGCTAACTTTTCTAGCATTGTGAAACCTTTGACGGATATGACCAAGAAGGGCTCCGATGTGGTTAATTGGGCTCCTGCTGCCGTGGAGGCTTTCCAGGAGTTGAAACGTCGGTTTACTTCGGCGCCTGTTTTGTGCCAGCCTGATGTCTCGCTTCCCTTTCAAGTTGAGGTGGATGCTTCAGAGATTGGAGCAGGGGCCGTTTTGTCGCAGAGAGGCCCTGGTTGCTCTGTTATGAGACCTTGCGCCTTTTTCTCTAGGAAGTTTTCGCCTGCGGAGCGAAATTATGATGTGGGCAATCGGGAGTTGTTGGCCATGAAATGGGCATTTGAGGAGTGGCGTCATTGGCTCGAGGGTGCTAAGCATCGTGTGGTGGTCTTGACTGATCACAAAAATCTGATGTATCTCGAGTCTGCTAAACGCCTGAATCCTAGACAGGCCCGCTGGTCATTGTTTTTCTCCCGTTTTGACTTTGTTGTCTCGTATTTACCAGGTTCAAAGAATGTGAAGGCCGATGCTCTTTCCAGGAGCTTTGTGCCTGATGCTCCTGGAGTCGCTGAACCTGTTGGTATTCTTAAGGATGGTATTATCTTGTCAGCTATTTCTCCTGATCTGCGACGTGTGTTGCAGAGATTTCAGGCTGATAGGCCTGATTCTTGTCCACCTGACAGACTGTTTGTGCCTGATAAGTGGACCAGCAGAGTCATTTCCGAGGTTCATTCCTCGGTGTTGGCAGGTCACCCAGGAATTTTTGGCACCAGAGATCTGGTGGCCAGATCCTTTTGGTGGCCTTCCTTGTCTAGGGATGTGCGGTCATTTGTACAGTCCTGTGGGACTTGTGCTCGAGCTAAGCCTTGCTGTTCTCGTGCCAGCGGGTTGCTCTTGCCCTTGCCTGTCCCTAAGAGACCTTGGACACATATCTCCATGGATTTCATTTCTGATCTTCCGGTGTCTCAGGGCATGTCTGTTATCTGGGTGATATGTGATCGCTTCTCCAAGATGGTCCATTTGGTTCCTTTGCCTAAACTGCCTTCCTCTTCCGATCTGGTTCCTGTGTTTTTCCAGAACGTGGTTCGTTTGCACGGCATCCCTGAGAATATTGTGTCAGACAGAGGATCCCAGTTCGTTTCCAGATTCTGGCGATCCTTTTGTAGTAGGATGGGCATTGACTTGTCGTTTTCGTCTGCTTTCCATCCTCAGACTAATGGACAGACGGAGCGAACTAATCAGACTTTGGAGGCTTATTTGAGGTGTTTTGTCTCTGCTGATCAGGACGATTGGGTGACCTTCTTGCCGTTAGCTGAGTTTGCCCTTAATAATCGGGCTAGTTCCGCCACCTTGGTTTCGCCGTTTTTCTGCAACTCTGGTTTCCACCCTCGTTTTTCTTCGGGTCATGTGGAACCTTCTGACTGCCCTGGGGTGGATTCTGTGGTGGATAGGTTGCAGCGGATCTGGAATCTTGTGGTGGACAACTTGAAGTTGTCACAGGAGAGGGCTCAGCGCTTTGCCAACCGCCGCCGCGGTGTGGGTCCCCGACTACGTGTTGGGGATTTGGTGTGGCTTTCTTCCCGCTTTGTTCCTATGAAGGTTTCCTCTCCCAAATTTAAACATCGTTTTATTGGTCCTTACAAGATATTGGAAATTCTTAATCCTGTATCCTTTCGCCTGGATCTACCTGTGTCGTTTGCTATCCACAACGTGTTTCATAGGTCCTTGTTGCGGCGGTACGTTGTGCCTGTGGTTCCTTCTGCTGAGCCTCCTGCTCCGGTGTTGGTTGAGGGCGAGTTGGAGTACGTGGTGGAGAAGATCTTGGATTCTCGTCTCTCCAGGCGGAGGCTTCAGTACCTGGTCAAGTGGAAGGGCTATGGTCAGGAAGATAATTCCTGGGTGGTCGCCTCTGATGTTCATGCGGCCGATTTAGTTCGTGCCTTTCATGCCGCTCATCCTGATCGCCCTGGTGGTCGTGGTGAGGGTTCGGTGACCCCTCACTAAGGGGGGGGTACTGTTGTGATTTTGCTTTTTGCTCCCTCTAGTGGTCATTAGTGATTTGACTCTGGAGCGTCTGTCTTTTCCTATATCCTCACCTGGGCCGTTAGTTCAGGGGCGTTGCTATATAAGCTCCCTGGACCTTCAGTTCAATGCCTGGCATCGTTGAAATCAGAGCTAATCTGTTGTGCTCTTGTCCTCTGATCCTGGTTCCTGTTTTTCAAGCTAAGTCTGCTTCCTTGCTTTTTGCTTTTGTTTAGTTTGGTATTTTTGTCCAGCTTGTTCCAATCTGTATCCTGACCTTTGCTGGAAGCTCTAGGGGGCTGGTGTTCTCCCCCCGGACCGTTAGACGGTTCGGGGGTTCTTGAATCTCCAGCGTGGATTTTTATAGGGTTTTTGTTGACCAGATAAGTTATCTTGCTATATTCTGCTATTAGTAAGCTGGCCTCTCTTTGCTGAACCTGGTTCATTTCTGTGTTTGTCATTTCCTCTTACCTCACCGTTATTATTTGTGGGGGGCTTGTATCTTGCTTTGGGGTCCCTTTCTCTGGAGGCAAGAGAGGTCTTTGTTTTCTTCTCCTAGGGGTAGTTAGATTCTCCGGCTGGCGCGAGTCATCTAGCGATCACCGTAGGCATGATCCCCGGCTACTTCTAGTGTTGGCGTTAGGAGTAGCTATTTGGTCAACCCAGTTACCACAGCCCTATGAGCTGGATTTTTGTATCTTGCAGACTTACACGTTCCTCTGAGACCCTGTCCACTGGGGTCATAACACATCTCCACCGCAGAAGGGGAAAAAATAAAACCCAAAAAGGGAACCTTCTGTACTCCAAAGAGACACTTTGAGCCTTTAACAAACAAAGCATTCTCACGCAAAACCTGAAACACCATCCTGACCTGCTCTACATGCGAGTCCCAATCATCAGAAAAAAACAGAATATCATCCAGATAAACAATCATAAATTTATCCAGATACTTCCGGAAAATATCATGCATAAAGGACTGAAACACTGAAGGAGCATTAGAGATCCCAAAAGGCATCACCAAGTACTCAAAATGACCTTCGGGCGTATTAAATGCAGTTTTCCATTCATCTCCTTGCTTAATGCGCACAAGGTTGTACGCACCACGAAGATCTATCTTGGTGAACCACTTGGCACCTTTAATCCGGGCAAACAAGTCCGACAACAGAGGCAAAGGATACTGAAATTTAACAGTGATTTTATTCAGAAGCCGATAGTCAATACAAGGTCTCAAAGATCTGTCCTTCTTAGCCACAAAAAAGAATCCCGCACCAAGAGGGGAAGAGGATGGACGGATATGCCCCTTCTCCAGAGATTCCTTGATATACGAACGCATTGCGGTATGCTCAGGTACAGACAGATTAAATAATCTTCCCTTAGGAAATTTACTACCTGGAATCAAATCTATAGCGCAGTCACAGTCCCTATGAGGAGGAAGAGCACTGGACCTGGACTCGCTGAATACATCCTGATAATCAGACAAATACTCAGGAACTTCCGAAGGAGTAGAGGAAGCAATAGACACCGGGGGGGGGGGGGGGGGGGGAATCACCATGAATTCCCTGACAGCCCCAACTTGACACAGACACTGCCTTCCAGTCCAAGACTGGATTATGGGTCTGTAACCATGGCAGACCCAAAACGACCAAATCATGCATTTTATGCAGCACAAGAAAACGAATCACCTCCCGATGTTCAGGAGTCATGCACATGGTTACCTGTGTCCAAAACTGCGGTTTATTTTCCGCTAATGGCGTAGCATCAATACCTCTAAGAGGGATAGGATTTACCAACGGCTCAAGAACAAAACCACAGCGCTTGGCGAATGACAGATCCATAAGACTCAGGGCAGCACCTGAATCCACAAACGCCATAACAGGGTAGGAGGACAATGAGCAAATTAAAGTCACAGACAAAATAAATTTAGGTTGCAAATTACCAATGGCGACAGGACTAACAACCCTTGTTAGGCGTTTAGAGCATGCTGATATAACATGTGTAGAATCACCACAGTAAAAACACAACCCATTCTGACGTCTATGATTTTTCCGTTCATTTCTAGTCTGAATTCTACCACATTGCATTAAATCAGGTGTTTGTTCAGACAACACCACCAGAGGATTAGCGGCTTTGCGCTCCCGCAAACGCCGGTCAATTTGAATAGCCAGCGCCATGGAATCATTCAGACTTGTAGGAATGGAGAAACCCACCATCACATTCTTAATGGCTTCAGAAAGGCCATTTCTGAAATTTGAGGCCAGAGCACACTCATTCCACTGAGTAAGCACGGACCATTTCCGAAATTTTTGGCAATACACTTCAGCTTCATCCTGGCCCTGAGAAATAGCCAGCAAGGCTTTTTCTGCCTGAATTTCAAGATTGGGTTCCTCGTAAAGCAATCCGAGCGCCAGAAAAAACGCATCAATATTTGCCAATGCTGGATCTCCTGGCGCTAGCAAGAAGGCCCAATCCTGAGGGTCGCTCCGCAAAAAAGAGATAACAATTTTATCTTGCTGAGCTGAGTCTCCAGATGAACGGGGTCTCAGAGATAGAAACAATTTACAATTATTCCTGAAATTCCTAAAGTTAAATCGGTCTCCAGAGAACAGTTCAGGAATAGGTATTTTAGGTTCAGACATAGGACTACTGGTAACAAAATCTTGTATGCCCTGCACACGAGCAGCAAGCTGGTCTACACTTGTAATCAAGGTCTGGACATTCATGTCTGCAGCAAGCTCAAGCCACTCAGAGGTAAAGGGGAGGAAGAAAGAGAGGAAAAAAAAAAAAAAACTCAGAATTTCCTTTCTTATTATCCCACTTCTGCAATGCATTAAACATTCAACTTTGGCCTGGCATACTGTTATGAGTTATGACCCCAATGGCAGAGGGTCTCAGAAGTAATTACCAAGTCTGCAAACACAAAAAACCAGCTCATAGGAGAGTGGTAACTGGGCTGACCGTATATCTAATCCTAGCACCACAAATAGCAGCAGCCGGGGAACGTGCCTACGTTGGTTCTAGACGTCTCGCGCCAGCCGGAGAACTAACTAACCCTAGAAGGGAAAAGATAGACCTTTCTTGCCTCCAGAGAAAAGACCCCAAAAGTTGGGATACAAGCCCCCAACAAATAATAACGGTGAGGTAAGAAGAAAAGACAAACGTAAGAATGAACTAGATATTTAGCAAAGAGAGGCCCACTGACTAATAGCAGAATATAGTAAGATGACTTATACGGTCAGCAAAAACCCTATCAAAATTTCCACGCTGGATATTCAAGAACCCCCGAACCGTCTAACGGCCCGGGGGGAGAACACCAGCCCCCTAGAGCTTCCAGCAAAATCAGGAATCACATTTAGTACAAGCTGGACAAAAAAATAAGAGCAATGCAAATAACCAAAAAACAAGGAAGCAGGACTTAGCTTAATTTTGCAAGAACCAGGACCAGCAGACAGGAGCAAACAGAAAGGAACTGATTACAACGATGCCAGGCACCAGACTGAGAATTCAGGAAGTTTATATAGCAACACCCCTGGACTAACGACCCAGGTGGGTGCCAGACTAGGGAAAGACAATCCCAGAGTCATATCACTAGTGACCACAAGAGGGAGCCAAAAAAGTCTAATTCACAACAGCTCCCTTTCTTTTGGGGGGGGGAGACTGCAGGGAAAAACAGGCCCTGTGTATTACACCACACAATGTACAAGGCAGAACGTGGTTGGCAGATATACGCCAAACAGAACTCACGTAGATCTACTAAGTAGCAATTTAAAGCTCCCTTTTTTTTTGTGGGGGGAGACTGCAGGGGAAAACAGGCCCTGTGTATTACACCACACAATGTACAAGGCAGAACGTGGTTGGCAGATATACGCCAAACAGAACTCACGTAGATCTACTAAGTAGCAATTTAAAGCTCCCTTTTTTTTTGTGGGGGGAGACTGCAGGGGAAAACAGGCCCTGTGTATTACACCACTGTCATGATTCTCAATGGCGAGAGAACATAGCCCAGCATATATGAGAACTAGCTCTTGGAAGATGGAAACTATACTGACCATGAACTAAACCTGCCGCACAACTAGAAGTGGCCGGGTAGCATGCCTACGTTTTTTATCCCTAGATGCCCAGCGCCAGCCGGAGAACTACCTAATCCTAGCAGAGGAAAAGACAGTCCTGGCTCACCTCTAGAGAAATTTTCCCAAAAGGCAGACAGAGGCCCCCACATATATTGGCGGTGATTTTAGATGAAATGACAAACGTAGTATGAAAATAGGTTTAGCAAAATCGAGGTCCGCTTACTAGATAGCATGAAGACAGAAAGGGCACTTTCATGGTCAGCAGAAAACCCTATCAAAACACCATCCAGAAATTACTTTAAGACTCTAGCATTAACTCATAACACCAGAGTGGCAATTTCCGCTCACAAGAGCTTTCCAGACACAGTAACGAAACAGCAGCTGTGAACAGGAACAAAATGCAAAAACACACAAGGACAAAAGTCCAACTTAGCTAGGAGTTGTCTAGTAGCAGGAACATGCACAGAAGGCTTCTGATTACATTGTTGACCGGCATGAAACTGACAGAGGAGCAAGGTTATATAGCGACTCCCACATCCTGATAGGAGCAGGTGAACAGAGGGGATGATGCACACAAGTACAATTCCACAAGTGGCCACCGGGGGAGCCCAGAATCCAATTTCACAACAGTACCCCCCCCTCAAGGAGGGGGCACCGAACCCTCACCAGAACCACCAGGGCGATCAGGATGAGCCCTATGAAAGGCACGGACAAGATCGGAGGCATGAACATCAGAGGCAGTGACCCAAGAATTATCCTCCTGACCGTATCCCTTCCATTTGACCAGATACTGGAGTTTCCGTCTGGAAACACGAGAGTCTAAGATCTTTTCCACAACGTACTCCAACTCACCCTCAACCAACACCGGAGCAGGAGGCTCAACGGAAGGCACAGCCGGTACCTCATACCTGCGCAACAATGACCGATGAAAAACATTATGAATCGAAAAGGATGCAGGGAGGTCCAAACGGAAGGACACAGGGTTAAGAATCTCCAATATCTTGTACGGGCCGATGAACCGAGGCTTAAACTTAGGAGAAGAAACCCTCATAGGGACAAAACGAGAAGACAACCACACCAAGTCCCCAACACAAAGCCGAGGACCAACACGACGACGGCGGTTGGCAAAAAGCTGAGTCTTCTCCTGGGACAACTTCAAATTGTCCACCACCTGCCCCCAAATCTGATGCAACCTCTCCACCACAGCATCCACTCCAGGACAATCCGAAGATTCCACTTGACCGGAGGAAAATCGAGGATGAAACCCCGAATTACAGAAAAACGGGGACACCAAGGTGGCAGAGCTGGCCCGATTATTGAGGGCGAACTCCGCCAAAGGCAAAAAAGCAACCCAATCATCCTGATCCGCAGACACAAAACACCTCAAATATGTCTCCAAGGTCTGATTAGTCCGCTCGGTCTGGCCATTAGTCTGAGGATGGAAAGCAGACGAAAAAGACAAATCTATGCCCATCCTAGCACAGAATGCCCGCCAAAATCTAGACACGAATTGGGTCCCTCTGTCAGAAACGATATTCTCCGGAATACCATGCAAACGAACAACATTTTGAAAAAACAGAGGAACCAACTCGGAAGAAGAAGGCAACTTAGGCAAGGGAACCAGATGGACCATCTTAGAGAAACGGTCACACACCACCCAGATGACAGACATCTTCTGAGAAACAGGCAGATCCGAAATAAAATCCATCGAGATGTGCGTCCAAGGCCTCTTCGGGATAGGCAAGGGTAACAACAATCCACTAGCCCGAGAACAACAAGGCTTGGCCCGAGCACAAACGTCACAAGACTGCACAAAGCCTCGCACATCTCGTGACAGGGAAGGCCACCAGAAGGACCTTGCCACCAAATCCCTGGTACCAAAGATTCCAGGATGACCTGCCAACGCAGAAGAATGAACCTCAGAGATGACTCTACTGGTCCAATCATCAGGAACAAACAGTCTACCAGGTGGGCAACGATCAGGTCTATCCGCCTGAAACTCCTGCAAGGCCCGCCGCAGGTCTGGAGAAACGGCCGACAATATCACTCCATCTTTAAGGATACCTGTGGGCTCAGAATTACCAGGGGAGTCAGGCTCAAAACTCCTAGAAAGGGCATCCGCCTTAACATTCTTAGAACCCGGTAGGTAAGACACCACAAAATTAAACCGAGAGAAAAACAACGACCAGCGCGCCTGTCTAGGATTCAGGCGCCTGGCAGACTCAAGGTAAATTAAATTTTTGTGGTCAGTCAATACCACCACCTGATGTCTGGCCCCCTCAAGCCAGTGACGCCACTCCTCAAAAGCCCACTTCATGGCCAAAAGCTCCCGATTCCCAATATCATAATTCCGCTCGGCGGGCGAAAATTTACGGGAAAAAAAGGCACAAGGTCTCATCACGGAGCAGTCGGAACTTCTCTGCGACAACACCGCCCCAGCTCCGATTTCAGAAGCGTCGACCTCAACCTGAAAAGGAAGAGCAACATCAGGCTGACGCAACACTGGGGCGGAAGAAAAGCGGCGCTTGAGCTCCCGAAAGGCCTCCACAGCATCAGGGGACCAATCAGCAACATCAGCACCCTTCTTAGTCAAATCAGTCAATGGTTTTACAACATCAGAAAAACCAGCAATAAATCGACGATAAAAGTTAGCAAAGCCCAAAAATTTCTGAAGACTCTTAAGAGAAGAGGGTTGCGTCCAATCACCAATAGCCTGAACCTTGACAGGATCCATCTCGATGGAAGAGGGGGAAAAAATGTATCCCAAGAAGGAAATCTTTTGAACCCCAAAAACACACTTAGAACCCTTCACACACAAGGAATTAGACCGCAAAACCTGAAAAACCCTCCTGACCTGCTGGACATGAGAGTCCCAGTCATCCGAAAAAATCAGAATATCATCCAGATACACAATCATAAATTTATCCAAATAATCCCGGAAAATGTCATGCATAAAGGACTGGAAGACTGAAGGGGCATTTGAAAGACCAAAAGGCATCACCAAATACTCAAAATGGCCCTCGGGCGTATTAAATGCGGTTTTCCACTCATCCCCCTGCTTGATTCGCACCAAATTATACGCCCCACGGAGATCAATCTTAGAGAACCACTTGGCCCCCTTTATACGAGCAAACAAATCAGAAAGCAGTGGTAACGGATATTGATATTTAACCGTGATTTTATTCAAAAGTCGATAATCAATACACGGCCTCAAAGAGCCGTCTTTCTTAGACACAAAGAAAAAACCGGCTCCTAAGGGAGATGACGAAGGACGAATATGTCCCTTTTCCAAGGACTCCTTTATATATTCTCGCATAGCCGCGTGTTCAGGCACAGACAGATTAAATAAACGACCCTTAGGGTATTTACTACCCGGGATCAAGTCTATGGCACAATCGCACTCCCGGTGCGGAGGTAATGAACCAACCTTGGGTTCTTCAAAAACGTCACGAAAGTCAGACAAGAATTCAGGAATCTCAGAGGGAATAGATGATGAAATGGAAACCAAAGGTACGTCCCCATGAGTTCCTTTACATCCCCAGCTTAACACAGACATAGCTCTCCAGTCGAGGACTGGGTTATGAGATTGCAGCCATGGCAATCCCAGCACCAAAACATCATGTAGATTATACAGCACCAGAAAGCGAATAACCTCCTGGTGATCCGGATTAACACGCATAGTCACTTGTGTCCAGTATTGTGGTTTATTACTAGCCAATGGGGTGGAGTCAATCCCTTTCAGAGGTATCGGAGCCTCCAATGGCTCCAAATCATACCCACAGCGTTTGGCAAAGGACCAATCCATAAGACTCAAAGCAGCGCCAGAGTCGACATAGGCGTTCGCGGTAATAGATGACAAAGAACAAATCAGGGTCACAGATAGAATAAACTTAGACTGTAAAGTGCTAATTGAAACAGACTTGTCAGGCTTCTTAGTACGCTTAAAGCATGCTGATATAACATGAGTTGAATCACCACAATAGAAGCACAACCCATTTTTTCGTCTAAAATTCTGCCGCTCGCTTCTGGACAGAATTCTATCACATTGCATATTTTCTGGCGTTTTCTCAGTAGACACCGCCAAATGGTGCACAGGTTTGCGCTCCCGCAGACGCCTATCGATCTGAATAGCCATCGTCATGGACTCATTCAGACTCGCAGGCACAGGGAACCCCACCATAACATCCTTAATGGCATCAGAGAGACCTTCTCTGAAAATCGCCGCCAGGGCGCACTCATTCCACTGAGTAAGCACAGACCATTTGCGGAATTTTTGGCAGTATATTTCAGCTTCATCTTGCCCCTGAGACAAGGACATCAAGGCCTTTTCCGCCTGAAGCTCTAAATGAGGTTCCTCATAAAGCAACCCCAAGGCCAGAAAAAACGCATCCACATTGAGCAACGCAGGATCCCCTGGTGCCAATGCAAAAGCCCAGTCCTGAGGGTCGCCCCGGAGCAAGGAAATTACAATCCTGACCTGCTGTGCAGGGTCTCCGGCAGAGCGAGACTTCAGGGACAAAAACAATTTGCAATTATTTTTAAAATTTTGAAAGTGAGATCTATTCCCCGAGAAGAATTCAGGCAAAGGAATTCTAGGCTCAGACATAGGTGCATGAACAACAAAATCTTGCAAATTTTGTACCTTTGTGGCGAGATTATTCAAACCTGTAGCTACACTCTGAAGATCCATTTGAAACAGGTGAACACAGAGCCATTCAAGGATTAGAAGGAGAGAAAGAGAGGAAGGCTGCAGTATAGGCAGACTAGCAAGTGATTCAATTAAGAGCACACTCAGAACTAGAGGAAAAAAAAAAAAAAAAAAAAATTGTAGCAGACTTCTTTTTTCTCTCCTTTCTCAGCCAGTAATTTAACCCTTTTTCGGGCCGGTCAAACTGTCATGATTCTCAATGGCGAGAGAACATAGCCCAGCATATATGAGAACTAGCTCTTGGAAGATGGAAACTATACTGACCATGAACTAAACCTGCCGCACAACTAGAAGTGGCCGGGTAGCATGCCTACGTTTTTTATCCCTAGATGCCCAGCGCCAGCCGGAGAACTACCTAATCCTAGCAGAGGAAAAGACAGTCCTGGCTCACCTCTAGAGAAATTTTCCCAAAAGGCAGACAGAGGCCCCCACATATATTGGCGGTGATTTTAGATGAAATGACAAACGTAGTATGAAAATAGGTTTAGCAAAATCGAGGTCCGCTTACTAGATAGCATGAAGACAGAAAGGGCACTTTCATGGTCAGCAGAAAACCCTATCAAAACACCATCCAGAAATTACTTTAAGACTCTAGCATTAACTCATAACACCAGAGTGGCAATTTCCGCTCACAAGAGCTTTCCAGACACAGTAACGAAACAGCAGCTGTGAACAGGAACAAAATGCAAAAACACACAAGGACAAAAGTCCAACTTAGCTAGGAGTTGTCTAGTAGCAGGAACATGCACAGAAGGCTTCTGATTACATTGTTGACCGGCATGAAACTGACAGAGGAGCAAGGTTATATAGCGACTCCCACATCCTGATAGGAGCAGGTGAACAGAGGGGATGATGCACACAAGTACAATTCCACAAGTGGCCACCGGGGGAGCCCAGAATCCAATTTCACAACACACCACACAATGTACAAGGCAGAACGGGGGTGGCAGATATACGCCAAACAGAACTCACGTAGATCCGCTAAGTGGCAATATAAATCTCCCTTTTTATGTGTGGGACACTGCTGCAAAATTCAGGCCCACTGTATTACACTACACAGTATAAGTGGCAGAAAGTGGCTGGCAGATATACGCCAAACAGAACGGACGCAGATGCACTTAGTGGCAATATAAATCTCCCTTTTTATGTGTGGGACACTGCAGCAAAAAAGAACAGGCCCTGTGTATTACACCACACAATGTACAAGGCAGAACGGGGGTGGCAGATATACGCCAAACAGAACTCACGTAGATCCGCTAAGTGGCAATATAAATCTCCCTTTTTATGTGTGGGACACTGCTGCAAAATTCAGGCCCACTGTATTACACTACACAGTATAAGTGGCAGAAAGTGGCTGGAAATATATATAAAAAAAGGGACTGTACTACAATAACAATCTCCCTACAATGCTCTCAGGACAAGTATGGCAGCCAGCAATAAAAAGGACTGCTGCACACAAAAGTGTGGACAAATAAACAATAGAACTGTGCAGAAAGGAGCAACAGGACTTTTGCTTTTAAAAAAGCAGTTGGTTTGCACAGCGGCGTACAAACAGCAATTCAGCTATCAGGGAGCCTTATAAGCTACAGAGCTGATGCACAGAAATCTAGCCTCCACTGTCCCTGCAAAGAAAAGGTGGTGTTGGACAGTGGAAATCGCTACAGCACAAGCAGTTTGGGGGTTAATCTTCCCTCTCTAACTATATCCCTGCTTCTGACGAAGCTGCAGCAACCTCTCCCTATGCTCAGATCGGCAGAAGTAAGATGGCGGTCGGCGTGCATGCCCCTTTATAGCCCCTGTGACGCGCAGAAAGCAAGCCAATCACTGTCATGCCCTTCTCCAAGATGGTGGGGACCGAGACCTATGTCATCACGCTGCCCACACTCTGCGTCCACCTTCATTGGCTGAGAAATGGCGCTTAAAGCGTCATACGAAACGCGACTTTGGCGCGAAGATCGCCGACCGCATGGCCGATCCCACGCTGGGATCGGGTCGGGTTTCACGAAATCCGACTTTGCCGAAAGTCGGCGATTTTTGAAAATGTCCGATCCATTTCGCTCAACCCTAATTTTACATGCAAAGAGAAGATACCGGTAATAGACATATCTGGTAATAAAAACTGATTGTATAATCTATGTCCTATACTAAGAGCACACTTATAATATTATCATACATGTTGTTTTTGAGGCATGTTAGAAGGTGTTATTGTAATTGATCAAGCCTGCCCAGTTGGATAAATTCTCAATAAATGGCTATGATATCCAAATAGTCAAGAGAAGATTAGTGTGACCCTCAAATCTATGGAAAGGGGATTTCTTCCAAGGAATATATGGCTGCTAGTGATGAGCAAATATACTTGTTACTCCAGATTTCCCGAGCATGCTCGGGGGTCCTCCGAGTATTTTTTAGTGCTCGGAAATTTAGTTTTTCTTGCCGAAGCGGAATGATTTACATCTGTTAGCAGCATAAGTACATGTGGGGGTTCCCTAGCAACCAGGCAACCCCCACATGTACTTATGCTGGCTAACAACAGATGTAAATCATTCAGCTGCGGCAAGAAAAACTAAATCTCCGAGCACTAAAAAATACTCGGAGGACACCAGATAGTCCATGAGCCGGGCCAGATATCGGTACCACCCGGAGTGACTAATTCTCTTTGGTATTTTTAGGTAGATGCATGTCTGTAGTTTATTTTTTGATATGATAGCCCTTACATATACGTAGCTTATTAACCCCTTCAGCCCTAGGCCTATTTGTACCCAAGTGCCTAAGCCAATCTGACCTGTGCCACTTCATGGGCTAATAACTTTGGAACGCTTTCACCTATCCAAGCCATTCTGAGATTGTTTTCTCGTGACATATTGTACTTCACGTCAGTGCTAAATGGGAGTCAATATATTTTACCTTTCTATATAAAAAAATGCTAAATATTCGGAAATTTTGGAAAAATCAGCAATTTTTTAACTTTGAAATTCTCTGCTTTTTACAAAAATACTGATACCCCCCATAATAGTTATTAATTTACACTCCCCACATGTTTACTTCATATTGGCATCATTTTGAAAATGAAACCTTATTGTTTTACGACGTAATAGGGCTTATAGTTTTATGCGCAATTTTTCACATTTACAGCAAAACCCACTTTTCAAAGGACCAAGTCACTTCTGAAGTCACTTTAAGGGGCTTACATAACAGAAACCACCCATAAATTACCCCATTTTGCAAACTACACCCCTCAAGCTGTTCAAAACTCATTTTTAAAAACTGTTAACCCTTTAGGTGTTCCACAGGAATTTTAGCATGAGCCAAGAACCAAATATGACGATATCGGTACCACCCGGAGTGACTAGATGTAGTATTTGTAACAAAATTTAATCCAAGTTATGTAAATACACACTGAACATGTCATGTGCATATATATATATATATATATATATATATATATATATATATATATATATATATATATATATATATATATATATATATGTTACTCCATAATATCTTCAACATCGGACTCTGAATCTGACTGTTGTTCTACTGGCTCGTCTTCAGTACCCTTGTTCTGGCATGTCTGTAATCTGCACATGTCTGTGCACTTCAGGCCATTGCTGAGGCAAGTACACTGAGGAAGTTCACATGACCGCACACACTTGCAGGACAGTAGCTGTATAATAGCTTCTGGTGCTGGTGCCCCTTGCATCCACTTGACAACAAGCTTTCCGTCGTTATCTATCATCCAACCGCAGTCTGTTGGGTTTGCAACCCATGGCTGGCTCTGCAGACTTCTCCTCCAGATCGCAGCCTGGTAGTTTGCACGCAGTGCATGCATGAAAAGGCAGTCCTGGCAAGGAGGGAGTTGACTTGACTCTACCACTCCACGTCTGGCACAGAACAGCTGATAACGGAGCCTGTTTACCTCAGTTGTTTGGGTAGTTGGCAGGTACATGTGGCAGGTGATTTCCTGTAACTTCTCAAAAAGTTCGGTAGACACTTCCCATGAACGACCAACTTCCTGAAAGGCATCCTGGTATGTCTTGTTCATCTTCAACTGCTTGAGTGTCGTCATCTTCCCACGGCCAGCGAATGCACTGACGGTGTCACAGCCTGTAAATGCATGCATACCAATCAATGAATCACATACGCTGCCTCCCAATGTTCGGCTCAGAGTGGTGATATCCAGGAATCTTGTCCGGTTCTGTGTACCGCATTTCTGGAACAGGTGGGATGGGATTTTGTGGCACATGCCCAGACACAGGACCATGACATCAGTATCCTCCGAAGTGATGATGACCGACTTGTAACCAGATTCTGCTGCATGAAGAGCATGGAGAAGGAGGCGTGTGTCTGCTTCTTCTTGATTTGACTTAAGGTCAGCAGCCTCTTCCCACTGTTCTTTGGTGATCTTAAAGCAGAGCTGCTCACATGTGACATACAGCTCCTTCTCCTCAAGCTTCTCCCTGTGGTGTTTCGCCTTCCATTCTTCTACCAGAAACTTTATGAGACTTGCCTTGTTGGAGGAACTACTTAGAAGCTTTTTCCACTGCTGGATGTTGTGCCCATGTTGAATGTTCTTGAAATGGATCCCTGTGCCTTCATATCTGTTGACTCTTTCTGTATCTTTGATGGATGTCAAAATGGGACACCCATTCTAATTATAATGTTCTTGAACTTCTCCTGTTTCCAGATAACCTCGGCAGCTTTGGCATAGAGTGCTTGATCAAACACACACACAATTCTGTTAAGCTTCAGGGTCTGCATGATGGCATGTGTTTGCTCCAAGACTTCATTCACAGTGGACATGGCTGTTGCAGGAGCATTGATAGTGGGCAGGTAGCTTACAGTGTCCTGGGCCACTACAATGTCGCTGCGGATTTTTATGTTGAACCCAGTCCAACTGCTGGTGGTCTGATCCTCATGGTCTGACATTCTAGCCAGAAGCCAGATATGGTTTTTGGTTTTTGAATCCTGGACCTCCTTGGTAGTGTTAACATTCGAAGTCTCAATCCTGGGTGGCTCTCCCCGCTGCCCAACATTGTATATCGGTAGCATTAATTCTGTCAGAGTTATGCTTCTTTTCTTCGACTTGGTTACATCTGGCAGGACTTTCTTTGTCACAGAGCATGCAACATTGGACTGAACAGCAATGCCATTGACTCTATGAGATGTACCTGCTCCACTTAGTGTCTCCTCAAGTCTGTCAATGTTATCCCAGGCCAGGGTTGTGAACACACCTGGGTAGATACTTGCTGGCATTGGGATGTCATCCTTTGAACATTCCAACTTCTGGATACAAAGGGCTGTATCGATCTCCTCAGCCATTGAATATGACACACAGTGGCCAAGACGATTCAGAGTTCGAATCAGTTCTGTATTGCCGGTCAAAGACTTAACTGCAAAGGATAGCAGTACGTGCTTTGGTGGCTTTGTCTTTCCATTGGTAACAGCAAAAACCAAGTCACTGCCGAAGGATGTGGCAAGACGTTGAGCTCTTTCACAGGTAGTTTGGCACTCACAATCTCCTGTAAGCAGGGTTTGCAGGAATTGAGTGACTAATGCAGGAACGACATTCTGATCTGTATTGGGAGGCCATGGCTGACTCACATCTTGCTTCTTGATCTCATTCCTTAGCTGCATTGCTGCTTTGGTTACGATATCTCCAGAGTTAGCAGCTCTTGCTTCTTGCAGATCTTTTGTCATGCTGTGTACTTGCCGGACAAGGTCGTCCATTGATAGGCTACATGGATAGACTAGAAGCTTACCTTTCTCATCTGAGAGAAAGCGGAGTGATTCCCCAATCTCTGTTTCAAGTTTTCGTCGAACATGTTTCTTTGTCGATGGTTTCAGTTGGATGATACCACGGGATATCATTAATCTCTCAAGCCTAGATGTGAGGTTTATCATAGGCAGTACTTCTGGGTTTGGGAACAATTTAGTCCTTATATACAAGAAGAGTTCTTCAAGGGCCTCTTTCTCTGCCTCTTCGTAGCGTACTTCCTCGCTTTCGACCTGATTTTCAGCTGCACTAGACCTACAGGCCTTCATGTAAAAAATGCACTTTTTCCATTTTCTCAACCAAGTGTTTCCAACTACTGTGAAACACTGGTTGGGTCAAAGTGGTCACTATACCCCCTAAAAGATTCCTTGGGGGTGTAGTTTCCAAAATAGGGTCACTTTTTGGGGTTTCCACTGTGGGGGTACCTCAGGCAGCCTTCAAATGTGACATGGCCCCCTAGATTTCTTCCAGTGAATCCGCCACCCAAAAACCACATAGCGCTCCTTCCGTGTTGAGCTGTGCTGTGTGCCCATACTTTAGTTTACGAGTACATGTGGGGTGTTTCTATAAACTGCAGAATTAGGGTAACCAAGTTTGGGTTTGCCGTTAACCCTTGCTAGGTTGCAGGTAAAATTGGATTACAATGTAATATCTGGAAAAAAAATGAAATTTTGAAATTTCGCCTTCATTCTGCTAAAATTCCTGTGGAACACCTAAAGGGTTAACAGTTTTTAAAAATGAGTTTTGAACAGCTTGAGGGGTGTAGTTTGCAAAATGGGGTAATTTATGGGTGGTTTCTGTTATGTAAGCCCCTTAAAGTGACTTCAGAAGTGACTTGGTCCTTTGAAAAGTGGGTTTTGCTGTAAATGTGAAAAATTGCGCATAAAACTATAAGCCCTATTACGTCGTAAAACAATAAGGTTTCATTTTCAAAATGATGCCAATATGAAGTAAACATGTGGGGAGTGTAAATTAATAACTATTATGGGGGGTATCAGTATTTTTGTAAAAAGCAGAGAATTTCAAAGTTAAAAAATTGCCGATTTTTCCAAAATTTCCGAATATTTAGCATTTTTTTATATAGAAAGGTAAAATATATTGACTCCCATTTAGCACTGACGTGAAGTACAATATGTCACGAGAAAACAATCTCAGAATGGCTTGGATAGGTGAAAGCGTTCCAAAGTTATTAGCCCATGAAGTGGCACAGGTCAGATTGGCTTAGGCACTTGGGTACAAATAGGCCTAGGGCTGAAGGGGTTAATAAGCTACGTATATGTAAGGGCTATCATATCAAAAAATAAACTACAGACATGCATCTACCTAAAAATACCAAAGAGAATTAGTCACTCCGCTTGGTACCGATATCGTCAAATTTGGTTCTTGGCTCATGGACTAAGAGCGTGCTCGGGAAATCTCAAGTATATTCGCTCATCACTAATGGCTGCCCCTTCATGAAGATACCTCTTCCCTTGGTTTAAATCCCCCCTGGGGCGGCTACTTTGACCCATTGCAAATCGATTTTGGGGAGTTTTGCGTAACAACACTATTATAAACCATAACATTATGATGACACGCTATTTCTGTGCGGTCTAAATATACACAGAAACCTTTAATAATTCCGTAATGAGTCTATATCTGGACGTTTTTGTGCATATGACATTGTTTTGCCTCACGCAGGCATATTTTATGCTGATGTTTGCTTTATAAATTGCAGTGATTTGCACTTGAGTCATTTTCGTACTAATGTCAAATAGAGCGATGGATTGTCAAACGATTTTATACATTACACCCTACAGCTATTAACCCTTAGTAGGAAGATAGCATCCCCCATATGTCACAGACCATGTACATGATGAAGAACATTAGGCTCACGTGCTTACGAATTAAATTACTTTCTACTACATAAGAAACATATTATTATTAATAGTAAAAATTACAATGTAAATCAGCTTTTAAAGAAAACATTCATCTATTAACGGCAGCGACATCGCAGAGGCTCCATGTGTCATCGTATAAGCTATGCTATGGTAATACAGAAATAATTTCACATATTTCAAATTGCTAATACTCAAATATGGTTTTTGCAAATTGGATGGTGACAGTTCAAGGGATTCTCCAGTTTCTGAATCTTGTCATAAAATGACATCTCTTGGTAGAGCCCACATGATAAAACTCACAGCAGTGACCTAAGTAACAGTCTATTGGTACCTGGTAAATGAGTCTTGCCCTTGGCTTTGAATCAAAGGCTTCTGTACTTTCAAGGGACTACTCGCAAATTATCACCAATTTCATTAAGGCAATGGTCATATTTGAACATATACTGCTTCATTCAAGCTGGCCATGTATATTGGATAAGTGTAAGAACTACAGAATAGGCTAAAAAGTGTATGTAAATCTCTAGGCTATCCCACAAGATCGGCAATCTAGGTAGACAAGGATCAAGCATGTTAGTTCTCAACACATTGGATGTCCTATCCGTTATTCCCTCAACACTGTCTGGCAGCAGTTTATTTCTCCCTAGTGAAAATAAGCATAGATGATCGGTCACTCTGAATGTATAATTAATTTCAAGCTATTTGTTCGGCCCTCCACAAGAGTCATGGTCTCTCATGTGGCCCCTTGGGAAAATTAATTACCCACTCCTGCCCTACAGTAAATAAATATATAGCAATTGTGCATGAAAATAAGGATACGGTACTTAGTTAACATACCTTTTTTTATCAAAGTTAACAGCTATCCCACCATGTCAAGGTGACCCTATTCGGGACGGTCCTATCTAGTATTAAAACATTACCATATGTCAAGTGATGTAATGTGAACATGGGCTGAGAAGGACTGAGACCCAGGGTAATGAGTATAGGGCTATGGGTTTTTCATAGCTTTATTACACTGTGAAATCTAATTTTATGGAAACGCCTACAATCGCTCCAAGCATATTGAACAATAGGGGAATATGGACAAGAAAGAATAGGAAATCCTCTTGAGTCTCTCCAATATGAACAAATAATAAACTTTGGAGCATACTTACGTGTAAAATTCTGGTTTTGATGCAATGAGATGTCTTCCATACTGACATCATTTAATGTGACTGTAGGGGCCAAGGATAATAAGAAAATTGCCATTGCCAGTAATTGGTCATATAATAGATGACAAGCTTTATGTAGAATAATAGCAAATAATTAGCCCATAGCAGTAGCAGAACCCTTTATCAGACTGTGATTGAAAAGGACTCTGCTACTGTTATGGCCCCGAGCCGAAACTATGGCATTCTTCTATAGGTGTAACAAATAAAGGATCTCGACATACATATTGTCTTCAAGTTTGTATTTTGGCATCAGTAGTAGGCTTCATCCATTATTTGGAGAAGTGACAGAAGACCAAATATGGGAAGTCTCTACTGCTAGGAACATCCCGAGTCTGGGGGACCATCGCAGAATCTCAAATGGAAGTGTACAAAATGTATTATTTTTAATACTGTTGGAAAATTCCTTTAATAATTGACAGTTTGCCAAACATCATGACTAGGCTTTACATGGTAACAGGATTGGGCCTTTTTTTTCCTTTTTGTTTCTGTCATTGGTTCCCTATTTTTCACTGCACAGTCTTAATTCTCTTGAAGCAAAAGGGTTAATAGAAAAAAAAAATCAATGTTTAAAAGTGCCAATAAAATAAATCCCAATCTTGGGCCTTTCCAGAGTGTGACTGTGAAGAAGAGATTTGATATATAGCGTGTGTTATCAGGCCTGGGACATGTACATTCTCAGCGATGGTGAGCGGCCGAGTACCTAGCAGGTCTTATCTCTCCTCTCTCTGTATGAAGATGGAATTCGCCAGCTTGTAGTATTTAAATAACTAAGGACACACTTATAGGTTATCAGTAGCACCCAGACCTACACCGTCAGCGAGATGTCCAGGAGAAATTTGTCCTTGAATTGCACTGATAAACCGCATCGACATCGACTTCTATTTGGCTTCAAAGTAGCGAGCAGATGCTAAAGTGGCAATGACAACCTTACTCGGATTTGCAGTTTTATTTTATTTTTTATTTTTTATTTACTCATTCATTACATTTATTTTTATAAATGTTACTACTAGCCAATAGTCTAAAAATACAAGCCGCCAGATTTCTCTCCCATGTGACTTGTGGAGGATACAGTGATTCCCATAATACAAAGACTGGTGCTAAGGCCAAAACGTTATAAATACTTATCTGTACAATTTGAAGGGGAAATCCAATTATCCCCTTTAAGACCATGTCTAATTGGGGCTTCATAGCCACAACAAATGTTTCTTTTTCAGGACTCCGGTACATTCAGTATACTTATAGTTTTTGTTTTCTTTTGTATGTCTCATTTATCATTTTATCTTTTTATCATTGAAGGGGTATTCCCATCTCCAAGATCCTATCCCAATATGTAGTACGTGTAACAATAATATAAAATATAATAATATGTCACGGTTCACACATGTGTCAGGGATCCCGGGGAGGATACCTGTATCGTCCCCACTACTCACACCAATTTGTCACAAACCGAGGTTGTTTGAGTTGCCCCTGGTTCCTTCTGAAGGGGATTTATCTATATCCCACTTCCCAGTTCCAGTTTGGAACTTGCAGCTCTCTGGCGCCCCCCTTACCCTCAGGTCAGATTAGGTATTGCACCTAGGGTAATTAGTCACCCGAAAGTCAGCCTGCTATGTACTGGCTATTGGGCACGCTGCAGCGAGGGCAATATAACTACTCCCACACAGGAACAATAATACAAAGATTCCCAATAGCACAGAACAAAGTATGCTGCCACCAGCTCCGATTCCACAAGGATTAACGGGACCCAGACCGGAGCCAACCCAAATCAGTAGCACAATTCACTTCAGAGGAAGAGACAGTTCGTTTATAGAGCATGAACGGACAAGCTAGTAAATGATATATTTTACTCCATAAAAAAGATAGGCAGTGTTTACAAAGTATAAAAAGATATTATAAAGAAGACAAAATCATGTGTATATTACAGATTTCAAATAAAATAGGATTAACATTGAAAAGAGAACATTTACATGGCGTTCAGATCATTTCAGCTTGTGACTGGCCGTATGCTGTGGAGGAGAGAGGGCTTCCATGTATCCAGATGCATGAGCACAGCTTTGCCGAGCTGTTGTTAGTTCGCTTACTGGACCAACTATGTCCCCAATTCAGCAGGGGTAAAGATATGTCCTCTTGTCGTGACATCACTGAGAGGGCTGAGTAATGACATGCACTCTTTTTCCAACTATTTACGTTTTTTTAGCCCCAGACAAAGGCATTCCTTGGGCAAGTGGAGGGGGAATGAGGGGCTTTACGGGATTGGTCGTCTGCAGTTTACACTGCTCACACATTGGTATCAAGTTGCACAGTATCTGCCATAGGGTTTTGTTTGTTGTTTGAGCAAATGCAGAGGAGGAGAAAGGGGGGTTGAAACTGCAGTGTGTCTGTGACATGGTACTTTCTAGAACTAATCTCACATTATGACATTTTTTAGATTATCGTGACATAATAATGTTTGCGAATACCTCCAAATAGAAATGTAGTATAGTTCTTCTGATTCACTATGTCGCTTACCATATGCAGAGCATTGCAGTAGGTTAGGTATCCATTGATACGACCACTCATATAATGACAGATAGTTGCTAATGTTCAGAATCTAAGCTACTGTAATGTCATGCACGGGGTATGCGACATAGCTTATCAGAAGAACTATAGCACAATTCTAATTGGAGGTATTTGTTAATATTATTATTATTTCACCTACTGCATATTAGGATAGGATCTTGGAGATAGGAATGCCCCTTTAAGTTTAAAAAGGCACATATGGCTCCAGAACAATGGCACATGGAATCTTAGGCCCAATTCATCAAATCTTTCACACCAGAATTTTTGCATAAAAGCTTTGAAAAATTGCAAAATTTAGATGTTGCGCCAAAAATTTTGCAACTTGGCATTTTCACACCAGTTTCTCCCATCTCTGATAAAAAAATTTTGGAGCTGGAACAGGATAGGAAGCAGTGTCAGCGTGATACCACAGCTTGTCTAATTCATGATGAGCTGTGTTGTTTCCTATGACGGATATCTCACTCCAGCCCCTGACTGGAGTAAGCTTTCTGATGTAGCAAATGGAGGCACAAAGCACTAGTCAGACACTCCAGATTCATCAAGAGGTGTGCCCTCCTTCATAAATAAGAAGTGTCTAACTACAACATGCCCCTTCATCAAGATCTGCATGAATAACGCCTGTCTTGATGAATCAGGCCCTAAGTTTTCAGGACAAAGACACTTTAGATGTCAGTTCTATGCTATATTCACGTTGGTAGTTTTCCACACTCTGCAGCCAAAATTCTACTTGCATAACCATGCTTCTTTTCTGGCAGTTCATGCTCCATCAACAACCATATTCCAGCCAGCTAAACGGGCATGTGGCGATGGAACTCTGCATCATGGTAAAGAAAACATCAAAAGAAACAGTCGGTTCCGACAACGCTATAGGGTTAATCGCATGACCTTCATAGTGTCCGGCCGCTGTACTGAAAGTGTATTTCTCCGGGAGCCGTCGGCTTGCAGGAGGATAACAGCCTGGGTGTATATCTCCTTTGCAGGAGTATCTCAGTTTTTCCTATCTGCATTCCTTTATCTCATTGGATGTAAATTCATTATATTCCAACATAGATCATGAAATGGGGGTAAATGCAGTGGGCTTTTATCTAGCAAAGACAGAGATGCTCCCCGAACAAAGAGATTTTCTGCTAAAGGGTCTGAAATTCATTCTTGAACACAATGTGTTCATTTTTGAAGGCGTACTGTACTTACAGTTGCTCGGCACCGCGGTGGGGACTCGGGTCGCGCCAAGTTTCGCAAACTTATTCATGGGGCAATTCGAGTCCTCATCGTCACTTTCTAAGCCTGTTTTCTATGACAAAATAAAGCTTTATAAGCGCTTCATAGACGATCTGATTATTATATGGAAGGGGACAGAGGAGGAAGCGGCACAATTAATAAAGGAGCTCAATAATAACACCTGGGGGATTACGTTTACATCACAAATTAATAAAGAAAAAATGGTATTTCTTGATTTAGAGATCAGCTATAGTGGGAAAAAAATCATCACGAAATCCCACTTCAAAAAAGTGGATTCAAATGGCTTTTTAGATTTCAATAGTGCACATTAGGGCTGTCCCACACGTCCAGATAATTCCGGTACCGGAATAAATCGGTACCGGAGTTATCCGTGTCCGTGTGCCTGGGAACTCACGGAGGCCATACGTGCGGCACACGTGTGCCGCCCGTATGGCGAGTGGGTACCACACGGAGCGTGTGGGTACCACACGGAGCGTGTGGTACCCACTCTGCATGGTGCTGAAGCTGCGATTCATATCTTCCCTGCAGCAGCGTTTGCTGCAGAGAAAATATGAAGAATAGTGTTTAAAATAAAGATCCATGTGTCCGCCGCCCCCCCCACCCCCTGTGCGCCCCCCCGCTGGTCAGAAAATACTTACCCGCTCCATCGCTTCTTCCTGGTCTGGCCGCGGCTTCTCCTGCATGCGGTCACGTGGGGCCGATCATTTACAGTCATGAATATGTGGCTCCACCTCCCATAGGGGCGGAGCCGACTATTCATGATTGTAAATGATCGGCCCCACGTGACCGCATACAGTAGGAGGCGCGGCCAGACCAGGAAGGAGCGAGGGAGGCGGGTAAGTATTTTCTGACCAGCGGGGGGGCGCACAGGGGGTGGGGGGGTGGGGGGGCGGCGGACACATGGATCTTTATTTTAAACACTATTCATATTTTCTCTACAGCAAACGTTGCTGCAGGGAAGATATGAATCGCAGCTTCAGCACCATGTGGGGGGGACAGCGCTTACTGTAGCGCTGTCTCCTGCACGCACACGGACCCCAGACGGAGAATGTCCGTGTGAGGTCCGTGTTTTACGCGGACCCATTGACTCTATTGGGTCCGTGTAATACGTGCGCTCCCACGAACACTGACATGTCTCCGTGTTTGGCACACGGAGACACGGTCCGCAAAAAATCAATGACATCTGAACAGATGCATTGATTTTTATGGGTCTACGTGTGTCAGTGTCTCCGGTACGTGAGGAAACTGTCACCTCACGTACCGGAGCCACTGACGTGTGAAACCGGCCTTACAAGAAGTGGAAGGTTAATATACCCCACAGCCAATTTTATCGCATCAGAAAGAATTGTACGAGAGAATCTGATTATGTAGCTCAGTCTAAAATTTTAAAAAGAAAATTTAAGGAAAAAAGATACCCGAAAAATTTGATAAATGGTGCATATAGGGACAACAAAATAAAAACACAGGATGAATGTTTAAAAGGAAAAACCAGGAAGGGGGATACTTTGACTACTGGTAAGGAAAAAAGTGATGATCGCTGGAAATTGAATTTTGTGACAACATTCAATAGGGGAAATAAAGTCATAAGAACTGTGCTTTCTAAATATTGGTATATCCTGAAGCGTGACCCTGTCTTGGGAAAACATCTCCCTGATAAACCAGGGATTACATATAGAAGGGGGAAAACTTTGAAAAATGTGGTGGCCCCCAGTAATTTAAAAAAAACAGTTGGATTCAAAAAGAAAAAACATTTATAAAAATAAGGATCAAACTTTATGTGGAGTTCTTCAAGGCACCGGAGTTTTTAAATGTAACTCCAAAAAATGTTGTACCTCTGGGATCCTAGATCATGGGGCTAAAACTATCAAATGCAATAATACTGGTGATGTCTTTGAAATCTCACAAAGACTCACCTGTAGTAGTGATCATGTTGTATATGTCATCACATGCAGTTGTGGTTTGCAATATGTGGGACGCACTGTACAGACACTGCGCTCCCGCATTAATGGCCACAGAAATAGAGCAAAAAACGGCTTTTTAAAACATAGTCTCTCAAGGCATCTGCTACTTAAACATAATACAATTTTTAACATAAAAGTAACTCCAGTGGAGCAGATACCCTCTGGAGCTGCAAACAGGAATGCTCTTTTAAATAGGAAAGAAACGTTTTGGATATATCGTTTGGGAACATTATTTCCAAATGGATTGAATGATATCATTGAGAGAGTGTAAAGGTTGTTTTTTTTTGTTTTTTGGTTGTTTTTTTTTTTTTTTCTCTTTTCTTTCTTTCTTGCATCAATGTTAACAAGGCTGTATCAATCAGTGGGTGTTTTCCTGAACTTGGTCCACACCCCAAATCAAGTTTCTGAGGCTGGGATAAAAGGTTTGATACTATATATAAGTGTAATTGAATTTTATACTAGTAGGATTTGTACTGTGTTTTTATGATACCTGAAGAAGGATATATACTGTATCCGAAACGCGTTGTATCTCTTCTATTTTAAGTTATGACATAAAAAAATATAAAATATCATCTTTGGATGCGAGTCCTGGGAAGCGCTGCCATTCATGGGCTGGATGTGCTTTTCTTGAATATCTGCAGAAGTGGTTATAGGTACAAAAACTGAGAAGATATTCATCCTCTTGGATAGTAGGGCGGGAGCCAATATGGTGGATGCTTGATTTGCATGGCACCTTGGTCTTCCCTGTATTACGCTGGCGAAGTCCAGTCCATCCTCATATTTGCAACTAACTCTGTACCTCTTGGTCAAGGAAATTTTACGCAGATAGTGCATAATGTGAACCTGCGCATAGAGGCTCTTCACAGGAAGCTCCTTTCTTTTATATTTTGGAAGGTCTCCCTAGTCATATTGTGTTAGGCCTTCCCTGGCTAACTGTGCATTATCCAGTGTGAGGCAGTGACCCCTGTTACAGCTAGGGGGGGGAGGGGGGCTGTTTGTTCTCCCCAGGATGTGCACAGAGGCGTAGTGAGGCCATGAGGGGGCGTTGTAGTCGCAGGTGTAGCTGTGATTACAATTGTTAAAAGCCCTGTAGTATAGAGAGTTGAGGCTGAGGAGTCTCAGGTGTGTCAGGGCCAGAGTGAGGCCTGACAATCCACAGCATACACAGTGGTGCTGCTGTCCATGATGACTGGTCACGGATGTGGACAGGTCTTGTGCCCGGAGGTGAACTGGAGGTAGACTGTCCTGTGCCCGAAGGAAGGACTGGCATGTGTCACAGCTGCAGATAGGAGGATGTCAAGGTCTGTGTATGGCTGTGAGTAGAGACTGTGATACAGCAGTGCAGGACACCCACAGAACTAGTCAAAGGAGGACTAGCGTTTGTAGTGACTGCAATCTAAGGGATGCTGTTATGAACTGGTGTGAATTGAACACTGAAGTTATATGCAATGAAGTTATATGCATTTTTGTGAATTGGAACCTTTTTTGTGTGAAGATAACAGATTAAAGAAACTTTTATGTTTGAACTTTGTGGGTCACTGCCTATTCACTGCTACCGGTGCACTACACCAGTTATTGACTGGCCCAGAGAAATAAGAAAATGGAGTGATTTTTGTAAAAGTAATTACTTGTGTACAATTTCTACTAAAACTATACCCTCTGTTCTGTCTGATTTTATGGATGTGTTCTCAGAAAAGGGGTGCCAGGAACTGCCTCCCAACTGTGTGTATGATTGCCCGTAAACTTGCTCTCTGGAGCGAAATTACCCAAGACCAGATTATACAATCTGTCTGACCATGAAAGGCAGGCCATGAAAGATTACACCTTTTAGAGTCTTGCTAAGGGACATATTAAACTCTCCTCTTTGCCCATAGTGGCAGGGTTCTTCATTGTTAAGAAGAAAGATGGAGGCCTGCATCCAAGTTTAGATTTTTTTGTGTGCGTTAAACCGGATTACTATCTGAGACCTGTATCCCCTCCCATTCATTACATTCATTTAACCCCTTCATGACCGGTGGTATTTTAGTTTTCGTTTTTTGCTCCACTTCTTCCCAGAGCCATAACTTTTTATGTTCTGGTCAAAATGGCCTCATGAGGGCTTGTTTTTTGCGGGACAAGTTGTACCTGGAAAATAGGAAAAAAATTCCAAGTGTGGTGAAATTGCAAAAAAAAGTGCAATTCCACAGTTGTTTTTTTTTACCGTGTTCACTAAATGCGAAAACTGACCTGCCATTATGATTCTCCAGGTCATTATAAGTTCATAGACATTTGCTAACTATCATCAGACTTTTATTAAAAACTTCTCTTCAATTGTCAAACCTCTTACTGACATGACAAAGAAAGGTACAGTTTAGACTTCTCGAGGTGGTGGGCCGTCAGGTATTCTCTTCTTTGAAGAAATGCTTTTCCAATGCTCCTGTACTCATTGAACCCAATGTTTCCCAACCATTTATTGTTTAAGGTAGGGGTCGGGTCTGTGCTGTCTCCTGCTTGCCCTTCAGGGAAATTGTACCATTGCATCTGCGCCTCAAAAATTTTAGGGGCACACCATAGCTCAGCTCTGGCTGGCCATTCAAGTAGTGAAGCAATCTTGGACCTCCTTTCATGTTGTTTTTGTGGCCAAGGTTGCATCAGAATGTAGTCAACTTTGTGTCTTCCTGTAATGTCTGTGCGCGTTCAAAGACTCCACATACTCGTCCGTCTGAGTCTCTTCTACCATTAACCATACCTGACCTACCATGGACACATTTATCTATGTATTTTATTACAGATCTGTCTTCCTCCTCTGGTAAGACTGTTATCTTAGTTGTGGTGGATAGGTTTAGTAAAATGGTACACTTCATTGCTTTACCTGCTGTCCCTAACGGTAATACCCTTAGGTGTTTGTCACCGAGATCGGGAAGCATCACGGGGTTCCCTTGGTGTCAGATCAGGGGACCCAATTTGTATCTAAATTCTGGAGGGTATTTTGTTCTCGTCTGGGAGTGCATCTTTCCTTTTCTTTGGCATTCCAAACTCAAACTAATGATCAGACTGAACTATTAAACCAGAGTTTGGAGACATACCTCAGGTGTTTTGTGTCAGATAATCAGGAGGATTGGTCATCCTTTTTTTCACCATTAGCGAAATTTGCTTTGATCAATCGTCGAAGTGATTCCACTGGTAAGTCGCTATTTTTTGGGGTGTATATGGCTTCCATTCGCAGTTCTATACCTTCAGTAAAGAAGGGTCTTCAGGGGTTCCTTGGGAGAAACAATTTTCTTCATTACGCTCATCCGTATGGCAAGGTGTTCAGAACAACTTGAAAATCATGGGGGACAGATACAAATGCATGACGGATAAGAAACGGCTGTCAGGTTTGGACCTGGGTGTAAATGATTTGGTATGGCTGTCTACCAGAAATATTAAACTGAAAATTCACTGCAGGAAATTAGGTTCAAGTGTTATCAATCCTTTCATGGTGGTCACCATAATGAACCCTATGGCTTTTTGTCTTGAGCTCCTCTAACTCTCAATATCCACAATGTTTTGCACAGGTCATTGCTTAAAAATATGAAGCATCTGTGGAACCAGAACCCTTGCCGCCGCCGCCACCAGTTATTATTGATGGTATTTTGGAGTTCCAGATGGCAAGAACTGTAGATTCCCATGTGATTCACCGCACTTTACAATACTTGGTGTACTGGAAGGGGTATGGTCCTGAGAAGAGGATGTGGGTGCCAGCATCTTAAAATAACTCAGTCCTTCCATGCAGCCAGTCCAGATAAAACCGGTCCCGAGCATCCAGTGGCCCCTCATAGAAGGTGAGGTACTGTCATTATGGTGTCACATCCCCCTGGAAGACTTGGAGTTCGAAAGTCACGCCGGTAATGAATCACAGGTTCTCTTTAGAGATGTTGCGATTCATGTCCAATTTAAATGGATTTTCTTTTCTTCAGTGTTGAGAGGGTTAAGGACTCTTTCTATGCTGGCTGAGACCATACAGCCTAGTTGTTCTCAGCTGCAACTGCTTAACATTTACTCCCTCTATATATACTGACTCTGGCCGTTTAGTCTTTGCCAGTGAATTTTTTGTCTTCCTTTGCTAAGTCCTAAGCTGAGTAGCTGGTGTGGGATTTGTAGTTGTAGTAATCTTCTGGTTCCTATTGCTAGTTAGTTAATTCCTCCCTGCCCCTATCCTTTAACTTATTTTTGGTGAGTTCTTTTGTACGATAGTGGTTTCTGTTATCCCTGTTTTGTCTTTGTGTCTTGTTTAACTTACATTTCTGAACCATGCCACAAGGGGTGGGGGAGTGGAAAGATTAGGGTTTAACTGTAACATAGTAAGGTTGGAGACCAAGACCTCTCTGCTTTCAAGAGTACCCCAGGGACATGGATAGTTAGGGTCCCAGTTCCAGGGACAGTTTGAGTACCCTCTCCCTTACTTAAGGGAGATAGTGTAAGCAGGTTGCAGGATGCAGTGAAGCAATGGAGGCAGAGCAAGGGTTAATGCAGCACCCCAGGTGATCGGTTGCTGCAGTGATGTTGCTTTTCCTTCGGGGAAGGTAATGTCAAGCTCAGAGGCAATGGAGTTCTCTTCACCAGGTAAGGCACACACATGCAACACATTCTGAATCCAGGCCAGGAGGGGGAGCTCAAGACCCAGATTCAGGGGAGCTTCCCTAAGCTATATGTATCCTGACCTGGAGGAGAAGCTAGTGAGTTGGTCCAGGGAGACCAAGCAGAGCAGACGTCTAGGAGAAACATAGAGCAGACAGAGAGGCCTGAGCAGCCACGAGGGAGCTGCAGCCTCTGGAAGGAGGAAGACCTGAGGGGTTGAATGTGGAGTAGCCGGAAGGGAAGGAGCACAGGAGAGGAACAGGGCTCAGAGGGGAACTGTGACCGGGCACCCTCAGAGCCATAGTGCAGAAGCCAGGTACCGGGAGACCGAGGCCTTAGTGGAACTGTACGACACTTGGCAGAACCAGAGGACTAAGAACTTTGTGATTGGCCCACACCACACCTGAGACGCAGCAGCATCTGAGGAGCCGGGGCACGATAGAATCCCTGTAAAAAGACAAAAGCTGCCTGTCATGCAGGTAACTGTCTCAGGACAGGGGGAATAGAGGACTCTGCAGAAAGCTTCAGGCAGCAGGGACCTCACATACAGCAAGCGCTAGATGGAAAGGCTCACAGACCTCTACTGGAACAATGGAACCCTCCATTGCCTCTGAGCTGGCTGGACCACCATCAACCGTGCCTGGTACCTTGGACTGTGTCCTGCCAACTACAGTAAACCAGGTAAAGACTTATAACTTGTCTCCTCCATTTATTCATTGGCACATACCATTCACGCCTTACACCACAGGACTCCCGGGGACCCCGCTTCACCTGTAGGAAGTGTAACACCTGTGCTTCCACAACATCCCACAGGGGACCCCTTCAACGCAGCGTTGGTCCCACTACTGACCGAACACCACAGGTGGTGTCACGACAGACTTTGAACATTTTCCAGTTTAAAGACCGTTCCCCTTTAACGTTGAGCCCCAGGGCCACGGACCGTGTCGCAGCCACTGTGACATCCCCCCTTGAGACCGGACCCGGTACAGAGTACCCCACTGCCCTGGCTGGGTGACTCATTAACAGATTAACAATTTAATTTGGAACAATGAAGAGGCTCCTCACAGGGAGATAACAGTTCAATTGTAAAAGAAAGTTATAATGTAACAACAGTCAGGTTATCAAACTTATCATGTCCTTATGTTCCTCAGCTGCAGATGATCCGTTGGGGGTTGTAGCATCGGCAACGGCCGACGTAGTGTCCTAAGATGGGGTCCCAAAACTAACGGTCCAGCTTCTGGCGGCCTCCGGCCTAGTCCATAAGCCTGCGCAGCTAAAGTAAAGAGAGCTGCAGAAATCCCGGTATCAAACGTGGGCTGATGTGTGTTGTCCAGCAGAGGGGACCGCAACTTAATATCCTGTAACCTGCACAAGCATGGTCTTACCCTCGTCCAGGCGCACGGCATTTCCTGCCCTCACTACTCCGCTGGAGTGTCCAGGAGGTCTCGGCAGAAATGCGTCGTGGCGTTGTTGCTCTGGGTGCAGAGCACGCTGCTCACCCTCCTGCACTCTCCCTGACAGCGGGCAACTGTCTGCCCCTTTGCGTGCTTTCTGCCCTGTTTCCTGTCTAAACACACCCCCTCTTCCCAGGTCATGGGGCCTGTCCGGTCCCCTATTCCTTCCCCCAGGCAACATGGAACGCAGCCTTGACAGTTCCGGACCCGGCTCAAAACAGGTACGCGCAGCCCGGTCTTCCTCCTTACACTAGCATGACACATATGCATTAGAATGGATGACACATCGTTTAAGGAAGATGTCACTAACTGCAGCAGCCAGCTAAAACTCTTAATAAAGCCAGTTTAGCCCAGCAGCTGCCCTGATGTGTTATTTACAGGCTCAATTCCACTTTGAATGGGTTATCCAGTGTACAAAGTATATTTTAATCAACAGATCTTGTAATAATTAGATGTGTTAAAAAAATGTTCCTGTACTGAGATAATCTTATAAATGTATCCATACCATGTACTGTGTAATGGCTGTGTCTGACCGTACACGAACATGGTTGGCACACCCCACAACTCCTGCACAGAGGTCATTATACAGAGATGGGGTGCAGAGTCACCTATGACATCACCTAGTATGATTGATTAGATTCCGTGTTATCAGTTGTGTATAGAGATGTTACCTGTCATTGTAATTTTGCCTGTTATGTGTCATGTCGGACGCTTTTCACACTAGGGCGTCCGACAGACAGCGGTAATTCCACATACGTCCACTACACGCTCAGTGGCGTCGGCTAGACTTTATCCAGCTTGCTCGGGGTTAATCTAGCTGGTAATTTGGTTGGAGGCTGGGTCACGCCCACGGCCTTTAAATAGTTGTGCTGGACTTTGGGCGTCGCCGATTATAGCTTGTGCTTTGTGCCTAGCGATTCCGGTCTGGAGTGGTGGTCTTGTTGTAGGAATATCGTATCTGGTGGTGTATTATCCTTTGTCATATTCCTCCTTCCTATATTTGTATTTGTTTTGCCCAGTGCACATTATAGTGTATTCCTGTGTGTCTGCGACGTGGTGCGTTTTTCAGTTTTCCCTGTCTGTGCTTTCTGTGGGGATTGGTGTGTGGTCTCTTCACTGGGTGGTGGGTGGTAGTTTCAGCTTAGGGCTGAAACAGGAGACAGGGTCAGGCCTGGCGGCCCAGACATGTACACCTTTAGTGTAATTTCTGGGAAAGGGATAGGCAGGGTTTCCCTAGCCTGAGGGAAATCGCAGGGGCCCGGGTAACCAGCCTTAGTCCCTTAGTCTACCCAGTACTCCCGTGACATTATAATGGGCCCCCCCCCCCAAAAAAAAAGGAAAGTTTTTTTTTTTTATGTCATGGATCCCATGACTTCCATAACCCGCCAATTGGAGGTGCTGTCCTTACAGGTAACTGAATTGAAGGGGGCGGTTCAGCAACAGGGTCTAGTAGTATCTAATGTGCAAGTAGAAACTGCAGGTAGAGTTGCAGAGCCAAAAATCCCTTTACCTGAGAGGTTTGCTGGGGAACGCAGTAAATTTGTTGTTTTCTGTGAAGCTTGCAAATTATATTTTCGTATGCGCCCGCTTTCCTCAGGTAATGAGGCTCAGGTGTGGTGTGGGCTTGGTTTTGTCATTACTGAATGGAGATCCCCAAGTATGGGCGTTTTCATTACCTTCTGATTCAGCTGCATTTAACTCAGTGGAGAGTTTTTTTTCTGCTCTTGGACTCATATATGATGATCCTGACAGATTGGCTCTAGCAGAATCTAAAATACGCGCTCTCCGCCAGGGGGAGCCAATGGCGGAGGATTACTGTTCTGAATTTCGCCGCTGGGCGGTGGATACACAATGGAATGACCCGGCGCTGCGGAGTCAGTTTGTATAAGGGGTTTCGAGAAGGGTTAAACAAGCCCTCCTGATGTATGAGACTCCTGCTTCTCTAAAGTCTGCCATGAGTCTTGTTGTCCACATTGATCGCCGTTTGCGTCAGGGGCGCTAGAGACGCCGCCTATGGGGGAGGTCGTAGGTGCACGTGAGGTTGCTGCAGGTGAGCCCACGGAGCCTATGCAAATCGCAGGGGTGTCGCATCATCAAGCCCCCTCGTTCAGGAAGCAGGGAGCCTGTTTTTGCTGTGGTGAAAAGGGGCATTATGTAAATGCTTGTCCTGTTTTCTAAGAAAAGCACAACGGCGGAAAACTACTAAGCTCAGAGGGTGTGGAGGAGGCCAATCTGAGCTTATGCATATCCTCCATGGTGGTCTCTCAATGTATGCTCCCTGCCAGAGTTATGGTCACTGGCAGAGAGCTGCCAATCACTGTTTTTGTGGATAGTGGTTCGGTGTTGTGAATTCTGCTCTTGGGCTCCCTCCGGTGGTTGTTGGTGGTAGTGCAGTTGTCTTGGGGTTGTAATCCGGGCAGGTGTTTCTGCTGATTGCAGCTCTATTAGGTATTTAGGTGTGCAGGCTCCATGAGTCAGTGCCAGTTGTCCATTGTACTTGGAGGGATTGCATCTCTCTCTGGCTCCTCATGCCTTGCTGCCAAATTCAGCTAAGATAAGTGTCTGGTTTTTTTGTCTCTGTGCACACATGCAGTGTGCTTTGCAATTCAGTGCAATTTATTGTGTTTTTGTCCAGCTTAGACTTTGTTTGGATTTTTCAGTCATGCTGGATTCTCAGGAGATGCAGATATACTTTCTATGTCTTTAGTTAGATGTGGAATATTTGTATTATCTGCTGTGGATATTTTTAGGATTTTAATACTGACCGCTTAGAATTCTGTCCTATCCTTTTCTATTTAGCTAGAAGTGCCTCTTTTGCTAAATCCTGTTTTTCTGCCTGCGTGTGTCTTTCCTCTTATACTCACAGTCAATATTTGTGGGGGGCTGCCTATCCTTTGGGGTTCTGCTCTGAGGCAAGATAGAATTCCCAATTCCATCTATAGGGGTATTTAGTCCTCCGGCTGTGTCGAGATGTCTAGGACGTGTTAGGTACATCCCACGGCTACTTCTAGTTGCGGTGTTAGTTTAGGGTTTGCGGTCAGTACAGGTACCACCTCTCCTAAGAAAGTCTCTCATGCGGCTCCAAGGTTACCAGATCATAACAGTTCGGCCACTAATCTCATTGATGAGGAGTTTGCGCGCACGGCCGGGTTCACGGTCGAAAAATTGCCTCATCCTATCCGGGTGGTCACCATCAATGCTACCCCTCTCCCACAGGGGGAGATTACTGAGTTTGTGGCTGAAGTGAAACTCCACATTGGGGTCCTACATTCTTAGCAGGTTACATGTAGGGTGCTCAGTAATCTTCCTGCACAAATGGTTCTGGGTTTTCCATGGTTATCTATGCACAACCCGGTTATTGACTGGAAAACTCAGGACATAATTCAGTGGAGCGGATTTTGCCAGGAGAATTGCCTGGCCACATGTGTGTCCGCTGTAACTCCAAGCATTCCTGAGTCACTGCTGGATTTCGCGGATGTGTTCTCAGAGAAGGGTTGCTCAGAATTGCCACCACATGGACCCTATGACTGTACTATTAGGTTTAAACCAGGGGCCAAATTGCCGAAAGATAGGATGTTCAACATCTCTGGTCCTAAGAGGCAAGCGTTAAAAGAGTACATTGCTGAGAGTCTGAGCAAAGGGCACATCAGGCCTCAGAGGTGTATCTAGGGTTTCTGGCACCCGGGGCAAGAATTCAGTTTGGCGCCCCTCCCCAGAACGTATGCGATTTTCACACTTAGTCATGTACCAACAAGCTCCTCTCCCTAATGCTCTCTATGTTCAGTGAAAAACTGAGAGAAGCAGAAGAGAAGCTTGTTGTTACAGGACCATGAGTATGAAAGTCACATATGAGTGAAGTGTCCATGTGACGAGGACTGGAACCTGCAGAGCTGAATCCTGACATCGCAGCTTCTGAATTCTCATAACGAATGTACTGCACACTTTTAGGATTCTCCCTTGCCGGTGGACAGTCATGTCAGCACAAGCATGAGATTTGTATACTTCTGACCACATTCCGACTAGACGTGCCTGGCCTAGCTCATTTCATTATCATTGAGTGAGGCCACACATGTCTAGTCAGCATATGACCGCATGTATGTAAATCGCCAGCACGAGAGAATCCTGACAGTGTGCAGGGCGCACTGTGAGAATTCAGAAGTCTGCAGTCACAAAGAATGACTGCAGACTCATCACAAACCTGGACATCCCCTTTAATGCTCCTAACATAAATAAAAACATGAGAGTTAGTCAGTATCACAAATAACATTTACATCCAGGTACCTTATAGATGAAGTCATCTCTGGAGTTGTTCTCCTTCATTTCTTCATCTTGTCCAGACCCCATGATGAGTTTTCTCATTAACAGCTGTCTCTGCAGACTTCCATCTTCTCCGCTCTTTTGCAGAAGATCTCCACATGACGCCCTTAAAGATACAAGTGTCATTAAAATGCTCCTGAATAAAAAATTGCCCCTCACTATATTGTCTGCATAAAATATGACCCCCACACTGTCCCTCTTATGGTACACCCTCTTTACATGGACCTCCCCTTTCCATACCGGCACCCTCTTCATACTGTCCTCTCACACTGTGTCCCCCCTATAGGGCCCAGTATTCATACTGTACTCTCTCATCACACTCACCCTCCTTTGTATACTATCCCCTCCTGGATGTGCCCTTACACTGTCCCCCATGCTACGCATGCACACATCGCAACACCCTCACTCCCCGTACTCTGTCCACATACGTTTTTCACATCGCTACTCATACTGTGTCCGCATACATTCCCCCGTTTGACCCCAAACTGTCTGCACCCATCCCCCATACTGTTTACTCATATATGCCGCCCCATCTCCCCCTTTGCTCTTCATTTTGTGTCCTTAGATCTCCCCCAAGATCTCCCCCACACATTAAATCCCCCCATCCCCATGACAAATCTCCCCCCACACACATTCAATCCCCCATCTCCACTCCAATTCTCCCCACACACAATAAATACCCCCATCTCCACTCACATTAAATCCCTTCCCCACAATAAATCCCCCCATCTCCACTCATATTAAATCTCCCCCCCCACAATAAATCCCCCCTCCCTACTCACATTAAATCTCCCCCCCACAATAAATCCCCCCTCCCTACTCACATTAAATCTCCCCCCCACAATAAATACCCCCATCTCCACTCATATTAAATATCCCCCATCCAATAATATATCCCACCATCCCCACTCACATTAAATACCCCCCCACTCACATTAAATCCCCCCCACCCCCACTCACATTAAATCCACCCACAATATATCCCCATCCCCACTCACATTAAATCCCCCCACAATATATCCCCCCCATCCCCACTCACATTAAATCCCCCCCACAATATATGCCCCCCACTCCCACTCACATTAAATCCCCCCACAATATATGCCCCCCATCCCCACTCACAGTAAATCCCCCCCACAATATATCCCCCCCATTCCCACTCACAGTAAATCCCCCCCATTCCGACTCACATTAAATCCCCCCACAATATATGCCCCCCATCCCCACTCACATTAAATCCCCCCCAATATATCCCCCCATTCCCACTCACATTAAATCCCCCCCACAATATATCCCCCCATCCCCACTCACAGTAAATCCCCCCCCACAATATATCCCCCCATTCCCACTCACATTAACCCCTGGTTTGCACGTTATGGACCGGGCCAATTTTTACAATTCTGACCACTGTCCCTTTATGAGGTTATAACTCTGGAACGCTTCAACGGATCCCAGTGATTCTGACATAGTTTTCTCGTGACATATTGTACTTCATGATAGTAGTAAAATTTCTTTGATATTACCTGCGTTTATTTGTGAAAAAAATGGAAATTTGGCGAAAATTTTGAAAATTTAGCAAATTTTCCAACTTTAAATTTTTATGCAATTAAATCACAGAGATATGTCACACAAAATACTTAATAAGTAACATTTCCCACATGTCTACTTTACATCAGCACAATTTTGGAACCAAAATTTTTTTTTGTTAGGGAGTTATAAGGGTTAAAAGTTGACCAGCAATTTCTCATTTTTACAACACCTTTTTTTTTTAGGGACCACATCTCATTTGAAGTCATTTTGAGGGGTCTATATGATAGAAAATACCCAAGTGTGACACCATTCTAAAAACTGCACCCCTCAAGGTGCTCAAAACCACATTCAAGAAGTTTATTAACCCTTCAGGTGTTTCACAGGAATTTTTGGAATGTTTAAATAAAAATGAACATTTAACTTTTTTTCACAAAAAATTTACTTCAGCTCCAATTTGTTTTATTTTACCAAGGGTAACTGGAGAAAATGGACCCCAAACGTTGTTGTACAATTGGTCCTGAGTACACCGATACCCCATATGTGGGGGTAAACCACTGTTTGGGCGCATGGCAGAGCTCGGAAGGGAAGGAGCGCCGTTTGACTTTTCAATGCAAAATTGACAGGAATTGAGATGGGATGCCATGTTGCGTTTGGAGAGCCACTGATGTGCCTAAACATTGAAACGCCCCACAAGTGACACCATTTTGGAAAGTAGACCCCCTAAGGAACTTATCAAGAGGTGTGGTGAGCACTTTGACCCACCAAGTGCTTCACAGAAGTTTATAATGCAGAACCGTAAAAATAAAAAAATCATTTTTTTTCACAAAAATTATCTTTTCGCCCCCAATTTTTTATTTTCCCAAGGGTAAGAGAAGAAATTGGACCCCAAAAGTTGTTGTACAATTTGTCCTGAGTACGCTGATACCCCAAATGTGGGGGTAAACCACTGTTTGGGTGCATGGGAGAGCTCGGAAGGGAAGGAGCGCCGTTTGACTTTTCAATGCAAAATTGACAGGAATTGAGATGGGACGCCATGTTGCGTTTGGAGAGCCACTGATGTGCCTAAACATTGAAACCCCCCACAAGTGACACCATTTTGGAAAGTAGACCCCCTAAGGAACTTATCTAGATGTGTGGTGAGCACTTTGACCCACCAAGGGCTTCACAGAAGTTTATAATGCAGAGCCGTAAAAATAAAACAAAAATGTTTTCCCTCAAAATTTTTTTATTTTTAGCCCCCAGTTTTGTATTTTTCCGAGGGTAACAGGATAAATTGGACCCCCAAAGTTGTTGTACAATTTGTCCTGAGTGCGCTGATACCCCATATGTGGGGGGAAACTACCGTTTGGGCGCATGGGAGGGCTCGGAAGGGAAGGAGCGCCATTTGGAATGCAGACTTAGATGGAATGGTCTGCAGGCGTCACATTGCGTTTGCAGAGCCCCTAATGTACCTAAACAGTAGAAACCCCCCTCAAGTGACACCATTTTGGAAAGTAGACCCCCTAAGGAACTCATCTAGATGTGTTGTGAGAGCTTTGAACCCCCAAGTGTTTCACTACAGTTTATAACACAAAAATTATTTTTTAGCCCCCAGTTTTGTATTTTTCCAAGGGTAACAGGAGAAATTGGACCCTAAATATTGTTGTCCAATTTGTCCTGAGTACGCTGATACCTGATATGTGGGGGGGGAACCACCGTTTGAGCGCATGGCAGAGCTCGGAAGGGAAGGAGCATCATTTGGAATGCAGACTTAGATGGATTGGTCTGCAGGCGTCACATTGCGTTTGCAGAGCCCCTAATGTACCTAAACAGTAGAAACCCCCCACAAGTGACCCCATATTGGAAACTAGTCCCCCCAAGGAACTTATCTAGATGTGTTGTGAGAACTTTGAGCCCCCAAGTGTTTCACTACAGTTTATAACGCAGAGCCGTGAAAATAAAAAATCTTTTTTTTTCCCACAAAAATTATTTTTTAGCCCCCAGTTTTGTATTTTCCCAAAGGTAACAGGAGAACTTGGACCCCAAAAGTTGTTGTCCAATTTGTCCTGAGTACGCTGATACCCCATATGTTGGGGTAAACCCCTGTGTGGGCACACGGGAGAGCTCGGAAGGGAAGGAGCACTGTTTTACTTTTTCAACGCAGAATTGGCTGGAATTGAGATCGGACGCCATGTCGTGTTTGGAGAGCCCCTGATGTGCCTAAACAGTGGAAACCCCCCAATTATAACTGAAACCTTAATGCAAACACACCCCTAACCCTAATCCCAACAGTAACCCTAACCACACCTCTAACCCAGACACACCCCTAACCCTAATCCCAACCGTAAATGTAATCCAAACCCTAACCCTAACTTAAGCCCCAACCCTAACATTAGCCCCAACCCTAACTGTAGCCTTAACCCTAGCCCTAACCCTAACCCTAGCCCTAACCCTAGCCCTAACCCTAACCCTAGCCCTAGCCCTAACCCTAATCCTAACCCTAGCCCCAACCCTAACCCTAGCCCTAACCCTAAACCTAACCCTAGCCCTAACCCTAGCCCTAACCCTAGCCCTAACCCTAGCCCTAACCTCAGCCCTAACCCTAACCCTAATCCTAACCCTAGCCCTAACCCTAGCCCTAATGGGAAAATGGAAATAAATACTTTTTTTAATTTTTTAATTTTTCCCTAACTAAGGGGGTGATGAAGGGGGGTTTGATTTACTTTTATAGAGGGTTTTTTAGCGGATTTTTATGATTGGCAGCCGTCACACACTGAAAGACGCTTTTTATTGCAAAAAATATTTTTTGCATTACCACATTTTGAGAGCTATAATTTTTCCATATTTTGGTACATAAAGTCATGTGAGGTCTTGTTTTTTGCGGGACGAGTTGACATTTTTATTGGTAACATTTTCGGGCACGTGACATTTTTTGATCACTTTTTATTCCGATTTTTGTGAGGCAGAATGACCAAAAACCAGCTATTCATGAATTTCTTTTGGGGGAGGCGTTTATACCGTTCCGCGTTTGGTAAAATTGATAAAGCAGTTTTATTCTTCGGGTCAGTACGATTACAGCGATATCTCATTTATATCATTTTTTTATGTTTTGGCGCTTTTATACGATAAAAACTATTTTATAGAAAAATTAATTATTTTGGCATCGCTTTATTCTGAGGACTATAACTTTTTTATTTTTTGCTGATGATGCTGTATGGCGGCTCTTTTTTTGCGGGACAAAATGATGCTTTCAGCGGTACCATGGTTATTTATATCTGTCTTTTTGATCGCGTTTCATTCCACTTTTTTCATTCGGCGGTATGATAATAAAGCGTTGTTTTTTGCCTCATTTTTTGTTTTTTTTCCTTACGGTGTTTACTGAAGGGGTTAACTAGTGGGACAGTTTTATAGGTTGGGTCGTTATGGACGCGGCGATACTAAATATGTGTACTTTTATTGTTTGTTTGTTTTTTTATTTAGATAAAGAAATGTATTTATGGGAATAATATTTTTTTTTTCTTTATGTAGGATTTTTTTATTTTATTTTTTTTTTACACATGTGGACATTTTTTTTTTTTACTTTTTTACTTTGTCCCAGGGGGGGACATCACAGATCGGTGATCTGACAGTTTGCACAGCACTCTGTCAGATCACCGATCTGACTTAGAGCACTGCAGGCTTACCAAGCGCCTGCTCTGAGCAGGCACTCGGTAAGCCACCTCCCTCCCTGCAGGACCCGGATGCCGCGGCCATCTTGGATCCGGGACCTGCAGCGAGGAAGGAGGTAGGAGACCCTCGGAGCAATGCGATCACATCGCGTTGCTCCGGGGGTCTCAGGGAAGCCCGCAGGGAGCCCCCTCCCTGCGCGATGCTTCCCTTTACCGACGGCACACCGCGATCATGTTTGATCCCGGTGTGCCGGGAGTTAATGTGCCGGGGGCGGTCCGTGACAGCTCCTGGCACATAGCGCCGGATGTCAGCTGCGATAGGCAGCTGACACCCGGCCGCGATCGGCCGCGCTCCCCCCGTGAGCGCGGCCGATCGCGCTGGACGTACTATTCCATCCTTGGGAAGTAGGGCCCACCCCACATGGACGGAATAGTACGTCCAATGACAGAAAGGGGTTAAATCCCCCCCACATTATATGCCCCCCATCCCCACTCACAGTAAATCCCCCCACAATATATCCCCCCCATTCCCACTCACAGTAAATCCCCCCACAATATATCCCCCCCATTCCCACTCACAGTAAATCCCCCCACAATATATCCCCCCATCCCCACTCACAGTAAATCCCCCCCACAATATATCCCCCCATTCCCACTCACATTAAATCCCCCCCACAATATATGCCCCCCATCCCCACTCACAGTAAATCCCCCCCACAATATATCCCCCCCATCCCCACCCACAGTATATCCCCCCCATCCCCACCCACAGTAAATCCCCCCCACAATATATGCCCCCCATCCCCACTCACAGTAAATCCCCCCCCTGCACCTTCGGTGTCTTCAGCACCACTGGAGCACTTACCACCGCTCACATCTCCTGCTCGATCTGCATCTCCTGCTCGATCTGCATCTCCTGCTCGATCTGCATCTCCTGCTCTGCCGCGCAGGTGAGTGACGTCAGCAGCGTGATCACATGACCTGATCACGCTGCTGGCGTCGCTCTGACCCGGCAGTCAGAGCTTCAATTGTACTCGCATCACAGATACGAGTACAATTGAACACTGGGAGCCGGGGCGCCGCAGCTTCTCTGTGCTGGATGTCAGCTTGACAGTCGGCACAGAGAACAGCTGACTCCCAGTGCGGGGGGCGGCAGAATGCAGCCACCGGGGGAGACACTGCGGACCGCCGCTTTAGGCGGCCCGACTGCGCCCCCCTGCCGGCTGCGCCCGGGGCACATGCCCCGGCTGCCCCCCCCCTAGATACGCCACTGTCAGGCCTTCGTCCTCACCGGTGGCAGCGGGGTTCTTCTTCATTAAAAAGAAAGATAATAATAATTTTTATTTATACAATAATAATAATAATAATAATAATTTTTATTTATATAGCGCCAACATATTCCGCAGCGCTTTACAACTTATAGAGGGGACTTGTACAGACAATAGACTTTACAGCATAGATGGCGGACTACGCCCGTGTCTGGATTTCAGGGAGTTAAACCAGATTACGGTTCGTGATACATACCCTTGGCCACTGATACCTGATTTGTTCAACCAGGTGGCAGGTGCTAAGTGGTTTTCTAAGCTTGACCTCAGGGGGGCATACAACCTCATAAGAGTCCGTCAAGGTGATGAGTGGAAGATGGCTTTTAATACTCCTGAAGGTCATTTTGAAAATTTGGTAATGCCATTTGGGTTGACAAACGCGCCTGCAGTTTTTCAACATTTCATAAATGATGTATTCTCGCATGTTCTGGGGAAATTCGTTATTGTGTACCTAGATGACATTCTCATTTATTCATGTGACCGTGATACTCATTTAGAGCATGTGAGGCAGGTGTTACAGCTACTCAGTGAAAATAAGCTCTATGCTAAACTTGAGAAATGTGTATTTTCGGTTCAGGAGTTGCCTTTCTTGGGTTATATTGTGTCTGCTTCAGGGTATAAAATGGACGCCACTAAGGTGCAAGTGGTGCTGCATTGGGAACAGCCTGATAACCTAAAAGCACTCCAGCGGCTCCTCGGGTTTTCCAACTATTATAGAAAGTTTATCAAGGATTTTTCTACCATTGCTAAACCGCTTACTGACATGACAAAAAAGGGTACCAATTTCTCCGCCGGCCTCAGGCTGCTGTGCGCGCATTTGAATTTCTGAAGAACAGTTTTGCTTCGGCCCCCATTCTGGTGCAACCGGACGTATCAAAACCATTTACCATGGAAGTCGATGCGTCTGAGGTTGGAGTGGGGGCGGTGCTGTCACAAGGCTCATCCTTGGGCGAGTTGCGTCCATGCGCCTACTTTTGCAAGAAGCTGTCGCCCGCCGAACGTAATTACGATATCGGCAACAGGGAGTTGTTGGCTATCAAGTTGGCTTTTGAGGAATGGTGACACTTTTTGGAGGGGTCGGTCCATCAGGTTACAGTTATCACCGACCATAAAAATCTGCTGTATTTGGAGTCAGCCAAGCGTCTGTCCCCCAGGCAGGCTCGCTGGGCATTGTTTTTCACGCGGTTCAACTTTTTTGTTACGTACCGACCTGGGTCTAAGAACACTAAGGCGGATGCTTTTGCAGAGCCCCAGAGTCCTGGTCGTTGCAGTACTGTGGCTCCGCCACTATGGGGAGCTATGGTGCGTCTGATGGCACTGAAGGAGTTCATCTGATCAGGTATCACAGACACCAATACATTTCACAGTCGGGCCTCCGGGGGGAGCTAAGGGTGCTATTCATTAGGCCACTCCCCACCATAGTGGGTAAACTGGGGGTCAGGCAGGAAGTTAGATCAGAAAGCTGACTGGGTTGGAACCAGGCAACACCTTGTGGCAGAGGGTGTTGTAGGGGAAGATACAGTAGGGTCTCTGTCAGGGGTGGGATCCTGACAGAGGCTTGGCAACTTGAACAAACGTAACGGGACCGTGCCTGCTCCGGGTAGCGGCGGTGCCCAAGGAAGGACTAGAAGAGAGATAGATTGTGCTGAGTGAGAAACGAGATCACGCAAAAGGAGAAATACCAGTAGGAGTCGTGCTGTAAGACCGAAGCAACATCCTACTGAGGCGCACTACCGGTGGCCGGAACGCCGAGGGAGTATCATAACATTCAGCTTCAAGCAATACTCCAAACAGCGGCAGGACAGTCAGTTTAAGGCGGGCTGTCTAACCTAAATCACCTATGCAGTCTTGGGGGGCAACTTGTGGAGAGGGGCGACTCTAGGGTCCCGGAAGAGCTCCGAGCCTACCCGTCAAACGGGTGCCGTCCCAACCAGAACATCAGGGAGGGACGGAGGATTAGCAGAACATCATCTAATCGAGTTGTGAGGGAACTTAAGAAACAGACACAACAGTTGTGGGGGACTTTCCGTAAGCACAGCAGGGAAGGACCACAACACATAGCGCTAGAAGGAAGGCACCGATTTCCACCTGTGAAGAGAACTCTGGAGGTGCCATTGGACCGGCCGGACTTGCGCAGCCTGGTGAACCGTATTCCGGACTGAGGACTCAGAGATCTTCAGTAAAGAGGTAAAGAGACTGCAACCTGGTGTCCTCGTTATTTACTGCACTGCACCATTACAGCCTCCACCATCTAGCCACATCTCCACATCATACCTATCACTGTACGCCCCTCGGCAGGGTCACGGACCGGGGCCTAGCCACCGTGACAACCCCAGAGCAGAGACTCAGAGGCCCGGTACCGGGTAGCCCCTGCGGCGGTGGGGGCGCTACAAAACTTGGCGTCACGAACAGGATGTACTTAAGCCTGAAGAATCAGGTCATGTGTGCCTTGGAACTGTGATTCATTGTGCTTTATTGAGAGACTGTGTGCTGCGCCATTTACCGCCAAAATCCGCCGCCATTGCAACGCTGAGGAGAGCGCAGGAGAAGAGGAGGGGCGTGGAGTAGGCGTGGGCAAGCTGGAGAGCGCGAACCGCAATGGCCGCCCAGTCTAAATATTTCTGTGTCCTGCGGACGTGTCCGTCAACAGCTGAGGTCCGCCTCCTGATCCTGTTTGGAGGGTGGAGACCATGGAGACGGGGCCGCCCACGAAAGAGACCGCGGGAAGAAGACACTGGAGAGGAGATAAAGATGGCGACGCCGGAAGCACCGCATGGGAATGATCGGACTCGGAGAGAGGCTGAACAGCCCGATGTGGCCCAGGGTACGCCGTCACTGCGGGAGCTGACCCTTGCAGAGCCAATGATGGGCCGACCTCCCCGGCCGCCGTCAGAGGAGTGCATGGCCGCGGCCGAGGCCCGGCGGATCGCTGCCCGCTTGGAAGCCGATGCCCACGTGATCGCTAGGCTGGGCCAGCCCACGGAGGTCTGCTTGTCTCCAATGTCCCCTGCTCCTCCCAACCCGGCCGTGGCTGAAAGTGCGCTGCAGACGCAGGGCCTGAAGCTCATGCCAGAGGCTGAACACCTGCGGCGCTTGGTGGCTGCATGGCGAGACCGACCACAACCGGCAACCCAGGTTGATCTGACCACCGTTGCAGAGGTCCCCTTGTCCCACTGGGGTGTAGTGGACTCCTTCAACCCCCGACATGGACGCGGGGTTATACAAGAGATCGGGGAGCCGCTACAAGTCCACGTAGACCGGGAGGAGGTGGAGCCCTGCGGAGGAAGATTCCCTCGTGACCTGGAGCCAGGTGATGCGGTAACTTACACCAGATGGAGGAGGGCTACGGGAGAGGCCGGCTGGATGGCGCGGGGCGTCCAGCGGTGCGTCGCCCTCCAAGCCACTGCTGGGGCATCAGAGGATAAATCTCCTGCTGGAAAAGCCGCAGAACCTGACCCTGAAGAACAGCGGAGAACCCGGACCCACCATGTACCTTGGGGGCGTGCCGGAGCCTCGGTAAAAAGAACATCCCGGCGAGGGATCCTGTCGTTGTTGGGGCGGGACCCGATCCTTGAACCAGCAGGACGACCCGTTGGTCTGGTGAGGCCCGGGAAGAAACCACCTTCTTCCCCGAAGAACGAGTAAGCATGACTGCTTTGAAGATGTACATAGTTTCTTAACTGTTTGTTTGTTTCCTGATTTTTGCTGCTGAACCCGTCCAGGGTTAACTCTTAAGGGGATCCTTCTGTTGACTTGGGATCCCTATTGTTTGCTTTTGTTTGCTTTTCCAAAGTTTTTGCACAAGTTTCTAGTTGAAAAGAACTGCTGAAATCATGAACAGTGCATGATCCGAACTTCTTGTACATAGTTTGCACCTTATTAAAGGCGCTCCCTACTGGTTTTACTTAAAGAAGGACTCTTTGTGAAGATACCACACTGGAACCTTTGCTGAGTATGGACTGGTAGCTTGAGAAGGCGTGCTACCTCATAGAGACTTGGTCCCCTCTTAAAGGGGATGTTCATTTGTTGCGCTTAAACCGTGATATTGCTTTAAGACTGGAAGCAATAATGTCTTGACCAAAGAAAGTGATGATAATGTTTACATGAGAAAGTTATATGTATTTAACTAGTTAATTGTGAAGAAATGCTGATGATGTTCCTGAAAGAAAGTGAAGGCGAGAAGAAGGATGCAGTGGGCCCGTAGGGGTAGACGTGGTGTCCAGCATGCATGATAGTGAGAAGGCTTAATGTTCAATAGAAAATGTTTTTGATAATGTTGATAGATAATTAGGATAGAAGGTAAACCCTGAGTCCTCATAGGAGTCATGTAGAGATGGCTCAGTGCTCTTAAACTGAAAGTAATGTTATGCTCTATACTGTGTATAGTAGTGGAAAAGGCAGTAGGCCCGGGCTGAACGGGGCGGTCCTGCATAGAAAGGAGAGGCAGTAGGTCTGGTGCCGTTAGGACAGGCGGTCCTGCAGATTTAAAGAAGGAGAATGAAAAAGTTAAATTGCCTTATAATGTGATTATAAGAAGGTCTTTAGTGGATACAGAGTGTATGTCCTTAAAGGCAATGTTAAATTATTGTTCAACAATTTTGCACTTAGTAGAATACCCGGTTGGGTAAGAAAAGTTATTTATAGCATGTTGCTATGATATCTAACCATGTTTGTAACGTTCAAGTGTCCTCACCTCCCATAAAGGGAAGCTCTGTTCAAGTATACTTATTGTTATTGCACTCAACAAAACTGTATGTCTTTTTGCTAACTTGTATTGTTGTTTTCTTCCCAGTCCCGGAGTACTGTGTTTAACCAGGGGGGAGTGCAGCGCCCCAGAGTCCTGGTCGTTGCAGTACTGTGGCTCCGCCACTATGGGGAGCTATGGTGCATCTGATGGCACTGAAGGAGTTCATCTGATCAGGTATCACAGACACCAATACATTTCACAGTCGGGCCTCCGGGGGGAGCTAAGGGTGCTATTCATTAGGCCACTCCCCACCATAGTGGGTAAACTGGGGGTCAGGCAGGAAGTTAGATCAGAAAGCTGACTGGGTTGGAACCAGGCAACACCTTGTGGCAGAGGGTGTTGTAGGGGAAGATACAGTAGGGTCTCTGTCAGGGGTGGGATCCTGACAGAGGCTTGGCAACTTGAACGAACGTAACGGGACTGTGCCTGCTCCGGGTAGCGGCGGTGCCCAAGGAAGGACTAGAAGAGAGATAGATTGTGCTGAGTGAGAAACGAGATCACGCAAAAGGAGAAATACCAGTAGGAGTCGTGCTGTAAGACCGAAGCAACATCCTACTGAGGCGCACTACCGGTGGCCGGAACGCCGAGGGAGTATCATAACATTCAGCTTCAAGCAATACTCCAAACAGCGGCAGGACAGTCAGTTTAAGGCGGGCTGTCTAACCTAAATCACCTATGCAGTCTTGGGGGGCAACTTGTGGAGAGGGGCGACTCTAGGGTCCCGGAAGAGCTCCGAGCCTACCCGTCAAACGGGTGCCGTCCCAACCAGAACATCAGGGAGGGACGGAGGATTAGCAGAACATCATCTAATCGAGTTGTGAGGGAACTTAAGAAACAGACACAACAGTTGTGGGGGACTTTCCGTAAGCACAGCAGGGAAGGACCACAACACATAGCGCTAGAAGGAAGGCACCGATTTCCACCTGTGAAGAGAACTCTGGAGGTGCCATTGGACCGGCCGGACTTGCGCAGCCTGGTGAACCGTATTCCGGACTGAGGACTCAGAGATCTTCAGTAAAGAGGTAAAGAGACTGCAACCTGGTGTCCTCGTTATTTACTGCACTGCACCATTACAGCCTCCACCATCTAGCCACATCTCCACATCATACCTATCACTGTACGCCCCTCGGCAGGGTCACGGACCGGGGCCTAGCCACCGTGACAACCCCAGAGCAGAGACTCAGAGGCCCGGTACCGGGTAGCCCCTGCGGCGGTGGGGGCGCTACACTTTGTCCAGGTGTTTTCCGGGGGGAGAACCTTGGGAAGATCCGGTACCCATCCTCCAAAAGGGTGTAGTGGTCTCGGCTCTCACGACCGAAGTTGAGGCTGAGATTGCCGAGGCTCAGGAGGAGGTACCACCAGAGCTTCCCATTAATAAATCGTTTGTACCACTCCATCTTCGCCTAAAGGTGCTGGGTGAGCATCATGATGCTGTCCTGGCTGGCCATCCAGGGGTTAGGGGTACCTTGGAGTTGGTGTCGCGAAGGTTTTGGTGGCCCAAAATCCGACAGGACGTGGTCTCGTACGTATCAGCATGTACCACGTGCGCTAGGGCTAAGACGTCCCGCTCCCGTCCTGCTGGCACACTACATCCTCTCAGGGTACCCAGTAGGCCATGGACAGAGATTTCCATGGATTTTATCACAGATTTGCCCTCTTCTGCTGGGAACACGGTCATTCTGGTGGTTGTTGATCGGTTCTCAAAGATGTCGCACTTTGTGTCCTTGCCTTCGTTGCCTAACGCTAAGACTCTGGCTCAGGTATTTGTGCAGGAGGTGGTCAGACTTCACTGGGTCCCGTCTGACATCGTGTCTGATAGGGGTACTCAGTTTGTGGCAAAATTTTGGAAAGTTTTTTGCTCACGGCTGGGGATCAAGTTGTCGCATTCTTCTGCGTTTCATCCTCAGTCAAATGGTCAGACCGAGCATATGAACCAGAATTTGGAGCAGTACTTACGCTGCTTTGTTTCTGACAATCAGGAGGAGTGGTCGACGTTCCTTCCTTTGGCTGAGTTTGCTATAAATAATCACTGTCAGGAATCGTCTGGGGAGTCCCCGTTCTTTTGTGTTTACGGGCTCCATCCTCAGCTTTGTACTCTGCGTCAGGGGGGCTCTACTGGTGTCCCAGAGGAGGACCAGTTAGGAGCACAACTGGCATCCGTGTGGAGGAGAGTGAAACAGCGCTTGCTAAACGTAGGTGCAAGGTACAAACGAGTGGCTGACAGTAAACGTGTGACAGGTCCGGACCTGAGTGTGAGTGACTGGGTGTGGTTGTCCACAAAAAACATAAAACTCAAGATTCCATCCTTGAAATTGGGTCCAAGGTCTATTGGTCCATTTAGGGTTGCCGCCATCATTTAACCCGGTAGCCTACCGTTTGGCGCTCCCTACGGTATATAAAATACACAACGTGTTCCACAGATCTTTATTAAAAAAGGTGGTGGGTTCTGTGGACACGGCGCCTATGCCACCTCCAGTTTTGGTGGATGGCAATTTGGAGTTTGAAGTCTCCAAGGTGGTTGACTCTCAAGTAGTGCGCCGCACATTACAGTACCTGATACACTGGCGTGGTTATGGGCCGGAAGAGAGGTCCTGGGTACCAGTCTCGGACATACATGCGGACCGGCTGGTCAGTATGTTTCACCGCCGCCATCCGGACAAGCCGGGTCCTATAAGTCGTGAGGGCCCTGGGGTCCCTCAGCGGTGCAACCGGCAGCCTCCGTTCCTAAGAATGCAGTTAGTGTAGGACCTGCGATGACGTTGCGGTCTTGTGACTGGTCGCGTGACCACTCATGTGACTGCGACGTCATTGAAGGTCCTTCACTCACTGCATTCTTAGGAACGGAGGCAGACGCTTGCACCGGTGAGAGCCAGGGTCCGTCGAAGAGATTGAGTATATCCATATTTTTTATTTTTATTCTTTAGTTTTTACATGAATATGGATCCCAGGGCCTGAAGGAGAGTTTCCTCTTCTTCTACCCTGGGAACCATCCAGGATAGCTTCCGATATTTGTGTCCCATTGACTTGTATTGGTATCGGTATCGGCGATATCCGATATTTTTTGGATATCGGCCGATCCAATCCGATACCTATACTTTTGAATATCGGAAGGTATCGCTCAACACTACTGCCGAGTGTTCAGCCTCAACACTGCAATGCTCTAATGCTGGGTCTTCAGCCTCAACACTGACATTCTCCAATGCAGGTTCTTCAGGCTAAACACTGCAATGCTCCACTGTCGGGTGTTCAGCCTCAACACTGACATTCTCCACTGCTGGGTCTTCAGCCTCAACACTGACATTCTCCAATGCAAGTTCTTCAGCCTCAACACTGCAATGCTCCAATGCCTGGTCTTCATCCTCAACATTGCAATTCTCCAATGCAGCTTCTTCAGGCTCAATGCTGAAATGCTCCACGGCTGGTCTTCATCCTCAACACTTGCAATTCTCCACTGCAGTATCTTCAACCTCAACAATGAAATTCTCCACTGCAGGTTTTTTAGCCTCAACACTGACATTCTCCACTGCCGGGTCTTCATCCTCAACACTGCAATTCTCCAATGCAAGTTCTTAAGGCTCAACACTGCAATTCACTACATAGGCAAATAGTATGGGAGTACCAACTTCCTAATAATGGGAACTTTGGTTTCATGTGGCCATCCTGTACTTGGCTTCAAAGGGGTATTGGGGTGCGTCTAAATTTGATGCAGGGCAGGCCTTGCATGCAATGCATAAGCAAACAGTATGGGTGTACCAACTTCCTAATAATGGGAACAATGCTTTCAGGTGGCCATTCAGTATGTCTGTTCAAAGGATTATTGGGGTACGTGTAACTTTGGGGCTGGGCAGGCCTTGCATTCAATGCATAGGCAAACAGTATGGGAGTACCAAATTGCTAATAATGGGAACAATGCTTTCAGGTGGCCCTCCTGTACATCTCGTTAAAGGGTTTTCTGGAGATGGAAATTTCATTGTCCAGCAGGAGTTGGCACCTGTCCACACTGCCAAAAGTACCAATACCTGGTTTAAAAACAACAGTATCACTGTGCTTGATTGGCCAGCAAACTCGCTTGACCTTAACCCCATAATCTATGGGGTATTGGCAAGAGGAAGATGAGAGACACCACCAGCCCCAACAATGTAGACGAACTGAAGGCTGCTAACAAAGCAACTTGGGCTTCCATAACACCTCAGCAGTGCCACAGGCTGATCACCTCCGTGCCACGCCGCATTGATGTAGTAATTGATGCAAAAGGAGCCCCGACCAAGTATTGAGTGCATTTACGGAATTTAAATTTCAGTAGGCCAACAGTTCGGATTTTATAAAGTATTTTAATTTACTGAGATAATGACTTTTGTTGGGTTTTCATTGGCTGTAAGCCATAATCATCAACATTACAGAAATAAACATTTGCAATAGATCACTCTGTTTGTAATGACTCTATGTAATATACCAGTTTCACTTTTTGTATTGAAGAACTGAAATAAATGAACTTCTTCATTAGATTCTAACTTAGTGAGAAGCACCTGTTGTATCTGGAAAGCTGGGTAACACCGGTATGGCTGTCAGTTCCCTCATTTGTTCTGCAACTTTCCCTGACTACCAATGGGCTGCAGTACAGAAATACATCTACTCCTGTATAGCTGCACACTGAGGCATAGGATGGGCTAGGTGAGACCCTCACTAGGCAGCATCGTCACTGGTAAATGTGCCACATTCACACACGCTGCACTTTACAGGAATCCCAGCAGCAGGACGGACGACTTGAGACTGTCTGGGGCTGGCGTGTCCCAGGTAGTGGATACAGTAGCGCCCCTTACAGGTCTCCTCCCTCCGGGCCAGCCCCCTGTCCAGCTGTGCTGCACCGGCCGTGTGTGAGGAGTCAGTGCTGAGAGCGGAGAGTGCGGGCGGACTCGCGGAAAGCTGTCACTTGCCAGGTGGACGGCAACTTGGGTGTACAGACCGCGGAGCAGAGGACGGCGGGGAGACAGCGGAGGCTGCGGGGAGACGGCGGAGGCTGCGGGGAGACAGCGGAGGCTGCAGGGAGACAGCGGAGGCTGCAGGTGAGTGGCGCCAGTGTCAGGTCCTCTCACAGGCCAGTGCACACATTATAGCCCACATACCTAGCGTTCTGTGTACTATCTAGATGTAGAGACTCAGCTCAGATGTGCGTCTTGTTATACTCAGTGCACTTCCCATTCATCAGAGTGGATACACTACTTAGCAGAGTGCAGGTATCTAAGCAGGTATCTAAAGGTATGTATAGGCTAGAGCTTCAGGTCCGTGAATGAAGTCACACGCTTCATGCGGTATCCAGGATACATCACCCATTCAGCAGGGAAAATACACATGACAGGGTGCATGTATGTATCCAAGCAGGTAGCTAAGAATGCTAGTATATGCATGGAGAGCTTCAGATACCAGTGAATTCTGTCATTACATGCTTCTTGTGCTACACAGCCCACAGTCTATTCTTAAGAAAGGATACGCTCCTTAACAGGGTGCAGGTATCTAATCAGGTATCTAAGAATGGAAATGTATGTGTAGACTCAGATCAGTGAATGCAGTGATTATATGCTTCATGTGATACACAAGCAAACATAACCCACCCAGCAGGGGTGATACACTAAATAACAGGGTGCACGTATCTAAGCAGGTATCTAAGGAAGGAAAAGTATGTATAGGGAGATTCAGAAAAGTGACTGCTGTCATTATATGCTTCGTGTTGTCATTACAGAACTGTGCAGGTATCTGAGCAAAGAGTCAGATCAGAGAATGAAGTCATTATATCTTGGTACCAATATGTCATTATGTCCTACTGTTCAGTGAGGATCTTACAGAACAGGGTGCGTGTATCTAAAGGTGTATCCAAACCCTTCCAGTTATGGCATATTGTCAGATCATTATCAGCAAGTGAACATCATTAAATGTGATACACAGTGGCATAAACTACACTAAATAAGTGCAGGTATCTAAGCTAATCTGCTGTAGGAGTACAATCAATGAATGAATGGAGTTATTATAAGCTTCATAATATACACATATAATATCCAGTTTGTGAGCACATTACACTCTGTGTATCTAAGGCTATATCTATATCTTATAGAATATGGGTAGATAATTACAAGCAGTAAATATAAATATTAAGTTAATATTACCGACTTGCTGGGATCAAATGAATGAATGGAGTCATCTTATGATTCAGGATTTCCACAGCTCTCATATTGTTGGTAAGTATATTACATTAGAAGGTGCATACAGTGTATCTAAGCAAGTATCTAAGCGCCAATATTTATAGCACTTTGCCACGGCAATGAATGAATGCATTCACTATAAGAATTATGTTACACACAGTATAAATGAAGAAGGTTAGAAGTGAGATTAACTAGTCAGTGATGTAGGTACCTAAGTATGTATCTAAGTGTGTATAGCAAAGCATAGAATCATTGTTTGCCTTGTGTTATACACCTATTATATCATGTATGGTTGGGTACTATATAATGCGAAAGGATGACATGTATCTAAGGATGCATCTAAGCACCTATGTTTATAAAATGGACACAGTGATAATATGCTTTATATAACAGTCATCCCATGAGAGATGTCAGAGGTGACATGTACAAGATAATGGGGATTTATTTATCTAAGTAGGTATCTAAGCACCACTACCTACCTTACCTCCTATGGTGAGGCAAGAGATATACATATATGCTATGTAGAAAATATACTATATAGAAATCATATACTATATAAAGAACATACATTATATTATACAGTTATGTACGCATAGAAAACATACTATATACCGGTACTTCTATACTATACTGAAACTATGGAGTGTTTTCCATATAGTATATAACTATATAGTATGTTTTTCTATGTAGCATATAACTGTATAATATAGTGTTTGTTCTCTATATAATACATACAGTCTTCTCCAAAAGTGTTGGCACATTTGAAATTGTTTCAAGAAATGAAGTATTTCTCCCATAAAATTATTGCAATTACACGTTTTGTTATACACATGTTTGTTTCCTTTATGTGTATTGGAACAACACGAAAACAGAGGAAAAGAGGCAAATTGAACATAATTTCACACAAAACCCCCCAAAAGGGGCCGGACAAAATTGTTGACACCCTCAATTTAATATTTGGTTGCATACCCTTTGGAATAAATAACTACAATGAATCGCTTCCTATAATCATCAACAAGCTTCTTACACCTCTCAACTGGAGTTTTGGACCTCTCTTCTTCTGCAAACTGCTCCAGGTCTCTCTAATTTGAAGACGTCTTCTCCCAACAGCAATTTTAAGATCTGTTTACTGGGATTTAGATCTGGACTCATTGATGGCCACTTCAGAACTGTCCAGGGCTTAGTTTACATCCATTTCTGGGTGCTTCTTGATATATGATTGGGGTCATTGTCCTGATGTAAGACCCATGACCTAGGATGCAAAACCCGTCTTTCTGACCTTGGGCACTACATTGTGACCCAAAATCCTTTGCTAATCTTCAGATTTTACGATGCCTTGCACACAGTCAAGGCACCCAGTACCAGATGCAGGAAAACAATCCCAAAACATCTTTGAACCTCCACCATATTTGACCATAGGTACTGTGTTCTTTTCTCATTCCATTTCCGGTAAACAGTAGAATGACGTGCTTTACTAAAAAGCTCTGTCTTGGTCTTATCTGTCCCCAAGACACTTTCCTAGAAGGATTTTGGCTTCTTCAGGTTTATTTTGGTAAACTACAGTCTAGCTTTTTTATGTCTCTGTGTCAGCAGTGGGGTCCCATTGCATCTCCTGTCAAAGCGTTTCATTTAATTCAAATGTCGACAGATAGTTCACACTGACCCTGATGCATCCTGAACCTGCAGGACAGGTTGAATTTCTTTGGAACTTGATTGGGGCTGCTTATCCACCATTTGGACTATCCTGCGTTGCAACTTTTCATCAAATTTTCTCTGCTGTCCACATCTAAGGAGATTAGTTACGGTGCCATGGGTTGTAAACTTCATGATTACATTGTGCACCATGGACAAAGGAACATCAAGATCTCTGGAGATGGACTTGTAACCTTAAGATTGTTGATATTGTTCAACCATTTTTGTTCTCAAGTCCACAGACAGTTCTCTTCTACTCTTTCTGTTCTCCATGCTTAGGGCTCATACTCACTTGCCAGAAACTCAGATGAGTCTCGCACGTCAATACCCGGCACTCAGATCGGAGCGTGCGGCCGCATAGCAATACATGCAGCCGCACGCTCCGCTCCTGAGTGTCGGCAGCAGTGCCGGGTATTGACGTGCAAGACTCATCCGAGTTTCTCGCATGTGAGTTTGAGCCCTTTGTGTGACACACACAGAAACACAATGCAATGATTGAATCAACATCAACCCTTTTTATCTGGATTCAAATGTGATTTTCATATTGCCCACACCCGTTACTTGCCATAGGTGAGTTCGAACGAGCATCACATCCTTGAAACAAAGTTATTTACCTACAATTTTGGAAAGGTGGCAACAATTTTGTCTGGCCAATTTTGGGGGTTTTGTGTGAAATGAAGTCCAATTTGCCTTTTTTTTAAAAAAAAATGTTTCTGTTCCAATACACACAAAGAAAATAAACGTGTATAACAAAACATGTAATTGCAATAATTTTGTGGGAGAAATACTACTTTTTCTGAAAAAAATTAAAAGGTGCCAACACTTTGGACCATGACTGTAACTATATAGTATATGTTTTCTATGTTGTATATAACCATATAATGCAGCGTAAGGGGTTATCACATCATTATCACTTGGAGTCATTGGTCTACTGTCACTATTGCACGTGTTCCTCCATGTGACATTCATAAAGTAGGATGAGCGATTCTTATTGTATCTGTGTGTGACATGTGTCGATAACTGGTTTAGTCAGTCATCTTTGACTGCCATTTTATTGACATGGCAATCCTAGCTCAAACTACTATCTGATAATAAAAAGTGGTTATTATCGACAAATAACTTAAAGAAAATTGTCAAATTCATCAGTAAATATGTTTTCAACCTCTTTCAAGCCTCGTTTATCAAAACTGGCCTGTTGCCCATAGCAACCAATCAGATCTCAGCATTCATTTCTTAAACTCCGTTGGAAAAATGAAAGCTACCCTGTGATTGGTTGCTATGGGCAACTAGACAGTAGTTTTGATTGATCCGATTTATGTTTATTTAGGCCTCGTTTATCAGAAATGGTTAGTTTCACATAGTAACCAATCACAATGCAGCTTTCATGTTTCCAGGAAGGTTTAAGAAATGAAAGCTGGGCTCTGTTTGGTTGCTGTAAGAAACAAGGAGCCGTTTCTTGCTGGTTGTGATAAATGAGGCCCCGAATATTATACAATGTTTTGTTTATTTCAAAGTGCTGAATCTTTCATCTTATCCATCTTTTATATAAAATCTATTTTCTGAATCTTCTGTACTGCGCTGTGATGTATGTAGGTGTTATATAAAATGGAGGAAGGAAAAAATGATAGACATTCCAGCCGATGTCAGCCATTTATAAAGATGATGGCAGTGCTTATAATGTAATCTTGCGCATCAACTCTTGCGTGCCTTTAAGTCTATGCAATTCTTGCTTACCAGTACATTTAAGAATAGCATCAGAACAATGCCACAACAATCTGCTTCATATACCTTTCATACCCCCTACATGCCTCTTCCGTGCCCCTCAATGTGCATTTGGGTGCCACCAAAGTTGATTTCTGGCGGTATGAACAGGGCGAGGAGAGGAGGCACGTATTTCTTAGCATGTGGGGAGCACACACAGAAGTTGACTAAGTGTTTTATCCTGGGTTTTTTACCAAGCTCAAAAACGCTGTGTATAGATGTCGTCTTAAAGGGGTTGTCCACTACTGGTCAACACACCTTCTTAATTTCTCCACTTTGCAGCACAAAGTAAAAGCAGCGTATACTTACCTCCTAGTCTGGCATCATTCCTCCAACCTCCATTTTGTCTCTCAGCCGTCACGTGACATAAACGATGTCACAAGACCACTGCAACTAATCAGCAGCCTCTGATCGGCTGAAGTGGTCACTTGACATTGTTTATTTTACGTGACCACCAAGTAACACAGCACAGAGATTGGAGGAACTACGCCGGCCTGGGAAATAAGTAAAAATTATTTTGAATTTGTGCAGCAGAGTGTAGCTGTTAAGAAAGGAGTTGCAAAGTAGTGAACTAGTGATTTGGCTTTTTGTATGTTTTCCTTTTTTTTTTTTTTTCATATGCTTCTTTATAGGTTGCCAGAAAAGTTTCTGAAACAAAAATAATAAATTAAAAGTTTAAAACTGTGAAGGCTTTAGTCTGTAATGATCATTGTGAGTCAGTTAGGTCCGATATATATATATATACTAGATGGTGGCCCGATTCTAACGCATCGGGTATTCTAGTATTATATATATACTATATATATATACGTAGTATATTGCCCAGTCACGTAGTATATTGCCCAGTCACGTAGTATATTGCCCAGCCACGTAGTATATTGCCCAGCCATGTAGTATATTGCCCAGTAACATAGTATATTGCCCAACCACGTAGTATATTGCCCAGCCACGTAGTATATTGCCCAGTTACGTAGTATATTGCCCAACCACATAGTATATTGCCCAGCCACGTAGTATATTGCGCAGTTACGTAGTATATTGCCCAGTTACGTAGTATATTGGCCAGCCACGTAGTATATTGGCCAGCGACATAGTATATTGCCCAGCCATGTAGTATATTGCCCAGCCACGTAGTATATTGCTCAGCCACGTAGTATATTGCCCAGCCACGTAGTATATTGGCAAGCCACGTAGTATATTGCCCAGTCACGTAGTATATTGCCCAGCCATGTAGTATATTGCCCAGTCACGTAGTATATTGCCCAGCCACGTAGTATATTGCCCAGTCACGTAGTATATTGCCCAGCCACGTAGTATATTGCCCAGTAACGTAGTATATTGCCCAGCCACGTAGTATATTGCCCAGTAACGTAGTATATTGCCCAGCGATGTAGTATATTGGCCAGTCACGTAGTATATTGCCCAGCTACGTAGTTTATTGCCCAGCCACGTAGTATATTGCCCAGCAACATAGTATATTGCCCAGCCACGTAGTATATTGCACAGCCACATAGTATGTAGTATATTGGTCAGCCACGTAGTATATTGCCCAGTAATATAGTATATTGGCCAGTGACATAAAATAAAAAGTAAACATATACTCACCTTAGTCCTGGCTCCTGTGTACGGTGCACGCGGCAGCTTCCGGTCCCAGGGTTGGTATCACTATCAGCGCAGGACCTGTGATGCCGTCGTGGTCACATGACCATGACGCAATGGCAGGTCCTTCTCGCGCAGGCGCGCAGGACATGTAATGAAGTCGCGGTCACATCGACATCATGGCATGTCCTTCTGGTGCAGGCACGTAGGCCCTGTGATGACGTCGCGGTCACATGACCGTGACGTCATGCCAGGTCCTTCTCCCGTAGCATCCTTAGCACCGGAACCTGCCGGCGGACAGGACGCGATGTCAGAGGGTGAGAATAACGTTTATTTTAATTATTATTATTTGTAACATTAGATCGTTTTACTATTGATGCAGCATACGCAGCATCAATAGTAAAAACGTTGTCACACAGGGTTAATAGCGGCGTAACCGGAGTGCGTTACACCGCGCTCCGGTAACGCTGGCATTAACCCTGTGTGAGGGATGACTGGATGACTGGAGGGGAGTATGGAGCGGGCACTGACTGCAGGGAGGAAAGAGCGGCCATATTGCCGCCGGACTGTGGCTGTCGTTGATTGGTCGTGGCAATGGTCGTGGGCGTTTTGCCACGACCAATCAGCGACTTGGATTCCATGACAGACAGAGGCCACGACCATTGAATATCCGTGACAGAAAGAAGGACAGACAGACAGAAGTGAGCCTTAGACAATTATATAGTAGATATATATATATATATATATATATATATAATTTTTTTTATTATTATATTTTTTTTCCTTAAAAAATCTGTTGCCCATATAATAGAACAAGGATAAAAGTGGCACACCTATTTTGCAAATGTGGCACAGTTGGTTTAGTAAATGCGCCCCTTTATGTTTGTATAAGTGCCCTTAGTGTACGCCTAATGGTGCATGTGACCGTGTCTCAGACTCATAGGAAATTCATGAACGGAGAAAGCTTTCTAAACTACAACAAGTCCTTTTGACATTCATTCATGAATTAGCCTTTGTCACTTCAAAAAGCGAATGTGCCTGACGCAGGCAGGGCACCACCACCCTTGATGGAAGCTCATGTTTTCTTATGGTCCCTCAAGACCAAACATTTCTGATTCCCGTTTTGTTAGCGCAGTTGTTAGGTCATATTTTACACCCATACAAAATGTGTACCCTTAATGCAGGCGATCCATTACACACTTGGACAAATTACAGCTCCAGGCTCTTTCTTCGTGATAGAATGAATTACCCGTCATTTAGGTAAGCAGTCAGAATACAGCCCGTCCTCTGTCTGAAGACTCCGCTCATGTGAGTAATGCATCCTGGCAGTCACTCAGGAATAAGATCATTGCACTGATTTGCATTTATTTTTTCTGATGCATTTAGTTGTGCCACTTTAATGCCAGCTTCAGGTAGTTCTTGCATTGCAGACTAGTAATTACACTGGGAATATGTATATCAGGGAGAGCAGAGCAGAAGGAGAAGATGCATTGCCCCTGTGCTGGAGCGTGGCGGGTTTGGAGACTTTACTCACTGGTAGAAATAACTTCCCAGTAGAGGTGCTCTAGGTCCATAAATCTTCAAACTCTCGCAGGGAGCATGTGTTTCAATGGCTGCACCTGAAAAATAGAGTTTTTGTTAAGTTATAAAATATTTATGAACGGTTACAGCATAAATATTATTTTTGAATTAAATGTAATATATGTGATGTATACATTAGTAAAGGGGACTGTCATTAAAATACTGACATATAATTTAGAGATGTCCAAAAATGACCATGAAGGGGAGGAGGTTCCATTAATTTATACCACCACTAATTCACTATTCAAAGGAAATGCATTGCCCTGTAGAGTCCCACAGCTCCTTCATAAGCAGATTTTTTTTCTACCAGGAATCCCTTATATTGCATCATTCATTCTGTCCTTGCTGGAAAGCAAATCAATAGAGATGGGCGAACACCTGGATGTTCGGGTTCGGCCGAACAGTTTCAAAAAGTTTGGGTTCGGGTACCAGAACAGTACCCAAACCCGGACCCCATTCACTTGAATTGGGAGCCTGAACATCTAGTATTTGCTGCGCTGTCATGGGCTTCAGATCGTCAGTGAAATCATCCACGCCGGTCAGAGAGCCACGGTTCCCAAACTGTCAAAAGACAGCATGAGGGCCCAGCTGTGATCAGAGGTATTCTGCTCCCATCCTCTGATCCTGTCTTCCGCAAATAACAGCGAGAGCAGGAGTAGCGGATGGGAGTATTCATCTGCCGCTTCTGCGCTGTAAAATAATTAAAAACAAAGAACCTGGCTTGGGTTCCCCTGTATTTTTGTTAACCAGCGAGGCAAAACTCACAGCTGGGGGCTGCAACTCTCAGCTGTCAGCTTTAGCAAGGCTAGTTATCAAGAATAGAGGGGTCTGTATTTTTTAATTATTTAAATCATTTAAAAAAACGGTGCGGGGTCCCCCCCATTTTTGACAACCAACCTTGTTAAAGCAGACAGCTGGGGGCTGGTATTCTTAGTCTGGTAAGGGGCCAGCCCGCAGCTGCCCAGAAAAGGCACATCTCTTCCCACTTGCCCTGTAGTGGTGGAAAATGGGGTTAATATTTGTGGGGTTGATGTCACCTTTGTATTGTCAGGTGATATCAAGCCCACGGCTTAGTAATTTAGAGGCATCTATAAGACACCTAGCCCTCGATCTCCTGTAATAAACCAAAAATAAAAAAAACAACAATATACCATACCTGTCTGTCATTCTGTCCCACACTGTAATCCATGTCTGGGAGATAAACCGTTTTCAACCTGGACTGTGTAAAGATGCGACCATCCAGGCTGAGAACCACTGGGGAATGAACTGCTGCGAGCGCAGCCTCAGTGACTGGAGGTGACGACATTGAGGTTACCTCCGGTCACTGAGGCTCTGTTCCCAGCCTGGCTGAACTCTCTCTCGCTCATTAATAACAGCGATCGCAATACCGGGGTTGGTAAAAACCGACCCGAATCATGGTAGCCGAGACCCCAGAGAAATTCCGACTCTGGGGGGCGCTATACACTTAAACCTCAGCGCCGTTAAAAAGCGGCTCTGTGATTAAAGTGATTAAAAGGCGTATTGGTTGTCTGGTAGTTAAATATATGTGAATTTTTTTTAAATAGTGAAATACATAAAAAATAATATACGAATAGTCTCTTCTGAGAGAAAGAGATATTGAACTCTAGTGCCACTTATTGAGGGTAACAATACTAAAAGTCAGTATCAACGCTTTAACAAGCTTGGCCATATGAGCTGGGATAATACACTATTTGCATATTTAAATTGCCAGAGGAGCATTGCATGGCCTATAAGTCTTCTTATTACAGCTCAATAAGAAGCACTGATGAAACACCCCAAAACTCGTGTCTACAATTGTCTTGTCTGGTTTGGCTTTTCATCCTAAGTCACGTGGCTAAGTTTGTTAAAAGGTTAATGTTGGCTTTAAGGATGCCTACTTCCAATAGTTGGCACTAAAGTTCTGATCTCTTCCTCTCTGTATAAACTCTATTCTTAAAAATAAAATTAATTTTAGGATTTTCTTATGTCACTTACAGTTTACTTTAAATAGTGTTTTACTTATTAGCAAGAGGATTGCAAATATCTGTATGTTTATTAAGCTTGGGTACTTTTATCAAATAAAAAAAATACTTTTTATTTTTTGTTTTTTTTGGACCTCATACCTTTATTTAGTAATCTAGAATGTTCAACTCTGGGCATAATTTGTTACCTTGTGCTAGTGCAAAATGCTAAAAAATGACATAAAACTGGATTTTTACTCTTCTTATGACCCAATTGACTCAAAGTGTAACTGACCTTTCAGGTGACCTCAGAATTAAGAATTATCGGTACATTATTTCTGGCAATTATATGACTTGTTTTCCCTGCTGTTTACCCTTCTGCGGGATCTTGAAGCTCCAGCAGATTTTTCTTAGTGCTCCACTTCTCCCAATGGATTCTCCACCCTCCTGTCTCTATTAAAGGGGTTGTCCAGTCTTTGGGAACAAGTCTGCAGTCATTCTGTGTGACTACTTTGTATATCTTACTTATCAGTAACTTCTTGTCTCCTGCACTGATCAATCTCAAAAACTGCACAAATCTGTCTACAAACCTGCCTGCAGTGATGTATCAAATTATACTTTTGCCTATAAAAGTTAAAAGGGTTGTCCAGGCTTGGGGCACAAGTCTGCAGTCACTCTATGTAGGCATATTTCCTCAATAAGATACATATGCCTTTATACAAAATATATATATTTTTATATCTTGTTTGATCATTTGAAGCAGCTAACCTCATTAAAATGTCCATCAGATTCACAAGGATGTCACAATAAATGCATAATACATAGTTAAAATATCTGATGCCATCCTCTTTTTTTAGTGCAGTTAGTCTGAATCCCAGTCCCCTCTTAATTTCTGTAAAATTACTGCCAACTTTTAAGACTGCTCTACACACAACGCTTTAGTAGTCTGGGAAATTCCTTGTTCTCTGCTGGTTAATTATAATAATTTTATTTATACAGCACCAATATAATCTGCAGCACTTTACAATTAAGTATGGACATCATCCTTCTATATTATTTCAAAACACTCTTTTTCGGTGATTACTTTGTATCTCCGTTCATACTGCACCCACACACCCAAATAATACACCATTTGAAAGGTAAACTTGCCCCTTCAGCAAGAAAATAGCCAAACAAACCACACATCCACGATGTGATCACAAAATACACTTTAAACATTAATTTTCATAAAACTGCAGTAAGGAAAAATGACCTGCAGGTGGCACCACACTACCCCAAAGCATACAAATACAAAGCTGAAACAAATCCTAACATTTGCTTTGGGGGCTTTCCAGCTTGCCGAACTCCTTGCCCAGCCGATTTCAGGCAAGTACATATAAAATATTTGCTACATATGTGGAAGTAGAATAAAAGTAAAACTTTACCTGTTTAAGACTTCAGCTTTAAAACAGAAAATATATATGAATGCGGCCTAAAAGGGACCGGACAGGTTCTGAACCCTTAGATTTTCCGTATTATTGGACAGTCATTGAAAAGCCTATCTTCCTTCTAAGGTTGCAGCTTATTGGTGACCTGGAGTCATCTCTAGTTCCAAGTAAAAAACTGCAGCGTTGACATAACTCAAACCGTACATTGTTTACCGATGGCGAGATTTTCTCACCAGCTTGCAAAATGGACATATAATGGATCCATGGGCTCAAATATTCGTGAAAACATATATATACTGTATGTCAGTGATACACATACCTCTCTGTGTTTATCATCTCATTAAATACATTTACATTTGACCAGCTTAATTTTCCTGAGATTGCCTGCACCCCCGACAACCAATGTGCAAAAATTTTGCACGGGCCAACTAGTATAAACAATAAAGATATTACAGCATAACATATAATTCAACAGTTACAGTAGGAGTGAGGGTCCTGCTCGCAAGCTTAGGATCTATAAGGACATGGGGGGGCACAATAGGTAAAGAGTCCTTGTCATGTATGGTCCAGCCAGTTTTCAGGCAAAGCTGCATAAACCGGTCCTCAACCAGTATCTAAGTGCAGACAGATATACGAACCTGGCTGCCACATCGAGGATGGAAGGTTTATCCAAGTCTAATGGAATATCTCAGACTACAAAATTACAGCGTGAATAGAGTAGTATGAAAAAATGTCCATTTTTCAGAAATGACAAGGGGAATATAACTGGATAAAAAATGACAGAAATATTAAAAAGTAGGTCATTCATTATTTTTACTATGCATTATGCTCGTGGTTCGGGCAGCATGAATCTAGTGACGGGTTCCCTTTAAGTAAAGCAAGGAAAAGTGTAATCATACTCCTCCTCTTTGTCCCGTCACATATGAAAAGCTTATATACATAAATAGAACAGCCTCTAACCAGTTTTTCTTTGGTTAGGATATAACTGGATCTTTTATTTTGTAGAACTATTGCAAAAAGTGAACTTCAAATAACAAGAGTGGCAATGTTTCTAAAGAAAGAGAAGACGTTTTCTTTCCAATCTCATGCAACCTCTTTATAGGACCTGTCTGGTGTCCTTATGTATCTATTTTACTAAATATTTGGATTCTACATAAAATAACACATCTGGAGCATCTTTTTTTAGAAGTTTGTGTTGCCTTATTGTTCCTTTGTTCCTACTGAAAATGTACGACTAAGGCTACTTTCACACATCAGTTTTTTGCCGTCAGGCACAATCCGGCGAATTTTGAAAAAAACGGATCCGGCAAAAGTTGCTGCCGGATCCTTTTTTTTCCTCATAGACTTGTATTAGCGACGGATCCATTGCGATGGATGGCCTCACGTTTCATCCGTTTTTCGCCGGATCCGTCGAAAATAGTTTTTCTGTCGGCCGGAGAAAATGGACATAGTAACGTTTTTGTGTCTGTTGAAAAAACGGACAGTGACGGATCCGGCGTTTGCTAGAATGGAAGCCTATGGCGTCGGATCCGTCCAATGATGGAATCCGAAGACGGATTCCATTTTTTTAAACTATGTGTTTTCCATTCTGGTTCTCTCTCTCTCCTGGTCTGGAATAGCTAGTCGGATCCGGCAAAAAAAAAACAGATCCGTCACATCAGTTTTTCACAATTTGCAACAGATCCGTTTTTTAAAAAATTCACCGGATTCAGCCTGACGGCAAAAAACTGATGTGTGAAAGTAGCCTAAGTTGCCAACTAGGAATTTCCATTTCTCTTGTTGATGTTTCTACAATAAAAAAAATGACAGTATAATTCCATATAGGTACAACCCAAATAACAAGGGGGATTGGTAGTACCCAGTGGTCAATGTATTCATTTATATATGTAGATATGTGGAGCTGACATTTCCAGCTTAAGACATAGGGAATCCCACAATCTTAATTTACAGTATATGGCAGATATGAGGATAATTTGGATCACTTGTGGATTTCAACAGTGTGTCTATTTGCAAAAGGATCACCTATCATAGGGAAAAAAAAACGCAATAATATTTTTTACAACAAATCCCAGAACTTCCTCCTTTCTGTCTGCTTTCCCTACTCCTTCTCGTACTCTTTGTTGGACAGCTGGCTGCAGCAGGAGCCTCCCCCACTGGGAATTCCCACCTTTTCTTCAGGATCTACCCCTCATGTGCCTTTTAATTGAGAATGGAAGACAACACAAATGTCCCCAACAGGATTTCTTTAACGCTGTTCGCTTCAGAAATAAGCAAAAAATCCTGAAGACTGATACACAATATGGCCGAGGTATCCATTATTTATTTCTACTCATTTTGTCCTGGTTGAAGAAGTTATCCAGTACTATACTCATTTTTTTTTATCATGGCCCTAAGACCGAACAGGCAATCTGCTGCTACCTACCTGTCTATCCTGCCCAGCGCAGAACTCTGCTGGCACAGAGCTGCTTCTGCCATCAATTCTGTGGCTTTTCTGATGTCACGTCGACAGAGCAGCGTCTTCTCTTCTGTCCTGTTAGTGGCCTGTGGCTGCCCAGCCCATGTTATGAAGATTGACAACCAGCTCCCTGCTGCCTAATTGTGGGAAGCCAAATGTCAATTAGCATGATGACAGCAGTCATGCTCTGCTGACAGAGAAGCCTGGAAGAAGAGCTACTCTGTTGACATGGAGCAGCTGACTACCCAGCAGGAGTGGTCGGTGACCGCTCTGAGTCGGTGCTGGATAGAACAAGCAGTTAGCAAACACCTGCCTGTTATTATTTTACTATGAGCCGAAAAATAATCTACTAAAGGATTTTTTCACACTTGGCATTTTAATGGGCTTTTACATGCATTTTTTTACATGTGAAAAAAATTGCATTATTTAACAGTAACTGCAAAATGAATGAATTTCCAAAATCTCATTCACATGGTGCATTTTTTGACCTGTGGTTCATTTTTAAAAAACACGCATCATGTCAATTTGTTTCAGCGTTTTTACTGCAGTTTTTCTTTCAGTGCAAATCCAGTTTGAGCTAAAAAACATAAACACATGTAATTTGTGTGTTTCTGGGTATAGACTGTGAGTTTCATGAACAAAAAAATATGCAAATTGCCTCTTCTGAGAAAAAGAGGACTTAAACTCTACAGCGCCACCTATTGGAAGTAGCGCTACTTCCAATAGGTGGCGCTGTAGAGTTTAAGTCCTCTTTTTCTCAGAAGAGGCAATTTGCATATTTAAATTCCTAGAGGAGCATTGTACGGCAAATAAGCCTCCTTACCTTGACAAGCCAGAGATGGTATGTCACTCTCCATAAGGAGAAACGATACCCCTTAGACCCCATGAACAAAAAAAAGCATTAAAAACGCTGTGTGTAAACGTACTCCAAGGGTTCTGTTCAGAGATGATGCATTGCATAGTATTTTGAAGGAACGTTGCAGACTTTATACTCATAACTATGCAAGAGTTTAAAGAAGAAAAAGAAATGATGACAAGGGACAGGTAACGGAGGGGTTATTTGCATAATATAGCTTAAAAAAAGCCAAGGCAGATTTTGAAAAGAGACACAATGGAAGACAAATGTACCCACTAAAGCCACGGGGGCCTAGAACAACGGCTCCGGTATGTCTTTTTGGCCTTTTCTCTTAAGGAGACAAAATGAGGCAGAAGTTATTCCGACAGTTGATTTTTCTCTAGAAACTTTTTCTTTTTCAATCACTCTGAACAATCGCCACATGTTTTATTCATATTTCTACATTTTTAATGCTGTTACTAATAAAATGGAAATCAGTAGCAAAAGCTCCACGAATAATAATTTGATAGATTGGAAGTAATCCTTCTTGCGGTAGTTTATTGTATTGGAAATATTAAAAACTAGAAAATATGAACATTTATTTTTATCCCTATTTTTGAGATAACTGTTTTGGTTAAATAATGATGATTATATTGTTAAATGGGTTGCCCAGGACTATAAGCTAATGCATAGGATAAGTCGTCAATATCAGAGCGGTCCGACACTTGTGTGGACTGAACTGTCGCATTCTTACCCCTGAAGACACCAATCATGTAATGTGTATTATGTGTTGCGTTTTTGTATATATTGTGCCATGTGAACTGTGGTATAATGTATAGCAATGTATAATGTATAGGGTGTGATAACATAGGGTAGCATAGGGTAAGACATAGTTTAGGACTTGGGGCGTAATAGGTAGCATAGATAGTTACTGTAGTTAGGTAGTGACGTTAAGGGAAGATAGTGTTAATGTTTTAGGACTAGCCTATATTGGGAGGGGATTAGTGTTAGGGAAAGAGACCACTTCCTGTTAGTTAGGCAGATGTGGACAACTTCAAGTGAAAGTAGGAATTGTCTGTGAGCATTAGTGCCCGTGAGGGTGAAGTACTGCAAAGGAGAATAAGGGATAAGTGGTATCGCGACTGTGAAATGACTCAAAAGGCAGAGTGGCTTTCCACATTAAATGGGTCCTTGGTTATGACGGCTTTTCATGAGAAGCCCTGAGCTTTGTGAACACCAAAGGTATCAGGACTGAATTCATGGGACTAGTGAGTGGTCCCGAGCGGTAGATTCAGGTTGCCAGTAGTGGAAGAAATAGGATGTGAAACCGCTGAGCAGGTAGAAAGGCCTGCTGATCAGGACTGTGTGCTTCAATGGCCTTGGAGTAGACTACAGTGGAAGGAAACTGTGTGGGTGAAAATGCTTTACAGTTTGAAGGAAACATCCATAAGACTTTGTACCCACTATCACTTGTATATAACCCTTACCCAGTTACTGTTCAGTAAAACCGTGTTTTATAACGGGAGTCTCCTTTATTGAACTTTGAAACCTACGATCCTGGCCAGCCAACACCACCGGCTACCGACGGCCTGCATGGGCACAAGGCCTTCACAGCACCAGCACCAATACCCAACCAGGACCCATTCTTTCATGTAGCGCCAGGACGTCACAAAATAAGTCCAGTGGCTACCGCGCAGCGCTACACCCCCACCAATCAACTGTTATCTGCTCCGGTGGTGGCCAGATATACACAATGTGTAAAGTCATTATACAGAACGGTGTGGTGTCATCCATTGTTTGGAGGCCACTAATGGGTACTGCCCTTTATCAAATGAACAGGAGATAAGGTTCAACAACCAGAAGGGGGCTGTGAACATTATACAGGACTGGGCCGCTTCAGTTCCAATACATTGTTTACACCTCATCGCTGCTGGAGTGGATAACTGCTGATCGGTGGGGTTGCCAGGTATCAGACCAACTTTCTAATATTGAGGACCTATGGATAGGTCATTAATACTTTAGTCCTGGCCCATCAGTTTAATTAGTCAAATTTAAAAAGTTGTCAACTCAGGCTTTACGCTATGACTTTTTTGGGGACAGTTAAGCTAGGCATACACTAGAGATGACAGAAGAATGGTGTCTGAATAGCTTCTTGTAAATGGTTAATTTGTGAAAGTTATAATTTTAGAGAGAAATCAAATAAATGGACTTGATCTTAGGGTACTGTCACACAGTGCAATTTTGATCGCTACGACGGTACGATTCGTGACGTTCTAGCTATATCGTTACGATATCGCAGTGTCTGACACGCAGCAGCGATCAGGGATCCTGCTGAGAATCGTACGTCGTAGCAGATCGTTTGGAACTTTCTTTCGTCGCTTGATCGCCCGCTGACATCGCTGGATCGTTGTGTGTGACAGCGATCCAGCGATGTGTTCGCTTGTAACCAGGGTAAACATCGGGTAACTAAGCGCAGGGCCGCGCTTAGTAACCCGAAGTTTACCCTGGTTACCAGCGTAAACGTAAAAAAAACAAACAGTACATACTCACATTCCGGTGTCTGTCCTCCGGCGTCTCAGCTTCTCTGCACTGTGAGCGCCTGCCGGCCGGAAAGCGAGCACAGCGGTGACGTCACCGCTCTGCTTTCCGGCTATGGTGCTTACACAGTGGAGAGAAGCAGAACGCCGGGGGACAGACGGAATGTAAGTATGTACTGTTTGTTTTTTTTACGTTTACGCTGGTAACCAGGGTAAACATCGGGTTACTAAGCGCGGCCCTGCGCTTAGTAACCCGATGTTTACCCTGGTTACCCGGGGACTTCGGCATCGCTCCAGCGCCGTGATTGCACCGTGTGACCGCAGCCTACGACGCTGGAGCGATAATCATACGACGCTGCGACGTCACGAATCGTGCCGTCGTAGCGATCAAAATTGCACTGTGTGACAGTACCCTTAGACCTGGGCTGAGCTTCTTGCCATATGTAATTTAGCTCAGATATTGTCAATGACTGTACCTAGTTCAGATATATATCTGGTCATTCCCTATCACAATATTTGTCTTGAAAATGAAGGCCTATCAATAAGTGGTTAAAATCTGTATTTTAGATGACAAATGAAAATCTAGTTGGATGGCGCAAATCCATATTGCAGTCTTTAGACACATCACTTGAAAAAAAAGGCAAATCAAAGTACAGTAAGGCCTCCTTCAAATGTCCATTTTTGCAGGTGGCATGTGTTTTTTCACGGATGACACATGTACCCAATAATATTTATGCTGTTGTCCATATGTCGTGTTTTATTTATTATTTATTGTGCAATGCTCATATAGCACTATCATATTCCGCAGAGCTTTACATACATTATCATCACTGTCCCCGATGGGGCTCACCATCTAATTTCCCTATCAGTATGTCTTTGGAGTGTGGAAGGAAACTGGAGAACCTGGAGGAAATCCACACAAACATTGGGAGAACATACAAACTCTTTGCAGATGTTGTCCTTGGTGAGATTTGAACCCAGGACCCCAGCGCTGCAAGGCTAACCACTGAGCCACCATGCTGCCCTGTGTATCTGTATAACCCATACAGAAAAATGTCATTTTTTTCACCTGCAGCACGAATTACAAGGGCCAATACAAGTCTGTGGGTCCATGTAAAATAGGTACATGTGACATCCATGTGCTGTATGTGTTTAACAAGTATTGGAGAAGCGATGTCATTTCTTTTGCCATACCAGAAAAACACTAATGCCACACTGGTGACACACTGATATCACATTGATGACACAGTGATCCAAAACAATCAGGAAACATACTGTTTTTTTCGGTACCGATTTTATACGGATGTGTGAACAGGGCCTAAGAATGATTGGCCGGCAACAATGTCCATGTAATCAAGGGTTGTACCAATACATGGGCATGGCCAAAACTCAGCATTGTTATGCACACGCAAACTACTACAGTATTTCATAACCAATGATGGCCCCAAAGAACCGAACAGTGGCATCTAAAGGTTTGGGCACCCCAGGTCAAAATTACTGTTATTGCGAATAGTTAAGCAAGTTGAAGATGAAATGATCTCTAAAAGCCCACAAGTTAAAGATGACAGAATGACTTTGTATTTCAGGCAAACAAAAGTAATTTTTTTTTATTTTAAAAATTACTAAAAGGGAAATGGGCTGAAGCAAAAGTTTGGGCACCCTTGGAGATTTGTGTGCTCAGATAACTTTGACCAAGGTTTCAGACCTTATCTTGCCTGTTAGTGAACAAGCCATAACCATATCATCCTTAGGAAAGGCAAGGTGATGAAAATTTCCCAGCTTTATAAAATAAAAAAACAGCCTCCTCTAACCTTGTGCCAAAAAACAGCAGCCATGGGTCCTGCTAAGCAGCTGCCTAGCACTCTGGAAATGAAAACGGTGGAGGCCCACAAAGCAAGAGAAGGCTATAAGAAGATAGCAAAGCGTTTTCAAGTTGCCCTTTCCTCAGTTCGAAATGTAATTAAGAAATGGCAGTTAACAGGAATAATGATGGTCAAGATAATGTTTGGAACGACCAAGCAAAATTTCAGTGAGAGCTGCTCATTGGATGGCTAGAGCGTAGAGATGGGTGAACCAGAGCGGTACAGTTTGGCGTCCGTACTGGACCCCAAATACAAACCTCTCCCTGAAGTCCGTGTTTCTGTTCGGGTTCGGCAGCCCAAGCAAAGCCTGTTGGAAGACTGCAGTGCAGCCAATCAGCATGTTTTTCCTGTGTAGGTGCAGCGCCCCAGAGTCCTGGTCGTTGCAGTACTGATGCTCCGCCGCTAAGGGGGGCTATGGTACGTCTGATGGCACTGAAGGAGTTCACCTGACCAGGTATCACAGACACCAATACACTTCACAGTCTGGCCTCCAGGGGGAGCTAAGGGTTCTATTCATTAGGCCACTCCTCACAATCTGGTAAAACTGGGGGTTAGGTAGGAAGTTAGTGAGAAGCTGACTGGGTTGGAACCAGGCAACATCCTGTGGCAGAGGGTGTTGCAGGGGAAGATTCAGGGGGGTCCCTGTCAGGGGTGGGATCCTGACAGAGGCCTAGCGAACAGAGAGAACGTTACGGGACCGCGCCTGCACTTCATCGCGGCGGTACCCCAAGAAAGGACAAGAAGCGAGGTTTATTGGGCTGAGTGAGAAACGAGATCAACGCAACAAGGAGAAACACCAGTAGGAGTCGTGCTGTAAGACGAGGCAACATCCTACTGAGGCGCGTAGCCGGTGGCCAGAACGCCGAGGAAGTATTAAGCTCCAGGCCTTACTTCAAACCTACGGCAGGACAGTCAGTTATAGGCGGGCTGTCTCACTCAAATCACCTAAGAAGACATAGGGGGCAACATTTGGAGAGGGGCGACTCTAGAGTCCCGGAAGATCTTCGAGCCTACCCTTCAAACGGGTGCGTCCTAGCCATATCATCTGGGGGACGAAGCAGAACATCATAATCGAGTTGTGAGGGAACTTCAGAAACAGACACAACAGTTGTGGGGACTATCCCGTAAGCACAGCAGGGGAGGACCACAACACAAGCGCTAGAAGGTAGGCACAGATTTCCACCTGCAAAGGGAACTCTGGAGGTGCCATCGGACCGGCCGGACTTGCGCAGCCTGGTTAACCGTATTCCGGACTGAGGATCCTGAAGCCTTCAGTAAAGAGGTAAAGAGACTGCAACCTGGTGTCCTCGTTATTTACTGCGACCTGCACCACATCATAACATCATCACCATACCTCCACCTTCATTGTACGCCCCTCAGCAGGGTCACGGGCCGGGTCTAGCCACCGTGACAACCCCAGAACAGAGACTCAGAGGCCCGGTACTGGGTACCCCTCGGCCCTGCGGCAGTGGGGGCGCTACATAGGCACTTTCGGCCCCATCACAGCCATGTCAAGTATTGGCTGCAACTCTCAGCTCTCAGCTTTATCTTGGTTGTTTATCAAAAATAAAGGGGTCCTCATATAATTTTTTTTTTAAACTATTTAAATAAATAATTTGAAGAAATGGCGTGGGGTCCCCCACATTTTTGATAATCAGATAATCAGCCAAGCTAAAGCAGACAGCTGGAGGCTGGTATTTTCAGGCTGGGATGAGGTCATGTATAATGGCCCTACCCAGCCTAAGAATAGCAACCCGCAAATGCCCCCAAAAAAGGTTCATCCACTAGATGCGCCAATTCTGGTGCTTTTCCGACTCTTCCTGCTTGCCGTGGTGCGTTGGCAAGTGGGGTAATGGTATTGGGGTTGATGTCAGCTGAGATTACCAAGCCCTTTGGTTAGTAATGGAGAGGCATCTATCAGATGCCCCCATTACTAACCCCCGTAGTTAAAATAAATACACACAGAGAAAAAAAGTCCTTTAATTGAACAAAGCACTCCCCAACAATTACCTTTTTCCATTTATTAACGTAAGTGCGTGTGACTTGCGGTGACGTCATTAAGGTTACCACCGGTCAAACGCAGCCACGTTCTCATGCTCATCTCAGAGTGAGCTGGTTGCCAGGCTGAGCGGTAGCATTGGTTAGCAATGCAACTAGATTTAGCACAGTTGGGGATCGTCATAAGACATCAGCATTATGGATTACTGGCAGTCAGGTAACTTAGTATAACTTTTATTTTTTATTTTAATAAATAAGAAAAGGAGGGTAATTGTCGGGGAGTGTTTTATTCAATTAAAGGACTTTTTCTGTGTGTGTCTTTATTTTTACTTACTGGGTTAGTAATAGGGGTGTCTGATGCCTCAAACATGATCGCAGCATTCTGGAGCCGGCACACACGTCCTGATATTTCCGATACCAGAAGAAATGGTATCGAAGATGTAAGTGTCTGTGTGTGTAATACTTGTGGCACACTTGTGGCATGCGTGTGCTGCATCAGTACCACAAGGATGGGTGCCAGGGAAGAAGCGTTACAGAATCATTCTCCCCTGCTTGTGCCGATCGTCATCAGAGCAGGCGAGAATGATGAGAGCCGAGTTCAGCACCCGGTGCCAGGGAACAGCGCTTACTGTAATGCTTCTTCCCTGGGGCCGATGCGTGTCACATGGATGACATAAATGTGTGTTATGTGTATGCACGTGTGCTGGATGTTTTGTGGCCCATCCTGACATTAAAAAACAGACATGTCAGCGTGTTTTGCCCATGGACACACGGTCCGTGGAATCACACTGACATGTGCACAGACCCATTCACTTAAATAAGCAAATAGTGCTCCGTTCCTCCCGAGTCTCTCTGCATGGCTGCCCAATGGTATAAAATTCTGTGATATGGTGTCAATATCATCACTGCACCCCTAGATGAATTCGTTGAGAGGTTTAATTCGTAAAATGGGGTCACTTATGGAGGGTTCTGCTGTTTTGGCACATAATAGACTCTCCCAGTGGGTCATGGCACCTGCAGACCATAACAGTAAAATCTGGCGCTCCTTCCCTTCTGATCTCTGCCATGTGCTCAAAGTTTACCATCACATATGGGGTATCAGCGCACTCAGGACAAATTGCACAATAACTCTTGAGGTCCAATTTCTTCTATTACCCTTGGGAAAATAAAACATTGGGGGCGAAAAGATAATTTTTGTGGAAAAAATATGATTTTTTGTTTTTACGGTTCTACATTATAAACTTCTGTGAAGCACTTGGACATTCAAAGTGCTCACGACACATCTAGATAAGGTACTTGGGGGGTCTAGTTTCCAAAATAGGGTCACTTGTGGGGGTTTCCACTGTTTAAGCACATCAAGGGCTCTCCAAATGCAACATGACGCCCGCAGACCATTCCATCAAAGTCTTTATTCCAAAACGTCACTACTTCCATTCTGAGCCCCGATGTGTGCCCATACAGTAGTTTTCTCCCATATATGGGGTATCAGCGTACTCAGGATAAATTGGACAGCAACATTTGGGGTCCAATTTCTCCTGTTACCCTTGGGAAAATAAAAAAATTGGGGACTAAAAGATCAAGTTTGTGGAAAAGATATGATTTTTTTTGTTTTCACACCTGGCATTATAAACTTTAGTGAAACACCTGAGGGTTCAAAGTTCTCACCACACATCTGGATAAGTTCCTTGGGGGGTCTAGTTTCCAAAATGGGGTCACCTGTGGGGAGTTTCCATTGCTTAGGCACATCAAGGGCTCTCCAAATATGACATGGCGTCCGATCTCAATTCCAGCCAATTTTGCGTTGAAAAAGTCAAACGGCGCTCCTTCCCTTCCGAGCTCTGCCATGTGCTCAAACTGTGTCTCAATTCTTGTAAAGTCGATTACAGAAAGTCCCCAGCATCGCAGAGGAGTCCCTGACGGTGTGGTGAGAGAAGACACAGGTATGCTGACAGGAGAATGTTATTTTTCTGTGAGGAGAGGCCATGACACAAAGGCCCTGGTGTCCTCGGCCATGACTGCGGTCCTGGCTGAATCTTACATTTGGCATAGTTGGCAGGATGCGACTACCTCGGAATGTGGAGGAACCGCGAAGAAAGAAGAAGATGATGATGATGATTTGAGTGCCATTGTTGCGACAAGAGAGAACAGTGATGAAGATTTTGAGGATGCTGGAAAGCAGGAACTTGCCCTGGGACTGAGCCCTGACTTATGTGTGACTGCAGCAACGGACTGTTTCCAGGGCAGGCAGTGCACCCGGCATTAAAGGGCAATGCTCAATGTAAAGGGAGGGGGATGCCTTCTCCCTTAAGGACTGTTGACCTGATGCGTAGGTCTTCTCTTTGTGAACCGTACTTTCTTCAAGGGAAGGAGGAGTTTATCCCTAAGGACTACAGACCCCATGCACAGGTCATGCTGTACGTTTCTGTGTTAACTCACTGAATGAGACTGCATATTGGTGAACTGCACCAGGAGGACTGCGAACCAGGAATTATGTTCTGGCTACACAGACTGTGCTGCACCATTTTTGTGGACTTGACTCATCGTGAGTCACCCTTAATAATATTGAGACTACCTCGTGTTGCCTCCCTGCGTGGAGTATAAGTTGTTAAAAAATTATAATAATATAAAGGTTTACGCGGTACTTGGTCGGGGATGACCCTTTTAAAGGGAAAAGGGAATGTAGGGGGTATGATATATTGTGGTTATACCTTTGCCCTTCTCTCTCATCCCGGCACCGTGTATTATCAGTGTTGGTCTATTTGTTAACGTATGTTGGTACTGCTACACGATTTAGTGTATTACCACTATCATACAATGGTACTGCTACACTGTTAGGTGGATTACCGTGACTTGTTAAATATATATATATATATATATATATATATATATATATATGTATGTTATACTGTTGTGTTGTTGCTATGTATATTATGGCTACTAGATGGGGGGCACTATAGTATTCATAGTGTATACAGGAACTTAGTGTAAGTAGATGGTTAATTGTAGGAGGGGCTGCTGTGCGGTAAGCTAGGAACATTCCGTTAGGTAGTCAGTAGGGCATGGGCGCCTGAATAGTCCAGATGGGCTCTAGGCCCAGGAAACCACAGCAGTCACGTAACATTTGAAAAGAGATCCCAGCCATTCAGAGTCATATAGGGACAGAAGGACAGTGTACAGCAACAGAATTACAGCAGCGTGGAGTGGAGGAGAGGAAGCGGTAAGGGAAAGTACAGGGCGCAGATGGTTCAAGATGTGGCAGATCATTGCATGAGCAGATGCTCTCACATCCGAGGTGAAACGGACTGAAGAATCGCCAGAAACAGTGAGTCTGGACGAGGAGAATGCTGCAGTACCACCTAATGCGTTATTACCCTGTAATGTACTGAAGGACGTGGGACTGAGTACAGGGAAGATGCAGGATGTGTACTGTATGGCGCCTGATGTTTATGCTGGTTCTGACAACAAATGTCGATGACAGAAAGTCCCCAGCACCGCAGAGGAGTCCCTGATGGTGTGCTGAGAGAATACACAGGCATGCTGACAGGAGAATACTGTTTTCATGTAAGCGGAGGCCATGACTACGGCCCTGGCGCTCCCTTACAACTGCTCAGCTATTTACTTAAGTATTTGTTTATTATGTATATAAATTAATTTTTGCTGACTGGCCAATGGCTGACAGGACAGGATTGGGGGAGTAAGGTGGTCTAAATAAAATCTCATATGAGACATGTCTGGTGTCAGTTATTGAATTGTTTACTCTGTCTCTAGGTGCATTTATTGGATCGATTTTATATATGCTGACCTGGCTCTTAAACCCACTACTCTTCTGATTAACTCCTTCGATGCCTTATTTATTTGACGTAAGACTTTTTGACAACCCTTTTGCCTTAAGTCACTGCCTGGCTATGGACTTGGATCTGGCTATCCTCCTTATGCCATCCTTGCCTATTAGAAATGAGTGAATTAATTTGCAGGACACTGGTCCAGCCACAACATCAGCATTCTGTGCCCTCTGGATCGCAACCCTATGTAAGGCATCGGCTTTTGTGTCCATGCGGCAATGAGGCAGTGATCCAAGAAAGTTCAGCTTAAATGACTTTAATTTCTAACTTACAAACAAATCCAAAACTTTATTCTAGGGTTCGCAGCCGGAATGTTTGTGTCAGTCCCTATCAGGCCATTGCCATGGACGACTGCACTACTGTATAATCTGTGGGTGCAGTAATGGCTTGCTCAAGTCTCTGGTCTGTGTTCAGGTTCACACAGAGAGGCCTGCACAGAGCTCCTGTGCTCTTACTTGCAAACCCCAATACTTGGCTAACCATAACCTTAACTGAAAGTTTAAATGGGAATTGTGGATATGGGCCACTCCCAAGACCTGGAGAGGAGGGAGAGATCGTCCCACTACCATCCTAAGGATCTCTCCAAACTAAAAGCCCATGTCAGGTTTTCTTAAATCTGGCTTGGTCAAATAGTTTGACAAAATCCACAATCTCTTTTACTTTTGTCACGCACAGACTAAGTGCAACACAAAGGGATGAGGGTAAGGGAGCCCAACACTAGGGAAGGGGGGAGTGGAGTCCACTAGGCAGATCTAAAGTCTCCCTGTCTGCCCTAAAGGTCCCTATATAGGCTCTGAACCTATCTCCTGACCCTAGCAATGAGCCCTGCTTAGGGAAGGATGGGATTGCACTAGTCGATCCCCACTACAACTAAAGACAGCTGGGATAGACAAACAAGGGAATACTCTTCTTGAGTAGACTCAGAGAGGTAACACAAACATCATCCAAATACCAAAGAGGTAGATAGCCAACTGCTATAGCTCCAAGCCTCAACAGGGGAAAATGAAAATATCAATGCCGACTTTGCGAAGCAGCCAGGAAGTCTATAAACACCCAGGTCCAGGTGTGTCAATTAGAGCTCGGGGAACGTTGCCACTGAGTCCAACAGTCAGAAGGATTAGGAAGGCGTCTGCAATGCCAACCACAGAGACCTTCTGCAGCCAGATGCAGTGCGGCTGTCTGCAGCCTCTGACACACCCATGACAATTTTGTATTGTAACCAGCTGTGGCTGTAATTACAATGCTCTCCAGCAGGTTTAGTATGTTTCTATGCACATCCTGGGGGACACATAACGACCCTCATATATGATCCCCATCACTGCCTCACATCTGTTAACCATCTCCTACCTGCTGGAGTTTCCGACGTCTCTTCTGATTAGTAGAACCAACATGACATCATACATGCTGTAATGATGTTGTCGCACCAGACTTCCAAATCAGCAGAGGCGCCCAAATGAGAAAGAAGTGGTTCATAGGGCTCCCAACTGGTATCCACAGATTGCTGACATGGCCGCTGGGCTAGGGTCTTGCAAATTGAATAGCTCATCTTTACTGCCTATTGATTCTGTCCCTGCCCCCCATCTCTTTTGTACTGACCCAACTTGCTGACCATTCTACTGTTATCTCACATCATGTGCAGCCCCTGTATTTAACCTAAGAACATCTGTAGCAAAGGCCAGTTGGCTGTATAAGGGTGAAAAGTAGTAAAACAGAACATTACATGGGATCGGCTAAGAGGTATGACTTTCAGCATGTTAAAAGTTGATGGACCTCCATAACAGTTGAGATATTTACCGTAGCTCCAGAGGAAGATACATGTGTATATCTAAATCCCTGAGAGGCCTGTTGCCGTAAATACATAGGATTGATGTCATTCCAGTATATCGAATAAAGTCCTATGAGAGCACATCTATAGAAAGATGAATGTATGCTGCGTTAATGAACAAACTTACAGTAATTGACATCTTAATGGAAAAATCCAGGCTTTAAGTAGGGAATAGTGAGCATCGGAAAAATATATTCTGTAAATCAGGAAAGATGTCTCTGAATCAGTAAGGCTTAATGTCAAATACACAATAACTAAGTGCTCTAAAAACATGCTTTCAATGCTAACGTTAGTATTCGACAAATGTACTATTCTTCTTATCATGTTTTTATTACAATAGCTAAAGTTAAAGTGATATTCCCATTTTATAAAGTTATGGCATATGACAAGCATACAGTGGGTATGGAAAATATTCAGACCTCTTTAAATTTTTCACTCTTTGTTTCATTGCAGCCATTTGGTAAATTCTAAAAAGTTCATTTTTTTCTCTTTAATGTACGCTCTGCACCCTATCTTGGCTGGAAAAAAAAAAGAAAGTACGGTAGTAATTTTTGCAAATTTATAAAAAACGAAAAACTAAAATATAACGTGGTCATAGGTATTCAGACCATTTGCTAAGTATTGAGTAGAAGCACCCTTTTGAGCTAGTACAGCCATGAGTGTTCTTGGGAATGATGCTACAAGTTTTTCACACCTGGATTTGGGGATCCTCTGCCATTCTTCCTTGCAGATCCTCTCCAGTTCCATAAGGTTGGATGGTGAACGTTGGTGGACAGCCATTTTCTGGTCTCTCCAGAGATGCTCTATTGGGTTTAGGTCAGGGCTCTGGCTGGACCAGTCAAGAATAGTCACAGAGTTGTTCTGAAGCCACTCCTTTGTTATTTTAGCTGTGTGCTTAGGGTCATTGTCTTGTTGGAAGGTGAACCTTCGGCCAAGTCTGAGGTCCAGAGCACTCTGGAAGAGGTTTCCATCCAGGATATCTCTGTACTTTTCCACATTCATGTTTCCTTCAATGACAACCAGTCGTCCTGTACCTGCAACTGAAAAACACCCCCATAGCATGATGCTGCCACCACCATGTTCTGGTTTTCTCCATACATACCACTTAGAATTATCACCAAAAAGGTCTATCTTCGTCTCATCAGACCACAGAATCTTATTCCTCATAGTCTGGGAGTCCTTCATGTGTTTTTTAGCAAACTGTATGCAGGCTTTCATATGTCTTGCACTGAGGAGAGGCTTCCATTTGGCCACTCTGCCATAAAGGCCCGACTGGTGGAGGGCTGCAGTGATAGTTGACTTTGTGGAACTTTCTCCTATCTCCCTACTGCATCTCTGGAGCTGAGCCACAGTGATCTTGGGGTTCTTCTTTACCTCTCCCACCAAGGCTCTTCTCCCACGATTGCTCAGTTTGGCTGGACGGCCAGGTCTAGGAAGACTTCTGGTAGTCCCAAACTTCTTCCATTTAAGGATCATGGAGGTCACTGTGCTCTTAGGAACCTTGAGTACTGCAGAAATTCTGTAGTAACCTTGGCCAGATTTGTGCCTTGCCAACATTCTGTCTCTGAGCTCCTTGGCCAGTTCCTTTGACCTCATGATTCTCATTTGGTCTGACATGCACTGTGAGGTCTTATATAGACAGGTGTGTGCCTTTCCAAATCAAGTCCTATCAGTTTAATTAAACACAGCTGGACTCCAATGAAGGAGTAGAACCATCTCAAGGAGGATCACAAAGAAATGGACAGCATGTGACTTAAATATGAGTGTCCGAGCAAAGGGTCTGAATGCTTATGACCATGTGATATTTTAGTTTTTCTCTTTTATTAAATTTGCAAAAATTTCTACATGTCTGGTTTTTTCAGTCAAGATGGGGTGAGAGTGTGCATTAAAGAGAAAAAAAATGAACTTTTTTGAAATTACCAAATGGCTGCAATGAGACAAAGAGTGAAAAATGTAAGAGTCTGAATACTTTCCGTACCCAGTGTATGTCATGCCATACCATTATAACCGGTCATGGTCTGCCTTCTTAATACAACCCGCCAATCTAAAAGACCAAATAAATATGTTAGGGACAATAGTCATGCAACTGGTTTTGTTTTTTTGTTTTTTACACTTGATTGGATTCTAACAAAATAAATATGTAAATGTAAGTAAAATCCTATAAGGGGAATTTAGATCTGCATGTCCTAATGCACCTACCTTTTTATGTTGTATATATTGGCATGTAACTGTGGCTTGTACAGTTCTTTATGGAGTTCTGTATTAGTCCGATAGAGGGCATCTGGTGGAGCTGCTGGGATTCTCTTTTATGGAGAATCTGTATAACAAACTTTTTGGTGCTGTGTAGATATCCATAACCCCACTATACTCCATTATAATGCAATTACACCAAATTAGGAATCTGTGCGATGTGGATCCTAAATATGATCAGATGCATGAGACGTATTCTGGAAAACTTTCTAAAGCTTTGCTCCAAATGCATCTGTATACTGTTAAAACATAAAAAATGATAAAGGTGAAACATGTCATGTCCTCTCTTATTATAATTTATTATTATAGCGCCATTTATTCCATGGCGCTTTACATGTGGAAAGGAGTATACATAGTAAAAAACAAGTACAATAATCATTAACAAAGCAAGTTGCCGACTGGCACATGAGGAGAGAGGACCCTGCCCACGAGGGCTCACAATCTACAAGGGATGGGTGAGGATACAGTAGGTGAGGGTAGAGCTGGTTGATCGGTGGTTACTGCAGGTTGTAGGCTTGTTGCAAGAGGTATGTCTTCAGGTTCCTTTTGAAGGTTTCTCACTTACATCTGTTTGGCGTTTGTGACTTCATTAAGAAAAGATATAAGACCCCATGTGATGTAATTGAATTTTTTTCATGTCCACGTGTTTGGAAACTCAGGTCTACAATTTATTCCCAAGTTTCAGTGATTAGCACTAATAACCTTTTAAAATCTGCCAGCATTGCCACTGTCAGTATCTCCCAGACACACAAACATCTCTCCCTCCTTTTCCTGAGAAGGAATGCAAAGTTTTTCAGCTATGACAACTGCATGGCCGTGCCAAAACTAGAAGGCCAAAGCTAACGAGTTCCTGGGTTCAGGCCCAAATTAAAATAGCAATCTGGACATTTATCAAAGAGGATGATTGTTGGCCTGGACATGCCGGAGAATGTTTTGAGCATTCTACAAACTAGGGGTTGTGTACAGACATACACAGGCCACAGTGTGAAGAGTCTCTGTGCCCAGCCAAATCCTTGAAGTGATGATTTCTCAGAAGTGAAGGAAAAAGTGGCTTTTTAATCAAATCCGCTTGTAGTAAGGTGAAAGTGTCACGGCTCAATAGGGTGTACCTGGTCATCACCCACAGTACTCTACTTACAACACATTATGTTAGAGTGTTAAAAATAAGTTAAAGGGTTTGGTTTCATTTGGGGACTTTTTTTTTAACTTAAATACATGTATTTTGGATTAAAAATAATTATTGCTATTGGGTTACCTTACAAATTTTGCATAGTTTTACTTTAAAAAGTTTTTTTTATTTCACTGCACATTTAAAGGAAATCTGTCAGTGGGATCAACCCTTCTTAGTCGTCTATATGGACATGTAGGTCATAGAATGTTGAATATAATGATACCTTGATATCTGTGATCAGTTGTCCTTTTCCAGAGAAATGCATGTTTTTCTTAATATGTAAAAATCTAAAATTCAAACAAAATGAGCACATACCTTGCAGTAGGAAAATAAATAGCAATAGTGTATGAAACTAGCATAGGGTACTTAGTTAACATTATTTTGATCAAAACAACTTAAAAGCCATCCCACCACATCAAGGTGACCCTATTCGGGACGGTCCTAACCTCTAGTATTAAAATCTTACTGTATGTCAAATGACTTAAATGTGAATAATGGATGAGCAGGACCGAGACCACGAGTATTGGACACCCAGCCATGGGGAGCTATATAAATGTAATGTCCAGCTAAAAGAAAAGGGAGGCCACATCCTTATTTGCACAAACCTAAACCTAAAGCAAAACCAAAAGAGATGAACTGGAATATAACTTGGTATGCATGCAACTTGTAGGTGCTTGTTCACATTATCCACTAAACAAAAAACTAAGATAAAAACAAAATGAGCAAATACCCTGCAGTAAGTAAAAAATAGCAATAGTACATGAAAATAACATAATGTACTTAAATAACATTGTTTTGATTAAGGACACGTACGTAAATGCCATCCCACCATGTCAAGGTGACGCTATGTCACTGGTGTGTCAGAGGCTGCAGACAGTCGCACTGCAACTGGCTGCAGAAGGTCTCAGTGGTTGGCCTTGCAGACTACTGACCACCTCCCCTGGCCTTCATGGTGTCACCTGGATCTGGGTGTTTATAATTTTACAACTTTCTGTTGGGAATTGCCGGTGTTATTTTCTATTTGCACTTCCCTGTTGAGGCTTGGAGCTGCAGCAGTCGGCTAGCGTGCTCTTTGGAGTTTGAAGGACGACAGTGTTTCCCTATGAGTCTACTCAAGCTAAGTTTCCCCTTGTTTTGATCGACAGGTCTGGTCACATGCCCCTCCACCAGCGGTCATTGTATGGACAGAAGTATCTGTGTATAAGGAATGCGGCACTAACAAGAGAGAGTGGCCAATATCTAACCAAGAATCTGTCTGTGAGCTCAGGCTGACGGTCTAAGGGTACCGTCACACATTGAAATTTTCATCGCTGCGACGGCACGATTTGTGACGTCGCAGCGTCGTATAATCATCGCTCCAGCGTCGTAGACTGCGGTCACACGTTGCAATCACAGCGCTGGAGCGATGCCGAAGTCCCCGGGTAACCAGGGTAAACATCGGGTAACTAAGCGCAGGGCCGCGCTTAGTAACCCGATGTTTACCCTGGTTACCAGCGTAAACGTAAAAAAACAAACCGTACATACTCACCCGTCGGTGTCCTTCAGGTCCCTTGCCGTCTGCTTCCTGCTCTGAGTGCAGCCGTACCGCTGCGCTCTGCTCTCACTTTCCGGCCGGCACTCAGAGCAGGAAGCAGACGGCAAGGGACCTGAAGGACACCGACGGGTGAGTATGTACGGTTTGTTTTTTTACGTTTACGCTGGTAACCAGGGTAAACATCGGGTTACTAAGCGCGGCCCTGCGCTTAGTTACCCGATGTTTACCCTGGTTACAAGCGAAGACATCGCTGGATCGCTGTCACACACAACGATCCAGCGATGTCAGCGGGTGATCAAGCGACGAAAGAAAGTTCCAAACGATCTGCTACGACGTACGATTCTCAGCAGGGTGTCTGATCGCAGTAGCGTGTCAGACACAGCGATATCGTAACGATATCGCTAGAACGTCACGAATCGTAACGTCGTAGCGATGGAAATTTCAATGTGTGACGGTACCCTAACAGTAAAGTTTGTAACTCTTTTATGTCTTTGTCTGAGCTCCCCTCAGCTGATTTATGGCCACAAACCACATTAAAGTTGAATGTTTTGAGATCCTACACATATATCCCAGAATATATGGTCAAACTATAATTTAACCAAACCCTTATGCCATATTAGTATATGCTCATGTACATGAGCATATTAAGGATCTGTTTCATGTATCTGGAATATGCCGCACACTGATGAGCATGAGAATTTGCCTCCAGATCTTATTTTGCATGAAAGGGGTCTTACCTGTAGGACTCAAGTAATGACTGACACTTTGCTTTCATACTCACACACAGCTTTGCAGTGAGATCAAGCTAACATAGCACAGCAGAAGTGAATTGTTTCTCATTACAAACATTTGAAGCAACACTTGTCCTCTCATAGTGCTGTCAGCTCTGCTGCAGAGCTGTGCCTGATTATAACTAACACAGTACAGCAGAAGTGAACCTTTTCCCATTGTAAACACATTTGCAGTGATGTCAGCTCTGTTGTATTGCTTTCCCCCCACCACAATGACTACCTGTGAGATGGAGGATGAAGCAATAAGAGATGACTCCTGCAATACAAATGTGTTAGTAAAACAGAAGTGAATTTTGTCTCATTACAGTGTTAGGGTCATGGTTTTACTGCAATAGAGAGATATCACATGGTCCTGAACTAATTAGAAGCACTTCACCATCATATTAAACAGTGCAGGTTTCTGCTAGCAATGCAGATGTTAATATGTTCAGTTGAGAGCTCCTGGAGCTTTCCTACTTTGATGGTCTCAGCTGTTCAGTGTTGGACTCATCTGTCTGCTGTATATACTCCTCTCTGGCAATACAGTATTACCAGTGTTAGTTTCATACTTTTTCGTTCTGGAGTTGAAGGTGTTGGTGGTTTGAGGAGGCTTTTTGAGTGTTGTTCAGAAGACTGTTGCTTGGTGATGTGTCTGTGTGCATATCCTTATCCTCACCTATTTGGTTTTTCCTTCCTTTAATTCTTCTGTTGCTTGTGAGTGCATATTTGTATGATTGGTATTTTCATTTATCCCTATACGTCTTCCCTTGTTAGTCTGGTTTGTGTATTGTTATACACTACAACTCCCCAATTCCCTGGGTAGGGGAGGGGACAGATAAGGGAAGATGTAGGAGCTCAGAAAGGCATGTGGCCCCGGCGACTTCACCATCAGAAATAATCTGGAGAATAGGGATAGCTAGGGTGTCCCTAGATTTAAGGATAGGAAAGGAGCCCCTAGCCCCAGGAGATTCTGCAACAGTGACTACCTCTTGAAGCTCATCAAGAGATTGGCAAGAGTGTGCAAAGCAGTCATCAAAGCAAAAGGTGGCTACTTTGAAGAACCTAGAATATAAGACATAATTTCAGTTGTTTAACACTTTTTTGTCAAGTATATAATTCCACATGTGTTAATTCATACTTTTGATGCCTTCAGTGTGAATGTACAATTTTCATAGTCATGAAAATACAGAAAAATCTTTAAATGAGAAGGTATGTCCAAACTTTTGGTCTGTACTGTACATCCAGTGCCAATTAATGCAGCGAGTCCAGGAGAGTCAGTAAATATTAGTACACACTGTACAAAGACTACTAGCCAGGAACAAGAAGCAGGACTGTGAGGAAATTGCTCCTTGTCACTTTCTACTGTCAACTGCTTATCAAATAGTTTAGTAGGTAGATTTCCCCTTCATGAAGGGCCCAAAAGGAGACACTATTGTCATCTCCATTAATAATGTGAAAATTAAAATGAAGTAATTGGCATATCAATAGGATGACCACCTAAACACCAGCCCCATATGTGGCTACTGTCAATAACTTTCTGATAATGTAATAATAACTTTACAGGATCTCAGGATACCGAGGATTGGCCATGCTGTGAATTTAGCTTTGGTGTGTGACTGTTGAAAAAGTTATGAAATGTACAGAATGCAAGCCTCGTTCAGTGATCCTCACAGCCAGAATTACAGAGCAGCACTCACAGTTTATAAATGAATAGACTGATAGTCTATGCTTTAATACATTCTTACATTTGTATGGTAAGGTATGTAAAGAATGATTAAAGGAGCTCTCTGGCAATATACAAAATAAAGAGTGTAAATGTCATTATAAATAAACTCCTAAATACCTTTTAATTAGCAACTCACAGTTGAGTTTTGTTTAAGGTGATAATCACTATAGTTACATGAGTAGCTGTCATTTTGTTAGACTGACAAAAACCCTTCCTAGAATGATAATAGGACATGTACAAGTGAGCATGTGCAGAAGGAAGCGCCAGTGCTGTGACCTGGAGATAACCTATACCACCTACTGTCACAGTCACAGCAGCGGAGCTTCCTACTGCACATGCTCACAGGCTCCTGTCCTGTTCTCTGACAGATGTCTGGCAGTGCTACAAGGTAATGGCCATTTCAATGTACCAACCTAGCCCAAAGAAACTTGATTTGCTAATAAGTTATTTGGGAATGTATTCATAATGAGATTATCTTTCTTTCTTTTTCTATTTTTGGGGTTGTCTATTAAAGATAATGTCTGTAGATATACCCTTCTAAGGCATATCAACATCATAGAAAGAGGTCTCTTACTCAGAAACACCCTATTTCAGCCATTGTGGAGATGCCCTAAATGACATCAGCTCACACACTATCCAGTCCAACCAATCCAAGACCTTAAATGCAATCTGTCAACAGAGTTCACAAGTTTATTTGTCAGAATATTTGAGATTTCGTAATGATGACAGAATATCCAAATTCTTGACATCCAAAGACATCACCACCACAAAAAGGGTCGGCATGTTAAATGTCTGCTTTCCTTTTTCTGGTGGCAACATGAGTGCGATAATTGACTCCAAAAGGAGACTACCTATGTGTTCTAAAAATAGGGATGGATTTACCTGGTTAATAATGGCATGAAACAATGATTTTAGTTTTGGCTGGGAACGATACCACAGTATAGAGTCTGTCAGACAATAACATGTACCATGTATAGTGTCTTGATCAGTACCTCAGCATAAGGGCTTGTTGAGATAAACATATAAATTGGTCCATGTAAAGGAAGCAGTATGTTAGCAGACCAGCTGTGAAGGAAGACAAGGGTCAGGCAGGCTGGGGCAGTAAGTTGGCGGCTAGTGAGAGCTACCTTACACTGTTTCACAAGATTGCATCGGCCACAACGAAATACATTAGCCCCTGGGGCCCTAGAATGCAGTTTGGGTGCAGTGGTCACAGCGAAACATTTTGACCCGTGTGGCCATATGCCCAGAAGATGGAGTTATCCAGGTTCTCCTGCTGTTCATCTATAATGTTCACCACAAGTATTGTGCAGCAGTCCAGAACCAATAAGAATGTGCCTCTGTATATTTTGCCGAAGAAAACAGGAAGCTTATTTCCTGCTACCCTATGTACATTACTTTTATCGTCAGTAAAAAGGTCTTTATTTTTACAAACTTGTCTGGTTTCATCATCATGGGTTTAAAGGGGTCCGGCGCCACAGAAATTGTGGCAGAGCTGAACCTAAAGGTTGCCACGGCATTAATACAACCACACACACCCAGTCATGACTCCTGTTTTCATGTAGCATGCCAGGATGTGGAAGTCCAGTACCTCGCCAACGGTTACCATCCCACGCCTCGTTATACATGTGCTGTCCGTGTGCGCAACAGTCGGCACACAGAGCACATGGCCCCATCATAGCCAGTGCATGTAACCAAGTTTCCAATTGAACTGATGGAAAAAATCGGAGCATGCTCTACTTTGGTCTGTTTCATGCACCAGAATAATACATACAATGTAAAGGCAGCTCAGGCACCCATCGACAATGCAGACAATTGCACTGAGCTGTACACAGAGCATCACACAAAGCTAGTCATGTTCATTATTTGCAGACATGGCTGACCCGGTTTACTATTGTTATACTTTGTAATGGTTAAATGATCAACCGCTAGCCAACAAGAGCAGTGTGTCGGTCACACTAGCCATCGCACAGCCATGCACCTTTGAGGGCTGGGTATACTCTTCACATGCCTCCCGGTCTTCGCAGGGGGGGAAACTTTAGCAGAACCCTTCCCAGGCGGCAGGGAGCATGGAGGCAGGTGACCGGACACAAACAGCAGACAGGGCAAACACACCAGAACCAGTAAACCGCATTGCAAAGCATGAACTAAGGTGAACAATGATAAACCAACCACAGGCACCAAAGCATGGACCTCCTCAGAAGCACAGCAACACTGACCTTAACCACCCACCAGAACTGAGAATGATCAGCAACAAAAGGAAGAAATGGCAGGTTTAAATCTGCCTCCCAGCAGTCACCTGACCACGCTGGGACAACGCTCAATCCCCACCCCCAGACCACAGAGACACTGGAGGAGGGGAAAGAAAACTGGAGGGAACATCCCACCATCTGACTGCCCTAGCAGGTATGGCATCCCACACCGGCTAGCAGCAGGTAACTCCGCGTCCCGGAGTCCCAGCATAGCATAATCGCTCGGAGCAGCGGCATCCCACCTCCCAGCGATGCTAGGAGTCTATCTCTTAGAATGTGACATCCGGACTGAGCAAGTTCCCCTGCAAGCTCCGCCCCCTGGAGATGACACTTCTCCCCTCATGGCCAGTGAAGGGTGGCAGGTGACTGGCCAGAAAGCCGGAGCCCTCCCAGAAGCGCGAGGGGCCCGCTCAGGTACGAAGCTACCATTCCTGACACCTATATGGCCTTTAGAAAGCGGCCTAAAATTTACTATCTTCCTGGCTAAATAGCAGTGTGGATAGTAGCATGCAGGTGTCCAGTAGTTCTTTTTACTGGTAAAAGCAAATGGATATCTAAACAAAGACTAATGTAATTTTATGACTTCTTTTCTATGAAGCATAAATGGAGTTTATACACCCCTATATAGTTAGAAGGCAGAATATGCTCTTGTTCCCTTACATGCGCTTATGCACTCAGTATACAGTGTTTCTATAAAACAGCTGTCGTCCGTAAGGGTGCATTTTTTATTAGTATTACAGACTCAGACCTACATTGCAGACACAAAACAGAGGAGGTCAATGCATATTTAACACTTTGACATATGAAAACCTTTTAATTGAATTTATGGTAAGTTAGCAGAAAATGGAAGACTTAACTTGTTGCGTAAAGTTTTATGTTATGGAGACCTTTGGCTGTGCCAAGTTGGCTAAAATAAATCCTTACTCACACATATATTTCCATTTCTTCTTCAAATATACTTACTTTCAATAACTGTACTTTACTCAAGCACATCTTTATGATGTTGTAGACGAATTTGGTGTTAGATCTCTGGGGTAAAACACAGAGGGAACCATTGTGTGCCTGCATAATGCCATTCAGCTGGAAAAATAAAATGTACATTTAATGCCAACCTTCACTTTAGGGCCACTAAAATTAGGGGAGTGCATTTTGGGCATTTTGTAATATTATCATTGTCCCCTTTGCAAGCCAAATCCCTTCTTAAATTAGCATCATATTAACATTTTATTTGGGAATTGCTTGGTCATAAATCTGAGATATTATACATAAAGCAAGTCCATACTGAATGGATGGCAATCTAAGGTTAATAATACTGCAGACTGGTTTGAAAAGTTGTTTATTAGATCTGATGATCCTTTTCCAAGGAATGGTCCTCTCTATTGATTGGGAAGGAAACTGCGCCATGACTAATGGGAAGTGTCATTGATGCCTGTTGCCTGTGGCTGCAAGAGATATTCTTAATTGCAATGTCTGGCATAAATGTTTCTATGACGCTTATATTTTTCAGTTGTGCCATTAATAATGATAATTTTTCAACAGCAAAACTGATGAAGATTCAGGATAAGTTATTTATTTTTTTATTTATTACTGATCTTTTTATTTATTTACACTGACCAGTTAACAGAAACTAAGCTAGACTTTTATTAATGTATATCATGCTCCTGATCAGCACCTATTCTGCCACCTAGGCTACTTTCACACAATGGAGAAGATGGAGAAAATGTTTTCTCCATCTTCTCCTAATTTGAAAGAATCAGATTGCACTGTGCTAATACTGTGATCAAACTCAGATCAGAGTGTCATAATCGACTTGATTCTCTTGAATGAAAGACTCAACGGTCATGTGCATCTGCCCTTAGTGTTGGCAATAAATGGATGCTTTAGTCCTACCCAGAATTACCCATTTGTAAAAACTCCACATCTTATTGACCTGAGAATTTGTTCTAGAAAAATCAGGGCAGTCCCAGATAGTTGGCAAACATATAACCAATTAGACTGAGGCAATACTTAAAATCTGTAAAAACAAGAGTCCATAAAGGCACAAACGTCTGCTTCTGTTCACAGAAACTGTAATAAAACATGCATTATACAATTTAGGAGGCAAACTGAATGACCACATGATGTTTTTCTTCATTAAAAAATCCATCAAAAGATAAATAAAAGTATTTTCTAGGAGATATAGACTCACGTGTTTTTGACATGTGTAGCACTCTTAGTTCTTTATGTTCTAATAATACCTATACTTACTATGACTATTACTTGGAGGATGAAGGATAGCTTTAAAAAAAATGACCCTCTAAAATTAATAATAAAACCTTTAATTGTTTAAAAATATAAACCAAATTAGAAATTACTAGATCGTGTGATATGTCTTAGATAAACACTACAAAAGTATTACCACAGAAAAGCAAATAACAAAATTATGCCCTAATATATAAATGTACGTACTATATCTCTCCCTAGATAGCCCTAGAGTACAGCCCTACCTATCCGCGAAGGTTGACACCCTACAATCAACGCAAATGGCGCCCCCGCTCAGCGACGGCTGACCCTATCAGGTCCTATTACTTGCTAACAGTAATTGATACTATTCAAGGAGGATAATAAAGAAGCCTAGAAACTCAATCCAATTTTTAATCGATTAATAAATTTTAGATTTTAGAGGATTCATTTTTTGTAAGCTGTTAGTTACGGCTCCTTATATTTTTGTGAGCGCTCCTTGAGGATGAAGGATAAAAAGAGAGAAGCAATTGGTAAAACAAAAGTAAGAAAAATACTGTTGGAATTCCTGTTTCTCTTCCAGATCATCTACCCTATACTGAGTTTAAGGCGAATGAGTGTTGCATTACCCTGTTTCAGAGTGTAGATGTACGGCTGATAAGTGCTAAGTTTTAGATCTGCACAGGCTTTCAGTACAATTGATCAAAAACTTTTGCAGGACCTGATCCAGTATCCACATTGGTATTTTGTGGCAATCACACCTGAGTTCTGCAAACTGACTCTGTGAGCACTCAAATGCCAGCATGTTGGGCACCCCTGGCATTTACAAGGTCCACGCAATGTCATGTTGTTGCTTGAGTCCAGGGAACACTTCATAGAACATCGCAGAAGGCTTTTAAACTTCAATGGTGCCAAAGATACCATTATTTGAGTGACCACCAAGGAAGTTCACAAGTCTCTTGTCCAGTGTCCATGACAGTAATCCATTTGCAGTGGGACCGGGGTCCTGCGATCTCCCTATTTGGGCACACACACAGCGGTATCCTTGTGTTATGATAGTGTAGCAACTCACTCTGGAAAATAGGCAACACATTAAAAACTGCAACTGACCCTTCTGGTTCCTGTACAGACTACAGATCTTGACCCCGCAGTCCCTAGTGGTTCCTGAGCTGAGGTATCCCTAACCACAGGCTTGACTAAATAATGACAACTCTGACCTATGCTGCCTGAAAGAACGTCGAGCGCTTCACGTTCCTCCTAAAGAACCGGAGGGCAAAGCAGAGTGCGAATTACCTACTGAAGTGAAAGTGTGCTGAAATAGAAAAAGATCCCAAAGTGAGTAAAGCAAACCACAAAATCGAAAATTAAGGATCAAGTATGTATTGTTAGAGAATATGCATCCTACTTCCTCAAAATAATATAGGTACAAGGTAAAGCACATAAACAGGAGAAAGATAAAACCTAGCTGGTGTTTCACTGACTTGCTTAAATTACAGCAGTATGGCTGGACATCCAAATGAAACTATCACCAGCAGGAAATACCAGCAAGGGAAAGTGTATACAGCTGCACCCAAAATGTGATAGAGCAGGTAAATGAGTAAATGAAAACAGCTGTTATCCTAAAAAGACTGAAGAAAGGAATGGATAGCAGAAATTAAACACTTGGAGAGAAGGCGTATCTGCTGTGGCTCAGCGGACAGAATGGCCGACCACAAAGCACAGGCTTAAGTGTTCGAAATCATATGCATGACACCTTAGCACCGTTAGCGTTTACAATTCTTTGATTTTTTTGTTCGTTTCTAGTTTCCAGTCTCAAAATGTAAGCAAATGCTCAATTCAAGGAGAGCAAACAGAGATATTGAAAATAACATCATTTAAAATAGTGTTTAGACAGTTGAAGTATTGTTTATATTTTCTACAACCACAAGTGTTTCCATGTACAAGAGAAAGTGGGGTATAACAGGTGAAGCTATTTGGATGCCATTAACAAAATGGATTTTATTTTTGTGAGACGGTGAAGAAAAAAATGTCAACCCTTCATCAATGCATTTATCTATGAGTTTCTCCAGCATTGCTGATTTCAAGAGTTAGGAGAATTGATTAAGAACTTCTGGGATTCTGACAGTAACGGAAAAATCTTAATGCTTTCAGCTTTACCTACTATGCTCTTTACCATTCACTGAGTGTACAGATATTTTCTTCTTTTACTCACGCCATTTATCATCTGATTTCCAGCCTTTCAGATCAGCGTCTGTTATGTGTGCAGCTTATTATGCACTCTGAAAGTTTATCAAACAGTGCTCACTTATCAATAAAACATGCAGATTACTGAATTGTTTTTTCCTTGGCTTGGCAGAACTATGATTAAAATCAGTCTGCCTCAGACAACTCTCCGGTCTGCAGAGCGCCAGGCAAAAATATCGTAAATCAAAGACTGAACTGCTGACGTGCAGAAAATTGATTATTGATGGATTAGGATATTTGATTTGTTAATGGATTTTCATTATTGTTATTCTAATTGTGATGATAAGTCATATATAAAGAATGCATTCATTAGAACCTTGCATGGTGTTAGTAAAAGCATAGTTACATAGGTTGAATAGGTCCATCAAGTTGAACCTTTGTCCACCAATTGTACATTTTGTCTCTAATTTAACTATAACCCATAATATTATCTGTACTGAGGAAATCATCCAGCCCTTTTTTAAAAGCTGTTATAGTGTCTGCCATTACTACCTCTAGTAGCTCTAACTGTAAAGAACTCTTTCCTATTTAGCTGGCAGAATTGCTTTTCTTCTCCCCTTAATGAGAGTTGAAATGGTTTTAGCATTTACTACAGACAACTAAAGGCTTTAGATAACTTAATACAAGAATAAATTAGGACAGGTTAAGGCAACAAACATCATTAGGCCTTGTAATGCAAATGACAATTCTTTGTGCACATATTGGACTAAGGGTACCGTCACACATTGAAATTTTCATCGCTGCGACGGCACGATTCGTGACGTCGCAGCGTCGTATAATCATCGCTCCAGCGTCGTAGACTGCGGTCACACGTTGCAATCACGGCGCTGGAGCGATGCCGAAGTCCCCGGGTAACCAGGGTAAACATCGGGTAACTAAGCGCAGGGCCGCGCTTAGTAACCCGATGTTTACCCTGGTTACCAGCGTAAACGTAAAAAAACAAACCGTACATACTCACCCGTCGGTGTCCTTCAGGTCCCTTGCCGTCTGCTTCCTGCTCTGAGTGCAGCCGTACAGTGAGAGCAGATCGCAGCACCGCTGTGATCTGCTCTCACTTTCCGGCCGGCACTCAGAGCAGGAAGCAGACGGCAAGGGACCTGAAGGACACCGACGGGTGAGTATGTACGGTTTGTTTTTTTACGTTTACGCTTGTAACCAGGGTAAACATCGGGTTACTAAGCGCGGCCCTGCGCTTAGTTACCCGATGTTTACCCTGGTTACAAGCGAAGACATCGCTGGATCGCTGTCACACACAACGATCCAGCGATGTCAGCGGGTGATCAAGCGACGAAAGAAAGTTCCAAACGATCTGCTACGACGTACGATTCTCAGCAGGGTGTCTGATCGCAGTAGCGTGTCAGACACAGCGATATCGTAACGATATCGCTAGAACGTCACGAATCGTAACGTCGTAGCGATGGAAATTTCAATGTGTGACGGTACCCTAAGACCCTTGTTATATAATCTTAAACTTTATTTAAGGGGGTTCATCTGTAAAGCATCATACTCTACAATAGAAGCAGTGCTTACTTGTTAACACCCTCACCTGGACCTGCTTCCGCGATGTCTACTTCTGTTACCAAGTGGCACTATATTCACTCTGTTGGTGGAACTGGTGATGAAAGAGACATCATGGCTAATATCACTGGTTGCTACAGACCAGGGTCATAAGGATGCGGTTGAAGCGGTTGCCGTTGACACCAGACCCGGTCATGGACCCGCCGACGCCAGCAGAAACTTCAACTGGATGTGCGTCATTGAACGCATAGACACATTGGGTCCGTGCACCACAATGGTCAATCAGCGGCCAGTAGCTGACGTCAGTGTGCACACCGAAGTCAACTGCTGGCTTCACAAGAGGATGCACGTGGTGGGGGCGCGATGGGAGGAGTATTTATTATTTTTTAAATCAGTGGCCATATTAGTATGTGGATGACTATTGGGTGCATTATATGGTACTTTATGGAGACCATGGGGATGCATTATACTCTATAGTATGACTATGGGCTGCATTATACTTTATGGAGGACTATTGGGTGCATTATACTTTATGGATGATTATGGGCTGTGAATTATACTTTATGCATGACTATGGGGGTGCATTATACTTTATGGATGACTATGGAGTGCATTATACTTTATGGAGGACTATGGGGGTGCATTATAGTTTATGGATGACTTTGGAGGTGCATTATACTTTATGGATGACTATGGGGTGCATTATACTTTATGGATGACAATGGAGGTGGATTATGATGTTCGTCCTTTGTAGTCGAAGATGACTTTGACTTCAGAGTTAGAAGAGAATTAGTAGTTATGGGTCCGGAGGTGGCTGATGAGTCCAATCCGGGCCCTGAAGGTTCGCCCACATACTTGACATAAGGAAGCCGATGTGGTCAATACACCAGATTCTACTTGTGCCTTGCGGACAGCGTGCTTTTTGCATCAAAGATTTTCCTATCTTAAGCTGCACGTGCTCCTGAGGTGATTCTGCCCCGCCAACCTGGACAATCCAGGGCAAGCTCTTCCCATTCATTGGTGTTGACTTCAGTTTTTGAGAGACACCTTAGGGCAGCCTTTAAAGCGTTTCTTCTGCCCCCTCTACTGCTTGCTTTCCTTGGCACTGTTCTCCGTACAGCAGTTGTTTCGGTAGTCTGCTGTCAGGCATTCTGACCATGTGTCCAGCCAATCTGGCTTGGACTTTTAGTAGGAGAGTGTAAACGCTGCAGAACCCAGTTTGTTCCAGAATTGCCGTGTCCGGGACATTGTCTTACCACCTGATGTGGAGGAGTCTGCAGAGGCAACTCATGTGAAAATGATTAAGCTGTTTAGCATGTCGGCTGTAGACTGTCCAGGTCTCGCTAGCATAGAGAAGTGAGGTGAGGACCACTACGCAATAGACCCTCAGCTTGGTGGTAAGGCTGATTCCCCTTCATTCCCAGATGTTCTTACGCAGTCTCCCGAAGGCGGCACTGGCTTTGGCAATTCTGTTATTAACCTCAGCGTTTATGGTTACTTCACGGGAAAGTGTGCTGCCTAAGTAGGTGAAGTTATCGACTGCTTTGAGGTTTTGCTCCTTCACCGTGATACGTGGCTGTTGTGAATTAGACTTTTTGGCTCCCTCTTGTGGTCACTAGTGATATGACTCTGGGATTGTCTTTCTTCAGTTTGGCACTCACCTGGGTCGTTAGTCCAGGGGTGTCGCTATATAAACTTCCTGGATCCTTAGTCCAGTGCCTGGCATCGTTGTAATCAGATCCTTCTGTTGCTCCTGTCTGCTGGTCCTGGTTCTTGCAAAATTAAGCTAAGTCTTGCTTCTTTGTTTTTTGGGTTATTTGCTTTGCTTCTATTTTTGTCCAGCTTGTACTAAATGTGAGTTCTGACCTTGCTGGAAGCTCTAGGGGGCTGGTGTTCTCCCCCCGGCCGTTAGTCGGTTCGGGGGTTCTTGAATATCCAGCGTGGATATTTTAATAGGGTTTTTGCTGACCATATAAGTCATCTTACTATATTCTGCTATTAGCTAGTGGGCCTCTCTTTGCTAAATACCTAGCTCATTCTTATGTTTGTCTTTTCCTCTTACCTCACCGTTATTATTTGTTGGGGGCTTGTATCCAACTTTTGGGGTCTTTTCTCTAGAGGCAAGAAAGGTCTTTCTTTTCCCTTCTAGGGTTAGTTAGTTCTCCGGCTGGCGCGAGACGTCTAGAACCAACGTAGGCACGTTCCCCGGCTACTGCTATTTGTGGTGCTAGGATTAGATATATGGTCAGCCCAGTTACCACTGCCCTATGAGCTGGTTTTTTGTGTTTGCAGACTTGGTATTTATTCCTGAGACCCTCTGCCATTGGGGTCATAACAGTATGCCAGGCCGACATTGAATGTTTAATGCATTGCAGAAGTGGGATAATAAGAAAGGAAATTCTGAGTTTTTGTTTTTTTTTCCTCTCTTCCTCCCCTTTACCTCTGAGTGGCTTGAGCTTGCTGCAGACATGAATGTCCAGACCTTGATTACAAGTGTGGACCAGCTTGCTGCTCGTGTGCAAAGCATACAAGATTTTGTTACCAGTAGTTCTATGTCTGAACCTAAAATACCTATTCCTGAACTGTTTTCTGGAGACCGATTTAAGTTTAGGAATTTCAGGGATAATTGTAAATTGTTTCTATCTCTGAGACCCCGTTCATCTGGAGACTCAGCTCAGCAAGTTAAAATTGTTATCTCTTTTTTACGGGGCGACCCTCAGGATTGGGCTTTCTCGCTAGCGCCAGGAGATCCGGCATTGGCAAATATTGATGCGTTTTTTCTGGCGCTCGGATTGCTTTACGAGGAACCCAATCTTGAGGTTCAGGCAGAAAAAGCCTTGCTGGCTATTTCTCAGGGCCAGGATGAAGTTGAAGTGTATTGCCAAAAATTTCGGAAATGGTCCGTGCTTACTCAGTGGAATGAGTGTGCTCTGGCCGCAAATTTCAGAAATGGCCTTTCTGAAGCCATTAAGAATGTGATGGTGGGTTTCTCCATTCCTACAAGTCTGAATGATTCCATGGCGCTGGCTATTCAAATTGACCGGCGTTTGCGGGAGCGCAAAACCGCTAATCCACTGGTAGTGTTGTCTAAACAAGCACCTGATTTGATGCAATGTGATAGAATTCAGACCAGAAATGAGCGGAAAAATCATAGACGTCAGAATGGGTTGTGTTTTTACTGTGGAGATTCTACACATGTTATATCAGCATGCTCTAAACGCCTAATAAGGGTTGTTAGTCCTGTCGCCATTGGTAATTTGCAACCTAAATTTATTTTGTCTGTGACTTTAATTTGCTCATTGTCCTCTTACCCTGTTATGGCGTTTGTGGATTCAGGTGCTGCCCTGAGTCTTATGGATCTGTCATTTGCCAAGCGCTGTGGTTTTGTTCTTGAGCCGTTGGTTAATCCTATCCCTCTGAGGGGTATTGATGCTACGCCATTGGCGGAAAATAAACCGCAGTTTTGGACACAGGTAACCATGTGCATGACTCCTGAACATCGGGAGGTGATTCGTTTTCTTGTTCTGCATAAAATGCATGATTTGGTCGTTTTGGGTTTGCCATGGTTACAGACTCATAATCCAGTCTTGGATTGGAAGGCAATGTCTGTGTCAAGTTGGGGCTGTCAGGGTATTCATGGTGATTCCCCGCCGGTGTCTATTGCTTCCTCTACTCCTTCGGAAGTTCCTGAGTATTTGTCTGATTATCAGGATGTGTTCAGCGAGTCCAGGTCCAGTGATCTGCCTCCTCATAGGGACTGTGACTGTGCCATAGATTTGATTCCAGGTAGCAAATTTCCTAAGGGAAGACTGTTTCATTTGTCTGTACCTGAGCATGCCGCAATGCGTTCGTATATCAAGGAATCTCTGGAGAAGGGGCATATCCGTCCTTCCTCTTCCCCTCTTGGTGCGGGATTCTTTTTTGTGGCCAAGAAGGACGGATCTTTGAGACCTTGTATTGACTATCGGCTTTTGAATAAAATCACTGTTAAATTTCAGTATCCTTTGCCTCTGTTGTCAGACTTGTTTGCCCGAATTAAAGGTGCCAAGTGGTTCACCAAGATAGATCTTCGTGGTGCGTACAACCTTGTGCGCATTAAGCGAGGAGATGAATGGAAAACCGCATTTAATACGCCCGAAGGTCATTTTGAGTACTTGGTGATGCCTTTTGGGCTCTCTAATGCTCCTTCAGTGTTTCAGTCCTTTATGCATGATATTTTCCGGAAGTATCTGGATAAATTTATGATCGTTTATCTGGATGATATTCTGGTTTTTTCTGATGACTGGGACTCGCATGTAGAGCAGGTCAGGATGATGTTTCAGGTTTTGCGTGAGAATGCTTTATTTGTTAAGGGCTCAAAGTGTCTCTTTGGAGTACAGAAGGTTCCCTTTTTGGGGTTTATTTTTTCCTCTTCTGCGGTGGAGATGGACCCAGTCAAGGTCCGAGCTATTCATGATTGGACTCAGTTAAGAGTCTTCAGAAGTTCTTGGGTTTTGCTAACTTCTACCGTCGTTTTATTGCTAATTTTTCTAGCATTGTTAAACCTTTGACGGATATGACCAAGAAAGGTTCTGATGTTGCTAACTGGGCTCCTGCAGCCGTGGAGGCTTTCCAGCAGTTGAAGCGCCGGTTTACTTCGGCGCCTGTTTTGTGCCAGCCTGATGTCTCACTTCCCTTTCAGGTTGAAGTGGATGCTTCTGAGATTGGGGCAGGGGCCGTTTTGTCGCAGAGAGGCCCTGGTTGCTCTGTGATGAGACCTTGTGCCTTTTTCTCGAGGAAGTTTTCGCCTGCTGAGCGGAATTATGATGTTGGCAATCGGGAGTTGTTGGCCATGAAGTGGGCATTTGAGGAGTGGCGTCATTGGCTCGAGGGTGCTAAGCATCGTGTGGTGGTCTTGACTGATCACAAAAATTTGATGTATCTCGAGTCTGCTAAACGCCTGAATCCTAGACAGGCCCGCTGGTCATTGTTTTTCTCCCGTTTTGACTTTGTGGTCTCGTATTTACCAGGTTCAAAGAATGTGAAGGCTGATGCTCTTTCAAGGAGCTTTGTGCCTGACTCTCTGGGAGTCGCAGAACCGGTTGGTATTCTTAAAGAGGGAGTTATCTTGTCAGCCATTTCTCCGGATTTGCGACGTGTGTTGCAGAGATTTCAGGCTGGTAGACCTGACTCTTGTCCACCTGACAGACTGTTTGTTCCTGATAAGTGGACCAGCAGAGTCATTTCCGAGGTTCATTCCTCGGTGTTGGCAGGGCATCCGGGAATTTTTGGCACCAGAGATCTGGTGGCTAGGTCCTTTTGGTGGCCTTCCTTGTCACGGGATGTGCGGTCGTTTGTGCAGTCCTGTGGGACTTGTGCTCGAGCTAAGCCTTGCTGTTCTCGTGCCAGCGGGTTGCTCTTGCCCTTGCCTGTCCCGAAGAGGCCTTGGACACACATTTCCATGGATTTCATTTCAGATCTCCCGGTGTCTCAGGGCATGTCTGTCATCTGGGTGGTATGTGATCGCTTTTCTAAGATGGTCCATTTGGTGCCTTTGCCTAAGCTGCCTTCCTCTTCCGATCTGGTTCCTGTGTTCTTTCAGAATGTGGTTCGTTTACACGGCATTCCTGAGAATATTGTGTCTGACAGAGGATCCCAGTTTGTTTCCAGGTTCTGGCGATCCTTTTGTGCTAGGATGGGCATTGAGTTGTCGTTTTCGTCTGCCTTTCATCCTCAGACTAATGGACAAACGGAGCGAACTAATCAGACTCTGGAGGCTTATTTGAGGTGTTTTGTTTCTGCGGATCAGGATGATTGGGTGACCTTCTTGCCGTTGGCTGAGTTTGCCCTTAATAATCGGGCTAGTTCCGCTACATTGGTTTCGCCATTTTTCTGCAACTCTGGTTTCCATCCTCGTTTTTCCTCGGGACATGTGGAGCCTTCTGACTGTCCTGGGGTAGATTCTGTGGTGGATAGGTTGCAGCAGATCTGGAATCATGTGGTGGACAACTTAAAGTTGTCACAAGAGAAGGCTCAGCGTTTTGCCAACCGCCGCCGCGGTGTGGGTCCCCGACTTCGTGTTGGGGATTTGGTATGGCTGTCTTCTCGATTTGTTCCTATGAAGGTCTCCTCTCCTAAATTTAAGCCTCGCTTCATCGGTCCTTACAAGATATTGGAAATCCTTAATCCTGTGTCCTTTTGCTTGGATCTTCCGGTGTCGTTTGCCATTCACAACGTGTTCCATAGGTCTTTGTTGCGGCGGTACGTTGTACCTGTGGTTCCTTCTGTTGAGCCTCCTGCTCCGGTGTTGGTTGAGGGCGAGTTGGAGTACGTGGTGGAGAAGATCTTGGATTCTCGTCTCTCCAGGCGGAGGCTTCAGTATCTGGTCAAGTGGAAGGGCTATGGTCAGGAGGATAATTCCTGGGTGGTTGCCTCTGATGTGCATGCGGCCGATTTAGTTCGTGCCTTTCACGCTGCTCATCCTGATCGTCCTGGTGGTCTTGGTGAGGGTTCGGTGACCCCTCCTTAAGGGGGGGGTACTGTTGTGAATTAGACTTTTTGGCTCCCTTTTGTGGTCACTAGTGATATGACTCTGGGATTGTCTTTCTTCAGTTTGGCACTCACCTGGGTCGTTAGTCCAGGGGTGTCGCTATATAAACTTCCTGGATCCTTAGTCCAGTGCCTGGCATCGTTGTAATCAGATCCTTCTGTTGCTCCTGTCTGCTGGTCCTGGTTCTTGCAAAATTATGCTAAGTCTTGCTTCTTTGTTTTTTGGGTTATTTGCTTTGCTTCTATTTTTGTCCAGCTTGTACTAAATGTGAGTTCTGACCTTGCTGGAAGCTCTAGGGGGCTGGTGTTCTCCCCCCGGCCGTTAGTCGGTTCGGGGGTTCTTGAATATCCAGCGTGGATATTTTAATAGGGTTTTTGCTGACCATATAAGTCATCTTACTATATTCTGCTATTAGCTAGTGGGCCTCTCTTTGCTAAATACCTAGCTCATTCTTATGTTTGTCTTTTCCTCTTACCTCACCGTTATTATTTGTTGGGGGCTTGTATCCAACTTTTGGGGTCTTTTCTCTGGAGGCAAGAAAGGTCTTTCTTTTCCCTTCTAGGGTTAGTTAGTTCTCCGGCTGGCGCGAGACGTCTAGAACCAACGTAGGCACGTTCCCCGGCTACTGCTATTTGTGGTGCTAGGATTAGATATATGGTCAGCCCAGTTACCACTGCCCTATGAGCTGGTTTTTTGTGTTTGCAGACTTGGTATTTATTCCTGAGACCCTCTGCCATTGGGGTCATAACACGTGGCTCCTTGTATAGTTTTCCTGGAACAGGTTGATACATGACTTCGGTTTTTCTAATGTTGATCTCGAGACCAAAACTGTCGCAAGCTGGCGAAAAACAGTCCATTTCATGCTGCATCTGCTGTTCCATGCTAGCGTTAAGTGCACAGTCATCAGCAAATAATAATTCACAGATAACAATCTCATGCACTTTCGTAACCGCCTTCAGACGTTTTGGGTTGAATAGCTTGCCATTAGTGATGAGCGAATATACTCGTTACTCGAGATTTCCCAAGCACGCTCGGGTGTCCTCCGAGTATTTTTTAGTGCTCAGAGATTTAGTTTTCATCACCTCAGCTGAATGATTTACATCTGTTAGCCAGCTTGATTACATGTGGGGATTCCCTAGCAACCAGGCAACCCCCACATGTACTTATGGTGGCTAACAGATGTATATCATTCAGCTGCGGCGATGAAAACTAAATCTCCGGGCACTAAAAAATACTCGGAGGACACCCGAGCGTGCTCGGGAAATCTCGAGTAACGAGTATATTCGCTCATCACTACTTGCCATCAGTCCTGTACCGAACCTGGATTCCATCTTCACAGTTGTTAAAGGCATCTCCTAACATCGCAGAGAATAGCATACTGAACAGGGTTGGAGCAAGCACACAGCCTTGTTTTACGCCGTTTGTTACTGGGAAAGCCTCAGATTCGTCTCCATCGTTCAGAACCTTCCCCATCATGCCATCATGGAGCTTGCGGACGATTGAGATGAACTTGCTCGGGCAGCCGAATTTTGACATGATCTTCCACAGGCCGTCTCTACTGACTGTGTCAAAAGCCTTGGTCAAATCAACAAAAGTTACATAAAGGTAACGGTGTTGCTCCTGGCACTTTTCCTGAAGTTGATGTGCTGAAAAGACCATATCCACTGTTCCACATTTAACACGGAAACCACACTGACTTTCGGGTAATAGGCCTTGCTCAAGGTGATGTAAAAGGCGGTTGAGCAAGAGACGAGCCACTCCTCAGGGGAAGGAAGTCGCCGAAACGCGCGTCGGGGTGGACTGAAGTGGTGTGCAGGTGTGCTGTGACTCCTGTACTGCGGTATGTACTGACCTTATATACATGACTGTGGTCACATATACCTATGATGGTTGCTCTGCATATTGCTAAACAGGCATTATGTATATTATGAGTAGTCACGTGTACCATATCCGGTCCGTTTTGATATGTGGGGCTTGACAGAGGGGATTCTTTTTCCTGCCATGCTGGAAGCCTGTTTTATATTTTGTATCTTTAAATAAAGCTTTTGTATTGTTGTAGAAATTGGGACTTTTTCACTGCTTTCTTTTGGTCTTAGTATTATCCAGTAGAATTCTCACATTCCATGTGCCAAGGTTGAGTACCATCATTTTTCTTTTTCTTTATTGTGTGTCGACCGCTGTATGGGAAACCCGCCACCTGAGGTAGGCTGGCCAGGTGAAATGAAGCAGACTATGTTATGTTTGAGGCACCTTTTCTAGCCCCGTCCTCGATTGAGGTGAGCAGAGTGATCCTTAACAGGACCGCTCAAACACCCAGGAGGCTGCCGAACTCCACTGCTGCTTCGATCTAGTGGGGATCGACCATATGGCCTGGGCCGCCTGCATGCAGGTTCGTGACTACAACTTCCAGTGACTCCACACCTGCTGCTTTACCACTCTCCCATCCCCACAGGACTTTAGATACGCAGTGGTTGAAGTCATGACTTGCGTTTGACTTGAATTAAAGTGATGAAGAGTTGTGCAGTCGTCAACCTCACTCTCTCACCCGTACCTATGAAGCCCCAGTGGCAAGAACTGAAAACTGGAGATAGGTCAACGTGCAGTAGATGGCCAGCAGTGTCCTATATGTGCCTCGCTGCGCCCTCTCAGCACTCCACAACGCTGTGCTGGGAATCGCTTGTCTGTCTGTTGAATCTTGGTTTCTTCCGCACAGTGCAAGGGTAGGCAAACCCTTGAAAATCACCGTAGGTCTCAAAGAAACCCAAAAGCTACCCTCACCTGGTTTGGCCCGCCTGCCGAAGCGGTGTTCCGGGGTGTACCCGCTGCCGCATGCTAGCAGCTACTTGGAGGTACAGTTGAGAGTTGAACATCAGATGAGGACCAAAGATGGAAGAGCTGTCCAAAAAGGACACGGCAAGCCCTCCACCAGAGGTGCTACCTCTATCTAGATGCCCCATACCCCATGGATTATACTTTACGGATGACTATGGGCTGTGCATTATACTTTATGGATGACTATGGAGGTGCATTACACTTTATGGATGACTATGGGGTGCATTATACTTTATGGATGACTATGGAGGTGCATTATACTTTATGGATGACTATGAGCTGTGCATTATACTTTATGGATGACTATAGGGTGCATTATACTTTATGGATGACTATGGGGTGTATTATACTTTATGGATGACTATGGGGTGCATTATACTTTATGTCTATGGGGGGTACATTATACTTTATAGATGACTATGGCATGTGCATTATAGTTTATGGATGACTATGGGGGTGCATTATGCTTAATGGAATGTCAGAACAGCATATCTAATGGAAGCATTAATTTTGTTATAAAAGCTTAATTTTGAAAACAGTTATATGTTACAGCAACTTACCTGGCTGAAACTCATTTGTGAAGTCATTTCAACTTACCTGGCACAAAGAATTGTGATGTCACAGTATTTTATGTTACTGAAACAGCCGTGATGCACACTGACTTTCTGAAACATCTGTGTTGTCATAATTGCTTAGGCTGCTTTCACACTAGCGTCGGTATGGGGCTGTCGCGCTGCGTCGTACCGACGCATACTGTGAAAAAAATGCCCGACGTGGGCAGCGGAAGCAGTCTTACGACGATTCCGCTGCCCCATTGCAAGGTCCGGAGAGGAAGGGGTGGAGTTTCGGCCGCGCATACGCGGTCGAAAATGGCGGTCTCGACGCACAAAAAAAGTTACATGTAACTTTTTTTGTGGCGGTGGTCCACCAAAACAGGACGCAACCGTCGCACGACGGTTGCGACGTGTGGCACTGCGTCGCTAATAAGTCTATGGAGAAAAAACGCATCCTGCGGGCAACTTTGCAGGATGCGTTTTTTTATCCACAACGACGCATTGCGACTTGCAGTGCCCGACGCTAGTGTGAAAGTAGCCTTACCTGACTGAAACACAGTGGTATCAGTGAATCTCATTGCTTGCAGGACCCATGTCCAGCTGCATAGGTTGTACACATGGTATGACCACTGCTGACATACACAGGACCCCCAATAACAATGATAACTAGTAATAACATATACTGTACGCATAATCCATATATAGTACTAACAGGCTATGTGCACATGGTGCATTTTTTATGCATTTTTGCACCTTTGTTTCCGCCCGGATATGGGCCAAAAACACAATAGAAACCTTATGCAAACTAATTCACTGACAATCCAGAAGTGCTGTGCACATGATCAGTAAATTTCCTTTGAGTATGGGCGTGACCCCCACAGAGATACTGTGACCCTTAGCGGTCACCCACGGTAAAACGCTTACCGCAGGTCAGCAGGCGTGGGCTGATGAGACTACTCCTCCCATCAATAGTCAAAACGAAATGGACACCAGAGCTGTACTTGCAAGGTACAGCTCTGGCTAAAAATAAGAGACCACTGTAAAATGTTCAGTTTGTCTGATTTTTAGTGTTGAGCATTCTGATACCGCAAGTATCGGGTATCGGCCGATACTTGCGGGTATCGGAATTCCGATACCGAGATCCGATACTTTTGTGGTATCGGGAATCGGTATCGGGATTAATATCAATGTGTAAAAGAAAGAATTAAAATAAAAAATAGGGATATACTCACCTCTTCGACGCAGCCTGGACTTTACCGCCGTAACCGGGAGCCGTTGTACCTAAAAATGCGCGCTTGAAGGGCCTTAGATGACGTCACGGCGCTCTGATTGGTCCGTAGCGGTCGCGTGACCGCTACGCGACCAATCACAAAGCAGTGACGTCACCTAAGGTCTTTCAAGCGCTTGAAAGACCTTAGGTGACGTCACTGCTTTGTGATTGGTCGCGTAGCGGTCACGCGACCGCTACGGACCAATCAGAGCACCGTGACGTCATCTAAGGCCCTTCAAGCGCGCATTCTTAGGTACAACGGCTCCCGGTTACAGCGGTAAAGTCCAGGCTGCGTCGGAGAGGTGAGTATATCCCTATTTTTTATTTTAATTCTTTCTTTTACACATTGATATGGATCCCAGGGCCTGAAGGAGAGTTTCCTCTCCTTCAGACCCTGGGAACCATACAGGATACCGTCCGATACTTGGTGTCCCATTGACTTGTATTGGTATCGGGTATCGGTATCGGATTAGATCCGATACTTTGCCGGTATCGGCCGATACTTTCCGATACCGATACTTTCAAGTATCGGACGGTATCGCTCAGCACTACTGATTTTATATTTTTGAGTAGAATGTAAATTATTCTTTTATTCTATAAACGTCTGACATGTCTCCGAATTTCCACGCAATAAATTTTTTATTTTTTCTGACAAAGAAAAAAGGTCAAAATAAAAAAAAAAAAGCAGTGCTTTCAGACCTCAAATAATGCAAAGAAAGCAAGTTCATAATCATTTAGAAACAACAATACTAATGTTTTAACTCAGGAAGAGTCCAGAAATCAATATTTTGTGGAATAACCATGATTTTTAATCACAGCTTTCATGTGTCTTGACATGCTATCCACCATTCTTTCACACTGCTACTGGCATAAAAATTTAAGTAGTTCTTCTTTGTTTGATGGCTTGTGATTATTCATCATCCTCTTGATTACATTCCAGAGGTTTTCAATGGGGTTCAGGCCTGGAGATTGGGCTGCCCATGACAGGGTTTTGATGTGGTGGTCTCTTAATTTTTGCCAAAGCTGTATATATAACTTTATTACATAATATGTTTTTTTACTACATACAAAATTAAAATCATAGGGATAAAGATAGTTGAATACAGACAATGATAATAAAATGCAATACAAAAGGGTCGTGACACCTAGGTCCCACACATAAGCCGGTTGGTAATGTATAATAGTCTATATATGCGCCTAGAGCAAGTCAGGAGGGATACAAGGGTAATGGCTCTATAGTATGTAATCCTATAGTAGAGCAGCTGAAAATGTGCTAAAGGGGGTGATTGTAACTAGTGTTACATAAAGTGCATAGTGCAATAACAAGGATAGGCAACCATATAATGCATTAGTCAGGGTTGAAATCTCAGGATACAAATTCATAGTATACATACAGAGATAGAATCATTCAGAGTACAACTCATGTGAGATATATCACATTAACCCTGGTATGACAAAAAGGCATAAAATGACACAGAAGACCAACCTGCAATGAACATGGGAAACGAGACCTCAACGCGCGTTTCGCGATGTGCTTCTTCGTGGGGCGTGGTGTCAGAGGATGACTGGCAAGTTTTTATATGTGAGGGAGCATGCTGCCAGAGTCTGTGGCTAGTCTGGCGTTTACAGCGGCACGGCGAGGACTGGATGCCGGGGGTTCGGGGTCCGAAGTCACAAGTCCACGCGAACTACTGATACATCAGTATGGTGGGCGTGTAGTATGATGTCAGAGGGATGCGTGTCCATGGCAACGGAGCCCCGACGGCCAGAGGAAGCGCATACTGTAGGAGGTATGAAGCGATGCAGGAGCCAGGTGAAGGTGAGACAAGAAAAGGAAGGAGAAGCAGAGGCAGAGAGGAAGGGAGATAGAGGTAACGGACATGAAGGACTTAATACAATATAATATAGGTGAGAGTGCACCTACCTTAATATGCTGGAACGCAGTGAAAGACCGGTGATAAAGACAAATATGTGACCAGAAAAGGGGGAGGGGTGATCAAAGGTGAATAATGACCTAAATAGGGAAATAAATATAAAGGTTTAGAACTGCATAAAATGCCAAGAGTGAAAAGATGAACATACATAGATGTGCAAACAAGGAAATGAAAAATAACTGGCCAAAAAAGTAAATAGATCAGGGAAAATAATAACCAGGTATGGAGACTTGTATAGCATAGAACCAAAACACTCCAATGGTGTCTTTAGAAAAGTTAATAAGTGCTTCCATCAGCCTACCTCTGCTGTCACTGAGAACAGTGATGGCAGGAGCCGCTGATGGGAGACGTAGTCTCTCGTCAGTCGGCGCCTGGGATGACACTTAAAAGCACAGCATGTAAAATAGTTACATACAAGTTCAACTAAAAATAAAAAACCCATTATACTCACCTTAACGCCCAATCCCCGATGCCCATGTCTCCAATAAAAAATAATAAACCACCATATACTTACCTGTCTGCCGTAGTCATGTAATCCCGAGTGTCCCACTGCAATCTCACTTGTAGAACAGTCACATCGGAGGTGTTACTGCTCTAACCGGCCGCCGATGATACACTGACAGGAGGTAATCTCTCCTGCAGTATTTCACTGAGCTGCCGTGATAGAGTACACCGGAATTCATCAGTTGATCAGCTCTCACTTATGGCACCACCTCTGTGTGAGAACTTTCTCAAGCAGCAGCGGTGCCGTAAGAGAGATCACCGGAGCTGATAGCTGATGAATTCCGGTGTACTCTCTCATGGCAGCTCAGTGATACAATGCAAGACCGACTACCTCCTGTAAGTGTATACAGGGGCAGACACAGACAGCTTGGGGCCCCTGTGCAGGAAATGCATCTGGGCCCCCTCCTTTTAAGGTGACAAAGCTATATATATAATATATATATATATATGTATGTATATATATATACAGTGGGGCAAAAAAGTATTTAGTCAGTCAGCAATAGTGCAAGTTCCACCACTTAAAAAGATGAGAGGCATCTGTAATTTACATCATAGGTAGACCTCAACTATGGGAGACAAACTGAGAAAAAAAAATCCAGAAAATCACATTGTCTGTTTTTTTATCATTTTATTTGCATTTTATGGTGGAAAATAAGTATTTGGTCAGAAACAAAATATCATCTCAATACTTTGTAATATATCCTTTGTTGGCAATGACAGAGGTCAAACGTTTTCTGTAAGTCTTCACAAGGTTGCCACACACTGTTGTTGGTATGTTGGCCCATTCCTCCATGCAGATCTCCTCTAGAGCAGTGATGTTTTTTGGCTTTTCGCTTGGCAACACGGACTTTCAACTCCCTCCAAAGGTCTTCTATAGGGTTGAGATCTGGAGACTGGCTAGGCCACTCCAGGACCTTGAAATGCTTCTTACGAAGCCACTCCTTCGTTGCCCTGGCGGTGTGCTTTGGATCATTGTCATGTTGAAAGACCCAGCCACGTTTCATCTTCAATGCCCTTGCTGATGGAAGGAGGTTTGCACTCAAAATCTCACGATACATGGCCCCATTCATTCTTTCATGTACCCGGATCAGTCGTCCTGGCCCCTTTGCAGAGAAACAGCCCCAAAGCATGATGTTTCCACCACCATGCTTTACAGTAGGTATGGTGTTTGATGGATGCAACTCAGTATTCTTTTTCCTCCAAACACGACAAGTTGTGTTTCTACCAAACAGTTCCAGTTTGGTTTCATCAGACCATAGGACATTCTCCGAAAACTCCTCTGGATCATCCAAATGCTCTCTAGCAAACTTCAGACGGGCCCGGACATGTACTGGCTTAAGCAGTGGGACACGTCTGGCACTGCAGGATCTGAGTCCATGGTGGCGTAGTGTGTTACTTATGGTAGGCCTTGTTACATTGGTCCCAGCTCTCTGCAGTTCATTCACTAGGTCCCCCCGCGTGGTTCTGGGATTTTTGCTCACCGTTCTTGTGATCATTCTGACCCCACGGGGTGGGATTTTGCGTGGAGCCCCAGATCGAGGGAGATTATCAGTGGTCTTGTATGTCTTCCATTTTCTAATTATTGCTCCCACTGTTGATTTCTTCACTCCAAGCTGGTTGGCTATTGCAGATTCAGTCTTCCCAGCCTGGTGCAGGGCTACAATTTTGTTTCTGGTGTCCTTTGACAGCTCTTTGGTCTTCACCATAGTGGAGTTTGGAGTCAGACTGTTTGAGGGTGTGCACAGGTGTCTTTTTATACTGATAACAAGTTTAAACCGGTGCCATTACTACAGGTAATGAGTGGAGGAAAGAGGAGACTCTTAAAGAAGAAGTTACAGGTCTGTGAGAGCCAGAAATCTTGATTGTTTGTTTCTGACCAAATACTTATTTTCCACCATAAAATGCAAATAAAATTATAAAAAAACAGACAATGTGATTTTCTGGATTTTTTTTTCTCAGTTTGTCTCCCATAGTTGAGGTCTACCTATGATGTAAATTACAGACGCCTCTCATCTTTTTAAGTGGTGGAACTTGCACTATTGCTGACTGACTAAATACTTTTTTGCCCCACTGTATATATATAATACTAAGGGACTGTGGTATACATAAGTGAGTACACTATATACTAAGGGACTGTGTTAGACGTAATAATCTATAACGTCTTCCTCCACCTCCCTGTTCCTAAATCCATTATAAATCCCCTTTCCTCTCATCCCAATCCTCCACACCCCCATACCATTATTGCCCTCCCCCCACCCCCATGATTGCCCTCTTCACCACCTCCATTATTGCTTTCTCCCCACCACCCCATTATTGCCCATTCACCACCTCCATCATTTCCTCATCCCCCACCACCCCTATCATTGCCCTCTCCGTCACCCAAATCATTGCCTTCCGCCCCATCACCCCCATCATTGCCCTCTCTGTCAACCCAATCATTGCCTTCTGCCCCATCACCCCCATCATTGCCCTATCCTCCACCTACACACACACAGACACACATAGCACATTCACCTCTCTGTATACACACACTCAACTCACCTCTGTGCACGGTATCCTGAAGCCCCAACATGTCTCTGCAGCGCCCCAGAGTCCTGGTCGTTGCAGTACTGTGGCTCCGCCACTATGGGGAGCTACGGTGCGTCCGATGGCACTGAAGGAGTTCATCTGATCAGGTATCACAGACACCAATACATTTCACAGCTGGGCCTCCGGGGGGAGCTAAGGGTGCTATTCATTAGGCCACTCCCCACCATAGTGGGTAAACGGGGTCTGGCAGGAAGTTAAATCAGAAAGCTGACTGGATTGGACGAAGCAACACCTAGTGGCAGAGGGTGTTGTGGAGGAAGAGACAGTAGGGTCTCTGTCAGGGGTGGGATCCTGACAGAGGCTTGGCATTGAAAAGAACGTAACGGGTCCGCGCCAGCTCCGGGAAGCGGCGGGACCCAAGAAAGGACTAGAAGCGAGATAGATTGTGCTGAGTGAGAAACGAGATCAAGCAATAGGAGAATACCAGTAGGGGTCGTGCTGTAAGACCGGAGCAACATCCTACTGAGGCGCACTACCGGTGGCCGGAACGCCGAGGGAGTATTACAATAACCAGCTTCAAGCAATACTCTAAACAGCGGCAGGACAGTCAGTTTAAGGCGGGCTGTCTAACACATAGGTTCGCTCGTGATCTGGAGCCCGGTGATGCCGTAACCTACACGAGGTGGAGGAGGGACGCTGGCGAGACGGGCTGGGTCGCCCGAGGCGTCCAGCGGTGCATCGCCCTCCAGGCTGCTGCCGAAACACCGGCAGAAGGTGATCCCATGGGGAAAGCAGCAGAGCCCGGCCCCGCGGAACCTCGAGAAGCCTGACCTCGCCTTGCCCCGGAGGAACGTGTACGCCTGCCAACGAGAAGGGCCTCCCGGCGAGGGATTTTATCGCTGCTGGGACCGGAACCGCTTCCTGGCTCACCAGTGCGATCCGTTGGCCTGGTGATGCCAGACCGGAGACCACCACAGTAAGATTCTACTGTACTTTCTTATTTGTAAAATAGTTACTGTTTTATTGCCTTTTATGATTGCTGCTAAAACCCGTTCAGGGTAAACTTTTAAGGGGATCCTTCCATGGACCTGGGATCCCTATTGTTTTTGGTTATTTTCTATTTTTTTCTACGTTACTTCAAAAACTGTGAAATCATGAGCAGTGCATGATCCGAACTTTTTGTATATAGTTTGAACCTTATTAAAGGCGCTCCCTACTGGTTTTACTTAAAGAAAGACTCTTTGCGAAGATACCGCACTGGAACCTTTACTAAGTATGGACTGGTAGCTTGAGGAGATACGCTGCCTCATAGAGACTCGGTCCCCTCTTAAAGGGGATGTTCATTTGTTACGCTTAAACTGTGATATTGCTTTAAGACAGGAAGCAATAATGTCCTGATCAAAGGAAATGATGATAATGTTTATATGAGAAAAGTTATATGTGTTTAATTAGTTAAATGTGAAGGAATACTGATGATGTGCTCTGAGAAGTAAAAGGTGAAAGATAGAAGAAGGATGCAGTGGGCCCGTAGAGATAGATGGGGTGTCCAGCATGCAAGAAAGGAAGAAAGATAATGAGAAGGCTTAATGTTCGATAGAAAATGTTTTGATAATGCTGATAGAAAGTTAGGATAGAAGGTAAACCCTGAGTCCTCATAGGAGTCATGTAGAGATGGCTCAGTGCTCTTAAACTGAAAGTAATGTTATGTTCTATACTGTGTATAGTAGTTGAAAAGGCAGTAGGCCCTGGCTGAACGGGGCGGTCCTGTAACAGAAAGGAGAGGCAGTAGGTCTGGTGCCGATAGGACAGGCGGTCCTGCAGATTTAAAGAAGGAGAATGAGAAAGTTAAAATGCCTTATAATGTGATTATAGGAAGGTCTTTAGTGGATAAAGAGTGTATGTCCTTAAAGGCAAAGTTAAATTATTGTTCAACAATTTTGCACTTAGTAGAATACCCGGTTGGGTAACAGGAGTTATTTATAACCTGTAATTTATAATGTTAACCATGTTTGTAACGTTCAAGTGTCCTCACCTCCCATAAAGGGAAGCTCTGTTCAAATATGCTTATTGTTATTGCACTCAACAAAATTGTATGTCTTTTTGCTAACTTGTATTGTTGTTTTCTTCCCAGTCCCGGAGTACTGTGTTTAACCAGGGGGGAGTGCAGCGCCCCAGAGTCCTGGTCGTTGCAGTACTGTGGCTCCGCCACTATGGGGAGCTACGGTGCGTCCGATGGCACTGAAGGAGTTCATCTGATCAGGTATCACAGACACCAATACATTTCACAGCTGGGCCTCCGGGGGGAGCTAAGGGTGCTATTCATTAGGCCACTCCCCACCATAGTGGGTAAACGGGGTCTGGCAGGAAGTTAGATCAGAAAGCTGACTGGATTGGACGAAGCAACACCTAGTAGCAGAGGGTGTTGTGGAGGAAGAGACAGTAGGGTCTCTGTCAGGGGTGGGATCCTGACAGAGGCTTGGCATTGAAAAGAACGTAACGGGTCCGCGCCAGCTCTGGGAAGCGGCGGGACCCAAGAAAGGACTAGAAGCGAGATAGATTGTGCTGAGTGAGAAACGAGATCAAGCAATAGGAGAATACCAGTAGGGGTCGTGCTGTAAGACCGGAGCAACATCCTACTGAGGCGCACTACCGGTGGCCGGAACGCCGAGGGAGTATTACAATAACCAGCTTCAAGCAATACTCTAAACAGCGGCAGGACAGTCAGTTTAAGGCGGGCTGTCTAACACATATCACCTATGAAGTCTTGGGAGGCAATTGCGGGAGAGGGGCGTCTCTAGGGTCCCGGAAGAACTCCAGGCCTACCCGACAAACGGGTGCCGTTCTAACTGTAACATCAGGAAGGGACGGAAGATTAGAAGAACATCATTTAATCGAGTTGTGAGGGAACTTAAGAAACAGACACAACGGTTGTGGGGTACTTTCCGTAAGCATAGCAGGGAAGGACTACAACACATAGCGCTAAGAAGGAAGGCACCGATTTCCACCTGTGAAGTGAACTCTGGAGGTGCCATTGGACCGGCCGGACTTGCGCAGCCTGGTGAACCGTATTCTGGACTGAGGACTCAGAGATCTCCAGTAAAGAGGTAAAGAGACTGCAACCTGGTGTCCTCGTTATTTACCGCGACCTGCACCCCACAACTGCACCACCAACATCCACACCTATCATTCACTGTGCGCCCCACGGCAGGGTCACGGGCCGGGGTGTCATGATTCTCAATGGCGAGAGAACATAGCCCAGCATATATAAGAACTAGCTCTTGGAAGATGGAATCTAAACTGACCATGAACTAAACCTGCCGCACAATTAACAGTGGCCGGGTAGCGTGCCTACGTTTTATCCCTAGACGCCCAGCGCCGGCCGGAGGACTAACTAATCCTAGCAGAGGAAAATACAGTCCTGGCTCACCTCTAGAGAAATTTCCCCAAAAGGCAGACAGAGGCCCCCACATATATTGGCGGTGATTTTAGATGAAATGACAAACGTAGTATGAAAATAGGTTTAGCAAAATCGAGGTCCGCTTACTAGATAGCAGGCAGACAGAAAGGGCACTTTCATGGTCAGCTGAAAACCCTATCAAAACACCATCCAGAAATTACTTTAAGACTCTAGTATTAACTCATAACACCAGAGTGGCAATTTGAGATCACAAGAGCTTTCCAGACACAGTAACGAAACAGCAGCTGTGAACTGGAACAAAATGCAAAAACAAACAAGGACGAAAGTCCAACTTAGCTGGGAGTTGTCTAGTAGCAGGAACATGCAAAGAAAGGCTTCTGATTACATTGTTGACCGGCATGAAACTGACAGAGGAGCAAGGTTATATAGAGACTCCCACATCCTGATGGGAACAGGTGAACAGAGAGGATGATGCACACAAGTTCAATTCCACCAGTGGCCACCGGGGGAGCCCAGAATCCAATTTCACAACAGTACCCCCCCCTCAAGGAGGGGGCACCGAACCCTCACCAGAACCACCAGGGCGATCAGGATGAGCCCTATGAAAGGCACGGACAAGATCGGAGGCATGAACATCAGAGGCAGTCACCCAAGAATTATCCTCCTGACCGTATCCCTTCCATTTGACCAGATACTGGAGTTTCCGTCTGGAAACACGGGAGTCTAAGATCTTTTCCACAACGTACTCCAACTCACCCTCAACCAACACCGGAGCAGGAGGCTCAACGGAAGGCACAACCGGTACCTCATACCTGCGCAATAATGACCGATGAAAAACATTATGAATAGAAAAAGATGCAGGGAGGTCCAAACGGAAGGACACAGGGTTAAGAATCTCCAATATCTTGTACGGGCCGATGAACCGAGGCTTAAACTTAGGAGAAGAAACCCTCATAGGGACAAAACGAGAAGACAACCACACCAAGTCCCCAACACAAAGCCGAGGACCAACACGACGACGGCGGTTGGCAAAAAGCTGAGTCTTCTCCTGGGACAACTTCAAATTGTCCACTACCTGCCCCCAAATCTGATGCAACCTCTCCACCACAGCATCCACTCCAGGACAATCCGAAGATTCCACCTGACCGGAGGAAAATCGAGGATGAAACCCCGAATTACAGAAAAACGGGGACACCAAGGTGGCAGAGCTGGCCCGATTATTGAGGGCGAACTCCGCCAATGGCAAAAAAGCAACCCAATCATCCTGATCCGCAGACACAAAACACCTCAAATATGTCTCCAAGGTCTGATTAGTCCGCTCGGTCTGGCCATTAGTCTGAGGATGGAAAGCAGACGAAAAAGACAAATCTATGCCCATCCTAGCACAGAATGCCCGCCAAAATCTAGACACGAATTGGGTCCCTCTGTCAGAAACGATATTCTCCGGAATACCATGCAAACGAACAACATTTTGAAAAAACAGAGGAACCAACTCGGAAGAAGAAGGCAACTTAGGCAAGGGAACCAAATGGACCATCTTAGAGAAACGGTCACACACCACCCAGATGACAGACATCTTCTGAGAAACTGGCAGATCCGAAATAAAATCCATCGAGATGTGCGTCCAAGGCCTCTTCGGAATAGGCAAGGGCAACAACAATCCACTAGCCCGAGAACAACAAGGCTTGGCCCGAGCACAAACGTCACAAGACTGCACAAAGCCTCGCACATCTCGTGACAGGGAAGGCCACCAGAAGGACCTTGCCACCAAATCCCTGGTACCAAAGATTCCAGGATGACCTGCCAACGCAGAAGAATGAACCTCAGAGATGACTCTACTGGTCCAATCATCAGGAACAAACAGTCTACCAGGTGGGCAACGATCCGGTCTATCCGCCTGAAACTCCTGCAAGGCCCGCCGCAGGTCTGGAGAAACGGCAGACAATATCACTCCATCCTTAAGGATACCTGTGGGCTCAGAATTACCAGGGGAGTCAGGCTCAAAACTCCTAGAAAGGGCATCCGCCTTAACATTCTTAGAACCCGGTAGGTATGACACCACAAAATTAAACCGAGAGAAAAACAACGACCAGCGCGCCTGTCTAGGATTCAGGCGCCTGGCAGACTCAAGGTAAATTAAATTTTTGTGGTCAGTCAATACCACCACCTGATGTCTGGCCCCCTCAAGCCAGTGACGCCACTCCTCAAAAGCCCACTTCATGGCCGAAAGCTCCCGATTCCCAATATCATAATTCCGCTCGGCGGGCGAAAATTTACGGGAAAAAAAAGCACAAGGTCTCATCACGGGGCAGTCGGAACTTCTCTGCGACAACACCGCCCCAGCTCCGATTTCAGAAGCGTCGACCTCAACCTGAAAAGGAAGAGCAACATCAGGCTGACGCAACACAGGGGCGGAAGAAAAGCGGCGCTTAAGCTCCCGAAAGGCCTCCACAGCATCAGGGGACCAATCAGCAACATCAGCACCCTTCTTAGTCAAACCACTCAATGGTTTAACAACATCAGAAAAACCAGCAATAAATCGACGATAAAAGTTAGCAAAGCCCAAAAACTTCTGAAGACTCTTAAGAGAAGAGGGTTGCGTCCAATCACAAATAGCCTGAACCTTGACAGGATCCATCTCGATGGAAGAGGGGGAAAAAATGTATCCCAAGAAGGAAATCTTTTGAACCCCAAAAACGCACTTAGAACCCTTCACACACAAGGAATTAGACCGCAAAACCTGAAAAACCCTCCTGACCTGCTGGACATGAGAGTCCCAGTCATCCGAAAAAATCAGAATATCATCCAGATACACAATCATAAATTTATCCAAATAATCGCGGAAAATGTCATGCATAAAGGACTGGAAGACTGAAGGGGCATTTGAAAGACCAAAAGGCATCACCAAATACTCAAAGTGGCCCTCGGGCGTATTAAATGCGGTTTTCCACTCATCCCCCTGCTTGATTCGCACCAAATTATACGCCCCACGGAGATCAATCTTAGAGAACCACTTGGCCCCCTTTATACGAGCAAACAAATCAGTCAGCAGTGGTAACGGATATTGATATTTAACCGTGATTTTATTCAAAAGCCGATAATCAACACACGGCCTCAAAGAGCCATCTTTCTTAGACACAAAGAAAAAAACGGCTCCTAAGGGAGATGACGAAGGACGAATATGTCCCTTTTCCAAGGACGCCTTTATATATTCTCGCATAGCAGCGTGTTCAGGCACAGACAGATTAAATAAACGACCCTTAGGGTATTTACTACCCGGGATCAAATCTATGGCACAATCGCACTCCCGGTGCGGAGGTAGTGAACCAAGCTTGGGTTCTTCAAAAACGTCACGATAGTCAGACAAGAATTCAGGAATCTCAGAGGGAATAGATGATGAAATGGAAACCAAAGGTACGTCCCCATGAGTCCCTTTACATCCCCAGCTTAACACAGACATAGCTTTCCAGTCGAGGACTGGGTTATGAGATTGCAGCCATGGCAATCCTAGCACCAAAACATCATGTAGATTATACAGCACCAGAAAGCGAATAATCTCCTGGTGATCCGGATTAATACGCATAGTTACTTGTGTCCAGTATTGTGGTTTATTACTAGCCAATGGGGTGGAGTCAATCCCCTTCAGAGGTATAGGAGCTTCCAAAGGCTCCAAATCATACCCACAGCGTTTGGCAAAGGACCAATCCATAAGACTCAAAGCGGCGCCAGAGTCGACATAGGCGTCCGCGGTAATAGATGATAAAGAACAAATCAGGGTCACAGATAGAATAAACTTAGACTGCAAAGTGCCAATTGAAACAGACTTGTCAAGCTTCTTAGTACGCTTAGAGCATGCTGATATAACATGAGTTGAATCACCACAATAGAAGCACAACCCATTTTTTCGTCTAAAATTCTGCCGCTCGCTTCTGGACAGAATTCTATCACATTGCATATTTTCTGGCGTCTTCTCAGTAGACACCGCCAAATGGTGCACAGGTTTGCGCTCCCGCAGATGCCTATCGATCTGAATAGCCATTGTCATGGACTCATTCAGACCCGCAGGCACAGGGAACCCCACCATAACATCCCTAATGGCATCAGAGAGACCTTCTCTGAAAATCGCCGCCAGGGCGCACTCATTCCACTGAGTAAGCACAGACCATTTACGGAATTTTTGGCAGTATATTTCAGCTTCATCTTGCCCCTGAGATAGGGACATCAAAGCTTTTTCCGCCTGAAGCTCTAAATGAGGTTCCTCATAAAGCAACCCCAAGGCCAGAAAAAACGCATCCACATTGAGCAACGCAGGATCCCCTGGTGTCAATGCAAAAGCCCAATCTTGAGGGTCGCCCCGGAGCAAGGAAATTACAATCCTGACCTGCTGTGCAGGATCTCCGGCAGAGCGAGACTTCAGGGACAAAAACAATTTGCAATTATTTTTAAAATTTTGAAAGCAAGATCTATTCCCTGAAAAAAATTCAGGCAAAGGAATTCTAGGTTCAGACATAGGTGCATGAACAACAAAATCTTGCAAATTTTGTACCTTCGTGGCGAGATTATTCAAACCTGTAGCTACACTCTGAAGATCCATTTCAAACAGGTGAACACAGAGCCATTCAAGGATTAGAAGGAGAGAAAGAGAGGAAGGCTGCAGTATAGGCAGACTAGCAAGTGATTCAATTATGAGCACACTCAGAACTAGAGAAAAAAAAAAAAAAAAAATTTCAGCAGACTTCTTTTTTCTCTCCTTTCTCAGCCAATAATTTAACCCTTTTGGGCCGGTCAAACTGTCATGATTCTCAATGGCGAGAGAACATAGCCCAGCATATATAAGAACTAGCTCTTGGAAGATGGAATCTAAACTGACCATGAACTAAACCTGCCGCACAATTAACAGTGGCCGGGTAGCGTGCCTACGTTTTATCCCTAGACGCCCAGCGCCGGCCGGAGGACTAACTAATCCTAGCAGAGGAAAATACAGTCCTGGCTCACCTCTAGAGAAATTTCCCCAAAAGGCAGACAGAGGCCCCCACATATATTGGCGGTGATTTTAGATGAAATGACAAACGTAGTATGAAAATAGGTTTAGCAAAATCGAGGTCCGCTTACTAGATAGCAGGAAGACAGAAAGGGCACTTTCATGGTCAGCTGAAAACCCTATCAAAACACCATCCAGAAATTACTTTAAGACTCTAGTATTAACTCATAACACCAGAGTGGCAATTTGAGATCACAAGAGCTTTCCAGACACAGTAACGAAACAGCAGCTGTGAACTGGAACAAAATGCAAAAACAAACAAGGACGAAAGTCCAACTTAGCTGGGAGTTGTCTAGTAGCAGGAACATGCAAAGAAAGGCTTCTGATTACATTGTTGACCGGCATGAAACTGACAGAGGAGCAAGGTTATATAGAGACTCCCACATCCTGATGGGAACAGGTGAACAGAGAGGATGATGCACACAAGTTCAATTCCACCAGTGGCCACCGGGGGAGCCCAGAATCCAATTTCACAACACCGGGGCCTAGCCGCCGTGACAACCCCAGAAGTAGAGACTCAGAGGCCCGGTACCGGGTACCCCTCGGCCCTGCGGCAGTGGGGGCGCTACATCTCGCACAGCCGAGGCGCTGAATGATGATATCATTCAGCCGCTGCTGTGTGAGACAGGAAGCGCAGGCAGGAAGCAGGATGGATCCATTCCCTGCAGCTCCGCTCCACTGCCATTTTCTCCTGCAGGCAGCAGAGCTGCAGGGATTGCTCCCTGCCCGCCGCACATGATGGCAATCTGGCCAGGGGCCCCCCGAAGCCTCAGGGCCAGATAAACTCGCCAGATTGCCGTCAATATTAGCAGCCCTGCCGGCAGGGCCGGTTTTAGGCAAAGTGGGGCCCTAGGCAAAGTTTAAAATGGGGCCCCAAATGCTAACATTTTGCATATCACAGAGAAGCATTTCAGTTGTATTTACATGCGCTGAGTTCAGGCCGCTAAATGAGTGTGATCGACAATACTGAAGTCGTTCAACGCTTGTTTACCGGCCTCTCTACACCAACTGAGTAAGAATGATGGGGACAGAATGATCACTAATAGATCACTAACAGATCACCATACAGTATCATGTTATCAGCAGCATATCTACAGTTTACACTGGCGATGTGCTGCTGAGAACAATGATTTTTGTTCCGGCATAAGCAATCCAATCACTCGATGAATATGCAGCATTTTGCTTGTTTAGTATAATACACCCCATAGTCCTCCACATATTATAATGTGCACCACAGTCCTCCATATTGTAAAATGCACACCCCATAGTCCTCCATCTATATATATAATTGTCTAAGGGATACTTCCGTCTGTCTGTAACTTCTGTAACGGAAATCCCGCGTCGCTGATTGGTCGCGTCCGGCAGACCGCGACCAATCAGCGAAAGGCTTAGTCCAGCCGTGAATTGGCCCCTCCCTACTCTCCTCCAGTCAGTGCCCCCTCCCTACTCCCCTCCAGTCAGTGCCAGTGTATCGCCCTATTCCGGACCAACTTTTTACTATTGATGCTGCCTATGCAGTATCAAAAGTAAAAAGATATAATGTTAAAAATAATTAAAAAAAATAAAAAATTGTGCTATTCTCACCTTCCGCCATCCACCGATGCGCGCGATACTGCCGCCAGCTTCCATTCCCAGTGATGCATTGCAAAATTACCCAGATAACTTAGCGGTCTCACGAGACCGCTAAGTCATCTGGGTAATTTCGCAATACATCATTGCAAACCGAAGCTGGCTGCAGCATCGCGCACATCGGCACAGCTTCGCTGGATGCCGGTGGGTGAGTATATAACTATTTTTTATTTTTATTTTTTTTAACAGGGATATGGTGCCCACACTGCTATATACTACGTGGGCTGTGTTATATACTGCGTGGGCTGTGTTATATGCTGCGTGGGCTGTGTTATATGCTGCGTGGGCTGTGTTATATACTGCATGGGCTGTGTTATATACTACGTGACCTGTGTTATATACTACGTGGGCTGTGTTATATACTGCATGGGCTGTGTTATATACTACATGGCCTGTGTTATATACTGCGTGGGCTGTGCTATATATTACGTGGGTTGTGCTATATATTATGTGGGCTGTGTTATATACCAGGTGGCTGCTATATACTACGTGGGCTGTGTTATATACTTCGCGGTCTGTGTTATATACTGCATGGGCTGTGCTATATATTACGTGGGCTGTGTTATATACTACGTGACCTGTGTTATATACTACGTGGGCTGTGTTATATACTGCATGGGCTGTGTTATATACTACATGGCCTGTGTTATATACTGCGTGGGCTGTGCTATATATTACGTGGGTTGTGCTATATATTATGTGGGCTGTGTTATATACCAGGTGGCTGCTATATACTATGTGGGCTGTGTTATATACTTCGAGGTCTGTGTTATATACTGCATGGGCTGTGCTATATATTACGTGGGCTGTGTTATATATTACGTGGGCTGTGTTATATACTATGTGGCTGCTATATACTACGTGGCTGCTACATACTGCGTGGCTGTGCTATATACTTCGTGGCTGTCTGTGTTACGTGGGCTGTGCTATATACTACGTGGGCTGTGTTATATACTGCGTGGGCAGTGTTATATACTGCGTGGGCTGTTATATACTGTGTGGGCTGTGTTATATACTACGTGGGCTGTGTTATATACTATGTGGCCTGTGTTATATACTGCATGGGCTGTGCTATATATTACATGGGCTGTGCTATATACTACATGGCTGCTATATACTACGTGGCTGTGCTATATACTACGTGGCTGTCTGTGTTACGTGGGCTGTGCTATATACTATGTGGCTGCTATATACTACATGGCTGCTATATACAACGTGGCTGCTATATACTATGCGGCTGTGCTATATACTACATGGCTGTCTGTGTTACGTGGGCTGTGCTATATACTACGTGGGCTGTGTTATATACTACATGGGCTGTGTTATATACTGCGTGGGCAGTGTTATATACTACGTGGCCTGTGTTATATACTGCATGGGCTGTGCTATATATTACGTGGGCTGTGCTATATACTATGTGGCTGCTATATACTACGTGGCTGTGCTATATACTACGTGGCTGTCTGTGTTACATGGCTGTGCTATATACTATGTGGCTGCTATATACTATGTGGCTGTGCTATATACTACATGGCTGTGCTATATACTACGTGGCTGTGTTATATACTACGTGGCTGTGCTATATACTACGTGGCTGTGCTAAGCGCGACATACATACATACATACATACATACATACATATTCTAGAATACCCGATGCGTTATAATCGGGCCACCATCTAGTATAATATAATATGCACCATAGTCCTCCATATAGTATAATGCACTCCTCAGTCCTCCATATAGTATTATACATTTCCCATAGTCCTCCACATACTATAATACACTCCTCATAGTCCTCCATTTATTAAAATACACTGCTCAGCCCTCCAGATAGTATAATACACTCCTCATAGTACTCCATATAGTATAATGCACCGCCATAGTCATTAATGTAGTACAATTCACTTCCCATAGTATAATGCACCACATAGTTCTTCATATAGTATAATATATTCCCCATAGTGCTCGATACAGTATAATGCAGCTCACATATAGTATAATGCAGCCCACATATAGTATAATGCAGCCACCCCATAGAGCATAATGCAACCACCCCACAGAGTATAATGTAACCCCCATAAAATATAATTCATCCCCCCTCATAGAGTATGATGCAATCACCCCTCATAGAGTCTAAATATAATACAGCCCCCCATAGAATAAGATGTAGACCCGAATAGAATAGAATCCAGCCCAGCTCCCCATAGAATATAATGTAGCCCCATCAAAGAGTATGATGCAATCTTCCCTCATAAAATCTAATACAGCCCCCAATAAAATATAATGTAGCCCCCCATAGAATATAATACAGCCCACCTCCCCATAGTATATAATGTAGCCCCCATAGAATATAATACAGCCGACCTCCCCATAGTATATAATGTAGCCCCCCATAGAATATAATGCAGCCCTCCATAGTATATAACACAGCCTCCCCCATGGAATATAATGTACCCCCATACTATATAACACAGCCACATAGTATATAACACAGCCTCCCCCATAGAATATAATATACCCCCAATAGTATATAGCACAGCCCGCATAGTATATAGCACACCCCGCGTAGTATATAGCACAGCCACGTAGTATATAGCACAGCTACGTAGTATATAGCACAACCACATAGTATATAGAACAGCTGTGTAGTATATAGCACAGCCCACGCAGTATATAGCACAACCACGTAGTATATAACAGACCATGTAGTATATAGCACAGCCACGTAGTATATAGCACAGACACATAGTATATAGCACAGCCACATAGTATATAGCGCAGCCATGTAGTATACAGTGCAGCCTGCCTAGTATATAGCGCAGCCCGCGTAGTATATAGCACAGCCACGTAGTATAGAACACAGCCCACATAGTATAGAACACAGCCCTTGTAGTATATAACAGCCCATGTAGTATATAGCACAGCCATGTAGTATATAGCACAGCCACGTAGTATATAGCACAACCATGTAGTATATAGCGCAGCCCGCATAGTATATAGCACAGCCTGCGTAGTATATAGCACAGCCATGTAGTATAGAACACAGCCCATATAGTATAGAACCCAGCCCATGTAGTATATACCACAGCCCACGTAGTATATAGTACAGCTACATAGTATATAGCACAGCCACGTAGTATATAGCACAACCACGTAGTATATAGCACAGCCCATGTAGTATATAGCACAGCCACGTAGTATATAGCACAGCCATGTAGTATATAACACAGCCCACGTAGTATATAGCACAGCCCACGTAGTATATAGCACAGCCCACGTAGTTTATAGCACAGCCCACATAGTATAGAACACAGCCCTCGTAGTATGTAAAGTAGCCCATGTAGTATATAGCACAGCCACATAGTATATAACACAGCCACGTAGTATATAGCACAGCCCGTATAGTATTTAGTGCAGTGTTGTGAATTTGGATTCTGGGCTCCCCCGGTGGCCGCTTGTGGAATTGGACTTGTCATCCTCTTTCCTGTTTCACCTGGTTCCATCAGTAGTGGGTGTCGCTATTTAAGCTCATTTCTCTGGTGGTTTCTTGCCGGTCAACAATGTTATCTGATGCCTCTCAGTGCTTGTTCCTGCTTCTAGACTACTACTAGATAAGTTGGACTTTTGTCCATGTTTTGTTTTGCCTATTTGTTCCAGTTCACAGCTGAAGTTTTGTTACTGTGTCTGGAAAGCTCTCGTTGATCAGGGATTGCTACTCTGGCGTTATGAGTTAATGCCAGAGTTTAAGGTAATCTCTGGATGGTGTTTTGTTAGTGTTTTTCTGCTGACCATGAAAGTATACTATCTGTCTTCTGCTATCTAGTAAGCGGACCTCAAATTTGCTAAGACTATTTTCCTGCTGCGTTTGTTGTTTCATCTGAACTCACCGTCATTATATGTGGGGGGTTACTGTCTTCTTTGGAATATTTCTCTAGAGGTGAGCCAGGTCTTATATTTCCCTCTGCTAGCTATTTAGGTCTTAGGCCAGAGCTGGGCATCTAGCGATAAATAGGAAATGCTACCTGGCTATTTCTAGTTGCGCGGCAGGCTTAGTTCATGGTCAGTATAGTTCCATCTTCCGAGAGCTTGTCCCTCTATAGGCTTGCTATGATCTCTGCCTGCAGAGATCATGACAGTTTGACCGGCCCATAAAGTGTTAAAGACCCAGGTTGAGAAAGGAGAGTTATAAGAAGTCTGCTGGAATTTTTTTTTTTTTTTTTTTTTTCCTCCAGTCTGCCTTGCTGCAGTCTTTTTTCTCTCTCTCCTCCTAATCTCTGTATGGCTCTGTGTGCACCTGACAATAATGGATCTCCAGAGTGTAACTGCGGGTTTGAATAATCTCATCACGAAAGTACAAAATTTACAAGATTTTGTGGTACATGCTCCGGTATCTGAGCCGAGAATTCCTTTGCCGGAGTTCTTCACAGGGAATAGAGCTAGCTTCCAGAATTTCCGAAATAATTGTAAGCTTTATTTGTCCCTGAAGTCTCGTTCAGCTGGAGACCCTGCTCAGCAGGTTAGGATTGTGATTTCCTTGCTCAGGGGTGACCCTCAAGATTGGGCCTTCTCATTGCCAGCAGGGGATCCTGCGTTACGCGATGTGGATGCGTTTTTTCTGGCCTTGGGCTTGCTTTATGAGGAACCTCATTTGGAACTTCAGGCAGAAAAAACTTTGATGGCACTATCTCAGGGGCAAGACGAAGCTGAAGTTTTCTGCCAAAAATTCCGTAAATGGTCTGTGCTTACTCAGTGGAATGAGTGCGCCTTGGCGGCAACTTTCAGAGAAGGTCTCTCTGATGCCGTTAAGGATGTTATGGTGGGGTTCCCTGTGCCTGCAGGTCTGAATGAGTCCATGACAATGGCTATTCAGATTGATAGGCGTCTGCGGGAGCGCAAACCGGTGCACCATCTGGCGGTGTCTATGGAAAAGACGCCAGAAAGTATGCAGTGTGATAGAATTCTGTCCAGGAGCGAGCGACAGAATTTTAGACGGAAGAATGGATTGTGTTTCTATTGTGGGGATTCTACTCATGTTATATCAGCATGCTCTAGGCGTACAAAGAAGCTTGATAAGTCTGTTTCCATTGGCACCATTCAGTCTAAGTTTATTTTGTCTGTAACCCTGATTTGCTCTTTGTCATCCATTGCCACGGACGCCTATGTTGACTCTGGCGCCGCTCTGAGTCTAATGGATTGGTCCTTTGCCAATCGTTGTGGTTTTGATTTAGAGCCTTTGGAGACTCTTATTCCTCTGAAGGGGATTGACTCCACCCCATTGGCTAATAATAAACCACAATACTGGACACAAGTAACCATGCGTATCAATCCGGATCACCAGGAGATTATTCGTTTCCTGGTGCTGTATAATTTACATGACGATTTGGTACTGGGATTGCCATGGTTGCAGTCTCACAACCCAGTCTTGGACTGGAGAGCTATGTCTGTGTTGAGCTGGGGATGTAAGGGTATTCATGGGGACTTACCTTTGGTTTCTATTTCGTCGTCCATTCCCTCTGAAGTCCCTGAGTTCCTCTCTGATTATCAAGATGTCTTTGACGAACCCAAGCTTGGGTCGTTACCTCCGCACCGTGAGTGCGATTGTGCCATAGATTTGATACCGGGTTGTAAATATCCCAAGGGTCGTTTGTTTAATCTGTCTGTGCCGGAACATGCTGCTATGCGGGAATATATAAAGGAGTCTTTGGAAAAGGGACATATTCGTCCATCTTCTTCTCCCTTGGGAGCTGGGTTTTTCTTTGTCTCAAAAAAAGACGGCTCTTTGAGACCATGTATTGATTATCGGCTTCTGAATAAGATCACTGTTAAGTATCAATACCCATTGCCATTGCTTACTGATTTGTTTGCTCGTATAGAGGGTGCTAAGTGGTTCTCTAAAATTGATCTTCGTGGGGCGTATAATTTGGTGCGGATCAGGCAGGGGGATGAGTGGAAGACCGCATTTAATACGCCCGAGGGCCACTTTGAGTATTTGGTCATGCCTTTTGGTCTTTCTAATGCCCCTTCAGTTTTCCAGTCTTTTATGCATGATATTTTCCGCGATTTTCTGGATAGATTTATGATAATATATCTGGATGATATTCTGATTTTTTCTGATGACTGGGACTCTCATGTCCAGCAGGTCAGGAGAGTTTTTCAGGTTCTGCGGTCTAATTCTTTATGTGTGAAGGGGTCTAAGTGCGTTTTTGGGGTCCAGAAAATTTCCTTTTTGGGGTATATTTTTTCTCCCTCTTCCATTGAGATGGATCCCGTCAAGGTGCAAGCTATTTGTGACTGGACTCAGCCCTCCTCTCTTAAGGGTCTTCAGAGATTTTTGGGCTTTGCCAACTTTTACCGCCGATTTATTGCTGGTTTTTCGGATGTCGTTAAACCACTGACTGATTTGACCAGACAAGGCGCTGATGTTGCTAATTGGTCCCCTCATGCTGTAGAGGCCTTTCAGGAGCTTAAGCGCCGTTTTGCCTCTGCCCCTGTGTTGCGTCAGCCTGATGTGAATCTGCCTTTTCAGGTTGAGGTTGACGCTTCGGAGATCGGAGCTGGGGCAGTGTTGTCGCAGAAAGGTTCCGACTGCTCCGTCATTAGGCCTTGTGCCTTCTTTTCTCGCAAATTTTCGCCCGCAGAGCGGAATTATGATGTTGGGAATCGGGAGCTTTTGGCCATGAAGTGGGCGTTTGAGGAGTGGCGCCATTGGCTCGAGGGGGCTAGGCATCAGGTGGTGGTATTGACTGACCACAAAAATTTGATTTATCTTGAGACTGCCAGACGCCTGAATCCTAGACAGGCGCGCTGGTCTTTATTTTTTTCTCGCTTTAATTTTGTGGTGTCATACCTACCGGGTTCTAAGAATGTTAAGGCAGATGCCCTTTCTAGGAGTTTTGACCCGGACTCTCCTGGTAATTCTGAACCCACAGGTATCCTTAGGGAGGGAGTAATTTTGTCGGCCGTTTCTCCTGATCTGCGGCGGTCCTTGCAAGAGTTTCAGGCGGATAGACCGGATCGTTGTCCGCCTGATAGACTGTTTGTTCCGGATGATTGGACCAGCAGAGTCATCTCTGAGGTACATTCTTCTGCATTGGCAGGTCATCCCGGAATTTTTGGTACCAGGGATTTGGTGGCAAGATCCTTCTGGTGGCCTTCCCTGTCACGAGATGTGCGAGTCTTTGTGCAGTCATGTGACGTTTGTGCTCGGGCCAAGTCTTGTAGTTCTCGGGCTAGCGGACTGCTGTTGCCCTTGCCTATTCCTAAGAGGCCTTGGACACACATCTCGATGGATTTTATTTCAGATCTGCCTGTTTCCCAGAAGATGTCTGTCATCTGGGTGGTCTGTGACCGTTTCTCTAAAATGGTCCATTTGGTTCCTCTGCCCAAGTTGCCTTCTTCTTCTGAGTTGGTTCCTCTGTTTTTTCAGAATGTTGTCCGATTGCACGGTATTCCTGAGAATATTGTTTCTGACAGAGGTACCCAATTTGTGTCTAGATTTTGGCGGGCATTCTGTGCTAGGATGGGCATAGATTTGTCTTTTTCATCTGCTTTTCACCCTCAGACTAATGGCCAGACCGAGCGGACTAATCAGACCCTGGAGACATATCTGAGGTGTTTTGTCTCTGCTGACCAGGATGATTGGGTTGCTTTTTTGCCATTGGCAGAGTTCGCCCTCAATAATCGGGCCAGCTCTTCCACCTTGGTGTCCCCGTTTTTCTGTAATTCGGGGTTTCACCCTCGATTTTCCTCCGGTCAGGTGGAATCCTCGGATTGTCCTGGAGTGGATGCGGTGGTGGAGAGATTGCATCACATCTGGGGGCAGGTTATGGACAATTTGAAGTTGTCCCAGGAGAAGACTCAGCGTTTTGCCAACCGTCATCGTCGTGTTGGTTCTCGGCTTTGTGTTGGAGATTTGGTGTGGTTGTCTTCTCGTTTTGTCCCTATGAGGGTCTCTTCTCCTAAGTTTAAACCTCGGTTCATCGGCCCTTATAGAATATTGGAGATTCTTAATCCTGTTTCTTTCCGTTTGGACCTCCCTGCGTCCTTTTCCATTCATAACGTTTTTCATCGGTCGTTATTGCGCAGGTATGAGGTACCTGTGGTACCTTCAGTTGAGCCTCCTGCTCCGGTGTTGGTTGAGGGTGAGTTGGAGTACGTTGTGGAGAAAATTTTGGACTCTCGTGTTTCCAGACGGAGACTCCAGTATCTGGTCAACTGGAAGGGTTACGGCCAGGAGGATAATTCTTGGGTCAATGCATCTGATGTTCATGCTTCTGATCTTGTTCGTGCCTTCCATAGGGCTCATCCTGGTCGCCCTGGTGGATCTGGTGAGGGTTCGGTGCCCCCTCCTTGAGGGGGGGGTACTGTTGTGAATTTGGATTCTGGGCTCCCCCGGTGGCCGCTTGTGGAATTGGACTTGTCATCCTCTTTCCTGTTTCACCTGGTTCCATCAGTAGTGGGTGTCGCTATTTAAGCTCATTTCTCTGGTGGTTTCTTGCCGGTCAACAATGTTATCTGATGCCTCTCAGTGCTTGTTCCTGCTTCTAGACTACTACTAGATAAGTTGGACTTTTGTCCATGTTTTGTTTTGCCTATTTGTTCCAGTTCACAGCTGAAGTTTTGTTACTGTGTCTGGAAAGCTCTCGTTGATCAGGGATTGCTACTCTGGCGTTATGAGTTAATGCCAGAGTTTAAGGTAATCTCTGGATGGTGTTTTGTTAGTGTTTTTCTGCTGACCATGAAAGTATACTATCTGTCTTCTGCTATCTAGTAAGCGGACCTCAAATTTGCTAAGACTATTTTCCTGCTGCGTTTGTTGTTTCATCTGAACTCACCGTCATTATATGTGGGGGGTTACTGTCTTCTTTGGAATATTTCTCTAGAGGTGAGCCAGGTCTTATATTTCCCTCTGCTAGCTATTTAGGTCTTAGGCCAGAGCTGGGCATCTAGCGATAAATAGGAAATGCTACCTGGCTATTTCTAGTTGCGCGGCAGGCTTAGTTCATGGTCAGTATAGTTCCATCTTCCGAGAGCTTGTCCCTCTATAGGCTTGCTATGATCTCTGCCTGCAGAGATCATGACAGTGCAGCCCATGTAGAATATAGCACAGCCCGCATAGTATATAACAGCCACGTAGTACATAACACAGCCCACGTAGTATATAGCACAGCCACGTAGTATATAGCACAGCCACGTAGTACATAACACAGCCACGCAGTATATAGCACAGCTACGCAGTATGTAGCACAGCCACGTAGTATATAACACAGCCCATGTAGTATATAGCACAGCCCATGTAGTATATAACAGCCCACGCAGTATATAGCACAGCCACGTAGTATATAACACAGCCCATGTAGTATATAGCACAGCCCACGTAGTATATAACAGCCCACGCAGTATATAGCACAGCCACGTAGTATATAGCACAGCCACATAGTATATAACACAGCCCATGTAGTACATAACACAGCCCACGTAATATGTAACACAGCCATGTAGTATATAACACAGCCCACGTAGTATGCAACACAGCCTGCATCTCCCCCCGAAAATGGCCCCCACAGTCCAGTACTCACTGGTGTAGTAAAAAAAAAACACTCCTCACCTCTCCTCGTGCCCGTGCTGCTCCCTGCTCCTGTCTCAGTGGTTGCACTGCCTGGCACACTGTAAGTGCGCGATAACTCATCGCGCACCCGCAGTTGACGCTCTCTCCTCCATCATTTCTTTGAACTGTACCGGCAGACTCCAGTATAGTTCAATGCGGCGAGGGCGTCGGTGCTGGTGGCAGGCGGGCCCCCTGCCTCACAGGGGCCCCATAGTGGCTGCGTGATGTACCGCTAGCCGGGGGCCCCTGGGGGAGCAGGGTCCCTAGTCAGCTTCCTTGCCCCTAATGCCGGCCCTGCCTGCAGGGGCCCCCCAGAGCCTCCGGGCCCCGGTGCAGTTGCATCGGTTGAACCGGCGGTATGTCCGCCCATGAGTGTATAGCCGGCTGTCTTTGAGAGCAGGTATCCCAGTGACTGCTCTCAAAGTCATCAGGATCGTTGTGGGACATTATGGATTATCTTCTCTGCGGACAGGTGAGGAATATTGTGGTTTATTGTTTTATTTTTGTTGCAGGAGATGTTGGCATCAGTGGATTAGGCTTTCAGTGAGTATGGTTTAATTTAGATTCAATAAAGGAGCCTGTGTCATTATTTCAAATAAAGGACTTTATTCTGGGTTTCTGTGTTTGTATAACATCACTATGGGGTTAGTAATGGGGGTGTCTTATAGACGCTTCTCCATTACTAACCTGTGGCCTTGATGTCACCGGACAATACAAAGGTGACATCAACACCCCCAACCATCACCCCACTTGCCACCGCTACAGGACAAGTGGGAAGAGCGAGGCTAAGTGCCAGATTTGGCGCATCTTATAGATGCGCCTTTTCTGGGTTGGCTGAGAGCTCATGTTTTTAGCCTGGGGGGTAATATCCATTTTTTTCTGGGGTCCCCTTATAAACTAGCCAATAAAGGCTAAGCAAACAGCTGTGAGCTGATATTATTTGGAACCTTTATGACTATTGGCTCCTTCACAGGATATTAATATCAGCCATTGGATTTTCCTCTGCTGTTTATGAAAAGTACGTGGGAGCAAGCGCAATTTTTTTTTTGTCATTTTTTTTCTTTAAGAGTTGCTGTTTGGTTTCAACCTATGTAGGTTCATTCTGTTAATTCTCCTACATAGGCTGGTGACAATGTGTGTGTGTTTTTGTGTGTGTTTGTGTTTACTTACCAGCTTAGTAATGAGTGTGGCAGGCTGACACCTTTTCATTACTACAGTAAGCCTAGGGCTTGAGGTCAATGACAGCTGTTGACCCCACGCCCTAATCTCATTACCCTGAGGCCACTGCATCAGCATGAAAAAGGTGGTGTTAAACCAAGAAATAATACATCACAACTTTTTTTTTTTTTTTTTTAGCTCAAAAAAGCCTTCATTGGTGTAAAAAACACATGCAAAAAACACATACAAAACCGCAGCAAAAACGCACCAAAAAACGTGTTTTTCTGCCAAGAGATGCAGAAACCTTGCATAATTTTTTGCAAGCAAATACTCAACGTGCTCACATAGCCTTAGAGAAAATGACAGATGGTGCCTCAGTAATCATCATGACTTCAGCAAGCACAAAAAATAGGGTGCTGTAGTTTTAGTGACTGACAATGCATTGTAATCATCATATAACGCAGCACAGTTATATGTGCCAAGAAATTCTGCCATGTACTCAAATTGGCACATGATGCCTTGCAATGTGTTAGACAAGGGTCCCCAACCTTTATTACCATTAGGGCCCCTTCACACTGGTCGATTCTGCTACGATTACGACGCATTTGCGTCATATTCGACATCGCAGTACGAGCTCGTAGCCAGCGGTCACACTCTACGATGTTAACGCTTTTTCTGACGTAGTTGCGATGTGAACGTCACGCGTCGCAATCGTACGCTACCCTTCACACCGCCATAGTCCTACGACTCCGAGCGTGACGTATTACCAGCATGGGCGTGCTAAAACGTCACGCCCAATCAGGAGACAGGTATGCGGAAGCCCAACCCACGTAGTCGCATTACGAGCTCGTATGACCGCCGTCACATACTACGATTTCGACCGCCACAGCGAGACATTTACGACGAAAGAAAGTTCTGCTCTTTCTTTCACATCGTACGATGCTGGGCTGCGTCGCAGATCGTAACGCCATGTCACACTTTGCAACCTCGGAACGAGGACGGATAAACGTCACAAATCGAACGCTCGTTCAGACTTTGATTGCACAGTGTGAAGGGGCCCTTAGAGTCACAGTAGCAGTGCGTACAGAGAAGTTGAAGCCTCCTTGAAGGTTATAATCCCCCGTTTATCCCCTTGTAAAGTAATAGTACATCAAATGCCCCCTTCCAAAGTAAAAATGCCCCATAGTCGCCTCTTATATAGTAATAATGGCCCAAGCTCCTTTATAAAGTGCTTGTGCCCTGAGTGCCCTTTTAATCAACGATAATGCCCCATGCATACCCATATAACATAACGAGTGCACTGTTAATACTGTAACAACTAGTAATTCCATGGGTACATGCTTAAAAAGTAATAATGTCAGATGTACCTTCTTTAAAATTAATTATGCCCTCTTATAAAGTAACCATGCCCCTTCATACATTGCCTCCTTAAATAGTATATTAACTATGCCCAAGTAGTCTCATAACAAGTAATAATACCCTTGGTATAGGCCTATAAAGTTTGGAGTGGCAAACACCAAAGCAGACATTCGTGAGCCACACAAGAGGGGCCACAAGTCACATGTGGCTCCTGAGTCACAGGTTATGGACCCCAGTTCTAGAGCATGCCACAGGCTATCACATTATACCATTATGTTATACAGTAAGCCTTTTTCTTAAAGCAAAATCAGGACCCTAATTATATTTGTCAAAAACATAAAAAGAAACCATCAGTAGGGCAGAAGGTAAAATTTTGGAGATTTATAGTCTGTCAATTCTTATCCATGAGTATTGGACCCCAAAGCTTTGGATGTACGGTTTGAGGCCTTTGCCGTCAGAGGTTTTCTTCCACTATATATGTACAGATCTGGGTATTTATTTGCTGTCTAATGTTTTAAGTAAGCAAAAAACTAAAAAGCAACCCATAGTACCACAAACCACATTGATTTTAAAGTACAGTGTACAGGTCTAAAGATGTTGTTTCATTTCGAGCCAGGGATTTTACCAGTTTTCCTTTGCGGGATCTGATAGATGCTTCACGCACAGAAAGTCCAGTGTAAACAGGAAGGCCAGAATCCCTTGGACAGTTTCCTGGAGCAAAACACTTCTCTGTTTGATTATGGAAAGGCGAGAGGCTTTTTTCTTTTTCTTTTTCACTGTCCATCAAAATGACTGCTTCTTTACTATGAGCCACATAGTAGTTTTGTAAACAGCTAGTCAGACAGGATGAACCTGAGGTTGGAAGCAAATATTTAGAATGATGGAAACATTCAGCCTTTGGGTATTGGCTCATTGAAGCAATAACATCAAGGATATTATTATCACTTGGAAATGTTGGTCTCTCTGGATTATCAGAAAATGTAAAGAACATTTAATACCCCAAGTATACGTAAAGGTTATGTGCTATAATCCAGAAATTCTCACCAAACATGCCACAAGCAGTCATTGATGCCTGAGTTGAAGAATTTTCAGCATCAGGACTATTGCCCCATTCTTTGACTGTACTTGTACATGTCTTTGAAGTATTAAAGGGAATCTGTCAGCTTTCACACCCCAAAATATTTATATGTTCATATAGCTCTTTCATAGATAAGTCCAACAATACCTGGCCAGTCCCAATTAATTCCTCCTCTACTGAGAAATCAGCATTCGATTTGATATGCAAATGGCTATGGTAGATCTGAAGCCTCTGTCACTCCAGCTCTATTTTTTCTTGTAATCAGTGTGTGTGCATAAAAGCTGGGTGAGTTTCTGCGATCCAGAAAGACTCTTGCATCTTTCATCCAGCCACAGACGTTTCTGGATTGTGAGCCATGGGGAAAGCAAAATAATTGTCAACGGATCTATGGGAAAAGGTAGTTGAACTGTATAAAACAGGAAAGGGATACAAAAAGATATCCTAGGAATTGATAATGCCAGTCAGCAGCATTCAAACTGTGATTAACAAATGGTAAATCAGGGGCTCTATAAAAAAAAAACATGGTCAGATAGACCAACAAAAATGTCATCCAGGAAAATTGTTCAGGATGCAAAGAAAACCCACAAATAACATCAGCTGAAATACAGGACTCTCTGAAAACTAGTGGTGTGGCTGTTTCAAGATGCGTAAGAAAAAAGGGCTGCATGGTCGAGTCGCCAGAAGAAAGTCATTACTACTCAAATGCCACAAAGTATCTTGCCTACAATACGCAAAACAGCACAGAGACAAGCCTCAAAACTTCAGGAACAATGTAATTTGGAGTGATGAGTAGTGTTGAGCATTCCGATACCGCAAGTATCGGGTATCGGCCGATACTTGCGGGTATCGGAATTCCGATACCGAGATCTGATACTTTTGTGGTATCGGGTATCGGTATCGAAACAACATTAATGTGAAAAATAAAGAATTAAAATAAAAAATATTGCTATACTCACCTCTCCGACGCAGCCTGGACCTCACCGAGGGAACCGGCAGCGTTCTTTGCTTAAAATGCGCGTGTTTACTTCCTTCCGTGACGTCACGGCTTGTGATTGGTCGCGTGCCGCCCATGTGGCCGCGACGCGACCAATCACAGCAAGCCGTGACGTAATTTTCAGGTCCTCAATGCCTAATTCTAGGCATTCAGGATTTTAAAATTACGTTCCAGCTTGTGATTGGTCGCGTCACGGTCACATGGGCGACGCGACCAATCACAAGCCGTGACGTCACGGGAGGCAGGAAACGCGCGCATTTTAAAATTACGTCACGGCTTGTGATTGGTTGCGTGCCGCCCATGTGACCGCGACGCGACCAATCACAGCAAGCCGTGACGTAATTTCAGGTCCTGAATGCAGAATTAGGCATACAGGACCTGAAATTACGTCACGGCTTGCTGTGATTGGTCGCGTCGCGGTCACATGGGCGGCACGCAACCAATCACAAGCCGTGATGTAATTTTAAAATGCGCGCGTTTCCTGCCTCCCGTGACGTCACGGCTTGTGATTGGTCGCGTCGCCCATGTGACCGCGACGCGACCAATCACAAGCCGGAACGTAATTTTAAAATCCTGAATGCCTAGAATTAGGCATTGAGGACCTGAAAATTACATCACGGCTTGCTGTGATTGGTCGCGTCGCAGCCACATGGGCGGCACGCGACCAATCACAAGCCGTGACGTCACAGAAGGAAGTAAACGCGCGCATTTTATGCAAAGAACGCTGCCGGTTCCCTCGGTGAGGTCCAGGCTGCGTCGGAGAGGTGAGTATAGCAATATTTTTTATTTTAATTCTTTCTTTTACACATTAATATGGATCCCAGGGCCTGAAGGAGAGTTTCCTCTCCTTCAGACCCTGGGAACCATCAGGGATACCGTCCGATACTTGAGTCCCATTGACTTGTATTGGTATCGGGTATCGGTATCGGATTAGATCCGATACTTTGCCGGTATCGGCCGATACTTTCCTATACCGATACTTTCAAGTATCGGACGGTATCGCTCAACACTAGTGATGAGACCAAAATTGAACTTTTTGTCCACAACCATAAATGTCACATTTGGAGAAAGGTCATCAAGGCCTATGATGAAAGGAACACCATTCCTACTGAAAAGGCACGGAAGTGGATCGGTGATGTTTTGGGGATGTGTGAGCTACAAAGGCACAGGAAACTTGGTCAAAGTTGAAGAAAAGATGAATGCAGCACGCTATCGGCAAATACTGAAGGCAAGTTTGCAATCATCAGCCATGGCCATCTCAGTCTCCTGACCTCAATATCATTGAGCCACTCTGGGGAGATCTCAAGCATGCAGTTCATGCTAGACAGCACAGTAATTCACAGGAACTGAGGCTTTTTGCCAAAAATGTGGGCAGCTTTACCATTTGAGAAAATAAAGAACCTCATCCACAGCTACCACAAAAGACTTCAAGCTGTCATTGATGTTAGAGGGGGCAATGTCCTGATCCAAACTGAGTTTTGAGCCCAGACTCCCCTTTTCCCTGTCTGATCATGTCTGGGGTTAACTTTTCTCAGCCTCAGTCTGGTCTCAGGTTTGCTATTTCGCCCTGCTGTGTCCTGCAGATCATGTCAGTTATAGTTTCTGCCTAGTGCTGCTGTAGCTGGCTCTGATTGCTCCGATTTGTCCTGCTGCGTTTGCTGTCTGAACCCGTGTCTCTGTTTTTCCCTGTTCCCTTCTTTACTCAGTGTTTCCCTTTAGTGTGCAGACTCCCTCGTTTGACTTGGCTTGTACCCTGACCGTTTTCTGTCCTTTGTCTTATCCGCTCTTTACAGTTACTGATCCCCTGGCTTGTCTCTGACCATGAGTTTGCTTATTCCTTTGGTACTGCGCTATAGTCTAGGATTTGACCCGATTTGTTTTGACTATTCTGCTGCCACATGCGGTAGCCTCTCTGTTGCACTGCAGGTTAGCTTTGTTTAGGTGCAAACCTTCTTCCTCTCTACTGCCATCTAGTGAAGCCTGCACCTACCTGCATTGCAGCAGCATGACAGGCAATACACGGTATTAAGAAATGGGGTATGTGAACTTTTGATCAGGTTCATTTGGATATTTTGGGTTGTCATTATGATTTAAAAAGAGAAAACACAGTAGTTTGACAATAACCATGAGTGGAGAAAAAGTTTGGGTGTTATTATTCATATTCTCTGAGAAAAGACCAAGAAAGCAAAAATTCTCCCATCACTCCCATCGGTGACCCGTCATATGATCACGGGTCACCGATGGGTCGGCATAACATATGGTTGTCATTGCCGGATTGCTATGAGCGCCGCCACTTGGTCGGCGCTCATAGTGCAGCACCCCAGAGTCCTGGTCGTTGCAGTAATGTTGCTCTTCCACCAGGGAGAGTGATATTACATCTGATGGTACTAAAGGAGTTCATCTTTCCAGGTATCACAAAACAGACACCACACTTCACACTCCAGTCCATCAGGGGGAGCCTTGTCTAGTGAGAAGCTGCCTGGGTTTGACCCAGAGAGGACCTGTCAGGCAGACAGGGGGAAAGGAGGAACATCTGAGCTGCAGACAGAGGGCCCTTGTCAGGGGTGGGATCCTGACAGAGGCCTAGCACGAGACAGAAAGATACGGAGCTGCGCCTGCCCCACGTGCGGCAGCATCCTAAGGAAGGACAAGAAAGGAATTGTGTTGCAGGGAGTGAGAAATGAAGTCACAGCACAAGGAGACAACACCAGAAGGAGTTCTGTCCTGTAAGAGACTGCCTCCTTCTGAGGCGCGTAGCCGGTGGCCGGAACACCGAGGGAGTAATTGACTCTACGAATTACTTCAAAGACCGGCAGGACAGTCAATTCCAAGTTGGCTGCCCGACCTTAAAACCTAAGAAGACACAGTGGCAAATTTTGGGGGTCGGGGCGTCTTTAGGGTCCCTATAAACAAGCCTCAGGCCATCAGTCATACGGGTATGTCCTATCCATACCATCTGGGGGACAGAGAGGAAGAAATAACATCTAGAACATCTACAAAGGTTGTGAGGACTATCCCGTGGTGCTCAGCAGAGAGGTACTACAACACACAGGCGCTAGTAGGAAGGCTACTGATTTCCACCTGGATAAGAGAACTCTGGATTTTGCCTTCGGACCGGCCGGACTCTGCCTGCCCTGTGATCTGTACTCTGGACTGTGGATGCTGAAGTCTTCAGTAAAAGGTAAAGAGACTGCACCATTTGTGTCCTCGTTATTCACTGCGCCTTACACCATCACCATCTACACCACTGGGAAGCCCTGGGGATACACTTCACCTGTGGGAAGGTATACCATCTAGTTGCCATTCCATCACCCCAGCGGACCCCTAAGCAGCGTCGGTCACCCTGACCGAGTACCACAGGTGGCGTCACGAACATTCTTCATATAAACTGTCACCCCTTTAATTGGATGCCCCTCATAGGGCCACGGGCCGGGTCGGGTCACCGTGACATTCCCCATCGAGTACTGAAGGACCCGGTACCGAGTACCCCATTGCCCTTGCGTGGGGGCGCTCCAATAGCAAGTGAACATTTCTGCTGCAGTGAGGTGACCTGATCATCGCCTGTGTGTAGCAGTAGTGCAGCTTCTAGTCTCCCATGGAGACTATTGAAACATGCAAAAAGTTAAAAAAAGATAAAAATAAATGTTTAAAAAAAATAAAAGTTCAAATCACCCTGCTTTTGCCCCATTCAAAATAAACACTAGAAAAAAAATCAAATATACACATATTTGGTATCACCGTATTCAGAATCGCCCAATCTATCAATATATAAAAAAATTAACCCAATCACTAAACGGCATAATGAGAAAAAAATTAAAAACATCAGAATTACGTTTTTTTGGTCGCTGCTACAGTGCAATAAAATGCAATAACGGGTGATAAAGTTTGTAACTACACCACAATTGTATTAATACAAATGTCAACTCAGCGCGAAAAAAGTAAGCCCTCACCCAGCCCCAGATCATGAAAAATGGTGACGCTACAGGTCTCGGAAAATGGCACTATTTTAATTTTTTTTTTACCAAACTTTTGATTTTTTTTCCCCACTTGAAAAAAAAGAATGGAGACATGTTTGGTGTCTATGAACTTGTAATGACCTGGAGAATTATAATGGCAGGTCAGTTTTAGCAACATGGGAAAAAAAACAAAAACTGTGGAATTGCATTTTTTTGCAATTTCACCGTGCTTGGAATTTATTTCCTATTTTCCAGTACACGGTATGTTAAAACCAATGATGTCTTTCAAAAGTACAACTTGTCCCAAAAAAACAAGCCCTCACATGGCCATATTGACCTAAAAATAAAAAAATTATGGCTCTGGGAAGAAGGGGAGCAAAAAACGAAAGCGCAAAAATGAAAATACCTCTGGTCATGAAGGGGTTAAAGAAAATCTTTCATAATAGTCTTTAATTTAAGCTGAGTACCAATGGACGCTGATCCATTAATTCTTTAACAGTTTTTACTTTTAGTCTATGACCAATTGTATAGTAAATGCAGACACTACTAAAACCATCTTTTATTGAGAATGGAGTTCTGAAAAATGCGGCTATCACTGGAGAGGTGATCAGAATCCCCATTCATTTGTTTAGGAATTCCGACCACCTCTCTACTGAAGGCCTTGTGTGATGGGACCTCACTTTTTAGATAGATGCATATGCCATTATTGGGACCCACATCTACAATGCATTTGCCATATCCTATCCTAAATCAGAGGTGGGGAACCTCAGGCCCCAGGGCCATTTATGGCCCTTGATGACCTTTTATCAGGCTCCCGAGCAGATTCTCAGGGACCGCATTCTTGGGCAGGGAGCTGTATTTTGATTACAACCAGCTCATTAATTTCTTCTTGCTCTGTTAGCACACACACACAGTGTTCATTACTGAACACTGAAGGGCATGCAATGAAAGATTACGTCCTGACACCAGTGCCAGAGTCATGCTGTACATCGTGGGCGTAGTTTGTACGGCCCCCGCAGGATGGTACAAATATCTAAATGGCCCTTGGCAGAAAAAAGTTTCCCCACCCTTGTCCTAAATATACACATTGGGAATACCCATTTAATGTTATACCTCTCTTATTTTCGGCAGAAGCCCCATAATGATTAAAAGAACTTGACATAAGAGAAAGGACAACCTTTCCAAATAATTTTTTGTGTTCAGAAAATCCCATGAACTACGTTGCACCCAAATAGATTTGTGGAGGTGTGCATTTATCCCAATATACCAGGCTTAGTTTTTTTTTTACTGTGATGATAGGTGCTCAACGGGGTGAACACCTTAACTCTATCATTATATTTTAAAGCAACCCCCCTCATTTCAAAACACCTTTTTACTAATATTGAACATTCCTAATGAATATTGCCTTAAAAAATACTTTATGGGAGTTAAATACTTGTAAAAAATACTTTTAAGGAGTTAACATCTTGTGCTTCACAATGGCCTTTTAACAGTAGACATTACGTGAATTCAATGGCCATGCTGTGCGTGACCACTGATTCTGCATGTTTCAGTTGGTATCATTCCTACTGTCACTTAGCATAGTAACTCTATAATAAGGTGGTGGAAAATATCCATGTGAAATCTATGGTTCTTAACATATTTTCTAAATGTCAATCCTGTTCATTATATTATTCTTATGTACAACGTTTTACAAGTGCTGTATTTGACATCATATAGCTCTTTTAAGCATCTGTTTGCCTTCAAAGTGTCCTTTAAAAAAAAAGGTATAGTTTTCTTCAGGGTGTAGTTAGATATGCAGAGTTTCAGTCACTTAAAGTTCTGCCATGTCTGAATATAACCATATTGCCTTGAACAGATTTTATAATTTGAAGAACACTCTCCAGAAAGTAGCTGTTTCAATATCTATAAATCAGTTCAGTCTACTATAATGAGAAGATTCCTTGACAGCAAATACAGAGGGTTCACACAAGGTGCAAACCACTAATAAGCCTTAAAAAAGAGGGTCAGATTAGACTTTGCTAAATAAAAAATACATCTAAAGAAGCAAGCCCAGTTCTGGAAAAACATTTTTTGAACATATGAAAAGAAAATCAACCTATACCAGAATGATGGGAAGAAGAAAGTACGGAAAAGGCAAGAAACAGCTCCTGATCCAATGCAAACTACATCCTCTGTAAAACATGGTGGAGGCTGTGTGATGGCATAGGCATGCATGGCTTCTAATAGCACTGAGTCACTAGTGTTTATTGATGATGTGACTGAAGACAGAAGCAGCCAGATGAATTCTGAAGTGTACTGGGTTACACTTTCCGCTCAGATTCAACCTAATGCAGCAAGGTTGATTGTACGACGCTTTACAGTACAGATGGACAATAACCCCAAACATACAGCGAAAGCAAGCTAGGAGTTTTTTAAGGCAAAGAAACTGACATTAATCCTTGCTGGCCAAATGTAAAAATCATGTTTAAATCAAAGCAGAACCAGAGCTGTCATGACTGCAAAAACTCATTGCCTGCAACTGATTCTCTACAAAGTATTAACCCCTTAATGACCAGGCCAATTTTTTTAAATCTAACCATTGTCAGTTTATGTAGCAATAACTCTGGAATGCTTCAACAAATCCTATTGATTTAGATATTGTTTTTTCATGAAACTTTATATTTTATGATAATGGTAAACTTAAGTTGATATGTTTTTTTGTGCTTATTTATAAAAATATCAGCAATTTGACAATTTTTTTAAAAATAGCATTTTTCAAACTTTGAATGATCATTCTTTTAATCCAGATAGGCTACTTTCACACTAGCGTCGGGCACTGCACGTCGCAATGCATCATTGTGGAGAAAAAACACATCCTGCAAAGTTGCCCGCAGGATGCGTTTTTTCTCCATAGACTTGTATTAGCGACGCATTGCAACGCAGTGCCACACGTCGCAACCGTCGTGCGACGGTTGCGTCCTGTTTTGGTGGACCGCCGCCACAAAAAAAGTTACATGTAACGTTTTTTTGTGCATCGAGACCGCCATTTTCGACCGCGCAAGCACGGCCGAAACTCCGCCCCCTCCTCCCCGGACCTTGCAATGGGGCAGCGGAAGTGTCGTAAGACTGCTTCCGCTGCCCACGTCGGGCATTTTTTTTACAGTATGCGTCAGCGCGACGGCCCCGTACTGACGCTAGTGTGAAAGCAGCCATAATCATAACCCACAAAAATAAATTAATAAATGACATTTCCCTCATGTCTGCCTTACATCAGCACCTTACATGCTTTATTTTTTTTTGAACATTTTAAAAGGTTTGAAAATGTAGCAGTAATTTTTCTTTTTTTTTTTCAAGGAAATATACAAAACTTATTTTTTTATGGACCAATTCAGTTTTGAAGTGACTTTGGCGGTCCTATATATTGGAAATCTGCAAAAGTGATACCATTTTAGAAACCGCGCCCCTCAACGTATTCAAAACTGCTTTCAGGTAGTTTATTAACCCTTTAGGTGCTTTTCTGGAATTAATACAAAGTGGCATGACAGAAATGGAAAATTGTATTTTTACCACCGAAATGTCGCTAACTTCTGAACAGGCCACTATAGCCGTCAGACTCTAAGGCCGTTATTTGACCATGAATTGCCATCGCAAACATCAGGACCAGATGATCAAGATCTCAGGGTGCCAAAGTGGTTAAAGAGGAAGACCCCACACTCTGTTAACCATCTAGATGCTGTAGTCACTATTTACAGCAGTATTTATGGGGTTAAACGGCCATGGTCAATGCCAGCACTGATCATGGCTGATGCAGCAAGTTGTCAGCTATAGTGTGCAGCTGACAGCTGTTCCTTACTGAAAAAAAACTATACAAAACCTACAAGAAGCAAAATGAGCAAAAACCCTGCTGTAACTAAATAAATAAAAAGCAAAAGTGTATCTAAATAATCCAGAGTTCTTAGTAATACTGTTTTTGATAAAAACAAAAATGGCATAAAAGTCATCCCACTGTCGACAAGGTGACTCTGATCAGGTCCTTTTGTCTGCCCTTATTCACATACTGAGGTCAACTCTGACGACACATTCTAAGGTTTTTATTTTAGACAGTGTAGGGCCGTCCCAATCAGGGTCACCTTGCTTACCGGTATTTGTCAGATGGAAAACCCACAGCATATCTGCCCCACATATGACTATACCCTCAATTAAACCCGTTGCTCCATAAAATCAACTCCGAATTGCCAAAAATCCTTGCTTTATACTGTACATGCTGGCATTCTAATGATAACTTTACTGGGCTGTTTAAACATCTGAAAGAGTGGAATCCGCTCCAAACTAGGCACTGACACACTAAAGGCCTTCTTCAGGAGAAAAAAAAACTCTTCCAAAACCTCTTGAAGAAATGCAGGAAAAGAAAACTCCTCAAAAAAAGTCCCAAAGAAAGAAGCATTTCCTGAAATTGTTTTGCCTGTACGCCTCATTTTTTTAAAGCGCCATGTGAACATAGCTAGTTAACATAGTTAGGCCCTATTCAGACATCTGCATTTCATGTACATGTTTCTCCATGTTTTTCACCAATAGAGGACGTATTTATCGTAGTTTATGGGGTTGTTCACATATTCGTGTGTTTTGGGGAACCAAGTGTTGGTGAAAAAAAAATGGAGACTTCAAATTTTGATCCTAGTCAAGGATCAAAATTGCACATTCAGTTCCTTAGGCCCATGAGAAATGGCACAGCAAACTGATGGCCTCCTAGTTGCATCCTAATTATGTCCGTTTTTCACTTGTTGTTTGATAGGAGAAACTTGGGAAAGGTCTATTAATTTTTTTTTTCATATGAGAAAAACTGATTTTCTGATGGTAAAAGCAGATACACTGACGAAAATCGGATCCACCACAATGAATAAGGCCTTACATCACTACATTGTATAGCTTTTTGAGAATATCCTGTAATCCAAAGTATCTAATCTGTTCAATCGATGTCTTTATTAAAAAGTCACTTTATCAAGCACTGGAAAGAGTTATGTAAAATGTACTGTAAATGGCAAATGAAAGGTGGAGGGTCCTGGTACGAGTTTTGCAACAGGGTCTTCAAGTTACACGTCTGAAAAAATGAAATTGAAATAGCACAATATAAAACAAACTCCATAAAATTCAAGCCAGGTGACATTCAATGTCAACGCGGTGTGAGAGGCTAAATTCCAAAAGATGAAACGACGTTCTGAGAATGGAAGCTGGCAGGTATGAAGTAAGACAACTGTACTGTTACTTAACAGACGTTTCATTTTGTGCGTGAAATATGTCTGTTTCTCCTTTCAGCGGTCCTGACATTTCAGAGAAGCAAACAAATTGTGTGATACTTTCCGTCAGACCGATTTCTTTAACACGTGTTCCGAAAATAGAAGTAAAATAAGTATACAAGCCCTCTTACTGCTTTTGTTGGCCAATTACTTGGTGTAAAAGGGAACATCGTCTTCTTTTCCTTAGTACAGTTTCAAGCAGGTGGCAGATGGACGATGTCCTATATTTGTAGAGAGTGGCAAAGATCCTCCTAACATTTAAAGAAACACTAAACCTAATTGTACCTGCTCTTTATGTAATCCATTTCATGCTCAGGATAGGACAAATGTGGTTACGTAAATAGGTCCCATTCTTTCAAATCCCTGAGATCCTTTGACTCTTCTGCTATTTTCTGATTTGTGCTGCATTGTTCCATTGCAGAGATATTCACATTTGTTGCATTTGGAGGTCACTATGTGAAATTTCTCCTTGCAGTCCAACTGGGTGTTTCATCAGAGTCTTTTCTGTTGTTGTGCACTTTCACCTCTCCTTCCCAGATGCTGACAATTACAGCTCGTAAGCTGATCCAGCGGTCTAGTAGTCTCAGACACTGCCGAACTATGATTGGCAGTATCTGGGAGGGAGTAGTAAAAGAGCAAACCCCTAGAGAAAACTCTGAAGAAACACCCAGTTGGATTGCAAGTAGAGATTTCACATGTTGTGATCCAATACCAACAAATGTGAATATCTCTGCAATGGAGTGATGCAGTGAAAAGTGGAAAATAGCGGCAGAAGAAGGAGAGCTCAGGATTTTTTCAAGGTATTTGACTCAATTTTTTTAGCAAGTAGCAGTTCCTCGTTAATGGGTATGATTGCTGTAAAATGACTGTTCAACCAAACCAAGCACAAGCACTCAATGCCCCTTTGGTGTGGCTGAGCAGTTCAGTGCATCTTCCCACCTACCTGTTTTGCATCTATCTCTGCACTTTCTTCAAGTTCTACTTCAGCAGAAGTCAATGAAAGGTGGAAATACCGTAGATGGAAAAAGGTCAATGGAAAGGTGCGCTGAACTGTCATTTTGTTCTGACACTTACTGAACCTTAGGGTTTGCTCGCACAAGTGTATAAAAAGGATTATTGCAATCTGATCGAAAAACGGATTGCATCAGGCCAATGTTATTCAATGAGGCAGTGCAGATCTGCGTATTTTTTTTTCTTAGTTGTATTCTGCATGAGAAAAAAATCTAGGTATGGTGTGATTTTACTCTGAAATCGGTCCAGTGCGAGAAAAAAATGCTATAAGGACCATCAGTATGGCATCCGATTTTTATGGATACATTACAATTCTGTAGCAAGGGAGACTGCAAATGGTTTTATAAATGATTAATAGCTGCAGAGTTAAAAAAAAAAAAATGGATTGTATACAGACAGCACACGGATGACAAGTGAGAAAAAGTCATTCCACTCTCCTGGATGAGAATGGGACAGATTTTTTTATGCTCTAGTGTGAACTAATCCTAATAGTGATCAGCCAGTAGCACAGTAGATTATATTTGTCATGTATTTCTGTGTTTTGTTTTTTTAAGTAACGCCATGCTGCCCTACATTTTCTATTGATTTGTTTATATAAGGATAAACTTGTGATTGCAAATATATCTTACTATATACATCCCCAAACAAGAGTTTAGGGATTGTTCAGTATATTATGTCTGGCATCCACCTGAAACGGACACTTGTGAGGAGCATTGTAAGGAGATCTTTGTCTGTAAATTCTTCTCACGAGTAGACAAAAAAGAAAAGGATGATGATGTGTAATCCGGCACCAGAACTGTAAGAATCCAAAGTTTGCTTAAACTGCATTAATAATAGAGACGTAAAAAGCCACAAGGTCAGGACATGTATCACCTTATGCGTTTTGTACATTAATGTCCTTACTCATAAATCCTTGGACCTATGAGTAAGGACATTATTGTCCAAAACGTGTAAGGTGCTACATGTGTGATTTTTTTTTTACTTCTCTATTTTTTATGTGGCTTAAATAAACTTTTAAGGATTTTTAAACTTCCGATGCCAAATTTTGCATCTCCATTTTTTTCACTTTTGTCTACTTATGGAGACCGCTCCCGAAGATCTGTGCATCGGTTTTACACTGAAGCTGGAGACATTCCTTGCTACATTTTTTCTATTTTTTCTTTGTTGTAAATTGTCCCTGACCACTCAGCAATGAACTCTTAACACCTGTTAGATTAAGGGTACCGTCACACTGAGCAACTTTTGAATGAGAACGACAGCGATCTGTGACGTTGCAGCGTCCTGGATAGCGATCTCGTTGTGTTTGACACGCAGCAGCGATCAGGATCCTGCTGTGACATCGCTGGTCGGAGCTAGAAGTCCAGAACTTTATTTCGTCGCTGGATCACCCGCTGTCATCGCTGGATCGGCGTGTGTGACGCCGATCCAGCGATGTGTTCGCTTGTAACCAGGGTAAACATCGGGTTACTAAGCACAGGGCCGCGCTTAGTAACCCGATGTTTACCCTGGTTACCATTGTAAATGTAAAAAAAAATAACAGTACATATACATTCCGGTGTCTGTCACGTCCCTCGCCGTCAGCTTCCCGCACTGACTGTGAGCGCCGGCCGTAAAGTAAAAGCAGACGTCACCGCTGTGCTGTGCTTTACGGCTGGCACTGACACAGTCAGTGTGGGAAGCTGACGGCGAGGGACGTGACAGACACCAGAATGTAAGTATGTAGTGTTTTTTTTTTTTTACATTTACAATGGTAACCAGGGTAAACATCGGGTTCGGCATCGTTGGTCGCTGGAGAGCTGTCTGTGTGACAGCTCTCCAGCGACCACACAACGACTTACCAACGATCACGGCCAGGTCGTATCGCTGGTCGTGATCGTTGGTAAATCGTTTAGTGTAAAGGTACCTTAAGTCTGTCTGTCTTATCAAACACTACTTATAACAGTGGCACCTTGGCTACACAAGAAATATACGTAAAGCTTTTACTCCACTCTAAAGTTGACTAGTGTCGTCACTTGGCAATCATGATTATAGCATATAAAGGCCTTAAAAAATATATTTATGTACTGGAAGAGGTCACGGATCTTACGTAAGAGAAGGAATTGAACAGTGGCTGCTGTATAAAGCCTCCACTTGTGTCTTGGCTATCCTTTATACCACTGTTCATTACAGAAGACATCAAACAAAGATCCTTAGTAAGAGTGAGACTCAATATGAATCGAGTAGGAAAAGGGCAGTGGTACAAATGTTACGCCCCACACCAGTAAAAGATTGTATAAACATCACTTTAATTTTTAGCAGTGAGTACAGAGTATTAAAGGAGTTATCCGGGACTATATGAATAGAACTTATCGGCAGGTAGCCAACTATCTATTCTACCTTGCGACAATCCTACTCGGCTAATCGTCACAGATTGCTACTCTGGGCACATCGATAGAGAAGTTCCTTCTCTTCTATTCTGCTGTGTCAAAGGGGCATCACTGCCAATGTTATGCTCATAGACAGCGGGGAACCGGAGGAGAATCGCCTGATCAAGGACAAATTGTCACAAGGCAGATAGCAACTACCTGCTGGTAAGTTCTTAGCCCGATAGGGGATTTAAGAGTCCTGGATAACCCCTTTAAACATTTAGGACACATCGTAGTGCATTGTAACCCAGGTAGAAGTATTCATTGAAAGATTAAAGGTTATCTGTCAAATTGAACATGTAGACTGTGGGCAGAATGTTATAGTACAGGAGAAGTGGAGCAAAATTCTACCTTTTTTTGTTGGAAAAGCGTCACTATAACTTTACAATTTAAACTTTTTTGTTTTCATTTCAATATTTGTTGACTTTAAGTCCAATTCTAAGCAGTCATTGACTGTTTTGTATACGTGTACATACAGACCTGTCAGTCGTTGAGTAGGGCCGTCCCCTGGACTCCTAAGCCCACGATGAGTGTACATGAGTGATACTGAATCTTCTCCCACTATAACTGTTTATCAGTCTGCTCATTCCCTCCTGATCTGTAACATGCCCACAGATAGCACTGCATGTTCAATGTGGCAGGTTACATTTAAAACTTTTGACCATTTTTTTTTTATTTATTTTTTTTAGACCCGTTAACTACTTGCAGGCCAGAGAGCTCCATCAACTGCTCAAAAGACCGCCAAGAATTTTAGCTTACTCTTTACGGGCGCAGAATTGTTTTGTACAAAGCTATACCAGGGCGTTCCTAGGTACCAAGTTCCTCTTCTGTACCCATAGATGCCTTTGGCTATACACGGTGGGACTCCATTTGTACTAAGGTATCCCCCCTTAAAAGTAAAGCTTTCCAGGCAGATTATCATCATGCCTTGTGCTCACTGCAGAGCTCCTGTACAGCAGTGTGGGAAAGCCTCCATCCGCAGCCATACAAGCTCCATGCACAGGACTCTGCTTGGGCATGAGCTCTCGTTATGCACTCGCCATAACACAAAATACTACAGAGAAAACTGCAAACGTAAAACCCAACAACCTTTATTGGTCTTGAATGTTTGCAACTCCCTATACACATATAGAGAATATATGCGTGCTTGAAGTTTCTTGGGTTGGGACCCTTCCGTGATATTTTTGAGTTCATGAAGGGTTAAGTTAGTTTTAAAATAGACCCTGGCTCGTGCCACATTCCCTGATGCCGGCGATCAGGCAAGGAGCGGATCAGCACAGAGGCCTTGTGTGAGCAAATTGTTTATCCTCGGAGCCCAGCTCTCCGCAGCACAGAGCATCTTTTATACCCAGGAGTCAGGCATTCTAGGCAGGCTAGTAATCACTGCCCCTGCCCAGAAAACAGCAGCACACAGGGGATCTTTGTCATCTTCCCGCATCCCTCCCTCTGGAAGCCCTTTGATGGTTGTACTTAAGAAAAGTCAAGACCGCCGTGGCCCCAATGTCAGTTGCACCTTTTCCTACAACAGAGTATGTTTACAGGTTCTCATTTTACATACTTAATTCAGCCCTTCCTGGCCATCATTGCCCCTCCTGGGACTCGGCTAATGAAAGCCAAACAGCACTTGTGTATGGTTTTACTGCTGTACACATATCCCAGGATTTCGGCAGGCTGGTGTCTTGTCACTGTTACAGACCCATCCAGGTTCTGCCGCTCTGGAGAATAAGTACTTGGCATTTAAGCCTGCGAGCACATGGGCTGTTCTCTCGAGATTACTCTCTAAGCTGTGCACTGATAACTTGCCTGCGTTGTTCAACTTCCAATGAACTGGAACACATTCTTTAGAATTTAAAGGCAGATATGCAAAAACAGATTTAAAGGGATCCTGCAACCTATGTCCCTCTTGTTTTTTACTATCTTTATTGTCATTTTAGCGTCATTGTGAAGAGCATCCATTTGGTTCTGTTCTGTCCTATATTTTAAGGGAATTGCCATGTTTTTGCCACCAAATCTGAGAGCAGCTTATTGTGGGGACATTGACCGTGATTCCAGTGATGTATTACTTTCTGGGCTGTTTGCTGTAGTTTTGATAAAATCACTAGAGGACACGTAAATCTGCTGCCATGTAGTCCTCCATGTTCATGAGCTCTGTATAACTCCACCCCTGCCTATGATCGTCAGTTATCTATATATGAACACTGTACTCAGAAAGCAGCCAATCAATCAGTGGTGAGGGTAGGGTTGTACAGAGATCAGCATTCAGAAAACTGGTAAACCTGCAGCCGATAAAACAGTGATTATCAAAACTGCAACATGCGGCCCAGTAAGTGATACATCACTGGAATCAGGGTCTCTTTACCTACATCATGCCATTATCAGATTATCAAACGACCCCCTGAGGAAGCCCACGTGAAACGCGCGTTGGGGCTGCGCAGTCTGACCAGTGCACGGACATATTTGGGTGAGATATTACGTTCTGTATTTGATACATACTGTTTAAAGATCTGGGTATTTCTATATAGGGCCATGGCTATGGTGATGATGTGGTTTTGATTAACTCAAAAAATACCCAGTATATCGTGACAGTGTTGCAGTATATATATTACGGTTGTTGAAACTCCCGGTCCTATTCACATATGTGCAACTGTGTCGGTCTTTAGTCTGTGTCCTTTACTATATAATTTGCTTGTCCATATAATCTTTTAATTCTAATTGTGTATTTAATGTTATTCTTTTTATATTGATTACTAATAAATATTTGATATATTTTATATGGGTAGTCTGGTACTCCTTTTGTTTATAATCATATTTTGGAGTATGGTTTATGCCTGTTTTTAACAGAGATGATTTTTATTAATTTTTATTCTGGGTGTTCTTATTTACATTATCAGATGGGGTATCAAAAACCTGGTGACAGATTCCCTTTAAAAACTATATTCAGACATTTCTTAGTTATCTCTGCCACTTGAAAAGGTGAGTGACTACCAAAAGGGCTATCGTTATCACTCTCTCATTTACATAGCTTTTTAGCCTTCAAAGTGACAGATATGCCAAGTTCTACATTGGCATGACCTCCAGCTCCATATATTCTCCAGCTCACCAGCCTATTCTGACTTTTTACATCCTTTGGATTGTGATGTGATACGGTGACCATGGAAATCTATTTGCTCCACTATACCTTTGTATGCCTTCAATTTCATAGGGAGACACTGAGGTTTTTCCTGTCCAATTCATTCAGAAATATGACATGTTCTATCAGACACTGTATTATAGAGCTTTTCTCTCCCTAGCATTGCTGTCTCCTGATGACAACCTCTTTTTAAATGGAAGTTTGCCCGTCGATTGGCTCTTCCGTCACCTCTGGAGATCAGCTGTTATCACTGGGGAAGCAGCCTCTGGCAATACAGACACTCAGATGGATGGCCATCCCTGTAACGTTTTATTCTGACTCATAAAGGGACATATGGACAGAGGTTGACTTCATGTAACAACCCCAGCTTCCCCGAAAACAGATGTTAGAGCACATTTATACAATTTTTCGGTCTGACCAAACTGACCGCACAGGGTCAGCATACAGAGCCATGCAAGTGAATGAGCAAGTTCCCACAAAAGTTTTTGCACCAATGTTCCTCATGAAAAAAGAAATAGCACTATTCCGATCTATTTTTTGGATCAGAGTTGCCCATTAAATTCAGTAGGCGTGTTAAAAATGGATACAATATGGACAATAACTGTGTGGCATGTATTTTTTTTCACATTAATTTCATTGATTACTGAAACAGTATTTGGGATTTTAGTATTTAATTTAACTGTGGAAAATCGAGGTCTAACAGATATGTGACAGGTGTCAAAACTTGGTGATAGACGAACATGATAATCTGACATAAAAAACTATAAGGATAAAAAAGAGTTAATTTTTCTGGATGATAAACGGACCTGGCCCAAATAAAAAGTAGCTGAACAGAAGAAAATACATTTTTCATTATAGCGAAAGAAATTCTTTAATATTATAAAATATATACACAAGACCTATTGTATTTTTTTGCCCCCTAGGTACTTCTTTTTGTTTTCAATTTATGTTCCCAGAGAACAGGTTGCCCTGAATTACTTGCACAGCGCAGAAAAGGGGTACATGGACAAGCTGCCCAAAAGTGAACATGAGCTGTGTCTCAACTGTGGTATCCCATCCTCATATCACATGGGGGGAGTTCTCGAGGCTTCAGAAACACTGGGGGCACATTTTACAGACATTTCACTGAAAGCCCGGCCAATGGGAGGAAACTAACTTAATTTCTCTTGGCAGCCTCTCGCGCAGTCATAGGGGTGGGCCGGCGCAGCCTCAGTCACCGCTCAGTACATAGTAAGCTGCAGCTATAACCACGCCCCGGCACTAACTGAAAGCCGGTAGAGCTGACTGTCAGTCAGCGCCGGGGGCTCGGTTACAGCCGCTGCTTACTATGTACTGAGCGGTGACTAAAGCCACGCTGGCCACGCCTCAATATCTGAAAACTGAGGGGGGTGCTACTGGGAGAAATAAAGGTAACTATCTCCAGGTAGCCAGGCTTTCAGTCCGGTAGCTGCATAGCTTTAGAACCCTATTAACCTGCAGAATGAACCCATATATACATGTTCCCTTTAATGATTAAGAGTCGCCTTATTGATTAAGAGTTGCTTGCTTCTTTATGAATTAGGCACATCTTACAACTGCCATGCACCATTGCCAGAAATGTTACTCCAGTCTGGAACTGGAGTACACTTCTGGTGTAATTTACATCACTAAAGTGGCTTACATTTTGATGCACTTTGCAACGTTTTGTCCCACCCAGGTCAACCCACTTTGGCGAAGCTGTCCTGTACTGGCATAAAAGTGTCAAGTCATAAACATTTTGTGACATTTCCCGGTGCTGTTAACCAGAAAATTGGTGAATACACTTGATGAATCAGACACAGACTTTTTTTTTTTATTTGGGTCAAACCCTGTAACATTTTAACCATGAATATAGTTGAAACCAGAAGTTTACATATACTATATAAACAGACACATGTGCATGTTTTTCTCAATATCTGACATGAAATCAGAATAAACCTTTCCCACTTTAGGTCAATTAGGATTACCATAATTATTAATATTTGCCAAATGCCAGAATAATGACAGAGAGAGAGAGAATGTTTTAAGGCTTTTTTATTACTTACTGCAAAGTCAAAAGTTTACATACATTTCATTAGTATTTGGTACCATTACCATTAAACTGAATGACTTGGGTCAAACTTTTGGGATCTCCTTCCATAAGCTTCTCACAATAGTTGGTCGGAATTTGGGCCCATTCCTCCTGACAAAACTGGTGTAACTGATCCAGGTTTGTAGGTCGCCTTGCTCGCACGGCCTTTTCAGCTTTGCCCACACATTTTTAATAAGATTGAGATCAGGGCTTTGTGATGGCCACACCAAAACATTGACTTTGTTATCCTTAAGCCACTTTGTTAACATTTTGGCAGTATGCTTCAGGTCATTGTCCATTTAGAAGACCCATTTCCGTCCAAGCTTTAACATCCTGGCTGATGTCTTGAAATGTTGCTTCAGTATTGCCACATAATCTCCTTTTATCATGAAGCCATCTATTTTGTGAAGTGCACCAGCACCACCTGCAGCAAAACAACCCCAAAATATGATGCTGCCACCCCCATATTTCACAGTTGGGATGGTGTTCTTAGGCTTCCAAGCTTCTCCCTTTTTCCTCCAATCGTAACAATGATCATTATGCCCAAAAAGTTCAATTTTAGTTTCATCAGACCACACGACATGTCTCCAAAAATTAAGGACTTTGTTCCTATGTGCATTTGCAAACATTAATCTAGCTTTTTTATGTTTCTTTTTGGAGTAATGGCTTCTTCCGAGCAGAGTGGCCTTTCAGCCCATGTTCATACAGTACTGGTTTCATTGTGGATATTGACACATTACCAGCTTCCGCCATCACCTTCACAAGGTCTTTTGCTTTTGTCCGTGGGTTGCTATGCACATGTCGGACCAAATCACGTTCATCTCTGGGACACAGAACCCATCTACTTTTCTGAGCACTATAATGGCTGGACATTCCCATCTTGTTTGTACTTGCATATAATTGTTTGTACAGATGAATGAGGCACCTTCAGGTATCTTGAAATTGTACTCAAGGATGAGCCACACTTGTGCAAGTCCACAATTCTCTTCCTGATATCTTGGCTGATTTCTTTAGACTTACCCATGATGCTACACAAAGAATGTACCAACACCATACAATGAACCATAAATATTGGTTTGCACCAAGGGTTGCACCTACTGTGGTGGTACCTTATGCAGAACATGAGATAGGGGACGCTCCGTGACACAGTATAATAGGGAAAAAATTAGAGCACAATGTCCAAAACAATCATAAAAATTGTATAAGTTTATTACAGAAAATTATATTAATATCAGCAAATTAAATTTACATGTCATCAGATTTAGAAAAAAAATACAAGAGACACTCACGGATTGAGATCAAGTGGGTGGCGACATGTGTGCTCAAAACATCAGACAATTATGTGGTAAAGTGCATAGTGCAATTTTTATATCTGGGGGGACTCCTGGGGTAGTAGGACGGTAACCATTATTATAGAATGTAAATAAAGTGCAAAGTGCATACTCCCCAAAACATATACACATCCCATGCCCTCCAGGTTCTTACCCATTGTCTGGTGCTTTAAGGTGCCACGACGCAGAGCCCCAACACACGTTTCACGTTGGCTTCCTCAGGAGGCTCTATTAAACAAGCAGTGTGTTTCAGGTGTGCATTAAAATACATCCACAGGTGTGTCTTTAATTAACGCAGATGTTGCAAAAAAAAAAAGCTATTAGAAGCTTCCAAACACATTACATCCTCATATGGGCAGTCCAGAATTGTTTAAAGGCGTTGTCATTTTAGTGTATGTAAACTTTTGACTTTGCAGTAAGTAATAGTGCCTTAAAACATTCTCTCTCTCTTTCATTATTCTGGCATTTGGCAAATATTCATAGTTACGGTAATCCTAATTGACCTAAAACGGCAAATGTTTATTCTGATTTCATGTCAAATATTGAGAAAAACATGCATATGTGTCTTTTTATATAGTGTATGTAAACTTCTGGTTTCAACCATATGTTTTAAGGCACCCTCTTCCCCAGACTTGCTTTCCTCCATTTTATTTCTGTCTAAAATACCTCACATGCATAATGGACATGGAAAATGTAATGACATCTCCATGTAATACAGGATGAGGGAAATACTTCACTGACAGTGTTTGTTTTCCCATAATTCCGACAGCCGATGGGCCTGAATTACCAGTAATCGCCGATTTCAGTTTCCTGTACATTTTTTATCCTTCGTCACTGCAGAACTCTATGAGGTGTGAGGTGATAATGAGGGCAATGCAAGCTTAGGGTGGCACTACCAATGTGGCTGCCGTTCAGGTATTTAGCTATGCAGATTATTCAATAACATAAAATAAGCTAATAGAAGAGCGTAAAAAAAGTGTTTTCTTTTGTTTTGCTCTTTTTATCATTTTATTTATAATAACATATACTTTACCAAACCTGAGGTTCTGTATACCAGTTATCAGATGTGACCGCTGCTATTGGATAATATGGGTCTTAGGTAGGTGGCCATACTAATTTGACTCTATTTGGCAGGGCCATTTGTTGTGTATGAAATATTAGTTCAGGCGTTTCAGAATTGCTTTCTTCCCACCCTACGCTGAATGCACATGCACGATTGGTCAGAATATCTCTTAAAGGGAAGGTGTCATAAGAAAATGACCTACTTTTCGAATCAGATTTTTGTGTTAATTTTTTTGGCGATATTTCTTCTTTCGTATTATATACAGATTTTTTTTTTTAGAATTCTATACTCATATTTGCTGTTTTTTTTCCCCAGGAAATTGACATGTAGATTAGCGACAATAGAATTTCAGACCCTGTTTTTTCCATTGGAGCATCTAATCAGCATGTGCAAAGGTCATTATGAATGACAGAGGAGCAGGGTCAGCCGCAACATCACCTATTGTTTGTGAATGGGGGGTTCTGTGTTATCAGCTGTTTATAGAGGTGTTTCCTAGTAATGTAATTCAGCACCTAATTTAAACAATATGGCATTTTCTGATTATTCATTCTCTTTAATTGCTAGATTTTCAAGAGGCTCCTCAGGCCTTTATATAACGTTATGTATTAGATCAGTAAGGCTCTGATTCTTTTCAATCAAACAATCCTGTGTAGCCTGTACATAAAGTGTGGGGTGTGCAAATATGAATGGATGTAAAACCTGGGGAAAATAATAAACAGGCCACAGTCCAAGAACCACAAACCACTAAAAAATTAATCAGAGAGGGGGTGCAGAAATTCAGATCCCCAGTGACGTGTCATTCACTGCCTATCCTAAAGCTAGGTGTTAATTTTAAAGCTGTAGATGACTACTTAATAGATGACTTAACGTAAAATAAAAGTTTGGCATGGTGAGAGCACTGTTAAAAATCGATATTGGACTCTATGGGGAAAGATTTCTCCACCGCCAAATGGATTTTTTGTCTGAAAGTCAATGAAAGATAAATACAGTGAATTTTCATGTCCGTAATACTTTACTTAAATATTTCAACAACCCATTCAGACAAATGGGTCCCCTTCCTTAGGATCAAAGGTGAGTTCTGCTTTCCTTATCTTATAAATGGTTATTTGCATGTAAAAATATCATGGAAATTAAGTTTTTATTCTGTAATATTCTGAATACAGGCATTGTTTATTATTCAACACACATAAAACTCTATTCACATCTAGTTCCGTCATGATTCAAGTTTTCTGCGGTGTTTATGTGGCACTGTATAGGAATCAATTGGCAAATATCATTCATTTTATGCTGGCCGACAGGATTCCATGCATTTATATTCCTAATAGTGGCTCCAAGCTGCGAAGACTAGTTGCGATAGCACAGTAAGGGCAAGTGCACACAATGTCTTTTCCAGGAGGATTCTGCTCCGAAACCCACCTGAAAAAATGCTAAACGTTCAAAGCAATGAACATATACATTGCTAAAATTAGTTGTGGTTCATATGTCCGTCTTTTGAGTGACTGTTAACTGCTTCAGGTTTCCAAGGAAGCCAAGTGGTTAAAAGAAGTGAGCTGACCATTCTTCAGGCGTTTTACTCTTTGAAGACACTGTATACTTTACTATGCAAGTTAATGGGAAGGCTTAGAAGACACCAGAAAGGCGCCCAGACGTCTCTTTCAGCGTATTGTTGGTGTTTTTGCTTGACAAACCTCTAGCGGTTTGTTAATTTTTGAAATGAGTTAAAAAACTAAAACACTAGTGTAAAAGATGCCACACAAATGCTCAAAATAACGTTCATGGTCAAAGACACTGGATAAGTGCTCAGGCGATTACCAAAGAAGTGCTTAAAAAGACGCCAGCATTTTTCCGGAAGTGTCCTCCTCTTGAAAAACTCAGCGGTTCACACACTTGAAAAGGACATTGTTGCACATACCCTAGGTCTGTTTGTTTTCATCTATTAAAAAAGTATGTGTTTCATTTATTCACTAATTTGATTGACACCTCTGGCTTCACAGAGACAGAGAAGGGCTGAGATAGAGGGAAAGCTAGAAGGTGGGAAGGTGTATATAAATGATTGGCTCCGACATGAAGCACCGGTTTGAACAGGCATTCTGCTGTGCTGACCGAATCCCGTTAACGATTCCAAGGTTGAGGTAGGCTGTAAATTCCTTTATTGAATCAATACTTCCCTAGGAGCGGCCATTCTTTTGTCATTTACAACACACAGTAGAAGAGGAAGTAATCTATGGTGGAAGTAATCTATGGGAAGGATGCAGAAGCAGCTGACTGGGAAGAATTCGAGATTTACCACCATGCAGAATAGATAAGACTAAACAACTGTCAAAAAGAGAGTGGACCATACTGAATGAGTACCTAAGAACTTCCCAGTTCTTGTTCTCATTTTTGCCGCGTAGGGTGTAAGCACAAACTTTGTGGAATATCTGATTCTTGACTTGGTTCTCCTATGTTCACATATTGATGAATCCTTTAGGGCTATGCTCACAAATTGAGAGGTGGTCTTGGTTACAATCAGGTAACAGTGCAAAATACGCATTGTTTTAGTTGATCCTGTGCAGATATGTTTCTGACACTAACTGGAAATTATGTGTAGTAGCATCTAGCTGAGGAATGGAGTGGCCAATTTCCCGAACCACAGAATTCAGTAGCAGGGTGAACGCCTGGTGAGATACTAATGTTGCTCTCTTCCTCCTGCCAGATCTTTGTGGTGTCAGACGGCTGCGGTGACAACGACACACATTTCACAAGCTGTTTACTGCAATGACTTACATAAAGATATTCCTTTGAAATTTATCGTCAGGGTGATTTCCTTTCTATCAGATTTCATTAATGGTTGTTGATAGGTGGTTGGCTTTGTAAAGATTCGAAAAACCTCTTTTTGTGGGACTTTATGATTTGTATCAGCATAGATATTAATATTACTTTCACTTTTCTAACTTTACATACAATGAAAAGGACTTGTCTCTCACTCGTTTAGCGGTAAACTGATCTGTTCAGGTATTACAATTACTATACAGTCACGAACGGCCTTGATTTTCCTCATCAGGATCATGAAATTTGAGATCTTTTTGAACCAAATGCCTGAGTCTAATCTCATAGATATATCTAGAATACCAAACCAATGAAAGTGCTCTAAGAAAGTGGGATTTGTGTAATGTAATAAATCTAAAGGGAAATCCAGCCAAATTCAGGAAGGTTGGAGGGATACTTGATACTTGATAAAAAAAAGTTGTACACTCTAGTTTCTGAATTTTAATAATTGGCTTTCGATCAAGCTCGTATAGAAAAATATAGTTTTCTGACCTTTCTTGTATAAACTTTACCTTTACCAATGTCTCGAGTCTCCCCCCTGTACAACTCCCCTATACACAGTATGATGCTCTCTTATACATAACATGATGCCTCCTCACTGTAATGTACCCTCACAGAGTATACTGATCCCTTAGTAGCCTCCAAACTGCTTGATGACTCCAACATTGTGTGATGGCCCCTTCACTGTAATCCCCACACTGTATGATGGCCCCCTAGATAGCCTCCATATAGTATAATGTGCCAAATAGTCCTCAATATAGTATAATATATTCCCCATAGGCCTGTATAGTATAATGCATTCCCCATAGGTCGGCATAGTATACTGCACTCCCCATAGGCCTGTATAGTATAATGCACTCCCCATAAGCCTGTATAGTATAATGCACCCCGATTAGGAACCTGTATAGTATAATGCACCCCCATTAGGCAGTCTGTATAGTATAATGCACCCCCATTAGGCAGCCTGTATAGTATAATGCACCCCCATTAGGCAGTCTGTATAGTATAATGCAACCCCATTAGGAAGCCAGTACAATATAATGCACCCCCATTAGGCAGTCTGCATAGTATAATGCACCCCCGTTAGGCAGTCTGTATAGTATATTGCACCCCCATTAGGCAACCAGTACAATATAATGCACCCACATTAGGCAGCCTGTATAGTATAATGCACCCCATTAGGCAGTCTATATAGTATAATGCACCCCCATTAGGCAGCCTGTATAGTATAATGCACCCCCATTAGGCAGCCTGTATAGTATAATTCACCCCCATTAGGCAACCTGTATAGTATAATGCATCCCAATTAGGCAGCCTGTATAGTATAATGCACCCCAATTAGGCAGCCTGTACAGTATAATGCACCCCATTAGGCAGCCTGTATAATATAATGCACCACAATTAGGCAGCCTGTACAGTATAATGCACCCCCATTAGGAAGCCAGTACAATATAATGCACCCCTATTAGGCAGTCTGCATAGTATAATGCACCCCCATTAGGCAGCCAGTACAATATAATGCACCCCCATTAGGCAGCCTGTATAGTATAATGCACCCCCATTAGGCAGCCTGTATAGTATAATGCACCCCCATTAGGCAGCCAGTACAATATAATGCACCCCCATTAGGCAGCCTGTATAGTATAATGCACCCCCATTAGGCAGCCTTTATAGTATAATGCACCTGATAAAAACAAAAACAATACTCACCTTTCTTCCTCCTTGTTCCCGTGGTGCTCTGAGCACCCACTCATCTCCTGACACCGGGCGCCTGGTACTGACGTCATCGTTACCCCATCGGTATTGGTGACGTCAGACGCTGACGGGGATAATGGGAGAAGGAGCGTAACGTTCCCTTTCTCATCAAGCTGACCCTGCGATGACAGGCGGGGGGCCCCCTACTGCCTCCTCGGGCCACACAGCGGCCGGGCGGCAGAGCAGGGTGATCGTGTCTCCCTGCTCTTCCCCAGAATGTAACTGTATCGGCGCGCTGTGCACGCCGATACAGTAGCTTAGCTCCGGGTGGGCCCCCTCACAGCGCGGGGCCCTGTGCCACCACCCTCTCTGCCCCCCGGTAGCTACGCTACTGGGGTGTACAGAAGTAGCAGTGCCACGTAAGCTTCAGTATTATAAATGGTATATGTTAGATGAAGACCATACAACAGATATAGAAATAGGACTCAGAGTCCATTATATGTATGGCTTAGCAACCTAGCAGACACAGAGTTAAACAAAGATGGGAGAATCTATCACCTCACTTACAAAGCCTTTTAGGTGAAATTGTGCCAGCTTGTAAGTAATAAAACTTCACATAACAGTTAGCTCTCTGTGTCTGGCCCCTTCTACTCTCCTCATTCTTTACTTATTCATATACAAGGCCATAAAATATGCAGCAAGGGCCGCACTTTCTGTGGTTGAGACTGATCTGAAAGGCTTTTCCATCACTAGTCCGTTGAGTGTTTGGAGAGCAGGATATGAAGACTGGCCGGGTCCTCAACACCCATTGTGTGTACACAGAGCAGCAGTGTCAGCATATATACTGTACAGTATAAGGCTCCATTCAATTTACACTTTCAGTATTCTATACACTCTATGGTGCCTAATGGTAAATTAAAACTCAGTCCAGTATTCAGAATTGCTTGTAAATTAATATTATATATATATTATATTATATATATAATATATTAATAATATAGAACCATATATAACAAGCTTCTATTTTCGAAAAAATTCACAGCAAATGTTAGGTGAACATCTATAACATAGAAACCTGGATTTCTATATCCCAGAAATCTAACATTTAAGTATATAAGTAAATTAGTGTTTTAAGCTGTTATTACCAACTTTTTCTTACCTTTACAACAGAATCTTTAACTGAATGTAATCTTCAGGAGAAATGTAGAAACTGAGTCAGGGAAAAATCTGGAAGTAGAAATATTAAATTCCTAGAGATTTCTCTTAAAGTGATATTTTTATGTTATTTAATTGTTTTAGTTAGACAGCATGAAAATAGGCAAGTTTGCAATTGACTTGATTTTTCTATCTGCTGTCAATCTCCTGTGAAAGCTTTCATCTTGCATAGTGTACAGCTACTTTCCAAAGAAATTGACCACCAATACCTGGCAAAGTATGCGCAATAGCTATATTCCGAGCAGGTTATGGAGTTAACTCCTGATATACCAGCCACCTCTATCCAGCCCAATGATTTCTAAATAACAGCTTTCTGCTCACCTCCCTTTCAGTACCTGATCTGTTATCAATCCTGCATAGCCACTAGCCTCCGGCCCCCATGATTGGTGGTTTTCAAAGCAGATTTGCATATTACTGCTCTCACTTTCCCAGTCATGTGCTTGTTCAAATGCCTTGTTATCTCTTTATGTAAATATAGTAATAAAAGTGTATACCTTAGAACAATGACAGACTATTAATGTGTCACAGTAGCAGGAGAAGTTAGTGACCAGAACTGTCACTCAAGGAGGAGTGCCTGCCCGCTACTTCCCTGCCAACCTGGAAGTATGCAGATTGCAGTGCTGAATTAAGTTTAACTTATCTCCACAAAATTATCTATTGGGGAGAGTCAGTATGATCCCAATGAAATTGGCGAATTTGGCCAACTTTAGTCTTTTATATACGCGGTTAAGGCTGAAATGAAAAGTGCACCTTATATGACTGCAGACTGCTGAATCGTGACAATGTAGAATGTGCACACTGCCTCGGTTCCCCTATATTTCCCATGCCGGTGGTGCAATTTGCATGCTTGTGGTCACATGCACTAGACTCACCTGGCTTCTCTGAGTTCTCTTCTATTGTGAGAAGCTGAATGAGACTGGTCGGCACATGACCACAATCATGCAAAATCACATACATGCAGTCATGTGGCCCTCCACATGCACGGGTAATACATAGTAAATGTGAAAGTGTGTATGTCGCAGTGGTCATGATTCAACAGTCTGCAGTCATATAGTGTGACTGCAGACTTTTCATTTCAGCCTTAATAACCCCTTAAAGGGTCCATGGAAATGACTTATTATTTAGCTATAGGCATTTCATGTACCACTGTATATTGCACTGTATACTGCCACAAAAATTAATTTAAGCATGTGCCAGGGACTTAGCGCCTATAAAATCATGCCTGTTAGAATATAGCTTTTACTGGTTTAGTGGCAAAAAGAGCAATTTATTTCATATGTAAATGGGGGGTTTAGATGCACCCCTGCTATGGCCAAGGGTTCAGTGTAACGTTACGCCCCCTCAATTTGCATACTCCGCACTGACATATTATGATTGAGTGCTGATTCAAGTTACGTTAATATTGCCGGATCTCAATGCTGGTTACCGCCTGCAGTGCAGTACCGAGTGGCGGTCGCAGACAGGAGCCATTGATGACAGTCAGCATTATGTGAGCACACCTGCAATGCCCGTACAGAAGTGGAAATGTAATGATTATGATATTTTGATTGACAGCACTGTACTCAATCAGCAGCTGTGTGCCTCCACACGGACACTGCACAAAGTGTCATTGGCGGATCTCATCACTGGCTCCTGTTTACTGCTATCGCTTGGGTACTGTGCTGTAGACAGGAGCCAGCGATGAGAGATGACAATAACACTGCAAGTGTTGCTGCAGAGTTCACTGTCAATCAAGCTAAAGAAGTGGTAGTATGCATATTGAGGGGCAGTAGAAGTCTACTGAGCCCTCGATCATGTAAAGGACGCACTGAAGCCCCTCATTTACATACAAAATTAATAGTTTGGGGAATTTTTTGCCACTAAAACTATAAAAGATAGGCCTCTTTATTTGGGCTAAGTCACCTACAAACCTGTATAAGTGATTTAGTTAGCGTTTTGGAGGTGACAGACTCATTTTAGGCCATGTTCACATGCAGCATTAGTTTTTTCTTTTTACAGTACCAGCAAAAGCTACAAATTTTTAGAAATCTCATGCATGTCTGTTTTTTTCCTAACTGAATTTGGGAATTGCAACGTTTTTGAAAACTGCAGCATGTCAATTCTTTCTGCATTTTTCAGTGTTTTTTCACCCATAGAAAGCAACAAGAAAGAGGAAAAAGCTGCAACAAGAAAGAGGAAAAAGCTGCAAAAAATGCAACAAACTTTTTTGCAGCATTTTTGGCAAATGAAGCCAACTTTATTAAACATGTGTCGTAGACAAAGCACAGATGTGATCCGCATACAAAAACCACAGCAAAAAAGTGTCAAAAACACCAGAAAATGTGTAATTTGAACTCAGGTTTTTATTGCTAAGAGAGCAGGTTTTGGCTGCAGATAAAAATGCAGAAAAAACGCTTCGTGTGAACATAGCCTTACTGTTGTGTCTGAGCCTTATGTATAAAGAATTAGGAATGATTGCATCTAATGTATCAAAAAAGGTTATTTATGTGTTAAACAGGGACACATTCATGTGGGACAAATGGAAAACCAGGGACTGCCCCTAGAAATATCAGACAGATGACATTTACAGTATGTATCTGGCTGCAGTAGGCATTCCTGACTATCCCCCCACTCCTGAAACATTGATTCACAACCGCATGGCTAGATACAACATGTCAGACTTGTCTCTGGCCAATTTAAAGTTACATAGGAAGAAATAGTCTATTTAGCCCCTAATAGATCTCATTAAGATCTATCTTTTTACATTATTAGCTATAAATATATTATAGCTGGCAACCAATAATTATGTATATTCCTCTCACTCAAGTGAAAATTTCCTGAAGCCTGTCTGATCTATACACTTACCCACCAACATATAAAGTATGTGACATAAACATATCAAGATGGATGTCAGAGACTATAGATCTAACACTTCATAAATATGCGCTACCGCTTGGGATGCCGTGACCTTGAGACGCCATGTTGTGCTGTTAAGGTCGCGTAAAACGAAGGGTCCTATGTTGTACAAGATATCTATAGCATTAAACTCCTAGGCCCAATTGCTAAATTTGTGCCACCTTAATATGAAATGTTATTAAAATGATCCTATTATGAGTCCAGCTGAAGATATTTTTCCCTATAAGCCTTTTCCAAGCCACTTGCAATGCAATAATCAATCATCCGCGTGACACTAAAACTAGTCCTACACTGAGGCAGGATTTGGCACAGGCAATAAATGTATGTTGTACACCTGCCAAGGCACGCCGAGTAGATATTACTGGGTTTAAAATGTACTCTATTTTTTGTGGGGTACAAGGTGAAATATTCTTCTAATTATTGTGTTAGATAGTTTTGCTCCATGATGTATGAGACCTCTGAGAAAATAAGACTTGTGTTTTGGAAAAATAATGTAATACTTAGAAATAAACAGTAGCGTAAGCAGAAATTTTTCCCTCAATGTTTTTGTTGATTTCAATTATTTTTCAGTCTTTTTAACAGCATAGAGTACAATCAACATTTTTTTTTAATTAAAGGGGTTATTCACTTTATCATTATTTTAAAGGGAACCTGTTGGAAACTCCTCCATACAGAAACAAATGACTATCTTTATATAAAATAAGCCAGGCAATCCCTTTCTGACCCTAAAGTGCTGTTTCAGCAGTGAGAAATCATGTGAAATGTCTGGAAGTGCATGGGGGCTGTGATGATGCACTTACAGCTTCTCATCATGGGCTGTTTTCCTGTAGCAGCAGCAGCCTCCCCTAACTGACAGGTAATTGCAGTGTATCATATCAATAAACATGTCAATCCTCCAGGTTCAGGAATGCAGAAAAGGCTGAGAAGCTGTAAGTGCATTATCACAGTCCCAATATACTTACAGGCACACCAATCCCAAGATACTCAGGATTGGTGTGTAGCAGGTGCATTTAGACAGATTGGTTGTAGAGGTTTATGCAACTGTCCCATTCAGCTGAATTGGTCTTGCAAAAATCCATGTGTTTGCTGCCAAAACAGTGCCATATAGTTAAATGGAACTGATTTTTGATCACATATCCATGTCGGGAGATCGGACTGCAGAGACCCCCACCAATAACATGAACAGAAGCCCAAAAGTCCCGTGTGTGCATTTTATATTAGTAAGCATGTCAGAATAGAAACAATAGGTGGGTAGTCTGCACATATGCTGGTGAAGAAATCTGAAAATTTCGAAACGCACGATAATAAAGCCACAACAAATCTACCTTGTATGCTGGACCTTTCTTTTGGTTTCCTTCATCAGCGTAGATGACCCACCTATTGTTATTCCTCTGGCATTTCAACGTTTTCTTAACCAGTGGGACTGCAGCAGATGACAAATTTAAGCTTGTTCTTGTTGGGTGATACACAATTTTACCAGGTGAGCAATTCCCTGCCCTTATTGTTCTATAGCATCAGATAAAACCCTCTTGCGCTTTTTGCTGCTCAGCTTTTTCCTAAATATTGGTGAGCATGTGTGACCAAAGTTCAATTTACTGTTTATTGAAGTGGTGTTCACACATGGTGATTAGTGCTCCATGCACACAGGTGACTTTGGGCCCCTTGTTTTTAGGATCACACATTTATCGAACAGTATTTTATTTTGGGATTGGTAGCAAATAGTGATGGGCAGACCCGTGGATGTTCGGGTCTGTCGGGTTCATCTGAACATTTTTTAAAAAGTTTGGTTTGGGTACCAGAACGGTACCCAAACCCGGAACCCATTCAAATGAATTGGGGGCCCCAACATCCTGTGTTTCCCATGCTGTCATGTGTGACAGCGCGAGAAACATCGGCTATGATCGGCGGTAATTTTGTTACTGGTGCTCAGAGCACTGCGGTTCCCACATTGTCACACTGTTCTGCCTTCCTCCACGTATGATACTGTGTGGATTTCAGCATACAGCTTAACCCTCATCCACTTCCCAGTAAACAGACTATGGATTCTTAAGTCTATATTTATTGAGATGATGATGTGAACTTGATAACGGTGGACGATAATGGTGGCTGATAATGGATGATAGTGGTAAAAAATACAAAGAATAAACAGTATTGGCATGTCACAGAACAACAGAATGATACAGGGTGCATAATACAGAAATGCATAATACAGGAATGCATGATACAGGAATGCTACTAGCAGTGTCCTGCTGCATACAGAAATGCACCTATCTATATGCAGAGCAAAGAGCATTATCACTAAACTGGAGGATACCAAGCACAATAAGCCTCACTTCACAATATACAATACGGAGGCTGCTTAAGACTCATTGCTAGAGAGAGCAAAAATAACCCCAAAATATTCTTTAACTACATAAATAGTAAGAAACTAAAAAATGATAGTGTTGGCCCCCTTAAAAATAGTCTGGGTGAAATGGTGGATGAGGATGAGGAAAAAGCCAATATGCTAAATGACTTTTTTTCATCAGTATTTACAAAAGAAAATCCCATGGCAGCCAATATGACTAGTGATAATAATCCCCAATTTAATGTTACCTGCTTAACCCAGCAGGAAGTACGGCGGCGTCTAAAAATCACAAAAATTGACAAATCTCCGGGCCCGGATGGGATACACCCCCGAGTACTGCAGGAATTAAGTACAGTCATTGATAGACCATTATTTTTAATCTTTACAGAGTCCATAATAACAGGGTCTGTACCACAGGACTGGCGTATAGCAAATGTGGTGCCAATATTCAAAAAGGGGACAAAAACTGAACTCGGAAATTATAGGCCAGTAAGTTTAACCTCTACTGTGGGTAAAATCCTGGAGAGCATTCTAAGGGATGCTATACTGGAGTATCTGAAGAGGAATAACCTCATGACCCAGTATCAGCACGGGTTTACTAGGGACCGATCATGTCAGACTAATTTGATCAGCTTCTATGAAGAGGTAAGTTCCGGTCTGGACCAAGGGAACCCAGTAGATGTAGTGTATATGGACTTTTCAAAAGCTTTTGATACAGTGCCACACAAAAGGTTGATACATAAAATGAGAATAATGGGGATAGGGGAAAATATGTGCAAGTGGGTTGAGAGTTGGCTCAGGGATAGGAAACAAAGGGTGGTTATTAATGGAGCACACTCGGACTGGGTCACGGTTAGTAGTGGGGTACCACAGGGGTCAGTATTGGGCCCTCTTCTTTTTAACATATTTATTAATGACCTTGTAGGGGGCATTCAGAGTAGAATTTCAATATTTGCAGATGACACTAAACTCTGCAGGGTAATCAATACAGGGGAGGACAATTTTATATTACAGGCTGATTTATGTAAACTAGAAGCTTGGGCTGATAAATGGCAAATGAGCTTTAATGGGGATAAATGTAAGGTCATGCACTTGGGTAGAAGTAATAAGATGTATAACTATGTGCTTAATTCTAAAACTCTGGGCAAAACCGTCAATGAAAAAGACCTGGGTGTATGGGTGGATGACAAACTCATATTCAGTGGCCAGTGTCAGGCAGCTGCTACAAAGGCAAATAAAATAATGGGATGCATTAAAAGAGGCATAGATGCTCATGAGGAGAACATAATTTTACCTCTATACAAGTCACTAGTGCGACCACACTTAGAATACTGTGCACAGTTCTGGTCTCCGGTGTATAAGAAAGACATAGCTGAACTGGAGCGGGTGCAGAGAAGAGCAACCAAGGTTATTAGAGGACTGGGGGGTCTGCAATACCAAGATAGGTTATTACACTTGGGGCTATTTAGTTTGGAAAAACGAAGACTAAGGGGTGATCTTATGTTAATGTATAAATATATGAGGGGACAGTACAAAGACCTTTCTGCTGATCTTTTTAATCATAGACCGCTGACAGGGACAAGGGGGCATCCTCTACGTCTGGAGGAAAAAAGGTTTAAGCATAATAACAGACGCGGATTCTTTACTGTAAGAGCAGTGAGACTATGGAACTCTCTGCCGTATGATGTTGTAATGAGTGACTCATTGCTTCAATTTAAGAGGGGACTGGATACCTTCCTGGAAAAGTATAATATTACAGGGTATATATATTAGATTCCTTGATAAGGCGTTGATCCAGGGAACTAGTCTGATTGCCGTATGTGGGGTCGGGAAGGAATTTTTTTCCCCATGATGGAGCTTACTCTTACCACATGGGGTTTTTTTGCCTTCCCCTGGATCAACATGTTAGGGCATGCTAGGCTATGGGTTGAACTAGATGGACTTAAAGTCTTCCTTCAACCTTAATAACTATGTAACTATGTAACTATATAAGGCTCACATACACAGATTCTAACACACACATGACTGCATTATAACTCTCACCAGGATCCGCTGGACAGGAGGAGTAGGGAGTGAGAGCCCGGAACACGTGTGTATCACTAAGAAAGATGGGGAAAAATGTCTGCATGTCTCCTTCTCCTTGGGGAGCTGAGGGGGCGGTTCTAACCAGAAAACACTGCTTCTAAAAGGGGAAATACTCATGTCTACAGAAACAAGATAAATGGGTAACTAATGACCTCTAAGGGTTGTAACTGGTACTACGCTATGAATATTATCTTTGCTGCTCATAGATTTGCAGAACACACACAGATGACAGCGTGTGAGCCAGCACCTCTGACAGGTGGTAAAAAGGTTACTGTCGGTCACAGGCATTGGCTGATGAGAGTACTACACTCATCTTCGTATGCCTGGTCTTGCTGATAGCAGCGAGAGCAGGTGTACAATGATGAGAGTATTCAACAGCCGGCGCCAGAGCAATAAATAAATAAAACAAAAAAATGGTGTGGAGACCCCTCTATTTTGCTGACCAGCGCACATAAAGCTGATAGCTGCTGTCTGCAGCTCCCAGCTATCAGCTTTATATTGGCTGGTTATCAAAAATAGATTGGCCCCACTGCGTTTTTTTTTTATTATTTAAATAAATAATTAAAAATAATGGCATGGGGTCACCCCTATTTTTGACAACCAGCCAAGCTAAAGCAGACTGCTAGGGGCTGATATTCTCAAACTGGGAAGGGGCCATGGAGATTGGTCCTCCCTAACCTAAAAATAGCAGTCCACAGCCATCCCAGAAAAGGCACATCTGCCCTGGTGTTGTGGCAAGTGGGGTTATATTTGTGGAGTTGTTGTCAGCTTTGTAATATCAGCCGACATCAAACCCAGGGGTTAGTAATGGAGAGATCTCTATAAGACATCCCCATTACTAACCCCATTGTGAAAACTAAATAAAGACACACACAGAGGGTTTGACACTCCGGTGTGCAGCAAGCAGTTAAATGTTCTTTCTGGCTTTGTGACATAGCAGCAGTTAAGTGGAACATCTCTTGGGTATCGGTTTCTTGAGTTTTAATTACAGTGAAACCGAGTATGCCCCCTGCAGTTCATAAGGAGGCAGGGATTTTCCGATGAGAAGCTGTTTTGAAACCATATCATCATCTTTCCCTAGGCACACCTGCTTTATTTTTATTTCTACTTGCTGCTGAGTTTATTCAATAGAAAATATATTTTATACCCTATTAAGATCAAAAGAAAGCTTCATAATCTCATATGAGCAATGGGATTTGTACACAGCCAGTCACAATCCTAGTAGTTGTAGAGAATAGAGATAATATCTGCAAATCTACACTATTTTGGTAGTTTATGGTTGGCCAAAGACAGAGCAATTTTGATTTTGGATGGATCAATGATCAGATAATGAGCAGATTTTGTAATAGTTGTGCAACCATGCCAGATTCACTCATCCCATGTTTCACGGTCTGAAAACAAACCATGATTTCCAGACCAGCTACGGGTATCCTGACCCCAGCTCAACAGCCTTATAGGCACATATGAGGCTGTTGAATTTAGTTCAGAAAGATTGCGGCAAGTCACAGTATGTACATATATATCTGTTTTCATCAGGTGAGGGAAGAAATTTGCTGCCGGACAGCTCTGATAACAGCTTACGTCCTGATTAACAATAGGGTCAAGCAAATTCAAAAATTCAAATGTTCTGGCCATTAACTTTCCTGACGTATATTGTTGGAAGGCTGGATATTCACTTTTTGCTTCCTCCCCAGGAGATGTGGTATTATCAGACCTTGTTCCTGCACAGTCATACACAGGGACACATTTATAAGATTTTCTCAGCACAGGGAAAAAAATTAACACATCCAGTTGAGAAACTTATTATTATTTCAAGATCTATTGATTAAAATGTACATACATGGTCAAAATTGTTGGTACCCTCATTTAATGACAGAAAACTCCACAATGATTACAGAAATAACTTGAATCTGACAAAAGTAATACAAAATAAAAAATCTATGAAAATGAACAAAGGAAAATCAGACATTGCTTTTCAACCATGCTTCCTCAGAATAAAAAAAAAAAAAAATGAAATAGGCCTGGACGGAAATGATTGTACCTCTGAAAATAATGTGACAAAAGGGACATGTGAAATCAAGGTGTGTCCACTGACTAGCATCACAGGTGTCTACAATCTTGGAATCAGTGAGTGGGCCTGTATATAGGGCTACAGATACTCACTGTGCTGTTTGGTGACATGGTGTGTATCACACACAACATGGACCAGAGGAAGCAAAGGAAAGAGTTGTCTCGGGAGACTGGAAATGTTTTAACAAACATGTTAAAGGTAAAAGTTATAAGACCATCTCCAAGCAGCTTGATATTCCAGTGACTACAGTTGCAATATTACTCAGAAATTTAAGATCCATGGGACTGTAGCTAACCTCCCTGGATGTGGCCGCAGGAGGAAAATTTATGACAAATCAAAGAGACGGATAGTACGAATGGTAACAAAAGAGCCCAGAAAAACTTCTAAACAGATTAAAGGTGAACTTCATCTCAAGGAACATCAGTGTCAGATTGCACCATCTGTCATTGTATGCACCAAAGTGGACTTCATGGGGACGACCAAGGAGGATACCATTGTTGAAAAAAAATAATAAAAAAGCCAGACTGGAATTTGCCAAAATACATGTTGACAAGCCACAAAGCTTCTGGGAGAATCTCCTATCAACAGATGAGACAAAAATTGAACTTTTTGGCAAGGCACATCGGGTCTATGTTCACAGATGGAAAAATGAAGTATATCAAGAAAAGAACACTGTCCCTGCTGTGAAACATGGAGGAGGCTCTGTTATGTTCTGGGGCTGCTTTTCTGCATCTGGCACTGGGTGTCTAGTATTTAGTATCTAGTAATAATTACCCAAAACACACAGCTAAAAACACCCAAGAATGGCTAAGAAGAAAACATTGGACTTTTCTGAAGCGGCCTTCTATGGGCCCTGACTTAAATCCTATTGAGCATCTTTGGAAACAGCTGAAACATGCCGTCTGGGAAAGGCAACCTTCAAACACGAGACAACTGGAGCAGTTTGTTCTTGAGGAGTGGGCCAAAATACCTGTAGAGAGGTGCAGGAATCATTTGATTGCAGTGATTGTCTCAAAAGGTTGTTCAACAAAATATTAAGTTAAGGGTACCATCATTTCTGTCCAGGCCTATTTCATGAGTTGTTTTTTTTTTTAATTCTGTGGAAGCATGGTTGGAAAGCAATGTCTGACTTTAATTTGTTCATTTTCATATATCTTTTATTTATTATTGCTTTTGTCAGGTTCAAGTTATTTATGTGACCATTGTGGGTTTTTCTGTCATTAAATGAGGGGTACCAACAATTTTGACCATTTGTGTACTTTGTTTGTGGAAAAACCCCTTTAACAGATGATGCCATGTTTATTTGAGTCTCATTTGTAAGAGTGTTTGGTCACAAGTTCTCCATTCATTTGATTTCTGTGAGAGACTTACATTTAATAGAAGGTTTATGGGTATCTTCCCAAAAAAAGTGCTGACTAAAATTCTGAGCGTTTTGAAGATTCATACTTCTCTGTAATCAGATTTTTCCACTTTCAAAATTACTTTCCTCAGGTTATACTGTATATCTGCAAAATAAGGCATTTAAAAAAAAGTTTTTTCTGCTCTTAGTGGCGATGATGAATGTACCTTCTGGGTGCTGGAAGTAATGTCCTTGTTATTATTTTCACTAGTCTTGCCTAATTTACTAGGACAAGTAATTACGGGAGGCCTAACTCTAGGCCTGTTCAAAACAGGATGGAAAAAGTAACCTCCCCTGGGAAGCCAATGGCCTAATTGAAGGAAAATAAACACGGAATAGAGGTAAATGCTGGCAAAGAAAAAATAAAAGGGCTTTATTATGAGGAAACCTATAAGGAGCTGAGTTTACCATCCCTGAAATGAGTTTGCTGTATAAATACGCCTTTATGGCTCTCTCCCAGTATAAGACAAGCTCTCTTATACGCCTCTTGGCTCTGGCCCTGACTGTGTGAAAGAAAGGTTTTTATGAAGTAGATCAGAGCGCAGGGTACAGTGGACATCTTGTTACAAATGCTGCCTTTTAGATTTGTCTTCAGCTGATATTTGTTCATGACGTTGATAAGATTTTACACTGGTTGGTAATAAAACACGTGTTTTCCCTATCAATTTTATCTAATGATTGAGGGTCACAGATTTCATGGGAATATTATTGTCACTGTTCATATATGCTTACTGTTCCTGATAGTAACCAGATAGGTATGAGATCTGGAAAGAGTAACTAAGGTATGTGTTAAAGGGGTTGTCCACTACATGGACAACCCCTTTTTAAATATAACACTGCCCCATGTAAAGTTAAAACAGCATATACTCACCTCTGTCCTTCCAGCAATGTCATTGTTGTGTCATCGGGCGCTTGCTTGACATTGTACTTTCACATGAGCGCTGCAACCCATCAGCGGCTGCTGATTGGACAAAACAGTGTCAGACGAGGGAAGTGTAAGCGCTGCAGTCCATCTTTGGCCTTGATTGGCTGCAGTGTTCAAGTGACATAGCAATGTTATGCGAGCGCCAAGAATATACCATATACTGTTTTTATTTTACATGGGCTACTATTTGAGTTAAGGGGTTGACCAAGTAGTGGGCAATCCCTTTAATAAATGTTTGAGTCATCATCTTCTTTTACATGGGTTTAAAACCTATCCATGGTTAGTCCTTCTTATGAAAGAAAAAGAGAAACCTTACTTACCTCTACAATGCTTCACTGTTGCCACTTTCTCTGCCACTGCTGGTCCAGAAGAAAGTAAGTCCCAACCACGAGACACATCTGACCCTGCAGCTAATCAGTGGCCTCAATAGCCAGGTCACTGGTGGTCATGATGCCTTCTCTTCTGGTCCAGAATGGCAGTTCTGAAGTGGAGGCTGGATTCCAGGTGTAATTTCCACACTTCATTCTCAAGATGGTAAGGTAGCATGGTGGCTCAGTAGTTAGTACTATTGCTTCGCGGTGCTGTGGTCCTGGGTTCAAATCCCCCAAACACAACATCTGCAAGGCGTTTATATGTTCTTTCTGTGTTTGCGTGGGTTTTCTCCTGACTATTCTATAACAGCAGTATATTTTCCTCAGTATAAAAAGCATTTACTCTTAACGGTAGTTCACGAAAGAATGGATTCATCAATTTCCAGAACACATATAACTGGCTGTCGTAAACTAATCCCACTCCAGGGAGCCTCTAGTACATAACCATACATTAACGGCGTTGATGTATACAATCAGCGTGATAGTGTCCAGCTCCCCTTGTCTCACACCTGCTCCCATAAGTGCCCATCATCATCCTTCTAAATGACTAAACACTTCCACACTGTGGTTGATAAAAGCTTCAGGGTTAAGCAGTGCACTGAAATATTGACAGTATTGTAGCCCTATTAACAGGCTATGCCGGATGTAAGGACAATTAACTTGGTGTTTGCATTTTGTTCTGGGTCACTGTGTGGTTTCGCAGGTCTATATACTGCATGTTTGCAAATACTTCAAATAGAAAGTAATAAAAAGTACATTACTGGAGTTTGTTCACCTCATAGCTATTACCGGTAATATACTACTGTATATTACGATGTTCTTGTTTAAGTTGCACTTTTGTGATGGTGTAATGTATACAGCAGGCACTATCTGCGCCTCTGTGTAGGTAGTGCACCACTGATGTCAGTTATTATGTTTATACATTGCCTTCACGTGGCAGCAGTTGGAAGAGCAATCCATCCCTCTTTGATTCTTGTTATCAGGCTTGGACTGACCCACAGGAGATATATACATGAGTCACTATGTACAGAAAAAGGCAGCATCTTATTCATTTAACAATCTGCCCAGTTCATGGTTAGATAAATTTGTGATTGAGGATAATGTCACTGTCATGACCGACAAGGTAAAGTCCAGCGGATAAACCAACTTATACCTACAACGAGATAGGAAGGCCCTAAACGTAGGATACGAGGGATGGGAGCACCTCCTGAACTCTAACCTGAGCCTGTTCCTAAACTCCCCTAACACCCTAAGCGAGTCTTTCCCCCCACCGCCGTCACATGCCTAGTCCCTGATTGTCACCTCACTAATCCCTTGCTAGTGCAGTGGCCGGCCAGGATGCTAGCCTCACCACTGCAGATGATGAACAACACAGGGATAGTGACAAAACACAAGACAGACAGAGCGGAACTTATACTTAACAACTGTCTCTGCTGCAAAGCACCATACAGCAGAGGGTAAGGCACCAGGACCATGAACTCCACTAAAACAGCGGACTCACTACTGGAACCAGAGAGCTCTTTATTCCAGGCTTGGTCAACATAGATTACTCTATAGATTGCTCTAACCAACAGTCAGCTGATGGGTCATGTGATTTTTTTAAAGGATGGTGGAAGTGGTCACCACCCACATTAGCTGTCTAGCAACAAAGCAGCTGCCAGCAAGGGAAACTGACATTAACCCTTGCTGGCCTGAAAGGAAAAAAGCTACATTTAAATTATAGCGGAACCAGAGCTGCGACGAATTCAAAAATGAATCGTGACAGTCTCATTTGCATGTAACTGAAAAATGGGGCCCTGGAGTTGGTTACTGGTGGGCCGTTGGTAACCCAGTCCGACACTGCTTGTTATTGTACTATGGGGACTGTATTCTGTTATTAGTAGATTATCTGTTGTTAAGTTTTTATGTTATAGGGAGTCTGTCACCCCAAAACTGAAATTTAAATATTTTACATTCATATAGCCCCCTATAAAAATCATACTTGTGATATACTTAATTATTTAGTTTTTTTGTGATGTGCATTACCTCCTCAATTACCTTCTTGCACCCTCCCCTTATGATGATTGACAGCGCTGCCTGTATCTCAGCCATGCACACTTTGGCATTACAGGAGCTCTGTTAGTGTTTGCGGGAGCCATGTAAAACCCCTGCCCTATCTGCACCGGCCGCTCATTACACACAAGATCACAGAGCAGAGGATAGCTAATGCTGATAGGACATAGGGATGGGAACTCATTCTGACATTGTGCCTACTCGGCTCTTGAAGTGTCAGTCTGCATACTCTCATATACTGTCCTGTCAGCATCAGACACCTGGGGCTGAGCAATCCTGTGTGCAGTGAGCGGCCACTGCAAACAGGACAGGGGGACCAGAGGGTTCCCTCACACACTGACAGAGCTATTGGCTCTTGCAATGTCAGTGTGTGCAGTTTTGAGGATTCAATATAGACAGCACTCCTTGGAGCACTGTCAATCAACCTAAAGGGGAATGTGGAAATTGATGGCATGGAATGGTGCACCGTGCACTTGATCACACCAAGAGTACACTGAAACTCCCTTATATGAATATAAACATTGTTTAATTTAATTTTGGGTGGTCACAAACTCTGTTTTACAAAAAAACTTGATTTACACAATTGGTAATTTTCTGATGACAGATTACAGACCCGTTAGTACAGAAACAAGTTTCATAAAAGAATGGATTGCTCTTCCTATTGTGGCCACCTGAAGTCAATGTATAAATATAATGACTTGTCAACCAGTTGTGCACCAGCACAGTACTATTTTTATGTATATATGGTTTCATTTCAGTTTTGGGGGAGACAGACTCCTTTTAAACTTTTTTTTACTTGCATCTTTCGCTCTAACGAGAAAGCCTAATATTAGCTAATACTTCCTATTCTGTAAAGATCACTTCTTAGAAGCCATCTCATGATCATAAAAGGCAGGATTACAATCAAATATAATCCTTAGGGCTCATTCAGACATCCATGCAACACGATCCGAGCATGGACTGCAATGCACAGACTGGACACGGGTCTCCTGACCTAAGCGGGACAGCCTCATAGAATTATATCTCACGCACAGCTCGGGAGTCCGTGCATTGTAGTCCGTACTCGGACCATGTTGCATGGACATCTGCATGAGCCCTTACAAATAGGCAACACAGAATCCACAGTCACGATAGGTGCTGGACATAGCTCACCTCCTCCCCCTTCTTGCCTGTTTAGTGATTACAGATCACAGAGCATGACTAGAAAACTTTCCCATCAAAGTCAGATTCTGTAGCTGTCAATGGTTGTTTTAAAGCTTGTATTAGCTTCAGGTAAAATGGCTACAATTGGTTATAGATCTGCAGTCTTAAAGGGAACCTGTCACCCCCAAAACGGGAGTTGAGCTAAGCCCACCAACATCAGGGGCTTATCTACAGCATTCTGGAATGCTGTAGATAAGCCCCCGATGTATCCTGAAAGATGGGGAAAAAGAGGTTAGATTATACTCACCCAGGGGCGTTCCCGCTGCGTTCCGCTCCGATGGGCGTCGCAAAGTACTGCAGTACTTTGCTCTGCCCTCAACAGGACATACGCGATTGGCATCTCCCCTGAGCATCAGTCAGCTGGACCTCCTGACACTTCTCAGCACGTGACATGGGGTGCGCCTGCAAGGGTTAATTTACCTCCTCTCACTCAATCCAACACTCAACCTCTGTTAAAAGGTTATAACATGAGCATAATTCACACCCCGACACAGACTACACACCACAGATAGGATGATGAGTCTCCAAAAGATATGCTGTCAGACAATCAAAAAAGGTCACACACTCTCTGAAAGGCTATGGATTCTGTAGAGCACACAAGGAACAAACTTATTCAAGTTTTAAGTTTTAATGTAAACAATACTCTGCTTACAAAAAAAGGGTATAAAAAGATAAATAAAATGACACAAAAATATTTAAACCGTTATGAAATATAAAGGGAGAAATAACAGAAATACCTATTTGTTATTCTGTTTCCTTGAGGAGAGGAGAAGTGAATTATGAATCACAACTAGCATCAGCTAACCATCACATGTGAACCCCTTTCTTTGTGGAATATAGATAACTACAGTGACCATCTGCTTACTTTTTGGAGCTCAAACTAACCAAGCTGAGGTGTGATGGTTGACACCTGTAATCTGAGCAAAAGCCGCCTTTATTGTGAATTCCTATAATCAAAATACTTAGAAGTTATTCCTTTTGTGTAGACACGATTCTGTGGATGTCAGACTTATATCAATGTGACTTTACTGCAGTTATACATTTCTCTTAAATTATACATGTACCCTACACCCCCATACACTTTAGACCACTGTCCGAACCTGACGATATCGACAGGTTCAGCCAGCATTTTTGTAATGTGTACGAGAGCCATTATCCTTATACAGATGATTTTCTCACACTGCTAAACGTGCTAATTGAGTTGTTAAATAGATTATTTGTGGAGTATTTTGTCAGCATTTTCAATATTAGTATTAATGTTTTCTGTGGCTTACTAATGTAATTTCAGTTAATAAAACCGTAAGTGTTTTATAGTTGTTTACATGATTGGTGTAATTATTAAGCATTTGCCTGCTAGTTGTTAATATTTCTGAATTATTTAGTGGCAGCATATGCATGAATATACTTTGTTGCTTTATATTCAGAACTATAAATTCACTTTCTGTGGGACTATTGTAGAAACTAATCTTGAAGTACATAGAGATGTAGTCTGTTATGTCAACACTTATCACAGTGGTTTACAACTGAGTCACAAAAAGAAGGATTGCTAAGTCAGACCTTTATGAAGCACATCCAAGATGTCATTATGTAAATATACTGTGTATCCCATTGAGAACAACTGTGACCATTCCTATTACCCTGAAAATAGTATGACCATGGCTAATTAAATCCTTAAAACATGACTTGCTGAGCAAGGCTGTAGTTAGGGGGTCTACAAGACAAGGCAAGGTTCCCTGGCAAAATACAGATTAAAGTCACGGCGTGCACTAGCCTGGCTTTACTGGCACGTCAGGTGATGCAAAAAGGGCTATATTTGCCACCAGGCACCTGAGGTCCAGTGCCTAGGGTGGCCAGTTGTAGTGGGCGGACCTTCACTGAGGCATTTTTTTTTTAAGAGACATGCTGATACCAGCACTGTAGAGGAGAGAGGAAGAAAGACGGAGCTACAGTGCATTCAGTGCCCAACTTTCGTGGTACCATACTCTTTTATCACATTGAATCAGCTACCAGTCACTACAGTTACAAATCACAAAATTATAAGTGTGCCAGGAGGGATAGAATATGTGCAAATCAATCATCTATAGGTGTGTTGGCAACTGTATGTGAAACTGTGCGTGCAGTCTTAGGACACAGATACAGATGAATACTATGGTGGGGCAGTGGGTTGTTTACCATTTGTTCTGGTTGCTTTCTTGCCACTTTGTACCTTCACCCTATAAGACCCCAGGATAGCAACGATCCATTAAATAGTGAGATACAATGAAATAATTGTATTGCACCAATTTTGCAGTTCTGGTATCTCGTAGGCAGAAATCCTAAAGTGACCAACAAGCTGCGCTGCTCCATTTTTCATGGGAATTGGGCTAGTGGAGTATGAGTTTTGCTAATTATTAGGCCAGCATTACTAAGCTGAAGACTGAAATTACACCATTACAGAGTGGGGGGCACAAAGGGTCATTATTAGTGAGTGTGGGTATTAAGAAGGTAACACTACTGAGAAGAAAACGCTAGGGGGCATTAAGGAGGCATCATTAGTGACTGTGAGGCACTACTAAGAGCCTGGCCATGTGTCTACTGCTGAGGGTGCTTGAGAATCAGAGTGAGAAACCCTGTTCTAGACTAATATTTTTCTATATAGTTTCTAAGCCAAGTATTTATGACTCAAAAAAAGCTGATCAAAACACCCCAAGACAGGACCGTATACTATGCAGCTCTTACTAAAAACCTAGTATGCGTGCGTGTGAGAGCTCCCTAGGGACATGACATGTTACCCTCTAGAGTTGATAGCCTAAGTTCTAGATTACTATCTCCAAAGAACCTTTTGGAGGTCATGTGAAAAATGTTATTTACAGTATTGGTCATACTTTCGTAAAGAGAATGGATTGGATCACATACCATAACCCCCTTACACCACATTGACCATTGACCCTAAAAACCCTTGTCCAAGATCTGGCTTCTTCTCATTCAGACGCGTTCTAGGTAGGCAGTGCTTATTCAACACTCTCTTTGCACACGTTACCCCACACATTTTTTCTTTGCTTCTTGGAGATTTGCAAGTTTGCACAAAATTGACTAGAAATTCTTTGTTTTGTGATGGCGGATTTACTTTTATTGCACTCACGACTGAATGAGCCATCAAGTTAGTAGCCACACATTCAGCAGTGATCATAGCATTGCATTAGTATTACTGTAAGCAAGCAAAATGTCTAATCAAATCTTTCAGGCTTAACTGTAAATCCAGAAAACTAATCAGTGCTTTAATCCTGATACTCGGACAATCTCAACAGACAGGCTTCTAGTTTTCCATTAAGTCCAGTATTTTCTATGTAGCCAACCACGTGGATATTCAAATTCGGAATATTCTTTTTTGCTGTTAAGAACAGTAATCTATATTATCGACTTGCATTGTTCCGTCAAGCAAAGCCCTGATATTTCGCTTTTTTCATCTTCTCGGACATGGACCAGAAAACACTTAAAGCTGTATGGTAGCCGTCCTTCATGTGGAGGTTGCTTCATTGAATTCTTTAAAGCAGTTTTGTGAACTTCACGACTGCCGAAATTCATTTCTTACGTCATCTCTATTCATAGTGAGCTAATGATAGCCTAAACTGTTTATTAAAAGCCAATATAGTGCTAAGATTGTTCCGCAACTAGTTAATGATCCAGATGGCAGAATTGCCTGTCTCTATATACATTGGGCTAGACTGGCACATGGCAATTACTGCTGATTGAGTTACAAAAGACAGAGAGGCAGCTGCTTAGGATTTGGCAAGGCGATGACTCTTGGCTCATAAACACAACTTGTCACACTCTCCGTTATGCTTACTTTATGAGAGCATCTCACAGGTGGCAGAAACTCGGTAGCAGTGTGAACGAGATGCTCAGTGTGATGTTTCTTGTCATATCAGAGCAAGTGAGGTGGGAATCCGCCTGTTTTAATAATAAGCTGCAAGAAAAGTGACACCGAGTATCGAAATGTGCTTATAGTCTCTTCCCGAATTGTGTCACTTTTTCCGACCAAGCACATCTAATTAGCAGGGCTTTGTGTTTTCTAATCAACGTCTTTATTAGAATCCGTGTGCTGAAAGAATCTCGAGTTTCATTGTAGGATGTTGAAAGGGACACGGATATAGCAGCTAATTTATTTGATTATTACCTTATTGCAGGTTTGGCAGTAAAACTGAACATGTATCAACAGCCACCGCTGCACTGGGACTGAAATTCATCCCTGGCATTTGGAGACACACATGACCACTTGCTGTGAAGTGAATGAGAAATATATTTGTGCTCTTGTGGAATGTGACTGAGCATGGTGTACATGACATTTACAAACTACCAACAGTCAGTCACTAAATAATTTTACAGTCACTAAATTATATCATGTTACAAGTATAATCACCACATATTGAGCAAAAATACCACCATTAACCATCAATAATGACATCAGCAACCAAAAACTATGCCAAACCAATATGATCATGAATATTACAATATAAGAAATAAATAATGCTGCCGGACCATAACGATACATGACCAGCACAATTATATTCTTTAACCTCCCTCAGCTCATTTTCAGGCCCTGGCAACTTGATGGATGAACAATCTGTAAGAAGATTGATCTTGTGCAACCATATACACTGTTGGTCCACCAGGGTCTTCTCCGCTGTTTTCTTTATGGTATCAAGCCGTAAGGTTGCTGGTCTTTCTCTTCATCTTGTTCCTTCTATTCTTCCGACCATGATGTCCTTCTCCAATTATTGCTTTCTTCGTATGATGTGTCCTAAGTAGGCAAGACATAACTTGGTGATCCTTGCTTCAAGTGACATGTCTGGCTTGATTTGTTCCAAAATTGATTTATTTGTTCTTCTTGCCATTTATGGTATTGATCACATCCTTCTCCAGTACCACATTTCGAAGGTGTCTTCTATCTATTCTTTTTTTGCCTTACTTCTTTATGTCCAGGTTTCGCATCTGCATGTTACCACAGAAAAGACCATAGTATGTATGAGTATCTTCGTGGCCAGTGACATGTTCCTCTAGTTGAAGACCTTGTCCAGTGACATCATTGTTGATTTTCCCATAACTGTTCTTCTATTGACTTCTGTTTTCATCACTGCTTCGTGAAAACCAGCATATATGGTAGTGATAATACCATCATACTGCTCATTAACATAAAACACTGTACTAAAACAAATATCCCCACCATATAATGACCATATAGTCATTGATACCAGTTCTATACTAGTGTTCTGTAGATAGTATATGTGTAGTGTGTCAGATTGGGGTGCCAAGGACCAACCAGTAGCATTGGCTATGGAGGAAGTTACATTATATAATTATATTATCCTGATTCGCAAATTTACCTACGGTATGTTTCTATGCAATAATAAACAGGGTAGTTTCCTAATTGAATGATGATATCCTTCTTCTGTATGTATGTAGTGAATCACATGTATTGTACTAAATACTGCTCATATAGTGGGTGGGAATCTCACTCCTGCACATGGGCTCACCTGCGATTCACCTGTTCCTCTGTGGGTCAGTCTGAGCCATTATGTGTATTCTATACAGATAAATCCAGTGAATTACATGTGACATTCACTGTGCAGTTTTTTTATTTTTTATTTATCTATTTGGCTCAAACTGCCAAGACAACTTTTTCCATCCACAACTCATTCCTGCAAAATGTAATACACAGACAGCCTTGGTTCATAACTTTTTTTAATGCCCTGCCTACTTTTCCCACCTTTTCACAATCTCCATACTGCTATAACCATCCACAATGCCATAGTCAGTTATAATGCCCCGCCAATTTCCCACACAATAATAGTATCTCCTTTGGTGCCTCACACAATAATAGTGTCCCTCTCTGAGTCATATAGTGACCTTTATCTGCCATCTTACAGCGTTAATGCCCCCAATATGCCTCCATACTGTTTTAGTGTTTCCCTCTGTTCCTCCATAGAGTAATTGTTACATGTCATGCTTCTGGATTCGAGACCTTGATTCTGTGTTCTGTGGTCGGCATCTGTTTCTGCTAATTCACAACTGATGCACCTTTTCTTTGGGTATTTTATTTCTATCAAAAAAACCACTCAAAACGAATATTAGTGGAATCCTAGAGACAGCCAAAAAACCAAAAAACAACAAGGATCCCTAAAATGTAACCTTTATTGATTATAAAAGCTAAAATCAGTTTGCTCCAGCTTATGAGACAATAATATTACGAGAAAAATACTCAAAAAATTTAAAAATCTAACTTGCCCTGTCAGGTGTCCTAATTTCTGTTCCCTACCTGACAGCGGAGGTTGACACCCTAAGTTTCTGCGGTAGGCGCCCCCACTCCTCGACGGCTGGCCCTAATAGCCCTCCTTACACCCTATACTCCCTAATTGAGACCTACTAGTTCCCAGAAAAAATGAAACAAATATAAAAAATAAAAAAAATGCACAAATAAACTAGAAAAAAAGCAAAAAATTAAACTCAGCAAAAAAACAAAATTATTTTTATCATATTAGACAAAAAGGTCCCTAGTAGGGCGTAACAAAACACGATCATTGGATAACAATGCCAATATCTTGTCTAAATGAAAAATATCAGTGTCTCGTTTATCCAACAAATATATAAGCGGGCCACTTCATCTCGCACTACTCTATATAATCATGTATGTCACGGGTTTTCAAATAATCAAGACACCCAAAAAGATATGATGTCCTTAATAGGACTACAGCCCACAAAAACAGAAACATCCCCGCAGGGGACCACCAGAGCAGATTGAACAGTCAAAAAAATATAATAACACCCCACAGTGTAATACTGTAGTGTATGCTTCTACTCATCTGCATCCCAGAAGCGTTGTGGGTCCTGTAATCATCCAGCTCCGCTGGTCTCCTGCTGGGATATTCTCCCTAGATTGCCCGACGCGTTTCCCCCCCGTGGAAATCCTGGGGGTTCATCAGGGGACATGGAACAATGCCACAAAAAAAGATAGAAATGCAGGAGCGTATTCCATACCGTTGCCATGTTATATACCGGTCGGCTTCCTCCACGTGGGGATAAACCACGCCCTTTCCTCGCGCACCCGGAAGTGTGTCATTGGAACGCACAAGCGCCACCAGACGCCTCATATGACGTTCCAAACAGGAACGCATACCGAGGGAATCACCCTCAAAGGATACCTCTGCGCCTGCGTGTAGCCGCATATGGAAGTGCGTCACTGGAACGCAATAGCGCTCCAGACGCCTCACATGACGTACACCGAGGAGTTTCCTGCTGGTGATGGACTTTGTTGAATTTATTCATTGTGCTGCAGTTTGTGTTGGTTGCAGTTGCAGTTGCTTTGTCTGTGATTCCTTTTCTCCTTAGGGAACTGCTAATATAGCGATCCGTGGAGCTGCTAAGGACATTCAGTGTAAGCCGCCATCTAGTGGGGCGCCATTACATTAGTTTAGGGTGCCAACCTCTGTGGACAGGCAGGGACAGAACAGGGTCAGAAAAGAGCTTTTCCTAGTCTGAACAGGAACCTGTCAGGTTCAGATTTTTGTTTTCCTGGTTTGCATGTTACCTATGTGAATGTGCTTTGGCAGTCATAACATTACCCCTCTATGTCTCCATATAGTGCTACTACTCCCACTGTGCCTCTATATAATAATTTTGCCCCCCTCTGTGCCACATGCAGCGCCCCCACCGCCGCAGGGCCAAGGGGTACCCGGTACCGCGCCTCCAAGTCTCTGCTCTGGGGTTGTCACGGTGGCTGGGCCCGGTCCGTGACCCTGCTGGTGGGGAGGCGACGTGCAGTGAATGATAGATAAGGATGGTGATGCGGTGTAGTGCCGGACGCGGGTAAATAACGAGGACACCAGGTTGCAGTCTCTTTACCTCTTTACTGAAGATCTCTGGGTCCTCAATCCGGAATACGGTTAACCAGGCTGCGCAAGTCCGGCCGGTCCAATGGCACCTCCAGAGTTCTCTTTGCAGGTGGAAATCTGTGCCTTCCTGCTAGCGCTATGTGTTGTGGTTAAGTTCCCTCACAACTCGTTCGGATGATGTTCTTCTCCGTCCCTCCCTGATGTTCTGGTTAGGACGGCACCCGTATGACGAGTAGGCTCGGAGCTCTTCCGGGACCCTAGCGTCGCCCCTCTCCTAGTGCGCCCCCCATGTCTTCATAGGTGATATATGTGAGACAGCCCGCCTGAGACTGACTGTCCTGCCATTGGTTTGAAGTATTGCTTGGAGCTAGATATATAAATACTTCCTCGGCGTTCCGGCCGCCGGTTGTGCGCCTCAGTAGGATGTTGCCTTGGTCTTACAGCACGACTCCTACTGGTATTTCTCCTTGTTGCTTTGATCTCGTTTCTCACTCAGCACAATCTATCTCGCTTCCAATCCTTCCTTGGGCACCGCCGCTATGCTGAGCAGGCACGGTCCCGTTACGTTCTCTCTAGTTGCCAGGCCTCTGTCAGGATCCCACCCCTGACAGGGACCCTACCGAGTCTTCCCCCACAACACCCTCTGCCACAAGGTGTTGCCTGGTTCCAACCCAGTCAGCTTTCTCTCTAACTTCCTGCCTGACCCCCAGTTTTACCAGTATGTGAGGAGTGGCCTAATGAATAGAACCCTTAGCTCCCCTTGGAGGCCCGGCTGTGAAATGTATTGGTGTCTGTGATACCTGGTCAGATGAACTCCTTCAGTGCCATCAGACGTACCACAGCTCCCCTTAGCGGCGGAGCCACAGTACTGCAGCGACCAGGACTCTGGGGCGCTGCACTCCCCCCCCGGTTAAATCCAGTACTCCTGGACTGGGAAGAAAACGACAATACAGGTTAGCAAAAAGACATACAATTTTGTTGAGTGTAATAACAATAAGTATACTTGAACAGAGCTTCCCTTTATGGGAGGTGAGGACACTTGAACGTTACAAACACGGTTAAATACTTTTAAATAACTTTTCTATAAATAACTCTCTTTACCCAACCGGGTATTCTACTAAGTGCAAAATTTTTAGACATTAATTCAACGTTGCCCTTAAGGATGTACACTCTGAATCCACTAAAGACCTTCTTATAACACATTATAAGGCAATTAACTTCATTCTCCTTCTTTAAATCTGCAGGACCGCCTGTCCTAACGGCTCCAGACCTACTGCCTCTCCTTTCTTTACAGGACCGCCCCTTTCAGCCCGGGCCTACTGCCTTTTCAACTACTATACACAGTATAGAACATATATTTTCTTTCAATTTAAGGTCACTGAGCCATCTCTATATGGCTCCTAAGAGGACTCACCAACTAACCCGTACGGGTTCACTTTCTGTCCTCATTTTCTATCAACGTTATCAAACATTTCTTACAGTCAACTAGTTAGGTACACATAACTTTCACATGTCAACATTATTACTTTCTTTCAAGGCATCATTATCACTTTACTGTTTTAAGGCAGTATTACTCGTAAGTACACAGGTGAACATCCCCTTTAAGAGGGGACCAAGTCTTTATGAGGTAGCGCATCTTCTCAAGCTACCAGTCCATACTCAGCAAAGGCTCCGGTGCGGTATCTTCGCAAAGAGTCCTTCTTTAAGTAAAACCAGTAGGAAGCACCTTTAAGAAGGTGCAAACTATTTACAAGCAGTTTGTATCATGCATTGTTCATGACTCAGCAGTTCTTAATAACTGGTACAAAAATAAAAAACAAACAAAGAGCAATAGGGATCCCGGGTCAACAAAGGGATCCCTTTAAGAATAACCCTAGACGGGTTTTAAAGCAGCAAAAAGCAGGGAAACAAACAGTTAACTATTTACATGTTCAGGTTTCCGAGGTTTAGTTGGACGGCTTCCAGGGCTGTACCTGGCACTTAACCCTTCTTGGCCTGGGAAGAGTGAGGTCCAGGGTTACACCCAGTGCTGGACAAACGCCGTTAACCCGTCTTTCATGTACGGTTAAATCATGCGCAGCGATGGATGTCTGCGCAGCTTGAGTATGGGCATTTGCTGCAGCAGAGGTAGCGGCTGCTGCAAGATCAGTCACTGGAACGGAGTCAGCAGCTGTGGCACTAGCAGTCACTGGAGTGGTGTCGGTCGTCAGGGCAGGGTCATTCTTCATACCTGCTTCAGATGCGGTTCCTCCGGTGCCGATCTGCTCCGTCTCCACTGGGGTCTGTAGCGCTGGTTGCAGGGCCTTGCGCTGCGGCGTTGTCATCTCCGTTTGCAGCATCTCGCTTTCTGGCAGGGCCTTGCTTTCTGGCTTCGGAGCGCTGGAACTTCTTTCCTGCTCCGGACCAGACGAGGCTGCCGACAGATGTCTGGTGAGGCTCCCGATGATGGTCTTCTTCCACCCGGCCTCAGTGCTCAGCTGCGTCCGCAGGAGTTGGTGGGTCAGCTCGTCCGCTCCGATCTGCAGGAGGTCAGCGTCAGCTGCGGAGGTCTGGCTGCGGTGCCTCTCCGGGTAGCTGGGGGAGTCCTCGGCTCCGACCCCACGCTCCGGCTCCAGGCAGCTGGCCATGGCGTCCTCCATGTCGTTGACTTCTTCTTCCTGGTCCTTTTCCCGCTCTCTCCTTCGTGGGCGGTTTCGCTTTCGTTGTCTCCGCCCCCCATTGAGGATCAGGAGGCGGATCTCGGCTGCTGACGGACACGTCCTCACAGCACAGTAATACTTAGACTGGGCGGCCATTGTCTTTCGCGCTCTCCAGCTTGTCTACGCCCACTCCACGCCCTTCTTCTTCTCCTGCGCTCTCCTTAGCGCTGTAATGGCGGCGGTTTTGGCGGGAACTTCTGGCGGCAAGTGGCAACACACAGTCTTTGTAATAAAGCACAGTCCAAGCACGATAACTCACAGTTCCAAGGCACACATGACCTGATTCTTCAGGCTTAAGTAGATCCTGTTCGTGACGCCAAGTTGCAGCGCCCCCACCGCCGCAGGGCCAAGGGGTACCCGGTACCGGGCCTTCAAGTCTCTGCTCTGGGGTTGTCACGGTGGCTGGGCCCGGTCCGTGACCCTGCTGGTGGGGAGGCGACGTGCAGTGAATGATAGATAAGGATGGTGATGCGGTGTAGTGCCGGACGCGGGTAAATAACGAGGACACCAGGTTGCAGTCTCTTTACCTCTTTACTGAAGATCTCTGGGTCCTCAATCCGGAATACGGTTAACCAGGCTGCGCAAGTCCGGCCGGTCCAATGGCACCTCCAGAGTTCTCTTTGCAGGTGGAAATCTGTGCCTTCCTGCTAGCGCTATCTGTTGTGGTCCTTCCCTGCTGTGCTTACGGAAAGTCCCCACAACTGTTGTGTCTGTTTCTTAAGTTCCCTCACAACTCGTTCGCATGATGTTCTTCTCCTCCGTCCCTCCCTGATGTTCTGGTTAGGACGGCACCTGTATGACGAGTAGGCTCGGAGCTCTTCCGGGACCCTAGCGTCGCCCCTCTCCTAGTTCGCCCCCCATGTCTTCATAGGTGATATATGTGAGACAGCCTGCCTGAGACTGACTGTCCTGCCGTTGGTTTGAAGTATTGCTTGGAGCTAGATATATAAATACTTCCTCGGCGTTCCGGCCGCCGGTTGTGCGCCTCAGTAGGATGTTGCCTCGGTCTTACAGCACGACTCCTACTGGTATTTCTCCTTGTTGCTTTGATCTCGTTTCTCACTCAGCACAATCTATCTCGCTTCCAATCCTTCCTTGGGCACCGCCGCTATGCTGAGCAGGCACGGTCCCGTTACGTTCTCTCTAGTTGCCAGGCCTCTGTCAGGATCCCACCCCTGACAGGGACCCTACCGAATCTTCCCCCACAACACCCTCTGCCACAAGGTGTTGCCTGGTTCCAACCCAGTCAGCTTTCTCTCTAACTTCCTGCCTGACCCCCAGTTTTACCAGTATGTGAGGAGTGACCTAATGAATAGAACCCTTAGCTCCCCCTGGAGGCCCGGCTGTGAAATGTATTGGTGTCTGTGATACCTGGTCAGATGAACTCCTTTAGTGCCATCAGACGTACCACAGCTCCCCTTAGCGGCGGAGCCACAGTACTGCAGCGACCAGGACTCTGGGGCGCTGCACCACATATAGTAATATTGCCCCCATATAGTAATGGTACTCCCTCTCTGTCTCCATATAGTAATAGTGCCCCCTCTGTTCTTCCATATAGTATTAGTACCTCCATATTCTATTAGTGCCCCCCTCTTAAAGATTAAAAGTCTTTTTAATTTTTATTTCATAAATCAATACTACATAAGAAAATTAAAAAAAAACCTTTGTAATATATCTTCTCAAAGAAATCTACTTCTTTCTGCAACAAGATTGATCATTCATTTTCAAAATTCTCAATTCATGGGTTCAGCCCTGCCCACAACTATTATATTAAAGAGGTTGGCTAATTGTGAACATGTTTTTGTGATTTTGCAATAGCAGAAACAATGTTGTGTCTTGGTCAAGCTTTAATTTTAGGGCTAAAAGCCTGACCAGTTTCAATTTAGAGTAATTTAGATTGAAGTAGAGGTTTGTTAGAAAGGATTCATAACTGATTGATCTAAACACTTGCTCATTCTCGGCTGAGTAGTCCAGTAGGAGGTGCTGCTCAATATTTTACAGCCTTCTCTCTATAGAAGCTTTCTGTCAGTTATTAAGACTGCCTCATGGACTCCTAGTCAAAAAGGGCCATGATTTAGATCACCACATTCCATATTATGCTAAATATTTCATCACAAAACTATACACCAGATGTTCAGTAGGTCCTATTCTGGGGATGCACCATTATGGTAGTCATACAGCCATTAACAGGAAATTTTGCATGTTACCCAGAATAATAGTATTCTTTTAGGCACGGGTTGTCAGGCTCAGCTGCTAAAAGAAGGTCAATCACAGAGAACACGAGACGATACATCAAATAGAAATCCAACCATGCTGGATTCAGAAATGTGCTATAATTTGTAATAGAAAGTGTTTCAACAGTGGTGTTCAATATTGAGTCAGTGGCCAATTAACTTTAGTATGAAAGAGTTAATTATGTAAAAGTCAGATTGAAGGACACATATAAATATCAGATAAGCAGAGGAGGAGGCTCAAAGTATCTTTATGACCCCTGTATAACCGTTAATAGCAGGGTTCTGTTTCAAGGGGGATCTGTAATATCGGATGAGTTGTAATGAGTAGCAGATAAGCTGTCTGCATCTTAAGACTTGGTTATCTTGTTACGGCAGGATTTTCTTCCCCCTCCTATGCAACTATGATATTTTATAAAGTAGACCACCCTTATGGTGTCATATGTTTTGCCATGAACAATTTGTCATAATGTACGCCAAGGTATTACACGAATCATAGAATACTGGGTAGCGCAAATATCCTAAATTGTATTTTCTGCCTGATATTTCTACATTTTCCAACATCTTGGGTCATAGTGACACTACCAGATCAAATACTAGCCATGCTGCCAGTGGCTTGAGAATTTCTCATAGACCAATGTTGCTTCTGAGACATCTTTTCATGGGTGCCCAGTGTTACTTAATATAATTAAGTGTAGATGTGCTTTTTCTAGGTAGAATATTTGTGCTCCCCTTCCTCCCAGAATTGTTTGTTTCGGTGGACTGCATGCATATAAGTTGGAAAATATGTGTCCAGATATTCCTAGCATATAGTGGGCAACCTGTCCTACATTAGTAATAGCAAAGATCCCTTCTGTATACTATATGCCAGAGTGGTGACATAAATCATGGCCCACCCTGAAAAAAGCAACACAACTCCAAAAGTCATGAGAACGAAAAGGAAGAATAGGAGTAACAGATGAAATAAGGTCAAATTAAGTATAAACTTTATTGAACCCCATATAAAATTGAAAAGGAAAACTACAAATAATAAAGTAACAAAACACCAAGACAACACAAATAAGCCAAGGTCACCCAAAAAGGGTAAAAAGGTCAAATGTTTCTAAGTATATGAAATAATCAGGTATAGAAAACCATAAACCACAAGGTAAGCTCAGACAAGAGCCTTCCGAAAGAGGCATATAACAGCCAGTGACACAGCAATAAATAATACCAGAAGCTTACCAGTGGTATTGGAGGGTGTTATGACCCCAATGGCAGAGGGTCTCAGAAATAATTACTAAGTCTGCAAACACAAAAAACCAGCTCATAGGGCAGTGGTAACTGAGCTGACCATATATCTAATCCTAGCACCACAAATAGCAGCAGCCGGGGAACGTGCCTACGTTGGTTCTAGACGTCTCGCGCCAGCCGGAGAACTAACTAACCCTAGAAGGGAAAAGAAAGACCTTTCTTGCCTCCAGAGAAAAGACCCCAAAAGTTGGATACAAGCCCCCAACAAATAATAACGGTGAGGTAAGAGGAAAAGACAAACGTAAGAATGAGCTAGGTATTTAGCAAAGAGAGGCCCACTAGCTAATAGCAGAATAAGTAAGATGACTTATATGGTCAGCAAAAACCCTATCAAAATATCCACGCTGGATATTCAAGAACCCCTGAACCGTCTAACGGCCCGGGGGGAGAACACCATCCCCCTAGAGCTTCCAGCAAAGTCAGGAATCACATTTAGTACAAGCTGGACAAAAAAAAGAGCAAAGCAAATAACCAAAAAACAAAGAAGCAGGACTTAGCTTAATATAGCACGAACCAAGACCAGCAGACAGGAGCAAACAGAAAGGATCTGATTACAACGATGCCAGGCACTGGACTAAGGATCCAGGAAGCTTATATAGCAACACCCCTGGACTAACGACCCAGGTGGGTGCCAAACTGAGGAAAGACAATCCCAGAGTCATATCACAAGTAACCACAAGAGGGAGCCAAAAAGTCTAATTCACAACAGTACCCCCCCCCCTTAAGGAGGGGTCACCGAACCCTCACCAAGACCACCAGGGCGATCAGGATGAGCAGCGTGAAAGGCACGAACTAAATCGGCCGCATGCACATCAGAAGCAACCACCCAGGAATTATCCTCCTGACCATTGCCCTTCCACTTGACCAGATACTGAAGCCTCCGTCTGGAGAGACGAGAATCCAAGATCTTCTCCACCACGTACTCCAACTCGCCCTCAACCAACACCGGAGCAGGAGGCTCAACAGAAGGAACCACAGGTACAACGTACCGCCGCAACAAAGACCTATGGAACACGTTGTGAATGGCAAACGACACTGGAAGATCCAAGCGAAAGGACACAGGATTAAGGATTTCCAATATCTTGTAAGGACCAATGAAGCGAGGCTTAAATTTAGGAGAGGAGACCTTCATAGGAACAAATCGAGAAGACAGCCATACTAAATCCCCAACACGAAGTCGGGGACCCACACCGCGGCGGCGGTTGGCAAAACGCTGAGCCTTCTCCTGTGACAACTTTAAGTTGTCCACCACATGATTCCAGATCTGCTGCAACCTATCCACCACAGAATCTACCCCAGGACAGTCAGAAGGCTCCACATGTCCCGAGGAAAAACGAGGATGGAAACCAGAGTTGCAGAAAAATGGCGAAACCAAAGTAGCTGAACTAGCCCGATTATTAAGGGCAAACTCAGCCAACGGCTAGAAGGTCACCCAATCATCCTGATCTGCCGAAACAAAACACCTCAAATAAGCCTCCAGAGTCTGATTAGTTCGCTCCGTTTGTCCATTAGTCTGAGGATGAAAGGCAGACGAAAACGACAAATCAATGCCCATCCTAGCACAAAAGGATCGCCAGAACCTGGAAACAAACTGGGATCCTCTGTCAGACACAATATTCTCAGGAATGCCGTGTAAACGAACCACATTCTGAAAGAACACAGGAACCAGATCGGAAGAGGAAGGCAGCTTAGGCAAAGGCACCAAATGGACCATTTTAGAAAAGCGATCACATACCACCCAGATGACAGACATGCCCTGAGACACCGGGAGATCTGAAATGAAATCCATGGAAATGTGTGTCCAAGGCCTCTTCGGGACAGGCAAGGGCAAGAGCAACCCGCTGGCACGAGAACAGCAAGGCTTAGCTCGAGCACAAGTCCCACAGGACTGCACAAATGACCGCACATCCCGTGACAAGGAAGGCCACCAAAAGGACCTAGCTACCAGATCTCTGGTGCCAAAAATTCCCGGATGCCCTGCCAACACCGAGGAATGAACCTCGGAAATGACTCTGCTGGTCCACTTATCAGGAACAAACAGTCTGTCAGGTGGACAAGAGTCAGGTCTACCAGCCTGAAATCTCTGCAAAACACGTCGCAAATCAGGAGAAATGGCCGACAAGATAACTCCCTCTTTAAGAATACCAACTGGTTCTGCGACTCCAGGAGAGTCAGGCACAAAGCTCCTTGAAAGAGCATCAGCCTTCACATTCTTTGAACCTGGTAAATACGAGACCACAAAGTCAAAACGGGAGAAAAACAATGACCAGCGGGCCTGTCTAGGATTCAGGCGTTTAGCAGACTCGAGATACATCAAATTTTTGTGATCAGTCAAGACCACCACACGATGCTTAGCACCCTCGAGCCAATGACGCCACTCCTCAAATGCCCACTTCATGGCCAGCAACTCCCAATTGCCAACATCATAATTCCGCTCATCAGGCGAAAACTTCCTAGAGAAGAAAGCACATGGTCTCATTACCGAGCAACCAGGGCCTCTCTGCGACAAAACGGCCCCTGCCCCAATCTCAGAAGCATCCACTTCGACCTGAAAGGGAAGTGAGACATCAGGCTGGCACAAAACAGGCGCCGAAGTAAACCGGCGCTTCAACTCTTGGAATGCCTCCACGGCTGCAGGAGCCCAGTTAGCAACATCAGAACCTTTCTTGGTCATATCCGTCAAAGGTTTAACAACGCTAGAAAAATTAGCGATAAAACGACGGTAGAAGTTAGCAAAACCCAAGAACATCTGAAGACTCTTAACTGACGTGGGTTGAGTCCAATCATGAATAGCTCGGACCTTGACTGGGTCCATCTCCACAGCAGAAGGGGAAAAAATAAACCCCAAAAAGGGAACCTTCTGTACTCCAAAGAGACACTTTGAGCCCTTAACAAACAAAGCATTCTCACGCAAAACCTGAAACACCATCCTGACCTGCTCCACATGTGAGTCCCAATCTTCAGAGAAAACCAGAATATCATCCAGATAAACAATCATAAATTTATCCAGATACTTCCGGAAAATATCATGCATAAAGGACTGAAACACTGAGGGAGCATTAGAGAGCCCAAAAGGCATCACCAAGTACTCAAAATGACCTTCGGGCGTATTAAATGCTGTCTTCCATTCATCTCCTTGCTTAATGCGCACAAGGTTGTACGCACCACGAAGATCTATCTTGGTGAACCACTTGGCACCTTTAATCCGGGCAAACAAGTCCGACAACAGAGGCAAAGGATACTGAAATTTAACAGTGATTTTATTCAGAAGCCGATAGTCAATACAAGGTCTCAAAGATCCGTCCTTCTTGGCCACAAAAAAGAATCCCGCACCAAGAGGGGAAGAGGATGGACGGATATGCCCCTTCTCCAGAGACTCCTTGATATACGAACGCATTGCGGCATGCTCAGGTACAGACAAATGAAACAGTCTTCCCTTAGGAAATTTACTACCTGGAATCAAATCTATGGCGCAGTCACAGTCCCTATGAGGAGGCAGAGCACTGGACCTGGACTCGCTGAATACATCCTGATAATCAGACAAATACTCAGGAACTTCCGAAGGAGTAGAGGAAGCAATAGACACCGGCGGGGAATCAGCATGAATTCCCTGACAGCCCCAACTTGACACAGACATTGCCTTCCAATCCAAGACTGGATTGTGGGTCTGTAACCATGGCAGACCCAAAACGACCAAATCATGCATTTTATGCAGAACAAGAAAACGAATCACCTCCCGATGTTCAGGAGTCATGCACATGGTTACCTGCGTCCAAAACTGCGGTTTATTTTCCGCCAATGGTGTAGCATCAATACCTCTAAGAGGAATAGGATTTACCAACGGTTCAAGAACAAAACCACAGCGCTTGGCAAATGACAGATCCATAAGACTCAGGGCAGCACCTGAATCCACAAACGCCATAACAGGGTAAGAGGACAATGAGCAAATTAAAGTCACAGACAAAATAAATTTAGGTTGCAAATTACCAATGGCGACAGGACTAACAACCCTTGTTAGGCGTTTAGAGCATGCTGATATAACATGTGTAGAATCACCACAGTAAAAACACAACCCATTCTGACGTCTATGATTTTTCCGCTCATTTCTAGTCTGAATTCTATCACATTGCATTAAATCAGGTGTTTGTTCAGACAACACCACCAGAGGATTAGCGGTTTTGCGCTCCCGCAAACGCCGGTCAATTTGAATAGCCAGCGCCATGGAATCATTCAGACTTGTAGGAATGGAGAAACCCACCATCACATTCTTAATGGCTTCCGAAAGGCCATTTCTGAAATTTGCGGCCAGAGCACACTCATTCCACTGAGTAAGCACGGACCATTTCCGAAATTTTTGGCAATACACTTCAGCTTCATCCTGGCCCTGAGAAATAGCCAGCAAGGCTTTTTCTGCCTGAACTTCAAGATTGGGTTCCTCGTCAAGCAATCCGAGCGCCAGAAAAAACGCATCAATATTTGCCAATGCCGGATCTCCTGGCGCTAGCGAGAAAGCCCAATCCTGAGGGTCGCCCCGTAAAAAAGAGATAACAATTTTAACTTGCTGAGCTGAATCTCCAGATGAACGGGGTCTCAGAGATAGAAACAATTTACAATTATTCCTAAAATTCCTAAACTTAAATCGGTCTCCAGAAAACAGTTCAGGAATAGGTATTTTAGGTTCAGACATTGGACTACTGGTAACAAAATCTTGTATGCCCTGCACACGAGCAGCAAGCTGGTCTACACTTGTAATCAAGGTCTGGACATTCATGTCTGCAGCAAGCACAAGCCACTCAGAGGTAAAGGGGAGGAAGAGAGGGAAAAAAAAAAAAAAAAACTCACAATTTCCTTTCTTATTATCCCACTTCTGCAATGCATTAAACATTCAATGTTGGGCCTGGCATACTGTTATGACCCCAATGGCAGAGGGTCTCAGAAATAAATACTAAGTCTGCAAACACAAAAAACCAGCTCATAGGGCAGTGGTAACTGAGCTGACCATATATCTAATCCTAGCACCACAAATAGCAGCAGCCGGGGAACGTGCCTACGTTGGTTCTAGACGTCTCGCGCCAGCCGGAGAACTAACTAACCCTAGAAGGGAAAAGAAAGACCTTTCTTGCCTCCAGAGAAAAGACCCCAAAAGTTGGATACAAGCCCCCAACAAATAATAACGGTGAGGTAAGAGGAAAAGACAAACGTAAGAATGAGCTAGGTATTTAGCAAAGAGAGGCCCACTAGCTAATAGCAGAATAAGTAAGATGACTTATATGGTCAGCAAAAACCCTATCAAAATATCCACGCTGGATATTCAAGAACCCCCGAACCGTCTAACGGCCCGGGGGGAGAACACCAGCCCCCTAGAGCTTCCAGCAAAGTCAGGAATCACATTTAGTACAAGCTGGACAAAAAAAAAGAGCAAAGCAAATAACCAAAAAACAAAGAAGCAGGACTTAGCTTAATATAGCACGAACCAAGACCAGCAGACAGGAGCAAACAGAAAGGATCTGATTACAACGATGCCAGGCACTGGACTAAGGATCCAGGAAGCTTATATAGCAACACCCCTGGACTAACGACCCAGGTGGGTGCCAAACTGAGGAAAGACAATCCCAGAGTCATATCACAAGTAACCACAAGAGGGAGCCAAAAAGTCTAATTCACAACAGGAGGGTGACCGGGGACCGGATGACAGAGCCCCTATGCGTGTTTCATGGGTACTGAGCGCCGCTTTCTCAAGGGGATGTGTGAACCTGTCCTACATTGCAGAATTTATGGCTTTTAGATGACCATATAGTAGACAGAAAACAAACTCAATAATATATTGTTCTGAAAAGCTGAGATGGTAATAGGCACAGGTGGAGAATGCTATCTGATGTTGTATTCCAACAGCTTTGGCAACAGCAGTTATTTTACCTATGCCCTGACAGGCTCCATACAATCCAAATAGGAGAATTCTGTCACATTTGGTCAGCCATTATATGGAGAGGTAGGCCAGGGAATAAAGAGTTTTTTTGGACGCTAAGCCCAAGCCACTAAATTTATGGCATCATTGGACTGGCCAATACAAAAGCTTTATCAATGCAAAAAGGGCAACAATGTGCTTAAATAGAACCTCTCATCAGAATTGTGGACAGTTAACTACACGCAGTGTCAGGTCGGCGTCGTTTTACTGAGTAAAATGATACCTGGGTTGATTAAATCTGTCTTGTGGTTGTCTAATTTTTTCTCACTTCATTTATTGGAAGAGGCTACTTGTAACAGCTGACACGTGCTGTTCTTGGTATGACACAGACAGATGCAAACTACCATTCAGGATCTCGGGAAAGAGGGGGAACAACCGTTAATCTAATGAGCTAATTATGGACAAATTGACAATCTCATTGTAACTACATCACCTATTTTATGTTTTACTGCAATGATGCTTTTTGGTGGATAATCCCATAATCCCATAAACCACTAAATTTTTTATAAGAATTATTATGATTATAAGAATTAATTTGTAGTATCGCATCTAGCAAGAAGTCCTGTATAAATAAATACACAAAATAAGTATATTTAACAAGCATGACCAATATCTCTCCCTTTATGAGATTGGTCAAAGGTGCCGATCTCCTGGCAAAATTAGATATAAATCGTCAGTAATACTCAATGATGCCAAAGAACACTCTTACCTGTTTTGTAGTAAGGCCATCATCACACATGCGAGAAACACGGCTGAGTCTCGCATGTTAATACCCGGCATTGCCACCAGCACTCAGGAGCGGAGCGTCCGGCCGCATAGCAATACATGCAGCCGCACACTCCCCTCTTGAGTGACAGCAGTAATGCCAGGTATTAACATGCGAGACTCGGCCATATTTCTCGCATGTGTGATCCCGGCCTAAGGCTACTTTCACACTAGCGTCGGGAACAACCCGTCGCTGCGCGTCGGGCCGACGTTCCCGACGCTAGTGTGGTCTCCGCCGCACAACGGGGGCAGCGGATGCATATTTCCCACGCATCCGCTGCCCCATTGTGATGTGCGGGGAAGTGCGGGGAGGTGGGGGCGGAGTTCCGACTGCGCATGCGCGGTCGGAAAAAGCGGACCGTCGGGAGCAAAAAACGTTACATGTAACGTTTTTTTCTCCCGACGGACCGCTACCATACGCCCAAACGCCGCCAAACGCATTCACCGTTTGGAAATGCGTCGCAAATGCGTCGCAAATGCGTCGCTAATGTTACTCTATGACGAAACAACGTATCCAGCAAAAACTTTTGCTGGATGCGGCGTTTCGCAAAAACGACGCATTTGCGACGTATTGCAGTTAACGCTAGTGTGAAAGTAGCCTAAGAGTTCAGCACTCAGTCTCACACAGACCTGACACACAGTATTTGCAAAACCCAATACTGACACACCCAACCCTTAATTGAAAATTTAAATGGGAATCGTGGACATGGGCCACTCCCAAGATCCAGAGTGGAGAGAGAGACCCATTCCATTACCTTCCTACAGATCTCTCCAAAAATAAAAGCCCACGCCAAGTTTTCCTACATCTGACTTGGTCAAATAGTTTGACCAAGTCCACAGTTTCTTTCATTTTGCATTTTAACCACAGCTATGGCTGTAATTACAATTCCATTGGGGGACATGTAATGACCATCATATATGATTCCCTCACTACCTCACATTATATATAATCAAATGCATAAATATGTACACAGTCATGGCAGAAAGTGTTGGCAACCTTGTAATTGGTAAAGAAAATGAAGTATTTCTCCCAGAAAATTATTACCATTGCACATGTTTTGTTATACACATGTTTATTTTCTTTGTGTGTATTGGGACAACAAAAAAAACAAAAAAAAAAAGTCAAATTGGACATCATTTTGCACAAAACCCCAAAATTAGTTCGGACAAAATTATTGGCACCATTAACTTATATTTGATTGCACACACTTTGGAATAAATAACTACAATCAATCACTTCCTGTAACCAACAACAAGCTTCTTACACCTCTCAACTGGAGTCTTGGACCACTTATCTTTTGTAAACTGCTCCAGGTCTCTCATATTTGAAGGGTGCCTTCCCTCCATGCTTTGTTTCCATCCATTTCTTTGTGCTTCTTGATGCATGTTTGGAGTCCTTGTCCTGCTGGAAAACCCATGACTTAGCACACAACCCCGGCTTTCTGACACTGGGCACTACATTGCGACCCAAAATCCTTTGGTAATCTTCAGATTTCATGATGCCTTGCACACAGTCATGGCACCCAGTGCTATAGGTAGCAAAACAACCCCAAACATTTTTGAACCTACATCATATTTGACTGCCGGCGCTGTGTTCTTTTCTTTGTAGCCCTCATTCTGTTTTCTGTAAACAATAGAATTATGCTCAGCATGGGGGCCCAGTGGGGTCCTGGGTTCAAATCCAACAAAGGATAGCATCTGCAAGAAGGTTGTATGTTCTCTGTGTGTGTGAGTGGTTTTCTTCCAGGTACTCTGGAATGCTTATCCACCATCCGTACTATACTGCGTTACAATCTTTCATCATTTTTTGTCTGCTATCCATGTCTATGGAGATTGGCTACCGTGCCATGGGTTGTGAACTTCTTGATTATGTTGCTCACCGTAGACAAAAAAACATCAAGATCTCTGGAGATGGGTTTCTAATCTTGAGGTTGCTAATATTTTTGAACAATTTTGGTTCTCAAGTCCGCAAACAGTTCTCTTCTCCCCTTTCTGTTTTTGTCTGGTTTCAAGTGTGACTTTTGTATTGCCCATGCCTGTTACTTGCCACAAGTGAGTTTGTACAAGCATCGCATGCTTGAAACAAAGTTGTTTACACTAAATGTGAAAAGGTGCCAACAATTTTGTATGGCTAATTTTTGTGGTTTTGTGTGAAATTATGTGAAATTTGACTTTTTTTTACACACAAAGGAAATAAACGTGTGTATAAGAAAACGTGTAATTGCAATAATTTTCTGGAACAATTTAAAAGGTACCAACACTTTTGGCCATGACTGTATATATACAGTATATATAATATATTTATACAGTATATACACGTGTGTGTGTGTATATATGTATGAAGCACAATTTAAATAACTGTCCTCTAAAAACGTCTCCTACATTTTATTAATAATATGCAACTGAATAGTCCATGAGGGAAAGTAATAGACAAGGAATTAAATCTTACCAAATTCTCATTAATGTAACAGCGGTTAAATTGGTATTAATCAAACATTTCATTCAATATTTTTTTTAAAGGAAATACAGTAAAAGTGTTTCATTAATTTAATTGGTTTCTGAGCTTTGGGCTTTAGCTCAGATACTTGCATATATTAAAAGGCAAACTCATTGTGCTCTGGAGTGGAAAAGTGAAGAAGTCAAGTCCTCAATTGTATTACAGAACAAGGAAAAACACTGTTGGGCTTTTTTACACTTTAGTGTGTCCAGTATGTGTTGTGACAGTTTTCACATGTATCGGAGACAGATAGATAAGGATGAATGAGCTGCTGCAAGCACAGCATCACTGAGCAGCGGTGACCTCACTGAGGTTACCGTGGGTTACAGAGGCTGTGTTCCCAGCCGGGCTTAACTGTGGTGACCTTAGCACCTGGAGAAAAAGTCACTGAGTTCACCGAAGTTCAGCTCAGTGAGTTTGCTGCAGTGAACTCACTGAGCTGAACTGCAGAACTGCGGTGAACTCAGTGACTTTTTCTCATGGTGCTGAGATCACAGCAATTCAGCCCGGCTGGCAATGTAGCTTCAATGACCAGCGGTAGCCTCAATGACATCACCACTGCTCAGTGGTGCTGCACTTGCAGCAGCTCATTCATCAGTGGTTCTCAGACTGGACGGTCACATCTTGGCACCATCCAGGTTGAAAACTATTAATCCATAGACATGGAGTTCTGCAAACTCAAAATGATCCTTATAAATTGGATGTGTAAGTAGACACTTTTTTCTGCCCACTCTTCCATAAAGGCCACCTCTATGGAGTGTACGGCTTATTGTGGTCATATAAACAGTTAATCCAGTCTCTGCTTGGGAACTCTGCAGCTCCTTCAGTTACCTATGGTCGCTGTGCTGCCTCTCTGATTAATGCCCACCTTGCCCGGGCTGAGAGTTTTTGTGGGCGGCCCTCACTTGGCAGATTTGTTGAGGTACCTTCTTCCCTGTGACCTGCCACTCAATGTAAATCTATTAGAGCCAGAAAGAGGTTCTCATAGTCTTACATTGAGAGCTTGTGACCGTTACCTCTTACTTCCGGTCTGTCAGAAGTTGCTGTCAAAAGATGGTGGTGCGAAATTGGAGCAAACCGGGAACAGCAAAAACGGTGGCTGGTAAGTAAATTACTAGGGTCAGGGAATTTGAATTAGTAACAATTTAAAGCTGCACTCTGAAGCCCTGAAGTGTTGATCTAACTTATTTGGGGGTATTTTTCAAATAGTCTTATGTATGGAGGCTGCAGAGTGGCACACAGGCTCCCTACTTATCCATATTTGCCCATGGCGTATAGGGCTTGGTGAGCAGAGACAAAGAGGGGGGCCCAGAACGAGTCCGGGACCCCTTCTTTTCCTTCTGCTCACAGGGCCCCAGGGTATAACAATGTATAGTGTGCCGGCACAGGGATCTTTCCTGGTGCTGCACAGTTGTCAAAGCAGAACACCAGCACAGCATCAGGGCTCCCTCTGCCTCTTCTTTGATGCACTAGTGACAACACATACATGATGACGTCATCACATGTGAGCCAGCATGTACATGCGCCACTCGCCAGGATACCAGAAGAGGAGCTGCACATGCAGGGGATCATGTAAGAGGAATGAAGTATGAGTATGAAAAACATATATTTTTAAGTTAATAAAATGAATTAAATGGGCATAGGGGGAGCAAATTATGATGAATTGAGGGTGGGGGACAGTGAATGATGATGTATTGACGTGGGGGAGCGCATATAATAATGAATTAGGAGTGGGGACAACAAATGATGAATCGAAAGTGGACAGTGGGCAGAGTAAATAATGGATTGAAGGGGAGGTGGGGAGAGCAAACTATGAATTGAAGGTGGGGGTGGGGAGGGCAAATGATGAATTGAGGGTGAAGGACAGCAAATTAGAATTAATTGAGGGTTGGGGAGAGCAAATCATGCTGTATTGAGTGTGAGGGAGACCAAATGATGATGAATTGAGAGTGGGGGAGAGCAGTTGATAAGGAATAGAGTATGGGGAGAGGAAATAATCATGAATTGAGGGTGGGGGTAATAAATTATGTATTGAGACTGGGGGACAACAAATGATGGTGAATTGAGGGTGGGGGGCAGCAAATAATGATAAAGTGAGGCTGGGGAGAGAAAATTATGCTGTATTGAGTGTGGGGAATAGCTTGGGGAGAAAGTGGGGAATGTGCTCTGGAAGTGGTGCTCTAGATAACTGTGTGTTATTTTCTGCAAAGACAAGTCCTGGCTACAAGTGATGGCCATCTGCTCTGGTTGAAGAAAGAAAGCAAAGACGAAGGACTTCAAATAGAGGTGTCAGAGGCTGCAGATAGTCGCACCACATCTGGATGTAGAAGGTCGGAGGTCTCTGTTGTTGGCTTTGCAGACGCCTTTCTAGTCCTTCTGACTCTTGGACCCAGTGGCAACCTCCATTGGCTTTAATTAACACACCTGGACTGGGTGTTTATAGACTTCCTATTTGCGTCTGGGAATCGCTGGTGATATTTCCATTTTCCCCTGTTGAGGCTTGGAGCTATAGCAGTTGGCTGTCTTGCTCTTTGGTTCTGCTAGGGGACATCTGTGTTACCACTCTGACTCAAGATAAGTGTTCCCCTTGTTTGCCTATCACAGCTGTTTTCAGTTGTAGTGGGGATTGACTAGTGCTGATACCATCCTTCCCTTAGCAGGGCTTATTGCCAGGGCCAGGCAGGGATTAGGTTCCTGCTCAGTGATAGGTGCAGGACCTATATAGAGATGTTTAGGGCAGACAGGGTGACTTTAGTTCTACCTAGGGGTCCCCACTTCCCCCTTCCCTTGTGTTGGGCTCCCTTACCCTCATCCCTTCATGTTGCACTTAGTCTTTCCTACACTGTGCGTGACAGTTACCTGTGCAATAATACTATACACTGCATACCGTGTACAGAGCTCCTGTGTATAATGGCCCTTATGGTAATAATAATGTTGTGCTTTTTTTTATTAATGATCAGTATTGGTGTATTTGGTCACTATGTGGTGGTCACTATGGTGGTAGTATGTGATATGGTCTTGGGGTGGTGGTATTTGCTCTTTGTATGTGGTATTATTCGGTCACTATGTGGTGGTGATATGTGGTCTGGTCATGGTGTGCTGGTATTTGCTCTTTGTATTGAGTATTATTCGCTCATTATGTGATAGTAATATGTAAATCAGAATACAACACTTATCACTTGTACTGACCGACTTACCTGTGTATCCATGTCGAGCAAATTTCTCTAAAATGTTACAGTAATGCCGATAACGTAACTTGAAGTTTGTGGGTTACAAGGCAAAATTCCCAACAATGTTTCCAACTATCACATGTGTTCATTACCATTAGTCTTCTCATATGGGTCAAAGGGACCGCGTTTGCGCCCACCATACATTCCTGAGCTAGTGCATAAATTGTGAAGGCAGTATAATTTTGTATACAATCCTTCCTCTATATAGTATTTTGGTGCCATCTTTTGCCCATCCTCCCTGTACTTTAGACACGTGGGGCTATTTATGACTGAGTGAACCTGCATTTGCAGAGACTCTGAGCTTAATCTCATTCGTTAAGTAGTAGCTCATTCATTATTTACAGCTTATTAGGTAAGCTTAAAGAGAAATAAATGCTTCATAAATATGATCACAGCTATAAATACTGAGGCAAGCTTGTAAATAGTCCTGGAGCAGGACATTAAGGTCTATGGAGGCAGATAGCAAGCTTTAACACATGCACGGCTGGAGCTCTTCATTCAGACATTACTCCATGCTGACTCTCTGCCACACATGGGGAAATGTGCTTTATTTAAATGTCTTATTACAACAGTCATTATATCCTATGGGCTTAAGGTACTTTCCAAGAGCTTATTCTAATATCATTTTTCCACTCATCCGATAGCCATGGCTGCCCACTTCCATGCCCCCAAAGCTCCAAGAGCTGTTCAGTATCCCGTTGCTCTAAAACAAAGTAGAGATTTTCAAGCAAAGTCAAATAAGAATCATATTTTATAATAAAGAGGATGTCACCTATGGAATAATAATCAGGCAAGACAAAAGCGCTGTAACTCTTAAGGCCGGCCTCACACTAGCGAGTTTTACGGACGTATGAGCGCATAAACTACGTCCGTAAAATACGCATAACACACGGCCCAATGATTCTCTATGGCCCAGCTCCTATCTGCTGTATATTACGCATCCGTAATATACGGTCTTGTACGGCCGTAGAAAATCGCAGCATGCTGCGTTTGTCACCGTATTGCGCAAAAAAATCGCCAATGAAAGTCTATGGGGGCGAGAAAAATACGGATTCCACACGGACCAGCAGTGTGACTTGCGAGAAATACGCAGCGGTGTTAGTGAAAAGCCGGTAATTCAATTGCCGGCTTTTCATTTCTCCTTCCCAAACCCGACATGATATGAGACATGGTTTACATACAGTAAACCATCTCATATCCCCTTTTTTTTTGCATATTCCACACTACTGTTAGTAGTGTGTATGTGCAAAATTTGGGCGCTGTAGCTGCTAAAATAAAGGGTTAAATTGCGGAAAAAATTGGCGTGGGCTCCCGCGCAATTTTCTCCGCCAGAGTGGTAAAGCCAGTGACTGAGGGCAGATATTAATAGCCTAGAGCTATTGGAGCCTTGGCTTTACCACTCTGGCGGAGAAAATTGTGCGGGAGCCCACACCAATTTTTTCCGCCATTTAACCCTTTATTTTAGCAGCTACAGTGCCCAAATTTTGCACATATACACGACTAACATTAGTAGTGTGGAATATGCAAAAAAAAAGGGGATATGAGATGGTTTACTGTATGTAAACCATGTCTCATATCCTGTCGGGTTTGGGAAGGAGAAATGAGAAGCCGGCAATTGAATTACCGGCTTTTCACAGATATCGCGCTGAATTAAATATAAATACAGAATATATATATGTGTCTCAATGACATATATATATATATACTGTATATATGTTTTAACGAACATTTGAGCACATAAATCCATTAGATGTCGGTTTTGCAAGCCTGCGAGAAAATATCGCAGTACGGATGCCATACGGATTACATACGGAGGATGCCATGCGCAAAATACGCTGACACACCCTGCCTACGGATGACATACGGATCACTATTTTGGGGACTTTTCTGCGTATTACGGCCGGAAAATACGGACCGTATTTTGATACGCTGAGTGTGAGGCCAGTAAAAATGCACTGAACTAAACTGTCCCACCCATCCCGCATGTGATAAGAATGGAAGCTCATTGTTCAAAGTTCTGGTGTTGTGTAGACTGCAGGTTTCATTTGATATATTTTTTGGAGTTTTATATTGGTGCTGGGCTCATTTTCTAGGAGATTGGCCATCGTTGATGTACTCCAAATTTGGCAGATGAAAAGTACAAAAAAAATATCCCTCTGGAAAGGGAATGATCTGTAATAAGTGAATTGCAAATTTGCTTATTTTTTTAAAGCACTGTGAAATTTTAATTTCTAATTTTAGGAATAACTCTTTAAAAATTATTTTATATTACAATTTTCATAAATTTACATAGATACACATTAACTTGATAATAGCTCCATATATAAGCAGTATTCTTTCATCCAATTAGAAGGAATGTCATGCTACTGTGCTCCAATTCTCTTGCATGCGAGAATTGGATCACAGGTAAAGAGAAGGAGAGATTAATCTGTCCATCTTCTCCATTGCCTGCCTCGGCTTATATATTGGACTGCACTCGGATGACATTCGAGTGCATTCCAATGTTTGGCATGCACCAATTGACTTGAATAGGTACGCGAGACACGCTGCCCATTGCAGCATGCTGCATTTTTTTTTTTTTAACTGGCAGATCTGCTCTGCGTCATTAAATAACACTGGTCAGAGTGCAATGCGAGATTTTCATCTGAGTTTTCACTTTCTTTTAGGTTAGATGCAGACAACCATTTTCTGTGTATGGCTGGAGTCACACTAGACCGTAATACGGACGACTGCTATGCGATAAAAAAGAGCACTCGGACCAATGTTAATCTATGGGGCAGCTCCTATCATCCGTTGTTTTCTTGGCCGTATTATACGTGCTAGAAAAATGTCAGCATGCTGCGATTTTTACTGTATATCGGCCGAGAATCGCCAATGAAAGTCTATGGGTGCGAGAGAAGCTCGCACACCACACGGACCATCAGTGTGACTTAAGAGAAATACGCACTTGTGTCCTATAGAAAAGCCGATAATTCAGTGCGGTGTACAGTAAAATCACACTGACAGGTTAGAATAGAATATATAGAATAAATGTCTACACATAGAATAGGTAGATATATATGTAAATGTCATTGAGACACATATATACAGTACAGACCAAAAGTTTGGACACACCTTCTCATTTAAAGATTTTCTTTATTTTCATGACAATGAAAATTGTAAATTCACACTGAAGGCATCAAAACTATAAATTAACACATGTGGAATTATATACTTAACAAAAAAGTGTGAAACAACTGAAATTAGGTCTTATATTCTAGGTTCTCCAAAGTAGCCACCTTTTGCTTTTATGACTGCTTTGCACAATCTCTCTTGGCATTCTCTTGATGAGCTTCAAGAGGTTGTCACTGGGAATGGTTTTCATTTCACAGGTGTGCCCTCTCAGCAGGTACGGACTGGGGCTGAAATTCAACCCTGTCATTTGAAATTACACAGGCCCATGTTGTCCCCGTCCCCATGAACCAGATGGGATATATTACTAATATCACCCTGGATGGAGGAAAGGAAGATTTTCTACAAGACAAATATGTCTAACTAGATGGTGGCCCGATTCTAACGCATCGGGTATTCTAGAATATGTATGTATGTATGTATGTATGTATATAGCAGCCACATAGTATATAGCACAGGCCACGTAGTATATAGGAGCCACGTAGTATATAGGAGCCACGTAGTATATAGGAGTGGCCACGCAGTATATAACAGTGGCCACGCAGTATATAACAGTGGCCACGTAGTATATAACACTGCACACGTAGTATATAGCAGCCACGCAGTATATAACACAGCCCACGTAATATATAGCACAGACCACACAGTATATAACACAGCCCAAGCAGTATATAACACTGCCCACATAGTATATAGCAGCCACGCAGTATATAACACAGCCCACGTAGTATATAGCAGTGTGGGTACCATATCCCTGTTAAAAAAATAATTAAAATAAAAAATTGTTATATACTCACCCTCCGGCGTCCAGCGTAGCTGGCCCGATGCGTGCGCGGCAGCCGCCAGCTTTCGTTCCCAGAGATGCATTGCGAAATTACCCAGATGACTTAGATGACTAACATTACATTTTTTTTACTATTGATGCTGCATAGGCAGCCCATGACCAGACAGGCCCTTCTGGCATTTGCCAGAATTGCCAGTCCGGCCCTGCCTGTCAGGTTTAATAAGTGGGATTTCTAGCCTTATAAATGGTGTTGGGACCATCAGTTGTGTTGAGCAGAAGTCTGGTGGATACACAGCTGATAGTCCTACTGAATAAACTGTTAGAATTCGTATTATGGCAAGAAAAAAGCAGCTAAGTAGAGAAAAACGAGTGGCCATCATTACTTTAAGAAATGAAGGTCAGTCAGTCCGAAAAATTGGGAAAACTTTGAAAGTGTCCCCAAGTGCAGTGGCAAAAACCATCAAGCGCTACAAAGAAACTGGCTCACATGAGGACCGCCCCAGGAAAGGAAGACCAAGAGTCACCTCTGCTTCTGAGGATAAGTTTATCCGAGTCACCAGCCTCAGAAATTGCAGGTTAACAGCAGCTCAGATTAGAGACCAGGTCAATGCCACACAGAGTTCTAGCAGCAGACACATCTCTACAACAACTGTTAAGAGGAGACTTTGTGCAGCAGGCCTTCATGGTAAAATAGCTGCTAGGAAACCACTGCTAAGGACAGGCAACAAGCAGAAGAGACTTGTTTGGGCTAAAGAACACAAGGAATGGACAATAGACCAGTGGAAATCTGTGCTTTGGTCTGATGAGTCCAAATTTGAGATCTTTGGTTCCAACCACCATGTTTTTGTGCGATGCAGAAAAGGTGAACGGATGGACTCTACATGCCTGGTTCCCACGGTAAAGCATGGAGGAGGAGGTGTGATGGGGTTGGGGTGCTTTGCTGGAGACACTGTTGGGGATTTATTCAAAATTGAAGGCATACTGAACCAGCATGGCTACCACAGCATCTTGCAGCGGCATGCTATTCCATCCGAGTTGGACCATCATTTATTTTTCAACCGGACAATGACCCCAAACATAACTCCAGGCTGTGTAAGGGCTATTTGACCAAGAAGGGGAGTGATGGGGTGCTACGCCAGATGACCTGGCCTCCACAATCACCAGACCTGAACCCAATAGAGATGGTTTGGGGTGAGCTGGACCGCAGAGTGAAGGCAAAAGGGCCAACAAGTGCTAAGCATCTCTGGGAACTCCTTCAAGATTGTTGGAAGACCATTCCCGATGACTACCTCTTGAAGCTCTTCAAGAGAATGCCAAGAGTGTGCAAAGCAGTCATCAAAGCAAAAGGTGGCTACTTTGAAGTACCTAGAATATAAGACATAATTTCAGTTGTTTCACACTTTTTTGTTAAGTACTGTATATAATTCCACATGTGTTAATTCATAGTTTTGATGCCTTCAGTGTGAATGTACGATTTTCACTGTCATGAAAATACAGAAAAATCTTTAAATGAGGTGTGTCCAAACTCTTGGTCTGTACTGTATATATATATATATATATATATATATATATATATATATATATATATATATATATATATATATATATAAAAATTTATATATATATATATATATACTGTGTGTATATATATGTATATATATGTCTCACTGATATATATATATATATACACTCACCGGCCACTTTATTAGGTACACCATGCTAGTAACGGGTTGGACCCCCTTTTGCCTTCAGAACTGCCTCAATTCTTCGTGGCATAGATTCAACAAGGTGCTGGAAGCATTCCTCAGAGATTTTGGTCCATATTGACATGATGGCATCACACAGTTGCCGCAGATTTGTCGGCTGCACATCCCAAAGATGCTCCATACAAGGCAGGATGGATCCATGCTTTCATGTTGTTTACACCAAATTCTGACCCTACCATCCGAATGTCGCAGCAGAAATCGAGACTCATCAGACCAAGCAACGTTTTTCCAATCTTCTACTGTCCAATTTCGATGAGCTTGTACAAATTGTAGCCTCTGTTTCCTGTTCTTAGCTGAAAGGAGTGGTACCCGGTGTGGTCTTCTGCTGCTGTAGCCCATCTGCCTCAAAGTTCGACGCACTGTGCGTTCAGAGATGCTCTTAGGCCTACCTTGGTTGTAACGGGTGGCGATTTGAGTCACTGTTGCCTTTCTATCAGCTCGAACCAGTCTGCCCATTCTCATCTGACCTCTGGCATCAACAAGGCATTTCCGCCCACAGAACTGCCGCTCACTGGATTTTTTTTCTTTTTCGGACCATTCTCTGTAAACCCTAGAGATGGTTGTGCGTGAAAATCCCAGTAGATCAGCAGTTTCTGAAATACTCAGACCAGCCCTTCTGGCACCAACAACCATGCCACGTTCAAAGGCACTCAAATCACCTTTCTTCCCCATACTGATGCTCGGTTTGAACTGCAGGAGATTGTCTTGACCATGTCTACATGCCTAAATGCACTGAGTTGCCGCCATGTGATTGGCTGATTAGAAATTAAGTGTTAACAAGAAGTTGGACAGGTGTACCTAATAAAGTGGCCGGTGAGTGTATATGTATATATATAGATAGACTATATATATATGTTTTTAAGAATATTTGAGCCCATGGATCCATTATATGTGCATTTTGCAAGACAGCGAGAAAATCTCACCATACGGATGTCATACGGATATTTTTTGGAGAAAAAAATCGCATCCTCGCACTGCACACGGATCACTGTTCATGAAACATTTGTGTGATTCTTGTCCATGTAAAAATGACCGATTTTTTTCTAAGTTGTGTGGGACGCCGGCCTATCTGAGAATATCCGATTATGCTAATTACACTCTGATCATAGTGGGATGCGATTTTCTCAGAGGTGGAGAAAAAAAGTTCATCCATCTTCTCCATTATGTCAGTCCATGAAAATCACACCAGACCTGGATGTCTTCCGAGTGCGGTTTGATTTTTTTCACAGACCCATCTCAGTTTAAAATCATGCATATTGCATTTTTTTTTCCCCAGACTACTCGGTTTGTAGAAAAAATTGGGCATGTGTATAGCCCCATAGAAAAACATGGGTAGGAGTGCCATGGACAAAATGATGGTTAGCACTTGCACGATTATTTTGGTTGTTCGCTTGAACCCTTACAGTAAGTCTTAGGCTAGTTTCACACTAGCGTCGGGAACAACCCGTCGCTGCGCGTCGGGCCGACGTTCCCGACGCTAGTGTGGTCTCCGCCGCACAACGGGGGCAGCGGATGCATATTTCCCACGCATCCGCTGCCCCATTGTGATGTGCGGGGAAGTGCGGGGAGGTGGGGGCGGAGTTCCGACTGCGCATGCGCGGTCGGAAAAAGCGGACCGTCGGGAGCAAAAAACGTTACATGTAACGTTTTTTTCTCCCGACGGACCGCTACCATACGCCCAAACGCCGCCAAACGCATTCACCGTTTGGAAATGCGTCGCAAATGCGTCGCAAATGCGTCGCTAATGTTACTCTATGACGAAACAACGTATCCAGCAAAAACTTTTGCTGGATGCGGCGTTTCGCAAAAACGACGCATTTGCGACGTATTGCAGTTAACGCTAGTGTGAAAGTAGCCTTAGGGTACGTGCCCACGTTGCAGATTTCTGGGCAGATTTTTTCGCTCAGTTTTTGAAACATCCACAGGTAAAACGCAGTGCGATTTACCGCAGATTTCCAGGTTTTTTTTTATGAGGATTTCACCTGTGTTTTAACACTTGCGGATTCCTATTGAGGAGCAGGTGTAAAACGCTGAGGAATCCACACAAAGAATTGACATGCTGCGGAAAATAAACCGCAGCGTTTCCGCACAGTATTTTCCGCAGCATGTGCACTGCGGATTTTGTTTTCCATATTTTACATGGTACTGTAAACCGGATGGAAAACTGCTGCGAATCCGCAGCGTCCAATCCGCTGCGGATCCTCAGGCAAGTCCACAACGTGTGCACCTACCCTTAAGGCCGGTTTCACACATCAGTGGCTCCGGTACGTGTGGTGACAGTTTTCTCACGTACCAGAGACACTGACTCACGTAGACACATTAAAATCAATGTGTCTCTGCACGTCAGCGTGTTTTCATGTTTTCACGGACCGTGTGTCCGTTTGAAAAACATGGAGATATGTCAGTGTTCGTGGGAGCGCACGGATCACACGGACCCATTAAAGTCAATGGGTCCCTGTAAAACACGTACTGCACACGCATGCTGTCCGTGTGCTGTCCGTGTGCCGTGCAGGAGACAGCGATACAGTAAGCGCTGTCCCCCTAGCGTGTGGTGCTAAAGCCGGAATTCATTCCTTCCCCCCAGCAGCGTTCGCTGGAGAGAAGGAATGAAAAATCATTGTTTTTTTATTTTTTGTGTGTTTAAAATAAAGATCCCGGTCACCGCCCGCCTCCCCATAGGGGTGGAGCTGCATATTCTTCACTGTAATGAGCGGTACCACGTGACCGCTCATACAGGAAGAAGCTGCGGCGCTGAGAGGAAGCATCGAGGGAGCCGGGAGAGTATTTGATTTCCAGCGGGCGGGCGCACAGGGGGTGGGAGGCGGGCTGTGACCGGGATCTTTATTTTAAACACACAAAAAATAAAAAAACAATGATTTTTCATTCCTTCTCTCCAGCGAACGCTGCTGGGGGAAGGAATGAATTCCGGCTTCAGCACCAGATGCAGGGGACAGCGCTTATCTCTAGCGCTGTCTCGTGCACGGTCCATGTGGTACCCAGTAGGCACACGGGCGGCACACGGCTGCCGCACGTGTGCCACACTGATGTGCCATGTGAGCACACGGACACGGATAACTCCGGTACCGGAATTATCTGGACGTGTGGGACAGGCCTAAGGTGCCTTTTCTCTAGCCGATAATTGGGAAACAAGCATTTCTGATTATAGGACTGTGTAAACAGGCCACCAATTACCTGATAAATTAGGAAAATGCACATCATACTCGACAGCACATACTCCTGTGTAAACAGGACATATGCTTCCGAGAGCAATGATATTCTATGCACACAGAATGATCGTATTTACTATTTAAACCGACTATTGAACTTACTTACCGTCAATTGGTGGTGACTTAATAGCTGTGATCGGCCAGTATAAATACAACATTGCACACCTAGATATTTACTGACCTTCTCTGCATTCCCCAAAGATACAACAATTGTAATCAAAAATCTCAAATTTGGACTATTATCCAATGTCCACTGCCCTTTTTCTTTGTCCCATGCTGCTCTTCTCTTTTTTTCTCACCTTTTAGGACTCATTCGATCGAGTGTTTTCAGTAATTGTTCTACCCCTGTGCTCTACCAAGCGCACATGGAGCGAGTGTAGCCAGGGTGCTTGTGTGCCAGGGGGTTTTATTGACACACACCAGAGTACCGCTTGGGAATAATGGCTGCAAGGACTATTCTGGTCCGATTTAGTGTATGTGATAGATGGCAGCTCCTGGTGAATGAGCCTGCAGGCTGCCCATGGAGCCAGTTGCATCCACAATTTGCAGATGTGTTTGGCCATGATTTTTCATACAGCCGTCAGAACTAATGGTATCATGTAGTCTACTCTGACCTGATAAAAAGCCTTCTACCTTGTCACAATACAATTAAGTCTTAGCCATTGATAAGCAATTCAACTAATATTCTTAGCCATATACCAGATATACTGTGTTTTTAACCCCTTCCCGACCTGTGACGCCACGTAGGCGTCATAAAAGTCGGTGACAATCCGACCTGTGACGCCTATGTGGCGTCATGGAGGGATCGCGTCCCTGCAGATCGGGTGAAAGAGTTAACTCCAATTTCACCCAATCTGCAGGGACAGGGGCAGTGGTACTTTAGCCCGGGGGGGTGGCTTCGCCCCCCCGTGGCTACGATCGCTCTGATTGGCTGTTGAAAGTGAAACAGCCAATCAGAGCAATTTGTAATATTTCACCTCTGAAAAGTGGTGAAATATTGCAATCCAGCCATGGCCGATGCTGCAATATCATCGGCCATGGCTGGAAACCCTGATCTGCCCCCCGCCACCGATCTCCTCCCCAGTCCTCCTTTCTGGCCCGTACTGTGGTCCGCTCCCCTCCGTCCTCCTGTCCACTCCCCCGTCCTCCTGTCCGCTCCCCCGTGCTCCAATCCACCACCCCCCGTGCTCCGATCTCCCCCATCATATTTACCGAGCCTCCCGGTGTCCGTCCGTCTTCTTCATGGGCGCTGCCATCTTCCAAAATGGCAGGCGCATGCGCAGTGCCCCCGCCGAATCTGCCGGCCGGCAGATTCATTCCAGGTACATTTTGATCACTGTGATAAAACCTATCACAGTGATCAAAATAAGAAAGCAGAGAGAGGGCGGGCACCGCAACAAATTTATTCCACAGGGATCAACCACGTGCATATAGAGAAACACAAAAAAACAGAAAAAGAAGGAAAGATATGCACACTAGTGGGATCAACCAATCATAATAATAATCTTTATTTTAAATAGCATTACAAAATGGACAAAGAAAAGGACACGCAATTTAAAAACATTTAAAAGACCAAAGGGCCAAATGGACCAGCTATGATCCCCCAGGAGAAAATACAAATCACCAAAAGATATTTTCTTATATACATATGGGCAAATCCGGCAATAAATGGAACAGTATATAAGGGCGCATAGCAGTATGTGTAATTAAGTATGAAACAAGTTTAGCACACACAGAGAAAAACAGATTTACATTACAAACACCAATAACCTGTGCTGCCAGCTAACCATGAAGAGTCTCTTCCCATGATGAAGACGCTCTAGCAGCGTCGATACGCGTGGGGCCCTGATTCCCCCAGGACTTTGGTAACCCTGGCATGCATCTTAGTATTTTGAATACAGGTCTATGTGCACCGGTTGTCTGAGGGACAACTTAGAGAATTGTTTACTTCTTTCCCTCTATTCGACCAAAACGCCCCAGCATTGTAGGTTAGGTTTAATCTATTTGGTTGCTTGTTTTATATTGTATGGTTATAGGCTGTGGCAGGCAATTGTGCACTATTTAAATAGGTGGTATTGTGACACTTTATTTATTCCTGCATGTAAACTATGGGTTACCTACTTATACATGGGCTTATGGCATTCATTTGAGGTCAGCTGGCAGCACAGGTTATTGGTGTTTGTAATGTAAATCTGTTTTTCTCTGTGTGTGCTAAACTTGTTTCATACTTAATTACACATACTGCTATGCGCCCTTATATACTTTCCCATTTATTGCCGGATTTGCCCATATGTATATAAGAAAATATCTTTTGGTGATTTGTATTTTCTCCTGGGGGATCATAGCTGGTCCATTTGGCCCTTTGGTCTTTTAAATGTTTTTAAATTGCGTGTCCTTTTCTTTGTCCCTTTTGTAATGCTATTTAAAATAAAGATTATTATTATGATTGGTTGATCCCACTAGCAGGGGCGTAACTACCGCGGTCGCAGCGGTCGCCATTGCGACCGGGCCCCGCAGGTCAGGGGCCCCGGCAGGCTCGGACTGGCCCACCGGGGAGGGCCCCCACCCACCCTCCTTGAAGACGATACTCACCCTGCTGCCTGCTCCAGCGATGGTCTCGGCGTCTGCTCTGCACTGCATCTTCTTCCTGCTTGTGCGGTCACGTGGTACCGCTTCATTAAGGCCATGAATATGCGCATATTCATGACTTTAATCAGTATCACATGACCGCACCAGCACAAGCAGGAAGAAGATGCAGTGCAGAGCAGATGCCGAGACCATCGCTGGAGCAGGCAGCAGGGTGAGTATCGTCTTCAAGGAGGGTGGCGGCCGGGGGGCCCCCAGAGCGGCGGGTGCCCCTGGAGCAGTGGGGGACACTGGGGGGGGGGGGCAGAATGCTGGAGACACACACTGGGGCAGAATGCTGGAGACACACACTGGGGCAGAATGCTGGAGACACACACTGGGGCAGAATGCTGGAGACACACACTGGGGCAGAATGCTGGAGACACACACTGGGGCAGAATGCTGGAGACACACACTGGGGCAGAATGCTGGAGACACACACTGGGGCAGAATGCTGGAGACACACACTGGGGCAGAATGCTGGCGACACACACTGGGGCAGAATGCTGGAGACACACACTGGGGCAGAATGCTGGAGACACACACTGGGGCAGAATGCTGGAGACACACACTGGGGCAGAATGCTGGAGACACACACTGGGGCAGAATGCTGGAGACACACACTGGGGCAGAATGCTGGCGACACACACTGGGGCAGAATGCTGGAGACACACACTGGGGCAGAATGCTGGCGACACACACTGGGGCAGAATGCTGGAGACACACACTGGGGCAGAATGCTGGAGACACACACTGGGGCAGAATGCTGGAGACACACACTGGGGCAGAATGCTGGAGACACACACTGGGGCAGAATGCTGGAGACACACACTGGGGCAGAATGCTGGAGACACACACTGGGGCAGAATGCTGGCGACACACACTGGGGCAGAATGCTGGAGACACACACTGGGGCAGAATGCTGGAGACACACACTGGGGCAGAATGCTGGAGACACACACTGGGGCAGAACGCTGGACAGACTGGGGGCAGAACGCTGGACAGACTGGGGGCAGAACGCTAGACAGACTGGGGGCAGATTGTTGGACACACGGGGGTAATATGCTGGACACACTGGGGCAGATTGCTGGACACACTGGGGCAGATTGCCAGACATACTGGGGCAGATTGCTGGATACACTGTCTGGAGGCAATGCTGGACACACTGGGGCAGATTGCTGGACACACTGGGGGCAGGACTGGAGGCATGGGCAGAATGTAGATACAGGGCATGATTGGAGACACGGGGCAGAATGAAAGACATGGGGCAGGATTGGATCATGGGCCAGGATGGATACGATGGGGCAGGATGGGGAGATCATACTGTCAGCTAATTTTCCTTACAATCTTTTCTTTTTAGGGGATGCAACATGAAAGTTCATCTTTTGAGGGTAAGCTGTTGTTTACAACACTTTTTTCTTATCTTTCGGAAATGTTTTTTTTGCAATAGATATTTACTTCTTAGTTTAACATTGTATGCGTGTGTCTGTATATCATTTTTTTTTTTTTTGGGGGGGGGGGGGCCCCATTCAAAAGTTCGCACCGGGGCCCGCAGGACTGTTGTTACGCCCCTGCCCACTAGTGTGCATATCTTTCCTTCTTTTTCTGTTTTTAGTGATCAAAATAAAAAAAATAGTATATGAACCCCCCTCTTTATCACCCCCATAGGTAGGGACAATAATAAAATAAAGAAAATATATATTTTTGTCTTCCCCCCACTAGGGTTAGGGTTAGGGCTAGGGTTAGGGCTAGAGTTAGGGCTAGGGTTAGGGCTAGGGTTAGAATTAGGGTTAGAACTAGAGTTAGGGTTAGAATTAGGCTATGTGCACACGGTGCGGATTTGGCTGCGGATTTGGCTGCGGATCCACAGCGGATTGGCCGCTGCGGATTCGTAGCAGTTTTCCATCAGGTTTACAGTAGCATGTAAACCTATGGAAAACCAAATCCGCTGTGCCCATGGTGCGGAAAATACTACGCGGAAACGCTGTGTTGTATTTTCCGCAGCATGTCAATTCTTTGTGCGGATTCTGTTTTACACCTGTTCCTCAATAGGAATCCGCAGGTGAAATCCGCACAAAAAACACTGGAAATCCGTGGTAAATCCGCAGGTAAAACGCAGTTCCTTTTACCTGTTTCAAAAATGGTGCAGAAAAATCTCACACGACTCCGCAATGTGGGCACATAGCCTTAGGGTTAGGGTTGGAATTAAAGTTAGGGTTGGAATTAGGGCTAGGGTTGGAAATAGGGTTAAGATTAGGCTTGTGGTTAGGGTTAGGGGTCTGTTGGGGTTAGGGTTGTGGTTAGGGTTGGGATTAGGGTTAGGATTAGGGTTGGGATTAGGGTTAGGGGTGTGCTGGGGTTAGGGTTGTGGTTAGGGGTGTGTTGGGGTTAGGGTTGTGATTAGGGTTATATCTAGAGTTGGGATTAGGGTTTGGGGTGTGTTGGGGTTAGTGTTGGAGTTAGAATTGAGGGGTTTCCACTGTTTAGGCACATCAGGGGTCTCCAAACGCAACATGGCGCCACCATTGATTCCAGCCAATCTTGCGTTCAAAAAGTCAAATGGTGCTCCCTCCCTTCCGAGCCCCGACGTATGCCCAAACAGTGGTTTACCCCCACATATCAGGTACCAACATACTCAGGACAAACTGGGCAACAATTATTGGGGTCCAATTTCTCCTGTTACCCTTGTGAAAATGAAAAAGTGCTCACCACACATCTAAATAAGTTCCTTGGGGGGTCTAGTTTCCAAAATGGGGTCACTTGTGGGGGGTTTCTACTGTTTAGGCACATCAGGGGCTCTGCAAATGCAATGTGACGCCCGCAGACCATTCCATCAAAGTCTGCATTTCAAAACGTCACTGCTTCCCTTCCGAGCCCTGACGTGTGCCCAAACAGTGGTTTACCCCCACATATGGAGTACCAGCGTATTCAGGACAAACTGGACAACAACTATTGGGGTCCAATTTCTCCTGTTGCCCTTGCAAAAATAAAAAATTGTTTGCTAAAACATAATTTTTGAGAAATGAAAAATTATTTTTTATTTTCACGGCTCTGTGTTATAAACTGTGAAGCACTTGGGGGTTAAAAGTGCTCACCACACATCTAGATAAGTTCCTTGGGGGGTCTAATTTCCAAAATGGGGTCACTTGTGGGGGGTTTCTACTGTTTAGGCACATCAGGGGCTCTGCAAACGCAACATGATGCCCGCAGACCACTCCATCAAAGTCTGCATTCCAAAACGTCACTACTGCCCTGCCGAGCCCCGACGTGTGCCCAAACAGTGGTTCCCCCCCACATATGGGGTATCAGCGTACTTAGAAAAAACTGGGCAACAACTATTGGGGTCCAATTTCTCCTGTTACCCTTGTGAAAATAAAAAATTGCTTGCTAAAACATCATTTTTGAGGAAAGAAAAATTTATTTTTTATTTTCACGGCTCTGCGTTGTAAACTTCTGTGAAGCACTTGGGGGTTCAAAGTGCTCACCACATATCTAGGTAAGTTCCTTGGGAGGTCTAGTTTTCACAATGGGGTCACTTGTGGGGGGTTTCTACTGTTTAGGCACATCAGGGGCTCTGCAAACGTAACATAATGCCCGCAGACCATTCCATCAAAGTCTGCATTCCAAAACGTCACTACTGCCCTGCCGAGCCCCGACGTGTGCCCAAACAGTGGTTCCCCCCCACATATGGGGTATCAGCGTACTTAGGAAAAACTGGGCAACAACTATTGGGGTCCAATTTCTCCTGTTACTCTTGTGAAAATAAAAAATTGCGGGCTAAAAAATAATTTTTGAGGAAAGAAAAATGATTTTTTATTTTCACGGCTCTGCGTTATAAACTTCTGTGAAGCAGTCCGGGGTTTAAAGTGGTCACTGCACATCTAGATTAGTTCCATGGGAGGTCTAGTTTCCAAAATGGGGTCACATGTGGGAGAGCTCCAATGTTTAGGCACACAGGGGCTCTCCAAACGCGACATGGTGTCCGCTAACGATTGGAGCTAATTTTCCATTCAAAAACTCAAATGGCGCTCCTTCCCTTCTGAGCCCTGCCGTGTGCCCAAACAGTGGTTTACCCCCACATGTGAGGTATCGTTGTACTCAGGAGAAATTGCCCAATAAATTTTAGGATCCATTTTATCCTGTTGCCCATGTGGAAATGAACAAATTGAGGCTAAAAGAAATTTTTTGTGAAAAAAAAAGTACTTTTTCATTTTTACGGATCAATTTGTGAAGCACCTGGGGGTTCAAAGTGCTCACTATGCATCTAGATAAGTTCCTTGGGGGGGGTCTAGTTTCCAAAATGGGGTCACATGTAGGGGAGCTCAAATGTTTAGGCACACAGAGGCTCTCCAAACGCGACATGGTGTCCGCTAACGATTGGAGCCAATTTTTCATTCAAAAGTCAAATGGTGCTCTTTCCCTTCCGAGCCTTGCCGTGTGCACAAACAGTGGTTTGTGACCACATATGAGGTATCAGTGTACTCAGGAGAAATTGCCCAACACATTTTAGGATCCATTTAATCCTGTTGCCCATGTGAAAATGAAAACATTTGAAGCTAAAAGAATTTGTTTGTGAAAAAAAAAGTACTTTTTCATTTTTACGGATCAATTTGTGAAGCACCTGGGGGTTTAAAGTGCTCACTATGCATCTAGATAAGTTCCCTGGGGGTCTAGTTTCCAAAATGGGGTCACATGTGGGGGTGCTCCAATGTTTAGGCACACCGGGGATCTCCAAACGCGACATGGTGTGCGCTAAAGATTGGAACCAATTTTTCATTGAAATAGTCAAATGGCGCTCCTTCCCTTCCGAGCCCTGTTGTGCGCCCAAACAGTGGTTCCCCCCCACGTATGGGGTATCAACGTACTCAGGACAAATTGTACAATAACTTTTGGGGTCCAGTTTCTCTTTTTACCCTTGGGAAAATAAAAAAATTGTTGATAAAATATCATTTTTGTGACTAAAAAGTTAAATGTTAATTTTTGCTGTTGTTGCTTCTGCTGCTGTGAAGCACCTGAAGGGTTAATAAACTTTTTGAATGTGGTTTTGAGTACCTTGAGGGGTGCAGTTTTTAGAATGGTGTCACTTTTGGGTATTTTCAGCCATATAGACCCCTCAAACTGACTTCAAATGTGAGGTGGTCCCTAAAAAAAATGGTTTTGTAAATTTCGTTGTAAAAATGAGAAATCGCTGGTCAAATTTTAACCCTTATAACTTCCTAGCAAAAAAAAAGTTGTTTCCAAAATTGTGCTGATGTAAAGTAGACATGTGGGTAATGTTATTTATTAACTATTTTGTGTCACATAACTCTCTCGTTTACCAGAATAAAAATTTAAAATTTGAAAATTGCTTAGTTTTAAAATTTCCATTTTTTTCACAAATAAACGCAAAAATTATCGACCTAAATTTACCACTAACATGAAGCCCAATATGTCACGAAAAAACAATCTCCGAACCGCAAGGATCCATTGAAGCGTTCCTGAGTTATTATCTCTTAAAGGGACACTGGTCAGAATTGCTAAAAATGGCCAGGTCATTAAGGTCAAAATAGGCTGGGTCATGAAGGGGTTAAAATGCTAGAAACCCCCATTTTCAGTACAACACTGCAGAATATGTTGCTATAGAAGAAAGGGGTAATTACTAAATACATCTGTTATCATTCACTTTCAATAATCACTACTCATCACAATATAATAAATTGCCTTCATTTCCTACTTACTGCCAGTACTCAGAGCAGGAAAAATTACAGAGCAAGCAGCTGAATTTTGTCTCCCCTCAGTGGGGATAGAAGGAAATAGATTAAGCTTCAGATCATTTCAGGATCAGGTGTATCAAAGGAAAAAAATGTACTCCCCCTACAGCCTAGAAGGGGTTAAGAGCGATATCTGTGCTGAAGTACTTTAGAAACCTTAAACCCCTTTGCTGCCTGATGTCCCTTACTCGGTGGCATGACTTGGCAGGCACGTACACTATAAACAGTGCCAATTGGCACTTGTCACCCTTCTGCTATAGCAGTCGCACCTACAGCCGTCCTCGCACACAGAGCTGTGACAGCAGAGAAAAAAAAACAGACGACAATGATAATGAAATATTGGTCCAGCATCAGAACAACTGATTTAATTCCTCCTTATTGCAGAACTTGTGCTGCATAGCTCACACTTCAGTCATCACTCTTATCTGTCACGGAGAGGAGCCAAGAGCCAAGCCAAGGGGGAGCTCAGGAGCAAGAAATGGATGGGACCAGACCTTCTGGAGTCCCAAAGGTAGGAGCCATCATCTCAGGATCCTTCTAGACATAGTCAACATCATCTTCCCATAGGCACCTGTATTGTGAATAGAGAATCAATTGTTTAAAAATATTTTTTTTACTTATTTTGCTCATTTTTTAAACTTATTTAGTTAGCATAGCAATATATTATGTAGAACTGTAAAATAGGACCTGGTTTGGACAAACATGTTTGGTATGCAGTGTGGTGCTACTTTGAAGCCATGTGGTAACTGCACTTAAGTTTAATATTTTTGGTGACTCGTTGTTACTAAACGAGGCTAAAGTTGCATTTGACACATTAAGATGAGAAGCTGACGCTCCAGAAATAAAGAACAAGGTAGTTACTACACTCAGGCATCTTATTCATCTAACAATATAGCCAGATAATTGTTATATAAATTTGTGATTGAGGATAATGTCACATTTGCATGCAGGTGAAAAATGAGGGCCTGGAGGTGGTTTCTGGTGAGCCCTTGGCACCCCAGTCCGACACTGACCACACTGTTGTGTTACTTTTGGATTTAAGTCTTTTAAAGTTTGACTTTAGTTGAGAAAAATAATGTGGCTCAAATTAAAGTGAAATTGAAAGTCTGTGTTCAAGATCACACAGTCTAAGGTCCAATTTACACACCTTGATATTACCGGTACTGGCAAAAACAGTACTGGTGCTATCCATGTCCATGTGTATAATCCATGTGGTATCCCTGCGCTGTCCGGGTGCCACATTGGTGTGACACTTACCGGCACCTAGGAAAATCAGTACATTTAGCACTGTTCCCAGGCGCTGTGGGCTAAAAGCAGCTCTCACCATTGTCGCCTGGTCTCCCTGCGATCAGTGAGACCAGGCGATTCTGATGAGACTTGTAGTCAGCACCACCGTCTATGTATCACACGTCTTTAATAAATAATTAAACTAAAAAACGGTGTGGGGCCCCTCATCATTTTCCTAACCATCTGAGGATATGCCTACAGCTGGGGGCTGGTGTTAATATTCTGGGAAGGGGTCAATTGCCATAAAGGTTCTAAGCGTATTAATATAAGCCCACAGCTGTTTGCTTAGCATTTACTGGTTATTATAGGGGGACCCCCCAAAGAAATGATACGCGGTCCCCCCTTTATTTACTAACTAGCAAAGGCTAAACATACAGCTGTGGGCTGATATTAATAGGCTTGGACGGGGACATGGATATTGGCCCCTTTCCAGACTAAGAACATCAGCCCTCAGAAAAATTCCCATGCTAGAGTTCATATGAGTTAATGCCAGCAGGGGGCGCATCACCGCAAGTCTACGATGCTACATTCCCCTGCATTCCATTCATTTCCCAGTTTTTACAACCAGGAGCAACAGCTGCATTAGCACTGCTCCTGGTTGTAAATTTATTTAACCCCTTCAGATGGATTTACATTGTGGGACATGACTGGTCGCCGGAAAGGTATAGGATATTATTTCTTTTTTACTTTATTTTTTTCACAGAACAAGGGTCTTCAGGTGGATTAAGCGTACAATAAAGATTTTAAAACACCATGTATATTTATTTCATTAAAATACTTTATTCATAATGTGTGTGTGTATTATTAACCCTTTACTACTATTGGATTAATAATGGATAGGTGTCTTATTGATATCTCTCCATTATTAACCAGGCTTAATGTCACCTTACATTAGCAAGGTGACATTAACCCTTTATTACCCCATATCCCACCGCTACTCGGGTGTTGTGAATTTGGATTCTGGGCTCCCCCGGTGGCTACTGGTGGAATTGAACTTGTGACATCATCTTCCCTGTTCACCTGTTCTGATTAGATCTGGGTGTCGCTATATAACCTGGCTTCTCTGTTAGATGCTTGCCGGTCAACAATGTTATCAGAAGCCTCTCTGTGCTTGTTCCTGCTCCCAGACATCTACTAGATAAGTTGGACATTCGTCCATGTTTTGTTTTTGTATTTTGGTTCCAGTTCACAGCTGCAGTTTCGTTACTGTGTCTGGAAAGCTCTTGTTGATCAGGAATTGCCACTCTGGTATTATGAGTTAATGCCAGAGTCCTAAAGTAATTTCTGGATGTGTTTTGTTAGGGTTTTCTACTGACCATGAAAGTATGCTTTCTGTCTTCTGCTATCTAGAAAGCGGACCTCAAATTTGCTAAAACTATTTTCCTGCTGCGTTTGTTGTTTCATCTCATATCACCGCCAATATATGTGGGGGGCTTCTGTCTCCTTTTTGGGCATTTCTCTAGAGGTGAGTCAGGTCTTATATTTCCCTCTGCTAGCATTATTTAGTTCTCCGGCCGGCGCTGGGCATATAGGGATAAAAAGTAGGACATGCTACCTGGCTACTTCTAGATGATGCGGTAGGTTTAGTTCATGGTCAGTACAGTTACATCTTCCAAGAGCTTGTTCCTATTGAGGCTTATGCTAGTTCTCTGGCCATGGAGATCATGATAGTTTGACCGGCCCACTAAAGGGTTAAAATCCTTGGCTGAGAAAGGAGAGAAATAAGAAGTCTGCTGAAAATTGTTTTTTTTTTTTTTTTTTTTTCTCTAGTAGTTAGTGTGCTCTTAATTGGATCACTTGCCAGTCTGTCTATGCTGCAGTCTTTCTTTTTTTTCTCTCTCCTTCTAATCTTTGAATGGCTCTATGTTCACCTGTCTATAATGGATCTACAGAGTGTAACTGCAGGTTTGAATAATCTCGCCACGAAAGTACAAAGTTTGCAAGATTTTGTTGTTCATGCTCCGGTATCAGAGCCGAGAATTCCTTTGCCGGAATTCTTCTCAGGGAATAGATCTAGCTTTCAGAATTTTAGAAATAATTGTAAGTTATTTTTGTCCCTGAAATCTCGTTCTGCTGGAGACCCTGCACAGCAGGTTGGGATTGTGATTTCCTTGCTCCGCGGCGACCCTCAAGATTGGGCTTTTGCATTGGCACCAGGGGATCCTGCGTTGCGCAATGTGGATGCGTTTTTTCTGGCCTTGGGCTTGCTTTATGAGGAACCTCATTTGGAACTTCAGGCAGAAAAAACTTTGATGTCCCTATCGCAGGGGCAAGATGAAGCTGAAATTTACTGCCAAAGATTCCGTAAATGGTCTGTGCTTACTCAGTGGAATGAGTGTGCCTTGGCGGCTACTTTCAGAGAGGGTCTTTCTGATGCCATTAAGGATGTTATGGTGGGGTTCCCTGTGCCTGCAAGTCTGAATGAGTCCATGACAATGGCCATTCAGATCGATAGGCGTCTGCGGGAGCGCAAACCAGTGCACCATCTGGCGGTGTCCACTGAGAAGACGCCAGAAAACATGCAGTGTGATAGAATTCTGTCCAGAAGCGAGCGGCAGAATTTTAGACGGAAAAATGGGTTGTGTTTCTATTGTGGGGATTCTACTCATGTTATATCAGCATGCTCTAAGCGTACTAAAAAGCTTGATAAATCCGTTCCCATTGGCACTTTACAGTCTAAATTTATTTTGTCTGTGACCCTGATTTGCTCTTTGTCATCTATTACTACGGACGCCTATATCGACTCTGGCGCCGCTTTGAGTCTTATGGATTGGTCCTTTGCCAATCGTTGTGGGTATGATTTAGAGCCTTTGGAGACTCTTATTCCTCTGAAGGGGATTGACTCCACCCCATTGGCTAATAATAAACCACAATACTGGACACAAGTGACTATGTGTATTAATCCGGATCACCAGGAGACTATTCGTTTTCTGGTGCTGTATAATCTACATGATGATTTGGTGCTAGGATTGCCATGGCTGCAGTCTCACAACCCAGTCCTTGACTGGAGAGCTATGTCTGTGTTGAGCTGGGGATGTAAGGGGACTCATGGGGACGTACCTTTGGTGTCCATTTCATCATCTATTCCCTCTGAAATCCCTGAGTTCCTGTCTGATTATCGTGACGTCTTTGAAGAACCCAAGCTGGGTTCGCTACCTCCGCACCGTGAGTGCGATTGTGCTATAGATTTAATTCCGGGTAGTAAATACCCAAAGGGTCGTTTATTTAATCTGTCTGTGCCTGAACATACTGCTATGCGAGAATATATAAAGGAGTCCTTGGAAAAGGGACATATTCGTCCATCGTCATCTCCCTTAGGAGCCGGTTTTTTCTTTGTGTCAAAAAAAGACGGCTCTTTGAGACCATGTATTGATTATCGGCTTTTGAATAAAATCACGGTTAAATATCAATACCCATTGCCGTTGCTGACTGATTTGTTTGCTCGCATAAAGGGGGCCAAGTGGTTCTCTAAGATTGATCTCCGTGGGGCGTATAATTTGGTGCGGATCAGGCAGGGGGATGAGTGGAAAACCGCATTTAATACGCCCGAGGGCCACTTTGAGTATTTGGTGATGCCTTTTGGTCTTTCTAATGCCCCTTCAGTCTTCCAGTCCTTTATGCATGATATTTTCCGCGATTTTTTGGATAAATTTATGATGGTGTATCTGGATGATATTCTGATTTTTTCGGATGATTGGGACTCTCATGTCCGGCAAGTTAAGAGGGTTTTTCAGGTTTTGCGGTCTAATTCTCTGTGTGTCAAGGGTTCTAAGTGCGTTTTTGGGGTTCAGAGAATTTCCTTTTTGGGATATATTTTTTCTCCCTCTTCCATTGAGATGGATCCTGTCAAGGTTCAAGCTATTTGTGATTGGACGCAGCCCTCTTCTCTTAAAAGTCTTCAGAAATTTTTGGGCTTTGCCAACTTTTATCGTCGATTTATTTCTGGTTTTTCGGATGTCGTTAAGCCATTGACCGATTTGACTAGACAGGGTGCTGATGTTGCTAATTGGTCCCCTGATGCTGTGGAGGCCTTTCAGGAGCTTAAGCGCCGTTTTTCTTCTGCCCCTGTGTTGCGTCAGCCTGATGTGACTCTTCCTTTTCAGGTTGAGGTCGACGCTTCTGAGATCGGGGCTGGGGCAGTGTTGTCGCAGAAAAGTTCTGACTGCGCCGTGATGAGGCCTTGTGCCTTCTTTTCCCGTAAATTTTCGCCCGCTGAGCGGAATTATGATGTTGGGAATCGGGAGCTTTTGGCCATGAAGTGGGCGTTTGAGGAGTGGCGCCATTGGCTCGAGGGGGCCAGACATCAGGTGGTGGTATTGACTGACCACAAAAATTTGATCTATCTTGAGACCGCCAGGCGCCTGAATCCTAGACAGGCGCGCTGGTCATTATTTTTCTCTCGGTTTAATTTTGTGGTATCGTACCTACCGGGTTCTAAGAATGTTAAGGCGGATGCCCTTTCTAGGAGTTTTGAGCCTGATTCACCCGGCAACTCTGACCCCACAGGTATTCTTAAGGAGGGAGTTATCTTGTCAGCCGTTTCTCCAGACCTGCGGCGGGCCTTGCAGGAGTTTCAGGCGGATAGACCGGATCGTTGTCCGCCTGATAGGTTGTTTGTTCCTGATGATTGGACCAGTAGAGTCATCTCTGAGGTACATTCTTCTGCATTGGCAGGTCATCCTGGAATTTTTGGTACCAGGGATTTGGTGGCAAGATCCTTCTGGTGGCCTTCCCTGTCACGAGATGTGCGAGGCTTTGTGCAGTCTTGTGACGTTTGTGCTCGGGCCAAGCCTTGTTGTTCTCGGGCTAGTGGATTATTGTTGCCCTTGCCTATTCCTAAGAGGCCTTGGACACACATCTCGATGGATTTTATTTCAGATCTGCCTGTTTCTCAGAAGATGTCTGTCATCTGGGTGGTGTGTGACCGTTTTTCTAAGATGGTCCATTTGGTTCCCCTGCCCAAATTGCCTTCTTCTTCCGAGTTGGTGCCCCTGTTTTTTCAAAATGTTGTTCGTTTGCATGGTATTCCTGAGAATATCGTTTCTGACAGAGGAACCCAATTTGTGTCTAGATTTTGGCGGGCATTCTGTGCTAGGATGGGCATAGATTTGTCTTTTTCGTCTGCTTTTCACCCTCAGACTAATGGCCAGACCGAGCGGACTAATCAGACCCTGGAGACATATCTGAGGTGTTTTGTGTCTGCTGACCAGGATGATTGGGTTGCTTTTTTGCCATTGGCGGAGTTCGCCCTCAATAATCGGGCCAGCTCTGCCACTTTGGTGTCCCCGTTTTTCTGTAATTCGGGGTTCCACCCTCGATTTTCCTCCGGTCAGATGGAATCCTCGGATTGTCCTGGAGTGGATGCGGTGGTGGAGAGATTGCATCATATCTGGGGGCAGGTGATGGACAATTTAAAGTTGTCCCAGGAGAAGACTCAGCTTTTTGCCAACCGTCACCGTCGTGTTGGTCCTCGGCTTTGTGTTGGAGATTTGGTGTGGTTGTCTTCTCGTTTTGTCCCTATGAGGGTCTCATCTCCTAAGTTTAAGCCTCGGTTCATCGGTCCGTATAAAATATTGGAGATTCTTAACCCTGTTTCCTTCCGTTTGGACCTCCCTGCATCCTTTTCTATTCATAACGTTTTTCATCGGTCGTTATTGCGCAGGTATGAGGCACCGGTTGTGCCTTCCGTTGAGCCTCCTGCTCCGGTGTTGGTTGAGGGTGAGTTGGAGTACGTTGTGGAAAAAATCCTAGACTCCCGTGTTTCCAGACGGAGACTCCAGTATCTGGTCAAGTGGAAGGGATACGGCCAGGAGGATAATTCTTGGGTCACTGCATCTGATGTTCATGCCTCTGATCTGGTTCGTGCCTTTCATAGGGCCCATCCTGATCGCCCTGGTGGTTCTGGTGAGGGTTCGGTGCCCCCTCCTTGAGGGGGGGGTACTGTTGTGAATTTGGATTCTGGGCTCCCCCGGTGGCTACTGGTGGAATTGAACTTGTGACATCATCTTCCCTGTTCACCTGTTCTGATTAGATCTGGGTGTCGCTATATAACCTGGCTTCTCTGTTAGATGCTTGCCGGTCAACAATGTTATCAGAAGCCTCTCTGTGCTTGTTCCTGCTCCCAGACATCTACTAGATAAGTTGGACATTCGTCCATGTTTTGTTTTTGTATTTTGGTTCCAGTTCACAGCTGCAGTTTCGTTACTGTGTCTGGAAAGCTCTTGTTGATCAGGAATTGCCACTCTGGTATTATGAGTTAATGCCAGAGTCCTAAAGTAATTTCTGGATGTGTTTTGTTAGGGTTTTCTACTGACCATGAAAGTATGCTTTCTGTCTTCTGCTATCTAGAAAGCGGACCTCAAATTTGCTAAAACTATTTTCCTGCTGCGTTTGTTGTTTCATCTCATATCACCGCCAATATATGTGGGGGGCTTCTGTCTCCTTTTTGGGCATTTCTCTAGAGGTGAGTCAGGTCTTATATTTCCCTCTGCTAGCATTATTTAGTTCTCCGGCCGGCGCTGGGCATATAGGGATAAAAAGTAGGACATGCTACCTGGCTACTTCTAGATGATGCGGTAGGTTTAGTTCATGGTCAGTACAGTTACATCTTCCAAGAGCTTGTTCCTATTGAGGCTTATGCTAGTTCTCTGGCCATGGAGATCATGACACTCGGGAGTGGGAAGAGAGAGGCTAAGTGCCAGAATAGGTGCATCTTACAGATGTGCCTTTTCTGGGGTGGCTGGGGGCAGATGTTTTTATCCAGGTGGGGCCAATAACCATGGTCCCTCTCTAGGCTATTAATATCTACCCTCAGTCACTGGCTTTCCCACTCTGGCGGAGAAAATTGCGCGGGAGCCCACAACATTTTTTTTCGTGACTTAACCCTTTATTTTAACACCTAGAGCTCACGAATTTTGCACACAGACACTTCTAACATTATTAGTGAGGGATATATAAAAATATAACGGATATGAAATGGTTTACTGTATGTAAACCATGTCTCATATCCTGTCGGGTTTGATAAGGAGATAGCAAAAGCCAGCAATTGAATTACCGGCTTTTAAGCTATTTAGCGCTGTATGACATATAAATAAATATATATATACTGTATGTGTCTCACTGACATATTTATATATAGACAGCATATATGTTTTCACAAATATTTGAGCCCATGGATCCATTATATGTCCATTTTGCAAGGTTGCGAGAAAAAAACGCAGTATGGATGCCATACGGATGACATACGGAGGATGACATGCGTAAAATACGCAGTCACACCCTGCATACGGATCACTGATTAGGGAACTTTTCTGTGTATTACGCCTGTAAAAAACGGACCGTATTTCCCTATGCTAAGTGTGACGCCGACCTAATAAATACAAGACTTCTTCAGTAAAAAGCATAACTTACAGTCAGGCACATATTTAAGAATTATAGTGATGTAACCTACGCATTTCAAACCTTAGGTTTCAGTCACGGTACTCATACCAAGACAAGAAACCAATGGTTTGAAAGTTTACATCACCCTAGCGCTGAAATATCTGCTGCTCTGTACACTATGCTTTTTATGGATTTACAATAAAGAAGTTTCATATTTTAAACAAAGGTGCTGGATCGTGTATCTACTATATAATTGTCTAAGGGTCACTTCCGTCTGTCTGTCCTCCTGTCTGTCACGGATATTCATTGGTCGCAGCCTCTGTCTGTCATGGAAATCCAAGTGGCTGATTGTTCACGGCAAAACAGCCACGACCAATCAGCGACGGGCACAGTCGGAAGAAAATGGCCGCGCCTTACTCCCCGCAGTCAGTGCCCGGCGCCCGCATACTCCCCTCCAGTCACCGCTAACACAGGGTTAATGCCAGCGGTAACGGACCGCGTTATGCCGCGGGTAACGCACTCCGTTACCGCTGCTATTAACCCTGTGTGTCCCCAACTTTTTACTATTGACGCTGCCTATGCGGCATCAATAGTAAAAAATGTAATGTTAAAAATAACAATAATAAAAAAACCTGCTATACTCACCCTCCGTAGCTCGCGCCGGCCATCATCTTCCTTTCCCGGTGATGCATTGAGAAATTACGCAGAAGACATAGCAGTCTCGCGAGACCGCTAAGTCATCTGGGTAATTTCGCAATGCATCCTGGAATGGAAGATGGCAGCAGCCGCGCGCCCATCGCCAGAGTGCCGTTGGATCCCAGGGGGTGAGTATGTAACTATTTTTTATTTTAATTCTTTTTTTTTTTAACAGGGATATCGTGCCCACACTGCTAAATACTGTGTGGGCTGCGTTATATACTACATGGCTGCTATATACTACGTGGGCAGTGCTATATACTACATGGCTGCTATATACTACGTGGACAGTACTATATACTACATGGTTGCTATATACTACGTGGGCAGTACTATATACTACATGGCTGCTATATACTACGTGGGCAGTACTATATACTACATGGTTGCTATATACTACGTGGGCAGTACTATATACTATATTTTTGAATATTGGATTCTTAGAAAAGTGTAGCTCTAGAATAATTTCATAGTGCCTAATAATGCCATAGGTGCCTAATATTTTCATTAAATTGATGGCAATGCTGAGACTGGTGAGAAACATCAATAAGTACTGTTCATCACATGTGAGGTATGTATGTGGGGATGGCTGCTAAAGCAGATATGGATTAAAAGAAAATCTTTCCAAAAAAGTGGGCAGAAGTTAAAGATGTTGGCAGTGATGAACGTAACCTTGTGACAGTAGGTTAGACCTTTACATACCCATGATAGCTGGTGATGATCTGAGTGCTCATCCTGTATTCCAGTAACCTGTAAGTATAATTTGGCTAACCTGAGAAGATACAGTCAATGAACAGGCTACGTTCTACAGTTACACGGGAAAAAACAGCACTTGGTGAGGCTGAGGATTGGGTGAAAGTATCTTTGTTTAGTTGAATATTATTACCTAAAACCTTCAAAAATATTCATTTTAGACATTTTTGTAATACATGGTATCTGTTTTGTTGAATATTGGGTGACAAGAAGCACGGTCTCCATTGAAATGGCCTTTGTGGTAGTGATACCTATATTTCAAATCTGGCTAGTTATTCATTATTATATCACAGCCTTCAATTCAATCTCAAGCCATGGAGACTTGATGAATGAACGATTTGTAGGAAGATCGATCTTGTACATGCCTAGATAGGTCAACCGGGGTCTACTCCACTGTTATTTTAGTTGTATCAAGCCATCGGGTTGCTGGTCTTCCTCTTCACCTTGTTCCTTCTATTCTTCTGACCATGATGTCCTTCTCCAGTGATTGCTCTCTTTGTATGATGTGTCCAAAGCAGGCAAGTCGTAGTTTGATGATCCTTGCTACATTTGAAATTTCAGATCGATTTGTTTGCTCTTTTTGTCATCCATGGTATGGTGTCACCTTGAAAGTATTGTCTTTGATCAGGAATTATGGGTTGTTGGTGGGAGTGCAATAAAGTTTACACAAAGTGACCATCGGCATTAAACAACTGCAAACTGGTAAATATTTCCAGATTGGATGTCATTCAATAACCTGTTTTCACTGGCAGACCACGCTTAAGCAATGGGTACTGAATAAATAATTCAGTGCACATAGGTTGCAATTTTTCTCGGTAGAGCAGGTCCTGTTTAGCACCATCACTTCAGAGCTCACTGTCAATCTTTGTTTATTGGGCTGCAGCGATAACAACCCATGGAGAAACATGACCACTGCACCTTGTTCCTGACCTCTGCTGCTACATCGCTGAGTGTTGGAGTTGTAGGGGGTTAATCATGTACAGCCCATTTAACCATGCATACATAGCTACTTAGGTTATTAGGTTACTATTGGCCACATCCTTAATTTGGATAGAGCACTTTCTTTTATATTTGGGCAGTAAGAAGTTTCTGCTGTGCTACTAATGGATGGAAAATCTCAGTTGGTTAGTGAATGGAATATCATTGTTATAGCCATCTGTTGACTTAAGGCTCATTTACCAGGTATATAATCGGCAAACATGCCACCATTCAATGAGAAAAACACTTGTTCATTGATTGACTGGATAATTTATGCATGCCATTCATTTATCGCCACCCCATGAAAACAGGTAAAGTGTTGCCGGCAACATGCACACTGTATGGGGACAGAACGATCATATTAATTATAGTTCTGTTCTCATACAAGTTTGCTGGTCTGTGTACATGAGCCCTGATCGTCTTTGGGCAAAAATCAACCAATCTAAATAGGCCTCAAAAGGGTCTTCTCATCTATTCTTCCTGCTTGACAGGACCAGTGCACTCCTACTTGATTGACAGTGCTGACCAGAGATGTGATGATCATGCGGTTGACCCAAACCGTGCATTCTCCCATGCTGCAAGTAAAGGCATTTTTGCCTTTTCAACACTGGAGTAGCATAGTGGCACTGAAGTAATTGCAAACTCTATTGGAAAGAGCTGCGCTCCATGCCTAGGAAACCAGCCATGGCTGATAACCTGTAGAGGCGGCTGGTAATCTTGGCAGTCAGCAGTAAACAATAGAATTAAAAATCCCTCCGGTACTGAGACTAAAGAGCATTTTTAATAACAAGTAAAATGCAAAGTTTCTGGTTTTTACAAGTAGTTTGCAATTTTAACTGTTTATGATGATGCAAAAACTTTTTAAGCCAGTAGCTATGTACAAGAACAACTGAGGCAGACACTAAGCAAATCCTTCTTACGGCACTACCAGTGTTGGAGCGATATTACAATATCTTCTCCCCATCTTTCCCATGACATGGTTCTTCACTATTTACCATAATAAAATGGTATCAAGCCTCTTCTGCGATTTGTGTGACACTTACCTTCTGGTGGGAAACAAAATCTGTAAAAATCTGACTACCAAAGAGTTGTCCGCTTTGGAAAATGAAAGGTCTTGTCGTTGCTTTTCATTGTTTGGCTGCGATTCAGGATCTAACTAGCATTTAAAAGACTATTTGTGTCCAGCGCATCTTGTTGAAGGATGAAGCTGTCACCAACTATGCAATATAGTGCGATCTCCGTGATCCATTTGTCTGGCTGTAGTTCAGTTACAGGATGATTGACACCCCATAAAATAGTGTAACCCATGAATGACCCATTCCTCCAACCACATCACCACATGCCACTTATCAATGATGCATTCCCCATGATCCTGCCTACAGTTTGTGTAATGTACTAGAATGGCTCGTAAAAGGCATTCCACCCAAAGTACAGAACTTGTCTGTTGTTTTGTTACTATATCCCTGGCTTAGGGTAGGCATAGAAGGAAAGCAGCCAAGCAGACACTTGTTCAATGTTGAGATATGTCGTTACACCATACACTTGGGTGGGATTTTGCTGTAATTGGAAAAATCTAGCGTTGAGTGCCTACCATACTTACCTTGTGTCACAGGTTGCTGCAGCCAATCAGCTGCCACTGATCAACTGTAGCTAATGAGTATTTGGTCAGAGAGGACATGCAGCAGACCCAATGCACCACAATATTCCCACTGGGAATAGCAGTGCCAACATCCCTGTAATGGTGCCATTGTGAGAATACATTCTTTTTATTTTAAATGGGGTACTGAAGCCATTAACCTGGGGCTGTCCTGTAGTGGCAACACCTTTAATTTTTACTGATGTGCATTAAAAGTATTCATAGTATCTATAAATCCTTATAGCAAATAAGGCTCAATGTATGAAGTAAATATAGTCGAGACTGAGATATTCTAATTATATGTTTTTGGAGCGCAGTATGTGAAATCTCTGATTGTAGTGCAAATTGACATTTCTTCAGAGTCTTCTCTGGGGAGTGTGAGCTTGTACCACTTCTTCTCTCTCAGATGCTGTGATTAGCAGCATCTTGGAGGGGTTAAAACACACACCTCCCAAAAAACCTCTGAGACTGCTAGACTGCTAAGCTACAAATGGCAGCATCTCGGAGGGACGGGTGAACGTGCATGCCCTCAAGGAAAACTGACGTAATGCACAGTTTAACTGCAAGCAAAGATTTCCCATACTGCACTCCAAAAGCAACATAAATGAATATATCTGCAATGGAGCCATTCAGTGAAAAACAGAAAAAAAGCAGATTTGAGAGCTCAAATTTTTTAATAAATATTTAAGTAAAGTTTTTTGAGCTAGTGATATGCCCTGGTTTACACATTTTGAATGCTTTCTATGAATAAGAGGTGGATTACTTGATATTTATTTACTTTTAAGATGTATGATATTATGAATACCTTTATTGCATATCAGTAAAAGTCAAGTTTTATAGTTTTTTTTTGTTGTCTTTGTGATTAGTAACAGACTTATCCCCCTGACATCCATATGGCCTTCTCATTAGGTATATGTTGGCTGCATGGGACCACTTGACTTTTGGATATGGGATGGACCCCACTCCATCTTAAAACCATAACTACTGTAAACCTAGGTACTAAAATAAATACACAAAACACATTATTTTGGTTGTCAAAATGGCCACAGCTTTTATTCAAATCACAGTAGGAGTCAGGTGGAGTGCTAGTACATTGGGATTCACAAGTACTGCGATATCCCCAGCTGTCTGACATACAGCACCAGGACAGACAGCCATAAAGGGGCGGCACGCACTGGCTTGCCATTCAAGCAGAGCCAGTAAACTTTCAGGGCACCAATGACTCTATTATCCCTATTATCCTCACTCCTGTGCTTAACCACTGTGCCCGCCCCTGATTGGTGTTATCATTACAACGTCCTTGAGGCTGGCCACCAAAGCCGAGCCTGCTCACCACCATGAAGTTTTACATCCTCTATTAGTTAAAATGAGTCCACCTTAACTTGTCTGCAACTTCCACCTGACTCCTAAACTGCAAAGCCATGACGGGTTATAAATTCCAAGTCTCATTTGACACTTTTTTTTTATAATTAAATCATTTTTGTAAACTTAAAAACTAGAAGTCCCTGCAAAAGCATTAATGGGACTAAACTTGGCAAACCTCCGACTCACAAAGAGTCATCCTACAGCGCTCAGGAGAGGAAAAAACCCCTGTGGAGGAAACCTCTAGGGAACCATGGCTGAAGGATTGCCCTTCCCTTGGGCTTAGAAAGTTACCGCAAATAATAACTCTTTATAGCCAATATACAATTGAACCTGGTACAAGATATACAATGACAAATTCGAAAATACAATAAAGCATTTATCATTATACAAGCAATAATTAGAAAGTTTTAGGACAGCGATTATAAACAGGGCGGGAGGGCGGGTAATGTTTCCTCCTGTCCATCCTGTGAGAGAAAAAGGGAGAACCAGAATTGCCTCCCCTATATAAGCCCCACCCTCCTCATAGTAATACACCAGGCACAAACATCTAAACTCCTTCCTCTGAAAGCAACAATACTCTTGCTTAAAATCTACACCACAATACAAACAAAAGCTGCAGGAGTTCTCAGTCCACCCATCCCTAAAGGTACCTTCACACGAAGCGACGCTGCAGCGATAGCGACAACGATGCCGATCGCTGCAGCGTCGCTGTTTGATCGCTGGAGAGCTGTCACACAGACCGCTCTCCAGCGACCAACGATGCCGAGGTCCCCGGGTAACCAGGGTAAACATCGGGTTACTAAGCGCAGGGCCGCGCTTAGTAACCGATGTTTACCCTGGTTACCAGCGTAAAAGTAAAAAAAACAAACAGTACATGCTCACCTGCGCGTCCCCCAGCGTCTGCTTCCTGACACTGACTGAGCTCCGGCCCTAACAGCAGAGCGGTGACGTCACCGCTGTGCTTTCACTTTAGGGCCGGCGCTCAGTAAGTGTCAGGAAGCAGATGCTGGGGGACGCGCAGGTGAGTATGTACTGTTTGTTTTTTTTACTTTTACGCTGGTAACCAGGGTAAACATCGGGTTACTAAGCGCGGCCCTGCGCTTGGTAACCCGATGTTTACCCTGGTTACCAGTGTAAAACATCGCTGGTATCGTTGCTTTTGCTTTCAAACACAATGATACACGGCGATCGGACGACCAAATAAAGTTCTGGACTTTATTCAGCGACCAGCGACATCACAGCAGGATCCTGATCGCTGCTGCGTGTCAAACTAAACGATATCGCTAGCGAGGACGCTGCAACGTCACGGATCGCTAGCGATATCGTTACAAAGTCGTTTCGTGTGAAGGTACCTTTAGTCATGTCCACCTCTGTCTAGTCTCCGGTGGTTTCTGTAACTGCATTATTATGTCACAGACTATAACACAGTGGGAACAGATCATGTAAACCAGGCAATGTTTGAGCAAATTCAGGAGGAAATAGAGGAAACTTATGTAGAAAATAAGGTACAATGACATCATATCACATTATACCCCAATTAGTATAGCTATGGCACTGCAACTCCAGTGTTTTATGGCTGCTTCAGTATATTCTTCTATACTTACATCTCCATGAAATAACAATTCTGGATCATCTTCTGGAGCATTCCTTCTGGAAGTAAATGGATACATTGACATATAGATGTTACCAGAAGACAGTGAAAGCTGACGTTCCCTGTGTAAAAACAGTGTATGGTCCCTCCATCTCTTGGCATGCCTGCAAAGACACACAAACATCACTCATTAATTTACAATTTGGTATTTTTAAGGGGTTGTGTGGGAGCTGAGATGAACTGATGCTGATAGATATAACATATAATGCAGGCAAACCCACTCATGTTCCCTAAAGGGGTATGTGAAAGGTCGGCTCACTTAGCTGCTCCTCCAGTTAGACACAGCCAGGCATATGTGTGGTTAAAGTCTGTGGGTGGTTTATTGCATCATAAACCAAAAACCCAAACTGGTAACAGAAAAACAGCCTGTCCGACTCAAATGAAAATAAAAAGTTCATATACAGTCCTGCCAGTTCCTCTGGGGCAACATCTGTGGGAGCTCTCGCAGGAGCTAGCAGTCAGGAGGCTTCCTTTCCTCCACACACAGACAGAGAAAACAAACTAGCTGGATATTTAACTCCCTCCAGCCACACCCTGGAGGTGAGGTGGAGATATAGTGGGTATGTGTCCTGCCTATCTCTGACCTACCCACCATGAAAGGCCAGGCCCATATAGTGACTGAATTGCTCTCATCATGCTGGAGAAAACACTTATGGCTTTCACATCATGCAGGAAAGCAACCTTTGCGACACATATCTCCCCTCACGTATGGCACCAGTGACCCTGTCACAGGTATGCTAAAGGGATATCTAAAGCTGCATTCACACTCTATGTAAATGCAATAAAACTGTTTTTTGTTCACTATAATTTCCAAAAATTACTTTTAAACCACAGTGTTTTTGCCATAACATTGGAAAATCAATGTAAAAAAGGATGCTATTTTACAAAAATTGTGCAATGTGTGAATGCAGCTTACAGCAAACGACTCTAATATCCCAGTTACCTACAATTAAGGGAACCTGTCAGCTGATTTATGTTGCCCAAACCAGGGGCGTCATGTATCACAGACCATCTTCTGCATTTCAAAGTGCAGCTTTTCTGAAAAAAACACTGTTGAAAGTGCGACCAGGGGCATTGTGAATGGTCCAAGATGCAGACACCGTTGGCTTCTCCCCTCCCTCTCAACTAAAATAACACAAATAGCTGACTATGGTTCATTCTGGAATTAAAGTGCCTAATGCCAACTTTCCTGTTGGAATAAACTAAAGAAGGGGTTAATGTTGTTGGAAAAATAAAGTGTTGATGCCAACATTTCAGTATGAACGCTAACATCCCTGAAGGTCTAGGGTTGTGAAGGGGCTCCTGTTAACTGTTAATACCCACTAGGGGTCTAGAACAGGGAAATCCTTAATGCTAACAATCCTGGTGGTCTAGGGTTGTGTATGGGCTAATGCTTACATCCATGGTCAACTTGGGTAATAAAGGATTTAATAGCAACATCTATGGAGATCTAGGTTAGTGAAATGATTCATTTTAACATCCTTGTTGTCCAGGGTAGTGGAAGGACAAACTTGCTGCAGAACCTCTTTTGAGTTCTCTCTTTATGGCTTCTTTCTTTCCTCTTGTTCCTCAGCTATATGTAGAAAAGCTGGGTGGCAGCCATTACGGGCACCATTACTGCTCTCACCTAGATGCAAACCAGGTGTCAAAAGAATAACATATCTTCCTAAGGCTTGGATCACACCACCGTATTTTATCACATTTGAGAAAGTTGGTCAGATTATGCCACATGCTCTCTGATCAGAGCGTGAACAGATTCTCCCAGATGAAGGAGAAGATGGGAAAAAAATACCCCATTTTCTCCATTTTGTCAGACTGAAAATCATGAATGTACTATGCACACTACTGATAGATAGTACGGAGGACAAACAGCTGCCCTCATTCCTCGGTCCAGGACATTCTGTTTTTTTAAAACTATGCCTAATATAATTACCAATTGTTTCTAGTTACCACTTTGGGTATAGTGCGCGAACCGTGAAAGGTGTGGTACAGTGGTTAGTTATAAGGCAGTCATGCCATCTTGTGACTTATTTAAGGTATTGCATGATTTCTGAGAATTAAAAGACAACGTTTATTCTAGATTAAGTAATAATAATGATAACATCTTTCAAGTATTACATGCTATACTAATATAAAGTATAGGTATATGAGACACACAGAGAGCCCCCCATCCTACATCTGGTTGAAGTGTCTTAAATACCTGACACTATGCCAAGGTACATGTACAGTGGCATATAAAACTTTGTGCACCCCTGGTCAAAATTACTGCTATTGTGAAATGATCTATAAATGTCCTAAAGTTAAAGATGACACATTTCCTTTGCATTTTAGGCCACAAAAAGTATATTTTATTTGTTTTAAAAATTCTAGTTAAGCAGTTTTAAAATAAATCAATACTAATGGATCCCTCACAGTCATAGAAAAAAAAGCAAAAAATTAAGCACTTAAAACTTAACGTTTACCATTAAAATGTCACGACACAACACACATAAAAGTCAGAATCCCAAAACAAGAAACAACCAGATATAATTCTGTCAAAGTTTGGGGTCTGGGGGCTGAATATAATCCAAAAAGAGCTACCAGTACAACTGGCAATATAATACCAAAAACAGCGTGCTTAGATTCAGACACCGGGGAACTAGTGAATTCATCAGTGCAACTGATGCCTTTACCCCTCTGTGTCTCAGAACAACCAAAGGAGATCCATATAGAAAAGTTTGGAACACTCTCATCACATCCGTAGGTGATAAATTCTCCAATATCATAGAAAGGACCTCCCATGAAGTAGTGGACAGGAACCCATAAGAGCAAATATCAGTGCCCGAAAATAGAGTTCAATGTGTCAGTCCAGGTGTGGGCCACCTCCCTACGCATTTCATCCTTATAGGACTCCTCAGGGGATATAGCAGCCAAGACAGGAATGCTCCACCATCACTGGTATTATTCAAGAGCCTCCCATATAAAGCTCTGGCAAAAAATTAAGAGACCACCACATCAAATCCCTATCATGGGCAGCCCAATCTCCAGACCTGAACACCATTGAAAACCTCTGGAATGTAATCAACAGGATGATGGATAGTCACAAGCCATCAAACAAAGAAGAACTGCTTACATTTTTGCCCCAGAAGCAGTGTGAAAGACTGGTGGAAAGCATGCCAAGACGCATGAAAGCTGTGATTAAAAATCATGGTTATTCCACAAAATATTGATTTCTGGACTCTTCCTGAGTAAAAACTTTAGTATTGCTGTTTCTACATGATTATGAACTTGTTTTATTTGCATTATTTGAGGTCTGGGTTTTTTTTATTTTGACCATTTCTCCTTTTCAGAAAAAAAAATACAAAATGTATTGCTTGGAAATTCGGTGACATGTTGTCAGAAGTTTATAGAATAAAAGAACAATTTACATTTTACTCAAAAATATACCTATAAAGAGAAAAATCAAGTGAATCAAATGAAGATTTTGCAGTGGTCTCTTAATTTTTGCCAGAGCTGTATATGTTTGTATGTTTACAAGCTGTGATACTTTCAAAAGGGGGTGCTACTAGGTACTAACTATGCATTGTCCCATTTTCCTTTTTGTAATTTTTAAAATGTAAAAGATGAACATAATTTTTTTTTGCCTAAAGTACAAAGGAAATGTGTCATCTTTAACCAGGGGTGCCCAAACTTTTACATGGCACTGTAGATGAACCTTTTTGTGTGTCCACACCCAGGCAAAGTGTCTACACTGGGACAGAATACATATCAAGGACCTCCCATGCTCTATTTCCCCAGAAGTACCTAAAGATCTATAAGAAAAGGTTTTATTTAAGCTAAACGTCCCATTTTGCAAACTCGGTGCCACAAGGACATTTTAAAGCCACTTCCTACTGCAGGTGATGATGTCCCATCATAGGGACATGTGACCACTGCAGCTGCTCACTGGCTATGGTAGATCACTACAGCGGTCTGTGATTGGACAGATTCGTCACATTTCCCTACAACAGTGACACCAACGCTGCAGGCGTTAGTAGAGATCGATGGGGGGATCAGGCAAAATCTGAATCAGAACAGCCGTGAGTTTAGCGAGGTAAGTATTGCATCTTTTTTCTTTAAACCAGTCAGAACATTTTGTCAAAAATTATACTTTCCAGAAAACCCTTTAGAGGGAATGTCACCAGGTTTTTGCCACCTAATCTGAGATCTGCGTAACGTGGAGACCGAGACCCAGCAATATATCTTTACTGGGCTGCTTGCTTTAGTTTTTATACAAAAACTGTTATCAGCAGGAGCTTATCACTAGAGGACTAGTAAACATGCTGTCATGTAGTCCATCACATTTGTTAGCTTTGTATAATCCTGGCCCCACCACTGATTGTCAGCTTTCTGCCTATGCACAGTGTACACAGAAATCAGCCAATCAGTGGAGTGGGGGGAATTATACAGAGCTCAGCATTCAGAGAACTGGTAGATCTGCTGCAGATAGGGCACTGATTTTATCAAAACTGCCCAGTAAGTGAAACACTGCTGGAATCAGGGTATCTGACCCTATATCATGCTACTCTCAGATGGAGTAGCAAGAGCTTGGTAACAGAAATTTTATTATTCATTTTGATTTGAAGGAAATCTAAGCTCAGTGGAAAAACAATACGTATCTTGCCTCTGGTATGTGGATAGTTGTATTTTACATTACCATCTTTTTACATCCACAATTAAGAATATAATGAAACCCTTAGGCCGCCGTCACACATGCGAGTTTTACGGACGTAAGAGCGCAGAAACTACGTGCGTAAAACTCGCATAACATACGGCACAATGATTCTCAATGGGTCTAGTCCTATCAGCCGTATATTACGGATCCGTAATATACGGCGTTCTACGGCCGTACAAAATCGCAGCATGCTGCGTTTGTCAGCGTATTGCGCAAAAAAATCACCAATGAAAGTCTATGGGGGCGAGAAAAATACGGATTCCACACGGACCAGCAGTGTGACTTGCGAGAAATACGCAGCGGTGTTAGTGAAAAGTCGGTAATTCAATTGCCGGCTTTTCATTTCTCCTGCCTAAACCCGACAGGATATGAGACATGGTTTACATACAGTAAACCATCTCATATCCCCTTTTTTTTTGCATATTCCACACTACTAATGTTAGTAGTGTGTGTATGCAAAATTTCAGCGCTGTAGCTGCTAAAATAAAGGGTTAAATGGCGGAAAAAATTGGCGTGGGCTCCCGCGCAATTTTCTCCGCCAAAGCGGTAAAGCCAGTGACTGACGGCAGATATTAATAGCCAGGAGAGGGTCCATGGTCATTGGCCCCCCCGTGGCTAAAAACATCTGCCCCCAGCCACCCCAGAAAAGGCACATCTGGAAGATGCGCCTATTCTGGAACTTGGCCACTCTCTTCCCACTCCCTGTAGCGGTGGGATATGGGGTAATGAAGGGTTAATGCCACCTTGCTATTGTAAGGTGACATTAAGCCAGATTACTAATGGAGAGGCGTCAATTATGACACCTATCCATTATTAATCCATTTGTCTGAAAGGGTTAAAAAACACACACACACGTTATTAAAAAGTATTTTAATGAAAGAAACAAACAGGTTGTTTTAATAATTTATTGCTCTCTCAATCCATCAGCAACACCCTCGCTTGGCAAAATAATAAACACACAATATACATACCTTCTGATGTCCTATCACGTCCCACGAGGTAATCCATCTGAAGGGGTTAACTAATATTACAGGCATGAGCTGCGCTAAACCACTCGCTCGTGCCTGTAATCCCCGGGTGCTGAAAGGAAAGCAGAGTGATCTATACTTACATTCAGTCGCGGTGATGCGCCCCTGCTGGATGTTCTCATGAACTGCAGCCTGGGAACTTTTTCCCACGCTCCGGGTCATATGAGGACATCCACCAGGGGGCGCATCACCGCGACTGAAGGAAATGTAGGTCAATGACCTACATTTCCTTCATTCGCCGGGGAATTACAAGCACGAGCACAGCTGCATTTGCAGGGCTCCTGCTTCTAAATTATTTTAACCCCTTCAGATGGATTACCTCGTGGGACGTGACGGTTCAACAGAGGGTATGTATCTTGTGCATTTATTGTTTTGCCAAGCGAGGGTCAGCAAATGGATTGAGAGAGCAATAAAATATTAAAACAACCGCTGTGTTTATTTCATTAAAATACTTTTAAATCATGTGTGTGTTTGTTTTTTAACCCTTTCATACGATTGGATTAATAATGGATAGGTGTCATAATTGACACCTCTCCATTATTAATCTGGCTTAATGTCACCTTACAATAGCAAGATGGCATTAACCCTTCATTACCCCATATCCCACCGCTACAGGGAGTGGGAAGAGAGTGGCCAAGTGCCAGAATAGGCGCATCTTCCAGATGTGCCTTTTCTGGGGTGGCTGGGGGCAGATGTTTTTAGCCACGGGGGGCCAATAACCATGGACCCTCTCCTGGCTATTAATATCTGCCGTCAGTCACTGGCTTTACCACTCTGGCAGAGAAAATTGCGCGGGAGCCCACACCAATTTTTTCCGCCATTTAACCCTTTATTTTAGCAGCTACAGCGCCCAAATTTTGCACATACACACTACTAACATTAGTAGTGTGGAATATGCAAAAAAAAGGGGATATGAGATGTTTTACTGTATGTAAACCATGTCTCATATCCTGTCGGGTATGGGAAGGAGAAATGAAAAGCCGGCAATTGAATTACCGGCTGTTCACAGATATCGCGCTGAAGTAAATATAAATACAGACTATATATATATGTGTCTCAATGACATATATATATATATATACTGTATATATGTTTTCCTGAACATTTGAGCACATAAATCCATTAGATGTTGGTTTTGCAAGCCTGCGAGAAAATCTCGCAGTACGGATGCCATACGGATTACATACGGAGGATGCCATGCGCAAAATACACTGACACACCCTGACTACGGATCAATATTTTGGGAACATTTCTCCGTATTACGGCCGTATTACGGCCGTAAAATACGGACCGTATTGTCTTACGCCAAGTGTGACGCCGGCCTTATACATTTATATCCTGCTGTGTTAACAAATTAATCCTAAAATATCCAGCAGTGTTATTGTAGACTAACCCATGGACTACTCACTTGAGGAGCCATATTCTGGCACTATTGGTCAACAGATTTATGTCATCTCATTTATGTCATGTCATTGTGTCATTATGTCATGGGCACATTTGATTAAAGCATAGCTTTTCTCCTCTTTTTTTCTATGCAGTCATGAAGCGCCCTGTGAGTCCTGCTTACTCCACGGACTCCTTGCTGTCCATTCCCTTATGTGCGGATGGCCAGCCGAACGGCCTAACAATGGACCTGCAATCCAAGCAGAAGAGACTACCATCCTATACTCTATGTGACGTCTGCAACATCCAGCTCAACTCTGCTGCCCAAGCCCAAATACATTATAATGGCAAATCTCATCAAAAAAGGCTAAAACAGATGAACAAGGGCAAGAACCCAACCATCTATGGTAAGTGTGCCACAGGTGGCATCATGTTTCCTCATGAGCTATGACCAAACTAATGATATTGCTTTTCATTGTAGTCTCATGGTCTATTTGAGGCTAGTTCTGCCGCATATATAGTGTATAGCCATAATACTATGTATATCATATGAACCAAATACTGGGGGTTCAGCTTCTGGAACCTACACTGATCAAATATAATCCATCAGCTCACCTACATCCTGTACAAAAAAACTTGCAAAAAGGATCCTTAAAAATTGACATTTGTTGTAAATCCATTCAAATCCAATGGGTTTCAGACAACATTTTTACTCATTGCATTGTTTTTATTGTGTTATTTGGAAACCAATGTGCCATAAAAGTACACCATGCTACCGAAATACGATTACATTTTTTTTACTTTGTGTCATTGTGCATATTTTTGATGAATATGTTTCTTAGAATCAATATAAATTGCCCGGAGGTGTCAACTTCAGAACTTGCTGAGTTTAGTTTTACAACACTAGCTTAATTAACCCTATGACATGTACAGTATATATAGAGGGGGAGAAAATCCATTCCACTGTAGGTGTGTGAGATGAAGTCAGCCCTTTCCCAAATCTGCAGAGACGTACTGTTCAGTGAATGAGGCACTTGGGAAAAAGTCCTCTCTAGGCAGCGAGTTCCCATATGGCAGCTTACACAGACAGTTACCCCACTTCTTCTGTGCAGCTGAGCATGAGAGCAGTTCATTTCTCTGGATGAGGTATTATGTAAATGTAATTATGCTAATTATGCTAATTTGTCCTCTGCTCTGCCTGTGGGTTGTGCAGGAACCAAATGAGCTTTTATTCTAAATATTTATTAATATCTCTTATTTGTTAGCATTACGATTGAAAACCAAAAATGGGATCTTTGTCTTTCAGAAGAAGGATGTTTTGAGCTTACTGATAATTTTTTACTACTTTTTGCAATATTTTAATACAATCTATAGTGCCACATTGTAAATGTACCAGTAGATTTTTGGAGTGTATAAGAAAGAAAAGAAAAACATGAGTAGGACTAAGGGATTGCAGTCAGACCCTGCCATGTTTGGGAATTGAACTCACACACTTCCCTGTGAAGCCATAGCGTTTATTACTGTATAACCTACAAACCAAGTATTTTTGGGCTCATTCAGAAGTCCATTTTTCACATATGTGTTCCTTCCGTGTTTTTCACAGATAGAACATGTACTCATTATAGTCTAGGGGCATGTTCACATGTCTGTATTTTTTTTCTTATCAATTGTCCAGAAAAAAACGTAGACAGGTCTGGGTTTATGGGCTCATGCAAACAAGTGTATAGATTGGACATGTGCAGTCTGGTTTTTACACACTGACCCATGTTATTTAATAGTGCTGTTCAGAAGTACAATTTTTCTCTCAGTCCAACTGTACGTGAGAAAAAAATCGCCGCATTCTTATTCAAAGACTAAGAACTGTTGTTTGAAATACGTCTGCCCACATTACATTCCCATATGGAGGTTGTGACTTTTTAAGATATGTAACTTTTTTTATGAAAGATATTTTTGTAATAAAGAATTTAAAAAAAATTTTAACGGACCTTTCTTAGCTGGATCATACCTTCATGATTTACTTCTCCTGCTACACTGCAGCTTCCGTGCTTGGATACTGGGACCAATAGATGGGTGAGCTGACTTTTTTGTATATTTTTTCTACATGAATAGAGCACCAAAAACACAGTCAGTACATCAATTCAGGTAATTAGGAAAACGCGGCACTTCTGGAACTCTGGTGGTGCACAGGTAGGATAACCAAATCTGTCTGCTGCGATGTAGAAATACTTGGCACTCGTCAGAGGCGTAGCTAAGGGTTCAGGCTAGGGGGGGCGAAACACATCTGAGTGGGCCCCTTAGGCCGGAGTCACACATACGCGAGATACAGCCGAGTCTCGCAGGTTAAAAACAAGCTCTGGCACCGGTACTCCGGAGCGGAGCGTGTAGCTCCATGTATTGCTATGCGACCGCACGCTACGCTGGCACAGTGCCGGTGCCAGAGCTTGGTTTTAACCTGCGAGACTTGGCCGTATCTCGCTGTGTGTGATCCTGGCCTTAACCTGAGTAACGTTTGTTTACATAATTAGGCTATGTGCACATGTTCAGGATTTCTTGCAGAAATTTCCTGAGCAAAACAGGACATTTTCTGCAAGATATCTGCATGTGTTTTTTTGCGCGTTTTTACCGCGTTTTTGGTGCGGTTTTTTTGCAGATTTTTCTGGAGGTTCCAATGCAAAAATATAGTGGGAAATCCGCAAAAAATCCACAAGATTAATGAACATGCTGCGTTTTTTACTGCGATGCGTTTTTTTGCGGAAAAAAACCGCATCATGTGCACAAAAATTGCGGAATGCATTCTAAATGATGGGATGCATAATGTATGCATTTTTTTCACGTTTTTATAGCGTTTTTATAGCGCAAAAAAGGTGGAAAAAACGTGAGAAAATCTGCAACGTGTGCACACAGCCTTATGGTGGTTTTAAACACTCTTGTGGGCATCTCAGTTACATGTGTGCTGCACGTATTACACACACGGACATGGATATGTCTGGTACTGTTTTTTCTGGTATTGGAAATAAACGGACATGTGAAAGAGGCCTTATTGAGGCTGCACAGTTAGAACATGGCCAGGAGTAAGCAAATCGTATACTTGTCAATATGGATAATGGCGAATCCTTAGTATGTGAGTTGTGAAGGGTCACAATTTTGCAGCCGCATAGGAGTACCTGCTAACTTGCAGCATGAGATCAGACAATCCCTTTAAATAAAGTGCAGCTAGAGCCATGGTTATTGTATGAGGGCGTGCTATACCAAGGCTGTGTTTCCATGGTCATGAAACCTTCCGGATTTGCTGCGGATTGGACGTTGCGTACAGCTGCAGCATCCAATCCACAGCGTCCAGATGTTACAGCGTAGTGGATGGGATTTTATGAAATCCCGTCTCTACTATGCGTACAAACATGCAGGTGGCAGACCTGCGTAACCGTACATGCAGCGCGTTTTTATAGACTGCAGCATGTCTATTTATCTTGTGAAGATACTTCATCTCCACAAGATTAATAACCCAGTCTATGAATACGATGCGGTGATTCCGCCTGTGTTCAATGAACACAGGCAGAATCACCGTGCATACAACAGGGGGCAGCGCTTTTGGTGGAGCGGGGTATTGGCTGCATCCAAAGCGCAGGGAATCCTGAATGTGGAGACATAGCCTAACAGCTGTAAATATAATAAGCCCCCTGCCTCCACCCAGACAACTATTAGATAATAATACTCCATGAAAAGAAATACAGCAGGCAGGCCCCTACAGCACCACCCACCCCTACTACCCTAACTCAACTCCCCCTCCCCCCTAACATTTACCTCACTCCCACAGTAGCATTACTAACATCATGTGCAGTGTCGTTTGTGCTTTCAATTATTTAAAAGAAGTCGAACATTGCTCTGTTTCACAGTCAGCAGCCCTTACATTTATGAAAATGTCCGTCCTCCTGACTCCTGCTTCTCTCTCCCGCCAGTCAGTTTGTCCACTGTCCAGGTAGCCGGCCAGGCACTATCTTGGGCTCCTGGCACAATAAGAGATGCTGCTGAGTGCTGACTAGGACCTGAGAACAGCGGACCAATAGGAGCAGCAGACCTGGGGTGGAGGCGGAGCTATCTGCAGCGCTGCCAGCCTGTCAGATATTATCAGGTTAGCAGGCTCCAGCTCCAGCCCGCACCGTGCGCTCGCAGTGAGACTCTGCTATTGGCTGCTGTGCAGTAGTGATGGGAAATCAAGTTCATTTTGGTGATTAGTTCACCATGAACTAGTTCACTGAAAAGATTAGTTCAAAAGATTAGTTCATGTAATTCATTTAGTTCAGTATTGCTCTGGATTCTGCTGAGAAGAGATGCATCAGTTCTAGTTCGTTACACAGAAGCTGTGGCTCCTAGGATGAGTTATAGTTTTGTTAAAATGATCAGAAATAGTTAATACATCTGATCATTACATAACAAACTCTTGTTAAAGGGGTACTCAGTCTGGAGAAAAAAAATTCAAAAGTTATTTATTCAAGTTAGTAATTTCTTTTTTTTTCTTTGTGAAATATTCAAGCCTCCCAGTGCGCAGTGTATTATCTGCACACACTATGGTCACTTGCAATGTCTCTGGTATTGAGCACTGAGCAGACAGTATTCATTTCACACCACTGCAATAGGTTGCAAAAGGAAGAGATGTGGTGAAACTACACAGAACTACAGATTTACCAAGCTGCCTTACAGTCAATGGATCTTTTGCTGCCCATAGCAACCAATCACAGCTCAGATTTCACTTGCCAGAGCACTGCACTACTGCAGTATCAGAAAGCTGACCTGTGAGTGGTTGCTATGGGGCAAAGAAAATCTTCCTATTAGACAGCCTGATAATTCTCCACCCTATCCTGTGAGGAGCTGATAGGAAATGCATCATGTCATGTAACCTGTGAACTAGATGAACTGCTGAACTAGATGTTCTGTTGAGAATGACTCAGGACAGCCTCATTCAACGTGATGCATCTCACTGAGCCCAGCAGCAGTTCCCCCTGTATTAGTGTAGAGTACTGACTCATAATGATTGTGTATGAGGGAGCTGAGAAGCCGTTCAGCATCCTGAGAACAGAACAGGAGCCAGTGGTAAAGATTGTAGCAAGGCTGATCCTCTACAGGAGGCTGATCTTATCATAAAGACTGGTGAGGGGCATGAACCACACCACAGAAACACTCTCTCATACACACATGAGCTGTGTCTGTCTACTGTACAATTTCAGTTTTTATTATTACTATTATATTTGTATTTGATGTGTGGTATAGTGTTTTACTACTTCTTTTCCAGCATCAGGAGCTATAAAGAGCAAGTGTGAGACCAGGGATCTTCAGTGTGAGGAGCTGTATGAGGGATCACTCTGTCTCCTCCCACTTGCTGTTTAGTTCATAATGAACTAATCTCTGTCAGGATGGTGAACTAGATGAACTAGTTCACTCTGAAGATTAGTTCATTTTGAACTACTCACTCACGAACTACCCATCACTACTGTGCAGAGTCTCCAGCTGAGCGGAAACCAGGCAGCAGTGCGTCGCCATGTCTGGACTGCAGAGAGCCGCGGCCGCTTATTGCTTAACACTGAAGCAGCCGCGGCTCTGGATGGATGGGTGGGCCCCAGCCCCTCCTGCAATCATGTTACAAGGCCCGGGGCGATGCTGCAGCCTGCGCTCCTGCCTGCCTCCTCCTGTACTCTGAAACATCAGAGAGCCGCGGCCGCTTATTGCTTAATGACTTAATGCTGCGTTTTTGTTTGCGTTGTGCGTTGCGGCGCACAACGCAAATGTGAACGTAGCCTTAAGCGGCCGCGGCTCTGAGTGGGCCCCTCCATGTGACTGGGCCCGGGGCGATGGCCCCCTCTGCCCCCCCAGTAGCTACGCTACTGGCACTCGTATAGGTGTATTCAATAACTTATTTATTGAGTGAAGAAATTCCAGAAAATTTAGAGACGTTTCGGCCAATACCTGATGCTCCTCAGTCATCTGGATAGAGGAGATCTGTGTGGCAGCGCACTGTGTGAGGGTCTGCAGTGTCCACTGATAAAATAGGAAGCGCTTCCTGTCTTAGCAGTGGACACTGCAGACCCTCACACAGTGTACTGCCACACAGATCTCCTCTATTCAGATGACTGTTGAAGGTCAGGTATTGACCGAAGTGTCTCTAAATTTTCTGGAATTTCTTCACTCAGTACATCAATTCAGTGCCAGAAACAATGTCAGTGCATGAATGGAGCACCAGAAACAATGTCAGTGCATGAATGCAGCATGAGTCAGCGCCAGTGCATAAAAACAGCATCCGAACACGAATGCAGTGCCAGAGCCACCATCAGTGCATGAATGCAGCACCAGAACCACCGTGAGTACACGAATGCAGTGCCAGAAATACGAACAGTACATGAGTGTAGCACCAGAAATACCATCAGTACATGAATGCAGCACCAAAAATACCATCAGTACATCAATGCAGTGAACAAAAATCAGTACATGTATACAGCACCTAGCTTAGTACAGCGATCAATTGTAATATCTGGTCAGCTCCATATACATTTGTATTGCATGAACCTCCAATGTCCTTAACAATGGTAAAGAGATGCTGGGCATTGTTGTTACCAGCCATCATCCGACTGCAGACCATGCACAAACCATAGCACTGATGTCTCATGAGTATAAGGCTAGGTTCACATTGCCTTAATGTGTGCACGCTAACGGACAGCGTTGCACGGCGAAAATGTCGCAATTAACGCCGTGCAACGGGTCCGTTAGTGCACCCATTGACAGCAATGTGAAGTTTCCCTCTAGCGCATCGCAAGCGCGTGCCTTTTTCGGCTCGCGCTAGCGATGTGCCGTTCTTCTGTGGCGCGCTTCGGACGCTGCTTGCAGTGTCCGCGGCGCGCCCGAGGTCCGTTCCCCGCTCTCGCAGATCGGGGATCTGCGAGAGCGGGGACGTTAACGCGACCCCTAGCGCGGCCCCTAAATAAACATTGCGTTAGCGCAATCCGCTAGCGCTAGCGCTAAACAGATTGCCCTAACGCAATGTGAACCAACATTTGCAACCAGGTACCTTATAGGTGACATCTTCTCTGATTGGAGTCACTCCATTCCCTTTTGTCTCCATGTAGCATAGATGCCATGATGAGAATTTATGCCCAAAGCTCATCTCTATCTCTCCAGACTTCCCTTTTCTCCATCTTCAGCAGCACTTCCCGACATGATGCCCTTAAAAATAAAAGCATAATTATACTGTCCCATAAATAAAAATATTTCCTATGTTCTGCCCTTGAATAATTTCCACTCACTGTGCTTCCTGCACAAAATACCTCGCCACTGCCACAAAATATCCCACCCACACACTGCCCCTTTCCAAAATACCCCACCACACTGCCCTTCTCCAAAATATCACCCCATGCTATCCCTCTGTATAATATTCCCCCACACTACCCCTCTCCAAAATACCCCCATCACTGCTCTTCTCCAACATATTCCCCACACACTTCCCCTTGTATAATATGCCCCAGACTGCCCCTCTCTAAATACCCCCTGATATTGCCCTTCTCCAAAACATACTCCCACACTGCCCCTCTTTATAATATCCCCCACATATCACACACACAGCCCCTTTCCATATCTCTCTCAAACTGCCCTTTTACAAGTTCCCCCTAACCTCAATGCCCCTTGGTATACTAGACCCCCTTTCACAGTCCCCCCTAGTTGCCCCTTAATGTCCCCCATAATGTCCCAAATTTCTCAATAATGTCCCAAATTGCCACAATATGTGCCCTTGTAGTAACACAACCCTCCACTCCCTTGGCCCTCTCATCTAAAATAACATGGCATTTAACTTTCAGCTCCACCATGGAATACTTACCAGTGCCCGACGTCTTCTCTGCCTGTGCGACACCGGCAGCACTGTGATGACATCAGCAGCCTGCTGACCTCATCACGTCGCTGCTCATCGGAGCAGGGGCTGATGGACGCTCCTCTGCCTCTGTCCCGGCACCACAGTGTTCAAATGTATTTGTGTCTGAAAGATGCAAATACATTTGAATATGGGAAGAAAGAGCAGGCACGTCCCAAACAGCTCCTTGGGCCGCACAACATCCTTTGCGCAGGCATATTTATTTTGAGCGCTTTATGCAAAGACCTCTTAGTATCTACATTTAACAATTGAAGAAAAAGGAATTAACGGCAGAACCACTGAAAATATGAAAACTTTACTGCTTCTATATTAGAAATCCATGTGTATATCATGACAACTTTTGGCATAGAGAACTTTAACTTTAACTGTGTTAAACATTTTTTACAGATGCACGAACGTAAGATTTTTTGGAATTGAGAAAGTGGACTGTCCAGTCAGATTGGACACTAATTAGGGAGGCGTCATGGATGTTACATTTAAATAAATTCTACACTGAATGGCATGAATTACAAGAATAATTTATCCTTTATTTATTGAATTTCACGTTGCTTTTCTACACTTTGTTTTCCACTTTTTATATGTATCCATATTTGTGTAACTAATTCTGTAACTATTTTGTATATATTATATTTTGTTACTTATTTAAAGGTTAATCTGTGTGTTCAGTGTGTTAAGGTACCGTTACACTAAACGACTTACCAACGATCACGACCAGCGATACGACCTGGCCGTGATCGTTGGTAAGTCGTTGTGTGGTCGCTGGGGAGCTGTCACACAGACAGCTCTCTCCAGTGACCAACGATCAGGGGAACGACTTCGGCATCATTGAAACTGTCTTCAACGATGCCGAAGTCCCCCTGCAGCACCCGGGTAACCAGGGTAAACATCGGGTTACTAAGTGCAGGGCCGCGCTTAGTAACCCGATATTTACCCTGGTTACCATTGTAAAAGTAAAAAAGAAAAACACTACATACTCACATTCTGATGTCTGTCACGTCCCCCTCCGGCGTCCGCAGGGTTCCCTGCACTGAATGTGTCAGCGCCGGCAGTAACAGCGGTGACGTCACCACTGTGCTCTGCTTTACCGCCGGCGCTGACACATTCAGTGCAGGGAAGCTCTCGGCAGCAGCGCGTGCATATTAGCAGCGCTCTTGCCGAAAGCAGTTTTAACCCTGTGGACGCCGGGGGACGTGACAGACATCAGAATGTGAGTATGTACTGGTTTTTTTTTAACTTTTACAATGGTAACCAGGGTAAATATCGGGTTACTAAGGGCGGCCCTGCGCTTAGTAACCCGATATTTACCCTGGTTACAAGTGAACACATCGCTGGATCGGCGTCACACACGCCGATCCAGCGATGACAGCGGGTGATCAGCGACCAAAAAAAGGTCCTGATCATTCCCATCGACCAACGATCTCCCAGCAGGGGCCTGATCGTTGGTCGCTGTCACACATAACGAGATCGTTAGTGGGATCGTTGCTACGTCACCAAAAGCGTGACGTTGCAACGATATCGTTAACGATATCGTTATGTGTGACTCAGCCTTTATAAGGGCTCCGTGTTCACCAGAAACGCATGAGTCTCTATCCAATAGTGCTTACATTTTTATACCCTTTTTAATGCATAATAAAGAAGACGCAAAGCTTTTCTATGTTGTGTGGTTGTGCCGTCATTTCCTTTTTCTCCAATTGTTAAATGTTGCTGGTCTGCAATGGAACTGGCACCCACGATTACAATGGAATTGTTTTTATATGGACTGTTTTTGGTGACCTATTAGGTTTCCCAATACTTCCCTTTTACTATCCAATCTCTCTCTGGTTTAATGCTATTGAAGGGTGTAAAGGCCCCGTCTCACACAGCGACGCTGCAGCGATACAGACAACGATGCTGATCGCTGCAGCGTCGCTGTGTGGTCGCTGTGTGGTCGCTGGGGAGCTGTCACACAGACAGCTCTCTCCAGCGACCAACGATCAGGGGAACGACTTCGGCATCGTTGAAACTGTCTTCAACGATGCCGAAGTCCCCCTGCAACACCCGGGTAACCAGGGTAAACATCGGGTTACTAAGCGCAGGGCCGCGCTTAGTAACCCGATGTTTACCCTGGTTACCAGCGTAAATGTAAAAAAAACAAACACTACATACTCACCATCTGTTGCCCGTCAGGTCCCTTGCCGTCTGCTTCCTGCTCTGACTGTGTGCCGCCGTACAGTGAGAGCAGAGCGCAGCGGTGACGTCACTGCTGTGCTCTCACTTTACGGCAGTCAGTCAGAGCAGGAAGCAGACGCCAAGGGACCTGACGGGCAACAGATGGTGAGTATGTAGTGTTTGTTTTTTTTACATTTACGCTGGTAACCAGGGTAAACATCGGGTTACTAAGCGCGGCCCTGCGCTTAGTAACCCGATGTTTACCCTGGTTACCAGTGAAGACATCGCTGGATCGGTGTCACACACACCGATTCAGCGATGTCAGCGGGACCTCAACGACCAAAAAAAGGTCCAGGCCATTCTGACACGACCAGCGATCTCGCAGCAGGGGCCTGATCGCTGGTACGTGTCACACATAGCGAGATCGCTACTGAGGTCACTGTTGCGTCACAAAACTTGTGACTCAGCAGTGATCTCGCTAGCGATCTCGCTATGTGAGACGGGGCCTTAAGGATTGACACTCAGCAGTAGACACATTAGTTGTCACAGGTAAAGTCTCTGTAAATCAACACTGGCTTCTCTTTAGCTTCACTACTACAGAGAAGTGTTCACCTCCCAGACAGCTCATATTTGCTGGTCACTCACCAGCTCCAACACACAGCTCAGCTTCTCCAGCTGACTGACAAGCAATGAACACAGGGTCTGGCTCTAGACATAGCTAGCCAGGTGCACATAGTCAGGACCCCCAGTGCTAGGTTTTAACCCTGTCCTAATGGTCTTTTCTACAAGAGTTAATGCCAGCTTTACTGTGGCCGCCTAGGCACTGAAGAGATCAATGGCACCATTGACAGGGTTGTAGTATACTGAAGAAGTTAATGCCAGAATCCCTTGTGGGTTGTCTAGTCCATTGAACTGGTGAATTAACTGGTCAATGCCAAAAGCCCTTGTGGTCAGAGCAGTATAGGAATTAATGTAGGCATCCATGGTGGCTCTGGGCAGAGGATTAGTATTCTCTTGAATAGGAGCTGAGCTGTAGTTTTCCGTAGCTATGACCACATAATGAACAAAGTAGTGCTGTTCAGCTTCATTTACTGTTAAAATCTAGATCAATGAGGGTGATGGGAGTTTGACCCCCACCCATCTAATATTGATGACCTATCCTGAAGATGTCATCAATATCATAAGTGCAGACAATGCTTTAACATTCAGTCATATGGAGTTTCCTATTGTGTTGTTTGTAGGACATTCAACATCAGGTTGGAAAATTATGGAAACCATTTCTAGAAGTGAAACATACAGTATGTTGATTATTTGACAGGGCACTCTTTTGTATATTGGTTTAGCCTTTTGCTGATTCTATACTGATTCTCCATTCCACTGATAAGCAATATTCCAAAAAAATGAGGAGGACAGATTTAAAGTACTTGGTACCATTAACTTATTAAATCTTTGAAGTAGATTTACTAGACCGGCAGCTGGGGAGTTAGCCTGAGATTAGATAAGACATTCTTTAACTAAAGGGAACGCCATCATTGATTGCAGTGTGTTCGCCCTGACGGCCCTCATTATGAAAAGTACAAAGGCTTGAAAGAATATAATTGCTTTTTTAACATTATATTTTCTTCTCTGGACTAGATGCATATACCATCCATTTTTACTTTACTGAAGCATGGGAATGGGTTATTACCAGTTTTTCTATTAATATAACCAAATTGTTTTCCATCAGACAATATAATTATTATTAATTATTTATTAATATAGCGCAATTTATTCCATGGCGCTTTACATGTGAGGAGGGGTATACATAATAAAAAAACAAGTACAATAATCTTAATCAATGCAAGTAACAACTGGTACAGGAGAAGAGGGGACCCTGCCCACGAGGGCTCACAATCTACAAGGGATGGGTGAGGATACAAGAGGTGAGGGCAGAGCTGGTCGTGTAGTGGTTTGGTGGATCAGTGGTTACGGCAGGCTGTAGGTCTTCAGGTTCCTTTTGAAGGTTTCGATGGTAGGTGAGAGTCTGATATGTTGTGGTAGAGAGTTCCAGAGGAGGGTGGATGCGCGGGAGAAATATTGTGTGCGATTGTGAGAAGAAGAGATAAGAGGGGAGTAGAGAAGGAGATCTTGTGAGGATCAGAGGTTGCGTGCTGGTATGTACCAGGAGACCAGGTCACAGATGTATGGAGGAGACATGTGGATGGCTTTGTATGCCATGGTTAGGGTTTTGAACTGGAGTCTCTGGGTAATGGGGAGCCAGTGAAGGGATTGACAAAGGGGAGAGGCCGGGGAATAGCTGGGGGACAGGTGGATTAGTCGGGCAGCAGAGTTTAGAATAGATTGTAGGGGCGCGAGAGTGTTAGAGGGGAGGCCACACAGCAGGAGGTTGCAGTAGTCAAGACGGGAGATGATGAGGGCATGCACTAAAGTTTTTGCAGATTCTAGTTTGAGGAATGTACGGATCCAGGAGATGTTTTTGAGTTGAAGTCGTCAGGAGGTGGTAAAGGCCTGGATATGTGGTTTTGAAGGAGAGATCAGAGTCAAGGATTACACCGAGGCAGCGAGCTTGTGGGACTGCGGAGACTGGGATATAATGTGATGTTGTAAAGATGAAGCATACTATTGAACTTGCTGTAGATGTACAGAACTGAACCTTGGAGTTAGATATCCTAAAGAATGCATCTACAAAAATTACATTCATATGTCAGGAGTTCGCTGTAATAAATCTATTCTGCAAATATTCAAGTCATGAACATCACCTCTACTGTATAATGGGAAAGAAGGGAATCGACAATTAGCCAAAACGCATACTGTGTATAGTGAGATATGCATCCAAAGGTGAACCTAGGGTATGGACATAGAGCATCTTTGAATCACCTGGACTAGGATTTTTCTGGAGTCAAAAAATACTGGGGTTAGTTGTAAGTGAATTCTAAAATATTACACAGTTAAATAGTTTGGTTGAAAAAAAAAAGGGCATCAAGTTTAGTTGTGGGATTGGAGAAGATACACTCACCGGCCACTTTATTAGGTACACCTGTCCAACTTCTTGTTAACACTTAATTTCTAATCAGCCAATCACATGGCGGCAACTCAGTGCACTTAGGCATGTAGACATGGTCAAGACAATCTCCTGCAGTTCAAACCGAGCATCAGTATGGGGAAGAAAGGTGATTTGAGTGCCTTTGAACGTGGCATGGTTGTTGGTGCCAGAAGGGCTGGTCTGAGTATTTCAGAAACTGCTGATCTACTGGGATTTTCACGCACAACCATCTCTAGAGTTTACAGAGAATGGTCCGAAAAAGAAAAAAAATCCAGTGAGCGGCAGTTCTGTGGGCGGAAATGCCTTGTTGATGCCAGAGGTCAGAGGAGAATGGGCAGACTGGTTCGAGCTGATAGAAAGGCAACAGTGACTCAAATCGCCACCCGTTACAACCAAGGTAGGCCTAAGAGCATCTCTGAACGCACAGTGCGTCGAACTTTGAGGCAGATGGGCTACAGCAGCAGAAGACCACACCGGGTACCACTCCTTTCAGCTAAGAACAGGAAACTGAGGCTACAATTTGTACAAGCTCATCGAAATTGGACAGTAGAAGATTGGAAAAACGTTGCTTGGTCTGATGAGTCTCGATTTCTGCTGCGACATTCGGATGGTAGGGTCAGAATTTGTCGTAAACAACATGAAAGCATGGATCCATCCTGCCTTGTATGGAGCATCTTTGGGATGTGCAGCCGACAAATCTGCGGCAACTGTGTGATGCCATCATGTCAATATGGACCAAAATCTCTGAGGAATGCTTCCAGCACCTTGTTGAATCTATGCCACGAAGAATTGAGGCAGTTCTGAAGGCAAAAGGGGGTCCAACCCGTTACTAGCATGGTGTACCTAATAAAGTGGCCGGTGAGTGTATATAGGCAATGGACATGGGTACCTCCATAATACATGATCCAGTCTGAACTAATATAACAGATCCCAAGTGTTGATCAACATTAAGAGCAAGCATTTTATGCATTCATATATGCATCTGTTATTTTTTTCTAAAAAGCCTTTTTTGAAATCATCAATGTTTCCTGCTATGATTACCTAGCACTGCCCTTTCGAGGAAGCATTACATGAAACTGCATTTTACCATATTTAAGTGCACTAAATAGAGTAGCATTTTAAGGCATTTTTTTGCACACTTTTGGTGTATTTATTTTCCTGTGGTTTATCCTAGGCTTTACAATAGGAAATATGATATAAAGTCATAACTCTGCTACCCAGTCTTGTCATGGACGGACAGTTCATTAGTACTACACCTTAGAAATCACAGATTACACCTGACGTGATGGCTTGTGGAATGGCTAAATCTTACTGTGTATTAGGATAGAAGAACAACAACTGATCTGGAAAGATAAAGATCTTATTCCAAAGTCTGTCACAAGTGAAAGGTTTATAGAACCTGAAGACTCACCTCTTCCGACAAGCCTGCAGTGATCCTCAACCTACTGAACCGCCGCACAACCAGCTCTACCCTCTCCTAGTGTATCCTCACCCTTCCCCTGCAGACTGTGAGCCCTCGCGGGCAGGGTCCTCTTTCCTTATGTAACCGGGGTGCCTTGTTTTTTGCTCATGTTTAATGTATTTGTCTATATCTGCCCCCTTTTTCACATGTAAAGCGCCATGGAATAAATGGCGCTATAAAAATGTATAATAATAATAATAATAATAAGTCTAACTTAATGCATAGGAGGCTGAATGCCCAGCTGTGACTGTTATATTGTGTGTAATCTGATATACATAGTACTTTGAAGGGACACGGTAATCCTATAGATGACTGGAGTTGCGTTTATAAGGAAACAGTTGTAAGAATAGCTGGGAACAAAAAAAAAATTAAGCTAGGCTTACAATTTGCCTTCTTGTTGCTCACGATGACCTTTCTTCATTTATCCAAGTGCTGCTGGCTTACAAGAGATAAACTGTGTTCACATCTGGTCATCAAGAAGACCCGATTCCAACAAGTAGGCCCCTGTGACCCACACTCCTAAGTGTTAGTATGTCTAAACTGATATGTTTTTAATGCCAAAGGAATAAAAGTTGGAGAAGTTTGCACCGAATTGCTGGATCAGGTAGTTTAATACTTTTGAACACAGTAAGAATAACTAGGGTACTTGGGTCCATGCCTCAGTCATAGGTATAATTGCTGACAAGTTGTTTACAGAGAAACTAGAATAACCAAAACAGGCCTAACATCTAATTTCTCCACCTCCTTTCACATTTCTGTACTCTTTTTTTTTTACTCTTCTATAACTGATAATGGCAGTACATTGACCAAGTCAATCTCCTTAAAGCAAGTCAAAATTGACTATGGTGGCAGTGGGCCATTTAGGTTAGTCTCTACTCCAGACAAGGGTGAAACAACAATGTGTTGGCTAAAACTGCACAAAACCTTGCAGTGAATGTGCTTGAGTTGAAATCTAGCAGATTCGGATTCTCGGCGACTACAATGTTGCGGTTGTGTTACGACCACATTCACTATCATTAGGAGTGAATAAGCAGTGCAACATTGCAATCTTATTGTCATGTGGCTATGGTCACTATGTAGACCAAGCCATATTTAAATGGGACAGTAGATCTCTTTCAAAACCAAAACATGTAACCCTATGATGTTGGCGTAATAGTTACCAGATGATTTTAGTTCTTTGTGTCTCTATGTGGCTGCTGATTAGTATTGCATTTTTTTCCAATTTTGGAAACATTTGTCATCCTATTGAAGATTTTGGTAGCTGTATAAAACCACACAAGGCAGCTTTATACATTGTGCTTAACTTTCCAATATTGTATACTATGCTGCATTTTAGAACATTTATATGTGGTCAAGAGGAGTACCAAATAGAGCTAGCATCTTTTGTTGGCTCCTTTTGGCATTTTAGTAATGAGTTAAACCCAGGGCTATTCTGCTGTCAATCTCTTAAGGCCAAATCCTGGCAGCTCTCACCACAGGGCACAGCTGGCCTTCGAGACAGAACTTGTAGGCTTCATTTACCTGGCATGGTCGAGTGACTTTATGAGGCTGACGTTCATAGACAGGGTTATAGATAGATTCTTTACCCAAGGAGATGCAATGGAGGGGAGGACAAGCAAAGACCATGACGACTAGAGAAACAGCATGTACTAGATAATATAGTACAAACAAATATAGTGCTCCCTCCATTCAGACATGTATGTGGGTATTTACTAAAGCTTAAGTGTCTTGGATTTAGACACAACATAATCAGACCTTGGGATGCCATATTTATTATGGGTTCTCCAGCTTTTATTCAGCAGGTTGTGTAGATCTAGATATATCCAGGATGTGGTTCATTATCCTCATCCATGTATTGTATCTGAGGAGAAGACACATGAAGCCACTTTACTTATACCAATGTATTGACTCTTCTTTCTCCAAAGCACAGTAGGATAATTTGTATGAAAATAATATGTATTTATCCCTCAATAACAAACATAATTTTCCCTTGTGTCAAGTCATTTTTGGATAATTGTTTTGGATCAAAACAATTACCATAAATATATATGGCTTTCATTACAATAACCAAAGACTGAAGTGCAAATTAGAACATAAAAGTGCCATTATGATATTCATTTTCAGCTCTTGATTTATTATAATTATTAGTATTAATAAATTAATGGCACACCTCCAGCAATGGGTGCTGGCTATAATATACAGCCAACATGCAATGAAAGAAATTGGAGATAACTCTAATTCCGGATTTTGAACCCCTTAAATGCTTTGTTCAGGAGTCACACAACATCTTAGAAGTTTAACATGGGTAGGTTCTACTTGTAACCTTACCGGCACCCCAACAAAGCAACTATGTTTAGTTGATGGTTTATTATGGCAGTCAAAGCTAACCAAGGCCCAGATGGCTGCCCTGTATATATGATATACAAATGGCAAGTTCTCATATATTGCCTGTCAGTTTGTTACTGACAGGTAATAATGCTTGCCAAGTCTTCAGAACATTTGCAGTGTGATATTTTCTACTAGGACTAAAAAATTAATTACATTTTAGCCATCTGTATTTAAATGACATTGTTCACAGGAAAATACAAAAGACAAAAACTTTTTTCATTGGTATAAGTGTTAATAAAAATACATGTATGAGCTATTGCCATAAATATGATAGCCATTCAATGTGTTATATAAACTGAATTTGGAAAAATAATAGCAGATTTGCTTTTGTTCCCATCATTTCCAAAAATAATAAACATAATTTACATGTATCTCAAAATGTTTTTACTCTTCCTTCACATAGTCAAGCTTCATACGGCTATATTAACAGAAAAATAAAGAAAAATGATGGCTCTTGAATTGCGATGATGTAAAAAGCACTCTATAGGTTTATTGGAAGGGTTAACCGGTCATCTCCAGTATTTTGTTCTATAGGATAGTCGACAAGGTGGCAAATATTTATTTCTTGTAAGGTGCTCACTGAAACATCTAATATGGGCCCATCTAAAAATGAAGGTGCTAATTCCCAGATCGGATGAACAGTCGGGTTTACAGTGACATGCATGTACCAGGCCGCTAATTAATAGAAACTGTTGGAGAGGAAGATGAGCAGAGTTTAATCGCATTAAAGGTCACCAAATAAAACTAATCAGTAGATGTAAGATTGACAGGAGCTGAATTAACGTAATACTTAGTCAACTCAGTGGGACAATAATCAATAATGCCTTTTTTTTTTTTTACAGCTAAACCGGATAAACAAAAAGTTGTCTTGAGGATTAAACGTCTACAATTAAACATATAATATGTAGGATATTGTTGTTTTTATTAATTGTTTTCACAGTTTCTATTTATGAATTGGAAATAACAAAAGTATAATACAATTGCAAAACTATGGCATCACATGAATGTATTCCCACTTTGTACTGAGACACAATGCAGCACTAGTATATTTGTCTAGAGTGGGGGTGTAACATCTATAGTGGCAGACTGTGCAGCCACTATGGATCCCCATGAGTCTCGGTGTCTAATGCCGAATGGATGCAGATACAGTGGAATACAATGGTGTAGGAGAGGGCCTATAGCTCCCTCCTCCACAATTCAGCCTGTGTGTCTAAGACTGTCATTAACTTGTGCCTCCTGCCAAAGCCTAAGGTCATGTACTGAACATAGCAGAACAGTGCATCAGAGGAAAGCGGCTACTTGAGTGGTTATTTGAAAAAATTGGAGTCCGGCTCAACAGGACTGGATTTTCCTTTTCTTTTTATTTTTCAAAAGAAATGATATTGCATACAAAAGAATGTAGTAGTCATGAGTAAGACTGCTTAGTGCAGTCGAAATGCGTCGACTAGGTAAGGTCGACCATGTACATTTTTCTTTTGTATGCGCTATAATTTCTTTTGAAAAATAAAAAGAAAAGGAAAATCCAGTCCTCTTGAGCCAGACTCCAATTTTTTCTATTATCCTTTATATGAAGCCAGGGCGAGGCCGGTGGATGAGCATAGAGCAACTGGGTGAGCTAGAATTAAGTTTTTAAGCCTATAAAAAGTGGAAGTTATTCCATGATCCTGCCTACTTTGACAAATATATCTATATATTTTTTAAGGTTGGTCATCTAGAACTTTAGGGCCCCATGATTACTATGTACATCCCTGGTCTAGAGCCATCAGTATCTTTATATACATTTGTATGCCATGGCATTGTCCATGGGATGCCATTTGATGGAGGTATTATCCCTGAGAATAGCTCTCTAACATGATGCAGTAAGGAGGGATCATATACAGATGCACAAACTCCTTATGGTTTCATATTATTAATGTGTATTATTCAGGCTACTTGGATATAGCTTTTCCTATGACAAAATTATTCTTTTTCTGCTCCTAGCATACTTGCATGATTATAGTAGTCGTACATACTCCTATAAGGTGCAGCTGTTATCATGTCAGTGTCAGATAACACACAACTTGCAGTCTCTTTTGGCTGCTGCCTTGTAGCAAACACATTGAATGTGACCCTGGGTGATGAATTGTGTTGTAAGTGAATGCAGATGTCATCTGCCTCTAGTCACAAACGTAATCACATCAGGAAACCTCAGGATAAGACAAATAAAATTACAATCCATATTGACAATTTATGTAAAATCCATATTGACATTTAATATATGTAAAGTGGAATATCAAGTATGAGGGAAATCATATATTTCATGCTTTGGTGTAAATATAATACAGTAGTTCAATAATACAAATACAAAATATAAATTCTTGGATCAGGATGCAAGTGGGAAAATGTAATCTAAAAGTATAGGGTGTGATTAACCTGCACCTCGCCACTCCACCTGATGTCACTATTACATCGTAGGGATCACGTGGTACAGTCTCCTCACTTACACCAACGCAATGTTCCGCATCTACCCAGGGGCACATAAGGTCAGCTTGGCACAGTTTTATACAGACAACCCCCTGTCCACACAGACATAGAGAGGCACCGGGATTGAGAGGATGTGGCCCACACAGTCGCTGACGTGGCACCACACTCGCTCACAACCCTAACAGGCTAAGAGGTGCTCTTCACTAGCACTAGTGAAACAGAACACTTGGAGACCAAACAAGGCTTCGCTACCTGGCTTCTACTAGCCATTGTGCGTATCTCCCCACCCTGGGGTGCTAGAATGGATTGAGACACTGGAAGGCATTCAGCCTGTTCCGGAGATCTCGAAAATGTAACTAGTGTGTGGCTAGGATGTATGATAACTCCATATTCTCCTTAGATCGCCTTGTAAAATTCCCCTCTGACTGGAGGAAGTTTTAATGAAGCAGCCATACAGCGTGGACTCCACAGGTGGTTATCCTGTATGAACTTGGATACTAGCTGGTGTGGTTGGACCACCTGCTGAGTCAGGTGTCCTGTTGCAGCTACACATGCTGAAGGAGAATTGTAAGCTGCCATTAAATGCTCAGATATTCTTCACATAGCGATGATGAGAATTGTAATATTCCAAAAGCTAGAGATTCCTAGGCTTTGATAACATTAAAGGGGTTGTCCACTACTGGACGTATAACAAAGCGTATAACAAAAACACTTCATACTCATCTCTCATTTCGGCAGCATTTCTCCCATCACAGCACTGTGTCACATGACCAATCAGCGGCCTTTGATCAGCTGCAACCTTTACTATTACATCACATTGGTCTTCATTGCATACCAATCTCACTTGACTGCAGAGGTACATAGTGCTGTGATCAGATGAATGACAAGAGTCGAAGAGGTAAAGGTGCAGTGTTTTTAGTTTATGAAGAGCAATGGAGTGGTACTCCAGGATTGCAAAATGATCACCCATGCAATGGTGAGGTGGTCATTTTTAGATTCTCAGTGGTTACATCATATTGCCCTTAACTATCATTGTCATTCCCATAGGCAATGTACTGTGTGTAGAGTCAGGGAGCATGTGCAAATGGTCACTCCATACAACAAGTTCAGGCTGCAGACGTACAGCTATCGAAGACCAGAGAACAGTGGACATAAGTCCGCATTCTGGTCATCAGTAAGAGTCTCACACCAACTTAATATCAGCTATCCAGCCCATAAGCAAAATAATTTCTGTAGGTTGGAATTCTGTTTTATTAAATTCTCATTGGTATTACTTTCTGTTTTCTGAGATTTTAAAAAGACACTTTTTCTCTACTAAACTACCCAGAGTGGCCATGTGAATGCTTGGCATGGGTAGTAGATCATACAAGTGAAGAAGGTCATGGATTTATTAGAAAGATCATATGAGCAGCTCTTACACAAGACAACACCTAAACCAGATGGTGCAATCATTGAGATGCTGCGTGTCCTGACCATCTCTAATCATATGTATGTATGATATCAATAATTTATCAGAACAGCAGCACATTATCCTTGTACATGGCGGATACATCTATAAGGCTGCACATGGCAGTGAACAATCTTGCTGTCACCATCTCTTCACGCTTGCGTTTTGCCTGAGGTATACCACGCGTACAAAGTGCTTTTCAACAGACCATCCATGTTTAGTCCTGCTAAGCATCAAAACAAGAAGACTAATAGTTGCGAATGGAGAGTGTTCCCTTTTGGAAAGCTATGTTCAGATATATGTTTTTTAATAATTCATGGCACACATTAACCTTTTAATGACAAGTGAATTTATTATTTTTGGGTTTTTATTTTTTTCCTCCTCTTATTCCAAGAGCAATAACTTTACTTTTACATTGACATAGCCATAGATTAGTTAGTTGTTGATTTCAATGACAACCTTTAGTATTACCTTACAACAGGGGCAGACAAACCATCGGTGCAATCTGTGTAGCCACAGGGGCAAAAGCGGTAAGGGGATCCACCTCCACCTCCAAAGCAGGAAACCGCTCCTGTCACAGACACATAAAGGGGTGCAACATATTCTGAAGCCTGAAAAAAAAATAGTTTATGTTGCAATTTTCTGGGACCTGTAACTTTTAGGGCTCGCTCACACTGCTGTATAACACAGCAGAATGCTATCAGATGTTTTATTGGAGAGCACTCAGTTCAGTGTGGGGCAGTGCAGATCTGCGATTTTCTCATGCCGATTCAACAGGAGAAAGCAATCACAGCATGCTGCAAGTGGCTGCGAGACTAGGCTCACACGCACCCGTACAAGACTATGGGTACATCTGAGTGCAGTCCAATGTTCTTGCACAGAGTCTATGGAGAAGATGGAGAAATTAAGTTTTCCATCTTCTCTGCACCTGTGATACGATTCTCTCGCATAATCCCCTAAGATGTCGGATCAAATTCTAACAGAGTTTGAGCCGAGGGTCATTAGCATAATCGGCCCCGATTCTCTCGCATTAGAGAATATAGGCCTGTGAGCGAACCCTTGATATTTTTGTGTGAGAACTTGTTTCTTAGGCCCTAATCTGACATTTTTATTGATATTATTTTGGGTTGCATATCACATTTTGATTGTTTCTTACAGCATTTATTTTGGATTTTTTTCATTTCTGGAATTCCAATTTTTTTTTCTTTTTGCCATTTAAAGTGCAAATTGAATAAATTTATATTTTCTTAGCTCAGGCTTTTTGGACACAACGATACCAAATATGTTTATTTCTTAATTTATGTTTAAAGGAGAAAAAGGTGGGATAATTTAAATGTTTATATACATTTTTTTTATTTTTTTTAAACTTTTGTTATCTTTACTTTATTTTTTATTCTTGAACCAGTGATTGCTTGTTCGCTAATACAATATATTGCAATAACACAAAATTGTAGTATATAGTAAAATCACGGTTCTATGAAGCCTAGCCTGTGGCTGAGTTTCACAAGAGGGCTAGCATGGCGGTTATGGCCAATGGCTGCATCCATCGGTTACCCTTGATCGCGCCACGTGTAGCTGATGGGAGCCAGTGTGCACACGTAATTATGTAATTTAAATGCTTCAGTCAGAAATTGACATCCGCAAGCTTGAGTTCTCCTGCGCTTCCACAGAAGGCAAAAGCTACCTCTTGCGGCATTGGAGCATACCCAGTTCGGGCAATGGTGTAGCCAGCCACTGCTCTGAACTGTTAATCATTCGGTCGTGCACTACTCTGAAATAAGCAGGAAGATTAGAGGCAGTGAAGCAGTGCGCTCCTGAAGATCAATGAAGAGAACAAACCCATAAAGAGAACCTGTCACTTGCTCCAAAAAATCGAGTTTAATGATTTATAAAATCCCTTAGTCCCCCTGATCCTGCCACTTTTCTCCTTTTTGCACTGCATTTTTTAATTGCAGAGGTGTTCACATTTGTTTCTTCTGGAGCAGTATGTGAAATCTCTGCTTGTAATGCAACTGGTATTTGTTCAGTCTTTTATGGGATTGTTCACTTTCATCCCTTCCTCCCTAATGCTACCAATCACGGCATCTAAGACTGGTTGACAAACTGCTGACTTGTGACTGGTAGTGTCTCGGAGGGAGGGGTGAAAGCATACGCTTACAACAGAAAAGGCTCTGAAGAAATGCCCATTTACACTATAAGCAAAGATCTCACAGTGCGCTCCAGATGAAACAAATGTGATGCAATAGAGCCATGCAACTAAAAAAACTAAAGTGACAAAAGAGGACTTGGAGATTTTTACTAGGTATATAATGCATTTTTTTTCAGGAAGTGATAGGTGCTCTTTACCTTACCTTCTTGAGTCAAACTAGATAGTGATCTTTAGGTCAGCTGATGACATTTACAGTTTAGAGTATAAATATTATTCCTTCCCAGAAAGGTATTTCTTGACGTTACATATAATGGGACAAATTAATTATTGTCTTTGTGCCGAAATTGTGCCTTTATTTAAGCAGTTTAAAAAAAATGATTTCCCAAATAGCCGGCATTCAGATGTCTAACTTTGCAACACATTTTATAAAACTTGGACCTATACTAAGACTATGTTCCCATGAAATGTATGTACTCTAGACCTCCTGCAGCTGGAGGTCCCACAATGATACCTGCATATCACAGTGATGATGATGCAAGGAAGCCACACACTTCACCCTTTGTGCTGCAAACGGTGAAATTCACACTAAATTTGGAGTCACACTAGCAATTTTAAAATCAGTCCGATTTTGTTCCTGCAAAGTTAGATGAGTGTAATGCAAGTGTCATGCTGTCATGATTCGACTGATGAGTGACCTGGGACCAGGGGGCGCCATAGCTCGCCTTGTTCCCCGGGATACTTCAGATGGCGAAGATACTGGGGCCTCCACCCTAGCTTTATCTCCTGGATCAGTCCTACGTCTGTCCCCTTCCCCCACCCGGGGAAGAAGGGGCTCTACCGTGCACCGCAGTACACCAACCCAACAGACAGGGTAACAAGACACAGGTAAACTGATTTTCCCACTCCAAGATCATGCAGCAAATTGCTAACACTGACGATGACTTGGTAATCGAGCCCAGATTTTATAGGGAAAAGGAATGGGTAACCAAGCACGGCTGAATGTAGAAGTTTTCCAATATGGCAGATTAATGTTATGACCCCAATGGCGAGGGTCTCAGAGGAACGTGGAAGTCTGCAGAATACAAAAATCCAGCTCATAGGGCAGTGGTAACTGGGTTGACCATATATCTACTCCTAACGCCAACACTAGAAGTAGCCGGGGATCATTCCTACGTTGATTCTAGATGACACGCGCCAGCCGGAGAATCTAGCTACCCCTAGTAGAGGAAAACAAAGACCTTTCTTGCCTCCAGAGAAGGGGACCCCAAAGCTGGATAGAAGCCCCCCACAAATAATGACGGTGAGGTAAGAGGAAATGACAAACACAGAAATGAACCAGGTTTAGCACAGAGAGGCCCGCTTACTGATAGCAGAATAAAGAAAGGTAACTTATATAGTCAACAAAAACCCTATCAAAATCCACACTGGAAATTCAAGAACCCCCGAACCGTCTAACGGTCCGGGGGGAGAACACCAGCCCCCCTAGAGCTTCCAGCAAAGGTCAGGATATAGTTTTGGAACAAGCTGGACAAAAATACAAAACCAAAACAAATAGCAAAAAGCAAAAGGCAGACTTAGCTGATATAACTGGAACCAGGATCAGTAGACAAGAGCACAGCAGACTAGCTCTGATAACTACGTTGCCAGGCATTGAACTGAAGGTCCAGGGAGCTTATATAGCAACACCCCTAACTAACGACCCAGGTGCGGATAAAAGGAATGACAGAAAAACCAGAGTCAAAAAACTAGTAACCACTAGAGGGAGCAAAAAGCAAATTCACAACAGTACCCCCCCCTTAGTGAGGGGTCACCGAACCCTCACCACGACCACCAGGGCGATCAGGATGAGCGGCATGAAAGGCACGAACTAAATCGGCCGCATGAACATCAGAGGCGACCACCCAGGAATTATCCTCCTGACCATAGCCCTTCCACTTGACCAGGTACTGAAGCCTCCGCCTGGAGAGGCGAGAATCCAAGATCTTCTCCACCACGTACTCCAACTCGCCCTCAACCAACACCGGAGCAGGAGGCTTAGCAGAAGGAACTACAGGCACAATGTACCGCCGCAACAAGGACCTATGAAATACATTGTGAATAGCAAACGACACAGGAAGATCCAGACGAAAAGATACAGGATTAAGGATTTCCAATATCTTGTAAGGCCCAATAAAATGAGGTTTAAATTTGGGAGAGGAGACCTTCATAGGAACAAAGCGGGAAGAAAGCCATACCAAATCCCCAACGCGTAGTCGGGGACCCACACCGCGGCGGCGGTTGGCAAAGCGCTGAGCCTTCTCCTGTGACAACTTCAAGTTGTCCACCACATGATTCCAGATCTGCTGCAACCTATCCACCACAGAATCCACCCCAGGACAGTCAGAAGGCTCCACATGACCCGAAGAAAAGCGAGGATGGAAACCAGAGTTGCAGAAAAAAGGTGAAACCAAGGTGGCGGAACTAGCCCGATTATTAAGGGCAAACTCAGCCAACGGCAAGAATGTCACCCAATCGTCCTGATCAGCAGAGACAAAACACCTCAAATAAGCCTCCAAAGTCTGATTGGTTCGCTCCGTCTGTCCATTAGTCTGAGGATGGAAAGCAGACGAAAACGACAAATCAATGCCCATCCTACTACAAAAGGATCGCCAGAACCTGGAAACGAACTGGGATCCTCTGTCAGACACAATATTCTCAGGGATGCCGTGCAAACGAACCACGTTCTGGAAAAACACAGGAACCAGATCAGAAGAGGAAGGCAGCTTAGGCAAAGGAACCAAATGGACCATCTTGGAGAAGTGATCACATATCACCCAGATAACGGACATGCCCTGAGATAGCGGAAGATCAGAAATGAAATCCATGGAGATATGTGTCCAAGGTCTCTTCGGGACAGGCAAGGGCAAGAGCAAACCGCTGGCACGAGAACAGCAAGGCTTAGCTCGAGCACAAGTCCCACAGGACTGCACAAATGACCGCACATCCCTTGACAAGGAAGGCCACCAAAAGGACCTGGCCACCAGATCTCTGGTGCCAAAAATTCCCGGGTGACCTGCCAACACCGAGGAATGAACCTCGGAAATGACTCTGCTGGTCCACTTATCCGGGACAAACAGTCTGTCAGGTGGACAAGACTCAGGCCTATCAGCCTGAAATCTCTGCAACACACGTCGCAGATCCGGAGAAATAGCTGACAAGATAACTCCATCTTTAAGAATACCAACAGGATCAGCGACTCCAGGAGCATCAGGCACAAAGCTCCTAGAAAGAGCATCGGCCTTCACATTCTTTGAACCAGGTAAATACGAGACAACAAAATCAAAGCGGGAGAAAAACAATGACCAGCGGGCCTGTCTCGGATTAAGGCGTTTAGCAGACTCGAGATACATCAGATTTTTGTGATCAGTCAAGACCACCACACGATGCTTAGCACCCTCGAGCCAATGACGCCACTCCTCAAATGCCCATTTCATGGCCAACAACTCCCGATTGCCCACATCATAATTTCGCTCGGCAGGCGAAAACTTCCTAGAGAAAAAGGCACAAGGTTTCATAACAGAGCAACCAGGGCCTCTCTGCGACAAAACGGCCCCTGCCCCAATCTCCGAAGCATCCACCTCAACCTGAAAGGGAAGTGAGACGTCAGGCTGGCACAAAACAGGCGCCGAAGTAAACCGGCGTTTCAACTCCTGGAAAGCCTCCACGGCAGCAGGAGCCCAGTTAGCTACATCGGAGCCCTTCTTGGTCATATCCGTCAAAGGTTTCACAATGCTAGAAAAATTAGCGATAAAACGACGGTAGAAGTTAGCGAAGCCCAAGAACTTCTGAAGACTCTTAACTGACGAGGGCTGAGTCCAATCAAGAATAGCTCGGACCTTGACTGGGTCCATCTCCACAGCAGAAGGGGAAAAATGAACCCCAAAAAGGGAACCTTCTGTACACCAAAGAGACACTTTGAGCCCTTGACAAACAAAGAATTTTCACGCAAAATTTTAAAGACCAACCTGACCTGCTCCACATGCGAATCCCAATTATCAGAAAAAACCAAAATATCATCCAGATAAACAATCAAAAATTTATCCAGATACTTCCGGAAAATGTCATGCATAAAGGACTGAAAAACTGAAGGCGCATTGGAGAGACCAAAAGGCATCACCAAGTACTCAAAATGACCTTCGGGCGTATTGAATGCGGTTTTCCATTCATCACCTTGCTTAATGCGCACAAGGTTGTACGCACCACGAAGGTCTATCTTGGTGAACCACTTGGCACCCTTAATCCGGGCAAACAAGTCAGACAACAGCGGTAAAGGATACTGAAATTTGACAGTGATCTTATTTAAAAGCCGATAATCAATACAAGGTCTCAAAGATCCGTCCTTTTTTGCCACAAAAAAGAATCCCGCACCAAGAGGGGAAGAAGACGGACGAATATGTCCTTTCTCCAGAGACTCCTTGATATATGAACGCATAGCGGTATGTTCAGGTACCGACAGATTAAACAGTCTTCCCTTAGGAAATTTACTGCCTGGGATCAAATCTATAGCACAGTCACAGTCCCTATGAGGAGGCAGTGCACTGGACTCAGACTCACTGAAGACGTCCTGATAATCAGACAAATACTCCGGAACTTCCGAAGGCGTAGAAGAAGCAATAGACACAGGCAGGGAATCCCCATGAATACCACGACAGCCCCAACTTGAGACTGACATAGCCTTCCAGTCCAGGACTGGATTATGGGCCTGTAACCATGGCAGCCCTAAAACAACCAAATCATGCATTTTATGTAAAACCAGGAAACGTATCACCTCGCGGTGTTCAGGAGTCATGCACATGGTAACCTGTGTCCAATACTGCGGTTTATTTGCAGCCAATGGTGTAGCATCAATACCCCTAAGAGGAATAGGATTTTCTAATGGTTCAAGAGTAAAACCACAGCGCTTAGCAAATGAGAGATCCATGAGACTCAGGGCAGCACCTGAATCTACAAACGCCATGACAGGATAAGATGACAGTGAGCAAATCAAAGTTACAGACAGAATAAATTTAGGTTGCAAATTACCAACGGTGACAGGACTAACAACCTTAGCTATACGTTTAGAGCATGCTGAGATAACATGTGTAGAATCACCACAGTAGTAGCACAAGCCATTCCGGCGTCTATGAATTTTCCGCTCATTTCTAGTCAGGATTCTATCACATTGCATTAAATCAGGTGTCTGTTCAGACAACACCATGAGGGAATTTGCGGTTTTTCTATCACATTGCACCGAATTAGGTGTCTGTTCAGACAACACCATGAGGGAATTTGCGGTTTTGCGCTCCCGCAACCGCCGGTCAATTTGAATAGCCAGTGCCATAGTATCATTCAGACCTGTGGGAATGGGAAAACCCACCATAACATTCTTAATGGCTTCAGAAAGGCCATTTCTAAAATTAGCGGCCAGTGCACACTCGTTCCAATGTGTCAGCACGGACCATTTCCGAAATTTTTGGCAATACACTTCAGCCTCGTCCTGCCCCTGAGACATAGCCAGCAAGGCTTTCTCTGCCTGAATCTCAAGATTGGGTTCCTCATAAAGTAAACCGAGCGCCAGAAAAAACGCATCAAGATCAGCCAATGCCGGATCTCCTGGCGCCAGCGAAAAAGCCCAATCCTGAGGGTCGCCCCGTAAGAACGAAATAACAATTTTTACTTGCTGAGCAGAATCTCCAGATGAACAGGGTCTCAGGGACAAAAACAATTTACAATTATTCACGAAATTCCTAAACTTAAACCTGTCTCCGGAAAACAGTTCAGGAATCGGTATTTTAGGTTCTGACCTAGGATTTCTGATAACATAGTCTTGTATGCCCTGCACACGAGTAGCCAGCTGGTCCACACTTGTAATCAAGGTCTGGACATTCATGTCTGCAGCAAGCATAGCCACTCTGAGGTAAAGGGGAAGAAGAAAAAAAAAAAAACTCAGAATCTTCTTTCTTATAATCCCTCTTCTGCAATGCATTAAACATTTAATACTGGCCTGGCAAACTGTTATGACCCCAATGGCGAGGGTCTCAGAGGAACGTGGAAGTCTGCAGAATACAAAAATCCAGCTCATAGGGCAGTGGTAACTGGGTTGACCATATATCTACTCCTAACGCCAACACTAGAAGTAGCCGGGGATCATTCCTACGTTGATTCTAGATGACACGCGCCAGCCGGAGAATCTAGCTACCCCTAGTAGAGGAAAACAAAGACCTTTCTTGCCTCCAGAGAAGGGGACCCCAAAGCTGGATAGAAGCCCCCCACAAATAATGACGGTGAGGTAAGAGGAAATGACAAACACAGAAATGAACCAGGTTTAGCACAGAGAGGCCCGCTTACTGATAGCAGAATAAAGAAAGGTAACTTATATGGTCAACAAAAACCCTATCAAAATCCACACTGGAAATTCAAGAACCCCCGAACCGTCTAACGGTCCGGGGGGAGAACACCAGCCCCCCTAGAGCTTCCAGCAAAGGTCAGGATATAGTTTTGGAACAAGCTGGACAAAAATACAAAACCAAAACAAATAGCAAAAAGCAAAAGGCAGACTTAGCTGATATAACTGGAACCAGGATCAGTAGACAAGAGCACAGCAGACTAGCTCTGATAACTACGTTGCCAGGCATTGAACTGAAGGTCCAGGGAGCTTATATAGCAACACCCCTAACTAACGACCCAGGTGCGGATAAAAGGAATGACAGAAAAACCAGAGTCAAAAAACTAGTAACCACTAGAGGGAGCAAAAAGCAAATTCACAACAGATTAACCCCTATTCTGCTGGAAGAAATAAACACGTTTGATACACTTCTTCTCAGTGTAGTAGGAGGAACCAGATGCTGCGGTCTTCTGGCTCCACTCCTTGCAGTAACCACATGATACATGTGTTTTTCATGCGAGTACACACCAAGCATCTGATTTACATCCAAATGCAGTGTGAATGCTATCCGACTGCAATGCGATTTTACCATGAGCTTTTACATAAAGAAATTCTCTAAGTCATTTACACATTATTTTCAAATGAAATATTCTTCAAAACATATATATACAGTGAAGAAAATAATTATTTGATACCTTGCTGATTTTGTAAGTGTTCCCACTGACAGATACATGAACAGTCTATAATTTTAAGGGTTGGTTAATTTTAACATTGAGAGATAGAATATCAAAAATAAAATCCAGAAAATCACATTGTTAAATTATATAAATTTATTTGCATTTTGCAGTGAGAAGTAAGTATTTGATTCCTCTGGCAAGCAAGACTTAATACTTGGTGACAAAACTGTTGTTGGCAAGCACAGCAGTCAGATGTTTTTTGTAGTTGATGATTAGGCCCCTTCCTAGGCTATTAATATCAGCCCGCAGCTGTCTGCATAGCCTTTGCTGGTTATTAATTATAGGGAGACCCTACGTCATTTTTTTTAGGGTACCCCATTTAAATAGCCAGTAAAGGCTAAGTATACAGTTGTGAGCTGATATTAATAGCCTGGGAAGCTCAATGGGTACTACCCCCTTTCCCAGGCTATAAACATCTGCCTCCAGCCATCGGCTTTCCCGCAGCTGGTTAAGAAAATTGCGTGGGAGCCCATGCCATTTTTTCAGAAAAATCTTTTATTAAATACATGTACAGTAAGCTGAACACACTATACTAATTGTATATGTCACTGACATCTATATATTTATCTATTTTACGGTTGTGCTCAAAAGTTTACATACCCCGGCAGAATTTTTGCTTTCTTGGCCTTTTTTCAGAGAATATGAATGATAACACCAAAATTTTTCTCCACTCATGGTTAGTGGTTGGGTGAAGCCATTTATTGTCAAACTACTGTGTTTTCTCTTTTTAAATGATAATGACATATATGTAATCCATCTCTTCTATCCTGTCGGCTCTTGCAGTGATTTTACAGTACATGGCAGATGAATTGCCGGCTTTTTTTCTATCTATCTATGTAATATAAATACATATACAGTCATATGAAAAAGTTTGGGCACCCCTATTAATCTTAAGCTTAATGTTTTATAAAAATTGTTTTTCTTGCAACAGCTATTTCAGTTTCATATATCTAATAACTGTTGGACACAGTAATGTTTCTGCCTTGAAATGAGGTTTATTGTACTAACAGAAAATGTGCAATCTGCATTCAAACAAAATTTGACAGGTGCATAAGTATGGGCACCCTTATCATTTTCTTGTTTTAAATACTCCTACCTACTTTTTACTGACTTACTAAAGCACTTTTTTTGGTTTTGTAACCTCATTGAGCTTTGAACTTCATAGCCAGGTGTACGCAATCATGAGAAAAGCTACTTAAAGTGGCCACTTGCAAGTTGTTCTCCTGTTTGAATCTCCTCTGAAGAGTGGAATCATGGGCTCCTCAAAACAACTGTCAAATGATCTGAAAATAAAGATTATTCAACATAGTTGTTCAGGGGAAGGATACAAAAATCTGTCTCAGAGGTTTAACCTGTCAATTTCCACTGTGAGGAACATAGTAAGGAAATGGAAGAACACAGGTACAGTTCTTGTTAAGGCCAGAAGTGGCAGGCCAAGAAAAACATCAGAAAGGCAGAGAAGAAGAATGGTGAGATCAGTCAAGGACAATCCTCAGACCACCTCCAGAGAGCTGCAGCATCAACTTGCTGCAGATGGTGTCATTGTGCATCGGTCAACTATACAACGCACTGCGTTTTTTTGCCGCCATGCATAACACCTTTTTGTATTACCAAACAACTCAATATTAGTTTCATGAGTCCACAGGACCTTCTTCCAAAAAGAAATTGGCTTCTCCAAATGTGCTTTTGCATACCTCAGCTGACTCTGTTTGTGGCGTGCTTGCAGAAACGGCTTCTTTCGCATCACTCACCCATACAGCTTCTCCTTGTACAAAGTGTGTTGTATAGTTGACCGATGCACAGTGACACCATCTGCAGCAAGTTGATGCTGCAGCTCTCTGGAGGTGGTCTGAGGATTGTCCTTGACTGATCTCACCATTCTTCTTCTCTGCCTTTCTGATGTTTTTCTTGGCCTGCCACTTCTGGCCTTAACAAGAACTGTACCTGTGTTCTTCCATTTCCTTACTATGTTCCTCACAGTGGAAATTGACAGGTTAAACCTCTGAGACAGCTTTTTGTATCCTTCCCCTGAACAACTATGTTGAATAATCTTTGTTTTCAGATCATTTGACAGTTGTTTTGAGGAGCCCATGATGCCACTCTTCGGAGGAGATTCAAACAGGAGAACAATTTGCAAGTGGCCACTTTAAGTAGCTTTTCTCATGATTGCATACACCTAGCTATGAAGTTCAAAGCTCAATGAGGTTACAAAACCAAAAAAAGTGCTTTAGTAAGTCAGTAAAAAGTAGGTAGGAGCATTTAAAACAAGAAAATGATAAGGGTGCCCATACTTATGCACCTGTCAAATTTTGTTTGAATGCAGATTGCACATTTTCTGTTAGTACAATAAACCTCATTTCAAGGCAGAAACATTACTGTGTCCAACAGTTATTAGATATATGAAACAAATAGCTGTTGCAAAAAAAACAATTTTTATAAAACATTAAGCTTAAGATTAATAGGGGTGCCCAAACTTTTTCATATGACTGTATATATATGTGTGTCAAATGCGATCAGTGCGTAAAAATCGGACAGCACTCGCATGGTCCGAGTGCTGTGTGATTTTTTTTCTCGCACCCATTGACTTCTATCGCGGGATCTGATTTCCGATTACAATCGCAGCATGCTGTGACTTTTTTCCCCTCCAATCGTGATCCGATCCAAGCTGGAAAAAAAATGCAGATGAACATATGATGATAGAATACCATTGGTCCGAATGCAATCCGATTTTTTTATCAGATTGCATTAGTCCGATTTCATCGCAAGTGGGAATAAACCCTAACATCTGCAGCATAAACTGAAATTCTGCAGATCCTATGCCCGCAGCTCTTGTCAATTTACGCTGCATGTACTTTTCGTACCATGTGTATGAGATTTTTTTTTAAATCCCACAAACTTTGATAATACTATAAGTATTGATAGTACTGTAAAATTCCGAGGATTTTCCTCATGTGAAAAATCCGCTGCATTAACGCTAATTTGGAAGGTAGCCTAACATGTAATAAATGTAGTACAAGGAACATTAGGCAGTTGTTTGGCAGTGATTGCACCAGAATTCTGGTACATTTAGTTTAGTAAATCTTCTGTAATGATTTCTGTCACACTTTAATACTTAAGACTGTCTTGCTATGATTTCACATTATTTCCACAAGTAACAGGAGATACTTTGTTTTTAACAATATATTAGAGAACGGCTGAGTAATTGTAATTTTCGGATGTTTTCCGTAAAGTAAATCTTTAATTAAATCTTTAATCCCTGTTTCATTTTAATTTATCCAGGGATAGTTGCTTATGTATCTGCAAGGAGATGTTACCTGCTCAGTGTTAATCTTGATTTGTGTGATTCTCTCCCTGTCTGTATGACATATAACCTGTGAAGTCCAACTTGCTTTGTGTCTCATTCTTCTTTGGATTAATTTCACGAATTCCCATTTAAGCTGCTTGTTCTGGTCTCAAATTAACTGGTAGCGGCTGTTCTGTGTTTAAATAAAAGGTATTGATTTTAGATCATGGCTTCCAAGCTATTTTTTTTTCCTTTTTTCCTCTTCCCATCATTTATTTTTCTTCTCATTGTCCACAACTGCTGTGTTGCCAAGTATATGGTGACATTTACACACGTACAGTATGCAGTGTGTGTATGTATACAAACTCCTGGTTTTGGCTTATAAATACTGATGTAAAATACTGACCAAATACTGATAGTGTGGTTTGTAGCCTCAGGGTAAGAATCAGGTCCCCAGATAGGTAACAGTGGAGAGAAGGTAGGCACAGGAGTAGAAAGTGAAAAAGCTAGAAGAAGCACTGAAGTACCAGGTGTTCTAGAGCCACAACGATAATAGTCACAGCCACAAAGATAATAGTACTGGTGGAATAGGACTCCCTGAAGTAAAGTAACCCTGCAATCAGTGTGCTAGGATCGTGACATGGTGGACACCTACCTGGACAATAGAAAAGAGAAAGACATGGTCCCACCAGGTCTGTGTGGAATGAGAAAGCCATGGTAGGGACTGTGTCCAGGAAAAATAAAAAAAAGAAAATAAATAAATAAATAAATAGATACCCGCACTGCTGCCTATTGTGATCACCTATCAGTGTGCCCTATGCTGCTATACCAGTACCAATACCAACTACTCCACATATGGGCGCTTCGGGTGCATAACCAAAAAAGTGCATCAAATCCAGAAAAAAAGATTAGTCTTTATTAGGACATGTGCGATATGGACAGGGAGATCATGTTGACCACAGGATGACAGCTGTTTTGCGCACACAGCGCTTCCACAGATCCCGCTAAGTCATCTGGGTAATTTCACAATGCATCACTGGGAACGGAAGCTGGCGGCAGCATCGCCCGCATAGGGACTGCTTCACTGGACGCCGTAGGGTGAGTATATAACTATTTTTTATTTAAATTTTTTTTTAACAGGGATATGGTGCCCACACTGCTATATACTGCGTGGGCTGTGTTATATATTACGTGGGCTGTGTTATATACTGCCTGGCTGCTATATACTACGTGGGCTGTGTTATATACTGTGTGGACTGTGTTATATACTATGTGGGCTGTGTTATATACTATGTGGACTGTGCTATATACTACATGGGCTGTGTTATATACTGCGTGGGCTGTGCTATATATTACGTGGGCTGTGCTATATATTACGTGGGCTGTGTTATATACTACGTGGCTGCTATATACTACGTGGCTGCTATATACTACGTGCCTGTGCTATATACTACGTGGCTGTCTGTTACGTGGGCTGTGCTATATACTATGTGGCTGCTATAAACTACGTGGCTGTGCTATATACTACATGGCTGTGCTATATACTACGTGGCTGTGCTATATACTACGTGGCTGTCTGTGTTATATACTACATAGCTGTGTTATATACTACGTGGCTGTGCTAAGCGCGACGTACATACATACATACATACATATTCTAGAATGCCCAATGTGATAGAATCGGGCCACCATCTAGTGTATGTATATATATATATATATATATATATATATATATATATGTTAGTGACACACATATACAGTGCCTTGCGAAAGTGTTCGGCCCCTGGAACTTTTCAACCTTTTCCCACATATCATGCTTCAAAACATAAAGATAACAAATGTAAATTTTTGGTGAAGAATCAACAACAAGTGGAACACAATTGTGAAGTTGAACGAAATGTATTGGTTATTTTACATTTTTGTGGAAATTCAAAAACTGAAAAGTGGGGCGTGCAATATTATTCGGCCACTTTACTTTTAGTGCAGAAAACTCACTCCAGAAGTTCTTTGTGGATCTCTGAATGATCCAATGTTGTCCTAAATGCCTAATGATGATAAATATAATCCACCTGTGTGTAATCAAGTCTCCGTATAAATGCACCTGCTCTGTGATAGTCTCAGGGTTCTGTTTGAAGCACAGAGAGCATCATGAAGACCAAGGAACACAACAGGCACTGTTGTGGAGAAGTTTAAAGCCGGAACTTCATACAAAATGATTTCCAAAACATTAAACATCCCAAGGAGCACTGAGCAAGCGATGATATTGAAATGGAAGGAGTATCATACCACTGCAAATCTACCAAGACCCGGCTGTCCCTCTAAACCTTCATCTCAAAGAAGACTGATCAGAGATGCAGCCAAGAGGCCCATGATCACTCTGGATGAACTGCAGAGATCTACAGCAGAGGTGGGACAGTCTGTCCGTAGGACAACAATCAGTTGTACACTGCACAAATCTGGCCTTTATGGAAGAGTGGCAAGAAGAAAGCCATTTCTCAAAGATATCCATAAAAAGTGTTGTTTAAAGTTTGAAACAAGCCACCTGGGAGACACACCAAACATGTGGAAGAAGGTGCTCTGGTCAGATGAAACCAAAATTGAACTTTTTGGCAACAATGCCAAATGATGTTTGGCGTAAAGGCAACGCAGCTCATCACCCTGAACACACCATCCCCACTGTCAAACATGGTGGTGGCAGCATCATGGTTTGGGCCTGCTTTTCTTCAGCAGGGACAGGGAAGATGGTTAAAATTGATGGGAAGATGGATGGAGCCATATACAGGACCATTCTTGAAGAAAACCTGTTGGAGTCTGCAAAAGACCTGAGACTGGGACGGAGATTTGTCTTCCAACAAGACAATGATCCCAAACATAAAGCAAAATCTACAATGGAATGGTCAAAGTCCAGACCTCAATCCAATCGAGAATCTGTGGAAAGAGCTGAAAATTGCTGTTCACAAACGATCTCCATCAAACCTCACTAAGCTCGAGCTGTTTGCCAAGGAAGAATGGGCAAGAATTTCAGTCTCTCGATGTACAAAACTGATAGAGACATACCCCAAGCGACTTGCAGCTGTAATTGCAGCAAAAGGTGGCGCAACAAAATATTAAGTGAAAGGGGCTGAATAATATTGCACGCCCCACTTTTCAGTTTTTGAATTTCCACAAAAATGTAAAATAACCAATACATTTCGTTCAACTTCATAATTGTGTTCCACTTGTTGATTGGTCACCAAAAATTTACATTTGGTATCTTTATGTTTGAAGCATGATATGTGGGAAAAGGTTGAAAAGTTCCAGGGGGCCGAATACTTTCGCAAGGCACTGTAAATATCTTAATATACCCGTATTTTTCGGACTATAAGACACACCGGACTATAAGGCACACCTAGGTTTTAGAGGTGGAAAATAGGGCAAAAAATATTTGAAGCAAAAAAATGTGGTAAAATATTTAATAGCATAAATAACATACTATTATATGTGGTGTTATTATGTATAATAGTATGTTATTCTGTTGGAAGCTGCGGGACCAGTGTGGTGTCTGTGAAGTACTATATGAAGATGCTGGAGGGTGAGTATAAGAATGGGGGCACAGGGCTTATATTGAAAGCACCACTCCGGCACTGCAAAATAACACTGGAGTGCTGCTTTAAAATCCCATGGGAGAACTATAACTCACAGCATGTCCTGCAGATCCTATGACATGCTGGGAGTTATAGTTCACCAAAGGAGTGGCAGAGTGCTTTATTGTGTTTTGTAAAGACTAACCTCTTAATTATGGCAGCCAGCCACACTGTGGTGGGGTAAAAGCATCCCATGACTGCACACAGAGCCCTCCCTCTTGTTGCCTTTCCACAGCACAGGTTATAAGAGGAAGCCTGCAGATTCTAGTGGGGAGTCTGAAGGACCTGTGATGATATCAAGAAGAGGGAGGGTTCTGAGCTGCCATGTGATGCTCCAGCCCGCCCACTTCTGACATCACACAGGTCCTCCTTGTGCACCACAGCTCAGCGTCCAGCACAGCCCAGGCAGGTATGCAGCGATCTCCTGGCCCCTGCTGCTGCTGCCTCCTCCTCCCCCGGACACACAGATCTACCCAGCTGCTGCAGGAATCAGCGCTGGGAAACCATGTGTGTTGCTGCTTAAGTGCAGTATTCATTTGCTGCTCCCTGCTCACCGCTCAGCTGATCGGTGGGCGGGAAGCAGCTAATGAATATTCACTGCACTTAATCATCGGGACCACGTGGTTTCCCCAGTGCTGATTCCTGGCAGCGGGGACATCCTGAAGTGGGATAACAGTGCGATCCCATTCGCTGCTGCCCCCCTCCCCACATGCTACATCCGTACCATAAGACGCACCCACACTTTCCTCCCAAATGTGGAGGAAAAAAAGTGCATCTTATGGTCGGAAAAATACGGTAATATAATCATTGCAGAAGCCGACAGGATATGAGACATGGTTTACATACAGTAACCCATAGCATATCTATTAGATTTTTATATGCCCCTCACTAATAATGTTAGCAGTGTGTGTGTGTCTGTCTGTAAAATTTGGGAGCTGTAGCTGTTAAATTAAAGGATTAATTCACGGAAAAAACTGGCGTGGGCCCCGCGCAATTTTCTCCACCAGAAAGGGAAAGCCAGTGACTGAGGGCAGATAATAGACTAGAGAGCCACCATAGTTATTGGCCCCCCCTGGCTAAAAACATCTGCCCCCAGCCACCCCAGAAGAGGTGCATCTGTAAGATGAGCCTATTCCGGCACTTAGCCTCTTTCTTCCCACTGCCCTGTAGTGGTGGCATATGGGGACACCGGTGCGAGTGCTGTGCAATTTTTTTCTCGCACCCATTGACTTATATTGGCGAGTCTCGTCCGAGAATCACAGCAATACGCAGCATGCTGTGATTTTTTTCTCAGTCCGATTTCAGCACAGAAAAAACTTGCAAATTATATGTCACTTATAGAATAACATTGGTCTGAGTGCAATCCGATTTTTTTATCAGATTGCACTCGTCCGTTTCTCGCACAAATGAGCATGAGCCCTTAATATAATAAACATCAGAAGATGTAATTAAAATGCTTTCCATTCATTTACGTAATTGCTGCACATATCTATCTTTACCTTCTAGTACATGCCATAATGACACATTTACACGTCAGTTCCTATGCTCCCCGGACTCCATGCTATTATCTGTATGATATATTCCTTTGAATAGATAGGCAGAAAGGTAAAGGTGTTTTATAAATATCATCTACAGACAGTGAATTAGGTAGTTTGGATTGGGTGGATATATCTGTTCGTCTGGCAGAGACCTGTCATCTTGATTTGCTCTTGCTCAGCTAAGCTATCTTATGCACAAAGACAGTAAATCATAAGCAATATAAGCATGTCTTGTAAGAAGCTGATCTGTGCTATTTATTGTGTCATGAAATGGGGAATCATTTTCTTCTGGTGAATTTGTGGGTTGTAAGATCCAGTGCTTGTTTCCTGATGGTCTGTAAAAGCCATATCTTTCCATAGTTCGCATGCATAACTTCTGCAGGAGTCCGCTGTCAAAGTGGTTCACTATTATCTAAATGATGTTACTGTTCTCTAGAAGACAAATAGAGAGGCTCTTGGTAATTCATTTTCTATACGAAGAGGGTGTTATTGATTGGATTAGCCACAGTGTTTGTTAAAGGTGTGGAAACTGAGTGGGATTCACTTAAGGTACCTTCACACTAAACGATATCGCTAGCGATCCGTGACGTTGCAGCGTCCTGGCTAGCGATATCGTTTAGTTTGACACGCAGCAGCGATCAGGATCCTGCTGTGATATCGCTGGTCGTTGAACAAAGTTCAGAACTTTATTTGGTCGTCAGATCGCCGGGTATCGTCGTGTTTGACACCAAAAGCAACGATACCAGCGATGTTTTACACTGGTAACCAGGGTAAACATCGGGTTACTAAGCGCAGGGCCGCGCTTAGTAACCCGATGTTTACCCTGGTTACCAGTGTAAAATGTAAAAAAACAAACACTATATACTCACTTTCGCATCCCCCGGCGTCCGCTTCCCACACTGACTGAGCGCCGTAAAGTGAAAGTGAAAGTACAGCACAGCGGTGACGTCACCGCTCTGCTGTTAGGGCCGGCGCTCAGTCAGTGCAGGAAGCGGACGCGGGGGACGCGAATGTGAGTATGTACTGTTTTTTTTACATTTTACGCTGGTAACCAGGGTAAACATCGGGTTACTAAGCGCGGCCCTGCGCTTAGTAACCCGATGTTTACCCTGGTTACCCGGGGACCTCGGCATCGTTGGTCGCTGGAGAGCTGTTTGTGTGACAGCTCTCCAGCGATCAAACAGCGACGCTGCAGTGATCGGCATCGTTGTCGCTATCGCTGCAGCGTCGCTTAATGTGAAGGTACCTTTACATGCCTAGTCTGCTGTGACACTGCAAATTTGCTCCTTATTTTGCATTCATAGCTGGGTTCCGTAAAAAAAAGGAAGCTTGAATCTTTCTATTTTTACTAAATGAAGACCCATTTTGGTCTGTTGGAAATATAACACATTTTAGTGACCACATTAAAGCCACAACACTAAAGACATCTATCATTTCATCAGTTTGAATCTAAAGTGTACATATTATTTTAAGTAACTCAAATAAGCCATTGTGTGTGTACTTGGGGAATAACACAATTTCTGTTTAAGATAAAACATATCATACTTTTTTTAATCATTTTTCGCTTTGGTAGGTTCTATACTGCTCAAAAAATAAAGAGAACGATAAAATACCACTTCCTAGATATCACTGAATGAAATATTCCAGTTGCAAATCTTTATTCATTACATAGAGGAATGCATTGAGAACAATAAAACATGAAAATGATCAGTGTAAATCAAATATCCCATGGAGGTCTGGATTTGGAATGATACTCGAAATCAAAGTGAAAAATCAAATTACAGGCTGATCCAACTTCAGTGGAAATGCCTCAAGACAAAGAAATGATGCTCAATAGTGTGTGTGGCCTCCACGTGCCTGTATGACCTCCCTACAATGTCTGGGTATGATCCTGATGAGGTGGCTGATGCTTTCCTGAGGGATTTCCTCCCAGATCTGGATTAAAAGATCAATCAACTTCTGGACAGCCTGTGGTGAAATGTTGCATTGGTGGATGGAACAAGACATGATGTCCCAGATGTGCTCAGTTGGATTCAGTTTGCTAAGATCTGCCTCCTTTACTTTTCCTCCTTTACTTAGTGGGTGGTGAGTAGGAGGCAGCTTCTGCATGTCAGGAGCTGAAGATGGAACTCTTGAGCAGAAGAATAACACCTTTGTTTTCTGCAGAACCTGGGAAATGGGCAGAAAGAGGTCATAGCATCATTGCCTTCATCATGCAGGAACTGCTGACACTTCAGCCACATGAGGCCTTGCATTGTCATGCATCAGAAGGAACGAAGGGCACAGTGCACCTTCATATTGTCTCACAATGGATCTGAGGATCTCATCCCTGTACCTAATGGCAGTCAGGGTACCTCAGGCTAGCACATGGAGGGCTCTGTGGCCCTCTAAAGAAATGCCTCTCCACACTATTACTGACCCACTGGCAAACTGGTCATGCTGGAGTATGTTGCCTGCAGCAGAACGTTCTCCACGGTGACTACAAACTCTATCACGTCTGTCACATGTTCTCAGTGTGAATCTGCTCTCAGCTGTGAAGAACACAGGGCACAAATGTTCAATCTGTCAATCTTAGTGCTCCCTGCAAATGCCAATTACTGTTGTGAAATTGGATTCTGGGCTCCCCCGGTGGCCACTTGTGGAATTGAACTTGTGTGCATCATCCCCTCTGTTCACCTGCTCCTATCAGGATGTGGGAGTCGCTATATAACCTTGCTCCTCTGTCAGTTTCTTGCCGGTCAACAATGTAATCAGAAGCCTTCTGTGCTTGTTCCTGCTACTAGACAACTCCCAGCTAAGTTGGACTTTTGTCCTTGTGTGTTTTTGCATTTTGTTCCTGTTCACAGCTGCTGTTTCGTTACTGTGTCTGGAAAGCTCTTGTGATCGGAAATTGCCACTCTGGTGTTATGAGTTAATGCTAGAGTCTTAAAGGAATTTCTGGATGGTGTTTTGATAGGGTTTTCTGCTGACCATGAAAGTGTCCTTTCTGTCTTCCTGCTATCTAGAAAGCGGACCTCGATTTTGCTAAACCTATTTTCATACTACGTTTGTCATTTCATCTAAAATCACCGCCAATATATGTGGGGGCCTCTGTCTGCCTTTTGGGAAAATTTCTCTAGAGGTGAGCCAGGACTGTCTTTTCCTCTGCTAGGATTAGGTAGTTCTCCGGCTGGCGCTGGGCATCTAGGGTTAAAAAACGTAGGCATGCTACCCGGCCACTTCTAGTTGTGCGGCAGGTTTAGTTCATGGTCAGTATAGTTTCCATCTTCCAAGAGCTAGTTCTCATATATGCTGGGCTATGTTCTCTCGCCATTGAGAATCATGACAATTACCCTGCATGGTGTTGGGCTGTTGTGGATGTCGGGCCCTCATACCACCCTCATGGAGTCTTTGTCTGACAGTTTGAGCAGACCCATGGATATTAATGGCCTGCTGGTGGTCATTTTGCAGGGGTCTGACTCTGCTCCTCCTGTTCCTTCTTGCACAAAGGAGGAGGTAGCGGTCCTTCTGCTGGGTTGTGGCCCTTCTACGGCCCCCTCCAACTCTCCTGGTGCACTGGTGTGTCCCCTGGCATCTTCTCCATTCTCTGGACACTCTACCAACAGACAGAGCTACCTTTCTTGCCACTGTTTGCATTGATGTACCATCCTGGATGAGCTGCACTACCTGAGCAACTTCTGTGGGTTGTAGTCACCGCCTTATGCTATTGTACAGTACCTCTAGGGGTGAGAGCAAAAAAGAATGAGAACAGAGAAATGGTCTGTGGTCACCTCCTGCAGAACCACTTCTTTATAGCGGTTGTCTTGCACAACAGCAAGAGAAATTGATTCACAATCGGTGATGCTTCATAACTGGATAGATTAATTTCACAGAAGTGTGATTGACTTGGAGTTACATTGTGTTGTTTAAGTGTTCCCTTTATTTTTAATTTTTAGTTCGTTAGTATGTAGTGATGAGCGAATATACTCATTACTCGAGATTTCCCGAGCACGCTCGGGTGTCCTCCGATTATTTTTTAGTGCTTGGAGATTTCGTTTTCTTCACCCCTGCTGGATGATTTACAGCTACTAGTGTTGTGAATTCTGCTCTTGGGCTCCCTCCGGTGGTTGTTGGTGGTAGTGCAGTTGTCTTGGGGTTGTAATCCGGGCAGGTGTTTCTGCTGATTGCAGCTCTGCTAGATATTTGGGTGTGCAGGATCCTTTGCTCCTGGCCGGTTGTCCATTGTTCTTGGAGGGATTGCATCTCTCTCTGGATCCTTATGCCCTGCTGCTGATTCATCTAAGATAAGTGTCTGTTTTTTGTCTCTGTGCACACATGCTGTGTGCTTTTGCAGTTCTGTGCAATTCATTGTGTTTTTGTCCAGCTTAGACTTTGTTTGGATTTTTCAGTCATGCTGGATTCTCAGGAGATGCAGATATACCTTCTATGTCATTAGTTAGATGTAGAATATTTGTATCATCTGCTGTGGATATTTTTAGGATTTTAATACTGACCGCTTAGAATTCTGTCCTATCCTTTCTATTTAGCTAGAAGTGCCTCTTTTGCTAAATCCTGTATTATCTGCCTGCGTTTGTCTTTCCTCTTATACTCACAGCCTAAAAGAATTAGATGCAAAAATAGGGAAAAATAATAAACTGTGTAACATGTAATCCCCGTAAAAGATTGACTTTTATTAAATAGATACTCTAAAAATACCAATTCCCAGTGAAAAACAGAAAAACAAAAGATCTAATTGTGCACCTACCCTATCATATGTCCCTATGCTTACCTACTGTCCCTTTCTAGCAGTGGAGGTTGGCACCCTGATAGAGACGATTTTGGCGCCCCCACTCAACGGCGGCTGACCCCAGCTAGCCCTGTTAAATAGCTAATAAACTACAGGTGGTAAAACAATAAGCTAATAAAAGAAATGAAAATAAAGCATAGAGAGAGCAGACTAAGGTGCACAAATATAACCCCCATGTATTATCCTATACCAAACAGTGGTTGTGTATCCTGCAAATGAGCACTGATATAAACCTCTAACTAATTAGCTCAAAGCGTACTATCTGCTGATGACCAAATGTGTAGATGTCATATACCTTAGTTAGGATTGAAGATAAATACATAAAGGACAATAATAACACGGGGAGGTAAAGATTACCTAGTTATTAAAACCTGGTTCAAAAACAATCCTAGACTGTATAGAGCAGCCTAAACAGGCTTTAGGCAGGGTACCAAACTACATAGATAGATAGATTACATTCATGGACCTACAATGGTGTCCGATATTTTTGATATCACACTAATAGTAATGACAGGGTAATAGCCAAAAGGCACACAACTGAAGGTTAGTAGCTAAAATATAGATACCTGACAATAACCAATATCGGCAATATACAGTCTAAAAAATACCCATATAAGGTTCCAAGGACAGCAAAGAAAGGGTATTACCCCCAAACAACAACACTTAGCTTCCAAGTCATCGCCCCGACGCGTTTCCCCGAAGTACGGTTCCTCAGGAGGCAAAAATATGAGAACCAGTCATGCATGGATGCAGGTGCCCTGATGCCTGGGCAGACCTGATTAGATCCAAATGGGGGGAGTCTTTATACTCAAAAGTAAAATCCACCGGCCAGTAGAAACCCGCCAGTGGAAGAGCCACCCCCATGATTTCCGGAAACACCGGGTATACCAATAAACAAAGTCCAGAGATCAGGACCGATTAATGCATGCATGTCCATAGCGGCATGTGGTTCCCTTCCCCCACAGCCCAGAAAAGGATCATCAGTAAGTGTACATAATACATAACCGTACCGAGTGTATATAATCTGCTCCATCGCGCACACACATGGTATACAATGGAAGGCGCCATATTTACTGTTAGATCTACAAAGTGCGCACGCGCCAGGGGCATACCCTAGACTGGCGAAAACCACGCATGCGCTCGGTACTGGGACGCAAGCTGACTAGAGGCTAAGTGTCTCTTTGGAGTGCAGAAGGTTTCTTTTTTGGGCTTCATTTTTTCTCCCTCATCTATAGAGATGGATCCGGTTAAGGTTCAGGCCATTCATGATTGGATTCAGCCCACATCCGTGAAGAGCCTTCAGAAATTTTTGGGCTTTGCTAATTTTTATCACCGTTTCATTGCTAACGTCTCCAGTGTGGTTAAACCCCTGACCGATTTGACTAAGAAAGGCGCTGATGTAACGAATTGGTCCTCTGCAGCTGTCTCTGCCTTTCAGGAGCTTAAACGCCGATTTACTTTTGCCCCGGTGTTGCGTCAGCCAGATGTTTCTCTTCCGTTTCAGGTTGAGGTTGACGCTTCTGAGATTGGGGCAGGGGCCGTTTTGTCTCAGAGGAATTCTGATGGTTCCTTGATGAAACCGTGTGCCTTCTTTTCCCGTAAGTTTTCGCCTGCTGAACGCAATTATGATGTCGGCAATCGGGAGTTGTTGGCTATGAAGTGGGCGTTTGAGGAATGGCGACATTGGCTTGAGGGAGCCAAACATCGTATTGTGGTCTTGACCGATCATAAAAATCTGATTTACCTCGAGTCTGCCAAACGGCTGAATCCTAGACAGGCTCGATGGTCCTTGTTTTTCTCCCGTTTTGATTTCGTGGTCTCGTATCTTCCGGGTTCTAAGAATATTAAGGCTGATGCCCTCTCTAGGACTTTTTTGCCTGATTCTCCTGAGGTACTGGAACCGGTCGGCATTCTGAAGGAAGGGGTGGTCCTTTCGGCCATTTCCCCTGATTTGCGACAGGCTCTGCAGGAATTTCAGGCTGACAAACCTGACCGCTGTCCAGTGGGCAAACTGTTTGTTCCTGACAGATGGACTAATAGAGTGATTTCGGAGGTGCATTGTTCTGTGTTCGCAGGCCATCCTGGTATTTTTGGTACCAGAGATTTGGTCGGTAGGTCCTTTTGGTGGCCTTCTTTGTCGCGTGATGTGCGTTCTTTTGTGCAGTCCTGTGGGACTTGTGCGCTGGCCAAGCCTTGTTGTTCCCGTGCTAGCGGGTTGCTTTTGCCTTTGCCAGTCCCTGAGAGGCCCTGGACGCATATTTATATGGATTTTATTTCAGATCTTCCGGTTTCCCAGAGAATGTCGGTTATCTGGGTGGTTTGTGACCGGTTCTCTAAGATGGTTCATTTGGTGCCTTTGCCTAAATTGCCTTCCTCTTCTGATTTGGTTCCATTGTTTTTTCAGCATGTGGTTCGTTTGCATGGTATTCCGGAGAATATTGTGTCCGACAGAGGTTCCCAGTTTGTTTCTAGGTTTTGGCGGGCCTTTTGTGCTAGGCTGGGCATTGATTTGTCTTTTTCTTCCGCATTTCATCCGCAGACAAATGGCCAGACCGAGCGAACTAATCAGACTTTGGAAACTTATTTGAGATGCTTTGTGTCTGCTGATCAGGATGATTGGGTGGCTTTCTTGCCATTGGCCGAGTTCGCCCTTAATAATCGGGCTAGTTCGGCTACCTTGGTTTTGCCCTTCTTTTGTAATTTTGGTTTTCATCCCCGTTTTTCTTCGGGGCAGGTGGAACCTTCTGATTGTCCTGGTGTGGATTCTGTGGTTGACAGGTTGCAGCAGATTTGGGCTCATGTGGTGGACAATTTGGTGTTGTCTCAGGAGGAGGCTCAGCGTTTTGCTAACCGTCGTCGGTGTGTTGGTTCCCGGCTTCGGGTTGGGGATTTGGTCTGGTTGTCTTCCCGTCATGTTCCTATGAAGGTTTCTTCCCCTAAGTTTAAGCCTCGGTTTATTGGTCCTTATAGGATTTCTGAGATTATCAATCCGGTGTCTTTTCGTTTGGCCCTTCCGGCCTCTTTTGCCATCCATAATGTTTTCCATAGATCTTTATTGCGGATATATGTGGTGCCCGTTGTTCCCTCTGTTGATCCTCCTGCTCCTGTGTTGGTTGATGGGGAGTTGGAGTATGTGGTTGAGAAGATTTTGGATTCTCGCCTTTCAAGGCGGAGGCTTCAGTACCTTGTCAAATGGAAGGGTTATGGCCAGGAGGATAATTCTTGGGTTTTTGCCTCTGATGTCCATGCTGCTGATTTGGTCCGTGCCTTTCATCTGGCTCGTCCTGATCGGCCTGGGGGCTCTGGTGAGGGTTCGGTGACCCCTCTTCAAGGGGGGGGTACTGTTGTGAATTCTGCTCTTGGGCTCCCTCCGGTGGTTGTTGGTGGTAGCGCAGTTGTCTTGGGGTTGTAATCCGGGCAGGTGTTTCTGCTGATTGCAGCTCTGCTAGGTATTTGGGTGTGCAGGATTCTTTGCTCCTGGCCAGTTGTCCATTGTTCTTGGAGGGATTGCATCTCTCTCTGGATCCTTATGCCCTGCTGCCGATTCATCTAAGATAAGTGTCTGTTTTTTGTCTCTGTGCACACATGCTGTGTGCTTTTGCAGTTCTGTGCAATTCATTGTGTTTTTGTCCAGCTTAGACTTTGTTTGGATTTTTCAGTCATGCTGGATTCTCAGGAGATGCAGATATACCTTCTATGTCTTTAGTTAGATGTAGAATATTTGTATCATCTGCTGTGGATATTTTTAGGATTTTAATACTGACCGCTTAGAATTCTGTCCTATCCTTTCTATTTAGCTAGAAGTGCCTCGTTTGCTAAATCCTGTATTATCTGCCTGCGTTTGTCTTTCCTCTTATACTCACAGTCAATATTTGTGGGGGGCTGCCTATCCTTTGGGGTTCTGCTCTGAGGCAAGATAGAATTCCCATTTCCATCTCTAGGGGTATTTAGTCCTCCGGCTGTGTCGAGGTGTCTAGGACGTGTTAGGTACATCCCACGGCTACTTCTAGTTGCTGTGTTAGTTTAGGTTTGCGGTCAGTACAGGTACCACCTACTCCTGAGAAAGTCTCTCATGTGGCTTCAAGGTCACCGGATCATAACATACTAGCCTGCTTGAGTACATGTGGGGATTCCCTAAAAACCAGGCAACCCCCACATATACTTAGTCTGGCTAATAGCTGTAAATCATTCAGCTGAGGCGATGAAAACTAAATCTTCGAGCACTAAAAAATACTCGGAGGACACCCAAGCGTGCTCGGGAAACCTCGAGTAATGAGTATATTCGCTCATCACTATTAGTATGTGAAGACTAGATGCTATGTCTTCCATACTGCTTTTCTTTCTCCAGTAACACATAGATAAAACCAGCAGCAGCATGGAGGACATTATACAGCAATACTGAGCTATGCAACTGTAAATCCAGCGCTGAACTGAAATAGATGTGCTAAAAGCTGCAGCACAATCTGCTTGTGTCTGCTTGGCCTCTCACTGACCTGAATGTTCGTTATTAGTGATGAGCGAATATACTCTTTACTCAAGGTATCTCGAGCACGCTCGGGTGTCCTCCGAGTATTTTTTAGTGCTCGGAGATTTCGTTTTTATTGCCGCAGCTGAATGATTTACATCTGTTATCCAGCATAAGTACATGTGGGGATTCCCTAGCAACCAGGCAACCCCCACATGTACTTATGCTGGCTATCAGATGTAAATCATTCAGCTGCGGCAATAAAAACTAAATTTCCGAGCACTAAAATATACTCTGAGGACACCCGAGCGTGCTCCGGAATTCTCGAATAAAGAATATATTCGCTCATCACTATTCGTTATTCCTCCATAGAGTTTAATTGAGTTTAAATTGACATCTCACTGTACTGGAAGTCTTGCTTTCACCAAGACAGATTTGAGCAATTTTTAAGAACTGATGATGAGTTTGGAAGTAAAGGAGGGAGGGGATGAAGCAGCCCGTAAGTGGAGAAAGAAGCATATTTCTCTGTTTTATATATTCACCTGTACTATTAATTTGGGCATAGGTTTTTAAAACAACTGTGACCATGTTAAAGCATTCCAAACAGAAGAAAAGTATAAAAACCTCCCAGACATCCCTCCTTCATCTTATTTGATGATGATTTGTCTTAAGACATCTTGTCTGTGTCTCAAGAACTCAATCATGCCCCCTCTTCCACCTCACTCTATACGTGCGGCTGTAATACGACTGGCTACAGCTGAAGACTACTCTACTGTGTCTGCAATAGGACAAACGTTTGCTAAGATCTGCCTCCTTTACTTAGTGGGTGGTGAGTTAGAGGCAGCTTCTGCATGTCAGGCGCTGAAGATGGAACTCTTCAGCAGCAGAATAACACCTTTGTTTTCTGCAGGACCTCTACAAGACTGACTGTTTCAGCATCATGCATTTAACGCTCCAAACTAATGTTGAATTCAGACAAGTGTAATGCAGCTGACTGGATGCAGCGAACAGATAACACAAGGCAAGAACAGTCAATTAACAATATAATTCTGTTTAAATGCAATAGTAATTTACAGTAATCCTAAACAGTTGTTGATAATAACAAGGCAAATCAAACAATAACCAAATAACAATATGAGTAAAATAGCAACAAAAGTTCTTCATTTTACAATACTAATGTCCTCTTCACGACAGTGGTTCGTCGACTGGCGGGAGTTACATGTAGGCTCTCTCTTTAACTCTGACCCTAGCGGGGGGTCACCGGGCTTTCCCGCTGGGCAACAAGTCTTTCTGACGAAGTCTATTAAAGCATGTTGAGCCTTCCATGGAGCCAACCGGCCCCCTCCCAACCTGTTATCCTGATCCCGACCAACTCCGGTAAAACTGGAAGCGGCGGCCTTGCTCACTCACGGTGTCCCTCTGCAATGTGTAGTTGTCGTCTCCTCATGGATCTTTGCTGCTTGACCATCGGCGAAAGTCTGCTGGGCCTGGAGTGGCAAGGACTGGGGCTTGGCTCTTGACTAACAATGTCTGGTCTCTAGGTCTTGGCCGGCATAGTGCACAGGTCCTGGTCTTGACCGGCGCAGTCTTCCCAGACATAGTGTGGTCCGCATTTGATCTCTCTCTCTGCGCCAAATCTTACTGCGGTTTGGCACGCTTGGCTTTTATATCCCCTGACTTTGTCCTGTGAGTCACTTGACCAGGTCCAGCACACGGAGCTGATCCTCCTGCAATTCTTCCAGTGCAAATTGGTTCCATCTCATTGCATCCGGCCAGCAGATGGCTATCTTTCCTCACTATGGTCACATCCCGCAAGGGCTCTTCAGGGGTATCACTGCTTCCTCTTACACAAACACTGAATGTCACAGACCAATCACGTCTGCAAATTGCACACATGACTGCAGCTGCATGCATTTGTCCAAGAGCTGGCTACTATTTATATGCACTGGTTTGGTCTGTAAACCAGACCTTGATTAGCATATGCTGAGATTTTTTCAACGTGAACCTGAGATCTGTGTAGAAAATCACCCATGTGCATTTGCACATAGACTAAAATTGGTTTGTGTGCCATGTGTGTATGTTCCATTGAGCACATGTCATACACTAACAATCTCTCCTAAACCCTCAAAATCATTAAAATATGAATCTGTGTAACTGTCTCTTCTGTTTTATATGCATCAAATTTCTATGACTGCATAATACAAAATGTCCCCATTAGCTAAATGTTAGATGGGATTATCTCTTGTCTCTAATAACAATAATAAACCATGTAAATCAATCATCGGCATAAAATAAAAATGGATTGCTCATTAAATTGTAACTAATAAATAATATTAATCCTTCAACTTTTTCCAGAGACAAGGCTGAATGGTTAACGAAAGCTGCACTCGGTGTAAACAATCCATTTATGAATTCATGGTAACGTTCCAGCTCTCTTATTATAGCTGAAACGTTACAATGTGTGCATTAATGGACCGTGTACATGGATACTGCTTCCATTACTTTCCTTTGGTTTTACATCTTGGAAGGTTGGTCTCTTAGAAATGTCTACCAGCTAGCTGCAGATTACACATGTTTTGAGTTCTGGTGGACAGAACAGAGGAAAGAATGGTGAACTCACTGATTTTGCAATCAAATATTAGGGTTTAAGACATGTACATGTACGGTTTTGGTCCCCCTTAACTTTTTATACCCATAGTCAGGGTGCCATAAAAAATCAAATCACAGACATTTATATATTTGTTTCTGTGATAAGCATAAGGTACTGAAGAAATCGCTCCCATCAGATTTCTTTTTGAGGGACCTCATCATGGCAGCATCTTTGAAAGTTGCATTGATTTTTCAGCCAGGGTGGCTTAAACAATATTAGCATTGTTTCACGGTGAGATTGCCTTGTGGCTAATTGAAAATGAAATCTGAGAAAGCACAGGGAGCAGTCAATAGATCTCTCTCGGGTAAATGAGTGTAGATAGCTCCCCTGTGGACAATCACACAGGACAGCTCCATCAACATCATAGTGCTAAGCACATGGATGCCTTTCAGAGATAACTGCTCATCCATCTGCTGCCACATCCGACTTTCTGTGGCCAGATCTAACCATACCAGCTTTTCATTTTCTTTATTAACCATTAAAACATTCCTATTGTAATACTGAAGTCCTCACTCCTCCAACGTGGGGAGAAAATTCTGTATTTAGCAAGTATGAACATATTAAGAATTTTGCCTTGATAAATCCCTTTTTTTTAAAGTATAGATTGCTTTTGACATCATTTTGGATTACATATAATGTATTTAAAACATGTGAGGGTTTGCTTTTGTGGGATAACTTGACATTTTCTTTTATAGCATTTTGGGATATATAAGATTTTTTGGCTGTCGTGTTTTGGAAGTAGGGGTGAACAAAAATAGTGCCACTCTTCTTTGTATATTTTTGTAGAGCCTTACAGACCCAGCACTATACAAATAAAGTGTACTTTTTATATTTTGCCATTTTTAATATTATGAAAATGATTTTTACACAGTTAATTAACTTTCTTTTTTTTTTTATTTATGTGAACATGTATGAATCTGCTCCTATAAAATGCTAAAGTTATTTTTGCATTGCAGTCAATGCCGAGCACTTTTTTTGGCCCAGCCCTTGACAGTACTTAACAGATCTAACCAGATGGCAGACCTAGGAGCAGTGGCAAAACTTGAAACTCATGGGCCCCAATGCGAAAGCTCCAACGGGGCCCCCAAATATTTTAAATCTTTAATAGCAATAGTGTTTTTCTATAGGCCAAAGGGACTTTTAGGGCCCCCTAGGCTCCAGGGCCCGTGTGTGATTGCAACCCCTGCACCTGTTGTAGTTACACCCCTGCCTAGGAGCCATTTTTACAGCCCATAAGCACTATATCATTGCTTCAATTGCCTAGCAGTAGGTTAACAAAGGAAGCTCCCTCCCTCTATCTAAGCTCTTATCCCTGGGATCATAGTTTTCCCAGATCTTGGGCATTGCAACAGGAACAGGTATATTGTTATTATGTGAATTTGCAGGAACAATCACCTCCAAATGCGGAAGTGAGCAAAGCTGGAGTACATATACTATCATAATTTGTGTTCACATCATTTATACTACTCCATTCAAACTTTTGACCAAGTTCAGAATCCTTCTGGTTTTTGAGATCTGTTGAGATCTTTTCTGTTAGGTCACATGTTTGACAGTGGGAGTGGAAGTTTGGAGAGGAAGGACAACCAGCAGAAGTTTCATGATAGGGAACTGGTCTCATGTGTCCCTCTTTTTTGGGGAGACACAAAAGTGTAGTAGACTGTCTAAATAGATTTTGACTTTAAGAACAGAGCCCAGACAGCGTCTAAAGTTTTAAATTCCATAGGCCTCATAATACTGAATAGTTCCGTCCTGCTCCACCTAAAGCTTGTGTTTCTGGGATTTATAGGGAAAGCCCAAATGCAGTCCTCAGTGTACATCACAGTATAGATTTAACAGTACCGTAAGGCCAATGTCACACGTTCAGTATTTGGTCAGTATTTTACATCAGTATGTGTAAGCCAAAACCAGAAGGGGAACAATCAGAGGATCAGTATAATAGAAATACGTCACCACTTCTGTATTTTTCACCCCACTCCTGGTTTTGGCTTACAAATACTGATGTAAAATGCTGACCAAATACTGCTAGGGTGAACGTTGCCTAAAGGAAACCTGTCATGATGAAAATGGTAACTGATCTACAAGCAGGCTGTTATAGAGCAGGAGTAGCTGATCAGATTGATATATATTTTTGTGGAAGTTGTTTCAGTAAACCTTGCATTTTATTCATTGAAATCCTTGGTGTTTGTTTGCACATGAGTCCAGTGGGCGGTCCTATACATCGATTGACAACCTTCCCTGTATGACTGCATGCAGACATAGCTGTCAGTCACTACTAAGACCACCTACTGGACTCATATGTATAAATATAATAAATACCCACTGGCATGCTTTTTTATATAGTTGTAATGAAAACAAATATTTGGTTTGCGTAACATTATTCTTATTGCTTTAAATGCCTGAAGTTAGAAAATAGCTAGAAATACAACGAAAGTACAAATTGTTCAAGACAAGACAGACTGTCATTACACTGGGAAATCAGATTACAGATGCTTATTGGAGTTTATCAAGTGAGATGAAAAGCAGAGTGAGATACAGACACACAGTGCTGCAGCTTCTGAAAAGTGCTAGATTAACAGCTACACTGCTCAGTACTGCTGTATAAGATTCTCTATGCTGCTACTTCTTTTGAACATGTGCTACATAGAGACAGGAGAGTAGCAATCCCTCACCAAACTGTGTACTGTGTATGGCAGACCTCATAGTACCTAGTCTACACCCACTAGCTCTGAGTCAACTGAAAATCACAGATAGAGCCTACAGAGAGGAAATCCAGTAAGTCAGATAGACATTATTTTAATGCTATTAACCTTCAGATTAATCATATATCTTTAGGTAAATTGTATTTCAGAACATCACAGGTTAACTTTTATGGTTATCCAACTTATTTAGAAAAAAAAGCTTCAAGTTGAAAAGGAAACAGTATGGCATGTGACTGCCGTGGGCAGTGATTGGCTGCAGCAGTCACATACTTGTCGCTTAAAGGGAGCCAATCAAAATGAAAATGCAGTTCAATCTTCAGGCATTGTGTTACAGAGCAGGGGGGGTTGAGTAGAATTATATAACATTTTGTGAGACAAGATTCAATATAATCTGTGTTTTTAATCATTTAAGCCTTTGCTTCTGGGTTTCCGGTTCAGTGGGCGGTCCTAGCAGTGACTGACCGCATACAGAGGTAGTTACAATCACTGATGGGACCGCCCACTGGACCAGAAACTCAGAAGCAAAGGCTTAAATGGTAACAACACAGGTAATATTGAATCTTGTCTCACAAAACTATATTATATATATATATGCTTAGCTCACCTGCTCTGTAACATGGCACCTACAGATTGGACTGCATTTTCATGGTGACGGGTTCCCTTTAAACAACAAACTGGGGGACTACCAAATCATGCTGGATTGCTGGGGGAAAGATTAAGGAGAAGTAGAGTTTTGTTTCTTTTTTAGTTTTTATAACATTTGTAACGTTTTTTATATTTTGTTTAGAACTTGGATAATCCATTTAATTGTGTAATTATTATGACATGTATTTGGTAGCACATATATGGAGACCAAGACTATGGAGCTGAAATCCACGATGGAGCATCACAAAACATTTTGCATTGTTTCATTTAATCTTTCAGTTTTCAGCATGCTTGGATGATTTGTAACAATCCTGCAGTGACAAACAAAATACTGGAGAAAATGCTACATCTATTGCTAATTTGTCTCCAGCTGATTCCATTCTATTGTTCCCTGTTATCTGCCATTACAGGCTGGGGGGAACCTCTAACTAGATGGAAGTATTACAACTAAAACAGAATTTGTGACCAAAAACCCACAACGTGAAAATAATTGCTTCCATTGTGTATGTAAAAGCAAAATGAACAGCAGCTAGGTGCCAAAACGGGCTGATGTGGCTTTATCTGTACGAACGGGTAGATTCGACTTCTCCTTCATCTTATGGGTTTACTCATCAAGCTGCGAAATCCATTATAGTCCAATAATTCATTTTAATAGTATTTAATGATCTATAATGTCCATTGTCCCATAGTGAATAGGATCCTGTGAAAACAAGTGGTGCATATAATAGGATGATCATGACGCTTTGCAAGGTGACCCCGCAGTAGTCTGCTGGGACAGGGCCATGTGAATGGGGTCATTCTTATGGAAATGAGGGTAACATGCATGGGATGGACTCAATTTAAAGGGTTTACTACATGCTGGATGCACTTGGCACCTGGGTGCATCTCACAGTAGATGAGGGCTGCAAGCGATGCCTACATCCGATCTTATGTCATCAGAATGGTCTAAAGTGATGCGATAGAGTCCAGATAGATATACATTAGTAATTTACATGAAATATATAGTATCATGATATTAATCTGCAAAATAAAATCAAGATAGCATATTGTGACAATGGTAATAAAATAAGCTCCTACACACACACACACACATATATATATATATATATATATATATATATATATATATATATATATATATATATATACATATATATATATATATGCAAACAACAACAAAAATATTCCTATTCTCTCCAGATCCTGGTAATATAAATGATTACTAAAATGTATGATTCACATTACATTTCATATCCCCTTATGACAATCATGGCTTTCGTTGCCTACACACAATACATTACAATGTAAGAGATTACTTTTTTTCATTAAGAAAAATCTCACAAATCTGATGTTTATTTCCCCTTTTTTTTCCGTAAGTTTTGTCACATGTTATTAATGACCGTCATTTTAGAAAATGATATCAATCAGGCACTTTGGGGGGGGGGGGGAGATAATACGGGATGAAGGAAGGCTGGAGAACACAGACAGGAGACTGAATAGACTGAATTGCCTCCCAGTCGTGGCGATGATGAGGGGTTATTACAATTAATTATTGCTAGAAAGATTGGGACAGATGTACGGTTCGTTTTGTATTTTTTTCTTAAAAGGGAGAAAGGAAAAAAAATCAGGTAGATCTTTCTTGTGTTTATTAAAAAAGGGCAAAACAAAAATTCTATATGTATTTTTTTCCTGGTTTTTCCTCTAATCCTATTTTTGTACATTCAAATATTCTATATATTATACTAAATATTTTAGATATTAACGATTTTCAAACCAAATGTTTTCCTAAAATGTACAAAATGTGGATTGAAAATTGGATTCATTATAAATTGTGCAATAATATATAGAATATAAATCATATTTTTCTCTTACATATTATTTATTACACATTCTGTAATGTATTTTATTCATATTTTTTTTCTTAAGAATTAAAAAGTATTATTTACAGTGTATCATATTCCATTGGGGAAATTGGTTTTCATCTAAAAAAAAACAAAAAAAAAGTAGATTTGATTTTTTTTATAAATCGCGCGCATGAATATTCACAGTGATAGGCTCACAACCAGCAAATCAGTGGGCACGTCTCATACAGGTGCCAAGTTTTACTAGAATAAAGAAAAGTAGTATCTCATTGGACACAGAGCTTCAGATAGAGAAGAAGGAAAGTCCTAGGAAAGTGTTCAGCAGCTTTTATCTTTATAAAGAATAAATTATTATATTAAAAATTATTATGTTAAACCAATTTATGTTATTATGTTAAACCAATGTAAAGTTTTACCTGTTAAACATGTATTTGTCTGTTTGGCAAGGGATACACAGGGGGGTGTTTTTATTTTATTTTATTTTTTTGCATTTTATCACAGTTTCTAGTGGTGCAATGCTAGTAAATTAACAATGACATATGCTTATTATGTTTTTTAGTTAATCGTAGAGTGTATTGCAAATTATGGGAATCCCTAGATGCTAACCCTTTCTGCAAATAAAGCCCATCTATTGTTTACTGAAGAGTCATAGAATCTTCTAATTCATTTTCTTGTGTTTTCAAGATCTCTGCTTGCTGTCATTCAGTACGGACCTTTACTTTTATTTTATTTTTCTGCAAATAAAAACTGTTCGTGCTATGTAATAATCATACTGATGCCCCGGCTCATAGCAAGAAACAGCTCAGATAAATGAATGGAAACCAATCTACGTCCAGTACATCACCAGGAAGTGAACAATGAGGATTTCATTTAAATGACAGAAAGCAGAGACGTTAAAAACTAAGGGAATTTTAGAAAAATGAAAGCATAAAGATTTTACTATTTCTTTCTAAATAAAAATAAAGATTTTTTTCCAAACATAGAAAATATCATACCGAATAAGTGTTTCTTTTGAATGACAGCAAGCAGAGATCTTGGAAACTATGAGAAACTAAGAAAGTGAGCATTAAGATTTTTTTTTCAATGAAACGGATAGATGTATTGATTTTTTTTAAAACATAGTACAGGAAATATCATAACCTTCTAAGGTACCGCACGTATAAGGTGAATAAAGCATTTTCCGCTATCTAAGACGAATTATGAGCTACGTAGAGTAAGAGATGAAAATAGGTCATTTTTACCACCATAGACAAATATTCCCAGTAGAATGTTATCTATAATATACCCAGTTATTTTTCAGTCTATACTTTCGTCTGACCCTTAACTTCTAACCCTTTATCACTACTTCTGCTGCTCCTGGGACCATACAAATATATGTCTGCACTCAATTTACATTTACGCCCTGTGGCAGACATTTCTAAACCTTTTCCATTCCATATATACAACATCCAGCATAGAAAATGGATTTTTACATATATTAATGACAGCAAACTATTTTAGGAGGACCTTGTAATCTAAGAGGCGAGCGTCACAGTTTGCAGAGGGATTTGTTTGATCACATTTGACAGAGTGAGTAGTGGATTACAGGACAGATCCCCCAGCAAAAGTGGTAAAGGCTATAATATGTAAAATATTTCAAAGCTAATCTGCACACTTTATTATCCCAGAGGATGATGATCAGATAAAACCTGAGCTTTCTCTATTGATAGCGAAAAGCTCGACTGACGGGATAATTGGATCTTATCAGACTTCAAACAGCATTTGCCTGAAACACACTCTGTTCCTTTCTTTTAACTCTGTGTTTGCATAACAGTTTGCAAAAGATGGATATGTTTCATACAGATAAATATACAAAAAGTCAATAGCAGAAGTCTACCAGCGATCGGCGGAGCTGACAGTCTATGGATGGGTTGAAGTTCTCTCACCTTTGCATCCCTAGCTCCTAGGACACAGAATGGCGCATGATGCGGTGGTAACCCATCTTCTAAAGTGTGCCAAGGAAATGTGTGTGAAGGAGACTGGCATGTCCTCAATGTGAGAGGAGAGGAGAAGTACATTCTGACTTCTCTCCCTCTACCCACCCCTCCTTACCAACTCCTTCGACCTCCCATCCGATTTGTATGTTAATACAGTATCTTTTGGTTTGCAGAGCTCTCAGCTGGGAGAGGCTACACTAGGTAATTTCTGCATCTGTGCTTGGTGATTGGGTTAAAGCGAGGGCCAGTGGCTGCGGAGAGAGTGCCGCTTGTTTACCTCCTACAGGCAGAGATCAGTGGAGCATTAAGCTTTTAATTGAGGTATAAGTGTATCATTTGGGAAGGTGAACAAATTGGAGGCCAGTCGCCTCTCTATCAGGGGCAGCCAGAAAGATCTGCGTGCGAATGCAGCCGCTCTGCAAAATCTGATAGCGATTTCGGAAGGGAAGACGGAACAATAAGACGTAATCAAGAATGCTGCTAGGTAAGTGAACGCAACTTTGGTGTAATGCCATCGTAGTCACCCTCTCTGCGTGTCTAAATGTTCGCGAAATCCTTGGTTTCTGCTGCCAAGATGAGGTTTCTGGCTAAGCGCATAATGCCAGTGTGGAGGACAGGAATGCTGGGGAAATGGATGACAAGAAGGTTAGGACGCTGAAAAAAAATCGCTGAGCCTGAACGCTTGGACAATCTTATAGTCCTTTTTAATTATTATTGGCTTTCATTTCTTCTGGTGGTCACCTATCATTTTGAAGGTTGGTGCTCAGCTCGACAATGACTGTTGATATGTGAGGCTGGTGGTAGATCGGACGTGTGACCTTGGTACGTTTTTGGATAATGTATAGGGTCTATGTTTTTGCAGAAGAAAGGAAATGAGAGGTATATATCCAAAATGGTTGAAGGAAGATGCTCGGTTGGAAGGTCTTCAAAAGAGGAAAGAGGTTTATATCACCATGGTTATAGCGCCTTATCAATGTGTACCCTTGGTATGTCAATTAACAAGACCTGTATATGTTTTTCCTTGGAAACGTTAGTTGGACTTGATGGTCATATATGTTTATGTGTTATGTATACAAGTGGGAGATAATAATGCCACATTAGTGTCTCAGATGTTTACATATGGTTCCAAGGTGACTTGGCGTTGGAATAAGGAGTGCCTCGTATATCACATGACAGAATGCTGATGAGGTGAAAGGTAAAATGCATGAAATATTCTTCATTAGAAATCCAACAACGGACAAAGTGCATGATAAATGATGATCACTGTGATGGCATACCGGGGGCTGTACGCTCTCATGCTATGATTCAGAGAATCCTCTATTCTGTCCTTGTGTCTTTTCAATAGAACATATATTTCCATTGCCAAAAAAATCTGAAGACTGTTAAAGACTAGTAACGGGTGGCTTGGGCAATGGGATTAGCCACTGAGGGCACTTCTATTTCAGATATCTTGGATATACATTGAACATACAACATAGGTTGAAAGATGCTGTGTTAGGACCAAATCACCTTCAATAGATTTTCTAGTGCTCAAGAGCTTGCAGTCTCACTGGTTTCTTGGGAATGAAGGTTACAGTTGGTGAAGGACAAGGAGGAAAAAACTCAAATACAGATATATAATGTTGTAAGCTTGCAACCTTTTATTTTAAGATGTAAGATCTGATATCGGTTCATATGGGTAATCAGCTGAATTTGGAATGAGTGACAAGGTCATCAGGAGCAGCTTAATAGAAGGTCATTATCCTGTACCTATACCAGTATGTAGTTGCTTTATTGGTGACACCCCTCAATTACAATACACTCCACCTTATCAAAAACATACTTATAGGTTTTATGTCATCCCCAGTTACTGATCCAACAGGATAGATAGATAAATAGATGGATGGATAGATTAATAAATATTAAATGGATATCAAAATAGATAGATGGATAGATGAATAAATAGTAGATGGATAGCAAGGTAGATATATTGATAAATATTCTCTATATATTGGGCAGATAGATAAATAGGATATATAGATATAATATATAGGTATAACATTGTTTAATTATGAAAATATTTGTTAATAAACCATGACTGTATAACTCTTCTCAAAACTAAACAGTTCAGGTACGATTTCAGTAAACTCCAGTATCAGCCATAAAACATTCATGATGGTCTAGGAAGCAAGGGATAAGGAGCTGCATGGCAGAGCCGTAACATTGGAGCGAAGGTGGGCAGCAGAGATTATCTTCCTAGAACAACATAGTGACATGGGTGGAGTTGGACGGTCAGGTTTTAAGAAGACTAACAATAAATTACGGTAAATTTTCTAAGATACTAAGTAGATGGATAGATAGATAAACAGACATATTATATGTGTGTGTATATATATATATATATATATATATATATATATATATATATATATATATATATATATATATATACATACACTGTTCAGAAAAGTAAAGGGAAACTGTCCACTTAGGAAGCAACACTGTTTGACAATCAATTTCACATGCTGTTGTACAAATGGAATAGACAACAGATGGAAATTATTGGCAATTATCAAGACACCCTCAATAAAGGAGTGGTTCTGCAGGTGGGGACCACAGACCACATCTCAGTACCAATGCTTTCTGGCTGATGTTTTGGTCACTTTTGAATGTTGGTTGTGCTTTCACACTCATGGTAGCATGACACGGACTCTATAACCCACACAAGTGGCTCAGGTAGTGCAGCTCATCCATGATGGCACATCAATGTGAGCTGTGGCAAGAAGGTTTGCTGTGTCTGTCAGCGTAGTGTCCAGAGGCTGGAGGCGCTACAAGGAGACAGGCCAGTACACCAGGAGATGTGGAGGGGGCCGTAGGAGGGCAACAACCCAGCAGCAGGACCGCTACCTCCGCCTTTGTGCAAGAAAGAACAGGAGGAGCACTGCCAGAGCCCTGCAAAATGACCTCCAGCAGGCCACAAATGTGCATGTGTCTGCACAAACGGTTAGAAACCGACTCCATGAGGATGGTCTGAGTGCTCGACGTCCACAGATGGGGGTTGTGCTCACAGTCCAACATCGTGCAGGATGCTTGGCATTTGCCGCAGGATTGGCAAATTCACCACTGGCGGCCTGTGCGCTTCACAGATGAAAGCAGGTTCACACTGAGCACATGTGACAGATGTGACAGAGTCTGGAGACGCCGTGGAGAGCGATCTGCTGCCTGCAACATCCTTCAGCATGACCGGTTTGGCAGTGGGTCAGTAATGGTGTGGGGTGGCATTTCTTTGGAGGGCCGCACAGCCCTCCATGTGCTCGCCAGAGGTAGCCTGACTGCCATTAGGTACCGAGATGAGATCTTCAGACCCCTTGTGAGACCATATGCAGGTGCAGTAGGCCCTGAGTTCCTTCTGATGCATGACAATGCTAGACCTCATGTGGCTGGAGTACATCAGCAGTTCCTGCAAGATGAAGGTATTGAAGCTATGGACTGTCCCTCCTGTTCCCCAGACCTGAATACGATTGAACACATCTGGGACATCATGTCTCGCACCATCCACCAACGCCACATTGCACCACAGACTGTCCAGGAGTTGACTGATGCTTTATTCCAGGTCTCAGAGGAGATCTCTCAGGATAACATCCACCGCCTCATTAGGAGCATGCCCAGACATTGTAGGGAGATCATACAGGCACGTGGAGGCCACACACTACTGAGCATCATTTCCTTGTCTTGAGGCATTTCCACTGAAGTTGGATCAGCCTGTAACTTCATTTTCCACTTTGATTTTGAGCATCATTCCAACTCCAGACCTCCGTGGGATATTAGTTGTGATTTATGTTGATCATTTTTAGGTTTTATTGTTCTCAACACATTCCACTATGTAATGAATAAAGATTTACAACTGGAATATTTGATTCAGTGATATCTAGGATGTGGGATTTTAGTGTTCCCTTTGTTTTTTTGAGCAGTGTATATATATATATATATATATATATATATATATATATATATATATATATATATATATATATATATATATATATTTATTTATATTTATACAAAAAAAGAGAGGCAGCATATCCAGAATAGTGAAACAGTAAGTCTCCTTTATTCACCAGCACTGCTATATTTCTGCTCTCTCTATGAAGCCTTTCTCAAGCTTGAGAAAGGCTCCATAAAGAGAGCTGAAATTCTGAACCGTAGCTGGTGATGGTGAATAAAGGAGCCTTACTGTGTGTATGTATATATGTATATGTGTATATATAGCTATAGACAGGCATAGATAGATATAGGTAGGACAGATTATAGAGTTATGTGATTATTGCAAATTTAATTAAGAAATATACCTCAGGCAATTCAAAATGTAATAAATACCACAGATCAAACATTGTTCTTCTCTTCTGTTACTAAACAAGTGATCGTGTAACAGAGGTGTAACCTGTGTTTCTTTAAAGGGCTTACAAAATAGCAGATTAACTTATTTGACATGAACAGAGAGAGCAATGTGAGTGGTGCTGACTGCTGAGCACTGGCAATTTCTACAAATTACACTACGTCTTGATTGATTCTTAATGATCTATCTAGTTGAAATATATCTCATATCTATCTGTTGTATTTATTTATTCATTCTCTTTTTTTTCTCTCAGAACTATCCATGTATATATATATATATATATATATATATATATATATATATATATGTGTATTTATCTATACAACTTCAAGTGTATATATTTCTGATTTATTTCTGAAATCTATATATCTTTTAATGTATCATTTTTCTTCACTTTTTTCCTTATTCTTTTTCATCTCTCATATCTATCATCTATCTATCTCATATCTGTTTGTATCTCTATCTATCTAGCTGTCTCACTGTCTCATATCTGTCTATCATATTTGTATCTTTCTTCATTCTATTTCCTTTTCTCTCTGAGCTATCCATGTATCTACTCACTATATATATATATGTGTATATATATATTAAAATAATCTTTATTGGTAGGACCAAATAAACATTAGTTTTTCCAAAGCACGTGCACAGTAGGGAATAGAGATAGGGACTTTGGGGATGATGAGTAGGGACTGTAGGAACGATGGATGGGGGCACATCCAAGGAGGGGCTAAGGTAGACATAACATATCATAGTTGTCTTTCTCGCAGCTTATGGCATGTACTCACATACTGTGCTGCTAACTCCACTGCCCTCTCGTCTTCTGCCAGCAAAATATATGTTTTCTCTTCCTCCATAGAGTTGAAATATACATACCGGTACATGTATTTATCTCTACAGGTTCAAATGTATATCTTTCTGATTTCTTTCTGAAATCTATATCTTTTAATTTATCCTTTTTCTTCAATGTTCCTTGTTAATTTACTTTATCGATCTATCTATCCCATATCTATCTATCTATCTATCTCATATCTATCTATCTATCTATCTATCTATCTATCTATCTATCTATCTCATATCTATCTATCTATCTATCTATCTATCTATCTATCTATCTATCTATCTATCTATCTATCTATCTCATATCTATCTATTATCTATCTATCTATTATCTATCTATCTATCTATTATCTATCTATCTATCTATCTATCTATCTATCTATCTGTTATCTATCTATCTATCTATCTATCTATCTATCTATCTATCTATCTATCTCATATCTATTATCCGTTTATCTATCCCATATCTATCTGTTATCTATCTATCTATCTATCTATCTATCTATCTATCTATCTATCTATCTATCTATTATCTATCTCATATCTATCTATCTTTTATCTATCGACATACAGAAATAAAATGTGTACACGGGTCATACTTTCTGATTTCCCATCATACCCAATAGTTATATGAACCGCTTACTTCTTATTGTACATGTGAATTGGATTTTGAATGATGACTGATTTGACTTTGAATGTGACATTGTGCAATAATTGAAATCTATAGATACAATAATAAAATGGATGAAATAAATCTGTATTTGGGCAGCCTCATGTTTGCATACATGAAACAACACAGTGTCTCGTTCTTTTGATTCTGGCAGATGTTGATACTTTGTTATTAGACACTATTTAAATAAATTGTACATAATTAGAGGTTGCAGAGCCCATTTTCCGCATAGTGCCTGTCTGTGTAATAGCCGAGCAATAGAGGTGGTACTTGGTTTATAGCATAAGCCATTCACAGAAGCTCTATCCACATTGTCATCTCAATCGTTTCACATCATAAAGAAGTCATTAATATGCTGTAGGTTTTTATATGGAAGGAATAGGAGGGACAGGTGTTTAGCAGTACAAGGCCATGAAGAACCTTGCTGGTCAGATATAAACTGTATCCCATTCACGTGGTTTATTTTTCAACCATTGTTATCTACAAATGTCTGTAGTCTACTGAAAGAACAGAAATGGCTTTTACATATCATCAATCAGTGAATATAATGGCTTGTTCATTGATTGCATAGCGCCACCTATCTGGAGTAAATGAGTAAAAACACCAGTAAATTATTTTCTTTTATTGAAAAAAAAAAATTAGACCATTAGTGGATATAGCTATTAACACCGTCAGTTTTAGAATTTGTAGATTCGTCACATTGTGCTGGTTGCTAAATGTGGTGCATCTTTAGATTGTTTTGTCTACGGTTACACTACCTATTAGTTGGCATACTTTGTGTGGAAATTTACACACATATATTATTGGCACATGGTATTGCAGATTAGGTTATACCCCTGGCCTTGCACATTTATCATAGTAAATTTCTCCATTGTATTCCCTTTTTCAAAAATATTAGTATGATGGATTATACAGGGGACAGAACAAAGTTGAATCTCAATTATTATTCCCTGTATGTCTTGCTTTGATGTAATAGTAGAACATTTAATAGTCTATACTTGCTATTTTACATCTTTTTATGGAAGTAAAATGTCTTAATAGAGGTTTATATTGTATTCCTGTCCATAGAGGAAAGACTTAAGGTGCCCATATATCTTCAACCAACATTCTGCCAACAGCTGTGGGGGTCATGTTGTTATCTTGCTAATAGTGGCAAAATTTAAGACACCCATACACCTTCAACCAGTGGTTGGCCAAAATCTACTCCTCCTGACTCGCTCATACTGTTTCTTTGAGACACCACTGGTGATGGCCTAACTTCCATAAGTACTGACATTAAAATTTAACATGATTGATCCTTCTTTTCTTCAACATCATCTATGAGGAAAGAGTCAAAAGACCCCAATACACAAGATAATACTGGGTTTCTAAGACTCCCATACACACGTTTGGGGGTCTCCCAACTCTACCCCAAAAGATAATATTGGGGGAGAGAAGGATCGGGCCTGTTAAATTTCTCACTTAGAATCTTATTGTTTTCTGGAAAATTAGCCATAGCAAATAGAGACTAGTGATGACTCCACCACAGTAGCCTTCTGCTAAGCATTCCCGTGTATGGAGAAGTCGGCAGTAGTGATGAGCGAGTATACTCGTTGCTCGGGTTTTCCTGAGCACGCTCGGGTGATCTCCGAGTATTTGTTAGTGTTTGGAGATTAAGTTTTCATCGGGGTAGCTGAATGATTTACAGCTACTAGCCTGCTTGATTACATGTGGGGATTCCCTAGCAACCGGGCAACCCCTACATGTACTCAGCCTGGGTAATAGATGTAAATCATTCAGCTGCGGCGATGAAAACTAAATCTCCGAATACTAACAAATACTTGGAGGACTTTGGGGGGGACTTTAGTCTTTATGTAGTTTTTGGGCACTGAATTGTAACATAAAACATTATTTACCTCTGTCACCAAGGCTCTTTTCCCACGATTGCTCAGTTTGGCTGGACGGCCAGGTCTAGGAAGACTTCTGGTGGTCCCAAACTTCTTCCATTTAAGGATTATGGAGGCCACTGTGCTCTTAGGAACCTTGAGTACTGCAGAAATTCCGTTGTAACCTTGGCCAGATCTGTGCCTTGCCATAATTCTGTCTCTGAGCTCCTTGGCTAGTTCCTTTGACCTCATGATTCTCAGTTGGTCTGACATGCACTGTGAGCTGTGAGGTCTTATATAGACAGGTATGTGCCTTTCCAAATCAAGTCCTATCAGTTTAATTAAACACAGCTAGACTCCAATAAAGGAGTAGAACCATCTCAAGGAGGAACACAAGGAAATGGACAGCATGTGACTTAAATATGAGTGTCTGAGCAAAGGGTCTGAATACTTATGGCCATGTGATATTTCAGTTTTTCTTTTTTAAATAAATTTGCAAAAATTTCTACATTTCTGATTTTTTGCAGTCAAGATGGGGTGCAGAGTGTACATTAAGGTGAAAAATGAACTTTTTTGAATTTACCAAGTGGCTACAATGAAACAAAGTGTGAAAATTTAAAGGGGTCTGAATATTTTCCGTACCCACTGTACATTCCATATGCCCAAATATCAGAAAACTCCATCTATTTAAGTTAATGCAGTATAAACTATAGTCGAATGCTTCCTCTGTTAGATTTAATATGAAGTATTATCATCCAACATTTCCTTATTCATGTTCTGCATAGTAATACACAGTAGATTTGTCAAAATGATTCTTTAAAGGGTTTTAACCATCTTAATTCAGGGGCGAATATATCATTGATGCAACCTCAGTGGCCACACCGGGGCCCAAGAGGTAAGTGGGCCCATTTATACCTCAAAGGATGTGAAATTTTGCATTTTTCGGAGCTGTTGGGCTGCAAAGGGCTCATATGTTGTTCATGCAGAGGGGTCCTTTTCTAAAGTCTACATCTGCCAGTGTCTTAATTGATAGATATTTTTGGATAGGTCTTTTGAATATGAGCACTTTTGTAATTTAACCCCTTCACCCCCGGAGCTTTTTCCGTTTTTCTGTTTTCGTTTTTCGCTCCCCTCCTTCCCAGAGCCATAACTTTTTTATTTTTCCGTCAATTTGGCCATGTGAGGGCTTATTTTTTGCGGGACGAGTTGTACTTTTGAACGACATCATTGGTTTTAGCATGTCGTGTACTAGAAAACGGGAAAAAAATTCCAAGTGCAGTGAAATTGCAAAAAAAGTGCAATCCCACACTTGTTTTTTGCTTGCCTATTTTGCTAGGTTCACTAAATGCTAAAACTGACCTGCCATTATGATTCTCCAGGTCACTACGAGTTCATAGACACCTAACATGACTAGGTTATTTTTCACCTAAGTGGTGAAAAAAAATTCCAAACTTTGCAAAAAACAAAACAAAACAAAATTGCGCCATTTTCCGATACTCGTAGCGTCTCCATTTTTCGTGATCTGGGGTCAGGTGAGGGCTTATTTTTTGCGTGCCGAGCTGGCGTTTTTAATGATAGCATTTTGGTGTAGATACGTTCTTTTGATCGCCCGTTATTGCATTTTAATGCAATGTCGTGGCGACCAAAAAAACGTAAATCTGGCGTTTCGAATTTTTTTCTCATTACGCCATTTAGCGATCAGGTTAATGCTTTTTTTTTTATTGATAGATCGGGCGATTCTGAACGCGGCGATACCAAATATGTGTAGGTTGGGGTTTTTTTTTATTGATTTATTTTGATTGGGGCGAAAGGGGGGTAATTTAAACTTTTATATATTTTTTATTTTTTTCACATTTTTAAAAACTTTTTTTTTTAACTTTTGCCATGCTTCTATAGCCTCCATGGGAGGCTAGAAGCAGGCACAGCCCGATCGGCTCTGCTACATAACAGCGATCATCAGATCGCTGTTATGTAGCTAAAATGCAGGTGTGCTGTGAGCGCCGACCACAGGGGGGCGCTCACAGCCACCGGCAATCAGTAACCATAGAGGTCTCAAGGACCTCTATGGTTACAATGGAGGAGCATCGCCGACCCCCGATCATGTGACGGGGGTCGGCGATGCGCTCATATCCGGCCGCACGGCCGGATGCGGTAGTTAAATGCCGCTGTCTGCGTTTGACAGCGGCATTTAACTAGTTAATAGCGGCGGGTGATCGCGATTTCACCCGCCGCTATTGCGCGCACATGTCAGCTGTAAAAAACAGCTGACATGTCGCGACTTTGATGTGCGCTCACCGCCGGAGCGCACATCAAAGCGGGGGTCCCGACATGTGACGTACTATTCCGTCACATGTCGGGAAGGGGTTAAAATGTGCTAAAATTTGCTCCATTCCCTGATTTTGTACATTTTCTTTTTTAGCGTTTACAGCTTGTTACCTAGGTGACTGGTCACCGCTGCAGTCTATCCACAGTGTCCAAACATGCTTCCGAACAGTGCTTACAAGCTCTTTACAGTGCCACTGTGCTTCCAGTGCTGCTGAGACAAAGCTATCTCATATAGCAGCATTGGTCAGCAATGTTGTTGGTCAGTCAGGAGTGCCCAACAATCAGACAGTCATCCTCCTAGTGCGCTATTGAGTATAACTTTTCAAGAAATTGTAATAGTCCTCAAAAAGCAGAACAGGTACCCATAACCAGATTACAGCTCCTAAAATAAAATAAAATTGACTCTGGTTGGTGGGGTCTGTAACATTCAACCACTTCACTTTTATTTACATTAGTTTTTAAATGAGGGTCAGTGAGAAAAGTAGAGCAGTTGTCCATAGCTACCAATTGGCTTGGTTGCTACAGGCAATTGCTCCTTTTTCTCCGTGCACCAGTTCTTCCCGATGTTCTTTCAGTAGGCAACAAAGGTACATTTTTCCACATTTTCCACACTTACCAGCTACATACAGACAATATGAGTTTGCATCTTATCAGATCAGTAAATATCTGCTATCATGAAGGTGGCGATCCTATATACAGTAAAGCCATATAAAGAGAGTGTATTGTTTTTCAGCATATACAATGGATTCCTTTACTACATCTACATGTCCACTGTAATATACAGCCATGTTTATGTGTGAACCACTGTGCCATTATTACTGTTTTCGTGCTCTGATGGGTTTCTATTCTCAGCCGAGAAGGCAGACCCATTAATTCAGTCATTTCTCCAGAAGATTTCCCCAGGTCCTAATAGTAATTAGATTGAAATCATTGTTGTCACATTTTCCTAATTTCCATTATTAACGTTTTTTCTTGGAAATTTTCTAAAATGTAGAGTGAAAGCGTAAGACTTTGTTAAGCTGTGATCTTATGAACCAAATGTAAATGGCGACGAGTACAGTGGAGTATGTAAAATTAGAAATAATTAGCCAAAATGAAAAATATATATATTTCTGAATGTAAAAACAATTGTGTAGTCAAGTAGTGTGTAGTGCTGTAGATCGGCCTTAATCTCGCTTTTGACAGGTCAATAAATCTATGCAATTGAGAAAATAAATTGAGTAAAATCTATAGTATAGCCATAGACTCTGATGATAGTGATGATGGTATTATCCTTTTTTGTTATGTATGTGTAATATGTTGAATAGATCATATTATACAGTAAAATCTCCCCAACAGACCATCACTTTATGCAGACTGGATATCCTGTGACAGATTTTTAGTTCTTCCATATATATTGTATGTTTCTTGAGAGGACCACCCTCTTAGAAGACAAATTTTAATGCAATTTCTGTTGGTCTCAAAGAGGTTTTACTGTATATTATATCTTATTATGTTCACATCATAGAGGCAGACCATGTCATAGAGAGGGTGTCTAGCCCTGGTTGGTTATATCCCTTTTGCCACTTGAATAGGACTTCCTTCTCCAGAGGAACCACATTGTTTGCAAAGGGCAGATTAGAACCTCAACAACCAAGAAGATGTTCAGAATTGGGGAGACGAATGTTCCTTTTGTCCTTAGTGGTAAAACCCAGCACCATAATTAGGTGGGGGGGGGGGGTCAACTTAAAGGGAATCTATCACTGGCTTTTTCCCATATAAAATAGGGCCAGCACCTGTAAGCCCTCATATACAGCATTGTAAAATACTGTATATATGTCCCCAATGCACTCTGCATAACAGAAAAAAAGAACTTTTATCATACTCATATACTGCACTATCCGGCAGTCGTAGGTCTTAATCCAGTGCCAACTCTATTCTTGCGAACACTGTCCTCCTTGCTTAGTGTGGATGACTCATCCTACGCCATCCACACAGCGTCCTCCATCATTCTCCTGTGCAGGCGTACTGTGCTCCTCCCTTATAGGGCAGAGCAAAGTACTGTAATGCACGTGTGAAGAAAGGTCGGTACATGCGCATTAAAGTACAGGGCAGAGAGGAGTACAGAGGCAGAGAAAAGTACGCCTGCAAAGGAGCATGATGGAGAACACTGTGTGGATGACGTAGGACACATCATCTGCACAAAGCAAGAAGGAGAACTGCGATTGCAAGAAGAGGGGATCAAGACCAGCAGCGCTCATCAGACCGGACCACGCCGTAGGTGAGTATAATAAAAGTTAATTTGTGTGTTATGCACTTACAGATGCTGGTCCTACTTTATTTGGGAAAAACTTGGTGACAGTTTCCCTTTTATATTGCACCACCTCTTTTACATGTACAACTATTAGTAGTAGTGGTAGTAGTAGCAGCAATGTTCAACTGATCAGATTTGTTTTTGTCAACCATATGCAAAGGGTTTCTATTCTGAACATAATATTCTCTCCAGGCTCCTTGCTGATGTGGTAAGAATTATAACCACTCATCTGTTTCAAAAACTCTGCTCAGTATACTGTCTTTTCAACTGGATGTCTCCAAATGTGTCCAAGGCAAGATATAGTTGGGGACTGAGTCACTTGTAAGTAGAAGATTAGACTTAGGTTTGGGGAAAGCTCTTTCGTAACCTGAGGCCGGATTTTCCAAATGTACCTGTAATCACCATCTCTACAATCAAGATTCTTGAAGGTCAACTCTGTAGGATGTTTGCATTTACAATGCATATTTTTCAAATCCCTTCACACATTTAGACATGTGCATGCTACTAGGGATGAGCGAATAGCTTTGGATAACTCCTTAAATGGATAGCTATAGCGCTTACCGAATAGCTGCATCAGGAACCCGGGTACCTGGAGCGCTCCCGATAATCAGGTGTCCGGTGCTGTAGCTGCATGTGTCGCGGCTGTGTGACAGTCACTACAAACAGGCTCTCCATGTATGTGTTGGGACTCACACAGCCGTGACACATGCAGCTGCAGTGCCGGACACCTGATTATCGAGAGCGCTCCGGGTTCCAGATGCAGCTATTCGGTAAGCGCTATTGCTACTCGTATAAGGAGTTATCCGAAGCTATTCGCTCTTCCCTACATGCTACGACATATTTATGTGACAGGCCCTATGCTGTTCTTACAAATGTTCTACAGCGCCATTAGCCGCACATATTTTTAAAGTCTATAAATTGGGGACCACATCACAGCAATTCATTATTTTGCTAACTAGTAAGTTAGGCTTGATTTAATCAAGGAACCATTCATAGTATCCCAACTTCTCCACCATTAACTTGACTTGTAAGTACAATGTACCAATGGATTTGTTCATGTAGGAAACATTTAGCTTCTTCTCATTATGAGCCAATCACCCATGTGTAAGCCACAGTTACTCCATTTCATAGTAACATCACTAGGTCTCATTAAATTAATAAGCTGTTCATATGGGTAGTGGGGACGTCCATGAACAATGGACAATGTTTGCAATGTTTGTAGGATAGACTTTAATTATTGGGATTCGGTTGAAATAGATGAGTGAGGCTCTTTCATCGAGACCTGACATTTCTGTAGTTTCCTCTAGCAAATGTCAAAGCTGATGCAGTATGTCAGCGATCATCTGATAATCCATCATGAGTGCGCAATGTTACCCAAACTCCTTCACGCAGCCCCCCTTCTCCACTTTCTCCGGCTCTGTCACCTTGTGTTAAAGCTTTCTTGTTGACCTATCACAGGACGAAGAAAGTACATGGCCCTGAGCCTTGTGCTTCTGTTCACCCTTTCCAAGCCAGAAAGGTCTTTGTGTTATGGCCACGCGTACAACTTCCTTTCTCTAAGGTTTAGCGGTTTTCTCTTCAGACTCAAATGTTGTGACTTGAGGATTTTTTAAGCTAATTTCCTATTGACTATTCTTGCTTTGATAACACTCAGCAGTAGGTTATTCCAAATGTCATCTCTAGTCCCGAGGCTGTTGGAGACAAATCTTTCTCGCCATATTGAGGTCAGCTTCCAGTTTAATCAAAGCCTTGGAGCAAAATAGTTAGCTTCTACCTCATGTCACCTTGTTTGGGATGTGCGCATTGCGGGGATGTAGCTTATTAACGGGGCTGCATTACATAAGTGCATTTGTTAAGGATTATTCCGAATGTCAAAGTAATGTTGGAGCAAGTAATCTTTTATTATGATGGTTATTATTATTATTTATTTATACAGCACTATTAATTCCATGGTGCTGTACATGAGAAGGGGTTACATACAGAGTTATAGATATCGTTTACAGTAAACAAATTTACAATGACAGGCTGGTATAGAGGGGAGAGGACCCTGTCCTTGCGGACTTACATTCTATGGGGTAATGGAGAAGAGACAGAAGGTCGGGGGTGCGGCAGCTCTGGTGGTGGTGAGGCGGCAGCTCTGGTGGTGGTGACGTGGCAGCTCTGGTGGCGGTGACACGGCAGCTCGGGTGGTAGTGAGGCAGCAGCTCTGGTGATGGTGATGCGGCAGCTCTGGTGGTGGGGACGCGGCAGCTCTGGTGGTGGTGACGCGGCAGCTCTGGTGGTGGTGACGCGGCAGCTCTGGTGGTGGTGAGGCAGCTCGGGTGGTAGTGAGGCGGCAGCGCTGGTGGTGGTGACGCGGCAGCTCTGGTGGTGGTGAGGCAGCTCGGGTGGTAGTGAGGCGGCAGCTCTGGTGGTGGTGAGGCGGAAGCTCTGGTGGTGGTGATGCGGCAGCTCTGGTGGTGGTGAGGCGGCACCTAGGGTGGTGGTGAAGCGGCACCTCGGGTGGTGGTGAGGTGGCAGAACGGTTATTTCAGGCTGTACGCTTTCCTGAAGAGATGGGTTTTCCGGTTCCGTCTGAAGGATCCGAGGGTGGTGGATAATGGTTGTATAGATTGGGTGGTTGTATAGATTATGTGAGTTAGTTACAAAATACCTATAGATGTGTTCTAACATCTTAAAGCTTTAATTCAATGCTCCTCATCTACTGTGTCTGATACCTCAGCTTTATTCATAGTGTATTCCTGCATGTCCTTTCACTTCATAACCTACTGTCATTCAATGCTGCTAAAGCATTTAGGAAAAAATCATAAGATTTTTGTATAGCATAAATACTGTATATCCAAACATTTTGTAATTATTTTGTCTTGCTTTGCACAACCCCTGAATGGTTAGAAATGCTACTCTTTTAATTAAAATTGAAAATCAGGATTGGCACTGTTTCTTTTTTTATAACTCACTTAAACTTGAGAATGTCTGTCTGTTTTTTTGAGGCAACTTAAAGAAGTCCTCCCACCTATGTTTTTGTCCTCTTATTATAGCGCAATCATCATATTATACAGCACTATGTGCTTACAATTGCTCATTTTCTCCTTCTACCGAGTTAATTCTTCTCTTTTCTCTGCTCTATGTAGGATCAGAAAGTCTCTATTTCCTGCATGAGTCATCCTCCTCCTCCCTGTCAGGGACCTTTGCAGTGATGACCCATGCAGAGAAAAAAGGCCTGCTATTTCTAAATAGAGCTTAGAAGGATTCAGCTAGTCTGTCTCTAACCACATGATGCCATATACATAATGGAAAATATAGAAGGGCTGGGTAGAAAGGCAAAATGTGTAATTGTAAGTACTCAGCAACATATAATATGATGACTGCGATATTTTAAGAGGATCAACATTTTGATTGGAGTGCTTCTTTAAACAATATTAATAGACAATCTGTGTTTTTTCTTTTTATTCCGTTTAGGGTATCCTCACTTACTTGAGGAATGCCCCTTGTTTCATTATTTTTCAGACTAGAAAGCAGCTACAAAGATTGTCTTTCATGGTGGAGGACCCCCTATGCATTTATGTATTCACTTATTTGAATAGGAATAGTGCCATGCTTTATCTCCCCTGTAGAGACTTGGTTTCCTCACAACTCCACCCCCGCCTCCCCGCACCTCACAATGGGGCAGCGGATACGGTGAAAAACAGCATCCGCTGCCCCCGTTGTGCGGCGCTTGCACAGTATGCGTCGGTGCGCTGCAACGTCGCATTGCGACGTGCAGTGCACGACGCTAGTGTGAAAGTAACCTTAAAGACAGTGACATTCAAACATGCCCCCTGCCATGGTAATCAGCGGCTATGAGGGTTGATGGAAAGAGATTAAGACACTGCTCCGCTATCTTCTTCCCTCCTCTAGATATGAAATGGAACATCAGCAGGGCTGGACTGGCCATCTGGCAATTCTGGCAAATGCCAGAAGGGCCTGTCTGATTGTGGGCTGCTTTGTCTGCTACGTTGTTAACAAAATTGGCGTTCTCAAGACTTTTAAGAGTTGTGATGAAACACAGTCGCTGACTCCAGTATCATTAGAAATATTGGTCCTGTAGTAAATCTTCCTTTCCTCCATCCAGGGTAATATTAATAATATATCCCATCTGGTGCTTGGGGACAGGGACAGCATGGGCCTTGTGTGATTTCAAATGCCAGCGCTGAATTTAAGTCCTAGTCCGTACCTGAACATCAGGGTGCATGTTCAAACACTGATCCATTGAAATAGGGGGCTCAGGATGCACTAGGATCTAGTGATTGTGGGGGCCAAAGAGTGGGGCCCTTCAGGTGACCAGATATTTATCACCTATCCTGTGAATGGGTAAGATATGCTAATTGTTAAAATTCCCCTTCACAGTATTGACAAGGTGAATTTTATTAATTATAATCCTTAGAAGCAAAATATTGAAATGCATAAATAACAATAACTGGGTTTTCCGAGATTCTGCGTCCACAATGAAATATGGAGTCGCTAGAAGATATATCAGGAGGTTAACATTTCCCGTCAGACTGCAGCGGGTTTTTCTTCAGAAACTCCCTCTTTTTATTGTATTCATTAACCCAAGGGCAATGAGGGAGGCTAATGACAATGGAGGTTGGGCATCTCTGGTGCTGCTGCTGGCTGGAGCGAGGGACGCTTATGCAGCTCTGTGCCACAGGTAGCACTGATGCTTAGCACTGTATGGGTGACTTCTCCGACCCGGTTCTGTAACTTTACATAGACTCCACTTTGTAGCTGAGAAACTGTGGTTCCTAAACATTTCTATTTTTCAATAATAACACTCACAGTTTAAAGGTGGAAAATTTAAGTGTCAAAAAATTTCATGAACTGACTTGGTACCGTCCCATTACAGTACCACACTGGTATCACAGACTGATTGTGAGGGGCTAGATTTTATACACAATGGGACTAAATGAAGAACCTGATTTCAATGAACTCGAGGGGTCAAACTACATTTGTCCATATAGTGTATGTGTAGCCTGGTTACCTATACTAGGGTTGTTAACATCCATAAAATAGTTGACATTTCTTTCCATTTTTCATGAAGACAAAATTGGGTGCGATAGTTTAGGGCATTATGATAATAATTTCTTCATTTTATAACTTACAGAAAGTATTGTTAATGGTTATATTAGTACATTGAGCTATTGGTATAATTTATAATCTTTGTCATTAAAGAGGTTGGCCTTCAGTTAGCGTTGGCTATTAATATCTGATCAGTGGGTGTGCGATGCCGATTATCTGTTACAGGTGCCAGTGTTGGCCGGAAGTTCTCGGATGCTACCGGAACACAACAGTCCTGTCAAAACTATAGTAGCCACCTCTAGGTACTGCAGATCCACCCCTTATTCATAGAAATGATGGCACACCATAGAAATGTCCGAGGTGCTGTGTTCCGGCAGAACTCCTAAGGATGGGCCATCATTAAAAAAGTGGAAGCCAAACACTATTTCCAATTTTTCAATAAAAAGTGCTGGCTGTTCAGGAGTTTTGAATAATGTATTTCTTCCAGAAAAAAAAAATCAAATTGGCTGCTATCTCTTATTTCACTTGAATATTTCCTTAGTTATGCCTCATCTCTCTCGCTCTTGACTTTCATTGTCTAAAGTTAGATTTGGCGCAACAGCCGTCAGCAAGAATGAAAAGTAGGAAATAAACAGAATAATACATCTGTTAGGCAGCTCACCCAGTTTTACATGAAATCACCCTCACCAGGACTTGTGCGATACAGATATGACCGTTTTCAAAGGTACCACTTAATGGAATCTGCCAGCAGGTTTTTGCTACTTATTCTGAGAGCTGCATGAAGTAGGGGCAGGGACCCTGATTCCAGCAATGTATCGCTTCCTGGCCTGCTTGGTGCAGTTTGGATAGAATCCCTGTTTTCTCTGTGTAAGAAACCTGAGCTGTGTACAGCCTCGCCACTTTCCCTCCGATTGTCTCATTCCTGGTTTTGGCTTACCAATACTGAGGTAAAATACTGACCAAATACTGAACGTGTGAACGTGGCCTTAGTTGGGAACCAATTACGGTATCATAGAGTCCATCACAAATTATTACATTCATCTCCAGTCAGTGGTGAGGGATGGCGAGCAGAACTGCGCACATCTCCAGACAGTAGGTGGCAGCACTGACAATGACGCATAGTAGTAGTGGGCACAGACGGACACAGAAGAGACACAGGCATCATGGCTGCTCCCATGTCTCTGGGTCTCCCTGCAGCGCCTGTAGAGCATTGTTTCCCCAATGCTGGCTGCTGTGTGTAGTGGTAAAGCGTCTGTGCTTGCTGAACAGTGGCTCTGGGGCTGTGAGGGAAGAGGAGCAGCTGTGGCTGGCAGAGACATGACCTCTTTGTGTGTGAGCTGGAGTAGCGGAGAGTGTGCTCAGTAATCTGCTGCCGCCTGCAAAGTTCCTCCAGCATCAGCTCTGTCAGCAGGGTACGTATGTGCAGCAGGAATATGGCAGCATCCCTCACTTGTCTACACTCTGCAGGATGAATGGCTTCTGACATTACTAGATTAATGCGTCTTTTGCATGATGTCTGTAGCACAGCTGTTCCATCTCATGAGAACGCATAACGGGGCAAATAGGAGATGCCAGGCGACTAAATATCCCAACAGCAGCACCTGTCTGGGTGCTGCGGCTACTGAGTTTGATGCAGTTGCATGCTACACTCCCTATCCCTGACCGTTCACAAGTGATAAATGAGCCACTGAGCCCGCATTTTGTAGAAATTAACACAATTGCATTGTAAATATGCCCCAATTGGTGCCACTCACTGTACAACCTGATCTTGTCTATCAACGGTCATTCTCGGTGCCACCAAATATCGACCTTTGATGTCGGGCATTAGGTGGCACAAATCATCAAAATTATTCAAGACATCAACCCGATTCTTGAGACAATGGAGAAAAGGGATGGGTTTTTATTATTTAGGTTCATATTGTATAGCTTTTAAGGGTCTGGAGTTTTTGATAATGTCTGCAGCATTAGTCTTGGCGCTAGGAAACCTAAATACTTCACATTTCCGCGTAGAAGCTTACAATGCCGACCATATGTACTTGTATAGCTAAAAAGTAACAGAAAGCGCACAATAGGGCATGACCTGGGCAAGAAGCATAGTTAGTATGGTATTGCCCACCTGGCACAAATCCTATGTAGATATAGATACCGGCTGCTGCTGTGCCCTATGCTGGAATAAAACTAGCAGTAAATGAAATAGTAGAAAGGGATATAGGGATAAATCTGCTGGTCGAGAAGATATCCAATGGCGATGATGGTGTTGAGCAAAGAGTAGTTTTATTCATCTACACTTTGCAGAGTTGAACAAACTACATCAGGAAGAAAACACTATCCAATGACTATCTCCTTGGCCAGCAGTTCAGCACATTTCTCCGTATATCCCATTCTACTATTGACCATATACAGTGATTGTGTCGTCTCTGTATAGAATTACCGTAAGTGACATTGAGAAGAGTAAATTAGTCCTGTAATAAGTTGGTACTCGCTAGAAGTGCAGACTGGAATTGTAGGCACTTACTTAATTGGATTGTGCATATAATGTGCTGATAATTTGTAATGTTTAATATAATAGTTTAGTCAGATGTTAAGATGCGCAAACACATTTGGATATGTGCAGACAACGTCTTTTTCTGGTGAGACTGCTCCAAAACCCACCTGAAAAAACACTCAAAAGAATGAACAAATGCATATTATATGTAAAGAGTTGCTGTTTATATGTTCAGTCTTTTGAACATCTTTTAACCACTTAACATTTCCAAAGATGTCAATTGATTAAATGTTGTGGGCTAGCAATTCGTCAGGCGTTTTTTAGACTGTGGACACTCTATAATTTACACTTAGAGATGAGCGAACCCAAACTTAAACGTTAGGGGTTCTGTCCGGTGCTAATCGCCGAACATGAACTAGACAGATCAAAACTTTGGGTACAGCTCTGGTACCTGATTCAAACTTTGGAATAAAGTTCGGGTCCAGTGCTTTCCAGAACCCGAACTTCCATGTGTCCGCTCAACCCTATTTTTAATACAAAGCAATAGAATAGCTAAAAAAAGCCTAAAGGAAAAAAATAAGAAAAAGCACTCAAGAAACAACAACAATGAAAAATAAGGCACTTTAGGGGAAAAAAAGTGAATGTTTCCTGATGCGCCTCCCTTTTGGAAAACACAACGGGTTCACCCACATATAAAAGACGTCATGTGCACAAACCCGTACATAGCTTTTGGTCAAGCAGCCATTCAGCCAATAGCTGTTCCTCCTAACATTCCCTGATACACAAGCATGCTGGAATTGTCTGAGTGTGCATGTGTTCTCATTTGCAAGCTGCTGCTACACACCTGACAGCAGCATCTTTCCTTTGGGAAGAAAAGGATTGGGCATGTTAAAATCCAACATGCCCAACTCTTCTGTGCCATGATATCTACTGTCGGGGGAGAGTCAGAACACTTCCATACTTATATGTTCTACGGTCATTTGTCTACTGTATATGACACTTATAGAAATGGTTTGTACTAGGCAAGGGTATGTGCTAGACTATGATAATAATGTAATTTGAGAACAAGTGAGGAACCATTTTGTAGCTCCTCATAGATCAAGTTCGTTAGCGCTAAGAGTTGCCTCAATATTCTAAGGAATTAATGAGAACGTCTACTTGAGTGCATTAGTGGTAGAATCAGGATTATCGGCATTTCTGGAGGTGAATGTTGACCTTTCCAAAGCAGGTCAAAATAATGTACAGCAAAATGTCCATCAACACTTGCTGTAGGAGACCTTTATACTCGATCCCTAATATCTTTCCCCTTATCTCTTTCATCCACCAGTCTTGAGCTACTTGCTAAGTGTAATGCAGAATGGACAACCTCAACCCTCCCTTAATGTTTGATTTCACCATGGGCAGCGGCGGGAGCATGGTGACCCCTGGAAAAAAGCCAGCAGGGGAGACTTCAAACTCCAATAAGAAATGTAAAAGGTATTTCAACGAGCACTGGAAGGAAGAGTTCACATGGCTGGAATTTGATTATGAACGAAAGTTAATGTTTTGTATGGAGTGTCGACAGGCTCTTGTAAAGAACAAGCATGGCAAAGCAGAGAATGCCTTCACTGTAGGAACGGACAATTTCCAGAGACATGCACTTCTACGTCATGTGACGTCCGGTGCCCATAGACAGGCGCTCGCTGTGAACAGTGAGCAGCTAGCCATGGAAATGCAGTACCACCAAGAATTAAAGTCCGTCATCAAAGCTGAGATGGATCCATCTAAGATATCTATTCTGACCACTGTCTACACCATGGCAAAGGAAGGTATCTCGAGTGATAAGCTTCCATCCCTGCTGGAGCTGCAGAAATTTAATCTTTGTGAGGCTCTGTTGTCTTCTGAGCAAAATGAATATTACCATCCAAGCAGTGTAAGAGAAATGCAGGTGTGTACAGTTAGATCCACAACATGTCAGCATAGTAGAAGTCTACAGGACTAGTTGGGCTTTTAAAAATGATGTATCCACACATAATTGCATAGAAGGCTTGAATTCAGGGGCGAGCAAATCATTGGTGCAACCTGTGCAACCGTACAGGGGCCAAAGAGAAAAGGGGGCCCATTTCCACCTCCAAAGCAGGGGGAAATGTGCATTATGATGGGCTATTGGACTGCAAAGGGCCCACTCATTGTTCTTACACACAGGGGCCCTCTCCTATCTGTGTCTGCCAGTGCTTGAGCTCTTACAGTGGCAATTAAACTAGAACATCCATTTTAGGGTATATGAACGCGTTATGCTCAAGTTCAATTTTTTGACCCAATGCAAAGGGAGAAATCAGCAGAAAGTCACATCATTTCCATAGCATGATCCACTGAAAGATCCACCAATTTTTTCCCGGATACTCTGCTGCAGTAATTGTGCTGCACTTACGTCTCATGTGAACTTACCCAAATAATTTGAAAAATAGATATCCATTATCTGCTTGTGGTAGTTTTGACAAACTCACTGCTTTATCAGCAGGAGATTATCACTAGAGGACTAGTAAACCTGATGCCAGGTAGACAAGCATTATTTTTTATGAGCTCTGTATAACCCCACCCCACCACTGATTGGCGGCATTGTGTATATTGCATAGAAATCTGCCAAACAGTGATAGGGTTGGGGTTATACAGAGCTCAACATTCACATAACAGGGATTTTATAAAAATGACATTAAGCAGTCCAGTAAGTAATACATTGCTGGAATTGAGGTCTCTACCCCAACATTATGCAGCTCTCAGATGGGGTAGGAAAACCTGGTGACAAGGTTCTCTTTAAGACAGTATTCTCCAACTCCAGTCCTCAAGAGCCACCAAAAGATCATGTTTTCAGAATTTCCTTATTATTGCCCAAGTGATCATTCCACCACCTGCAATTCTAAGGAAATCCTGAAAACATGATTTGTGGGTGGCTCTTGAGGACTTGAATTGGGGAACACTGCTTTAGGCCGGTTTCACACATCCTGATATTTCCAGTACCGGAGATATGTGTCTGTGTGTACGTGTGTGTAATACTTGAGGCACATGTACACGCCTGGGAAGCAGCAGTACACTTAGCGCTGTTCCCTGGCACCGGGTGCTGAAGATGGCTCTCATCATTCTCCCCTGCACCCGCTGCGATCAAAACTAGCAGGGGAGAATGTTAGTTATATTCAACTGATAACAGTGATAGCAGGTGGCGGCTGATAGGACTTCTACACCCATCAGCCTACACTTGCTGTCGCTAATAACAGTGACAGCAGGCAGTGGTTGGTGGAAGTATTCATCAGCTGCCGCCTGCTCTATTAATAAATTTAAAAAATGGCATGAGTTCCCCTGTATTTTGGATAACAGGCAAAACTCACAGCTGCATGCTGCAACTCTCAGCAGTCAGCTTCAGGAATGTTGCTTATCAAGAAGAGACGGGTCCCCACGCTGTTTTTTTAATTAAATAATTTAAATAAATGGCTTGGGGTCTCCATTTTTGACAACTAGCCTTGCAAGAGCAGACAACTGGGGGCTGGTATCCTCAGGCTGGCGAGGGGCCATGGATATTGCCCCCCTCAGCCTAAAAAAAGGAACAGCCCGCATCTGTCCAGAAAAGGCACATTTATTAGATGTGCCAATTCTGGCGCTTTACCCGACTCTTCCCACTTGCCATATAGCGGTGGCAAGTGGGGTAATATTTGTGGGTTGATGTCACCTTTGTATTGTCTGGTGACATCAAGCCCATGGCTTAGTAATGAAGAGGCGTCTATAAGACACCTATCCATTACTAATCCTATCGTTACATAGTAAATAAAGACACAGCCAAAATAAAGTTTTTTATTTAAAATCAAAACAAAACACACTTTTCCATTTTTATTTAAAAATAACAAACACAGTTAAACTCACCTAACACCCATTCCATTGAAGCCAACGTCTCCTGTAATAAAACAAAAATAAAAACAACAATATCCCTCAACTGTTCGACGTTCTGCCCCACGTCGTAACCCATGTCTGGGGATAAATAGTTTTCAACCTGGACAGTGCCAAGATGCGACCCTCCAGGCTTAGAACCACTGATGAATGAACTGCTGCAAGTAGTATCAGTGAACAGCGGTGACCTCATCGAGGTTACCGCGGGTCACTGAGGCTGCGTTCCCAGCCGAGCTGAACTATGGTAACCTCAGCACCGTGAGAAAAAGTCACTTGAGTTCACCACATTTCAGCTCAGTGAGTTCACCGCAGTCTCTCCATTACTAAGCCATGGGGTTGATGTCACCAGACAATACAAAGGTGAGTGGGGGGGGCCCATGCAGTTCTTTTAAATTATCTATTTAAATAATTTTAAAAGAACAGCGTAAGGGACCCATCTATTCTTGATTAACAGTTTTTTTCTGAAGCTGACAGTTGAGGGTTACAGCCCGCAGCTTTCAGTTTTGCCTGGCTGGTTATCAAAAATACAGGGGAACCCAACCTGTTTTTTTATTTACTTATAGCACAAGCGGTGTCTGATGAATACTCCCATCAGCCGCCGCCTGCTCTCACTGTTATTAGCGGCAGCAGATCTAGGCTGATGAGAGAAGTAGTCCCTTCAGCCGCCGCCTGCTCTTACTGTTATTAGTTGAATATAACTCTTTCCCAGGCACCGATATGTGTCACTGATGACATCCCTGTGTGTCATACATGTGTGTGACATTTTGCGGCCTGTGCCGCTGTTAAAAAAAAACTGACATGTCATTGTATTTTGCCCACGGACACACGGTCCGTGGAAACACACTGACATGTGCACAGACCCATTCAATTGTATGTGTAAATGTTTCCACTACGTATGAAAACTGTCAACACACACATCTGACACATTGACCTCTGAAAGAGGCCTTAAGGTGTAAAGCTTTTCCACACTCTTGATAACTATTTTTCGAGTAATCACCCTTTGAATAACGATCCCTCACCAGGGAAGTAGCATTAGTTTGGCAAGATATCAGTTTTAAACAACTGGCATTGGAAAAGGCCAGGCTCTCTCTTACTACAATTGACTCCTTATCTAGGATAAGAGGAGTGATCATCTCTACAGACGCATAACATGACAGCTTATACAGATGTAATAAGCACCACATTAATGTAAGGGTACCGTTACACAAAACAATTTACCAACGATCACGACCAGCGATACGACCTGGCCGTGATCGTTGGTAAGTCGTTGTGTGGTCGCTGGAGAGCTGTCACACAGACAGCTCTCCAGCAACCAACGATGCCGAAGTCCCCGGGTAACCAGGGTAAACATCGGGTTCCTAAGCGCAGGGCCACGCTTAGTAACCCGATGTTTACCCTGGTTACCAGCGTAAACGTAAAATAAAAAAAACACATACTCACATTCCGGTGCCTGCGTCCGCTTCCCTGCACTCCTCCTGCATCCTGTGTAAGCGCCGGCCAAAGCAGAGCGGTGACGTCACCGCTGTGCCCTGCTTTCACTTTACGGCCGGCGCTCACAGTCAGTGCAGGGAAGCAGACGGCCAGGGACCTTACGGACACCGGAATGTAAGTATGTACTGTTTGGGTTTTTTTACATTTACGATGGTAACCAGGGTAAACATCGGGTTACTAAGCGCGGCCCTGCGCTTAGTAACCCAATGTTTACCCTGGTTACAAGCGAACGCATCGTTGGATCGGTGTCACACACACCGATCCAGCGATGACAGCGGGAGATCCAGCGACGAAATAAAGTTCCAAACGATCTGCTACGACGTACGATTCTCAGCGGGGTCCCTGATCGCTGCTGCGTGTCAGACACAGCGATATCGTATGGATATCGCTGGAACGTCACAGATCGTGCCATCGTAGCGACCAAAGTGCCAATGTGAGACGGTACCCTTAGTTGTGCTAAACCAAGGTTGATTACATACCATGGTACTCATTGCGTAGCGTTGCAACTATAACATAAACGGAACCTGTCCGCATGTTTTAGTACCCCAACTGATCAATTATGTGTTAGGACACTACAATGCAGATTATTTCCATACCTTTGTTTCTTCAGTCCTTCGTTCCATTGCTGAATAATAACTTTTCTAATATTTATGTATATGAGCTACAGGTGCGGGTGGGTTGGCCCTGCACTTATAGGTCACCGGCCTCTCCCTCTTTCCTCATCCACCACCAGTCTCCTTTCACTGAATGTCAAGTCACTCTTGTCTGAATAATGCATTATCTGGACTTGAAAACCAGGATTTGACCCTTGCATACGTCACCTCATGGCATGACAGTGGCTGCGCAAGTTTGTCAGCGGAGGTGGCAGGTCACCCAGATAAGAGTGACCTATCATTCAATGACCAGAGGACGGTGGTGGGTGGGGAAAGAGAGAGGCTGAAGAATTGTAGGTGCATGGCAATGTCATCTGCACTTGCAGCTTATTTACACAAAAATTGGAAAAGTGAATACACGGGAATGGAGTCAAAGATTGAAAACAACAAAGGTACGGAAATGATCTGCGTTTAAGCGACCTGACACAGATTAGATCAGTGTGGGGTACTAAAATGTGCTGACAGGTTCCCTTCAATGGACAGCCAAATTGTGCAAATAATGTATATGCAATCTGATTGTTCATTGTCTTGCAAGAAACGTTTGTTTGGATCTTCCCAGATAAGTGGTTGTTCTACCTTTTAGGCCTTCGTTCAATGACCAGAGGACATTTTTGCTCTAGTAAAAAGGTGTATACTTTTGCAACCATCTAAAATAAAACAAAAAATCAACATGGTAAATAATTTTCATTTTAAAAAATGAATCACTCACTCTAACCACTATTTTTCTAACCTGGAGAATGTAGATGATGGAAAAGAGCTTATGATTGCAGGATGAGACTACATGTGTTTGTAGCCTGTAACCAGACACAATCTAGCAGAATGCTCTGGAATATTAAAGGGGTTGTCCAGGACTGAAGTACTGATGATCTCTCCATTCCAATGCATAGGTCACTTATATAAGATCGATGGGGGTTCACCACTCAGCGCCCCCACCGATCAGCTGAAAAGTGCAGCAATAGCAGCTGGAACTGAGCAATGTACATGGAGGATCATAGTCGCTCCTTACATTGCTTAATGGCTACTGCTAAGTATTAGGCCTCTTTCACATTTTCGTCTTTCTTTTTCCGTCACAATGCATCATTTTGTGAAAAAAAACGGATTCAGCAAATGTTTCTGCTAGATCCTTTTTATTCTCATAGACTTGTATTAGCGACGGATTGTGACGGATGGCCACACGTTTCATCTGACGTGCACTGGATCCGTCGTAAAATTGCTGTCCGCAATTGGCGGAGACAACGCACATAGAAACTTTTTTGTGCACGTCAGAAAATCGCGCAGCAACGGATCCCTCGCTGTGTGTCAAAAGCAGGAATCCAGCGACGGGTTCCGTCTTTTGAAACTGAGCATGCGTGGAAGAATTTCCAGTCAGGGAAATTCTCTCTCGCTCTCTCTTTTTACTATTGATGCTGCGATACCGCTACGTCATCGGGTCATTCTCGCAAGGCATTACTGGGAACGGGAGCATTGCGAGCATCGGAAACGCTGCGGGGGCCGCCAGAAGGTGAGAATATCAAGATTTTTTATTATTTTTAACATTATATCTTTTTACTATTGATGCTGCATAGGCAGCATCAATAGTAAAAAGTTGGTCACACTTGTCAAACACTATGTTTGACAAGTGTGACCAACCTGTCAATCAGTTTTTCAAGCTATGCTACAGATCGCTTTGAAAACGCTACGGATCCGTCAAAAAAACAGATCCAGTGCATCAGTTTTTTCCAATCTGCACAGGATCCGTCTTTTCAACATTTTGACGGATTGTGACTGATAGTAAAAAACGGAAATGTGAATGAGGCCTTACTCTTTATCTCCCATTCAGTTGAATGCAAGTTAAAGCGCAGTTCTTGGCAGTGAGCTCGTAGGTAGGTCATCCATACTTCAGTCCTGGACAATGTCTTTAACAGTTGGTTGCAAAGATGTACACTTCAAAGCACCACTCCAGCTTTTTATATATGTATTTTTTTATGGTGGAGTAGTGTCACAAATGTAAGTTCCCTGCCCCTAGTAATATATTTACAAGCCACCATCTTGATTTTTTTTATCAGCGCTACTCCGGTCGTCTTCTGCAGGTTGTGACCTGCTGGATCCCTCCAGTGTTTGCTGGGTGAGCCGGAGATTACTATTCAATGTACAGTGGGTACGAAAAGTATTCAGACCCCTTTACATTTTTCACTCTTTATTTCATTGTAGCCATTTGGTAAATATAAAAAAGTTCATTTTTTTTCTCATTAATGTACACTCTGCACCTCATCTTGACTGAATAAAACAGAAATGTAGAAATTTTTGCAAATTTATTAAAAAAGAAAAACTGAAATATCACATGGTCATAAGTATTCAGACCCTTTGTGCAGTGTTGAGTAGAAGCACCTTTTTGAGCTAGTACAGCCATGAGTCTTCTTGGGAATGATGCAACAAGTTTTTCACACCTGGATTTGGGGATCCTCTGACATTCTTCCTTGCAGATCCTCTCCAGTTCCGTCAGGTTGGATGGTGAACATTGGTGGACAGCCATTTTCAGGTCTCTCCAGAGATGCTCAATTGGGTTTAGGTCAGGGCTCTTGCTGGGCCAGTCAAGAATGGTCATAGAGTTGTTCTGAAGCCACTCCTTTGTTATTTTAGCTGTGTGCTTAGGGTCATTGTGGCCAAGTCTGAGGTCCAGAGCACTCTAGAAGAGGTTTTCATCCAGGATATCTCTGTACTTAGCCTCATTCATGTTTCCTTCAATAAAAACCAGTCATCCTGTTCCTGCAGCTGAAAAACACCCCCATAGCATGATGCTGCCACCACCATGTTTCACTGTTGGGATTGTATTGGACAGGTGATGAGCAGTGCCTGGTTTTCTCCACACATACCACTTAGAATTATCACCTAAAAAGGTCTAACTTCATCTCACCAGACCAGTGAATCTTATTTCTCACAGTCTGAGAGTCCTTCAAGTATTTTCTAGCAAACTCTATGCAGGCTATCATATGTCTTGCAATGAGGAGAGGCTTCTGTCGGGCCACTCTGCCATAAAGACCTACAAGAGACAAAATGAGCAAAAACACTGCTTTTTTTAGAACTCTGTGTTATTTAGATGCACTTTTTGCTTTTTACTTATTTACAGCAGGGTTTTTGCTCATTTTTTCTCTTGTTGGTTTTATATGTTTTGTGGCCAATGTGAACATGCGTTTATGTGCTGCATGTGTACCAACTTAAGTCAAGCTCAATTTTTGTGTTTTCACTCTGCATAAATGTCTGACTGGTGGAGGGCTTCAGTGATAGTTGACTTTGTGGAACTTTCTCCCATCTCCCTACTTCATCTCTGGAGCTCAGCCACAGTGATCTTGGGGTTCTTCTTTACCTTTCTCACCAAGGCTCTTCTCCCATGATTGCTCAGTTTGACTGGACGGTCCGGTCTAGGAAGACCTCTGGTGGTCCCAAACTTCTTCTATTTAAGGATTATGGAAGCCACTGTGCTCTTAGGAACATTACATATAGTATATATACATATAGTTATTAAGGTTGAAGGAAGACTTTAAGTCCATCTAGTTCAACCCATAGCCTAACAAGCCCTAACATGTTGATCCAGGGGAAGGCAAAAAAAACCCATGTGGTAAGAGTCAGCTCCACCATGGGGAAAAAAATTCCTTCCCGACCCCACATACGGCAATCAGACTAGTTCCCTGGATCAACGCCTTATAAAGGAATCTATTATATATACCCTGTAACATTATACTTTTCCAGAAAGGTATCCAGTCCCCTCTTAAATTTAAGTAATGAATCACTCATTACAACATCATACGGCAGAGAGTTCCATAGTCTCACTGCTCTTACAGTAAAGAATCCGCGTCTGTTATTATGCTTAAACCTTTTTTCCTCCAGACGTAGAGGATGCCCCCTTGTCCCTGTCACCGGTCTATGATTAAAAAGATCATCAGAAAGGTCTTTGTACTGTCCCCTCATATATTTATACATTAACATAAGATCACCCCTTAGCCTTCGTTTTTCCAAACTAAATAGCCCCAAGTGTAATAACCTATCTTGGTATTGCAGACCCCCCAGTCCTCTAATAACCTTGGTCGCTCTTCTCTGCACCTGCTCTAGTTCAGCTATGTCTTTCTTATACACCGGAGACCAGAACTGTGCACAGTATTCTAAGTGTGGTCGAACTAGTGACTTGTATAGAGGTAAAATTATGTTCTGCTCATGAGCATCTATGCCTCTTTTAATGCATCCCATTATTTTATTTGCCTTTGTAGCAGCTGCCTGACACTGGCCACTAAATGTGAGTTTGTCGTCCACCCATACACCCAGGTCTTTTTCATTGACGGTTTTGCCCAGAGTTTTAGAATTCGGCACATAGTTGTACATCTTATTACTTCTACCCAAGTGCATGACCTTACATTTATCCCCATTGAAGCTCATTTGCCATTTATCAGCCCAAGCTTCTAGTTTACATAAATCATCCTGTAATATAAAATTGTCCTCCTCTGTATTGATTACCCTGCAGAGTTTAGTGTCATTTGCAAATATTGAAATTCTACTCTGAATGCCCCCTACAAGGTCATTAATAAATATGTTAAAAAGAAGAGGGCCCAATACTGACCCCTGTGGTACCCCACTACTAAAGGCCCCGTCTCACACAGCGACGCTGCAGCGATACAGACAACGATGCTGATCGCTGCAGCGTCGCTGTGTGGTCGCTGTGTGGTCGCTGGGGAGCTGTCACACAGACAGCTCTCTCCAGCGACCAACGATCAGGGGAACGACTTCGGCATCGTTGAAACTGTCTTCAACGATGCCGAAGTCCCCCTGCAGCACCCGGGTAACCAGGGTAAACATCGGGTTACTAAGCGCAGGGCCGCGCTTAGTAACCCGATGTTTACCCTGGTTACCAGCGTAAATGTAAAAAAAAAAAAAACAGTACATACTCACCATCTGTTGCCCGTCAGGTCCCTTGGCGTCTGCTTCCTGCTCTGACTGATCCGGCCGGAAAGTGAGAGTGCAGCAGTGACGTCACCGCTGCGCTCTGCTCTCACTGTACGGCGGCTCAGTCAGAGCAGGAAGCAGACGCAAGGGACCTGACGGGCAACAGATGGTGCGTATGTACTGTTTGTTTTTTTTTACATTTACGCTGGTAACCAGGGTAAACATCGGGTTACTAAGCGCGGCCCTGCGCTTAGTAACCCGATGTTTACCCTGGTTACCAGTGAAGACATCGCTGGATCGGTGTCACACACACCGATTCAGCGATGTCAGCGGGACCTCAACGACCAAAAAAAGGTCCAGGCCATTCTGACACGACCAGCGATCTCGCAGCAGGGGCCTGATCGCTGGTACGTGTCACACATAGCGAGATCGCTACTGAGGTCGCTGTTGCGTCACAAAACTTGTGACTCAGCAGCGATCTCGCTAGCGATCTCGCTATGTGAGACGGGGCCTTAACTGCGACCCAGTCCGAGTGTGCTCCATTAATAACCACCCTTTGTTTCCTATCCCTGAGCCAGCTCTCAACCCACTTGCACATATTTTTCCCTATCCCCATTATTCTCATTTTATGTATCAACCTTTTGTGTGGCACCGTATCAAAAGCTTTTGAAAAGTCCATATACACTACATCCACTGGGCTCCCTTGGTCCAGTCCGGAACTTACCTCTTCATAGAAGCTGATCAAATTAGTCTGACATGATCGGTCCCTAGTAAACCCATGCTGATACTGGGTCATGAGGTTATTCCTCTTCAGATACTCCAGTATAGCATCCCTTAGAATGCCCTCCAGGATTTTACCCACAGTAGAGGTTAAGCTTACTGGCCTATAATTTCCGAGTTCAGTTTTTGTCCCCTTTTTGAATATTGGCACCACATTTGCTATACGCCAGTCCTGTGGTACAGACCCTGTTATTATGGACTCTTTAAAGATTAAAAATAATGGTCTATCAATGACTGTACTTAATTCCTGCAGTACTCGGGGGTGTATCCCATCCGGGCCCGGAGATTTGTCAATTTTTGTGATTTTTAGACGCCTCCGTACTTCCTGCTGGGTTAAGCAGGTAACATTTAATTGGGAATTTTTATCACTAGTCATATTGGCTGCCATGGGATTTTCTTTTGTAAATACTGATGAAAAAAAGTCATTTCGCATATTGGCTTTTTCCTCATCCTCATCCACCATTTCACCCAGACTATTTTTAAGGGGGCTAACACTGTCATTTTTTAGTTTCTTACTATTTATGTAGTTAAAGAATATTTTGGGATTATTTTTACGCTCTCTGGCAATGAGTCTCTCTGTCTCAATCTTTGCTGCCTTAATTTGCTTTTTACAGAATGTATTTAATTTTTTGTATTTATTTAATGCCTCCTCACTACCTACTTCCTTTAATTCTCTAAATGCTTTCTTTTTGTCACTTATTGCACCCCTTACAGCTTTATTTAGCCATATTGGTTTCCTCCTATTTCTAGTATGTTTATTCCCATACAGTATATACTGTGCACAGGTCCTATCCAGGATGCTAATAAACGTCTCCCATTTTCTTTGTGTACTTTTATGTCTCAGGATATCGTCCCAGTTAATTGCACCAAGATCCTCTCTCATCCGTTGGAAATTTGCCCTCCTGAAGTTTAGTGTCCTTGTCACCCCTCTACTACACATCTTATTAAAGGAGACATGAAAACTTATTATTTTGTGATCACTATTCCCCAAGTGACCCCAACCCTTATATTTGATATGCGGTCTGGCCTGTTGGTTAATATTAGGTCTAGCAGTGCCCCCCTTCTTGTTGGGTCCTGAACCAGTTGTGAAAGGTAATTGTCTCTCATAGTTGTCAAAAACCGATTACCTTTACTGGAACTGCAGGTTTCTGTTCCCCAATCTATTTCAGGGTAGTTGAAGTCCCCCATAATAATGACTTCTCCTTGAGTCGCAGCTTCATCTATTTGCTTTACGAGGATATTCTCCATTGCTTCCATTATTTTTGGAGATTTATAACAAACCCCTATCAGTATTTTATTATTTTATTATTTTTCCCCCTCCCCTTATCTCCACCCACAGGGACTCTACATTTTCATTAGATTCACCTATATTATCACGCAGGATGGGTTTTAAGGTCGATTTTACATACAGACACACCCCACCCCCTCGCTTATCTGTACGGTCATTTCTGAAAAGGCTATAGCCCTTCAAGTTAACAGCCCAGTCATGGCTCTCATCCAGCCATGTTTCAGATATCCCCACCATATCATAATTATGTTCCAACAACATTAGTTCTAATTCATCCATTTTGTTGGCGAGGCTTCTGGCATTAGTATACATGTATAAGTTAAGTACTGCTGAAATTCTGTTGCAACCTTGGCCAGATCTGTGCCTTGCCGCATTTGTCTCTGAGCTCCTTGGCCAGTTCCTTTGACTTCATGATCCTCGTTTGGTCTGATATGCACTTTGAGCTGAGAGGTCTTATACACCATGTCTCAAATTATTATGCAAATGACATTTTCTCGGATTTTCCTAAATGGTCGGTGCAAATGACAGTCAGTCTAATAAAAGTCATCATCCGTTAGAGTATACATCGAATTTTATTGAAGAAACCTCCCAATGATAACAGTATAATCTCCAAAATGAATAAAAACTCAAAATGCACTGTTCCAAATTATTAGGCACAGTAGAATTTCTAAACATTTGATATGTTTTAAAGAACTGAAAATGCTAATTTGTGGAATTTGCAGCATTAGGCTTCTTTCACATTTCCGTCGGTACGGGGCCACCACGAAGCGTCGGCGTGACGTACCAGCAGAACTGTGTGCTTTCACATTTCCGTCAGACTGCAGGGTGAGGAAAGTTCGTGAGAGCGATATTTCCTGCTGGGCATGCGCAGTCGGAAACACTGGATGTGACGTACAGAAAAACGTTCTCTTGAATGTTTTTCTGTGATGACGGTCTGCCAAAACCCGACGCAACCAGTGCACGATGGACGCAATGTGTGGCCATACATCGCGATCCGTCGGCAATAGAAGTCTATGGGAAAATGCAGGATCCTGCATTTTCAAAAATTGACGTATTGCGACGGTAGCAGAAAGACGGGAATGTGAAAGAAGCCTTAGGAGGTCACATTCACTGAACAAAAAAACGATTTAACTCCAAAACATCCTAACAGGCCAAGTTACATGTTAATATAGGAACCCTTCTTTGATATCACCTTCACAATTCTTGCATCCATTGAACTTGTGAGTTTTTGGAGAGTTTCTGCTTGTATTTCTTTGCATGAAGTCAGAATAGCCTCCCAGAGCTGCTGTTTTGATGTGAACTGCCTCCCACCCTCATAGATCTTTTGCTTGATGATACACCATAGGTTCTCTATAGGGTTGAGGTCAGGGGAAGATGGTGGCCACATCATGAGTTTATCTCCTTTTATGCCCATAGCAGCCAATGACTCAGAGGTATTCTTTGCAGCATGAGATGATGTTGCTCCTGAAGGCACGTTTCTGTTTTTTATACCATGGAAGAAAGTTGCCAGTCAGAAAATCTATATACTTTGCAGAGGTCATTTTCACACCTTCAGGAACCTTAAAGGGCCCTGCCAGCTGTTTCCCCATGATTCCAGCCCAAAACCTGACTCCTCCACCTCCTTGCTGATGTCGCAGCCTTGTTGGGACATGGTGGCCATCCACCAACCATCCACTACTCCATCCATCTGGACCATCCAGGGTTACTCGACACTCATCAGTAAACAAGACTATTTGAAAATTAGTCTTCATGTATGTCTGGGCCCACTGCAACCATTTCTGCTTGTGAACACTGTTTAGGGGTGGCCGAATAGTAGGTTTATGAACCAAAGCAAGCCTTTGAATGATCCTACACCTTGAGGTTCGAGGGACTCCAGAGGCACCAGCAGCGTCAAATATCTGTTTGCTGATTTGTAATGGCTTTTTAGCAGCTGCTCTCTTAATCCGATCAACTTGCCTCGCAGAAACCTTCCTCATTATGCCTTTATCAGCACGAACACATCTGTGCTCAGATTCAGCCACAAATCTCTTAACAGTATGATGATCACGCTTACGTTATTGGGAAATATCTAATGTTTTCATCCCTTGACCAAGGCATTGCACTATTTCATGCTTTTTGGCAGCAGAGAGATCCTTTTTCTTTCCCATGTTACTTGAAAACTGTGGCCTGCTTTAGTAATGTGGATCATCATTTTTAAGTAGTTTTCCTTTAATTAGAATCACCTGGAAAACTAATTATCACATGTGTTTAGGATTGATTTCAGTGATCCGTTGAGCCCTGAGACACAAGACCATCCATGACTTTACAGTATTTGACAAACAAAAAGCAAAACAATTAAATCTTTATGACACTTAAATCCAATTTGCATAATAATTTGGAATACAGTGTATAAACAGGTGTGTGCCTTTCCAAATTAAGTCCTATCTGTTTATTTAAACACAGCTGGACTCCAATGAAGGAATCAAACCATCTCATGGAGGATCACAAGGAAATAGACAGCATGTGACTTAAATATGAGTGTCTGAGCAAAGGGTCTGAATACTTATGACCCTGTGGTATTTCAGTTTTTCTCTTTTATTAAATTTGCACAAATTTCTACATTTCTGTTTTTTTTTCAGTCAAGATGGGGTGCAGAGTGTACATTAATGTGAAAAAAATGAACTTTTTTGAATTTACCAAATGGCTCAATGAAACAGAGTGAAAAATTTAATGGAGTCCGAATACTTTCCATACCTACTGTAAGTCTATGAGAGCCAGAAAAAGGACAGAATGAGGTTCCCATAAACTGACATTGAGAGCTTGTGACTGTTACCTTTGACTTGCTGTCAGCCAGAAGTTACAGTCACAAGATGGCGGCACGGAATCGGAGCGGCGCTGATAACCTATAGTAGCAGCTGGTAAGTATAATAGGGGCACCACTCCAGATCTGAAATAAAAAGAAACCCTGGAGCGGTGCTTTAAGAAACTGCAGCAGTGTGTCCACCAAGGTTATATTTCAAATCAAAGGCAGAAAAAAAAGTAAAAGTTTAAAGATGAAAACCCCTTCACTTCATCTTCCGTACATGTAAAGCGCATGTTGGAAGCAGGTGTATGGAGCGGGCTGTGTATTACAGCCAGGACCTGCTGCTAACATTTCCATTTCTTTTGAAATCCTACCTGTGGCCAGGCTTCAAAGTAGACCATGATTTCTGCTTTATGCAGTAATGCACATGCGATCGGACAATCGCATCATTTAGTATTTAGTAAAAAAAGTTTTAAGAAATATGAAAAAAATAAACCTGAAAGTTCAAATCACCCCCTTTTTCCCCCATTGAAAATACTGATATTATAAAAATAATACAATTATGTGTGGTATCTCTGTGTTCAGAAATGTCCAACCTATAAAAATATAAAAACAATAAACCCGATCTGTAACCACCGTAAACTATAAAACAAAATTAAAGCGCCATAGTTACCTTTTTTTGGTCTCCGCAATTCCACAAAAAAGCCTGTGGCAAGCGATCAAAATGTGACATCTACCCAAAATGGTATTAATAAAAACACTGTCTCGCTCCATAAAAAATAAGCCACACACAGCTCCTTTGGCTGAAAAATAAAAAAGTTAGGGGTCTCTGAAATGGCGAAACAACAAAAAAAAATTTGAAGGCGAATTCTGATATTTTTTCACCACTAAAATAATACAAAAATTGGAAATGTTGGGTATCACCCTAATTGTAGAGATGAGGAGAATCATACTGCAAGGTCATTTTTCCCACAAAATGTACATCATAAAAACTATTCCAAAAAAAACAATGTCAGAATTGCATTTTTTTTCACAATTTTACTGCACTTAGATTTATTTTCCTCATTTTCCACTATGCTATGTGGTAAAATGAATGGTGTCATTCAAAAGTACAACTCGTCGTGCAAAAAACAAGCCCTCATATGTCTATATGAACAGAAAAATGAAAGCGTTATGGCTCTGGGAATAAGGGGAGGAAAAACGGAAACACAAAAACAGTGTTAGCACAAATTTTCTGCGCTTTCCAATCATACAATCTGAGTTTTAGCCTCTGTAATAGTAATAAAGCTCATTTCCACTCGGGCTTTGTTGGTTAATGTGCATTTCTACTATTCAAGCCACCTGGAGGAATAAGGCTTTAAATTTTAAGGAGTCTCCTGAAAATACTTGAAGAGTTAAGATGGTATTATAAGATTCTTACCTTAAGTGTTGAGAGAAATGAAATGCTATCTTGATTTGATATTTATCACAGCTTGTGGGATATAAATTAGCTCCCCATGGAGAGTCATAAAGTAAATCTCCATAAAAAGGTAGTCTGCAGAATTTATTACCTTCAAAGGACGTCTCTAAAGGAAAAATTACGGTGAGACCTAGTAGACGAAGGGCATTTTTTGTTTTAAAGTGAATCTGTCACTAAGCTTTTGTCACATAATCTAAGAGCAGGATAATGTAGAAACAGAGTCCCTGATTTCTGTGATGTGTCACTTACTGGTCTGCTTGCTGTACTTTTGATAAAATCACTGTTTTATTAGCAGGAGATTATCAGAAGAGGACTAGTAAACCTGCTGTCATGTAGTCCTTCATGTTCATGAGCTTTGTGCAACCACACGACTGATTGTAAGATTTCTGCCTATGCACAGTGTTCACAGAAAGCTGTCAGTGATGTGGGCGGGGTTATACAGAGTTCATTAGATCTACAGCAGATAAAACAGTGATTTTATCAAAACTACAGCAAGAAGCCCAGTAAGGTATACATCACTTGAAACGGTATGGAATCTGTCCATACTTCATGTTGCTCTCAAATGGGGTAGCAAAAAACTGATGACAGCTTCTCTTTAACCCCTTTCCGACACGTGGCGTAATAGTACGTGCATGTCGGAATCCCCCTGTTTGGAAAGATGCGGGCTTCTATCCTGTCGGCTCCTGCATTGATTTTACAGAAGCCAACAAATGAATTACCGGCTATTCTGCTATCTATCTCTCTATGAAATATAAAGATTTATATATATATATGGGTGTCATATACACCTATTCTATGTGTGTATATCTATTCTATCTATTCTATTGTAAGCTGTCAGTGTGATTTTACTGTACACCACAATTGCCGGCTTTTCAAAGGACACTGGTGCGTATTTATCGCAAGTCACACTGGTGGTCCGTGTGGTGTGTGATAGGCGAGTCTCGTCCGATATACGCTGCAAATCCCAGCATGCTGCGATTTCACTCGCACGTATAATACGGCCGAGAAAAAAACGGATGATGGGAGCTGCCCCATAGATTAACATTGGTCCGAGTGCTATGCGATTTTTTCTCGCATAGCAGTTGTCCATATTCCTCTCTAGTGTGACTCCAGCCTAAAAGAAATCTCTTTTCAAGCTAAGTTTACTTGGTGAAAAAAGCAATTAATGTGATTATTACGCTGAGGTGTAGCTCTAGTGGAGATAGTGTCAGATCCTTTTTTCACTCCATTAGGCTATGTGCACACATTAAGCTGCATTTGTGCAGCTCTTGGGAGGAAAAACGTTTTTGTTACTTTTTGCTCTGCTTTTTTGCCTGATTTGTTGAGTGAAGTCAAGGGTGAAAAAACAGGGCAAAAACACACAGAGAATTGACATGCTGCAGATTATTTTCTGCACCAAATCTGCAAGTCAAAATCAACAATGTGTGCTTGACACTTCAGGTTTCTCCTTCACTTTGCTGGCGTCAGGATTGCCTCAGGTTTATCTAGAAAATCTGCAAGGAAAAAACACACCAAATCTGCCCCGAATCTGCAGTGGGTACACACAGCCTTAGGCCTGTTTCACATGTCAGTGGCTCCAGTACGTGTTGTGACAGTTTTCTCACGTACCGGAGACACTGACTCACGTAGACACATTAAAATCAATGTGTCTCTGCGCATGTCAGAGAGTTTTCACGGACCGTGTGTCCGTTTGAAAAACACGGAGACATGTCAGTGTTCGTGGGATCGCATGGATCACACGGACCCATTAAAGTCAATGGGTCCTTGTAAAACACGTCCCGCACACGGATTCTGTCCGTGTGCCGTCCGTGTGCCGTGCAGGAGACAGCGCTACAGTAAGCGCTGTCCCCCCAGCTTGTGGTGCTGAAGCCGCCATTCATTTCTTCTCTCCAGCAGCGTTCGCTGGAGAGAAGGAATGAAAAATCATTGTTTTTTTTTGTTTTTTTTGCGGTTGAAATAAAGTACCCTGTAACCAACCCCCTCCCACCCCCTGTGCGCCCACCCGCTGGGAATAAAATACTCACCCAGCTCCCTCGATGCGTCTTCTCAGCACCGGAGCTTGTCCTGTATGAGCAGTCAAGTGGTGCCGCTCATTACAGTGATGAATATGCGGCTCCACCCCTATGGGAGGTGGAGCCGCATATTCATCCCTGTAATGAGCGGCACCACGGGCGGGCGCACAGAGGGTGGGAGGGGGTTGGTTACAGGGTACTTTATTTCAACCGCAAAAAAACCCCAAAACAATGATTTTTCATTCCTTCTCTCCAGCGAACGCTGCTGGAGAGAAGAAATGAATGGCGGCTTCAGCACCCAAAGCAGGGGACAGCGCTTAACTGTAGCGCTGTCTCCTGCACGATCCGTGTGGTACCCAGTTGGCACACGGGTGGCACACGGCTGCCGCATGTGTGCCACACTGTGTGCCACGTGAGCTCACGGACACGGATTTTTCCGGTACCAGAATTATCTGGACGTGTGAGACTGGCCTTAAAGTGTAAGGCCTCCCAGAAAGACCAGTGATGTCACTTGCCATAAACATGTAGGTTTTCATATCTGATGTAAATCCTTCTGTTATCCTGATTTTATCAATTTTTTAGGGGTTCCTGAGCCATTCTTGATTTATGGCCCCACTGTCCTGTGTATACAGTGGATATAAAAATCCTACACACCTCTGTTAAAACACCAGCTTTTTCTCATGTAAAGAAAATCATACCAAGGGAATCATTTCAGAACTTTTTCCACCTTTAATGTCACCCATAACCTGTACAAATCCATTGAAAAATAAACTGAAATCTTTTTGAGTGGAAAAAGAAAAATAAAGAACTAAAATAATGTGGTTATTATTATTATAATTATTTATTTATTTATATAGCACCATTAATTCCATGGTGCTGTACATGAGAAAGGGGTTACATACAGGGTTATAGATATCATTTACAGTAAACAGGTTTACAGTGACGGACTGGTACAGAGGGGAGAGGACCCTGTCCTTGCGGACTTACATTCTATGGGAAAATATGCACACCCATAAACTAATACTTTCTTGAAGTGCCCTTTGAATTTATTACTGCACTCAGTCTTCTTGGGTAGAAGTTCATTAGCATGGCACATCTAGAATTGGCAATCTTGGCCGATTCTTCCTTGCAGTAGCTGTCTAAATCTGTCAGATGACAAGGGAAACCCTTGTGTACAGCGCCCTATTCAGGTCAACCATAGATTTTCTATTGGATATCGATCTGGGCTCTGGCTTGACCATTCCACAACTTTGATCCTCTTCTGGTGAAGCCATTCTTTTGCTGATTTGGAGGCATTCTTAGGGTCGTTGTAACACTGAAAGGTGACATTTGTATTCATCTTCCGCTTTTTAGCAGAGGCCTGAAGGTTTTGTTGCAAAATTGACTGATATTTGGAACCGTTCATAAATCCCTCCAGCTTGACTAAAGTCCCAGTTCCAGCTGTTGAAAAACATCCCCAAAGCATAATGCTGCATGTCCAGCATGCTTCACTATGGGTATAGTGTTCTTTTGGGTTTTTCTTGTTCTTTTTCACTCCAAACATACCTTTTGGAATTATACCCTAAAAATCTTGCTCTCATCAGAACATAACACGTTTTTCCACATGCACTTGACAGACTTTATGTAGGTTTTGGCAAAACATAGCAGGCCTTGGATGTTTATCTTTTTAAGTTAAGCCTTCTGTCTTCCACCCTACTCCACAGGCCAGACTTTTATGAAGAATACTGGAGATTGTTGTCCCAAGCAATACATACTTGCCAGAAATTCCTGCAACTCATTTAATGGAGATTGTTGTCCCAAGCAGTACGAAACGAATACTTGCCAGAAATTCCTGCAACTCATTTAATGTTGCTATGGGCTTTTTATAGCCTCCAATACCAATTTCCTTCTTGTCTTTTCATTTTTTCCAATTTTTGAGGGATGCCCAATTCTAGGTAATATCACTGTTGTGTCAAATTTAAGCCACTTTTTGATGTCTGTCTTCACAGTTCTCCATGATATATCTAACACCTTAGAATTTTTTTTTACCCTTCCCCTGATTAAATTTTCAACAATGAGATATCTTTGCTGTGTTGTAAGCTGTTTTCAGACCATGGCTTTTGCCATCCTCCTAGAACAGCTAAACGTTATATAGGGTTAATATGTCAACAGGTTTGTGCTATGTCACCAATAACAGCACAATGTGGGGGCAGAGACCCTGATCCCAGCGATATATCACTTACTGTGCTGCTTGATGTAGTTTTCATAAAATCACAGTTTTATCAGCAGGAGATTATCATGAGAGGAGTAGTAAACTGCTGCCAGGTAGTCAAGTATATTCATAACCCCGCCCCCACCACTGATTGGTCACTTTTTGTGTACACTATACATTGGCAGATGGGTGTAAACTGGTTTATGTAGAGAAATTTGCCAATCAGTGATGTTGGTGAGTTTATACAGGGAAAGCTGCCAATCCGTGGTGTGGGTGAGATCATACAAATCTCAGCATTCTCTGTAACTCTGGAAGGGAGAGGCGCCGGAAAAAAAGAAAAACAATGTCAGATTCAGGAGAACAGCGGCATTTACACATGGTAAAAAATGACATATTTATGGCAAGTAATAGGTCCTTTAAATATGTATTCTCCAGCCCTTATTATGGAAATTATACTTTTATGCAAACTTCCACTTCATTGCTTGATGCCCATGCAACACCTATTAAAATGTACTCCATCTTTTCCAAGTGTCAAATTTAAACGGTTTGCAACTTGATAAAATCCTGTTTTGTTTGAGGCCTGTTTCACACGTCAGTGGCTCCGGTACGTGTGGTGACAGTTTTCTCACGTACCGGAGACACTGACTCACGTAGACACATTAAAATCAATGTGTCTCTGCACATGTCAGCGTGTTTTCACGGACCGTGTGTCCGTTTGAAAAACACGGAGACATGTCAGTGTTCGTGGGAGCGCACGGATCACACGGACCCATTAAAGTCAATGGGTCCGTGTAAAACACGTCCCGCACACGGATGCTGTCCGTGTGCCGTCCGTGTGCTGTGCAGGAGACAGCGCTACAGTAAGCGCTGTCCCCCCAGCTTGTGGTGCTGAAGCCGCCATTCATTTCTTCTCTCCAGCAGCGTTCGCTGGAGAGAAGGAATGAAAAATCATTGTTTTTTTATTTTTTTTGCGGTTGAAATAAAGTACCCTGTAACTAACCCATAGGGGTGGAGCTGCATATTCATCACTGTAATGAGTGGCACCTCGTGACCGCTCATACAGGACAAGCTGCGGCGCTGAGAGGACGCATCGAGGGAGCTGGGTGAGTATTTTATTTCCAGCGGGCGGGCGCACAGGGGGTGGGAGGGGGTTGGTTACAGGGTACTTTATTTCAACCGCAAAAAATATATAAAAAAATGATTTTTCATTCCTTCTCTCCAGCGAACGCTGCTAGAGAGAAGAAATGAATGGAGGCTTCAGCACCCAAAGCAGGGGACAGTGCTTACTGTAGCGCTGTCTCCTGCATGGTCCGTGTGGTACCCAGTCGGCACACGGGCGGCACACGGCTGCCGCACGTGTGCCACACTGATGTGCCACGTGAGCTCACGGACACACGGACACGGATAACTCCGGTACCGATTTTTCCGGTACCGGAATTATCTGGACGTGTGAGACTGGCCTGAGGGGTCTGCCAACATTGAGCTAAACACAGGGCGGGCGGGTGGAGGGGCCACTACCAGAGCACTCCCGGCCCCATCAAGCATCTGTAGACAAATCAGGCAGTTTCTGTCAAGCATCACCTTAGCAGAAGAGTTTCTATTGAAATCAATGGCCTGTGTCCATAATGCAGATGGATATTCAAGTTCTTCTAGAGTGGGAGATGCTTTTTGTAACTCCTCCCTGCTTTGACTTATTGATGAGATTCTTAAATGGGCCGTCCGGTCTTAAACTACAAGTGACTGCAGACTTTGTGAATCCTCACATCATGCATATTGCACGCTGTGGGGATTCGCTGGTGTCGGGAGCGGGTCATCATGTGACTGGAAGTATACAATATGCATACCCCCGACCACATTCCGACTAGATAGGCTCGGCCTCGCTCAATGCATGTGTATTAAGTGAGGCTGGGAACAGGCTAGTTGGAATGTGGCCGAGAGTATGCATATCACATACTTGCAGTCACATTACCACCCGCTTCTAGCACAGGAGAATCCTAACAGTGCACAGTAAGTGACTGCAGACTTGTAGCTTAAGACCGGACAACCTGTATAAATATTGGGCTATCCTATATTTAAGAAAACATACAAAAACGCTTTGGATATTTGATCATTCTTCCAAGTCTTCCCCAGATATGGAATCATTAAGCACTGGGTTGAGCGTATAGCTATATAATCGTTTTAGGCTGTTCACATTCAATCTGAACCCGATTGGCTTCCATTTTCAGAGATTTTGATGTATTGGTCCGGTTATCTAAGTCATTATTGGATTCATTGGGAAGGTTATATTTTGTACAGTAGCCTAGCTCTCATCTGCTCAGATAAATTTTCTGCAGGACATATTTGAAAGACACAGTAATGCAATAAAAATGAAGGGCGAATTCAAAGGTCATTGGGTTTTGGATATTTGCCCTTTATATAAAAGAAAAGAAAACTCTCTTGGAATGGCCATAGCCTTTAATTAATCACTGCCCAGCTCACTAAGCCACCTCAAGCCATAGCACACATCATTGCCTACAGGTTTTTTTTCTGTAGGAAAAGCACATGCACCAAAATGAAATAGAACTGTACTGATGCCATGAGGCATTGTCTGAGCCCAGTTAAATCTGGCAGCCAGCTGGAGATTTGCATGCCCAGTAATAGGAAAGAGAACAAGGCAAAGATCTGAGACTCCTCTCGTCTCTGCTGTCTGTACGACTTTAAATAGGTCAAGTACAGTGTTGATTTGTTGTCAATAGTGAAAAAGAAAAAAAAACACATTTTTTGCAAGAGCAGAGATAAAGGAATGAAGTCTCATTTAACTAAAAATCTATTTGAAATGCTCTTCTTATCTTAGTGATTATAGTCAGGGTTGCTAGAATTCATTCTGCAGTGTAGTATGTATGGCTGTTGTTATCTATAAGAAATGTACAGCAATGTGCAAAAGTTTTAGGGAGGTGTAGAAAAATGCGCCACAGTAAATAAGATTGCTTTGAAAAATAGGAGTTTTGGTAGTTTATTTTTATCAAAGAATAAAGTGCAAAGTGAATGAGCAAAAGAGAAATCATAATTAAATCAATATTTGGTGTGATCGCCGTTTCTCTTCATAGCAGCATCAATTCATCTTGGTACACTTGTACAAAGTCAGGATTATAGTTAGGTGTATAATTAACTAATTGTACCAAATAGTTGATAATGATCGCCATAGTCATTAACTGAAATAAAAACCACTATGTAAGAGGTTTAAAGCTGGGTGAGTAACAGCCAAACTCTTCTATAACGGGGAGATTTTGGAAGACAGTTTCATGTCACAGTTCGTACACCATATGAAGACTGAGCACAGCAACAAGAGGCAAACTAGCTATACTGTATCATCAAAGTCCCAAGCAAAGATTTCAAAGCAGACTGGGGCGTTCAAGATGCGTTGTTCAAGCTCTTTTGAAATGGGCAACGTTGAGGACCGTAGATACAGTGGTCAACCATGGAAACATGCTTACTTCCCTTTGAAATCACAAGATGTCCAGCAGTGCCATCACCTTAGAACTGTCACAACCAGTGGGACTTAATTATACCCATCTACTTTTCAGAAAATATGAAATAAATATATATACACCTAACCGTGTATATAGATTCGCGCTGGAAAAAACAACCAAATGGCTACTTCACAGACTTGGGGAAACCAATAGGCAAAAGGCACATGAACCTATATGGTTCATATATAGGACAAAAACATAAGACACAATAATGTAAAAACAGCGGTGAAAGAAATAAGTGACAAGCTCACCCGCCGTGTAGAAGTAGCAGTGAACTCCTGGTGTTGTTATCATGCAGTAAAGAATGTCCGTCCAAGGAAGTCTTCCATTAAGGTAAGTCCAGTAATGGTTTAAAGTTGGTGGCTGCCCTGGCCGGTAGCAGCCACTATTCACCACAAGCTTGTGTAAGCGGGGTCCTACCTGTGCCGACGCCGCATGTGATCAGAGCGGTGCGTACGGCTGAGCTGCAGGACCTGTGTGACGTATCGCTCACGTGACCGCCGCTAGAGCCCGGTGCTGTGTACGGAGTGCGGTAAGGACCTCTATCCTACGCGTTTCAGAGACGTCTGTCTCCTTCTTCAGGGATGGTCCTTACCCCACAGAGGGATCTATTTATACCGCCTCCCACAATTAGCTCAATTACTGGAACCCAAATAGTTCAGCTCCGACATTAAGTCCTCTTGGTGCAATCGTGTCTAATAGAAATATCCATTTCGTCTCCACTCTGGACATAGCTTTAATGTAATTACCACCTCTCCAGTGTTTTTGCACCACCGCAATACCAGACATTTCCATATCTTCCACTCGTCCTCCATGATGGTTTATAAAATGTTTCGAGAGTGGGTGGCCCATAAATTTGGTTTTAATGTTCCGAATATGTTCACTGATTCTGGTTTTCATTGTACGTTTTGTCCTACCTACATACCTTTTACCACAGGGGCATTTGATAGTATATATGACCCCTGTGGTGGAACATGTAATAAAATCCTTAATTATAAAATCCTTAATTAAAACCAAATTTATGGGCCACCCACTCTCGAAACATTTTATAAACCATCATGGAGGACGAGTGGAAGATATGGAAATTTCTGGTACGCACCGCTCTGATCACATGCGGCGTCGGCACAGGTAGGACCCCACTTACACGAGCTTGTGGTGAATAGTGGCTGCTACCGGCCGGGGCAGCCACCAACTTTAAACCATTACTGGACTTACCTTAACGGAAGACTTCCTTGGACAGACATTCTTTACTGCATGATAACAACACCAGGAGTTCACTGCTACTTCTACACGGCGGGTGAGCTTGTCACTTATTTCTTTCACCGCTGTTTTTACATTATTGTGTCTTATGTTTTTGTCCTATATATGAACCATATAGGTTCATGTGCCTTTTGCCTATTGGTTTCCCCAAGTCTGTGAAGTAGCCATTTGGTTGTTTTTTCCAGCGCGAACCTATATACACGGTTAGGTGTATATATATTTATTTCATATAGTTTATCGCACAATTTCATTTTGTGGGGAATTGTTGGCTTCGCTGCAGGATAATTTTAACTGTGACACTTGGCGCCACTTTCTATTACTATACTTTTCAGAAAAGTCTGGCCAAATATGGTCTTCATGGAAGAAAAAAACATGGCAGCTGGTGCTCTGGACTGATAGGTTCATAATTTGAAATAATTGGCTATAAACGAATTCAAGTTGGTTCACCCGAATGTCTGGAGAGTTTTACAGTTATATAAGTGTCTACAGGCAGCAGTGAAGCTCTAGCCCATTTGATGCTGTATTTAAGCCAATTGACTTGGGGATTTGTTCAGGATTAATGGTGCCCTCAATGCTGAGAAATAAAGGCAGATACTTACCCTTCATGCAATACCATCATGGAGGCATCTGATTGGCTACAAATTTATTATGTATTAAAATTCTACAAAATCTCTGACATTGTACAAGTGTAAATAGAAGAATTGATACTGTTTTGAAAGCGAAGAATGGTTATGCCAAAATGTGTGATTTAAATGTCTGTTTTGTTCATTCACATAACATTTTGCTAATTAATAAAAATAAACAATTAACAATTTTATTTTTAAACCATTTTTTCTTTGCAGCACTTTTCCACACTTGCTTAAAACTTTTGCACAGTATTGAATATGATCGGGTTGGGTCTGGTCCATTAATTAATGACCACCAATACATCTTTTTACTGATCTGAGATATAAGAGACTAGCCTCCCCATACAGGTGACAATCCAGCATCTGTCAGCTGTCCAATATAGCTAACAACTTGCTGCATCAGCCATGGCAACGTCCATATCTGTTTAACCCCTTAGATGCTGCTGTCTATAGTGACTGCATCATATACATGGTTAAGAGTGTGGGGGCTTCTTTATCTCCATCAGTACCCTTAAATCATGAAAGTGTGGTCCTGATGTTTGCCCTTGCAATTCACAACCAAATAGCGGCCTTAGAGTCTGTCGCTAATCATGTCGACCTGTTCATAAGTTAGCAACATTTAGAAGGTAAAAATACACTTTTTCATTCCTGTCATGTCACTTTGCATTAATTCTTGAAAATCACCTGAAGTGTTAATTATCTACCTGACAGCAGTTTTCAATATGTTAGGGGGTGCTGTTTTTAAAATGGCATCACTTTTGGAGGGTTTCTAATATATAAAGACACTTCAAACCTGGATAGGTCCCTAAAAAAATAAATTTTTTAAATTTCCTTGAAAAAATGAAATATTACTGCTACATTTTTAAACCTCTTAAAATGCTAACAAAATAAAATAACATTTTACAAATGGTGCTGATGTAAAGCAGACATGTAGGAAATGTTATTCATTAATAATGTTTTTGTGTGGTATGACTATCTGGTGTAAACGGATAATCATTCAAAGTTTGAAAATGTCAAATTTTTTTACATTTTTGTCAAACTTCTGACATTTTTCATAAATAAACACAAAACATATCGACCTAAATTTACCATTATCATAAATTATAATATGCCACGAAATAACAATCTCAGAATCACTGAGATTTGTTGAAGCGTTCCAGAGTTATTACCACATAAAGTGACACTGGTCAGATTGAAAAAATTTGGCCTGGTCAGTAAGGGGTTAAAGTTTCATGAAAATAAACCTTACTAAAATGAAATCGGATGATCAGTTATATAAAGACTATAAATGGGAGATATATTACTTAGTGACTTGGGTGTAACCAGAAAGAACGCAACAAGTACCGTACATATTCTTTTTGATGCCCTATATGACCATATAGAAAGGGATGTGTACCTAACATAGTAATTACATAGATGTGTGTTGTAATTGGTGAAGTTTCTAACTTTTATCATGTAGATGTTTGAGTGGTTAAGATTGACGTACTCTTGTGTTTGATCAATTCAGGCAGCCATTGTTAAAGTTCTGCACAGTGAAGATCGAAAGAGATTGAAAGACTCTCCATTCATTGGGCTTGTGTTTGATGAGACCATGGATATCACAGAACATCGAAGTCTTGTAGTGCTCACTACATCCATCTCGCCATGTGATGGAAAACTATATATCTCATTCCTGGGCAAGTTTGAGCTGTGTTCAGGGAATGCCATTTCTATATTAGACAAAGTGAAAGACATATTGAATGATTTTCAGATCCCACCTAAGAAAGTATCATGGTTTAGTACTGATGGTACATCACTAATGGCAGATAGCCAAAATGGTGTTGGTGAACAGCTGAAATCTTTTTGTCCACTTGTATCAGAGTTTCACAATATTTCACACACAAGGTCTTTGCTTCCGAGTGAGAGTTTTACCTGTGTAGAATATGCAAGAAAATATGAAAGTGTTATAGATGCAGTATACAGACTGTATAGAAATAAAAATGGGGAAAATCAAAACTTTAATGAATTGCATAATATTCTCAACATCTGTGGCATAGACTTAAATTGTGCAAGAATGGTTCAATGGATGTCCATATTGCCTGCTATCGAAGCCATTGACTCTTCTTGGCCAACTCTTGTTCTTTTACTTGAAAGTGAATCTGCCAAGTCTCCCATAGCCAGTGGACTGTGTTTTGAGCTAAGAAAGTTCTGGTTTGTGGCTTTTACCAAGGTTTTACTTGATATACTTCCCATCTTCCAAAAACTGAACCAGCTATTCCAGATTGAGGATTTTGATATCTCCATGATAAATCCAATAGTAACAGCATCACATGCAACCCTGCAAGCTCAAAAATCTGCAAATGGACAGAACTTTCAAGAGTTCCTTAATGAGCTGAATGAGCATCCTGATGAAGACAGTGAGAGCAGGTTTTACTACAAAGGAGTAGAATTGATTGACTGCTCCCAAGCCCAATTGAAAGACTTTGAACTTATAAAAGAATCTTGTCTTGAAAACGTGTGCAAGAACCTACAGGACCGATTTCCTAGTAGTGTACTGAAGGTTATCAGCTCTTTTTCAGTTGTCTTTAACCCAAAGAGTTACCCATCCTCCCTGGATGACATTGGTTCTTATGGTGAAATGGAATTACGGCTCCTTCTACAGTATTTCTCCCATGTTTTGGTTCCTGAAAGAGCATCAAATGACTTTGCCCTCTTCAAGCGTATTGTGTTCAGCCTTAACCACTTGAGTTTTCGAGATCTTTGTGTGAAGCTGGTATATTCCAGCTCTGAGATGCATGAACTTTTTCCTGACTTTACTGTCTTAGCTGCTGTTGTTCTAGTCATGCCTCTTGGGACTGTACTCTTCGATAAAATAAGTCAGGTGAAAGAGCTACAGAAGCAAAGAAGTGATTGGGAAATAATGGCCGGTGACCTTAACAATGTTCTTAAAATTGCTATTGATGGACCAGTACTTAATGAGCTAGACTTTTCTAAAGCAATTCATTACTTTGAAAAAAGAAGGGAATCAGAGTCCTTTGTCTCAGATGGAAGGTGGGGAGCCCAAAGTGTATGAAGTAGTAGTCACAATGTGATTACACAAGTTTCTAGAAAAAAACGGGTTATAACTTTTATTTGATTTTTATCCTAGAGGTTGAGAGAACTTGAAGGATGATTGTACCAAGATGGCTCTATATGACCTAGCACAGGGATAAAAACGATACCCGTTTTGTAGTAAGACAATGAAAATTCAAGCTATGATACCACATGCAAATTGCAGGCTAATTTGCATTTGGTTTCAAAGCCTGGTTTCTCCATGCTGGCATATTGTATTATTACAAAGCAGGGATCCCCTTTGTTCTGCTAGGACATGTACATCCATACCACTAGTTTGACTAGTAAAAATTTGCTGACAGGTTCCCTTTAAAAATAGGAAACAATTCTATATTGGTTTCAGTATTTTTATTCAACATTCCAAAAAGCAAGACTCTTATCCTGATAAGGATCTGACATTATATTCCAAATTTGCTTTATGGAAATTATCTTTAACATTGTAATATAATGTCCATTTCCATGTTATTATGTTGTGGTGTGAGATGTGACCAACTTAATTTTTTAGAAAACTGAGAAAGTGAAAAGAAAACCTGAGTATGTTGTATATTTCCAATCACGTGAACTTTTTTTATATTCACATGGACATGTTCTTCTTTACATATAATTCACTAATAAGTTGATGTTCTTACCAAAGTGTGTATGACTTAAGTCAGTTAGTTCCTAGTTCTTGTCATAACCATATCCTGGTTGGGCATAAAGCACCAAAGTATCCTTCCTCCACTAAACGTCTTTCCACTTTTTATTACAGTTTTTAAATCCGCTTTGTCGCCATACAGATTAGAATAGAATTCATGATATCATTTCACAGTATTCAATTCCGACTTTGACAATCTTAGCCTGTGTCCATATACTCTAGAAGAGTGGAAACATTAAAACATTAAAATAAAAGGCTTTTCATAACATGATTCTGTCTGTGTAAACTACAAATGATTTCTTTGGGAGATCAATATTCATAGGAATTGGGTTTATCAAATTTTGACCCATTCATATCAGTAAATTGATTTACTACAATGTCAAAGTAAATGCCACCAGTTTGAGAAAATTAACCTGTCCGATAGACATACTGGTACAATAGGTGCCCTGTGTCTTATAAAGCGATGCACCAACAGAACACATACAACTTCCACTTTTTAAGACATGAATATATGCAATGAAAGGAGGTTTCTTACACACATGGTTGTTAACTGTTAGGTATTAGCTTAAAACAAGATGGATTGTAGAAAAAGTGAAGATGCAACATGTTTATTCCAAAACCTACCAAAGTGCAGAGTTTACAGGGTACTAGGGTCTAACTGAACATCAAGCACTTACTCAGCTCTGCTGCAACAGCGCCTGGAGACTGTTATATGTGAGAGGGGATTTACAGATATCGCCAAAATGCTGCTGATCTGAAAAGTCTTTTACAATAAAGATAAAGTTCCTATAATTGTCCTTTATTCTTCAGACTTTTTCGTATAGAAGGATTATTGCCTCTACAGCAATTAGTGATCATTGATAATTTGGTACATTAGGAACATTTGTGATTATATGTTGTAAAAGAAGAAAGAAAAAAACAACCAAAATGTGATGGGTATATAAAAGAAAAAAGAGGGCCACCCAAGATAAAACTCATATCATTATTTGAATCACAATTATTGTATTGAGACACTGGGACCACAAAAAATAGATACCTGCACGTACATATAAGACTGTTTACAGATAAGCACACATACTGGTCACTTATGTAGGATATAGTGTGACTTTATATAAAATATATAGACATACAGGTGCTTCACACAAAATTAGAATATCATCAAAAAGTTAATTTGTTTCAGTTCTTAAATACAAAACGTAAAACTCATATATTATATAGAGTCATTACAAACAGAGTGATCTATTTTAAGTGTTTATTTCTGTCAATGTTGATGATTATGGCTTACAGCCAATGAAAACTCAAAAGTCAGTATCTCAGTAAATTAGAATACTTTATAACACCAGCTTGAAAAATAATTTTAAAATCCGAAATGTTGGTCTACTGAAATGTATGTTCAGTAAATGAACTCAATACTTGGTCGAGTCTCCTTTTGCATCAATTACTACATAAATGCAGCATGGCATGGAGGCGATCAGCCTGTGGCACTGGTGAGGTGTTATGGAAGCCCAGGTTGCTTTGGTAGCAGCCTTCAGCTCATCTGCATTGTTGGGTCTGGTGTCTCTCATCTTCCTCTTGACAATACCCTATAGATTCTCTATGGGGTTAAGGTCAGGCGAGTTTGTTGGCCAATCAAGCACAGTGATACTGTTGTTTTTAAACCAGGTATTGGTACTTTTGCCAGTGTGGACAGGTGCCAAGTCCTGCTGAAGAATGAAATTCCTGTCTCCAAAAAGCTTGTCGGCAGAGGAAGCGTGAAGTGCTCCAAAAAATATACTGTAAGATGGCTGCGCTGACTTTGGTCTTGATAAAACACAGTGGACCTACACCAGCTGATGACATGGCTCCCCAAACATCACTGATTGTGGAAACTTCACACTAGACCTCATGTAGCTTGGATTGTGTGCCTCTCTACTCTTCCTCCAGACTCTGGGACATTTATTTCAAAATGAAATGCAAAATTTACTTTCCTTGCGGAGGATGTCAATGACTGCCTTCTTGACATCTGTCAAGTCAGCAGTCTTGTCTATGATTGTGGAACCTACTGAAACAGACTAAGGGATGTTTTTATATGCATAGGTTGCCTTTGCAGACATTTTTGTTAATTATTCTAATTTACTGAGATAATGACTTTTGAGCTTTCATTGGCTGTAAGCCATAATCATCAACACAACATTAACAGAAATAAACACTTGAAATAGATCACTCTCTTTCTAATGATTCTATATAATACACAAGTTTCACTTTTTGTATTGAAGAACTGAAAAAAATTAACTTTTTGATGATATTCTAATCTTGTGAGAAGCACCTGTAGTAGTATCATAGTGACACCAGCAGTGAATAAGTAAATCATAAATTGACCAAAATTCCTATATATAACACAGGTCAACAAAAAAAAATTTTTTTTCTGGTGTCCAAAATATTTTAATGAATTTGGGGTATTTTTGGGGTGCTGATTCTGAATATGCTATCAGTTTTGCCAGATTGGCTCAAGTTTTTGACATTTTTGGTATCTTATTTATAGCACTTGTTGGTAAATGCGACGCATCATCTCATTAATTTCTTTGGATTAGTACTTGAACTGAGCAGTTCTCAATATAGTTTTGTGTTAATTAGTGTTCTAAAAGTTTGTTCATAGCTTGATTTTTGCACTAACTTTATGTTGTTGTCTGTTTTCCAGTGAAAAGCATGAACTCATCAAGAAGAAGTTGTCTTAACGATCCAGACTCATTCTGTTACATTTGTGGTGAATACACACTGCCAAAACATAGAAGAAACATAACAGACTTCGTAAAAAAAGTGTATTTTGCCTATTTTGGGGTTATGCTTGGGGACCAAGACAAGTTTTGGGCACCACACATAGTGTGCAAAGCATGTATCGAATTATTCCGAAAATGGAGCAAAGGACAAAGAAAAAGCTTCAAATTTGGTGTTCCAATGGTGTGGAGAGAGCCAAAAAATCATCATGATGACTGTTATTTCTGTGCAGTGCAAGTGCAAGGATTCAATAAGCATAAGAAACGAAAATGGGAGTAACATGGAATCTGCAAGAAGGCCTGTCCCTCATTGTGAAGATGTGCCTGTACCTGTGTTTACCATAAATAACAGTCATCATGATGATTTTTTGGCTCTCTCCACACCATTGGAACACCAAATTTGAAGCTTTTTCTTTGTCCTTTGCTCCATTTTCGGAATAATTCGATACATGCTTTGCACACTATGTGTGGTGCCCAAAACTTGTCTTGGTCCCCAAGCATAACCCCAAAATAGGCAAAATACACTTTTTTTACGAAGTCTGTTATGTTTCTTCTATGTTTTGGCAGTGTGTATTCACCACAAATGTAACAGAATGAGTCTGGATCGTTAAGACAACTTCTTCTTGATGAGTTCATGCTTTTCACTGGAAAACAGACAACAACATAAAGTTAGTGCAAAAATCAAGCTATGAACAAACTTTTAGAACACTAATTAACACAAAACTATATTGAGAACTGCTCAGTTCAAGTACTAATCCAAAGAAATTAATGAGATGATGCGTCGCATTTACCAACAAGTGCTATAAATAAGATACCAAAAATCTCAAAAACTTGAGCCAATCTGGCAAAACTGATGACATATTCAGAATCAGCACCCCAAAAATACCCTAAATTCGATGACATATCTTTGGCACCAAAAATGCTGTTGACCAGTGTAATTTGAGGCAGATCGGCTCACTCAGTGGTACACAGAGGTAGACATGGTGTGGAGACACGGGGGGGGGGGGGGGGGGTGGCGGGTGCCCAGTCTGCTAGCCGGAACCGCATGGACCAGGGATCATCCTGCCGAACCGCCGCTCTCCTTTTAACATGGGCATAACGCTACTCAGACAACAGGGTGAGGGTAGAACCATATGGCAATGCTTTATTGAACCACAAAGCAGGCAGATAACACAAACAGTCCCAGCAAAATATCCCAAGATGGTGCACAATTACAGAGTCTCACCCTTCAGCTGTCTAGCCAGTATAATGGCAGCTGTTACTTCAGATCTCCCAGGGTCAACTACCACACCTGTGGCGCACACACAGAGAGGATGTAACGACAAGTGTAGGAAGATGACCGTCCATTGAGGTACAATGCCAGTTGACCAGAGGGTCACAACCTGGCTTCATCTTCCAGGGTCAACTACTCCACTTGTGGCACACACACAGAGAGGAGGTAACGACAAGCTTAGGAGGATGACCGTCCATTGAGTTACAAGGCCAGTTGACCCGTGGGTCACAACCTGGCTTCTTCAAACATGTCCATGGAACCAGGCGACTGGCGGGTCTCAATCCTGGCTTTCTCCAAACGTATCCATAGTTCAGCGATGGTCAATGGAACAGATCTGTATTTTTCCAACAAGGGCGAAGGTCCCCTAGGTTGTTTCCTGTAGAATGATATATCTGTTTCCCTAGTGATGGAGCATTGACGTATTGACAGCAGTCCTGTAGGGTTCCCTGGATGTTTGGATGTCTTGGCAGAATCTCTGGCTTTCTCTCTCTGTCTCTCTATACAGGGGCATGTAACCTATTTTATACTTAAGGTGTCCGTCATTAAGTATTTACATAAAGGGTAAGAATGGAGATTAGCATTACTTGATTATTTAATCTATTTGCATAGTTTTTCCTCTGTTTTCGAAGTCACCAAACTTTCTGGCCTGCACAATGCTGAAATAGCATTTCAGTAAACATCACTAGTCATCAAGGATAAGAGCACAATATGTTATATGAAATGTCAATATTACAGACTTACACAAGCAAAGGTCTGTGTTCTTGTCCAACACATAAATTCAAAAGTCAGCATACAGATAACAGTCTATTCTTCTTGTTTTGCTAAAAATAACCATCTGGCTAATAATGTTAAAATGCTGTGTCTCCACACATGGGAACACTGTCTCTTTAAGAACTTCCTTTGGCTTATTATGTGTGGCTCAAACCAATGTGAAGTAAAAACAAATGCGGCACTCTGGGTAAAACAGGAAAACAAAATAAAATGGTAGTACAAAGCACAGTCCTTATGGTAGCAGGGATCATCCCACTCACAGTTAGCAAAACACACATGGTTCAGGTTAGTCCCAGCACAAACACTTCTCTGGAGTTGGCCTCTCCAGTCACACTGAATTCTTCTGGAGGCCAACTATTTAAGCTCCAAACTACACCCTGGGGTGGAGTCAAGGTGGACAACCTCCCACCCGCTCTAGGGTTGGCCACAAAAACGTAGCCCTTTACAATATGGCTACTTAACCCCTCACACCACTTAATGTACTGGAGGAAAAGCTTCTGAGTTTTGCATCACTGAAGCCATTAGCCTCAGCAAAGCCTCCAACACCCTGACAGTGACTTTATCACAAATTGTATAATAGATACAGTATAAGGCCAGTTTCATACGTCCTGATATTTCATGTAGTGGAAAACAAGATACCGGAGAAGTCAGTGTGCATATGTCCATGAGTGTAATACTTGTGGTACCCATGTGGCAACCGTGTGCCGCATCAGTACCACACGCATTGGCGGCGCCTCAGAAGCAGCAGTACAGTTAGCACTGTTCCCCAGCACTGGATGCTGAAGACGGCTCTGATCATTCTCCCTTGTTCGGCTGGCGATCAGCACGAGCAGGGAAAAATGATGAGTTATATTCAACTGATATCAGAGACAGAAGGTGGCAGCTGATGGGACTATTCAACAGTCACCTGTGCTATAAATAAATTTAAAAAAACAGCGTGGGTTTCCCTGTATTTTCTATAACCAGCCAGACAAAATCTGACATCAGATCACCGTGAGAATTTCTCACCGTGATCTGTGGTGAAGTCACTGAGCTTGAAGTGCCGTGACCTCATCACTGACTTTCTCACAGTGCTGAGGTCACCAAGTTCAGCTCGACTGGGAACGCAGCCTAACTGACTGTCGTTAACCTCAGTGATGTTACCGCTGGTCAATGATGCTGCGCTCACAGCAGCTCATGCACCAGTGATCCTCAGCCTGGATGGTCGCATCTTGGCACTGTCCAGGCTTTAAACTATCCCCCAGACATAGATTAAGGCGTGGGATAGAATGACTGACAGGCGAGGGATATTGTTGTTTTTTTATTGCTGCTTTATTACAGGAGGTGAGGGATTCAGTGGAAGAGCTATATATATATATATATATATATATATATATATATATATATATATATATATATATATATACAGTACAGACCAAAAGTTTGGACACACCTTCTCATTTAAAGATTTTCCTGTATTTTCATGACTATGAAAATTGTACATTCACACTGAAGGCATCAAAAAAAACTATGAGTTAACACATGTGGAATTATATACTTAACAAAAAAGTGTGAAACAACTGAAATTATGTCTTATATTCTAGGTTCTTCAAAGTAGCTACCTTTTTTGTTAAGTATATAATTCCACATGTGTTAATTTATAGTTTTGATGCCTTCAGTGTGAATGTACAATTTTCATAGTCATGAAAATACAGAAAAATCTTTAAATGAGAAGGTGTGTCCAAACTTTTGGTCTGTACTGTATATATTTAAATTGTGTATAGGAGGTCCCAAACAGAGTGGCATCCACCCCGATGCGTGTTTCTGCTATTGCCTTCGTCAGGAGGTAACATCATCAATGGAGCAGGTGTTTAAAAAGAGGACAACCACCAATGAGAGGTAACTGAGTATGTGACAACGCATGCATAACCAAGGAAGAAGGAAAGTCCGCTGAGACCTGAGTCATGTGATCAGTGACAACAACATCATGAGAGGGGGGGAATGTGATCCGACGTCTGGAGAATATAGAGACACAAGTCACGGAGGAGATCACAGGTCTAAGACACACATGCGTACTACCAAGGCGACTCACAGTGGAATAATAAAACCATACATATGCCAATATAGCCGCAAACTGTGAGACATATGAATAATTTGTGGCATTAGAAAAATGAATCATAAATGATGTATAGCATATGGATATGTAAGTAAGTATGACTACTTATGTCTATAAAACAGTAATATTGATTAGTAACATTATAAAACACTCCTTAACAATAGTTGTGTCTACCAAAATGATTCTATTGAATTGCAGTAAAAACAATTATTAATAGAATACCACATAATATCTCCAACATTTATAAATAAATAATTTATACGTTAAGGCTAAGTACACATGTTGAGTAACATTTCTGCACCATTTCTACAGCCCTTGGCAGGAAAAATGCAGCTGCAAAAATGCGCACTTTGGAGGCCTTTTTTTACCTGCGTATTTGCTGTGCATTTTTGAATGATTTCAGTGCAGTCCATTGTGAAAACTGCACAGAGAATTGACATGCTGCAGATTATTTTCTGCCCAAATCTGCAGGTCAAAAATACTCAACGTCTGCTTCAGATTTCTCATTCACTTGGCTGGCATCAGGTTTTGCTTCAGGTTTTTTTAACAAATCCACGCGGAAAAAATGCAACGTGTGCACACAGTCTAAGAGTAAGGCTGCCATCACACTAGCAGTATTTGGTCAGTATTTTACATCAGTATTTGTAAGCCAAAACCTGGAGTGGGTGATAAATGCAGAAGTGGTGCATATGTTTCTATTATACTTTTCCTCTATTTGTTCCACTCCTGGTTTTGGCTGAACTTCAAACAGGCCTGGACATGTGCTGGCGTGAGAAGAGGGACCTTGCATGCCCTGCAGGATTTTAATCCATGATGGCATAGTGCAGTGTTCCCCAACTCCGGTCCTCAAGAGCCACCAACAGGTCATGTTTTCAGGATTTCCTTAGTATTGCACAGGTGATAATTGCATCACCTGGACAGGCAAGCATTCAATCACCTGTGCAATACTAAGGAAATCCTGAAAACATGACCTGTTGGTGGCTCTTGAGGACCGGAGTTGAGGAACACTGGCATAGTGTATTACTAATGGTAATGCTTGAGACTGTGGTCTCAGCTCTCTTCAGGTCATTGACCAAGTTCTCCCATGTAATTATGGGCTGATTCCTGATCTTTCTCAGAATCATCCTGCTAATCAAAGACTTATTTCTTTCAATAAAATGCAATTTAATTATTTAAAAATCATATAATGTGATTTTCTGTTGATTTGATGTGTATCTATGATACAGATCTCTCCATTCTTTGTAGGTTGGAAAACTTGCTGAATCGGCAGTTTATCAAATACTTATTTTCCCCGCTGAAGTTACTCTCAGCATTGCTGATCACTCCTATGTTTACTACGAGAAACCTACTGCCACACTCTTCTGTCAGAACAAGAAGATCAGCTGTTAGAATCCCCGAGCCTGGATTCTCACTTCCTACAGCATCTGTCAGGAGGCCCCTATATATTAGACTGCTTATACTTATAGACCCCTCCAATAGCAGCAGATTTGGCCTACTTTAGTCTCATGTTTACAGGGACTTTAGAAATTACCTATAATCAATCTGGGGCTTCCTTTGTATTTGATAAGAGTGGGCAGCCCCAGATTAGTGATTTTTCTAAGTATCATCTATTAACAAAAGAGATCAGAAGGATTCCATGACTCAACTGAAAAGTAATTGGAAGTAGAGAGGGAATAGCCGTAAATTTGTAATTCTTGCTAATTGTAAAAGTACCTATTTTTTAGAAATAGGCAAAAAGGCCCCAATTCATCAAGACTGGCGTGAAGCAGGCGTGTTGGAGTGAAACCCTCCTGATTAATTAAGAGGAGCATAGGAGTGTCTGAAAAGTGGCTCCTCTGTGTACCTTGCCATGAAGCTCACTCGAGTCGTAAGATTTCTAGCTTAAGAAACGCCACAGCTCATCATGAATTAAATAAGCTATGGTGTTTTGCCCCAGCTTCGCCCATTTTGGTGGTGTTAAGAGAAACTGAGGAGGAAAATGCTAAAAGTCACAAGGTTGTTGCGGAACTCAGCCTTACTCAAAAATTTTGCAAATTTAAAAAGCATTTTACACTAGAATTCTGGCATAGTTGCTTTGATGAATCAGAGTCTAAGTATTAGGTTGGCTATTAAATTTGGGACAACTCATTTAATAAGAATAATTTTACTACAATTTGAATAAAGTGTTCAATTAGTTTAAAAATAAATTCACCCTCAAAACATGTAATTTCAAAAGGTAAATGAATAGGAATCCATTGGGAATGATTTAATTGAAACATGTAATTTCTGGTTGGTTTGAGACCCTTAGGCTATGGTCCCACAATGAGCTTTTGGTGAGTTTTTTACGCTGCATATTTTCCAAAAAAAATGCAAGTAACCTATTTTACTTAATGGGTGCAGAAATGCTGCAGAAAATCTACAACATCAAAAACTCGCCAAAAGCTCATCATCGGAAAGTAGCCTTATAGTAGGAGTCAGTCTTTGTCTAAGTCTTGATTAGGGTCCTGTTCCATAAAGGTACCTTCACACGAAACGACATCGCTAGCGATCCGTGACGTTGCAGCGTCCTGGCTAGCGATATCGTTTCGTTTGACACGCAGCAGCGATCAGGATCCTGCTGTGATGTCGCTGGTCGCTGAATAAAGTCCAGAACTTTATTTGGTCGTCCGATCGCTGTGTATCGTTGTGTTTGAAAGCAAAAGCAACGATACCAGCGATGTTTTACACTGGTAACCAGGGTAAACATCGGGTTACCAAGCGCAGGGCCGCGCTTAGTAACCCGATGTTTACCCTGGTTACCAGCGTAAAAGTAAAAAAAACAAACAGTACATGCTCACCTGCGCGTCCCCTGCCGTCTGCTTCCTGACATTACTGAACGCCGGCCCTAAAGTGAAAGTGAAAGCACAGCGGTGACGTCACCGCTGTGCTGTTAGGGCCGGAGCTCAGTCAGTGTCAGGAAGCAGACGCTGGGGGACGTGCAGGTGAGCATGTACTGTTTGTTTTTTTTACTTTTAAGCTGGTAACCAGGGTAAACATCGGGTTACTAAGCGCGGCCCTGCGCTTAGCAACCCGATGTTTACCCTGGTTACCCGGGGACCTCGGCATCGTTGGTCGCTGGAGAGCGGTCTGTGTGACAGCTCTCCAGCGATCAAACAGCGACGCTGCAGCGATCGGCATCGTTGTCGCTATCGCTGCAGCGTCGCTTCGTGTGAAGGTACCTTAACATCCATATGCCCCAATTGTCCAAATGGACAAGGGTTTATATTACATTTTATACTTATATATATCAAATTGAACAGTTTTCTCAGCCTCACTTTGTAATAACACCCCGTCCCCTTTTCAGTCTATTTTTATTTGCATTTTGCACCCTAAAATATTGTTGCATTGGTGTCCATAACTGTTCTCTATATTCATGATGTGATCTTATAAGTCATATTGAGAAATTACTGAGTTACTTTTTGACCTCTTGACTGTTCTCTTACCATTTTTATTCAGTTATTCTTGTTACATCTGGAATCACCTACATTTGTCACGCGTTACTTCCTTTAACTTCTTCACCCCAAGCCTGTTTTCACCTTCCTGACCAGGCCAAATGTTACAATCTTGACCAGTGTCAGTTTATGTGGTAATAACTCTGGAAAGCTTTAATGTACCCCAGAGATTCTGAGTTTTTTTTGTGACATATTGTACTTCATGATGGTGGTAAATTTAGGCCGATATTTTCTGTGTTTATTTGAGAAAATATCGGAATTTTGGCAAAATGTTTGAAAATTTATGCCCTTAAACCAGATAGTTATACCACACAAAATAGTTAATAAATAACATTTAGCACATGTCTACTTTATATCTGCATCATTTTTGAAACATTATTGTTTTTAGTTCGGACTTTAGAAGGGTAAAAATTTGATCAGCAATTTCTCAATTTTTCCCAAAAATGTACAAAATCAATTTTGGTAGGGACCACATCACATTTGAAGAGACTTTGAGGGGCCTATATTGCAGAAAATACCCAAACGTGACACAATTTTAAAAACTGAACCTCTCAAAGTTCTCAACACCACATTCAAGAAGTTTATCAACCCTTCATGTTCTTCACAGGAATTAAAGAAATGTGGAAGGAAAACATGAAAATTTGACTTTTTCCCTCAAAAATGTCGATTTAGCCCCAAGTTTTGGTTATGCATTTTCACAAGGCTAACAGGAGAAATGGACTGTACAAGTTCTTCTGAGTACACCTATATCATATATGTTATGGAAAACTATTGTTTAGGCACACGGTAGGGCTCGGAATGGAAGGAGTGCCATTTGACATTTGTAGCTCAAAATTGGCTAGAATAGATAGCATTTGCAGAGCCCCTGATGTGCTTAAACAGGGGAAACCCCCACAATTGACCCCATTTTGAAATTACACTCCTCAAGGAACTTATATAGACGTGTAGTGAGCAGATTGAACCTGCAAATGCTTCACAGAATTTTGTAACATTGAGTTGTGAAAATTAATAAATACATTTTCCCCCCAAAAATGTTGCTTTTCTACAAACTTGTTTCATTTTTTCAAGGGTATAAGGAGAAAATGGACTATATAATTTGTTGAGCAATTTCTTCTGAGTATGCCGATACCCCATTTGTGGCGGAAAAATACTGTTTGGATGCACGGAAGGGGAGGAGTGACAATTGACTTTTGGAGCACAAAATTGGCTTAAATGGATAATGGACATCATGTCGCATTTGCAAAGTCCCTGATGTGCCTAAACAGTGGAAAGTAACCCCATTTTGGAAACTACAATACTCAAGGAGCTTATCTAGAGGTGTGTTGAGCACCTTGAACATACAAGTTGAGCCGTGAAAATAAAAAAATAACTTTTTGCCACAAACATGTTGCTTTTGCCCCAAATTTTTCATGTTCACAAAGGTAACAGGAGAAAATGGATCACAATTTGATGTGTAATTTCTCCTGAGTACACCGATACACCATAAGTGGTGGAAAATTACTGTTTGAGCACACAGTAGAGCTCGGAAGAGAAGGAGCATCAATTTAATTCTGGAGCTCAATTTTGGCTGAAATAGATTGCGGATGCCATGTCACATTTGAAGAGCCGCTAACATGCCAAACAGCAGAACCCCCCACAAGTGACCCAATTTTGGAAACTACACCTCTTGAATTCATCTAGAGATGTAGTGAGCATTTTTAACTTTCAGGTTATTCACAGAATTATTTAATATTAGGCTGAGTAAATGGAAAATTGTCATTTTTTTGCACTAGAATGATGCTTTGTCCCCAAATTTTTATTTTCAAAAAGGATATTTTGAGAAAACAAATGATAAATTTGTTAGACAATTAATCCTGAATACTCACCAATACACCATATGTGGTCGACAAACTACTTTTGAGGCACAGTGCAACGCTCAGAAGGGAAGAAGCGCCATATTGATGTTCAGATGTTTCTGAAATGGTTTGAGTACCAGAAAAGCAGAAATTCCCATAAGAGACCCAATTTTACAAACTACATCTAGGGGTGCAGTGATCATATAATACCACATGTGCCTTACAGGATTTTATTCCATTGGGTGGTGAAGAAAGAATAATTACATTTTTACCACTAACATTTTGTTTTAGCCCCAAGTTTTTAATTTTTATATGGGCTAATGGGAAAAAATGCACCTAACAGTCAGGGGTGGATTAAGGGTAGCCAGGGCCCCAGGCTGTTCAGACACTGTGGGCCCCCTTCGGTAATGTGACGGGTGTCATGTTATACCCAAACCAGATTATTCCAGAAAAATGGCCGGGCCCTACTCTACTGTAACCTATTAAATATTTGTTAAAATCTGCAATACAATTTAGGTATATTTTGACCAATAATATCACATACAAGGAACAAATACCACCGCGCCATGACCAGACCACAAATTACAACCACAGTGATCGAATAATATCACATACAAGGAACAAATACCACTGCACCATGTCAAGACCACATATTACCACCACTTGGTGACCAAATAGCACATTCAAGGGACAAATACCACAACACCATTTCCAGACCACATATTACCACCACATAGTGACTGAATACTACAATACTGATCAATAATAAAAAAAACCCCACAATACTATCACCATCAGTGCCATTATACACAGGAGATCTGTACTTAGTATGCAGTGTCTGTGTAGAGGTAATACAGAGATCACTGGTGACATTATACACAGGAGCTCTGTATATAATGTATAGGTAATACAGTGATCACTGGTGACATTGTACACAGGACTTCTGTATATAGCATACAGTGTATAGTGTCAGTGTATAGGTAACACTGACTCACCAGTGACGTCTCTAGGTGAAGTCCTTCATCTTTCATCCAGCACAGACCGCCATCACTTCATCCAGCCAGGACTCATTTCTGCAGGAAATAACACAGTTATCTCGAGCTCTGCTTGCAGAACACATTACTTAATTTTTCACAACGTCTACATTACACCACATGGAGAAAAAAAGGCGATATAGTGTCACTCTGCACAGTAACAGGACCGCCCCCCCATTTACAACAGTATACTCAAAAAATAAAATAAATACATCACTGCAGTAATAATATCCCTTAATTAGCCCCTATGGTAATAATATTCCCACACCCTGGCCCCGTGTGTCTCATTCCTGGCTTCAGCCATATGTTCTCCCATCCTGCACTCATGAGTATCCATTCTACCCCATGTGATCTCCCCATCCTGCCCCATCTGTCTCCATCGTATCCATCCTGCCCCACGATCCAATCCTGCCCCATGTCTTTCATTCTGCCCCGGGTCTCCAATCATGCCCCGTGTCTACATTCTGCCCATGCCTCCAGTCCTGCCCCCAGTGTGTCCAGCAATCTGCCCCAGTGTCTCCAGCATTGCCCCCAGTGTGTCCAGCATTGCCCCCAGTGTGTCCAGCATTGCCCCAAGTGTGCCCAGCATTCCCCCCAGTGTGTCCAGCATTCAGCATTGCCCCCAGTGTGTCCAGCATTGCCCCCAGTGTGTCCAGCATTGCCCCCAGTGTGTCCAGCATTGCCCCCAGTGTCTCCAGCATTGCCCCCAGTGTCTCCAGCATTGCCCCCAGTGTCTCCAGCATTGCCCCCAGTGTGTCCTCCAGCATTGCCCCCAGTGTGTCCAGCATTGCCCCAGGCCCCCCGGATTGCCATTCGCAAAAAAAACAAAACGAGTTCTCCTCACCTGACCTGTGCGCTCCAGCGGCGAGCTCCCTCCACCAGCGCACACTCGCCGGCGACTGACAATGACGTCAGACGCCGGCGACGTGTGCGCTGCGGCTGACTTCAGCTGCCAGCCTCCAATTGGCTGGCTGCTGTTGTTAACTATTGACGTGTGGGCGCGCGCCCGCACATCAATAGGAAACCGCTGCAGCGCCGGAAGGGGCCCGGTGAGCAGATGAGAAAGGGCCCGATGCGGGCCCCCTCTCTCTGCCCACCGGGTCCGGAGGCACATAAATGCCGGCGCCGGCGGGCATTCACAGTACTCGGGCGGATTATCAGAGGGTCAATCTGTGCGGTAGCCCAGGGCCCCCCCACACCACTGGGCCCTGGGCTACTGCCCATATTGAACCTCTGATAATCCGCCCCTGCTAACAGTTTTTTGGGCATAAGTTACATTTTACAAACTAAACTTCTCAATTAATTCATCTAGGGGTGCAGTGATCATATTGACACCACTAGTATGTCACAAAGTTTTAGAACATTGAGCAGTAAAAAAACAATAATCATGTTTGTACCACAAAAATGTTGCTTTAGGCCCAACTTTTCCATTTTCACAAGGGGAAATGAGTGAAAATGGCACCAAAAGTTGTCACTGCTGAATGTGGCAATACCCCATTTGTGGCTGTACTGCTTATCTACACGGCGAGAATAGGGCGGGAAGGAGCACGATTTGACTCTTGGAGAACAAATTATCATACAAAACTTTGCGGACTCCATATTCAGAGCCTCTTAAATGCCAGAAGAGAGGAATGCCCTCTCAAATGACTCCATTTTGGAGATTACACCTCACTAGGAATTTATCTACAGGTGTCGTGACGATTTTGACTCCATGGGTGTTTTCCAGAAACAAGCAGCAGTGGATATTGCCGAGTGAAAATTGAAAATCTGCCAGTGTAGTGCCTAGTGTATTATTAGTGCTCAATTACATTGTAGTACCCATACATTATGCCCAGCTCATGCTTCTGGAGACATTCACCCATACATTTAGCAGGCTCTCATCGCTATAGACATGCCAAACATGTGGATGCTATATGTGGTTTAGGTACACAGGGGCTAAGAAGGGAGAAGGGCATTTGAATTTGGAAGAGCAGAATTACCTGGATTTCTTTTGGGGGGCAAGGAGCCATAGCACTTTTCCAGAGCCTTTGGGCTACCAGTAACGTGGAAGCCCCCAATATTTCTATTGACAGATGACAGACCTGAATGTGGACTTGCTTTTTTTGTGGATTGAGTTGAACCTTTTATTGGGTTCATTTTATATAAAATTTTGGATCACATTTCTCCTATGCTCAATGCTAAGCACTTACATCGGGTTTCTATCTAAATCTTCGAATGTCGTGATTCACACGAATCCCCCAAGGGATCCAGCCACTATAATGAGGCAGCAGAGTTTCTCTCACCTCCATCTAGCCTTTGTTCAGTGGTGTCCTTATTTTCAGAGGTGCACAAAACTGTGGCCGACATTTTTTTGCACGCTTAAAAAGATGGTATCCGCTTGTTCGTAGGCCAGACCACGTCCATACACAGAGTCTCCATTTACCTGATTATAAGGAATCTTCCACTGGGGGTTCCTTTTGAATGACATATTTCAGACATTTATACAGAAAGCCCAGTGTAAGCGCTCAGTGTAGAGTGCAGGATAAATGTTAGACCAGCCTTACTGCGATCTTTGGAGATAGAAAGTCAATAATTGGTTGTATTTATTATTTTACACCATTTCTCGTGAGGTACAAGTGATTAGACGACTTTATTCTTTGAGTTGGTATGATTACAGCAATACTAAATGTATATAGGTTATTTATATGTGGCTTCTATCACACATTAAAAATGGCTTTTTTTTGCATCACCATATTTTGAGAGCTATAATTTTCTCTATTTCTGCCTCCTGAATCATGTGAGGGCTTGTTCTTTGCAGGACTAGTTGACGTTTTTATTCTTACCATTTTCGGGCACATAACATTTTTTGATCGATTTCTATTCTGATTTTTGGGTGGCAGAATTAACAAAAAACAGCAATTCATTGTTTTTTTGTTTTTTTCTTATGCTGTACATCGTATGGTAAAAGTGATAAGACCTCTTTATTTTTCGGGTCTGTACGATTACAGAGATACAACATTTATATAATTTTTTTTATATTTTGCCGCTTTTACACAATAAAAACTATTTTATATAAAAAATAATTGTTTTTGCATCACTCTATTCTGAGAGCTATAACTTTTAAATTTCTTCGCTGTCAGAGCTGTATGGTGGCTTGTTTTTTTATTTACTTTTTCTTTTTGATCACACTTTTTTTGACGGTACGATCAAAAATCATAGTTTTTTTGCCACTTTTTTTTGCGGAGTTCACTGATGGGGTTAAATAGTGTGACAGTTTTATGTGTTGGGTCAAAATATGTGTAATTTTTTTGTTTATTTTTTTACATACTGTAACTATGACTATTTATTAGTTTAATATTTTTTTTCAATTTTTATTAATTTACTTTATGTTTTTTATTTTTACAATTTTGTTTACTTTATTTTAACTTTGTTTCTTAGTCCCTCTATGGGACTTTAACTTTTATTAATCTGATCGCTGGTATAATGCATTACATTACATTACAGTGCATTACAATGCACCAGCATTACAATACATATACATGTCAGTGCTGCACTGACAGAAGCCTCTTAGACCATGCTCTGAACATGGTCTAACAGGCTTGCCGTAGCTGATTGACCCGGATGTCATCATGACGACCTCGGGTTACTATGGCCACAACTGGGACATTGCGGGGGCGCCAATCTGATGGGAGAGGGAGCCAGCTCCCTCTCCCTGCCTTCTAAGTGCTGTAAACACTATGAATCGTAGCATTTAGGGTTTGGAATGGCTCAGGGCAGGCACCGCTCCTGGCAGTGACAGCCGAGGCTCAGCTTTCACTTGAAGTGGTTTTCCCATGTATAAAAGTTGATTTTAATCAATAGATCTTGGAATGATAATAACTTCCACAATTAGATGTGATTAAATAAAATGTTCCTGTGCTGAGATAATCTTATAAATGTGCCCCTGCTCTGTACTGTGTAATGTCTGTGTCTGATCGTGCAGAAATATGGTCTGATCATACCACATCTCCTGGGCAGGGAGAAGCAAAAGTGTATACAGACATTACAGCAGGACATCACAACTGATTATTTTTTTCTGGTAAAACATTTCCCTGCCTATTTTTAAACAACGTTTTACTTCAAAAGCAGAATCATTTGCGATCCCGTGCTGTAACATCTGTATATTCCCCCCTTCCTTACCCAGGAGCGGTGGTATGATATGATGGTTTGATCAGACCATGTTCCTGCACGGTCAGACACAGCCATTATACAGTACACAGCAGGAGCACATTTATAAGATTATCTCTGCACAGGAACAATTTATTTAAATACATCCAATTGTGGAAATTATTCCAAGATCTATTGATTAACCACTTTCTGCCATTGGACGTACTATCCTGTCGAGGTGGGGTGGGCCCTACTTCCCAATGATGGAATAGTACGTCCAGCGCAATAAGCCGCGCTCACGGGGGGAGCGCGGCCGATCGCGGCAGAGTGTCAGCTGACTATCGCAGCTGACATCCGGCACTATGTGCCAGGAGCGGTCACGGACCGCCCCTGGCACATTAACCCCCGGCACACTGCGATCAAACATGATCGCAGTGTTCCGGCGGTACAGGGAAGCATCGCGCAGGGAGGGGGCTCCCTGCGTGCTTCCCTGAGACGGTCGGTACAAGGCGATGTGCTCACCTTGTACCGAGCATCTCCTCCTTGCAGGCCCCAGATCCAAAATGGCCGCGGAGCTGCATCCGGGTCCTGCAGGGAGGTGGCTTCACAGTGCCTGCTCAGAGCAGGCGGAAGCCTGGAGCTGTGCACATCAGATCGCTGATCTGACACAGTGCACAGGAAAATGTCAAATCAGCGACATTGCCCCCCTGGGGCTAAGTAAAAGTGTAAAAAAAAAAAATGTACATGTGTAAAAAAAAAATAATTCCTAAATAAATAATAATTAAAAAAAAATATTGTTCCAATAAATACATTCCTTTTACTAAATAAAAAAAACAAACAATAAAAGTACACATATTTAGTATCGCCGCGTCCGTAACGACCCTACCTATAAAGCTTTCCCACTAGTTAACCCCTTTAGTGAACACCGTAACAAAAAAAAGAGGCAAAAAACAACGCTTTATTATCATACCGCCAAACAAAAAGTGGAATAACACTCGATCAAAAAGACGGAAATCAATAACGATGGTACCGCTGAAAACGTAATCTTATCCCGCAAAAAAACGAGCCACCATACAGCATCATCAGCGAAAAAATAAAAAAGTTATAGCCCTCAGAATAAAGCGATGCAAAAATAATTATTTTTTCTATAAAATAGTTTTTATCATATAAAAGCGCCAAAACATAAAAAAATGATATAAATGAGGTATCGCTGTAATCGCACTGACCCGAAGAATAAAATTGCTTTATCCATTTTACCAAACGCGGAACGGTATAAACGCCCCCCCAAAAAGAAATTCATGAATAGCTGGTTTTTGGTCATTCTGCCTCACAAAAATCGGAATAAAAAGCGATCAAAAAATGTCACGTGCCCGAAAATGTTACCAATAAAAACATCAACTCGTCCCGCAAAAAACAAGACCTCACATGACTCTGTGGACCAAAATATGGAAAAATTATAGCTCTCAAAATGTGGTAACACAAAAACATTTTTTGCAATAAAAAGCGTCTTTTAGTGTGTGACGGCTGCCAATCAAAAATCCGCTAGAAAACGCGCCATAAATAGTAAATCAAACCCCCATTCATCACCCCCTTAGTTACGAAAAATTAAAAAATTAAAAAAAAGAATTTATTTCCATTTTTCCATTAGGGTTAAGACTAGGTTAGGGCTAGGGCTAGGGTTAGGGCTAGGGTTAGGGTTAGGGCTAGCGTTAGGGCTAGGGTTAGGGTTGGGGTTAGGGCTAGGGTTAGGGCTAGGGTTAGGGTTGGGGCTAGGGTTAGGGCTACGGTTAGGGTTAGGGTTGGGGCTAAAGTTAGGGTTGGGGCTAAAGTTAGGGTTGGGGCTAAATTTAAGGTTAGGGTTTGGATTACATTTACGGTTGGAAATAGGGTTGGGATTAGGGTTAGGGGTGAGTCAGGGTTAGGGGTGTGGTTAGGGTTACAGTTGAGATTAGGGTTAGGGGTGTGTTTGGATTAGGGTTTCAGTTAGAATTGGAGGGTTTCCACTGTTTAGGCACATCAGGGGCTCTCCAAACGCGACATGGCGTCCGATCTCAATTCCAGCCAATTCTGCGTTGAAAAAGTAAAACAGTGCTCCTTCCCTTGCGAGCTGTCAAACAGGGGTTTACCCCAACATATGGGGTATCAGCGTACTCAGGACACATTGGACAACAACTTTTGGTGTCCAATTTCTCCTGTTACCCTTGGGAAAATACAAAACTGATGGCTAAAAAATAATTTTTGTGTAAAAAAAAAAAAAAAGGATTTTTTTTGTTTTCACGGCTCTGCGTTATAAACTGGGGGTTCAAAGTTCTCACAACACATCTAGATAAGTTCCTTGAGGTGTCTAGTTTCCAATATGGGGTCACTTGTGGGGGGTTTCTACGGTTTAGGTACATTAGGGGCTCTGCAAACGCAATGTGACGCCTGCAGACCATTCCATCTAAGTCTGCATTCCAAATGGCGCTCCTTCCCTTCCGAGCTCTCCCATACGCCCAAACGGTGGTTCCCCCCACATATGGGGTATCAGCGTACTCAGGACAAATTGGACAGCAACTTTTGGGGTCCAATTTCTCCTGTTACCCTTGGAAAAATACAAAACTGGGGGCTAAAAAATAATTTTTGTGGGAAAAAAAAGAATTTTTATTTTCACGGCTCTGCGTTATAAACTGTAGTGAAACAATTGGGGGTTCAAAGCTCTCACAACACATCTAGATAAGTTCCTTAGGGGGTCTACTTTGCAAAATGGTGTCACTTGTGGGGGTTTCAATGTTTAGGCACATCAGTGGCTCTCCAAACGCAACATGGCGTCCCATCTCAATTCCAGTCAATTTTGCATTGAAAAGTCTAATGGCGCTCCTTCCCTTCCGAGCTCTGCCATGCGCCCAAACAGTGGTTTACCCCCACATATGAGGTATCAGCGTACTCAGGACAAATTGTACAACAACTTTTGGGGTCCATTTTCTCCAGTTACCCTTGGTAAAATAAAACAAATTGGAGCTGAAGTAAATTTTTGGTGTAAAAAAGTTAAATGTTCATTTTTATTTAAACATTCCAAAAATTCCTGTAAAACACCTGAAGAGTTAATAAACTTCTTGAATGTGGTTTTCAGCACCTTGATGGGTGCAGTTTTTAGAATGGTGTCACACTTGGGTATTTTCTATCATATAGACCCCTCAAAATGACTTCAAATGAGATGTGGTCCCTAAAAAAATGGTGTTGTAAAAATGAGAAATTGCTGGTCAAATTTTAACCCTTATAACTCCCTAACAAAAAAAAAATTTGGTTCCAAAATTGTGCTGATGTAAAGTAGACATGAGGGAAATGTTACTTATTAAGTATTTTGTGTGACATATCTCTGTGATTAAATTGTATAAAAATTCAAATTTGGAAAATTACGAAATTTTCAAAATTTTCGCCAAATTTCCGTTTTTTTCACAAATAAACGCAGGTAATATCAAAGAAATGTTACCACTATCATGAAGCACAATATGTCTCGAGAAAACATTGTCAGAATCACTGGGATCCATTGAAGTGTTCCAGAGTTATAACCTCATAAAGGGACAGTGGTCAGAATTGTAAAAATTGGCCCGGTCATTAACGTGCAAACCACCCTTGGGGTAAAGGGGTTAAATTCAACTTTATTTGTGGGAAAACCCTTTAAGTCAAGCTCTGCAGCTACAATCGTGAGAGCACTGCTTCTGTGCTTGCATGAGCCCCATGACGTAAATTTACGCCATTTTGCAGGAACCCCTTCCCGACTATAAAGTAAAATTGCATCAAATGTTTTGAAGGAGTTCAAGGGAATCGATCAGCAGGATTTTTACCCAAAAACTATTTATATGCTCACTAGATGGTGGCCCGATTCTAACGCATCGGGTATTCTAGAATATGTATGTAGTTTTTTTATGAAGTTTTCAGAATAATGCAATTTATACACAGGATTCGGCCGGCCGGGCAGCACCAATTAGCGAAGCGTGGTTCAAATTCTGCACCAATTTGCGGCCGGACTGCGCCGGTCGCTAATTGTTCACAGCCGGGCATGACCAATTAGTGAAGCCAGGGCTGGGTCCAGGTTTTTCAGGGCCCGGGCGACAGAATCTCAGTTGGCCCCCCTCTTTAACACATACCACGATTCATGATGTACAGATACAGCAGAGAAATATACCACAGCCAAGTAGCATATAATATAGCCCACGTAGCATATAACACAGCCCACGTAGCATATAGCACAGCCACGTAGCATATAGCACAGGCCACGTAGTATATAGCACAGGCCACGTAGTATATAACACAGCCCACATAGCATATAGCACAGCCCATGTAGCATATAGCACAGCCACGTAGCATATAACACAGCCACGTAGCATATAGCACAGCCACGTAGCACATAGCATAGCCACGTAGTATATAACACAGCCCACGTAGTATATAGCACAGCCCACGCAGTGTATGACACAGCCCAAGTTGTTAGGGCTGGCGGAACGCACCGAGTAAATATAGAGATGTTATTTGGTGCGTTCGCAGCCCGGGAAAAGAACCTGCTGCTGGCAAACGGCGGCACTATATGGTGGTAGAAGCAATCTCTGTTGCTTCACAGAGTCGCTACAAAGAAAGAGCTGTGTCCTGTTAAACTCCACAGGAATACACCGTAACTGCTGAGCGGAAAGCAGCTTGTGGTCACGCAGTCAAGGAGGCAAACATACAATCTCCTCACCGGAGGAGCCGGTATTCTAGGTGGCTTATTTCAGCCGGGGCCCTGAAACCATACACACAAGCTCCTCACCGGAGGTGCCGGTATTCTAAGTGGCTTATTTCAGCCGGGTCCCTGAATCCACACAAGCGTGACCACATTGGCGCAAAACACATAACTTGCATTGATACTAGCGCATGGCCATGTGGCCATGCAAACCTTATATAGCTGCAGCAAGTACAAGACCTTCCTAGAAGGACCAATGAGAGGCTGCCACAGAGCCTGAGCACCTTCAGGACCTTCCTGGAGAACCATTGGGCTTTGCTGCAGTATCCAAGCATGTGACCCTCGATCTCCAATGAGAGATCTTACCCTGGGCATGCTCAGAAGGAGAAAAGCAGGACTTAGTCCCAAAAGCATCTGCTCGCCGCTGCCCAGCACTGGCTTCAATGGCAGATGCTGGAAAAGCAGCAGTAACCCTTTGCACAGAGTCAGACTGAGTGAGACGCTGGGACCGACGTCTCCGCTGAGCAGGCTCCACTGCGGCAGGAGAAGAATGGGAGACCGCAGCGGAGGTGGCCCGAGATTCCCCCTGTGCAGAGGCGGGAACTCGACCCCTAGCACACATAGTATATAGCACAGCCCACGTAGTACATAACACAGCCCACGCAGTGTATAACAGCCCACATAGCATATAGCACAGCCCACGAAGTGTATAACACAGCCCACGCAGTATATAGCACAGCCCACGTAGTATATAACACAGCCCACATAGTATATAACACAGCCCATGTAGTATATAACACAGCCACGTTGTATATTGCCCAACCATGTATATTGCACAGCTACATAGTATATAGCACAGCCCACATAGTATATAACACAGCCACGTAGTATATAGCACAGCTCATGCAGTATATAACACAGACACGTAGTATATAGCACAGCCCACGCAGTATAAAGCACAACCCACGCAGTGTATAACACAGCCCACTTAGTATATAGCACAGCCACGTAGTATATTGCCCAGCCATGTATATTGCACAGCTACTTTGCATATAGCACAGCCCACGCAGTACATAACACAGCCACATAGTATATAGCACAGCTTACATAGCATATTGCCCAGCCATGTATATTGCACAGCTACATAGTATATAGCACAGCCCACGTAGTATATAACACAGCCACGTAGTATATTGCACAGCTACGTAGTATATAGCACAGCCCACGTAGTATATAACACAGCCACGTAGTATATAACACAGCCACGTAGTATATAGCACAGCCCATGTAGTATATAGCACAGCTCCCGAAGTATATAACAGCCACATAGTATATTGCCCAGCCACATAATATATTGCACAGCTACATAGTATATAGCACAGCCCACGCAGTATATAGCACAGAGACGCAGTATATAACACAGCCGCGTAGTATATAGCACAGCTCATGCAGTATATAACACAGCTACGTAGTATATTGCCCAGCCATGTAATATATTGCACAGCTATGTAGTATATAGCACAGCTCACGTAGTATATAGCACAGCTCATGCAGTATATAACACAGCCACGTAGTATATTGCCCAGCCACGTAATATATTGCACAGCCCACGTAGTATATAGCACAGAGACGCAGTATATAACATAGCTCACGCAGTATATAACACAGCCCACATAGTATATAGCACAGCGATGTAGTATATAGCACAGCCCATGTAGTTTATAGCACAGAGACGTAGTATATAACCCAGTCCACGCAGTATATAACACAGCCCACGCAGTATATAGCACAGCCCACATAGTATATAACACAGCCCACATAGTATATAGCAATGTGGGCACCATATCCCTGGTAAAAGAATTAAAATAAAAAATAGTTATATACTCACCTTCCGGCGGCCCCCGGATCCAGGCGAGGCGTTTAGCGATGCTCCTCGCGATGCTCCGGTCCCAAGAATGCATTGCGGTCTTACGAGATGATGACGTAGTGGTCTCGCGAGACCGCTAAGTCATCATCTCACAAGACCGCAATGCATGGCCCGGAGTGTCGCGAGGAAAAGCGCCGGAAAGGCGCCGGAAGGTGAGTATATAATGATTTTATATTTTATATTATTATTTTTAACATTAGATCTTTTTACTATTGATGCTGCATAGGCAGCATCAATAGTAAAAAGTTGGTCACACAGGGTTAATAGCAGCGTTAATGGACTGCATTACACCGTGGTATAACGCGGTGTAACGCAGCCATTAACTCTGTGTGAGCGCTGACTGGAGGGGGCACTGACAGAGAGTAGGAAGGGGCGAATTCGCGGCCGGACTGTGCCCAATCAGCGACGCGGGATTTCCGTGACAGACAGACAGACAAACAGTTGGAAGTGCCCCTTAGACGATTATATATAGATGTAGCTCTTTCAAATGCAAGTCCAGCAATACCTTTACATGGCCATTCCATGCATTCATTACTGAGAAATTATCATTTGAAGGGAAATGCACACGAGGCTGTAGAACTATGGTAGATCTGAAGACTCAGTCACTCCAACTCTGCTTCCTTCTCCTTGTGCGATGTCATTCAAACGAGAGGAGGCTGCACTGGGCGAGAAAGAGACCTGGAGTGACAGGGCTTCAGATGTACAGTCTAATTTGCATATCAATTAAAATGCTTTCTCAGTAATGGAGAAACAATCTGGCACTGTAAGGGTATTGCTAAACTTGTCTTTGAAAGAACATCATACTCATATGAATAATTTTGGGTGTGAAATTCTATTGACAGATTTCCTCTAAAAGAAGTGATTACAGTTTTGAAATTACAGTGCATATGTTCATTCTTTTTGACGTTTTTTGTAATGCTTTTTCAGGCAGAATACACCTGAAAAAAAAAGTTGTATACACATACAGTGGCTTGTAAACGTTTGGACACCCCTGGTCAAATACTGTTATTGTGAAAGTTGAAGATTAAATGATTTATAAAAGGCCTAATATTAAAGATGACACATTTACTTTGTATTTTAGTAAAAAAAAAAATAATAATTTTTTACATTTTAAAAATTAGAAAAAAGAAAGTGGGTCGATGCAAAAGGTTTGGCACCCTGCATGATGAGTACCTAGTAGCACCCTATTTTGCAAGTCTCACAGTTTAACGCTTTTTGGAGCTAGCCAAGAGTCTTTCAATTCTTGTTGGAGGGATTTTCATTCATTCCTCCTTGGAAAATTCTTCCAGTTATGTGAGATTCCTGGGTCGTCTTGCATGCATTGTTATTTTGAGGTCTAGCCACAGATTTTCATTGATGTTAAGATCAGGGAACTGTGAGGACCATTGTAAAACCTTGTGCCTTTTGAGATAGTCTATTATGGATTTTGATATGTGTTTAGGATCATCATTATCCATTTGTAGAAGCCATCCTCTTTTCAACTTCAGCTTTTTTACAGATAGTGTTATGTTTGCATCAAGATTTTGTTAAAATTTCATTTAATCTATTCTTCTCTCTTCTCGTGAAATGATGCCCTTACCATTGGCTACAACACAAGCTAAAAGCATGATTGATCCACCCCGATGCCTAATTGTTGATGAGATGTTCTTTTCCTGAAATTCTGTGCCCTTTTTTCTCCACACATACTTTGATCATTGTGGCTAAAGAGTTCTATTTTAACCTCATCGGTCCACAAGACTTGTTGAAGGCAATATTTGTGCAGGTGTCCCTGAATAAGGCTAGGTTCACATTGCGTTAGTGCAGTCCGTTCAACGCATGTGTTAAACAGACTGCGTAAACGCAAGTGCCGAAAAAGATTGCGTTATGCGATCGTGCTAGCGCAGATGCCCTATCTGCGCTAGCGGCGACGGACCCCCGAAACGCTGCAGACCGCGTCCGAGGGTCCATCACAGAATGATGGCGAATGCGCCCGATAATAGGGGTTAATGGCAGCGTTAAAGGACTGCATTACACCGCGTTATGCTGCAGTGTAACGCAGTCCGTCTAACGGACTGCCATAACGCAGTGTGACCCCAGCCTAATAGAGCAATGTACCACAACTCTAGAGTCTGCTAAATGTTTCTGAAGGTCTTTTGCAGTCAAGCAAGGGATCTGATTTGCTTCTCTAGCAATCCTACAAGCAGCTCTCACTAAAATTTTGCTTGCTCTTCCAGAGCTTATCTTGACTGACATTGTTCCTGTTAACTGCCATTTCTTGATTGCATTTCAAACTGAGGAAAGGGCAACTTGAAACCGCTTTGCTATCATCTTATAGCCTTCTCCTGTGTTGTGGGCCTCCACATTTTTCATTTTCAGAGTAGTAGGCAGCTGCTTAGAAGAACCGATGGCTGCTGTTTTTTGGCACAAGGTTAGAGGAGACTGGGTTTTTATAAATTCAGAAAATTTGCATCACCTGGCCTAGTGAACAAGCAATAGCCCAAACAGGGTAATAAAGGTCTGAAACCTTGGTAAAAGTTATCTGAACACACGTCTCCAAGGGTACTTAAACTTTTGCATCTGCCCATTTTGCTTTTTTGGAGTTTAAAAGATGTAAAAAAATGACTCTTTCACTCTCTCTCTTTCGCTGTCTGTATGTAATATATACTGCTGAAAAAAATAAAGGGAACACTTAAACAACAGAATATAACTCCAAGTAAATCAAACTTCTGTGAAATCAAACTGTCCGCTTAGGAAGCAATACTGTTTGACAATCAATTTCACATGCTGTTGTGCAAATGGAATAGATAACAGATGGAAATTACTGGAAATTATCAAGACACACTCAATAAAGGAGTGGTTCTGCAGGTGGGGACCACAGACCACATTTCAGTACCAATGCTTTCTGGCTGATGTTTTGGTCACTCTTGAATGTTGGTTGTACTTTCACACTTGTGGTAGCATGAGACATACTCTACAACCCACAAAAGTGGCTCAGGTAGTGCAGCTCATCCAGGATGGCACATCAATGCGAGCTGTGGCAAGAAGGTTTGCTGTGTCTGTCAGCGTGGTGTCCAGAGGCTGGAGGCACTACCAGGAGAAAGGCCAGTACAATAGGAGATGTGGAGGGGGCCGTAGGAGGGCAACAACCCAACAGCAGGACCGCTACCTCAGCCTTTGTGCAAGGAGGAACAAGAGGAGCACTGCCAGAGCCCTGCAAAACAACCTCCAGCAGGCCACAAATGTGCATGTGTCTACACAAATGGTTAGAAACTGACTCCATGAGGATGGTCTGAGTGCCCGACGTCCAAAGACGGGGGTTGTGCTCCAGCCCAACACCGTGCAGGACGCATGGCATTTGCCACAGAACACCAGGATTGGCAAATTCACCACTGGCGCTCTGTGCTCTTCACAGATGAAAGCAGGTTCACACTGAGCACATGTGACAGACGTGACAGAGTCTGGAGATGCTGTGGAGAGCGATCTGCTGCCTGCAACATCCTTCATCATGACCAGTTTGGCAGTGGGTCAGTAATGGTGTGGGGTAGCATTTCTTTGGAGGGCCGCACAGCCCTCCATGTGCTCGCTAGAGGTAGTCTGGCTGCCATTAGATACCAAGATGAGATCCTCAGACCCCTTGTGAGACCATATGCTGGTGCGGTTGGCCCTGGGTTCCTCCTAATGCAGGACAATGCCAGACCTCATGTGGCTGGAGTGTGTCAGCAGTTCCTCCAAGATGAAGGCATTGAAGCTATGGATTGGCCCGCCCGTTCCCCAGACCTGAATCCGATTGAACATATCTGGGACATCATGTCTCGCACCATCCACCAACGTCATGTTGCACCACAGACTGTCCAGGAGTTGACGGATGCTTTAGTCCAGGTCTGGGAGGAGATCCCTCAGGAGACCATCCTCTGCCTCATCAGGAGCATGCTCAGGCATTGTAGGGAGGTCATACAGGCACGTGGAGGGCACACACACTACTGAGCATCATTTCTTTGTCTTGAGGCATTTCCACTGAAGTTGGATCAGCCTGTAATTTGATTTTCCACTTTGATTTTGAGTATCATTCCAAATTCAGACCTCCGTGGGATATTAGTTGTGATTTACGTTGATCATTTTTAGGTTTTATTCTTCTCAACACATTCCACTATTTAATGAATAAAGATTTGCAATTAGAATATTTAATTCAGTGATATCTACAGTAGGATGTGGGATTTTAGTGTTCCCTTTATTTTTTTGAGCAGTGTATTTGTTTTTATTTCTTAGCTTTACATGATTACTTTTGTAGTTTTTATTGAAAATTCCTTTGTTCATCTTCTCTCTATAAGTTTAAGGGATGATCTTGATATGGAGCGTAAGCCATCGAATGTCACCTAATTAGCTATTAACACAACTCAGCAGGCTGTGTCCGGCCATCTTTGCCCCCTGAACCTCTATACCCCAGAGGAATACACCAATCTTGATCTGTATTGTTCTCCATTTGATTTTCTTCCTGTTTTTTTTTCCTTTTTATTCTTTCTATAAATATAGATTTAATTTAGTCTTTCTTTCTATAAACGATTCCCTGATTTCCCCTCAGGGGGGATTTGTGAATTAATTTGAACAATGCCACGCTTGAGAGGGCTTGCTGCATTTTCTCTGCCTGTAGTTAGAAGCAGTTTGGGGACACTGATAAGGATTTCAATAGGGCCGTTTTCCCAGAAAGAGGTCATTTTATCTTTGCCAGGATACAGCACTCTGTGTTTTTATGACAGAAAAGATGCCTTTTCCCTCATCTTGATGTTGAATCATTATTTTATGTTCTCCAGAACACTTAAGACAATAGAAAAATATCAGGAGAAGACATGACACTGACTAGTGTAAGGCTAGGATCCAGAAAAGAAAAGCATAAAAGCCTGAGAGATGGGTTAGATATTTGATAAGGTGATGTATTTCATTGTGTGATAACTGAAGAGTCTACTGACAGCGCATCCATTTTACCAGCACCAACAAAAGGGGAAGAAATGGGTGAAATAATGGGTGCAAGTCGCATTTATGGCTTTACCTAATAAAAAGGCAACATAGTCAATTTTCCTCTACCACCTCCGTTATATACCCAGAAGATGAAATTTCATGGAAATGTATAAACCCAAGTACAGAACTGCCCTGAGGATAGGACATCAGTGTAATTGAATCTGGGTGATAGACCTGCTGCTGACAAAGTTGTTTTTTAAGATCTTTCCTTTCTTCAAACACACAGGCTTTATACCCCAATAGAAAGGTTGTCTTCTGTCAGTGTCAGATGCAAATACATTACAAGGATGAGTTGGAAACTACTAAAATCTTTGATATTTTTTTTTAAGTAATATTATGTGACAACCTGAATATTGATTTTTAAAACCAGTATTTTTTAGAGATGGGAGAATTAACAGGAATCTGGTCTTTTGAACAGTGACTTGTGGTTATGAGACTTGCGAATCGACTTACCCCCTGGCATTACTGGCTGTTCTTTTGGTTAGCCGGGCACTATATCGTGTCTGCATCACGCTGCAATGATAATGTTTCACCAGCCCGGCTAATCAAAAGAAGAGTTGGGACTGCTGGGAGATTCCCAGGCCTCTCATTTTGTAGTCACAGATTACTGACCTGGTCGAAAAACCTTAGCCCTGCGTATCGATTCTCCTATCAGCAGTATTATCAAGTATATTATGTTATATATGAAATAGGCAGTCTAGGCGTTGTTAAACTTGAAGGATTTGTTTGTTGACTCAGACATTGGAGCAATGGTTATAAATGTTAAATCACTGAAAGCTGTTAGGGTCCCCCAAGAATTATTAGAACCAGGGTATGGATAGATGGGTGTAGGGGATGAGACCTTGATTCCAGTAAAGTGTCCCTTACTGGTCTGCATGCTGTCATTAAGATACAATCCTTGCTTTTTCTGATGCAGATCTAGCAGTTCTCTTAATGTTGAGCTCAGTATAACCATGCCCACAACATTGATGGGAATCTTTCTCTGTACACTGTACATTGACAGAAAGGTACTAATCAGTAGTGAGGGTGGGGTTACTCTGAGTACAAGGACTAGGAAGCACAAGACAACTAGTCCTGTAATGTTAATCTCCTGCTGATAAAACACTGATGTTATTGAAACGGCAACAGCCAGGTAAGTGACACATCATTGGAATCAGGCTCTCAGCCCCTATATCATGTTGCTCTCAGATTACATAGAAAAAAAAACCTGATGACAGATTCCCTTGAAAGCACGTGTCCACTGCTCTGACAACCACTGTATCCCCCCTTATAAAATAACAGCAATAAATAAAATATAATTACAGCAGTATGGACACTGGCTCTCCAGGGCTCTCGTGACATTGTTATGTCGCATGTTCCCTGCGCTTCACTCTCCCCTACTTCGGAGAAAGCCAAAAATCCAGAGGAAACGAGAGAGCAGCTGCAGTTCTCACTTGCTCCGGATGTCGCTCCGGATGTCACTTATGAACATAGTCATTGTCTAAGTAGTGGACAATCCACTTAATTTATACCCACCAGTATCTGTCCAGCAAACTGGTTGTCCGACTTTCTCATTAGTTGTATGTGGCTTGCTAAACACGTAAATATCTGTGAATTCAGTGTAAATTAAAGGAAATCTCATGAATCCTTTCAGCACAGTCAGGTGAGGATGTACGAGTGTCTAGCCTTGTACCCGGTTACCAACATCCATTCAAACATTTCATGAATTGTCTTGTAGAAGTTTGTTTCAGAAATGTGTTGGTGGTCATAACTTCTGGGCCCAGAGAACAGGACACCCATCCAAGACTATGGCAGTGCAAGATGTTTCATTGGTATTGAAGTATATCACGTTTCACCCCCAAACAAGGGACTTCATCAGGTCGAAGACACATGTTCAGGGTCAAAACACTCTATACGGCTATACCATCAAAGCAGCCTTATTCAGTACTGTCCTCTCACATGTTTTTACTGCTGTGAGGAACCACAAGAGGTGTCCTAGAGATGTTACATGTTTATACATATATTCCCTGGTTATGTCTTGCATCTTTAGAAACCTCATAACCATTATGAGACTGTAAGTAGAGTTTTTTGCAGTCAAATTTGTGATAAGCTTCTTCTTTTCTAGGTACCCATACTCCTGGTGGTCCATTGTTGGCATCTCTCGGGATACCCAGCCGACCAATCCAAACACATTTGGACATCAAGCATCTTCTAACATTCAGGATCAATGGTGTCTCTCCACTCAGCCTCTTCCCAAACTTTAATGCTGTAGGTATATTCTTCACTTCTCTTTTTCCATTCTGAAATATATGGAAGCCCAAAGCTACTATCTCTGTCACCAAAAAAGTTCCTCTTAAAGGGAACGTGTCATCAGAAAATGACCTATCGTTTAAATCATGTTTTTATGTTAAATATATTTTTATGGTTGTAAAGAAGCATGCTTTAATCTGGGCAAAGGCCATTGTGAACGGAAGGGGGAGATGGTAGCTGTGCCATTACCTATTGTGAATGGTGGATTAAAATAGTGTGACTTTTCATGCTAATCTTGTCTGTGATGATAACGAGACTGCTGAAGAGTCATCTGTTTAGAACAGGAAGTTTGATGCATTGTGGCCAGTGTGAAATTTTAAATATTTCTGATTTTTTTTATACAGATAATAACATGAAAAAAAAGATAAAAAACTTTAAAATAAAAGACAGTAAAAATAAACACCTGATTTAAAACAACAGCTCATTTTCTGCTGACTTTAAGTCTCTCAGGTATTTTTCCTAAAACCTATCCTTCTCATTGTCAGAGATATACATGATTTTCCCCTAAAATGTCTTCACCCTCAGGTCTGTGCACAAGGGGAGGCAGCGGTACATCTGAAGTCTGGCAATACTGTATAAATGGAGATATATGGAGGATCAGGATTGGTTTATCTAAGGCTGCCGTCACACTAGCAGGATTTGGTCAGTATTTTACATCAGTATCTGTAAGCCAAAACCAGGAGTGGGTGATAAATACAGAAGTGGTGCATATGTTTCTATTATACTTTTCCTCTAATTGTTCCACTCCTGGTTTTGGCTTACACATACTGATGTAAAATACTGACCAAATACTGACAGTGTGATGGCAGCCTAAGCCTGAGTATCATATTACATATCCTTATAATCACCGATCCATAATATAATTGTCTACATAGCCACAGTTTATACAACGTGAGATGCCCTGAAAGGTTACACATGAACACATTAATGATACAAAAATGTAGCATTTATTCCTCCTTGAACCAAATTCCATGAATATTTTTTCCCCTGGAAATCCTCATTACATATTTACCAACACCATGTTTTTGAGATGAAGAATATCTGCACTCGTGCTGGTCATGCTGTTTATGTAGATTTAGACAAGAGACTGAGCAAAAAGCAATGTGCATGACAAGTAATGTAGTACGTAGTAAGATATTTGTTTTTCCCTCTGAGAATAAAACATACCTAAGATTTGTACATTTGGACTCTTTAATTTGCCAATTTTACAGATCTCTTTAGTATAACATGTATTCTCGATAGGTATTATATCCCTTGTTACCTTCCAATTGGACAGCTTTTGTTTTTTTATGTAAAAGCAATATAAACTCTAGGGTGCTGTACACATGAAAATGGGTTCAGGTTGCTAACCAGAGACAATAATAATAATGTTTATTTTTATATAGCGCTAACATATTCCGCAGCGCATTACAGACATTATCATCACTGTCCCCAATGGGGCTCACAATCTAAATTCCTTATCTGTATGTCTTTGGAATGTGGGAGGAAACCGGAGTGCCCAGAGGAAACCCACGCAAACACGGGGAGAACATACAAACCCCTTGCAGATGTTGTCCTTGGTGGGATTTGAACCCAGGACTCCAGGCAAGGCTGCAGTGCTAACCAATAAAAACAAGTACAAAACACATGCTCTTTAAGAGGTATTCGCAAGATAGTCAATCATATCCTAACCCCAGTGATCTCAAGAAGAGGGCTAAACAGAGCCTTACCTGAATGAAGTGTGGTTAAAGCATGCGTGCCTATGCTCTATTCATTGTTGGAGATCAAGTACAATGACTGTTTTCTGGCATTCCCATATACAATGAATAAAGCAGAAGTGTACTGTACATGCTCATCCTCTGTTCCATTCACAATGGGGTTATCTTGTTCGCTTGGTGTCCTAACACTGAGGATTCTAGTTCACTACAACAAAGAAAAATTGTTCCAGCTTCTTCATAAAATTTGATACTTTAATCCAACATATTAAAATAGAAAAGGACACACTCCTGGGACAATGCCATAGCACATGTGAAGAGAGCTACGCGTTTCGACCTTGCGGTCTTTGTCACAGCTTTGTCACGGCTGTGACAAAGACCGCAAGGTCGAAACGCGTAGCTCTCTTCACATGTGCTATGGCATTGTCCCAGGAGTGTGTCCTTTTCTATTTTAATATGTTGGATTAAAGTATCAAATTTTATGAAGAAGCTGGAACAATTTTTCTTTGTTGTTGGGATTCTACTACATCGTGTCAGGACGAAGTTCCGTGCCTCTTGCATCTATCGGTGAGCTGGCTTTTTTTCTCTTTTTTGTTTGATATTCTAGATCACTGACTATGTTTAGAATCCCCTTTACAGTACAAGGGATGGCCCTATGTATGCAGTAGGTGAGGAAAGAAGCTGGTCACATGGTAGTGTAATGGCAGCAACGTTATCTATCTTAGGAAGGTTTTCAGATTGTATTTAAAGCGTTTGATGGTGGAAGAAAGTCTTATATGTTGGGGTAGCAAATCGCAAAGTATGGTGGATGCAAAGGAGATAAATAGGAGGTCTTTCTAGACCCAGAGTTTATACCAGCCCCACCAGAGATTATACCAGCTAGTAGTTACTTAAAGACCTTTTAGGACTGAGAGGTAGTGAGGGGGATCATATACGAGGGTCGATATGTGACTCCCAGGATGGGGACGGAGTCATATTAAACCAGCTGGAGCGACTTGTGCTGACAGCAGAATGCCTGTGAATCACAAGGCAAAATAAAAGGAAATGTGGATTGGGTCCAAGTAGTTGACCCAGTCAGATGTTTAGGAAAACCTGACAAGGGCTTTTATTTTTAGAGGGGTTTGCAGGTTTGGTAGTGGGGCGAATCCCTCTCTCCACTCCGGGTTTTGGAAGTGGCCCTATGGCTACAATTCCATTTAATCTCACAGTTTGGCTTTGGCTGTATCAGTTTGGAGTCTTGCAAGCTGCAGATCAGGAGGCTCTGTGCAACCCACGCCTGTGTAAATCCAACACAGAGCCAGGGACTTCCCAGCGGCTGACGCATCCAGGAATTACATCAAGGCCATTGCCCACAGCAACAGGTTGGAACAAGTACTATTTGTGGAAAACCGGCTGCTATCCGGAGGATATCATTTCTGTTTATGTGAGTGTGAAAATAAAAACACTTTTATGTTGAACTTTCTGTGGTCTCTGCCTATCTGGCACTACAGGATACACAGACAATCTAGCAGAAAAGGACTTGTCCAGGCTTGGGACAAAAGTCTGCAGTCACTTTGTGCAAACAGACAGTCATATCCCCATACACATTAGATGGTTGACGGATTCAGCTTAACCCCATCTTATATGCATGGGCACCTTTTGAAGTAAAGAGAGATCTATGGCTTAAAGACATTGTTTGGGACTTTGACACTAGCGGCATATCCTTAGGATAGGTTTTCAATGTTTGATTGGTGGGGGTGCGACACACCCGCCGATCAGTTGTTCCCAGTGTAAGTGGCTTGCGGAACTGATCAGTGGCCCAGACAGGTACTGCACATCCACCTTTCAAATTAATAGGGGGCGGAGGAACAGTACCTGGCCATGGTCACTATTCTTTTAAAGAAGCTGTGCAGCTCAGTAAGCCAACAGCGGGAACAGCTGATTGGCAGGGGTACCAGGTGTCGTACCCCAAGCAATCAAACAATGATAAGGATAGGCCATCAATGTTAAAGTCCTGGACAACCTCTTTAAACTGGTGAGCTTTGAAGGAAAGGGTTTCACAACGGTAACGTACATGAATTTTCACTGGCGGAACAGTTTAAGATCTTCCTTAGGTAGCAATCAGTTCTACTTTTTACCCCTTCTTCTTCAACCAGTGCTTGCAAGGGACCAAATAAACAATAAGTATTGCTAGGTGTATGGTCATCTTCTTCGCCATATTTAACAATGATCTTGAAGCTCGTTGTTTTTGGTCTAGAAAGAAGAAAAGTAAATCTACTTTTTGAGAGTCCCCAAACAGTGTATATCTATAAGCCCCGTGGACAGAAACAATTTCTGGAGATAGAGTTCTGTTAAGAGAAGAAAAATAGACGGAGAATCAAGTCTTTGTTGGATGACTTTTCCCAATCTATAATGCCAGCATTGTCCTCGCTCCTGGCCTGAGGCTTAGCAAGATTATCTTATCTCTAGTATGACTGTCAGGCAAGAGGCTGCATTTTAAGGCTGATCGTATTTCTTTGCAAAACTATTTAGCCAAGGAGACAGGTGCATCTGTCTTCGAGGCACAAAGCTGGGAGGCTGAGAGGTGTTATCAGGGTCCCAAATTCCATTCAGAGATGTGAGCCACATGACAATATGTGATGATTAATGGGCTGCCTACAATTCCAACTTTTCCACCATCACATCAACCAATGCATCACAAAATGAGTGATTCCATGTTTGTGCACAAAAGGCATACAACAAGTAATACTGCACTTGATAGCGGTTTATATCAGAATGCAATGGAAGGAGTATCAACTGGCACAATATATAGGTTAATTTAATGTACAATGCAGATGGATTTATATGTAAAAAAAATGTATACTAGACACTGTGTGCACAATTATTAGTCAGGCCCAGGTAGTGCCATTCATCAGCGACCATTGCCTCATGTTGCAGCATGATAATGCAAGGCCCCATGCTGCAAGGATCTGTACACAATTCCTGGAAGCTCAAAACATTCCAGGTCTTGCATGGCAGCATACTCACCGGACATGTCACCCATTAAGCATGTTTAGGATGCTTTGGATCAGCATATATAACAGTGCGTTCAAGTTCCTGCCAATAACCAGAAACTTCGCAGCTATTGAAGAGGAGTGGACCATCATTCCAGAGGCCACAATCAACAACCTGATCAACTCTACACGAAGGAGATGTGTTGCAATGCAGGAGGCAAATGGTGGTCACCACAGATGCTGACTGGTTTTGTTTTCTGTCCCCACCCTCCACCCCCTGTCCACCAATACTGTAAAGCTGCACATTTTCGAGTAGCCTTTTATTGTGGCCAGCTGGAGGTATCTCATAAGCATCTTGATATGCCGCACCTGTGAGGTGGATGAATTATCTTGGCAAAGGAGAAGTGCTCATTAACATAGATTTAGACAAATTTATGAACAATAGTTGAGAGGAAAAGGTCTTTTGCATACATAGAAAAAGTCTTAGATCTTTGAGTTCAGCTCATGAAAAATGGGAGCAAGAACAAAAGTGTTACATTTATATTTTTGTTCAGTGTAGATACATGTCTCATCAGTAAGTTCTCTGAATTCTACAAAAGGTTTACAGTAATGATTAAATGTAAAACTTTATTTTTTCAGATGGACCCAGTGCAAAAAGCAGTCATTAATCATACCTTTGGTGGGCCTTCTCCTCCAAGGAGAAAACCTTTCATATCCTGCAATATTTGCCATCTCAGGTTCAACTCTCTGGTAAGAACATACTGCAATTTTCTTCAATGCAAAGTATTTGGGATTTTTATCATATGCACATAGTCCAGTTATCGATACTAGCACTCAGTCACTAACAACATAGTGTGTTATATATTTTAAAGGGAATCTGTCAGTAGGATCAACCCTCCTAAACCATCTATGTAAGCATGCAGGTCATAGGAAGCTCAATAAATGTATTGTTTGATATCTGCGATCTGATGTCTTATTCCAGAGATATTAACTTTTTTCTTAATATGTAAATTAGCTGTTAAGATCTATGGGCGGGGCATAGATCTCCTAGAAAATATGCCTCCAGGGCTTATTTTAAATTACAGGGGGCCTTACCAGAGTGATATGTAATGACTGACAGTCTGCTCACCTGATCTACAGTACATGTCTCACACTAGTAAAGCACCTATTCATTTAAAATAAGCTCTGGAGGCAGATTCTAGAGAGAATCTATATCCTGCCCCTAGATCCTAACAGCTTTTTTACATATTAAGAAAAACATAGAATTCTCTGGAATAAGATAAGATATCAGATATTATGATATTTTATTTAGCTTCCTATGGTTCACATGCCCCTAAAGACGGCTTAGCATGGTTAATTACGGATAGTTTCCCCTTAATAACAAGAAAAAATGTTGAAATTTGTAAAAAAGAAAAAAAATTGTTGCTTTAGTTGCCATATTTTGAGACTCATAGCGTTTTCATTTTTCGGGATCTGTGGCTGTGTGAGGAGTTATTTTTTTGTGCCTTGAGCTGACATTTTTAATGATACCATTTTGAGGTAGATACAGTTGGAGCGCCCCCAGACGCAGGGCCGCGGGGTACTCGGTACCGGGCCTCTCGGTCTCAGTTCTGGGGTTGTCACGGTGGCTAGACCCGGTCCGTGACCCTGCTAAGGGGCGTCCAATGAAAGATGAGATAATGGTGCGTGGTGCAGGTCGCGATGAATAACGAGGACACAGGGTTGCAGTCTCTTTACCTCTTTACTGAAGGCTTCAGAATCCTCAATCCAGAGTACTGCTATCAGGTCTGGCTGAGACCGGCCGGTCCGAAGGCACATCCAGAGTTCCCTTTGCAGGTGGAAATCAGTGCCTACCTTCTAGCGCCTGTGTGTTGTAGTACCTCCCTGCTGAGCACCACGGGATAGTCCTCACAACTGTTGTGTCTGTTTCTGATGTTCTTCTCTCACAACTCGTATCTATTCTGATGTTCTTCTCCGTCCCCCAGATGATATGGATAGGACGCACCCGTATGACGGGTAGGCCTGGAGTTCTTCCGGGACCCTAGAGTCACCCCTCTCCCACAATTGCCCCCTATGTCTGCTTAGGTGATTTAGGTGAGACAGCCAACCTAAAATTAACTGTCCTGCCGCTGTTTGAAGTAATGCTTGGAGCCCAATACTTCCTCGGTGTTCCGGCCACCGGCTACGTGCCTCAGTAGGATGTTGCCTCGATCTTACGGCACGACTCCTACTGGCTTTATCTCCTTTTTGCTGCGATCTCGTTTCTCACTTCTCATTCGAGTGCAGGCGCGGCTCCGTAACGTTCTGTTCTGTTCGCTAGGCCACTGTCAGGATCCCACCCCTGAGAGAGACCCCCCTGAATCTTCCCCCGCAACACCCTCTGCCACAGGATGTTGCCTGGTTCCAACCCAGTCAGCTTCTGACTAACTTCCTATCCAGCCCCCAGTTTTACCAGATTGTGAGGAGTCGCCTAATACATAGAACCCTTTGCTCCCCCTGGTGGCCAGAATGTGAAGTGTAAAGTGTGACTGTGATACCTGGTCATGTGAACTCCTTAGGTGCCATCAGACATACTATCACTCCCCTTAGTGGCGGAGCAACAGTACTGCAACGACCAGGACTCTGGGGCGCTGCACTATGTTTATATCTCCTTTTGTTGCATTTAATTGCAATGTTGTGGTGGCCAAAACATAATTCTGGTGTTTTGATCCTATGGGTAAGCCACAAAAGGTCATTGCTAAAGAAGCTGGCTGTTCACAGAGTGCTGTGTCCAAGCATATAAATGGAAAGTTGAGTGTAAGGAAAAAGTGTGGTAGGAAAAGGTGCACAAGGTGCACAAACAACCGGGACAACCGCAGCCTTGAAATGATTGTTAGGAAAAGGACATTCACAAATTTGGGGGATATTCACAAGGAGTGGCCTGCTGATGGAGTCTTTGCTTCAAGAGCCACCACACATGGTGGACATGGGCTACAAGTGTTGCATTCCTTGTGTCAAGCCACTGATGACCAATAGACAACACCAGAAGCGTGTTATTTGGGCCAAGGAGAAAAAGAACTAACTGAATTGTTGCTCAGTGTTCCAAGGTGTTGTTTTCAGATGAAAGTAAAGAGGCACACAATCAAAGCTGCTTGAGGTCTAGTGTGAAGTTTCCACAATCAGTGATGGTTTGGGGCGCCATGTCATCTGCTGGTGTAGGTACACTGTGTTATATCAAGACCAAAGTCAGCGCAGCCATCTACCAGGAAATTTTAGAGCACTTCATGCTTCCCTCTGCCGACAAGCTTTTTGGAGATGGAAATTTAATTCTCCAGCAGGACTTGGCACCTGTCCACACTGCCAAAAGTACCAATACCTGGTTTTCTGGGGTATTGTAAAGAGGAAGACCAGAGCCAACAATGCAGATGAGTTGAAGGCTGCTATCAGAGCAACCTGGGCTTCCATAACACCTCAGCAGTGCCACAGGCTGATCGCCTCCATCCCACAATGCATTGATGTAGTAAGCATAGGAACATTTTATTTAAACACTTCCAATTGTGGAACTTATTATTATTCCAAGATCTATTGATTAAAATGTTGATTAAAATTAACTTTAGTTGTGGAAAAACCCCTTTAACCCCTTCAACCCCGAAGCCTGTTGTCACGTTCCTGACCAAGCCAATTTTTACTATTCTGACCAGTGTCACTTTATGAGGTCATAACTCTGGAATGCTTCAATGGATCCCACTGATTCTGAGACTATTTTCTCTTGACATATTGTACGGTATGCTAGTGTTAACATTTCTTTGATATAGCTTGCGTTTATTTGTGAAAAAAATGGAAATTTGGCGAAAATTTTAAAAATGTCTCAATTTTCAAAGGTTTAATTTTTATGCCCTTAATTCAGAGAGTCATATCGCACAAAATAGTTAATAAACAACATGTCCCACATGTCTACTTTACACCAGCACAATTTTTGAAACATATTTTTCTTTTGTTAGGAAGTTATAAGGGTTAAAAGTTGACCAGCAATTTCTAATTTTTACAAAAAAAATTGTAAAACCATTTTTTTAGGGACCACCTCACATTTGAAGGGCCTATATGACAGAAATACCAAGAGTGACACCATTCTAAAACTGCACCCCTCAAGGTACTCAAAACCACATTCAAGAAGCTTATTAACCCTTCAGTTGCTTCAGAGGAATTTTTGGAATGTTGATGGAAAAATTAAACATATACTTCTTTCACAAAAATTTTCGTTTAGTCATCATTTTTTTTTACTTTTCCAAGGCTAAAAGGAGAAAACGGATTATACAATTTGTTCTGAAATTTCTCCTGAGCATGCCGATAACCACAAATGTGGGGGAAATCTGTTTGGGCGCACAGCAGAGCTTGGAAGGAAAGGAGCATCATTTGACTTTTTGAATGTAAAATTTGCGGGAATAATTAGCGGTTGCCGTGTCACGTTTGGAGAGCCGCTGATGTGCCTAAACAGTGGAAACCCCCAACAAGTGACCCCATTTTGGAAACTAGACCCCTTAAGGAACTTATCTAGATTTGTATTGAGCACCTTGAACCCACAGGTGCTTCACAGAAGTTTATAACGTAGAGCAGTGGAAATAAAAAAATCACATTTTCACAAATAATTTTTTTTAGCTCCATATTTTGCATTTTCATAAGGGTAACAGGAGAAATTGCTCCATACAATTTGTTGTGCAATTTCTTCTGAGTATGCCGATACCCCATATGTGGAGAAATGTTACTGTTTGGGCGCACGGCAGGGCTTGGAAGGGAAGGAGCGCAGTTGACTTTTTGAATGCAAATTTGACGGAATAATTAGCTGATGACATGTCGCGTTTGGAGAGCCCCTGATGTGCCTAAACAGTGGAAACCTACCATAAATTACACCATTTTGGAAACTAGACCCCTTTGGGACTTTATTTAGATGTGTATTGAGCACTTTGAACCCCCAGAAGTTTATAACGTTTATAGCTACAAATTTTGTATTTTCACAATTGCAAAAGGAGAAAATGGACCCCAAAGTTTGTTGTGCAATTTCTCTTGAGTTCACTGATACCCCACATGTGGTCGAAAACTACTTTTGAGGCACAGTGCAAAGCTCAGAAGAGAAGTAGCTCCATATTACAGTGCAGATTTGCTGCATTTGTTTCAGGATGTCATGTTACATTGGCAGAGCCCCTGAGGTGCCAGAAGAACTGCAGAAACCCCATAAGTGACCCCATTTTACCAATTAAAGCTCTCAATGAATTCATCTAGGGGTGTAGTGATTATATTGACACCATAGTGTCAGTGAAGAAAAAGTCATTTACATTTTTACCACCAAGATTGTGTGTTATCCCCAAGTTTTATATTTTCACACTGGGAAATGGGTAAAAATGGCACCAAAATTTGTCCCACAATTTCTGCTGAATGTGGAAACATCCCATATGTGGCTGTACAGTACTACTTTGCCATATGGAGAGAGTCGGGAGGGACGGAGCGCTATTTGCCTCCTGGAGCGCAGATTTTCCTAGACTAGTTTGCGGATTCCATATAAAGAGCCCCTAAGTGCTAGAAAAGCAGAATCCCCCCTCAAGTGACCACATTTTGGAAATTATAACCCTTTTTATCTACAAATGTAGTGATAATTTTGATTCCATGGGTGTTTTCCAGAAACAGGCAGCAGTGGATGTTGCTGAGTGAAAACTGCAAACTGCCGTTGTAGTGACCAGTACGCTGTAGTGACCAGTACATTGCACTCACCAGTACATTATGCCCAACCAGTGCTTCTGGATTCACACACCTGTAAATTAGGCGGGCTCTCATCACTATAGAAATACATGTGGGTGCTAAATGTGGTTTAGGAACACTGGGGCTCAGAAGGGAAGGGGGCATTTGGATTTGGGAGCACAGAAGTTGCTAAATTTCTTTTTGCGGGTGAGAAGCCATTTTGCTTTTCCAGATCCTTTGTACTACCAGTAACGTGGAAGTCCCCTATATTTCTATAAATAGATGATGCACCTTAGTGAGGGTTTGCTTTTTTTCTGGATTGAGTTGAAGCTTTTATTGGGAACATTTTACATAACATTTGGGGTCAGATTTGGCGCTCTACGCTGACCACTTACTTTGGGGCTTCCATCTAATTCTCTGAGTGACATGATTCACATGAAACCCCGGAGGGATCCATTCACTATAATGAGCCAGCAGATTTACTCTGGACTCCGTCTAGCCTCTGTTCAGCAGTGTCCTTTTCAGAAGCGCACAAAACTGGCCGACGGCCCTTTTATGCAATCCTAAAAGGACAGACATGGCCGGATCACAGGTCAGAAGGCGTCCACAGTGCCTCTATCTGCCTCATTATAGGGAATCTTCCACCAGAGGTTCCATCTGAATCACGTATTTCGGAGATTTACACTGAAACCCTGCTCTAAGCGCTCAGTGTAGGATAAATGTACGCTGAGCCTTACTGCAATCTTTGGGAGGCAAAATGAAAAAATCAACAGCATGTGAAGAATTGATTTTATTTGTTTTTTATGCCATTCCTCATATGGTATAAGTGATTAGGCAACTTTATTCTTCAAGTCCATGCGATTACAGTGATACCAGATTTATATCGGGTTTTTATGTTTGGCTGCAATCACACACTAAGGACGCTTTTTATTGCGAAAATTAGTTTTTGCATCACCATAATTTGAGAGCTATAATTTTTTTATATTTTGGCTGACAGAGTCATGTGAGGGCTTGTTTCTTGCGGGACGAGCTGACGTTTTTATTGGTACCATTTTTTGGCACATGACCTTTTTTCATCCCTTTCTATTCTGATTTTTGGGAGACTGAATGAACAAAAACCAGCAATTCAGGAATTGCTTTTTGTTTTTTTGTTTTTTGATACCATTCCACTTGTGGTAAATTTCGTAAGAACATTTTATTCTTCGGGTCAGTACGATTACAGTGATACCTCTTTTATATCTTTTTTTATTTTTTGGCGCTTTTACACAATAAAAACTACCTATTTTATAGAAAAAATAATTATTTTTGCATCGCTTTATTCTGAGAGCTATAACTTTTTTTTTTTTCTGCTGATGGAGCTGTATGGCGGCTTATTTTTGCGGGACAAGATGATGTTTTCAGCTGTACCATTTTTATTTACGTCCGTCTTCTTGATCGCATTTTATTGCACTTTTTGTTCGGCGGTATGATGTTAAAGCATTGTTTTTTGCCCCGATCATTGAAGGGGTTAACTAGTCGGACAGTTTTATAGAGCGGGTCGTTATGGACCAAAGATATTTACTTTTATTGTTTTTTTATTTCCATAAATAAATGTATTTATTGGTAAAATAGTTATTTCTTTTTTTAAAAACAAAACAACCCTAAATAAAGAAAAAAAAAGAGCAGAGTATCAGAGCAGCGTCTGACAGGCAGGGAAGGAGGCATGCCAGCTCCTGCTCTCATCAGGCGCTCACAAGCCACCTTCCCAGCAGGACCTTGTAAGGACCCCGCGGCCATCTTGGTGCCAGGGGATGACAGCAGCATCAGAGGGGTTAAATGCCCGTGATCGGTGCTAGCACCGATCATGGGTGTTGCTGCAGGGTGTCGGCTCTCATACAGAGCTGACACCCACACGCAATCGCCACGGTGCTCAGCGTGAAACGCGATTGCAGCGCCATTCATATACTTCTCTTTGCGGGAACTCACCTCCAGAACAGTATATGTATGGCGCATGTCGGGAAGGGGTTAAACCTGTTATACTTTAGTATTGCAGAATATTGTCAATCTACTAATCTCCTTCAGGAGGCCCCAGTCTACCATGGAAACCCTTTGACTGAACCCATTTCATACCCTGAAATCAGGGTCATGTGAGGGGTAGTTTTATATATACTGTATATACACAACCTTATTCCTAAAAAAAAGTTGGGACACTGTAGAATGTAAAGAAAACAAGAATTCAGAGATTGTAAATCTCTTATAGCCAGATATTATTCACAACAGAACACAGATCAGCAGTTGAAAGTTAGACATTTTTCCATTTCATTTGAAAAAAAGAACTAATTTAGAAATGTATAGCGTCAACACATCTCAAAAAGTTTAGACAGGTCCATGTCTACTATTGAGGTTCGGGAGAACAATATTGTCACATTCTTTTCTGATGTAGAATGCTAATTGCTCCACAGTCCTGGGTCGCCTTTGGCATAGTTTTCCTTTCATAATGTGCCAAATGTTTTCTATTGGGGAAAGGTCTGGACTGCAGGCAGCCGATTCATCAGTCAACCTCTTCTGCAAAGCCATGGTGTTATGATGGATGCAGGATGTGGTTTAGCATTGTCTTGCTTAAATATGCAAGACCTCTCCTGAAATAGACATTGTCTGAATGTGACCATATGTTGTTCGAAAACCTGTATATAATGCTCTGCATTGATAGTGTCTTTCTAGATGTGTAAGCTGCCAATACCATAGGTACTAATGCAGCCCTATTTCATCAGAGATGCTGGCTTTTGAACTGTGAGCTGACAACAAGCTGGATGGTCCCTCTCTTCTTAACCCCTTCACCCCCGGAGCTTTTTCCGTTTTTTCGTTTTCGTTTTTCGCTCCCCTCCTTCCCAGAGCCATAACTTTTTTATTTTTCCGTCCATATGGCCATGTGAGGGCTTATTTTTTGCGGGACAAGATGTACTTTTGAACAATACCATTGGTTTTACCATGCCGTGTAACAGAAAACGGGAAAAAAATTCCAAGTGTGATGAAATTGCAAAAAAAGTGCAATCTCACACTTGTTTTTTGTTTGGCTTTTTTGCTAGGTTCACCAAATGCTAAAACTGACCTGCCATTATGATTCTCCAGGTCATTTCGAGTTCTTAGACACCTAACATGTCTAGGTTATTTTTTATCTAAGTGGTGAAAAAAAATTCCAAAGTTTGCTAAAAAAAAAAAAAAATGCGCGATTTTCTGATACCCGTAGCGTCTCCAATTTTCATGATCTGGGGTCGGGTGAGGGCTTGTTTTTTGCGTGCCAAGCTGGCGTTTTTAATGATACCATTTTGGTGTAGATACGTTCTTTTGATCGCCCGTTATTGCATTTTAATGCAATGTCATGGCGACCAAAAAAACGTAATTTTGGCGTTTTGATTTTTTTTCTCGCTACGCCATTTAGCGGTCAGGTTAATCCTTTGGTTTTTTGATAGACTGGGCGATTCTGAACGCGGCGATACCAAATATGTGTAGGTTTGATTTTTTTTTAATAGTTTTATTTTGATTGGGGCGAAAGGGGGGTGATTTGAACTTTTATATATTTTTTATTTTTTTAATATTTTTAACCACTTTTTTTTTTTAATTTTGGCATGCTTCAATAGCCTCCATAGGAGGCTAGAAGCATGCACAACTCGATCGGCTCTGCTACATAGAGGTGACATACAGATCAACTCTATGTAGCAGAAAGGCAGGTGTACTTTGAGCGCCGACCACTGGGTGGCGCTCAAAGCAATCGGCCATCAACAACCATAGAGGTCTCAAGGAGACCTCTGGTTGTTATGGCGATGCACTGCTGACCCCCGATCATGTGACGGGGGTCAGCGGTGCGAGCACTTCCGGCCGCGCGGCCGGGAGCGCTAGTTAAATGCCGCTGTCAGCGCTTGACGACGGCATTTAACTAGTTAATGGGCGTGGGCGGATCGCGATTCCGCTCGCGCTCATTGAGCGCACATGTCAGCTGTACAGAACAGCTGACATGTCGCGGCTTTAAGGTGGGCTCGCCGCCGGAGCCCACCTTAAAGCAGGGGATCTGCCAGCTGACGTAGTTTCCATAAAGAATTTCACGTTTTGACTCATCTGACCACAGAATTGTTTTCTATTTTGCCTCAGTCCATTTTAAATGAGCTTTAGCCCAGAGAAGATGGATTGTGTTGATATACGGCTTCTTCTTTCCATAATAAGAGCTTTCTCTTGCATATGTGGATTGCACGGTGAACTGTGTTCATAGACGATGGTTTCTGGAAGTATTCATGAGGCCTTGCAGTGATTTGCACAACTGAGTCATGCTTGTTTTTAATGCAGTGCCACACAGTGTGGGAAGACTAAGGGTACTGTCACACTCTGCAACTTTCCAACGATCACGACCAGCGATACGACCTGGCCGTGATCGTTGGAAAGTCGTTGTGTGGTCGCTGGAGAGCTGTCACACAGACTGCTCTCCAGCGACCAACGATGCCGAGGTCCCGGGTAACCAGGGTAAACATCGGGTTACTAAGCGCAGGGCCGCGCTTAGTAACCCGATGTTTACCCTGGTTACCAGCGTAAAAGTAAAAAAAAAAAAACCGTACATACTCACATTCCGGTGTCCTTCAGGTCCCTTGCCGTCTGCTTCCCTGTTGTGGATTCTGTTTGCGGGCTCCCTCTGGTGGTTACTGCTGGTACTGGGTGACTTTGGTGGGTTGCGGCCTTTGGTTTCCATCTGTCCATCAGAGGCTGGGTGTTTCCTATTTTACCTGGCCTTTCTGTCATTTCCCTTGCCGGCTATCAATGTGTTCAGATGTGCTCTGTTTGGTTCCTGCCTACCTGCTCCCAGATCTTTCAGGATAAGCTAAGTGCTGATTTTCAGTTGTTTGGTTTTTTTTGTCCAGCTTGCTTAGAATGTCTCTTTGTTAGCTGGTTGCTCTAGTGGACTGAGGTTCTCCCCATGTGCCATGAGTTGGCACATGGGTTCTTGTAATCTCAGGATGTTTTTTTTTTGATTAGGGTTTTTTGCTGACCGCTCAGTCCCCTTTTGTGTCATTCTGCTTTCTAGGTTTCAGCGGGCCTCTATTTGCTAAAGCTATATACATCATCTCTATGTGTGTGCCTTCCTCTCATTTCACCGTCAATACATGTGGGGGGCAACTATATCTTTGGGGTTAATTCCTCTGGAGGCAAGTGAGGTCTTTGTTTTCTCTGCAGTACTAGTTAGCTCTTAGGCTGGTGCGTGGCGTCTAGAACCAACGTAGGCACGCTCCCTGGCTATCTCTAGTTGCGTTTGTCAGGCGTAGGGCAGCGGTCAGCCCAGGTTCCATCACCCTAGAGCTCGTCCGATATTTATTATCTTTGCTTATCCTGTGCTATCCCTAGCCATTGGGGATTCATGACACTTCCCGCTCTGACTGAGTGCCGCCGTAAAGTGAAAGCAGATCACAGCGGTGACGTCACCGCTGTGATCTGCTCTTACTTTCCGGCCGGCAGTCAGTCAGAGCGGGAAGCAGACGGCAAGGGACCTGAAGGACACCGGAATGTGAGTATGTACGTTTTTTTTTTTTTACTTTTACGCTGGTAACCACGGTAAACATCGGGTTACTAAGCACGGCCCTGCGCTTAGTAACCCGATGTTTACCCTGGTTACAAGCGAACGCATCGCTGGATCGCTGTCACACACAACGATCCAGCGATGACAGCGGGAGATCCAGCGACGAAATAAAGTTTCAAACGATCTGCTACGACGTACGATTCTCAGCGGGGTCCATGATCGCAGTAGCGTGTCAGACACTGCGATATCATATGGATATCGCTGGAACGTCACGGATCGTACCGTCGTAGCGATCAAAGTGCCACTGTGTGACAGTACCCTAAGTGTAACACGAAGGGATGAAGGGAAGGAGGTCCAGACACTAGGGAAAGGGTGAGTGGAGACCCTTAGGCAGATCTGATAACACCCTACCTGCCCTACAATTGGTTCCGAGCAAGAACCTAAGCCCTGTATCTCCCTAGAGCTAGGCCCCAGATAGGGAGAGGGAGGGGATAAGCACTGGTCAATCCCCACTGTAAACTAAAGACAAAATGGTAAACAGACAAGAGGAATGAACTTAGCTTTAGCAGACTCAGAGAGATAAAACGTCCTCAAACCGCTCCAGAGAGGAAGTTAGCCGACTGCTATAAGGGAAATATGTGAATATACGATACGATACACTTTATTGATCCCGTGGGAAATTATGGTATCACAGCAGCACAACTTAAATCATAAAAATCATAAAATGAATTACTTAATTGACATGACAGTGGAGTTGACAGAAGAACATTATACATTATACATTAGAATAGGACATACACAATGAGTGAACTGAAATGTAGAGAAATAAAGTAGACATTCACCTTGATGATTTAACCCTAATGTTATTGTTGTACATTCCCATAGCAGTTGGCACAAACGATTTCCTATATTTTTCCTTCTTACACCTCAGAAGTATTATCACCGGCAGCTCTCTGCAGCAGACTGGGGATTTATAAACACCCAGGTCCAGATGTGTCAACTGGAACAGGAGGGAGGTTGTTGCTGGTTCAGAAGGATTAAGGAAGCATCTGTGATGCTAAACGAAGAGACCTTCTGTAGCAAGATGCAGAGCGACAGTCTGTTGCCTCTGACACACCCGTGACAATACCCCCTTCTATGAGTGGCCTCCTGACACTCGGGACCAGGTTTCTCTGGATAAGAGGTGTGGAGTGAGCGAACCAGCCTGGGTGCATTCACCTCTGATGCTGAAACCTACATCCTCTCCTCTGAACCATAACCCTTCCAGTACACCAAGTACTGTAGGGAACGATGTTGGAGACGAGAATCTACAATCCTCAAAATCTGAAACTCCAGATTACCATCAATCATTATTGGGTGTGGCGGTATGGGTGGGGACTCAAGAGGTTCCACATATTTCTTGAGCAGAGTCCTGTGAAAGACATTGTGGATCTTAAGGGCCTGAGGTAGCTCAGGACAAAACACTGCGGGGCTAATGATAGCGGTTTTATAGGGACCAATAAATCAAGGTCCCAACTTCCAGGAAGGAACCTTCAATCTGATATTCCTGGTAGACAACCACACAAAGTCATTCACATTCAGGTCCAGACCTGGAAGCGCTTTCTGTCAGCCAGTATATTTGTTCTGATGAATGTCCGGATGTGGACCGAAAACCTTTAACTTGCCTTTATGGATGCACATCAATAAACATTTTCATTGCACGCCAAAATTTCCTTCAGAGTTCCAAGTCTTTTCTGGTTTTGGAAAAAAACTGAGTCCCCTGATCTGACACCACATCGGAGGGAACCCCATGAAGCTTCACAATCTCATTTATAAACACCTGAGCAAGAGCCTTGGCATTCAGAAGTGCCAGTAATGCGACAAAAGATTCAGATAAATTGTTCACATCTACAACCACCAAAACCACAGTCCTGCCTGCAGATACCAGTAGGTGAATAATAAAATCCATGGACAAGTGTGTCTATGGCCTGCTAGGAATAGGTAGCGAAAGAAGAGTACCATACGGATGGGTATGCAATACAGATGTAGACACTACAAGTGAGTATGTGTTCATCCGCATCCTGATGCAACCCATTCCACCAGAAATGATGAGAAATGAGGTCCGCAGTTGTCTTACCACCTGGATGACAAGCAAGCACAGAGTTGTGATGTTCCTTAATTACTTTGCGGCACAGATTAGATGGTACAAATAGCCTTCCTGAAGGGCAGGAGGCAGGGGTGTCCCCCCTGGGCCTCCAACACCTCACCCTCTAGCTCAGGGTACAATTCTGAAATGACTACCCCCTTCTGCAATCTTGGGGCATCTCATGGTCACCACCACAAGGGAAGCTCTGGGACAAAGCATCAGCCTTGACATTTTGACCCCTGGACAGAAAGTAACAACAAAATCGATCCTAGTAAAAAACAGGGCCCATCTAGCTTGCCTAGTGTTGAGATGTTTAGCCGAATGAACACATGAGATGGTCTTATGGTCAGTGATAATAGTATCAGGATGGACAGCCCCCTCCAACCAGTGTCACCATTTATCAAATGCCAATCTAATCGGCAAAGCTCCCTATTACCAACGTAATAATTTCTCTCAGCTGAAGACAATTTTTTTAGGAAAGAAAGTGCATGTATGCCATTTACCAGGTAACGGACTCTAAGACAACACAGACAAAACCCCTACCTCCGACAAATCAACCACCACAACAAAGGGATGGGAACCATCGGGTTGACTAAGTATAGGGGACATGGCAAAAAAGCTATCTAGGGAGGAAAAAGCCTGCAGGGCTTCATCTGACCAATTGGAAAAAAACAGACCCCTTCCTTGTCATGTCAGTAAGGGATTTCACAATTACTGAATAATTTTGGATAAATTTCCGGTAAAAATTAGTAAAGCCCAGAAAACGTTGTAGGTTCTCGGGACGGTCCCAAACAAGGACATCACGGACCTTCTCAGGATCCATCCGAAAACTCGAAGATGACAACAGATACCCCAAAAACTGCACCTCCTGGTTGGCAAAAACACATTTTTCTAGTTTGGCATACAGTTTGTTATCCCTTAATATTTGCAGCACCTGTTTAACATGCACCCAGTGTGTCTCAAAATCAGGTGAGTAAACCAAAATATCGTCCCGATAGACCACCACAAACCTGCCCACCAAATCATGGAAAATATCATTAATGAAATGTTGGAATACCGAAGGTGTATTGGTCAGGCCGAAAGACATGACCAGACTCTCGAAATGACCCTTGGGTATCACGGTTGTCTCTCAGAATCAGGGTTCTCTGAATATAACGAAGTTGTAGGTTCCCTTTAATTCCAACTTGGAGAACACCTTGGCTCCCACAACCTGGCTGAACAGATCAGGAATCAGAGGAAGAGGGCATGGATCTCGGATAGTAATCTGATTTAATTCCCTGAAATCTAGAACACAAAAGTGCCCTACAAAATAAACACGGGGGACCGTGACACAAGAGACAACCTATATAAAGAAATAGTCCTCCAATCAAATTTTATATGAAAAGTAAAATATTTTATTGAAACACATGATTAAAAGGTTTAAAAAATGAAAATGCAAACACACAGAACAGGAATGGAAAACAAGCCAACACTGAGCAAATAGGTAAAGTATGTCCAAAATTATGTATAAAAAAAACAGCAGCTTGCAATAATAAACCCTGAATTAGTGTAGAAAGACAGGTATGCTTAAATAAAGAGGAATAAAGTGAAAGGTGCAAATAGCTAGATGTAAACAAGGACATAAATAAATAAGCTGGACATTGCTGGGTTTTGTTTCTTGAAACTCCTTTAAAAAATTATACAAAAGATATAAGAAGCTAAGTGAAAAAGTTCAATTCATCGGAGAATCCAGAAACAAAAAAGGTTTCTTTGCACACCATAGCTCAAAGTAATGGGTCCCTTTATGCGCGCATTTCAATAATCTCTACCTCTGAAGGGGTGCATCTTTTTTTTTTTTCTTGAGGAAGAGATTATTGAAACGCGTGTAAGGGGTACTCTGGAGCTGTCTGGACCTGGGCTTTGGAGGGGTTGAAAGGGTTAAGGTACCTGTCCAGGGTGGGGATCTACATAGGTTGCTCAGGAGAGAGGCTAAGTGGATCCTGTGCACACGAGTACAGGGTGCGACAGGATTCAATGATAAGATTGATAAGTCTGTTTTTCTGGACCCGTAGAAGCGCACACCAGCGCGAAACGGCCATTGTCCAATGTGTTTCCACACAAGATTCTCCTGCCTCTGTTTTTTAATGTGATTCCAAATAAAGGACGTTTTAATGGGACAGTGAGTGCCACCCTCATTTCTATTTTCTGGATATAGACTTTGTTACTGTGATTTTCTGCACGGGTTGGCACTCAGGACCCCAGAGAAGGTATATTCATAGATTAAAAAACTCCCCTGGTATAATTTCATATAATGGACTAGAGGTGTGCAGCAGTACCGATTATTTTTCTCTTTATTCACATGTTCATTGAAACTTTATACCTCCGATCACAGTTGAGCGCTCACGCTGTCTTTTGAAAGCATGGAAATCACGGCTCTCTGACCGGCAGGGATGATTTCACTGCTGATCAGAAGCGGTGTTTGCCGCGCTGTCATACACATTACAGCGTGACAAACACACGGTGCTCAGGCAGCCGAACCCGAACTTCCTGATGAAATCCGTGTTCGGTGTCTGTGCCCGAACAGTAGGTGTTTGGTACAGACGCCGAACTTTACTGTTCAGGTTTGTCCATCTCTAATTGGGAGCATCAACATGTGTGGGAAGACTGAAGGTATTATACTATGTGGGGAGGAATGTGGGCATCATACTGTGTGTGAAGCTGTGGGGACATCATATCTTGTGGGGTTGGATTGTGGGTGTCAGACTGTGTGTGGGTGCCTGGTAGGACATCATACTGTTTTGGTGGCTAAAAGGAGCAACCTTACTGTCTGTAGGAAAATGCTGTTGCGGGGGTGTCATAATGTAGGGGCAGCATATTGTGTGGGGGCTTCAACTAGGAATACTATTTCTGTGTACACATTTTGAACTGCGCGAGCTTAGGGAAGTGGTTTAGCATAGAATAAAAAGTGCTGCACTGCACTATAAATGCCGCAGTACGTTTCTCTCTTATTTTTCAAAGTTGGAAGGTACAGTATACAGACAGATCATTCTGCAGCTTTCACAAATGTATCTCACTTCAGTGCTAGATTCACAGCCAAACAGCTCAGTACTTCTGTATAATGTCTTCCATGCTGCCGCTGCTTCTGACTGTGTTTTGCATCGTTCTCTATGTATTGTGTATGTGGAGCGCCCCCACGTGTAAGGGCAATGGGGTAGTCGGTACCGGGTCTATCTCGGTTCTGGGGATGTCACGGTGGCCCGACCCGGTCCGTGGCCCTTCTGAGGGGCGTCCACTTAAAGGGGTAGTTGTTTGTACGGTGTTCGTGACGCCACCTGTGGTATACGGTCAGGGTGACCGACGCTGCTAGGGGTCCGCTGGGGTGATGGAATGGCAGCTAAATGGTGTACCTTCCCACAGGTGAAGTATGTCCCCAGGGCTTCCCAGATATGTAGGTGGTGATGGTGGATGTCGTAAGGCGCAATGAATAACGAGGACACAAAGGTTGCAGTCTCTTTACCTTTCACTGAAGACTTCAGAGTCCACAGTCCAGAGTACTGTTCACAGGCCAGGCTGAGTCTGGCCGGTCCAAAGGCACATCCAGAGTTCCCTTATCCAGGTGGAAATCAGTAGCCTTCCTACTAGCGCCTGTGTGTTGTAGTACCTCCCTGCTGAGCACCACGGGATAGTCCTCACAACTTTCGTGGATGTTTCTGATGTTCTCTCACTCTCTGTCCCCCAGATGATATGGATAGGACAACCCGTATGATGGGGTAGGCCTTGAGCTATTTTATAGGGACCCTAGAGACGCCCCTCTCCCACAATTTGCCTCCGTGTCTTCATAGGTATTAAGGTCGGGCAGCCAACTTGGAATCAACTGTCCTGCCAGTCTCTGAAGTAATGCTATTACTCCCTCGGTGTTCCGGCCACCGGCTACGCACCTCAGAAGGAGGCTGCCGATCTTGAGGCAGAACTCCTCCCGGTATTATCTCCTTGTGCTGTGACTTCGTTTCTCACTCTCCACAATATACTTCGCTTCGTGTCCTTTCTTAGGATGCTGCTGCAATGAAGTGCAGGTGCAGCTCCGTAACGTTCTATCTCGTGCTTGGCCTCTGTCAGGATCCCACCCCTGACAGGGACCCTCTGTCTGCAGCTCAGATGTTCCTCCTTCTCCCCCTGTCTGCCTGACAGGTCCTCTCTGGGTCTAACCCAGGCAGCTTCTGACTCACTTCCTATCCAACCCACCAGTTTTACCCATGTGTGAGGAGTGGCCTAGTAATAGAACCTTTGCTCCCCCTGGTGGACTGGAGTGTGAAGTGTAGTGTGTGACAACGATACCTGGTCAGGTGAACTCCTTTAGTACCATCAGACGTAACATCACTCACCCTGGTGGAAGAGCGACATTACTGCAACGACCAGGACTCTGGGGCGCTGCACTATCCCCCCCCCCCCCCCCCCCCCCCAATTTATTCCAGTTCTGCCGGACTGGGAAAGGAAGAACAACAATACATGTTAGCAAAAGACATACAAAATTTTTGGAATGCTGCAAACAAGTAAATATAACAAGGCTTCCCTTTATGGGAGGTGAGAACACTGGAACATTGCAAACAAAAGAAAACATATTTACATTGTGCAAAAGCAAATTGGAAACAGTTACTATCTATCTATGAAACCAATTACCCATACAGGTATTCTATCTATTAAGTACTAAGTGCAAGGACCCTCTGAGGGTGTATTATAAAACGTCTTTTACTTTCACATATGCAGGACTATCTGTCTACCCCTACGGGCCTACTGCATTTCTCTTCTCAAGAGCTCAGCATTATATTCTCAACATTATCACTTTCTAACCTTTTAGCTACATACTATCACTATGTAAAACATTATCACTATCTATCTATTTAAGGCACGTTTTGACTAAAGGTACCTTCACACGAAGCGACGCTGCAGCGATAGCGACAACGATGCCGATCGCTGCAGCGTCGCTGTTTGATCGCTCGAGAGCTGTCACACAAACAGCTCTCCAGCGACCAACGATGCCGAGGTCCCCGGGTAAACATCGGGTTGCTAAGCGCAGGGCTGCGCTTAGTAACCCGATGTTTACCCTGGTTACCAGCGTAAAAGTAAAAAAAACAAACAGTACATGCTCACCTGCGCGTCCCCCAGCGTCTGCTTCCTGACACTGACTGAGCTCCGGCCCTAACAGCAGAGCGGTGACGTCACCGTTGTGCTTTCACTTTCACTTTAGGGCCGGAGCTCAGTCAGTGTCAGAAAGCAGACGCTGGGGGACGCGCAGGTGAGTATGTACTGTTTGTTTTTTTTACTTTTACGCTGGTAACCAGGGTAAACATCGGGTTACTAAGCGCGGCCCTGCGCTTAGCAATCCGATGTTTACCCTGGTTACCAGTGTAAAATATCGCTGGTATCGTTGCTTTTGCTTTCAAACGCAACGATACACGGCGATCGGACGACCAAATAAAGTTCTGGACTTTATTCAGCGACCAGCGACATCACAGCAGGATCCTGATCGCTGCTGCGTGTCAAACGAAACGATATCGCTAGCCAGGACGCTGCAACGTCACGGATCGCTAGCGATATCGTTTCGTGTGAAGGTACCTTAAGTGCAACAAGTAAACATTCCCTTTAATAAGAAATCTTAAGTCTCTTCTGAGGTAGTGCAAACAATCAACAAGTCAGTTATTAACTTTAAAGCAAGAACTTTCACGCCGTAATCAGTAACAGTCTCTTCAAAAAGCTCTTCTTTGTAAAACCAGTAGAGAGCACCTTTAAGAAGGTGCTAAATTGTACAACAACAGTTTGTGAACCATTCACCATCCATGATTCGGCAGTCTTTTAGAAAAAGTAGAAAAACTGAACTGGAAACAATAGGGATCCCGGGTCAACTAAGGGATCCCTTTAAGAAGAATAACCCTAAATGGGTTTTAGCAGCAGAAAACAAGAAAACAAACCGTTTTAAACAAAGCTATGTACATTTTTCGGTTCTCCGAGGTTTATTGAAACCACTCTGGGGGTAGTACCAGCGGGGGTAGTCCCTTTGGGTATTGGCTACCACCTGGTACTACATAAGGAGGTTTCTCATCCCATTTGGGAGTCTGGGTTCCCACTGTTTTCTGTCTTGTGGCAGCTGGAATGCCGGCCATCAGTGGAGTCAGTTCTCTGGCCACAACTGTGGCAGTAGTGGCGACAGTACATGTCGTAGTCCGGAAGATGGTACAGGTTGGAGTAACAGTCGTGGTTTTGGTAACGGCTGTAGCCTGAACACAAGGGGGCGTCGCTGCCACTGGAGACAATTTAGCCAAGCTCTTCCTGGAATGTGCTATAGCATCCCTCTTTTTATGCACATTCAAGGTGAACCAGCCTTTTTCCCAAAAGTGTCTGATGTAGGTGACTACGTCTCCCGGGTAAAGGTCTCGGTCAGGATGGCCTTCCCACAGGTAAGATTCCACGTCCCTCCGGTTCACGAAGACCTCGGCGTACAACCCCTGCTCCTTTATAAAACCCCATCCTCCCCGGAGCTTAAAGGCTACAATTGTGCCCTGCCTGCACGGGGCCTGGTGAGTGGTGCGGTCCTTATGGGCCTTGGCTTTCACTGCTAAGTCACGTCGGTCATGGGCCTCACGTTGGGCCTGGTACTCCTCCTCTTTCTCCTCCCACTGTCGAGCAAGCTGGGCCTGGTAGTCTTCCCAGCTAAGGACTTCCACCGTCTCCCCTTCATTCGGTTCCGCCCCAGGAAACCCCATGAAGTCTGGACCGGGGTTCACCCAGCGGTATACAGTCCGCTCTGCGTAGACTTCACCTGGCAAGGTGGTTGGCGAAATCGGGGCCTTCAAGAACCGCTCCATACCCCTGGCCTGATCCCAGGGTTCAAGGCGTTGGAGTCGATGGGTCCCACGGGAGGCGGCGCCGCAACGGGGCCTATCAGTAAGTCTTCCGTCGCCGGGGCAGGGTCGGCGTGCTTACCGGCCGTAGCGATATCCTCCATGTCAGCCGGCTCTGCTGGCGGCGGCATCCGTTATGGTGTTGGCAGCGGCTCCGGCAGCGGTGCAGGAAACGGTGCCGGGAGATCCTCCGCAGGCGCCACCTGGTACGGGGCCTTGGTCTTCACCCGCAGCTGCAGGAGTTGGTCTATCAGCTCTTCCATCCCGATCTACAGGGAATCAGCATCAGCAGTGGAGACTGGACTGTGGTGCCCTTCCGGGTAGCTGGGGGAGTCCTCTGCTTCAACCCCACTCACTGGTCCTGGGCAGTTGGCCATGGCATCCTCCACGTGGCTCGCTTCCTCCTGGTCTTTTTCCCGCTCTCTCCTTCGTGGGTGGTTTTCTTTTCTTTGTTTCCGCCCGCCATTGAGGATCAGTAGGCAGATCTCAGCAGCTGCACGTCCTCAAGGTACACAAATATTTAGACTGGGCGGCCATTATTTTTCGCGCTTCTCAGTTCGTTCACGCCCACAACTCCACGCCCTTCTTCTTCTCCTGCGCTCCTCGTGGCGCAGTAATGGTGGCAATTTTGGCGGCAAATGGCAATACACAGTGTTTCAGCAATAAATCACAGTTCCAATTCAGTTCTGACACAGTTCTTAGGCACACTTGACCTGATATTCAGGCTTAAGTAGATCCTGTTCGTGACGCCAGAAAGATGGAGCGCCCCCACGTGTAAGGGCAACGGGGTACTCGGTACCGGGTCTATCTCTCTCGGTTCTGGGGATGTCACAGTGGCCCGACCCGGTCCGTGGCCCTTCTGAGGGGCGTCCACTTAAAGGGGTAGTTGTTTGTACGGTGTTCGTGACGCCACCTGTGGTATTCGGTCAGGGTGACCGACGCTGCTAGGGGTCCGCTGGGGTGATGGAATGGCAGCTAGATGGTGTACCTTCCCACAGGTGTAGTATGTCCCCAGGGCTTCCCAGATATGTAGGTGGTGATGGTGGATGTCGTAAGGCGCAATGAATAACGAGGACACAAAGGTTGCAGTCTCTTTACCTTTTACTGAAGACTTCAGAGTCCACAGTCCAGAGTACTGTTCACAGGCCAGGCTGAGTTTGGCCAGTCTGAAGGCACATCCAGAGTTCTCTTATCCAGGTGGAAATCAGTAGCCTTCCTACTAGCGCCTGTGTGTTGTAGTACCTCCCTGCTGAGCACCACGGGATAGTCCTCACAACTTTCGTGGATGTTTCTGATATTCTCTCTCTCTCTGTCCCCCAGATGATATGGATAGGACAACCCGTATGACGGGGTAGGCCTGGAGCTCTTTTATAGGGACCCTAGAGACGCCAGTCTCCCACAATTTGCCTCCGTGTCTTCATAGGTATTAAGGTCGGGCAGCCAATTTGGAATCAACTGTCCTGCCGGTCTCTGAAGTAATGCGTAGAGCCTATTACTCCCTCGGTGTTCCGGCCACCGGCTACGCGCCTCAGAAGGAGGCTGCCGATCTTGAGGCAGAACTCCTCCCGGTATTATCTCCTTGTGCTGTGACTTCGTTTCTCACTCTCCACAATATACTTCGCTTCGTGTCCTTTCTTAGGATGCTGCCACAATGAAGTGCAGGCGTAGCTCCGTAACGTTCTATCTTTCTATCTCGTGCTTGGCCTCTGTCAGGATCCCACCCCTGACAGGGACCCTCTGTCTGCAGCTCAGATGTTCCTCCTTCCCCCCCTGTCTGCCTGACAGGTCCTCTCTGGGTCTAACCCAGGCAGCTTCTGACTCACTTCCTATCCAACCCACCAGTTTTACCCGTGTGTGAGGAGTGGCCTAGTAAATAGAACATTTGCTCCCCCTGGTGGACTGGAGTGTGAAGTGTAGTGTGTGACTGTGATACCTGGTCAGGTGAACTCCTTTAGTACCATCAGACGTAACATCATCACTCCCCCTGGTGGAAGAGCGACATTATTGCAACGACCAGGACTCTGGGGCGCTGCATATGGGAGGTATTATAAAAGCTAGTTTCAACCCACTAGTTCAGAGAGAACTGAGAAATAAAGAAGGAACCTGCAGAGGGTAAAACTGATATAAAAAATGTAGAATACAAGTCTTATGATTGTCAACAAATAGTATTGTTTAACTCAACTGGTTATTCTGAATTTTACCTGAAATGACAGGTACACTTTAAGGACACCATAAGAAGCACATCCAGACACTATATTCCAGTTTTTCTTTATGTTGCATTTGCATAAATCAAGCCTAAAGCTGCAAATGAAACTAATAGTATTAGGCTGCAATTTTCTCGTAGCAGTTAACCATCCTGTTGTGATGGCAATGGGTCAGTGATCATGTGGACATCTGAGAGATGCTGGACCTATAGGCATTTACTTTCCAGGCTAATTCTTATTTGGTCTGAGATTACTAACTGTGCCAGTTAAAAGCTCTTAAGCAGAAGTCATTAGACTCCTGTGGAGACATTTGGATACAAGCAGGGTCTGTTATTTGTCTACTTAGCATTAGGGTACCGTCACACATTGAAATTTCCATCGCTACGACGTTACGATTCGTGACGTTCTAGCGATATCGTTACGATATCGCTGTGTCTGACACGCTACTGCGATCAGACACCCTGCTGAGAATCGTACGTCGTAGCAGATCGTTTGGAACTTTCTTTCGTCGCTTGATCACCCGCTGACATCGCTGGATCGTTGTGTGTGACAGCGATCCAGCGATGTCTTCGCTTGTAACCAGGGTAAACATCGGGTAACTAAGCGCAGGGCCGCGCTTAGTAACCCGATGTTTACCCTGGTTACAAGCGTAAACGTAAAAAAACAAACCGTACATACTCACCCGTCGGTGTCCTTCAGGTCCCTTGCCGTCTGCTTCCTGCTCTGAGTGCCGGCCGGAAAGTGAGAGCAGATCACAGCGGTGCTGCGCTCTGCTCTCACTGTACGGCTGCACTCAGAGCAGGAAGCAGACGGCAAGGGACCTGAAGGACACCGACGGGTGAGTATGTACTGTTTGTTTTTTTACGTTTACGCTGGTAACCAGGGTAAACATCAGGTTACTAAGCGCGGCCCTGCACTTAGTTACCCGATGTTTACCCTGGTTACCTGGGGACTTCGGCATCGCTCCAGCGTCGTGATTGCAACGTGTGACCGCAGTCTACGACGCTGGAGCGATGATTATACGACGCTGCGACGTCACGAATCGTGCCGTCGCAGCGATGAAAATTTCAATGTGTGACGGTACCCTTAGATCTGTAAATTATGAAAAGGATGAGAAATATTAAGAGCTTGGCCATGCTGGCCAGTACCAACTCTTTAATAGATTTTAGCGGACTAACAAGGTATATGGATGGTCAACCTTTTTCTTTGCTAATCCTTTTCCAATATTGGCAGATCATTGGTTTGCAGTAAGAGAAGCAGAATCTTCCCTGCCTTGTTGCCCTTGCTGATGCTGACTGTTACATTGAGCATCTCAGCATTGTTGGCTGACCTTCCTCTGTTTGCCCTAATAGGTCTGTAAAGAAAAGACATTGCCATCAAACCTACAGGATGGTGCCACAGTGACAAAGTTGTTATAGGCAGTTCTGCAACTACATAATTTTTCATTTCGCCAGACATGTAACAATGTACTAATGGCGGCAATTGGATGATGCCATAAATATATACTATTAATATGATGGGAAGAGTAGTACACACAAAAATGTCTTCACTTTTCCGTTTCTTTCCCATCATCTATACATGATTCCTGGCTGATCCCTTCATAGATTTCCCTGCAGTGAAGATGCTTCTCCAGCCTCAGATTATCTGTGTTCGGTGTTGTGTTCAGAGCCATGGTTGGTGGCATTTTCCTTCTGTCCCAGTGTGAACCCCGACTCCCCGTGGTCTCCAATCAACATGCTGATTTGATGTCTACCCGCAGGCTACCTCTCCCGCAGAGAAGAGCTGTGTCTTTTCTTCCCTGCGGCATTTACTCCTGTTCTTTGTAGCCTTGTAGAAACACGGTCTATTTTTAAGGGTTAAAAACAGACGACTGATCTGCAAAGCGTCAGTGTGCTGGCCATCTTGTTTAGTTCAGTGTACAACAACGTTGCTGCCATCCTGCCTATGAGATTTAGATGAATATGGTCAGAGCAAAATGTGTTGGGCCTGTCCAAGAATAATTATTGGTAATCCAGGTCTAATTCTATGTCGGAACTGGCGGTCAAGCTATAATATGTTTTCATAAAGAATCGGTTAAATAAATGTCACACTGGGACAAATATACAGTGGCTTACCAAAGTATTCACTACCTTGGCATTTTTCGTGTTTTGTTTCCTCACAACCTGGAATTTCACAGTTTTTTTTATATGTTTAGGGTTTGCATCAGTTCATGTAAAGAACATGTCTACAACTGTGAACATTCGGTTTTCTTTTTATTGTGAAGCAAATAACAAATAGGACAAAATAACTGAAAACTTCAGTGTGCATAACTATTCACCACCCTAAAGCCAGTACTTTTTAGAGCCTCCTTTTGTGGCAATTACAGCAGCAAGTTGCTTTGGATAAGTCTCTATGAACTGCTCCAGCTCCTTCAAGTTAGATGGTTTCCTCTGGAATACAGCAATCTTCAAGTCTGACCACAGATTCTCAATTGGATTAAGATCTGGGCTTTGACTAGGCCACTCCAAATCATTTACACATTTCCCCTTAAGCCACTAGAGTGCTGCTTTAGCAGTATGCTTTGGGTCATTGTCTAGTTGTAAGGTGAACCTCCGTCCCAGTTCACAAATCACTGACGGACTAAAACAGGTTTTGCTCAAGAATATCCCTGTATTTCGCGCCATCCATTTTCCCCTTGCCTTGGATCAATTTCCTTGTCCCTGCTGCCTAAAAACATCCCCACAGCATGATGCTGCCACCACCATCTTTCAGTGTGAGAATGGTATTCTTGGGGTGATGAGCCGTGTTGGTTTGGCGTCAGACATAGCATTTAATGGTTAACATCCAGCGCCTCTTTGGACAAATGATCCCAGGAAATCCAAGAGTTCTTAAAACATCTATTTATTTCTTCATATTAAAAAAAAAGGTAACAAAAAAGGTCAGGCAGTTTGGATACACTTATGATTAACCCCTTTCTGACATCTGACGTACTATCCCGTCGAGGTGGGGTGGGCCCGTATGACCGCCGACGGGATAGTACGTCATCATCGATCAGCGGCGCTCACGGGGGGAGCGCAGCCGATCGCGGCCGGGTGTCAGCTGCATATCGCAGCTGACATCTGGCACTATGTGCCAGGAGCGGTCACGGACCGCCCCCGGCACATTAACCCCCGGCACACCGCGATCAAACATGATCGCAGTGTACCGGCGGTATAGGGAAGCATCGCGCAGGGAGGGGGCTCCCTGCGGGCTTCCCTGAGACCCCCGGAGCAACGCGATGTGATCGCGTTGCTCTGAGGGTCTCCTACCTCCCTCCTCGCCGCAGGTCCCGGATCCAAGATGGCCGCGGCATCCGGGTCCTGCAGGGAGGGAGGTGGCTTACCGAGTGTCTGCTCAGAGCAGACACTTCGTAAGCCTGCAGCCCTGCACAGCAGATCGTCGATCTGGCAGAGTGCTGTGCACACTGCCAGATCAATGATCTGTGATGTCCCCCCCTGGGACAAAGTAAAAAAGTAAAAAAAAATTTTTTCCACATGTGTAAAAAAAAAAAATCCTAAATAAATAATAATAAAAAAAAATATATTATTCCCATAAATACATTTCTTTATCTAAATAAAAAAAACAAAACAATAAAAGTACACATATTTAGTATCGCCGCGTCCGTAACGACCCAACCTATAAAACTGCCCCACTAGTTAACCCCTTCAGTAAACACCGTAAGAAAAAAAAAAAAAAAACGAGGCAAAAAACAACGCTTTATTACCATACCGCCGAACAAAAAGTGGAATAACACACGATCAAAAAGACTGATATAAATATCCATGGTACCGCTGAAAATGTCATCTTGTCCCGCAAAAAACAAGCCGCCATACAGCATCATCAGCAAAAAAATAAAAAAGTTATAGTCCTGAGAATAAAGCGATACCAAAATAATTATTTTTTCTATATTTTAGTTTTTATCGTATAAAAGCGCCAAAACATAAAAAAATGATATAAATGAGATATCGCTGTAATCGTACTGACCCGACGAATAAAACTGCTTTATCAATTTTACCAAACGCGGAACGGTATAAACGCCTCTCCCAAAAGAAATTCATGAATAGCAGGTTTTTGGTCATTCTGCCTCACAAAAATCGGAATAAAAAGCAATCAAAAATGGTCACGTGTCCGAAAATGTTACCAATAAAAACGTCAACTCGTCCCGCAAAAAACAAGACCTCACATGACTCTGTGGAGCAAAATGTGGAAAAATTATAGGTCTCAAAATGTGGAGACGCAAAAACTTTTTTGCTATAAAAAGCGTCGCTGGTTTCACACTTGCGTTTTTGTCTGCAGCGTTTTTTGCACAAAAAAACGCATGCGTTTTTTCCCTATATTTAACATTGAAAACGCATGCGTTTTTTTTGTACGCGTTTGGTCGCGTTTTCAAACGCATGCGGTTTTTTTCTGCATGCGTTCATTTTCAGAAATACAACCTGCAGTATTTTCTTGCGTTTTTAAGCACATGCGTTTGTTTGCGTTAAAAACGCATGCATTTTTATCGAAAAAAAAAAGAAAACACACTGAAAAGCCACCCACCACCATCAAGGTGATAAAGGGATCCAAACCCTAACCCTAACTCTACCCCTAACCTCACCCCTAACCGTTTAATGAACATTTTCTGACAGTCATAGTGCCACGTATTTCAGTGCCACGTATTTCAGTGCCACGTATCACGTATTTCAGTGCCACGTGTTTCAGTGCCACGTATTTCACGTATTTCACGTATTTTCACGTATTTCAGTGCCACGTATCACGTATTTTAGTGCCACATATTTTAGTACCACGTATTTCAGTGCCACGTATTTCAGTGCCACGTATTTCAGTGCCACGTATTTCAGTGCCACGTATTTCAGTGCCACGTGTTTCAGTGCCACGTATTTAAGTGCCACGTATCACATATTTCAGTGCCACGTATTTAAGTGCCACGTATTTAAGTGCCACGTATTTCAGTGCCACGTATTTCAGTGCCACGTATCACATATTTCAGTGCCACGTATTTCAGTGCCACGTATTTCAGTGCCACGTATTTCAGTGCCACGTATTTCAGTGCCACGTATCACATATTTCAGTGCCACGTATTTCAGTGCCACGTATTTCAGTGCCACGTATTTCAGTGCCACGTATTTCAGTGCCACGTATCACATATTTCAGTGCCACGTATTTCAGTGCCACGTATTTCAGTGCCACGTATTTCAGTGCCACGTATTTCAGTGCCACGTATTTCAGTGCCACGTATCACATATTTCAGTGCCACGTATTTCAGTGCCACGTATTTCAGTGCCACGTATTTCAGTGCCACGTATTTCAGTGCCACGTGTTTCAGTGCCACGTATTTAAGTGCCACGTATCACATATTTCAGTGCCACGTATTTAAGTGCCACGTATTTAAGTGCCACGTATTTCAGTGCCACGTATTTAAGTGCCACGTATTTAAGTGCCACGTATCACATATTTCAGTGCCACGTATTTCAGTGCCACGTATTTCAGTGCCACGTATTTCAGTGCCACGTATTTCAGTGCCACGTATTTCAGTGCCACGTATTTCAGTGCCACGTATCACATATTTCAGTGCCACGTATTTCAGTGCCACGTATTTCAGTGCCACGTATTTCAGTGCCACGTATTTCAGTGCCACGTATCACATATTTCAGTGCCACGTATTTCAGTGCCACGTATTTCAGTGCCACGTATTTCAGTGCCACGTATTTCAGTGCCACGTATTTCAGTGCCACGTATTTCAGTGCCACGTATCACGTATTTCAGTGCCACGTGTTTCAGTGCCACGTATTTAAGTGCCACGTATCACGTATTTCAGTGCCACGTATTTCAGTGCCACGTATTTCAGTGCCACGTATTTCAGTGCCACGTATTTCAGTCACGTTTAGGGTTAGGGGTAGGGTTAGGGTTAGGGCTAGGGTTGGAGGTAAAGTTAGGGTTAGGGTTTGGATTACATTTACGTTTGGATTAGGGTTGGGATTAGAATTATGGGTGTGTCAGGGCTAGGGGTGTGGTTAGGGTTACCGTTGGGATTAGGGTTAGGGGTGCGTTTGGGTTAGGGTTTCAGGTAGAATTGGGGAGTTTCCACTGTCCAGGCACATCAGGGGCTCTCCAAGCGCGACATGGCGTCCAATCTCAATTCCAGCCAATTCTGCGTTGAAAAAGTAAAACAGTGCTCCTTCCCTTCCGAGCTCTCCCGTGCGCCCAAAAAGGGGTTTACCCCAACATATGTGTTATCAGCGTACTCGGGACAAATTGAACAACAACTTCTGGGGTCCAAGTTCTCTTGTTATCCTTAGGAAAATAAAAATTTGGGGGGCTAAAAATCATTTTTGTGGGAAAAAAAAGATGTTTTATTTTCACGGCTCTGCGTTATAAACTGTAGTGAAACACTTGGGGGTTCAAAGTTCTCACAACACATCTAGATAAGTTCCTTGGGAGGTCTAGTTTCCAATATGGGGTCACTTGTGGGGGGTTTGTACTGTTTGGGTACATCAGGGGCTCTGCAAATGCAACGTGACGCCTGCAGACCAATCCATTTAAGGCTGCATTCCAAATGGCGCTCCTTCCCTTCCGAGCTCTGTCATGCACCCAAACAGTGGTTCCCCCCCACATATGGGGTATCAGCGTACTCAGGACAAATGGGACAACAACTTTTGGGGTCTAATTTATCCTGTTACCCTTGTGAAAACACAAAACTGGGGGCTAAAAAAATCATTTTTGTGAAAAAAAAAAAGAATTTTTATTTTCACGGCTTTGCGCTATAAACTTTAGTGAAACACTTGGGGGTTCAAAGTTCTCAAAACACATCTAGATAATTTCCTTGGGAGGTCTAGTTTCCAATATGGGGTCACTTGTGGGGGGTTTGTACTGTTTGGGTACATCAGGGGCTCTGCAAATGCAACGTGACGGCTGCTGACCAATCCATTTAAGTCTGCATTCCAAATGGCGCTCCTTCCCTTCCGAGCTCTGTCATGCGCCCAAACAGTGGTTCCCCCCCACATATGGGGTATCAGCGTACTCAGGACAAATTGGAAAACAAATTTTGGGGTCCAATTTATTCTGTTACCCTTGTAAAAATACAAAGCTGGGTGCTAAAAAATCATTCTTGAGAAAAAAAATAAAAATTATTTTCACAGCTCTGCGTTATAATCTGTAGTGAAACACTTGGGGGTTCAAAGCTCTCAAAACACATCTAGATAAGATCCTTAGGGGGTCTACTTTCCAAAATGGTGTCACTTGTAGGGAGTTTCAATGTTTAGGCACATCAGGGGCTCTCCAAACGCAACATGGCGTCCCATCTCAATTCCAGTCAATTTTGCATTGAAAAGTCAAATGGCGCTCCTTCCCTTCCAAGCTCTGCCATGCGCCCAAACAATGGTTTACACCCACATATGGGGTATCAGCGTACTCAGGACAAATTGGCCAACATTTTTTGGGGTCCAATTTCTTCTCTTACCCTTGGGAAAATAAAAAATTGGGGGCGAAAAGATCATTTTTGTGAAAAAATATGGTTTTTTATTTTTACGGCTCTGCATTATAAACTTCTGTGAAGCACTTGGTGGGTCAAAGTGCTCACCACACATCTAGATAAGTTCCTTAGGGGGTCTACTTTCCAAAATGGTGTCACTTGTAGGGAGTTTCAATGTTTAGGCACATCAGGGGCTCTCCAAACGCAACATGGCGTCCCATCTCAATTCCAGTCAATTTTGCATTGAAAAGTCAAATGGCGCTCCTTCCCTTCCAAGCTCTGCCATGCGCCCAAACAATGGTTTACACCCACATATGGGGTATCAGCGTACTCAGGACAAATTGGCCAACATTTTTTGGGGTCCAATTTCTTCTCTTACCCTTGGGAAAATAAAAAATTGGGGGCGAAAAGATCATTTTTGTGAAAAAATATGATTTTTTATTTTTACGTCTCTGCATTATAAACTTCTGTGAAGCACTTGGTGGGTCAAAGTGCTCACCACACATCAAGATAAGTTCCTTAGGGGGTCTACTTTCCAAAATGGTGTCACTTGTAGGGGGTTTCAGTGTTTAGGCACATCAGGGGCTCTCCAAACGCAACATGGCGTCCCATCTCAATTCCAGTCAATTTTGCATTGAAAAGTCAAATGGCGCTCCTTCCCTTCCAAGCTCTGCCATGCGCCCAAACAATGGTTTACACCCACATATGGGGTATCATCGTACTCAGGACAAATTGCACAACATTTTTTGGGGTCCAATTTCTTCTCTTACCCTTGGGAAAATAAAAAATTGGGGGCGAAAAGATCATTTTTGTGAAAAAATATGATTTTTTATTTTTACGGCTCTGCATTATAAACTTCTGTGAAGCACTTGGTGGGTCAAAGTGCTCACCACACATCAAGATAAGTTCCTTAGGGGGTCTACTTTCCAAAATGGTGTCACTTGTAGGGGGTTTCAGAGTTTAGGCACATCAGGGGCTCTCCAAACGCAACATGGCGTCCCATCTCAATTCCAGTCAATTTTGCATTGAAAAGTCAAATGGCGCTCCTTCCCTTCCAAGCTCTGCCATGCGCCCAAACAATGGTTTACACCCACATATGGGGTATCATCGTACTCAGGACAAATTGCACAACATTTTTTGGGGTCCAATTTCTTCTCTTACCCTTGGGAAAATAAAAAATTGGGGGCGAAAAGATCATTTTTGTGAAAAAATATGATTTTTTATTTTTACGGCTCTGCATTATAAACTTCTGTGAAGCACTTGGTGGGTCAAAGTGCTCACCACACATCAAGATAAGTTCCTTAGGGGGTCTACTTTCCAAAATGGTGTCACTTGTAGGGGGTTTCAGTGTTTAGGCACATCAGGGGCTCTCCAAACGCAACATGGCGTCCCATCTCAATTCCAGTCAATTTTGCATTGAAAAGTCAAATGGCGCTCCTTTCCTTCCGAGCTCTGCCATACGCCCAAACAGTGGTTTACCCCCACATATGGGGTATCAGCGTACTCAGGACAAATTGTACAACAACTTTCGGGGTCCATTTTCTCCTGTTACCCTTGGTAAAATAAAACAAATTGGAGCTGAAATAAATTTTGTGTGAAAAAAAGTTAAATGTTCATTTTTATTTAAACATTCCAAAAATTTCTGTGAAATACCTGAAGGGTTAATAAACTTCTTGAATGTGGTTTTGAGCACCTTGAGGGGTGCAGTTTTTAGAATGGTGTCACACTTGAGTATTTTCTATCATATAGACCCCTCAAAATGACTTCAAATGAGATGTGGTCCCTAAAAAAAAATGGTGTTGTAAAAATGAGAAATTGCTGGTCAACTTTTAACCCTTATAACTCCGTCACAAAAAAAAATTTTGGTTCCAAAATTGTACTGATGTAAAGTAGACATGTGGGAAATGTTACTTATTAAGTATTTTGCGTGACATATGTCTGTGATTTAAGGGCATAAAAATTCAAAGTTGGAAAATTGCAAAATTTTCAACATTTTCGCCAAATTTCCATTTTTTTCACAAATAAACGCAAGTTATATCGAATAAATTTTACCACTAACATGAAGTACAATATGTCACGAGAAAACAATGTCAGAATCGCCAAGATCCGTCAAAGCGTTCCAGAGTTATAGCCTCATAAAGGGACAGTGGTCAGAATTGTAAAAATTGGCCCGGTCATTAACGTGCAAACCACCCTTGGGGGTGAAGGGGTTAAAAAAAAGGCATAGAGACCAACATGTTTCGACTTTTAATATGAAGAAATAAATAGATGTTTTAAGAAATCTTGGATTTCCTGGGATCATTCATCCAAAGATGCGCTGGATGTTAACCATTTGATGCATATCAACCTTCACCCAGTGGATTCGTGCAGCCTGGAGGACATATTTACCAGAGGAGGAGGTGAGCTGACAATCTCATTTTATATACAGAAGACATAGCATGTATCTTGGTAGACAAAAAGTTACATTTTGGTCTCATCTTACCACAGCACGTTCATTCATACATTTGAGGAGTCTCCGTATGTCTCTTAGCAAACTCAAAATGAGCCTTACAATTACTGTGTGCAAGTAAAGACTTTTTTCTGCTCACTCTTCCAAAAAGGCTACCTCTATAGAATGTATGGCTTATTGTAGTTGCATGAACAGATACTCCAGTCTCTGTTTTGGACCTCTGCAGCTCCTTCAGGGTTACCTTTGGTCTCTGTGCTGAGTCTCTGATTAATGCCCTCCTTGCCCAGGCTGACAGTTTTGGTGGGCGGCCCTCTCTTTAAAAGATTTGTTGTGGTTTCCATTTGATGATAATGGATTTGATGGTGCTCTGGAGGATCATCAGAGATTGGGATATTTTTTATAACCCAACCCTGACTTGTATTTCTCAACAACTTTGTCCCTGACTGGTTTAGAGATCTTCTTGGTCTTCATGATGTTGTTTGGTTATTGGTACTGCTTGCTTAATTGTGATGCAGCCTCTGTGGCCTTTCAAAAAAGGTGTGAATATACTGACCATGTGACACTTAGATTGCACACAGGTGGACTTCCTTTAACTAGACTTGAGACTTAAGGCCCCGTCTCACATAGCGAGATCGCTAGCGAGATCGCTGCTAAGTCACAAGTTTTGTGACGCAACAGCGACCTCAGTAGCGATCTCGCTATGTGTGACATGTACCGGCGATCAGGCCCCTGCTGCGAGATCACTGGTCGTGTCGGAATGGCCTGGGCCGTTTTTTGATCGCTGAGGTCCCGCTGACATCACTGAATCGGTGTGTGTGACACCGATCCAGCGATGTCTTCACTGGTAACCAGGGTAAACATCGGGTTACTAAGCGCAGGGCCGCGCTTAGTAACCCGATGTTTACCCTGGTTACCAGCGTAAATGTAAAAAAAAAAAAACAGTACATACTCACCATCTGATGTCCGTCAGGTCTGTTGCCGTCTGCTTCCCACACTGACTGAGGGCCGCAAAGTGAAAGTGAAAGTACAGCACAGCGGTGACGTCACCGCTGCGCTCTGCTCTCACTGTACGGCGGCACTCAGTCAGAGCAGGAAGCAGACGGCAAGGGACCTGACGGACATCAGATGGTGAGTATGTACTGTTTGTTTTTTTTGGTAACCAGGGTAAACATCGGGTTACTAAGCGCAACCCTGCGCTTAGTAACCCGATGTTTACCCTGGTTACCCGGGTGCTGCAGGGGGACTTCGGCATCGTTGAAGACAGTTTCAACGATGCCGAAGTCGTTCCCCTGATCGTTGGTCGCTGGAGAGAGCTGTCTGTGTGACAGCTCCCCAGCGACCACACAGCGACAAAACAGCGACGCTGCAGCGATCAGCATCGTTGTCTGTATCGCTGCAGCGTCGCTGTGTGTGACGGGGCCTTTATAAAGGTAGAGTGGGGAAAAAAATATTAGTCAGCCACCAATTGTGCAAGTTCTCCCACTAAAAAAGATGAGAGAGGCCTGTAATTGACATCATAGGTACCTTATAGATTGTGAGTCCTCGCGGGCAGGGTCCTCTCTGGCTCTCACAGACTTACAAGCCTTCTTCTTTAAGAGGCTCCTCTGTCCTCCACTCATTACTTGTAGTAATGGCACCTGTTTGAACTTGTTATCAGTATAAAAGACACCTGTCAACAACCTCAAACAGTCACACTCCAAACTCCACTATGGTGAAGACCAAAGAGCTGTTGAAGGACACCAGAAAAGGACACCAGAAACAAAATTGTAGCCCTGCACCAGGCTGGGAAGACTGAATCTGCAATAGGCAAGCAGCTTGGTGTGATGAAATCAACTGTGGGAGCAATAATAAGAAAATGGAAGACGTACAAGACCACTGATAATCTCCATCGATCTGAGGCTCCATGCAAGATCTCACCCCGTGGGGTCAAAATAATCACAAGAACGGTGAGAAAATATCTCAGAACCACTCGGGGGGACCTAGTGAATGACCTGCATAGAGCTGGGACCACCGTAACAAAGGATACCATCAGTAACACAGTACGCCGCCAGGGAATCAGGTCCTGCAGTGCCAGACGTGTCCCCCTGCTTAAGCCAGTACATGTCCGGGCCTGTATGAAGTTTGCCAGAGAGTATTTGGATTATCCAGAAGAGTATTGGGAGAATATCATATGGTCTGCTGAAACCAAAGTAGAACTGTTTGGTAGAAACAAAACTCGTCGTGTTTGGAAGAGACAGAATTCTGAGTTGCATCCAAAGAACACCATACCTACTGTGAAGCATGGGGGTGGCAGCATCATGCTTTGAGGCTGTTTCTCTCCAAAGGGACCAGGACGACTGATCCATGTACATGAAAGAATGAATGGGGCCATGTATCGTGAGATTTTGAGTGCAAACCTCCTTCCATCAGCAAGGGCATTGAAGATGAAACGTGGATGGGTCTTTCAGCATAATAATGATCCCAAGCAAACCGCCAAGCAAGGAAGGAGTGGCTTCATAAGAAGCATATTAAGGCTCTGGAGTGGCCTAGCCAGTCTCCAGATCTCAACCCCATAGAAAACCTTTGGAGGGAGTCAGGGCCGTATTTAGAGTTTCTGCTGCCCTAGGCACTTTTAGTGCTGCCTCCCCCATTGGTGAGTACGACACTATCTGCATAGACTTTTGGCAAGAATCGCTGTTGTGAAAGTCGCCTTTTGCAGCAGATCGGGCAGTTTTTCTGCATCTGCTGTGTAATGGATCACTTACGGCAAGACTGCGTTTGGTTTCGTTCATTCCCTATGGGATTTGCAGCACTTGCTGTGATCTGGGAAATGCGGTACCATACCTCCCAACTTTTGAAGAAGGGAAAAAGGTCTAAAGGTTGCGGCGCGCGTAGTGCGCCGCGGCAAATTTTAGGCCACGCCTCTGACCACACCCATTTCACAACTAATCACACCCATATCCAAGTCCCAACCACAGCCATTTAGCACTTCTGATCACACTGTTTCATATACAATAATTAAACCCCCCAAAAAATATGGCTACGCAGTGCTCCATACTGTATAATGGCTACGCAGGGCTCCACATACTGTATAATGGCCCTACATGATGTTCCATACTGTATAATGGCCACACAGTGCTCCATACTGTATAATGGCCACACATGATGCTCCATACTGTATAATGGCCACAAATGATGCTCCATACTGTATAAGGGCCACACATGATGCTCAATACTGTATAATGGCCATTGGCCACACATGATACTCCATACTCACGAGTGACGTCTCTAGGTGAAGTCCTTCATCTTTCATCCAGCACAGACCGCCATCATTTCTTCCAGCCAGGACTCATTTCTGCAGGAAATAACACAGTTATCTCAAGCTCTGCTTGCAGAACACATTACTTAATTTTTCACAACTTCTACATTACACCACATGAAGAAAAAAAGGCGACATAGTGTCACTCTACACAGTAACAGGACCGCCCCCCCCCCCATTTAAAACAGTATACTCAAAAAATAAAATAAATACATCACTGCAGTAATAATATCCCTTATTTAGCCCCTATGGTAATAATATTCCCCATCCTGGCCCCGTTTATTTCATTCCTGGCTCCAGCCATATGTTCTCGCATCCTGCCCTCATGAGTATCCATTCTACCCCATATGATCTCCCCATCCTGCCCCATCTGTCTCTATCATATCCATCCTGCCCCATGTCTTTCATTCTGCCCCATGTCTCCAATCATGCCCCGTATCTACATTCTGTCCATGCCTCCAGTCCTGCCCCCAGTGTGTCCAGCAACCTGCCCCAGTATGTCAAGCATATTTGTTGTGATTTTGCTTTTTGCTCCCTCTAGTGGTTATTAGTGATTTGACTCTGGAGCGTCTGTCTTTTCCTATATCCTCACCTGGGCCGTTAGTTCAGGGGCGTTGCTATATAAGCTCCCTGGACCTTCAGTTCAATGCCTGGCATTGTTGATATCAGAGCTAATCTGTTGTGCTCTTGTCCTCTGATCCTGGTTCCTGTTTTTCAAGCTAAGTCTGCTTCTTTGCTTTTTGCTTTTGTTTTGTTTGGTATTTTTGTCCAGCTTGTTCCTATCTGTATCCTGACCTTTGCTGGAAGCTCTAGGGGGCTGGTGTTCTCCCCCCGGACCGTTAGACGGTTCGGGGGTTCTTGAATCTCCAGCGTGGATTTTTATAGGGTTTTTGTTGACCAGATAAGTTATCTTGCTATATTCTGCTATTAGTAAGCTGGCCTCTCTTTGCTGAACCTGGTTCATTTCTGTGTTTGTCATTTCCTCTTACCTCACCGTTATTATTTGTGGGGGGCTTGTATCTTGCTTTGGGGTCCCTTTCTCTGGAGGCAAGAGAGGTCTTTGTTTTCTTCTCCTAGGGGTAGTTAGATTCTCCGGCTGGCGCGAGTCATCTAGCGATCACCGTAGGCATGATCCCCGGCTACTTCTAGTGTTGGTGTTAGGAGTAGCTATTTGGTCAACCCAGTTACCACAGCCCTATGAGCTGGATTTTTGTATCTTGCAGACTTACACGTTCCTCTGAGACCCTGTCCACTGGGGTCATAACAGTATGCCAGGCCAGTATTAAATGTTTAATGCATTGCAGAAGTGGGATTATAAGAAAGAAAATTTTGAGTTTTTTTTTTTCCCTCTCTCATTTTTTTTTTTTCTTTTCCCCTTTACCTCAGAGTGGCTTAAGCTTGCTGCAGACATGAATGTCCAGACCTTGATTACAAGTGTGGACCAGCTTGCCGCTCTTGTGCAGGGTATACAAGATTATGTTACCAGAAATCCTAGGTCTGAACCCAAGATTCCGATTCCTGAACTGTTTTCAGGAGACCGATTTAAGTTTAGGAATTTCAGGAATAATTGTAAATTATTTTTGTCCCTGAAACCTTGTTCGTCTGGAGACTCTGCTCAACAAGTAAAAATTGTTATTTCATTCTTACGGGGTGACCCTCAGGATTGGGCTTTTTCGTTGGCGCCAGGAGATCCGGCATTGGCTGATATTGATGCGTTTTTTCTGGCGCTCGGTTTACTTTATGAGGAACCCAATCTTGAGATTCAGGCAGAGAAAGCCTTGCTGGCTATGTCTCAGGGCCAGGACGAGGCTGAGGTGTATTGCCAAAAATTTTGGAAATGGTCCGTGCTGACACATTGGAACGAGTGTGCACTGGCCGCTAATTTTAGAAATGGCCTTTCTGAGGCCATTAAGAATGTTATGGTGGGTTTTCCCATTCCCACAGGTCTGAATGATACCATGTCCCTGGCTATTCAAATTGACCGGCGGTTGCGGGAGCGCAAAACCGCAAATTTCCTCATGTTGTTGTCTGAACAGACACCTGATGTGATGCAATGTGATAGAAAAACCGCAAATTCCCTCATGGTGTTGTCTGAACGGACACCTGATTTGATGCAATGTGATAGAATCCTGACTAGAAATGAGAGGAAAATTCATAGACGCCGGAATGGCTTGTGCTACTACTGTGGTGATTCTACACATGTTATCTCAGCATGCTCTAAACGTATATCTAAGGTTGTTAGTCCTGTCACCGTTGGTAATTTGCATCCTAAGTTTATTCTGTCTGTAACTTTGATTTGCTCACTGTCATCTTATCCTGTCATGGCGTTTGTAGATTCAGGTGCTGCCCTGAGTCTTATGGATCTCTCATTTGCTAAGCGCTGTGGTTTTATTCTTGAACCATTAGAAAATCCTATCCCTCTTAGGGGTATTGATGCTACGCCATTGGCAGAAAATAAGCCGCAGTATTGGACACAGGTTACCATGTGCATGACTCCTGAACACCGCGAGGTGATACGTTTTCTCGTTCTACATAAAATGCATGATTTGGTTGTTTTGGGGCTGCCATGGTTACAGACCCATAATCCAGTCCTTGACTGGAAGGCTATGTCAGTGTCTAGTTGGGGCTGTCGTGGTATTCATGAGGATTCCCTGCCTGTGTCTATTGCTTCTTCTACGCCTTCGGAAGTTCCGGAGTACTTGTCTGATTATCAGAATGTCTTTAGCGAGTCCAGGTCCAGTGCATTGCCTCCTCATAGGGGATGTGACTGTGCAATAGATTTGATTCCAGGCAGTAAATTTCCTAAGGGAAGACTGTTTAATCTGTCGATACCTGAACATACCGCTATGCGTTCACATATCAAGGAGTCTCTGGAGAAAGGACACATCCGTCCGTCTTCTTCCCTTCTTGGTGCGGGATTCTTTTTTGTGGCTAAAAAGGACAGATCTTTGAGGCCTTGTATTGACTATCAGCTTTTAAATAAGATCACTGTCAAATTTCAGTATCCTTTGCCGCTGTTGTCTGACTTGTTTGCCCGGATTAAAGGTGCCAAGTGGTTTACCAAGATAGACCTTCGTGGTGCGTACAACCTTGTGCGCATTAAGCAAGGGGATGAATGGAAAACCGCATTCAATACGCCCGAAGGTCATTTTGAGTACTTGGTGATGCCTTTTGGGCTCTCTAATGCCCCTTCAGTTTTTCAGTCCTTTATGCATGACATTTTCCGGAACTATCTGGATAAATTTCTGATCGTTTATCTGGATGATATTCTGGTTTTTTCTGATAATTGGGACTCGCATGTGGAGCAGGTCAGGATGGTCTTTAAAATTTTGCGTGAAAATTCTTTGTTTGTCAAGGGCTCAAAGTGTCTTTTTGGTGTACAGAAGGTTCCCTTTTTGGGGTTCATTTTTTCCCCTTCTGCTGTGGAGATGGACCCAGTCAAGGTCCGAGCTATTCTAGAGTGGACTCAGCCCTCGTCAGTTAAGAGTCTTCAGAAGTTCTTGGGTTTCGCTAACTTCTACCGTCGTTTTATCGCTAACTTTTCTAGCATTGTGAAACCTTTGACGGATATGACCAAGAAGGGCTCCGATGTGGTTAATTGGGCTCCTGCTGCCGTGGAGGCTTTCCAGGAGTTGAAACGTCGGTTTACTTCGGCGCCTGTTTTGTGCCAGCCTGATGTCTCGCTTCCCTTTCAAGTTGAGGTGGATGCTTCAGAGATTGGAGCAGGGGCCGTTTTGTCGCAGAGAGGCCCTGGTTGCTCTGTTATGAGACCTTGCGCCTTTTTCTCTAGGAAGTTTTCGCCTGCGGAGCGAAATTATGATGTGGGCAATCGGGAGTTGTTGGCCATGAAATGGGCATTTGAGGAGTGGCGTCATTGGCTCGAGGGTGCTAAGCATCGTGTGGTGGTCTTGACTGATCACAAAAATCTGATGTATCTCGAGTCTGCTAAACGCCTGAATCCTAGACAGGCCCGCTGGTCATTGTTTTTCTCCCGTTTTGACTTTGTTGTCTCGTATTTACCAGGTTCAAAGAATGTGAAGGCCGATGCTCTTTCCAGGAGCTTTGTGCCTGATGCTCCTGGAGTCGCTGAACCTGTTGGTATTCTTAAGGATGGTATTATCTTGTCAGCTATTTCTCCTGATCTGCGATGTGTGTTGCAGAGATTTCAGGCTGATAGGCCTGATTCTTGTCCACCTGACAGACTGTTTGTGCCTGATAAGTGGACCAGCAGAGTCATTTCCGAGGTTCATTCCTCGGTGTTGGCAGGTCACCCAGGAATTTTTGGCACCAGAGATCTGGTGGCCAGATCCTTTTGGTGGCCTTCCTTGTCTAGGGATGTGCGGTCATTTGTACAGTCCTGTGGGACTTGTGCTCGAGCTAAGCCTTGCTGTTCTCGTGCCAGCGGGTTGCTCTTGCCCTTGCCTGTCCCTAAGAGACCTTGGACACATATCTCCATGGATTTCATTTCTGATCTTCCGGTGTCTCAGGGCATGTCTGTTATCTGGATGATATGTGATCGCTTCTCCAAGATGGTCCATTTGGTTCCTTTGCCTAAACTGCCTTCCTCTTCCGATCTGGTTCCTGTGTTTTTCCAGAACGTGGTTCGTTTGCACGGCATCCCTGAGAATATTGTGTCAGACAGAGGATCCCAGTTCGTTTCCAGATTCTGGCGATCCTTTTGTAGTAGGATGGGCATTGACTTGTCGTTTTCGTCTGCTTTCCATCCTCAGACTAATGGACAGACGGAGCGAACTAATCAGACTTTGGAGGCTTATTTGAGGTGTTTTGTCTCTGCTGATCAGGACGATTGGGTGACCTTCTTGCCGTTAGCTGAGTTTGCCCTTAATAATCGGGCTAGTTCCGCCACCTTGGTTTCGCCGTTTTTCTGCAACTCTGGTTTCCACCCTCGTTTTTCTTCGGGTCATGTGGAACCTTCTGACTGCCCTGGGGTGGATTCTGTGGTGGATAGGTTGCAGCGGATCTGGAATCTTGTGGTGGACAACTTGAAGTTGTCACAGGAGAGGGCTCAGCGCTTTGCCAACCGCCGCCGCGGTGTGGGTCCCCGACTACGTGTTGGGGATTTGGTGTGGCTTTCTTCCCGCTTTGTTCCTATGAAGGTTTCCTCTCCCAAATTTAAACCTCGTTTTATTGGTCCTTACAAGATATTGGAAATTCTTAATCCTGTATCCTTTCGCCTGGATCTACCTGTGTCGTTTGCTATCCACAACGTGTTTCATAGGTCCTTGTTGCGGCGGTACGTTGTGCCTGTGGTTCCTTCTGCTGAGCCTCCTGCTCCGGTGTTGGTTGAGGGCGAGTTGGAGTACGTGGTGGAGAAGATCTTGGATTCTCGTCTCTCCAGGCGGAGGCTTCAGTACCTGGTCAAGTGGAAGGGCTATGGTCAGGAAGATAATTCCTGGGTGGTCGCCTCTGATGTTCATGCGGCCGATTTAGTTCGTGCCTTTCATGCCGCTCATCCTGATCGCCCTGGTGGTCGTGGTGAGGGTTCGGTGACCCCTCACTTAGGGGGGGTACTGTTGTGATTTTGCTTTTTGCTCCCTCTAGTGGTCATTAGTGATTTGACTCTGGAGCGTCTGTCTTTTCCTATATCCTCACCTGGGCCGTTAGTTCAGGGGCGTTGCTATATAAGCTCCCTGGACCTTCAGTTCAATGCCTGGCATCGTTGATATCAGAGCTAATCTGTTGTGCTCTTGTCCTCTGATCCTGGTTCCTGTTTTTCAAGCTAAGTCTGCTTCTTTGCTTTTTGCTTTTGTTTTGTTTGGTATTTTTGTCCAGCTTGTTCCTATCTGTATCCTGACCTTTGCTGGAAGCTCTAGGGGGCTGGTGTTCTCCCCCCGGACCGTTAGACGGTTCGGGGGTTCTTGAATCTCCAGCGTGGATTTTTATAGGGTTTTTGTTGACCAGATAAGTTATCTTGCTATATTCTGCTATTAGTAAGCTGGCCTCTCTTTGCTGAACCTGGTTCATTTCTGTGTTTGTCATTTCCTCTTACCTCACCGTTATTATTTGTGGGGGGCTTGTATCTTGCTTTGGGGTCCCTTTCTCTGGAGGCAAGAGAGGTCTTTGTTTTCTTCTCCTTGGGGTAGTTAGATTCTCCGGCTGGCGCGAGTCATCTAGCGATCACCGTAGGCATGATCCCCGGCTACTTCTAGTGTTGGTGTTAGGAGTAGCTATTTGGTCAACCCAGTTACCACAGCCCTATGAGCTGGATTTTTGTATCTTGCAGACTTACACGTTCCTCTGAGACCCTGTCCACTGGGGTCATAACACATATTATCCCCAGTGTGTCCAGCAATCTGCCCCAGTGTGTCCAGCAATCTGCCCCAGTGTGTCCAGCATATTGCCCCAGTGTGTCCAGTATTGCCCCCGGACAGTGTGTCCAGCAATCTGCCCCAGTGTGTCCGGCATATTACCCCCAGTGTGTCCAGCAATCTGCCCCAGTATGTCCAGCATTGCCCCCAGACAGTGTGTCCAGCAATCTGCCCCAGTATGTCAAGCATATTGCCCCAGTGTGTCCAGCATATTGCCCCCAGTGTGTCCAGCAATCTGCCCCAGTGTGTCCAGCACTGCCCCCAGTGTGTCCAGCAATCTGCCCCAGTGTGTCCAGCATATTACCCCCAGTGTGTCCAGCAATCTGCCCCAGTGTGTCCAGCATATTGCCCCCAGTGTGTCCAGCAATCTGCCCCAGTATGTCCAGCAATCTGCCCCAGTGTGCAGCATTGCCCCCAGTGTGTCCAGCAATCTGCCCCAGTGTGTCCAGCATATTGCCCCCAGTGTGTCCAGCAATCTGCCCCAGTGTGTCTAGCATATTACCCCAGTGTGTCCAGTGATCTGCCCCAGTGTGTCCGGCATATTGCCCCCAGTGTGTCCAGCAATCTGCCCCAGTATGTCCAGCAATCTGCCCCAGTGTGCAGCATTGCCCCCAGTGTGTCCAGCAATCTGCCCCAGTGTGTCCAGCAATCTGCCCCAGTGTGTCCAGCATATTGCCCCCAGTGTGTCCAGCATTCTGCCCCAGTGTGTCCAGCATATTGCCCCCAGTGTGTCCAGCAATCTGCCCCAGTGTGTCCAGCATTGCCCCCAGTGTGTCCAGCAATCTGCCCCAGTGTGCAGCATTGCCCCCACTGTGTCCAGCAATCTGCCCCAGTGTGCAGCATTGCCCCAGTGTGTCCAGCAATCTTCCCCAGTGTGCAGCATTGCCCCAGTGTGTCCAGCAATCTGCCCCAGTGTCCAGCATTGCCCCAGTGTGTCCAGCAATCTGCCCTAGTGTCCAGCATTGCCCCAGGGTCTGTCAGACATAAAGAAAAAAAAAAAAGTAAAATCCTCACCTCTCCCGTTCCCAGCGCAGGTCCGGTGCACTCAGTGTCTCTCCGGCTCTGCAACGCTCAGGACAGAGAGGCTGAGCGCGCAGTGATGACGTCATCGCACCCTCTGCCCTGAGACGTCGCAGAGTCAGAGAGCGGTGAAGACGCTGCAGCTGCTGCAAGAACCAGGAGAGGTGAGTATTAGAAGGGGGGGCCCATACTCACCTGTCAGCTCTCCCACACACCGCGCGGCCACGCCGACATCCCTCTGGCTCTGTCCCGCCGCAGCGCCATCTTCCTGAGTGAGGGGTCAGGTGGTATCGCTAATTAAAGGTCATGAATATGCGCATATTCATGACCTTATTCAGCGGCACCACGTGACCGCTCACTCAGGACACGCTACAGACGCTGAGACCAGGCATCGCTGGAGCAGGGTGAGTATCATCTTCAAGGAGGGTGGGACTCGGAGGCGGGGGGCGGGAGGCGGGGGGCCGGGGCGGTCGGTCGCGTTTGTGACCTGGGACTTAAAAAAAAAACCCTTGCTCAGGTGCCGCCCCCCGCAATGTCGCCGCCCTAGGCACGTGCCCTCGAGTGCCTAGTGGCAAATACGGCCCTGGAGGGAGTTGAAAGTCCGTGTTGCCAAGCGATAGGCCCAAAACATCACTGCTCTAGAGGAGATCTGCATGGAGGAATGGGCCAACATACCACCAACAGTGTGTGCCAACCTTGTGAAGATTTATAGAAAACGTTTGACCTCTGTCATTGCCAACAAAGGATATATAACAAAATATTGAGATGAACTTTTGTTAATGACCAAATACTGATTTTCCACCATAATTTTCAAAATAAATCTTGCCAAATCAGACAAGGTGATTGTTTGGATTTGTTTTCTCATTTTGACTCTCATAGTTGTGGTCTACCTATGATGTCAGTTAGAGGCCTCTCTCAGTGAGAGAACTTGCCCAATTGGTGGCTGACTATATACTTTTTTCCCCACTGTAATTGCTTGCACCAGAAATGTTTAGGGGTTTCATAGTAAAAGAGGTGAATACATATGCACATGACAATTTTTACTAATTTGATCCCATAAATGTACACTACTATTCAAAAGTTTAGGGTCACCCAGACAATTTTGTGTTTTCCATGAAAACTCATACTTTTATTAATCAAATGAGTTGCCAAATGAATTGAAAATCTATTCCAGACATTGACAAGGTTTTGCAAAAAAATTTTTTTATTTGAAATAATAATTTTTTCCTTCAAACGTTGCTTTCGTCAAAGAATGCTCCCTTTGCAGCAATCACAGCATTGCAGACCTTTGGCATTCAAGCAGTTAATTTGCTGAGGTAATCTGGAGAAATTTCACCCCATGCTTTCAGAAGCACCTTACACAAGTTGGTTTGGCTTGATGGGCACTTTTTGCGTACTTTATAGTCAAGCTGCTCCCATAACAGCTCAATGGGGTTGAGATCTGGTGACTGCGCTGGCCACTCCATTACAGACAGAATACCAGCTGCCTGCTTCTCCCCTAAATAGTTCTTGCGTAATTTGGAGGTGTGCTTTGGGTCATTGTGCTGTTATAGGATGAAATTGGTTCCAATCAAGCGCTGTCTACAGGGTATGGCATGGCGTTGCAAAATGGAATGATAGCCTTCCTTATTCAAAATCCCTTTTATCTTTTACAAATCTCCCACTTTACCAGCACCAAAGCAAACCCAAACCATCACATTCCCTCCACCATGCTTGACAGATGGCGTCAGGCACTCTTCCAGCATCTTTTCACTTGTTCTGCGTCTTACAAATGTTCTTCTGTGTGATCCAAACACCTCAAACTTGGATCCGTCTGTCCATAACACTTTTTTCCGATCTTCCTCTGTCCAATGTCTGTGTTCTTTTGCCCATATTAATCTATTCCTTTTATTAGACAATCTCAGATATGGCTTTTTCTTTGCCCTGAAGGCCAGCATCCTGGAGTCGCCTCTTCACTGTAGACGTTGACACTGGTGTTTTGTGTGTACTAATTAATGAAGCTGCCAGTGGAGGACCTGTGAGGCGTTGATTTCTCAAACTACAGACTCTAATGTACTTGTCTTGTTGCTCAGTTTTGCAGCGGGGCCTCCTACTTCTCTTTCTATTCTGGTTTGAGCCTGTTTGTGCTCTCCTCTGAAGGGAGTAGTACACACCGTTGTAGGAAATCTTCAGTTTCTTGGCAATTTCTCACATGGGATAGCCCTCATTTCTAAGAACAAGAATAGACTGTCGAGTTTCACATGAAAGTTCTTTTTTTCTGGCCATTTTGAGAGTTTAATGGAACCATCAAATGTAATGCTCCAGATTCTCAAGTAGCTCAAAGGAAGTTCAGGTTTATAGGTTCTCTAATCAGCCAAACTGTTTTCAGCTGTGCTAACATACTTGCACAAGGGTTTTCAAGGGTATTCTAACCATCCATTAGCCTTCTTACACAGTCAGCAAACACAAAGTACCATAAGAACACTGGAGTGATGGTTGTTGGAAATGGGCCTCTATACACCTATGAAGATATTGCATTACAAACCAGACGTTTGCAGCTAGACTAGTCATTTACCACATTAACAATGTATAGAGTGTATTTCTGAATCATTTAATGTTAGCTTAATTGGAAAAAAAACTGTGCTTTTCTTTCAAAAATAAGGAAATTTCTAAGTGACCCTAAACTTTTGAACGGTAGTGTAATTTATGCCTATATTTTTCTCACTTCACTAACTTAGACTATTTAGTGCTGATGTATCACAGAGAAATCGTATTACAAAAATATTTAAACACAGGTTGTAATGTAACAAAATATTTAAAAAGCCAAATACTTTTGCAAGCCACTGTATGAAAGTGCTTGAGCAGATGACCATATTTTCAGTCCGAGTGCGTTCTGACAAAACTTTGGATCGCACACGGACCAATGTTATTTTGTGGGGTCTTGCATATGTCCAATTTTTTTCCTCCAACAGTCTATCCAAGGTAAAAACTTGCAGCATGCATGATTTACATCAGATACTCGGATTGCACTTGATTATGCAAATCGAAGAGTCCGTGGAAACCATCCAGCTGCCATTGGATGACAACTGAGTACAGTCCGATTTTAATGGACTGACAGAATGGAGAAGATGGAGACTTTCTTTTCCATTTTCTCTTCACATGAGAGAATTGGATCACACTATGCTCTCACTTTGATCTAACTCTGATCAGAGTTTGATTAGAGTGCAGAGGTGTATCTAGGTTTTGTGGCACCCGGGGCAAGAATTCAGCTTGGCGCCCTCCACCTCCAAGCACATATGTTATTTCTACACTTAGTCATGTGCCAACGAGCTGCTCTCCCTAATTCTGTAAATGTTCAGTGAAAAACTGAGAGAAGCAGGAAGAGACGTTCATTGTCACGTGACCGTAAGTATGAAAGTCCCACCTGAGAGAAGCTGCCATGTGATGATGACTGCTGGAACCTGCAGAGCTGAATCCTGACAGTGTTTATATTATACGCTATTAGGAGTGGCATGCTACAGGGCTTCATTTTAAAATTAAAGGGCTGGTCCAAGTTTGAGATCAAAGTCTGCAATCACTCTGTGTGACTCCAAGCTTCTGAATTCTCACAGCGCATGCACTGCACACTTTTAGGGTATGTGCACACTTTGTGGATTTGCCTGTGGAATTTTCTGCGCAGATTCTGCGTCTCTTGGCAGAAAACTCAGTTACAAATCTGCACGTTTTTGATGCATTTTTGATACAGATTTTCAAAGAATTGTGGTGTCATTTCCTTGTCCAATAGATAGATAGATAGATAGATAGATAGATAGATAGATATATCTATAGACAGACAGATCTATAGATAGATAGATAGATCTATAGATAGATACAGTGCCTTGCGAAAGTATTCGGCCCCTGGAACTTTTCAACCTTTTCCCACATATCATGCTTCAAACATAAAGATACCAAGTGTAAATTTTTGATGAAAAATCAACAAGTGGAACACAATTGTGAAGTTGAACGAAATTTATTGGTTATTTTACATTTTTGTGGAAATTCAAAAACTTAAAAGAGGGGCGTGCAATATTATTCGGCCCCTTTACTTTCAGTGCAGCAAACTCACTCCAGAAGTTCATTGTGGATCTCTGAATGATCCAATGTTGTCCTAAATGCCTAATGATGATAAATATAATCCACCTGTGTGTTATCAAGCCTCCGTATAAATGCACCTGCTCTGTAATAGTCTCAGGGTTCTGTTTGAAGCACAGAGAGCATCATGAAGACCAAGCAACTTCACAATTGTGTTCCACTTGTTGTTGATTCTTCACCATTTACATTTGGTATCGTTATGTTTGAAGCATGATATGTGGGAAAAGGTTGAAAAGTTCCAGGGGGCCGAATACTTTTGCAAGGCACTGTAGATAGATAGATATATAGATAGATAGATAGATCTATAGATAAATCTATAGATCTATCTATAGATATATCTATCTATCGATCTATCCATCTATCTATCTATCTATCTATCTATCTATCTATCTATCTATCTATCTATCTATCTATAGATATATCTACAGTTACATCCATATATATTTGGACAGAGACATTTTTCTAATTTTGGTTATAGACATTACCACAATGAATTTTAAACAAAACAATTCAGATACAGTTGAAGTTCAGAGTTTCAGCTTTCATTTGAGGGTATCCACATTAAAATTGGATGAAGGGTTTAGGAGTTTCAGGCTGTCCGCAGCATGTGCACACCAATTCTCAATTTCCCATTGACTAACATTGGTGGTGCACTACACTGCGGATTTGATGCAATTTTGCACGTCCAAAAACGCTGCGGAAATGCATCAAAATCTGCAACGTGTGCACATAGCCTTAGGATTCTACTGTCATGGGAAACTTAGGTGTCACAGGAAACTTAGGTAGGCAAGAGCTAATAACCCGGGCCCCTGCGATTTCCCTCAACTCTGGGAAACCCTGACTGACCCTCTCCCAGAGTTTACACTGATGGTGTGCATGTCTGGGCCTCCATCCTCACCCTGTCTCCTGTTACAACCACTGGCTGAAACTACCGCCCACCACCCAGTGAAGAGACCACTAACCAATACCCACAGTTAGCACAGACAAGGATAACGGAAAATATACACCACGCCGCAGTCACACAGGAAACACATAAATAAAGTAAAGGGGGCACCACGGTTCGTGGGATCACATATAGACCTAACATAAACTAGTAAAGCAAAAAGGAAGAAACAGACTAGGTCTATAATATAAAGGATCACCACACAATAATATAACTGTGATAGTAAAGACACAACTTTATTCAAACACCAATAAATATACAGCAAACCACATACATATGTTAAAAACAATTAAAAAGGCATAAACTTTGCCATTCAACAAATACCCACAATAGGGTTAATAGCCCACACTATAGTAACCAAATAGATGTATACATATATATAGTAGTTATCTTAATACATCCTAAACTGCATAGACAGCATATCCTTGTTTTGCAGATAGCCAATTGTACTGCAAAATATCTGCAAACCCCATAAACGAATGTGCAGAAATAGGGGTAGATAAAGTGCTTAGTACATACACCCCAAAAGCAACATGGCTAAGAGACAAGTAGCAAGTATAAACAATAAAGAAGCCAAAAAGGGCTACTCAATTCACTAGTCTGCCAAGCAGTTTAGCATACCTAAACGAAGATAAAGCCAAATGGCAACCAAATAGCATAACCACTAGGTGGTAAACTAATATACAATTACCAAAGTGTCCAGCAGCCCCTAATACACGGTTAAATCCTGCAGCTGGACTGGCTCTAAGTGTGGGCTACACAAATACCCAACGCGTGTCGCCACCTGCTGGTGGCTTCATCAGGGGTAATGTGAACGTATACAGTCTGCTGTTTAAATATAAAAGACATAGAGGTTATTACCTAAATCAGCTGTGTCGCTGGGAGTTCCACCGCGTGGAGCTACAGGCAGCAGCCATTACAAACAGGAGCGCATGCTCCGATGTGTCGTGGGTGTCAACATGATGAGGCAGAGTTGCCAAGGTTACATGACGCTACAGGCAAGGACGCCCATTCAGGCGTGTTATGGGCGTCGGCATACTAAGGCAAAGTTGCCTAGAATACATACATAACGCTGCATCGTAAGTGTCAGCATATTCAACATAAAGTTGCCAAGGTTACAAAATGCTACTACTCAGGCGCCTGCGCACATGAAACGGTACGCAATCTCGTCTCATTTTTACTGATATAAGGGAGCTTAATGCTGACTCTCATCCATTACAAACAGGAGCGCATGCTCCAACGTGTCGTGGGCGTCAACATGATGAGGCAGAGTTGCCAAGGATACATGACGCTACAGGCAGGGGCGCCTATTCAGGCGTGTTATGGGCGTCGGCATATTGGGGCAGAGTTGCCAAGAATACATACATAACGCTGCATAGTAGATGTCAGCATATTCAACATAAAGTTGCCAAGGTTACAAGACGCTACTACTCAGGCGCCTGCGCACATGAAACGGTACGCAATCCCGTCTCATTTTTACTGGTATAAGAGAGCTTAATGCTGACTCTCATCCATTACAAACAGGAGCGCATGCTCCGACGTGTCGTGGGCGTCAACATGATGAAGCAGAGTTGCCAAGGTTACATGACGCTACAAGAAAGAACGCCTATTCAGGCGTGTTATGGGCGTCGGTATACATAAATAACGCTGCAAACTAGAGCGCATGCTCCAGCGTATCGTAGATGTCAGCATATTCAACATAAAGTTGCCAAGGTTACATGACGCTACTACTCAGGCACCTACACACATGGAACGGTACACAGTCCCGTCTCATTTTTACTGATGATATATAAGAGAGCTTAGTACTGACTCTCCAAGCTTAGAGGCTGTTCACACACAGCCTGCACTGGCAAACAACAACCTAAACCATGCAGTGCTCCAATAGAGCGCCGGTAGCAGAGCAAGGTTTATTAAATTAGTAACTCCCACACCAATAGCTGACTTAGCAACAAAAAACAATCTATATTATGCGCATGCGCAGTGCTATAATAAACGCTGGTAGCCAAACATGATTTCTGACGTTTTAATGACCCAGATCAAGAAATGCTCAGCAAGGACAATGCCTAGCTAGGCAAAACGTGCAAAGATCATGAACAATATGAGCCATATAATAGCACACTATAGCCATGTTCCCTAAAGCGTCATTTTAGTACAGGAAAAGGGGTGGACTAAAGCCTATAACAGACACGTCTTATACCTGAATAAACAAGATTATACCAGTACCTCCCAAATATAAGGCGGCGAGCACCCAAAACTGCAGCAGTGATGTAAAACCAAACCAATAAGACAAAGTATAGAAAAAACCTAGGCATGTATATAATTATTTGTATTGTTTTTTTGTGTAAAGAATAGGTATTAATTAAAGAAATACAATTGGCCAAATGGACCAGACCCACAAATTATCAGAATAGCCAGTTGGCACTCTACAGCCATACAAAAAGGTAAAGTATTTGTTAGTAAGGCAGCCCCTAACAAGAAAACCATTATATAGTAACCAGGATCCTAATAGAAGGTTATGCTGTCTATACAGGAACAAGAGCACTAATCATACACACATACAATAAATTATCATTATATAAAATACAATAATATTTATGCATACATATAAGACCCAAAGTCCAAATAACAAATCAAACAGGTAAGAATAAGTTCCAAACAAGACAAAATTTACCAAACAATAAAGGAGTTAGATGACAAGCCAATATAGGCTAGAGAGTGGAGTAGTCTATTTGTAAAAACCGGTAAATAAAAGGTCCTCGTTGAGGCCAAAAGGGGTGAGACAATTCAAATTGAAGATCCATCTAGACTCTCGTCTCAGGAGCTCCGAAGAGATGTCCCCACCCCTGATATTAGATAAAACTTCCTCAAGTCCCAATATCCTGGTACCCTTCCACTGGGAGTTGTGTTCGGCCAGATAGTGTGAAGCCACTGATGTAATATTCTTCCCCTTTGTCTTGTCTTTTTTGGCTGTTGTAATATTTGAAAAGTGCTGCTGAATGCATTTTCTTAGTTCCTGAGTTGTTTGGCCCACGTAGATTTTGAGACAAGGGCAAATCAAAGCGTAGATCAAATTGCGTGATTTGCAATTAAAGTAGGACTTAGTAGGAATCTGTAAAGATAAAGAGGACAAAATAGATACATCGCCAAGGACAAACGGACAGATGTTACAAGTCCCACATGGGAATGTGCCATTGAGTCTAGTTCCCCTATTAAGTCTTCTAGTAGGGCGCTGGAAGTGACTATGGCTCAGGCGGTCTCTAAGATTCCTAGCCCTTCTAGCTATCAAACTGGGCTGGGTGGCAATGTGGGGATTCAGCCTAGATTCGCTTAATAGAATGCCCCAATACTTAGACAAAATCTGTCTCACGTCTTGCCACTGATTGTTATAGGATGTAATAATCCCAAGCGGCTTTTCAGTAGCTTTAGTCCTAGGCTGTAAAAGGCCCATCCTGCTACTATCTCTGGCTGCCCCAAAGGCCCGTGATATTACCTTATGCGGGTAGCCTCTCTCACGGAATCGCGAGGTAAGATCCCGGGAATGCTCCAGAAAGTCCCCCTGCCGAGTGCAGTTCCTTCTCACTCTATAAAACTGGCCTTTAGGGATTCCTCTCTTTAGATGGTTGGGATGGAAACTGGTGAAATGTAAAAGGCTATTGGACGCCGTAGGTTTTCTAAACAGCGAAGTCACAATCCTGTTGCCATTTACAGATAGTTCCAGGTCCAAGAATTCAATCTTTGTTTGTGAGTATTGCGAGGTCAATCTGATGTTCCATGGATTGTCATTTAATGCCTCGACAAATCCTTGACATTCCTCCAGGGTGCCTGTCCAGAGAAATACAACATCATCAATGTAGCGTTGCCATTTGATAACATGTTTCAAGTAGCCCTCTAGACAGTACACCCTGGTGGCCTCCCACCACCCCAAAAACAGGTTGGCGTACGCAGGGGCACACCTAGCCCCCATGGCTGTACCTCTCACCTGTTTATAGAAGACACGATCGAAGATGAAAAAGTTCTTGTCCAATATGAACAATAATAGGTCCAACAAAAACGAATCATGTCCTCTATCCCCGGTGGTGTTCTGGTCCAAAAAGAAAGATACAGCTTGAATACCCAATTCATGGCTTATGCAAGTGTAGAGTGACTCCACATCCAGAGTCACGAGCCAAGTGTCCGGGGGAACATCAAAGTCTTGAAGCTGAGAAATAAGACAAGTAGAGTCTCTCACATATGACTTTAGGGTTAGCACGAGCGGCTGAAGAAAAAAATCAACATATATGCATGGCCGCTCCAATAGTCCCCCTATCCCCGACACAATTGGCCTACCTGGGGGAACATCCAGTGACTTGTGCACTTTTGGGAGCATATAGAAGGTCGGGGTCTTTGGATGGCGATTATACAGAAATTCTCTCTCGCGTTTGGTAATGATATTATGTGCAAATGCAGTGTCCAACAAATGATTCAGTTTTCTTTGAAACACTCCTGTAGGATCAGAAGGAAGAACCTGGTAACAATCAGTATTGTGTAATTGACGACTAGCCTCCTGTATATAGAGATCCACTGGCCAAATAACCAGGTTACCCCCCTTATCCGCCTCCCGAATTACAAAATCCCTATTGGACCCAAGTCTGGTTATGATGAGGTGTTCCTCCTTACCCAAGTTATTACCTCTGTTAGGGTCAAGTTTAAGTTGATGAATTTCCCTGCAGACAGCATCAAAAAAACACTGTACTGCAGGGCAGAGCGAGAATGGAGGGGTAGCCTGTGAGGGAAGTCTTCCCGTAAATTTTCGTCTAGGGCGACCATCTTCCCCTTCATCAAGTAAATCCAATAGATCCCTCAATTTACGGGAAGACTTCCCTCACAGGCTACCCCTCCATTCTCGCTCTGCCCTGCAGTACAGTGTTTTTTTGATGCTGTCTGCAGGGAAATTCATCAACTTAAACTTGACCCTAACAGAGGTAATAACTTGGGTAAGGAGGAACACCTCATCATAACCAGACTTGGGTCCAATAGGGATTTTGTAATTCGGGAGGCGGATAAGGGGGGTAACCTGGTTATTTGGCCAGTGGATCTCTATATACAGGAGGCTAGTCGTCAATTACACAATACTGATTGTTACCAGGTTCTTCCTTCCGATCCTACAGGAGTGTTTCAAAGAAAACTGAATCATTTGTTGGACACTGCATTTGCACATAATATCATTACCAAACGCGAGAGAGAATTTCTGTATAATCGCCATCCAAAGACCCCGACCTTCTATATGCTCCCAAAAGTGCACAAGTCACTGGATGTTCCCCCAGGTAGGCCAATTGTGTCGGGGATAGGGGGACTATTGGAGCGGCCATGCATATATGTCGATTTTTTTCTTCAGCCGCTCGTGCTAACCCTAAAGTCATATGTGAGAGACTCTACTTGTCTTATTTCTCAGCTTCAAGACTTTGAAGTTCCCCCGGACACTTGGCTCGTGACTCTGGATGTGGAGTCACTCTACACTTGCATAAGCCATGAATTGGGTATTCAAGCTGTATCTTTCTTTTTGGACCAGAACACCACCGGGGATAGAGGACACGATTCGTTTTTGTTGGACCTATTATTGTTCATATTGGACAAGAACTTTTTCATCTTCGATCGTGTCTTCTATAAACAGGTGAGAGGTACAGCCATGGGGGCTAGGTGTGCCCCTGCGTACGCCAACCTGTTTTTGGGGTGGTGGGAGGCCACCAGGGTGTACTGTCTAGAGGGCTACTTGAAACATGTTATCAAATGGCAACGCTACATTGATGATGTTGTATTTCTCTGGACAGGCACCCTGGAGGAATGTCAAGGATTTGTCGAGGCATTAAATGACAATCCATGGAACATCAGATTGACCTCGCAATACTCACAAACAAAGATTGAATTCTTGGACCTGGAACTATCTGTAAATGGCAACAGGATTGTGACTTCGCTGTTTAGAAAACCTACGGCGTCCAATAGCCTTTTACATTTCACCAGTTTCCATCCCAACCATCTAAAGAGAGGAATCCCTAAAGGCCAGTTTTATAGAGTGAGAAGGAACTGCACTCGGCAGGGGGACTTTCTGGAGCATTCCCGGGATCTTACCTCGCGATTCCGTGAGAGAGGCTACCCGCATAAGGTAATATCACGGGCCTTTGGGGCAGCCAGAGATAGTAGCAGGATGGGCCTTTTACAGCCTAGGACTAAAGCTACTGAAAAGCCGCTTGGGATTATTACATCCTATAACAATCAGTGGCAAGACGTGAGACAGATTTTGTCTAAGTATTGGGGCATTCTATTAAGCGAATCTAGGCTGAATCCCCACATTGCCACCCAGCCCAGTTTGATAGCTAGAAGGGCTAGGAATCTTAGAGACCGCCTGAGCCATAGTCACTTCCAGCGCCCTACTAGAAGACTTAATAGGGGAACTAGACTCAATGGCACATTCCCATGTGGGACTTGTAACATCTGTCCGTTTGTCCTTGGCGATGTATCTATTTTGTCCTCTTTATCTTTACAGATTCCTACTAAGTCCTACTTTAATTGCAAATCACGCAATTTGATCTACGCTTTGATTTGCCCTTGTCTCAAAATCTACGTGGGCCAAACAACTCAGGAACTAAGAAAATGCATTCAGCAGCACTTTTCAAATATTACAACAGCCAAAAAAGACAAGACAAAGGGGAAGAATATTACATCAGTGGCTTCACACTATCTGGCCGAACACAACTCCCAGTGGAAGGGTACCAGGATATTGGGACTTGAGGAAGTTTTATCTAATATCAGGGGTGGGGACATCTCTTCGGAGCTCCTGAGACGAGAGTCTAGATGGATCTTCAATTTGAATTGTCTCACCCCTTTTGGCCTCAACGAGGACCTTTTATTTACCGGTTTTTACAAATAGACTACTCCACTCTCTAGCCTATATTGGCTTGTCATCTAACTCCTTTATTGTTTGGTAAATTTTGTCTTGTTTGGAACTTATTCTTACCTGTTTGATTTGTTATTTGGACTTTGGGTCTTATATGTATGCATAAATATTATTGTATTTTATATAATGATAGTTTATTGTATGTGTGTATGATTAGTGCTCTTGTTCCTGTATAGACAGCATAACCTTCTATTAGGATCCTGGTTACTATATAATGGTTTTCTTGTTAGGGGCTGCCTTACTAACAAATACTTTACCTTTTTGTATGGCTGTAGAGTGCCAACTGGCTATTCTGATAATTTGTGGGTCTGGTCCATTTGGCCAATTGTATTTCTTTAATTAATACCTATTCTTTACACAAAAAAACAATACAAATAATTATATACATGCCTAGGTTTTTTCTATACTTTGTCTTATTGGTTTGGTTTTACATCACTGCTGCAGTTTTGGGTGCTCGCCGCCTTATATTTGGGAGGTACTGGTATAATCTTGTTTATTCAGGTATAAGACGTGTCTGTTATAGGCTTTAGTCCACCCCTTTTCCTGTACTAAAATGACGCTTTAGGGAACATGGCTATAGTGTGCTATTATATGGCTCATATTGTTCATGATCTTTGCACGTTTTGCCTAGCTAGGCATTGTCCTTGCTGAGCATTTCTTGATCTGGGTCATTAAAACGTCAGAAATCATGTTTGGCTACCAGCGTTTATTATAGCACTGCGCATGCGCATAATATAGATTGTTTTTTGTTGCTAAGTCAGCTATTGGTGTGGGAGTTACTAATTTAATAAACCTTGCTCTGCTACCGGCGCTCTATTGGAGCACTGCATGGTTTAGGTTGTTGTTTGCCAGTGCAGGCTGTGTGTGAACAGCCTCTAAGCTTGGAGAGTCAGTACTAAGCTCTCTTATATATCATCAGTAAAAATGAGACGGGACTGTGTACCGTTCCATGTGTGTAGGCGCCTGAGTAGTAGCGTCATGTAACCTTGGCAACTTTATGTTGAATATGCTGACATCTACGATACGCTGGAGCATGCGCTCTAGTTTGCAGCGTTATTTATGTATACCGACATGTATAACACGCCTGAATAGGCGTTCTTTCTTGTAGCGTCATGTAACCTTGGCAACTCTGCTTCATCATGTTGACGCCCACGACACGTCGGAGCATGCGCTCCTGTTTGTAATGGATGAGAGTCAGCATTAAGCTCTCTTATACCAGTAAAAATGAGACGGGATTGCGTACCGTTTCATGTGCGCAGGCGCCTGAGTAGTAGCGTCTTGTAACCTTGGCAACTTTATGTTGAATATGCTGACATCTACTATGCAGCGTTATGTATGTATTCTTGGCAACTCTGCCCCAATATGCCGACGCCCATAACACGCCTGAATAGGCGCCCCTGCCTGTAGCGTCATGTATCCTTGGCAACTCTGCCTCATCATGTTGACGCCCACGACACGTTGGAGCATGCGCTCCTGTTTGTAATGGATGAGAGTCAGCATTAAGCTCCCTTATATCAGTAAAAATGAGACGAGATTGCGTACCGTTTCATGTGCACAGGCGCCTGAGTAGTAGCATTTTGTAACCTTGGCAACTTTATGTTGAATATGCTGACACTTACGATGCAGCGTTATGTATGTATTCTAGGCAACTTTGCCTTAGTATGCCGACGCCCATAACACGCCTGAATGGGCGTCCTTGCCTGTAGCGTCATGTAACCTTGGCAACTCTGCCTCATCATGTTGACACCCACGACACATCGGAGCATGCGCTCCTGTTTGTAATGGCTGCTGCCTGTAGCTCCACGCGGTGGAACTCCCAGCGACACAGCTGATTTAGGTAATAACCTCTATGTCTTTTATATTTAAACAACAGACTGTATACGTTCACATTACCCCTGATGAAGCCACCAGCAGGTGGCGACACGCGTTGGGTATTTGTGTAGCCCACACTTAGAGCCAGTCCAGCTGCAGGATTTAACCGTGTATTAGGGGCTGCTGGACACTTTGGTAATTGTATATTAGTTTACCACCTAGTGGTTATGCTATTTGGTTGCCATTTGGCTTTATCTTCGTTTAGGTATGCTAAACTGCTTGGCAGACTAGTGAATTGAGTAGCCCTTTTTGGCTTCTTTATTGTTTATACTTGCTACTTGTCTCTTAGCCATGTTGCTTTTGGGGTGTATGTACTAAGCACTTTATCTACCCCTATTTCTGCACATTCGTTTATGGGGTTTGCAGATATTTTGCAGTACAATTGGCTATCTGCAAAACAAGGATATGCTGTCTATGCAGTTTAGGATGTATTAAGATAACTACTATATATATGTATACATCTATTTGGTTACTATAGTGTGGGCTATTAACCCTATTGTGGGTATTTGTTGAATGGCAAAGTTTATGCAGTCACACAGGAATACACAATAAGTGCACAGGGCAAAACAAATTCAAATATAGGAAGGAGGAAAATATGACAAAGGGAAATATACACCACCAGATACTATACTCCTTCTCCTAGACCACCACTCCAGACCGAGATAACCAAGCACAAGACAGAAGCTATAATCGGTGACGCCCAATGTTCAGAAGAACAATTTAAAGGCAGTGGGCGTGACCCAGCTTCCAATCCGAGCACCAGCTAAATTAACCCCGGACCAGCTAGATAAAATCTAGCCGACGCCACTGAGCGCATAGTGGACAAAAGCGGAATTACCGCTGTCTGTCGAACGCCCTAGTATGAACAGCGTCCGACATGACATCTACCTTGCCAGTGGCAAGAATGGACGGTCAAGTAAGCATACTTCTGGTCACATTCTGACTTGACGTGTCCAGATTCACTCAGTTTCTTTTCATTGAGTAGGCCACTCATGTCTAATCGGAACATGACCGCATGTATGCAAATCGCCACCACGAGAGAATCCTGACAGCGGGCAGTGCGTGCTGTGAGAATTCAGAAGTCTGCAGTTACATAGAATGACTCTAAACTCATCACTGACTTGGACTACCACTTTAATATTCCTAACATTAATTAAAACATGAGCATTAGTCAGTATCACAAAAAAACATTTACATCCAGGTACCTGATAGATGACGCTGTCTCTGTAGTCATTCTCTTTCTTTTTGTCTTCATCTTGTTCAGACTCCATGATGACTTTTCCCATCCACATCTTGTCTCTGCAGACTTCCATCTTCTCCGGTCTTCTACATCACATCCCCACACGATGCCCTTAAAGCTGGCAGTGTCATTATAATGCTTCTGATTAAAATATTTGCCCTACTCTGAGCCCCTAAATAAATAATTGTCCCTTACTATATTCCCTGTATAATGTATGACCCCGCCTAAACTCTTCCCCCCGCCAGCTGCGCCCATGGTAGATGGCCCAACTGTCCCCTTGTAGATACGCCTCTGCAGAGTGTCATTAGCTAAATCAGCTTGATTCTCCTGGATAAGAGGAAATACGGTCATGTGACCCATAACTTCACACCCATTGTCAAGTGTTTCCACTGCGTGTTTGCTCCTCTTTGCAGTTCTTCTGCCCTCCCTAACTTTTGGCTATTACATCTGACCCTTACCATAGCAAAGCTATGAAGATGTAAGCAATGACTGAAATATTGTGATAAAACATTAGTTTCAGCAACACCTCGAGGCTGAAAAAGTTATTGCCTCGACCTTATGATCTGAACAAGTGTCACATCAGCAACTCTGTATTAATGTTGCTAGTAGTACACAAGGTACTGGAGAAAATTTAGCATTCTTGCAAATTATATTAAAAAAATCATTAAAACTGTACATTGTACATTAAAAACGGTTGCCAAAATTTATCAATAATTATTTTATTCTGTAAAACTATTTTTGCACTTATTGATATTTTTTGTTCCAAAGTTGATTACGCAAAAAGTTGCTTCTTTTTATATAAAAAATTGCAGTTCTTGAAGGTCATGTTTAGCCAGGCCTATTTAAACTAAACAAAATGGACAAACTATGGCACAAATTGTGGGGGAAAAAAATGGCACAAATACGAATTATATTCGTAAATGCACCTCCTTATCTTTTTCTTTATGCTAAAAAATACAGTAATTGAGTCTCAGAGCTTAAGGCTGCTCTACTGAGAGGATCTGATGACAAATGTCATGTGATGTGATGGTGGGACCTTGTAACGTTTTCAGATCTGTGTATAGAAGACAGATGTCACCTTTCTAAATGTCATCTAGACAGTTGTATTGTATTTTATAATTTTTATGATCGTTTAAAATATGTAATTTGGTAAAACATATTTGTCCTTTGTTCATATTTGAAGGTCATACTCCATTTTTGTATTCAAAATAACTTTTGCTTGTCATGGGTTAAAAGCAGGGGTTACAGAAGGCATGCTGCAGCGCCCAGGACTGCCAGACTGGCTTTTCTCTACTGCATTGTCAGTCTTTGCCCAGGCTGAGAATTTCCCCCTCCCCGTCTCTCATTGTGGCTGAGTCTTATCAGCATCTCACAGGCTTGCCATCAGTATGCACCTCATTATCCCTACAATAATGTCCTCTGAATGCAAAATAGATCGGCAGCCGGCATGGAGCCCCCCATGCAGTTGACTGGATGTACAAATTTTCCTGATGCTCAGCTCTCTCTAATTCCCCCACCTCCCTGTAGTTAGTTCTTGCTGTAGTGGATCATGTACATCATCTGTGTGTGATTTTCATGGGGTTCCTCTATCTTGGTTTAGGAAACAGGATTTTGTTGAAGCACCTGCTTGTTTTTTGGGTTGTCGTATACTGTCGGATCCTTACAGTTCAGATAAGAATATCTGTCACATTGTAATATATATTCATCACCAGTAGCTACGATAAAGCCGGCGCCAACATGAATGACATACTCATCTCCTTGGTTAGCTGTATGGACACAACCGTGACTGGTTTCTCGCGAAGCTGCTGCCTGTACTGAGAAACACCACGTTTAGGTTTATTGTTTTCTGTGGATGTATTATACCACTCCACAATGGTGTTGGCCAAACCATTTGTGTCATTATCGGAGAAAAATAGACTTTTCATAGCTTCCTTACAAGCTTCACAAGCTTTCTTCAAAGATGTCATTTTTTTATTGTGCTCTCTATTTAAGGAATGTGTCCAATATGACGAGACTTTTAGTATAGCTTTTTGTGCTTTTCATCGCGCTTCTTGCTAGAGGTAGTGATCAGATTATAGAATCCCTGACCTTCAACTCCTTTCTTATTAAAGGCTTATGGGAGCACCACTTCGATCCATAGGCTATGTCTAGTATTTTAGCTAAAAAAAATTGCAATTGCGTTCTTCTTTAAGGCTAGGCAATGTTCCCTGGGAACAAAAACATATGCAATTAAACTCTTAAAGTTGTCTATCTAGTGCCACCCATTGGAGGTACCTATCCTGTGAGTAAGTGCTTGACCCATGAATGAGCCATGTAACATGCCTCCAATAGGGGGCACTAGAGAGACATCTATGTAAGGCTCTGTTTACAAGAATCAGTTGACAGTTGCTTGATATCCTGTTTACACAGGCAGACCATACTTAGCAATGTGGACTGAACGATCTTTAATAGATCTTTCAGTGTGCATCGGCAGCCATTTTTATAGAAATCGCAAGCCCTGTTTACACAGGACAATGCGCTGCCATGAATGATGATTGTTAAGCAAGCTTAAAAAACTTTTTACCCTATGAATGAGTATTTTGATCGTTCATTGGGCAGTATGTCTACACCGGAAGATTATCGTGAGACTAGCGTTCCTAGGAAATCGAGCGTGATCCGATTAATCTCTCAGTGTAAATCGTGTTTTACTTTTGAAGGAGAGCTACTCTGCTACACATCAGTCTTATGCCTTACCCATCTAACATGCACACTCATTAGACTTATGTCAGCCGAACCAGCCAATATTGACAGGTTCGGCCAACAGTCTTATGTACAGGAGCTCTAGACAATTGATTGTTGGGGAAAATATCCGGCATATGTGATTTTTTACTGCCAATCTTACTGTCTCCTGGAGATGAGCTGCCACCAGACATGTTTGCAGATGGGTCAATCATCATGACCACAGGTCTGGAACTCTCAGGCAAACTAGCACATCTGTATATGGGAGAGATGACTGAGAAGGCTGCCGGCTGAATAATCGGCCAAACTATCGTTTGACCAACCACCATCTAATTTGTGCAACTGGCTTTACTACTATTTCACCCTTGGGCCCACCAGAGGATTATCTGGTTCTCTAGTAGACCAGTTAGGCTTTGATGATCCCTGAGTCTAGAACCTACTACCAAAGATAATGAGAAACCACTTTTCTCCTGAATAATAAATCTATGTAATCATATGAACACATAAATTAACAACTTGAACATAGGTAAAAAGATTCCTCAGACCTTTCTTTCCATAAATGGAAGATGTCATCAATATCATCTGTTCACATGTTGTAATTTAATGAATTTATTAGAGGTTCACACACTGGTTACCTAATATTGAAATGGCGATTCCTCTGAAGCTAGGTTTATTATTTCTAAAAATACTTTACTGTATCAAAGAGAACACTGTGAAATGTTCCTACTAAGCAGAAGTTCTGAAGAGGATAATTCAAGCGGCAGTCAGTAATCACCATGTCTCTCTGATCTTCTGCCTCGCAGAACCAAGCTGAAGCTCATTACAAGGGTCACAAACATGCAAGGAAGCTCAGAGCCTTAGAGAATGCAAGGCACAAGCAGAAGCAGCACGGTAGCCGAGAAAGGACGGCACTGCCTCCGGTGGACAGCAAAAGAAACACAGATCATCTCAATGAAAGTAAGATTTTCTTTTTTGCTCATCCACATCCCTTCTTTTGCATTTATGTTTTTTGATGATGAATAATTCTAAAATATGATTGCCATCAGTGCAGACTGCAGATGAATAAATGAGTTACCCCCTCTAATTCTCCTTACCCCACTTTGAATGTGCTTTCTGATTGCTGTCATTTACAGTGCCTTGAAAAAATATTCATACTCCGTGAACCTGTCCACATTTTTTTCATGTTACACCAGCAAACTTAAATGTATTTTATTTGATTTTATGTGATATACCAACACAAAAGTTTAAAGTATTTGTGAAGCGTAAAGGAAATGATACATGGTTTTCTAAATATTTGAAAAATAGAAATCTGAAAATGATGACATTTATTTGTATTCAGCCCACGAAATCAATACTTTGTATGACCACATTTCGTTGCAGTTAGTGCTCCAAGTCCTATGTCTCTACCACCATTGCACATCTGTAGTCTGATATTTTTGTATATTTTTCTTTGCAATCTAGCTCTAGCTCAGTGACATTGGATGGAGGTGTCTGTGAACAGTAATTTTCAAGTCTTGCCACAGATTATCAATGGGATTTAGGTCTGGAACTTTAGTGGGCCATTCACACACATGAATATGCTTAGATCTAAACCATCCATTGTAACTCTGGAAGGAAATTTAGGGTTATTGTCCTGCTGGAAGATTAACCTTCGTCACAGTCTCAAGTTTTTACAGCCAACAACAGGCTATCCTCCTGCATTTCCATATATTTAGCTGCATCCATTTTCCCATCAACTTTGACCAGCTTCCCTGTCCCTGCTGAAGAAAAGCATCCCCACAACATCATGCTGTGACCACTATATTTGACAGTGGTGTTGGTGTTTTTTTGGGTGATGTGCAGTGTTTGTTTTCCGCCACACATGGTGTTTTGCATTCAGCCCAAAAAGTTCTCATTTAGTCTCATCTGACCAGAACACTTTCCACATAAATCATAGAATGTTAGAAATGGAAAGAATGTCATGGGTCATTGTGTCCATCCCCCTGCTCAATGCAGGATTCACTAAAACATCTCAGAAAGATATCTGTCCAGCCTCTGTTTGAAGACTTCCATTGACAGAGAGCTCACCACTTCTCGTGGCAGCCTGTTCTACTCATTGATCACCCTCACTGTCAGTTTTTTTTCTAATATCTAATCGGTGTCTTCTCCTTTTCAGTTTCATTCCATTGCTTCTCGTGTTTCCATGTGCAAATGAGAATAAGAATGATCCCTCTACACTGTGACATCCCTTCAGATATTTGTAGACAGCTATTAAGTCTCCTCTTAGCCTTCTTTTTTGCAAGCTAACCATTCGCAGATCCTTTAACCTTTCCTTGTAGGATGTACGTTGCAGTCCGCTCTCCATCCTGGTAGATCTTCTCTGAACTTGCTCCAGTTTTTCAATGTCTTTTTTAAAATGTGGTGCCCAGAACTGGACACAGTATTCCAGATGACGCCTGCCAAGAAAGAGTAGAGGGGAATAATTACTTCACGTGATCTAGACTCTACGCTTCTCTTTATACATCCTAGAACTGTGTTTGCTTTTTTTGCTGCTGCATCACACTGTTGACTCATGTGCAGTCTGTGATCTATTAGTTTACTGTACATGCATGCAAGCTTTATCTCCTACATGGCTTTTTGCAAACTAGAAACAGGAATTTCTTACAACTTGCTTTCAAAAATGGCTTTCTTTTTGCCACTCTTCCATAAAGGCTAGATTTGGGAGTGTACGATAGTTGTCCTGTGGACAGATTCTCACACTTGAGCTGTGGATCCCTGCAGGTCCTCCAGAATGACCATGGGCCACTTGACTGCTTCTCCAATTAGTGTTCTCCTTGCTTCGGATGTCAATTTAGCTAGATGGCCATGTCTTGGTAGGTTTGCTGTTGTGCCATGCTGAGAATAGATTACACACAGGTGGATTCAATTGATCAATTATGTGACTTCTGCAGGCAATTGGTCACTCAGGATTTTATTTAGTGGTATCAGACTACAGAGGGCTGAAACCAAATGCAAAATACAATTTTCAGAAAACCATGTATCATTTCCTTTACACTTCAGAAATACTTTCTACTTTGTGTTGATAAATCAGATAAAATACATTTACATTTGTAGGTGTAAAATGTGGAAAAGTTTATGGGGGTATGAATTATTTTTCAAGGCATTGTATATAAATCTACATTCAAAAAATTAGGTGGCATGAAACATGTGTTCAGATATACTCTTGACTTGGTGACCTGCTTTTCTTACTGAGAACCCTCACCAGTGCTTGGAGAAGCAGATTGATACATTAGGTTTTCTGATGTCATGAGGATCTTACAGCGCATGCTCCTCCCAGGGAACTGAGAGAACTGGCAAGAGATCTTAGTAGGGAAAGAAGGTCACTGAAATATATGACGTACCTGTAAGTGAGAGAACGGAGGCACTTGGTGGTTGGTAAATAGGTAGATAGCTATAATGTAAAGTGCTGTGGAATATGTTGGCGCTATATAAATAAAATTATTATTATTAGAGTCAGGAGAGCTGCAATGTCCCACGTGCTGCACTTGTAGCTCATTAGCATACAATTTCAACAATTTTCAACCAGTCTGGTAAAGAGTCAAGCATCCTTCATGCTTAATGCTCCACAGGACAGGATACAAGATTACCAGCGAGCTCCAATGGCATCAGGCACAGTCAGATGAAGCAGAGCCAGGTATACCTGGATTTACGTGTGCTAGATTCTGCTAGCACTGGCTTTGTTGACCTGATCCATTCTGTGGGTTTCCAAACAATTCATGAATGACTCCCCATGAGACTACAACCACCCATCGGACTCAATAACATACACACGCACTACTTTATAACTTTGGTTTAAAACAATCATTTTAAACTTTATGCTAAAATGGAATAGTTTAGAAAGGGGCATATTTAGAAGCCTATTGCTGTCAGATATAAAACTATGATGGTGATTTATAGGCATAAAATGTGCTGTTAGGTTTTCCTTACAGGGAATCTGTCATGATTATTTTACTGCTGAAACTAGTTGTATGGCTTTATAGGACCGAAGACAACAATAAAAAACAAAATATTTTTTGATGTTCTCCAATGTGCCAGTACTGAGAAATCAAGATTTTACGTCACATGCATTTTAGTCTGGAAGTGCATTGGAGGCGTACTTATGTATATAGCGTGTATGGATATGCCCCAGTGCACTTGTAGCCTAATTTTTATTGGGCTTCAAGACTTGATTTCTCAGCATTGGCCTATAAGAGTACTGCAAAAATGGATCTATTTTATTGTAGTACTGGGACCTATACAGCCATACTACTAATTCCTGTAGCAAAATCTTTAAAACAAGCAAACATTACTTACAGTGGGGCAAAAAAGTATTTTGTCAGTCAGCAATAGTGCAAGTTCCACCACTTAAAAAGATGAGAGGCGTCTGTAATTTACATCATAGGTAGACCTCAACTATGGGAGACAAACTGAGAAAAAAAAAATCCAGAAAATCACATTGTCTGTTTTTTTATCATTTTATTTGCATATTATGGTGGAAAATAAGTATTTGGTCAGAAACAAAATTTCATCTCAATACTTTGTAATATATCCTTTGTTGGCAATGACAGAGGTCAAAGGTTTTCTGTAAGTCTTCACAAGGTTGCCACACACTGATGTTGGTATGTTGGCCCATTCCTCCATGCAGATCTCCTCTAGAGCAGTGATGTTTTTGGCTTTTCGCTTGGCAACACGGACTTTCAACTCCCTCCAAAGGTTTTCTATAGGGTTGAGATCTGGAGACTGGCTAGGCCACTCCAGGACCTTGAAATGCTTCTTACGAAGCCACTCCTTCGTTGCCCTGGCGGTGTGCTTTGGATCATTGTCATGTTGAAAGACCCAGCCACGTTTCATCTTCAATGCCCTTGCTGATGGAAGGAGGTTTGCACTCAAAATCTCACGATACATGGCCCCATTCATTCTTTCATGTACCCGGATCAGTCGTCCTGGCCCCTTTGCAGAGAAACAGCCCCAAAGCATGATGTTTCCACCACCATGCTTTACAGTAGGTATGGTGTTTGATGGATGCAACTCAGTATTCTTTTTCCTCCAAACATGACAAGTTGTGTTTCTACCAAACAGTTCCAGTTTGGTTTCATCAGACCATAGGACATTCTCCCAAAACTCCTCTGGAGCATCCAAATGCTCTCTAGCAAACTTCAGACGGGCCCGGACATGTACTGGCTTAAGCAGTGGGACACGTCTGGCACTGCAGGATCTGAGTCCATGGTGGCGTAGTGTGTTACTTATGGTAGGCCTTGTTACATTGGTCCCAGCTCTCTGCAGTTCATTCACTAGGTCCCCCCGCGTGGTTCTGGGATTTTTGCTCACCGTTCTTGTGATCATTCTGACCCCACGGGGTGGGATTTTGCGTGGAGCCCCAGATCGAGGGAGATTATCAGTGGTCTTGTATGTCTTCCATTTTCTAATTATTGCTCCCACTGTTGATTTCTTCACTCCAAGCTGGTTGGCTATTGCAGATTCAGTCTTCCCAGCCTGGTGCAGGGCTACAATTTTGTTTCTGGTGTCCTTTGACAGCTCTTTGGTCTTCACCATAGTGGAGTTTGGAGTCAGACTGTTTGAGGGTGTGCACAGGTGTCTTTTTATACTGATAACAAGTTTAAACAGGTGCCATTACTACAGGTAATGAGTGGAGGAAAGAGGAGACTCTTAAAGAAGAAGTTACAGGTCTGTGAGAGCCAGAAATCTTGAAATTTTGTTTCTGACCAAATACTTATTTTCCACCATAATATGCAAATAAAATGATAAAAAAACAGACAATGTGATTTTCTGGATTTTTATTTCTCAGTTTGTCTCCCATAGTTGAGGTCTACCTATGATGTAAATTACAGACGCCTCTCATCTTTTTAAGTGGTGGAACTTGCACTATTGCTGACTGACTAAATACTTTTTTGCCCCACTGTACTTCCTCTACGCTGATCCTTTATTGAAATAAATCATCTGTCAGCAAATCTTTAAAATTAAAGAAGAGTAGTGATGAGTGAATATACTCATTACTCGAGATTTCCCAAGCACGCTCGAGGATCCTCCGAGTATTTTTTAGTGCTCGGAGATTTAGTTTTTCTTGCCGCAGCTGAATGATTTACATCTGTTAGCCAGCATAAGTACATGTGGGGATTGCCTGGTTGCTAGGGAATCCCCACATGTACTTATGCTGGCTAACAGATGTAAATCATTCAGCTGCGGCGATGAAAACTAAATCTCCGAGCCCTAAAAAATACTCGGAGGACCCCCCAGCATGCTCGAGTCTCGAGTAACGAGTATATTCGCTCATCACTAAAGAAGAGCAGTGCTAACCGAATTCTCAAGTCTTCTGACGTTTAGCAACATCACAAATCATTTTTGGGGAAACAGACAAGTATAAGTCACACCACGCCACGTAGAGAACTCCTCCTCCAGGGCTTTTATGTGCCAGGCACTCCAGCAGAGTGGAGATCTGAGGTCTTTTTTTTCACATGTAGCATTTCATAGTACAGATCAGTGACCTAGTGACCTGTTTTCAATAGCTGACATTTGCACACAATGGGCGTGAGCAGAATCGCGATCCGCCCACGCCCATTAACTAGTTAAATGCCGCTGTCAAACTCTGACAGAGGCATTTAACAAGCGCTTCCAGCCACATGGCCGGATGTACGCGCACCGCTGACCCCGGCCATCACAACCAGAGGTTTCCTTAAGACCTCTATGGTTGTTGATGATGGATCTGTGCATCACCTCTATGTAGCAGAGGCAATCGAGTAGTGGATGCTTCTAGCCTCCCATGGAGGCTATTGAAGCATGCCAAAATGTAAAAAAAATGTGTTTAAAAATATTAAAAAAATTAAAAAAATAAAAGCTCAAATCATCCTTCTTTCTCCCCAATCAAAATAAAACAAAAAAAAAATCAAACCTACATATATTTGGTATCGCTGCATTCAGAATCGCCCGATCTATCAATAAAAAAAGGATTAACCTGATCGCTAAACGGCATAGCAAGGAAAAAATCAAAACGCCAAAAATACGTTTTTTTGGTCGCCGCGACATTGCATTAAATGCAATAATAGGCAATCAAGAGAACATATCTGCACAAAAGTGGTATCATTAGAAATGCCAGCACAACACGCAAAAAATAAGCCCACACCCAACCCCAGATCATGAAAAATGGAGACGCTACCGGTATCGGAAAATTGCGGAATTATTATTTTTTTTTACCAAAGTTTGGAATTTTTTTTACTACTTAGATAAAAGAGAACCTATACATGTTTGGTGTCTATGAACTTGTAATGACCTGGACCTGATCATAATGGCAGGTCCGTTTTAGCATTTAGTGAACCTAGCAAAAAAAGCCAAACAAAAAACCAGTGTGGGATTGCACTTTTTTTGCAGTTTCATTGCACTCGGAATTTTTTTCCTGTTTTCTGTTACACGACATGGTAAGACTAATGGTAGCGTTCAAAAGTACAACTCGTCCCGCAAAAAATAAGCCCTCACATGGCCATATTGATGGCTCTGGAAAGAAGGGGAGTGAAAAACTAAAATGAAAAAACTCCGGGGTTACTGAGTTAAAGGGGTCTAATAATGTAAGAAAAATGGTCATCAAATGATTTTATACTTGTGAAATATAAAAAAGAGCAGATCCTCACCTTTTCCAGGTTCGGCGCCATCTCTCCAGTCTCTGTATAGATGGGAGGAGCGATGGAGAGCTGGCACTGGAGCACAGGAGGGCGACTACTATCTGGTCGTGTTATTTTGCATGACTGCAAGTGTTTGGGATGCACTGTTCAGAAAGTGGAAACTCCCATTAAAGACCCGAAAACCCCGCCCATATGACTGCAAACCTGTCCCGCCAAATTCAGGTGACAGGTTCCCTTTAAGTGACTGCAGCATCTAAGTGATCACTCATAGGAAAGTCCCTCTCTCACTCTATATAATAATAATAATATTTATTTTTATATAGCGCTAACAAGAAGGATATATATATATATATATATATATATATATATATATATATATATATATATATATATATATATATATAAAAGAAGGATTGCTTAATACTGTATCAGTAATTAAATGATTGCAGACCCAAGCCCTTCAGTCAAAAAAAATTGTTTAGAAACATTTACCATCACCATCTAACCATCTATTTACACTCTATATATTTCCTAAATACTAACAAAAATAAACATTAGATTCTGACCTTTTTTACGTTTTATATTAAAAAAATGTATGTATTAGAACACTATATAATATTACTGACCTGCAGAATAAAATTGCCATGTCATTATTACTGCACAGTGAAAGCTGGAAAAATAAAATCCTTGCTACAGTGGCAAAATTGTAATTTGTTTCACCATTCCACCAAGCAAAGAATTTATTTTCAGTACATTATATGGAAAATTAAAGGGACCCTGACAGCAGGATATACCCCTATAAGGTATTAAGAGTTCTTTATTGGGGGATTAAAGGGACTCAGTCAGCACAGAATGACTATTCAAACTAAGTTCCGCTGCTCAGTGCTTCAGGCCAATCGTTTAAAGGGAACCTGTCAGCAGATTTTGCCGCTATAAGTAGTGGCCACTGCCTTTCAGGGCTTATCTACAGCATTCTATAATGCTGTAGATAAGCCCCCGGTCCGACCTGCAAGTGAAGAAAAATAAGTTAGATTATACTCATCCGGGGGGGTGGTCCGGTGCTGTCTGGCTTCTTCATCGCTCCCCGGCATCGGCAATCCGGCACAGGCGTACTTCTCTGCCCTGTTGAGGGCAGAGTAAAGTACTGCAGTGCGCAGGCGCCGGGAAAGGTCAGAGAGGCCCAGCACCTGCGCACTGCAGTACTTTGCTCTGCCCTCAACAGGGAAGATAATTGCGCCTGCGCAGGAGCGTGATGCTGGGGAGCCATGAAGCAACAGGAGGGCAGCATCACAAGAAGATGGGAAGTGCCAGACCCCGACCTGCAACACCCATCGGACCGGGCCACCCCCCGGGTGAGCATAATAAAACAAATTTTTCTTCACTTACAGGTCGGATCGGGGGTTTATCTACAGCATTACAGAATGCTGTATATAAGCCCCGAAAGGCAGTGGCCGCATCTTATAGCGGCAAAATCTGCTGACAGGCACATTAAGTGCACATTCACACCTGCTTGTTTTCCATTTATCTGCTCCCCCCTCATCTGTGATTGACAGCTCTGGCTACGTAGGGTCGCAGGTTGGAAGGTGTATTTAAATAATTAGCCCCATCGTGAAGCACCGAGCGCCTGTACTTCATCAGCACAAAATGACTGTTCCAACAAAGTCACTTTAAGGCAATCCTAACCCCTTCTAGGAGTAAATTCTACCACCAGATTCCTTTAAATTGTGGTCTCCAAACCTACAACTGCTCCAGCAAAAACGATAACTCATACTGCCCATGTCGATGGAAAAATTAAAAAAAGGGATGGCTCACTGAAGACAAGAATGAAAAAAAAAGAAAACAAAATGGCTGCTAATACTAGTAATACATGGAATTAAAGGGAACCTGTCACCCCCAAAATCGAAGGTGAGCTAAGCCCACCGACATCAGAGGCTTATCTACAGCATTCTGGAATGCTGTAAATAAGCCCCCAATGTAACCTGAAAGATGAGAAAAAGAGGTTAGATTATACTCACCTGGGTGGGCGGTCCGATCCAATGGGCGTTGCGGTCCGGTCCAGGGGCCTCCCATCTTCTTACGATGACGTCCTCTTCTTGTCTTCACGCTGCAGCTCCGATGCAGGCATACTTTGTCTGCCCTGTTGAGGGCAGAGCAAAGTACTGCAGTGCGCCGGCGCCGGGCCTCTCTGACCTTTCCCGGTGCCTGCGCACTGCAGTACTTTGCCCTCAACAGGGCAGACAAAGTACACCTGCGCCGGAGCTGCAGCGTGAAGACAAGCAGAGGACTTCATCGTAAGAAGATGGGAGGCACCGGACCGGACCGCGACACCCATCAGCAGGGCAGCGGGACCTCCCCTGGGTGAGTATTATCTAACCTCTTTTTCTCATCTTTCAGGATACATCGGGGGATTATCTACAGCATTACAGAATGCTGTAGATAAGCCCCTGATGCCAGTGGGCTTAGCTCACCTTCAAATTTGGGGGTGACAGGTTCCCTTTAATGTATCCATACTAAGATACAACAATATGGTCTCTGGTTCAGCTTCATAAAGTGTAGATTTTTAAGTGACAACCTGCACTGACCCCGCTACCTCCTCACCACCACCGGAGCTCCTGCAACCCCCGACCTACTGTCTCCTTCCCCACCATCCTGTAGAATGTAAGCCCGCAAGGGCAGGGTCCTCGCCCCTCTGTACCAGTCTGTCATTGTTAGTTTGCTTACTGTAAGTGATATCTGTAATTTGTATGTAACCCCGTCTCATGTACAGCACCATGGAATCAATGGTGCTATATAAATAAATAATTATAATATAAGCAAAAACATACAGAAATAACATGTAAACAGATACAGCAATGGAGGCGAGCAGAGCATGCACTAAACGGGTGGGGAAAACAAAGCATCAGCGTATCTGAGACCTAGAGGAGGAAAGGGGAAGTCACATAAGCAGCAAGGGTCTGAAGACCGGCCTGCGTGACTATTTAGAATAGCAATGCCGGACTGTAATCACCATACAGCACAAGGCACATTCACCTCTTCAGGACTGACCATCACTGGATCTTCAGGATGAAACTTTTTTTTTTTTGCTGTGATATATTCAAAGAACACACTTAATTTTTTTTTATGTAACTATATCAGGGTTTTTTGTGTGGAATAAGCTGTATTTATCAGTGATGTTATTTTGGGGTAAATATAACTTATTACTCAACTTTTATTCTGTATGGGAAGCCATAGAAAAAAGCAGCCACACCATTTTTTCTAGATTAAATTTGACACTGTACACATTGTGGCACACGCAACGTATTATCTCCATTCGGTGGGTAAGTACAGTTATGGTGATACCAAATTTATATTGTTTTATTTGTGTTTCATTCATTTTTTACATTAAATACACTGTTGGAAAAATAAAATCATTTATGTGTCGCCATGTTCTGAAAGTAATACGTTTAACAGCTTTATGTCAATGTGTGGTTTTTTTTCAAGGTAAGATGTAGTTTTCATTGGTACCATTGCGTGCCATCTGCAATCTGAAATGGGGCTTTTGAAAGCAAACAAGCTCTATGTGCTTCATTGCTAGAAGTTTATATAAAGATTCCCTAAAAATGGTCAGCAAAACACAATAAACAAAAAGAGCCTCCAGCGCGGAAACCACTGAAGAATCAGCCATAGCTGGCTGTACGAGGTTTTAATAAAGAATTGCTGAATATTTAACAGTTACATTAATTCCAATCTCCAAATCTTTCTTACATAACTTGAATTCTCCCTCTCGCTCATTCACTGAGTCTAATATAAAAAATATCAAGCTTTACGGTAATACAAGGGAGAGAATCCTCTTTGATGTCCGTCATGGAAGTTAACATACCCCATGTCGGAGGATGGAGATAAGCCCAGAGAAGTATTTGTTAATTGCTTTTGAACTTGGTGGTGGAGATAATTGCTTGATTGTCCCAGCAGGGATCCAGTCCCTGTTGTTTCCACGTACTTGAAGGAAGCTTTCAGAAAATGTCACAAATTCTCTTCCCTAGCTTCGGCTTTTACTAACGGAACTGGTAAATGTCGCTGCAGACGAAGGGTAAAAGGAGAGCAAATGTAACCATTTAATGGTGACCCCCCTCTCATCCACAAGTTCACTATAATAGAGATTTTGGCCAGAAAACATGTAAAATGAATACTGAGTTAAGTGAGTGCTAGAACAAAATTAAAAATATCTTGTGTGCTCAGATATAAAATTACTTGGACTTACACTACAAAAAAAACCCCTCTAATTCAATATACTATTCAAGTCAGGTACATTGTTGTCATTATTATTATTATTATTATTATTATTAATTTATATAGCACTATTAATTCCATGGTGCTGTACATGAGATAGGGTTACATACAGGGTTATAGATATCATTTACAGTAAACAAATTTACAATTACAGACTGGTACAGAGGGGAGAGGACCCTGTCCTTGCGGACTTACATTCTACGTGGAGACCCTATATGGGTATAAGTCAGCTGACAAGACAATAATTAGTATGTACAGTGGCCTGCAAAGTATTTATCCTTTTGGCTTTTTACCTATTTTGTAACATTACAACCTGTGTTTAAATATTTTTGTAATTCGATTTGTGTGTGATGCATCAGCACTAAATAGTCTAAGCTGGTGGCAGTATGTGAGAAAAATATAGGCAAAAATTAAATTTATGGGATAAAAATTTTTAAAATTGGCATGTGCATATGTATTTACCCCTTTTGCTATGAAGCCCCTAAAAAATTCTGGTGCAAATATTTACCTTTATATGTCACATCTCTGAATCTGTTGACCCTCACGGAAACCTGGATTCAGGATTCTGACACTGTCTCTCCTGCTGCCATTTCCCATCGTGGCTTACAATTCTCACATTCCCCGAGACCCACAAACAGACATGGTGGCGGAGTCGGCATACGTCTCTCCCCTCAATGCACCTTTCAGGTCATCCCCCCAGTTCCATCACTCTCATTCCCTTCTTTTGAGGTCCACACCATCAGGCTCTTCCGTCCCCTCTCCCTCAGAGTAGTGGTCATATACCAGCCCCCAGGCTCACCCACCCACTCCTGGACTATTTCTCTGCCTGGCTGCCGCACTTCATGTCCTCAGAACTCCCAACCCTTATCCTGGGAGACTTCAACATCCCCATTAACAGCCCCACTTCCACATCAGCGTCCCATCTTCTATCACTAACCACTTCGCTCGGCCTCTCACAGCTCTCAACCTCTGAAACACACAAAGGCGGTAACACCCTGGTCTTCGCCCGGCTCTGCTCAATCTCCTACCTAGATAACTTACCGCTTCCCTTCTCTGACCACAACATTCTCTCCTTTACACTCACAAATCCTCGCCCACCCCAGCACACTCCTATCTACCATACATTCAGAAATCTACATGCTCCCTACACTCATCATTGTCCCCAATCTCTTCTTTTTCCTGTCCTGATCTGGCTGTACATCACTTCAATGACACTCTTAGAAGCACCCTTGACCATGTAGCTCCCCTCACCCTCAGAACCTCCAAACACAGAGTGAAACAGCCCTGGCTCACATCGCAAACCCGATTTCTCCAGCGATGCTCTAGGTGTGCTGAACGCTTATGGAGGAAAACACGCACACCAGAAGACTTCATACACTTCAAATTTATGTTTAGGACCTATAACTCTGCCCTTCACCTTGCCAAAGAGACCTACTTCACCACCCTGATCTCCTCACTATCCAACAACCCCAAGAAACTTTTTGACACCTTTTACTCCCTCCTCAGGCCAAAAGCACAAGCCCCTATCACAGACATTTGTGCTGATGACCTGGCCTCCCACTTTATAGAGAAAATAGACAATATCCGTCAGGAAATCCACTCCCAGACACCAAGTGCTGTGACTCCCATCCCTCCCTGCATCTCCCCTGGCTCACTCTCCACATTCGATCCCATCACAGAATAAGAAGTCTCCAGGCTCCTCTCCTCGTCCGACTACATGCCCCACAGACCCCATTCCCTCACACCTCCTCCATTCTCTCTTTCCAGTCGTCACAACTCACCTAACTACAATCTTTAATCTCTCCCTCTGTTGTGATTCGGTTCGTGGGCTCCCCCGGTGGTCTCTTGTGGTACTGGTGTCCTGCAAGCTTTGCCTTCTCAGTTCACCTGTTCCTATCAGGATGTGGGAGTATCCTATTTAACCTTGCTCCTCAGTCATTTTTATGCTGGCCATCAATGTATCCAGAGTGATTCTGTTGCATGTTCCTGCTCCCAGTTTTCTGCTCAGCTAAGTTGGACACTTTAGTCCTTAAGTCTATTTTTGTATGTTTTGTCCAGTTTGCACTTATGTGAATCTCTGCAGCTGGAAGCTCTTGTTGGGCTGAAATTACCACTCCAGTGGCATGAGTTGTCACATGAGTTAAGGTAATTTCAGGATGGTGTTTTGAAGGGTTTTGCAGCTGACCGCGAAGTCCTCTGTTGTATCTTTCTGCTATTTAGTTAGCGGGCCTCTCTGTGCTAAATCTGCTTTCATACTACGTGTGTCTTTTCATCTGCTCTCACCGTTATTATATGTGGGGGGCTGCTATCTCCTGTGGGGACATTCTCTGGAGGCAAGCCAGGACTGTGTTTTCTTCTACCAGGGGTAGTTAGTTCTCCGGCTGGCGCGCGGCATCTAGAGACAACGCAGGAATGCCCCCTGGCTACTTCTAGTGTGGTGTGTAGGTTTAGCATCGCGGTCAGCTCTAGTTTCCATCACCCGAGAGCTCGTCCGTTTATTCTATGCTTCTGATGTTTCCTTGCCATTGGAAACCATAACAGTATGGCCAGCCCAAATGTTTAAACTATAGGCTGAAGCAGGAGAGAAAAGGAACTGTGTGAAATCTTTTTTTTTTTTTTTTTCCCTTCCTCTGAAGTTGCACTCCAGCTCTAATTGCAGTCTCCTGTTTTCCTCTCCTCTTAACCCCTGAATGGCTCAGACTTTATCTGTTGAAATATGGATCCCCAGAGTCTGGCTACCAATTTGAATAATCTTGCCTCTAAAGTTCAGAATATACAAGATTTTTTGTTACATGCTCCTCGGTCTGAACCTAAAATTCCTATACCGGAGTTTTTTTCTGGAGATCGATCTTGTTTTCTAAATTTTAAATACAATTGTAAATTGTTTCTTTCGTTGAGATCTCATTCTGCTGGAGATCCTGCCCAGCAAGTAAAAATTGTTATTTCTTTACTGCGGGGTGACCCCCAAAATTGGGCATTTTCATTGGCACCAGGGGATTCTGCGTTGCTCAATGTGGATGCGTTTTTTCTGGCTTTGGGGTTGCTTTATGAGGAACCAAATTTGGAGATTCAGGCTGAGAAAGCCCTAATAGCCCTCTCTCAGGGGCAAGATGAAGCCGAAATATATTGCCAAAAATTTCGAAAATGGTCTGTGCTTACTCAGTGGAATGAGTGCGCTCTGGCGGCAATTTTCAGAGAAGGTCTCTCTGATGCTGTAAAAGACGTCATGGTGGGGTTTCCTGCGCCTACTGGTCTGAATGAGTCCATGACAATGGCAATTCAGATTGATCGGCGTTTACGGGAACGCAAACCTGTGCACCAGTTGGCGGTGTCTTCTGAAGAGGCACCACAGAGTATGCAATGTGATAGCTTTCTGTCCAGAAGCGAACGACAGATTTATAGGCGCAAAAATCATTTGTGCTTCTATTGTGGAAATTCTACTCATGTTATATCAGCATGCTCTAAACGAACAAAGAAAGTTGATAAATCCTCTGCTATTGGCACTTTGCAGTCCAAGTTTATTTTGTCTGTAACTCTAATTTGTTCGTTATCTTCTATTGTTGCGGATGCGTATGTGGATTCTGGCGCCGCTTTGAGTCTTATGGATTGGTCCTTTGCCAGGCGCTGTGGGTTTGATCTAGAGCCTCTGGAAGTTCCTATACCTTTAAAGGGTATTGATTCTACACCATTGGCTAGTAATAAACCACAATACTGGACACAAGTGACTATGCGTATGACTCCAGACCATCAAGAGGTGATTCGCTTCCTTGTACTGTATAATCTACATGATGTGTTGGTGCTGGGATTGCCATGGTTGCAAACTCATAACCCAGTCCTTGACTGGAAAACAATGTCTGTACTAAGCTGGGGATGTCAGGGAAATCATGGGGACACATCTTTGGTCTCCATTGCTTCATCTATTCCCTCTGAAATTCCTGAGTTTTTGTCTGATTATCGTGAGGTTTTTGAGGAATCTACTCTTAATTCTCTTCCTCCTCACAGAGATTGCGATTGCGCCATAGATTTGATCCCTGGCAGTAAATTTCCTAAGGGTCGTCTATTCAATCTGTCTGTACCTGAACATGCTGCCATGCGAGAGTATATTAGGGAGTCCTTGGAAAAGGGACATATTCGTCCTTCTTCGTCTCCTCTTGGAGCGGGGTTCTTTTTCGTAGCTAAAAGCGATGGTTCTTTGAGACCTTGTATTGATTATAGACTCTTGAATAAGATCACAGTCAAGTATCAGTATCCTTTGCCATTGCTGACAGATTTATTTGCTCGCATTGAGGGGGCAAAGTGGTTCTCTAAGATTGATCTTCGCGGTGCGTATAATTTGGTGCGAATTAAACAGGGGATCCCAGTTTGTGTCCAGATTTTGGCGGGCGTTTTGTGCCAGGATGGGCATTGATTTGTCTTTTTCGTCTGCATTTCATCCCCAGACAAATGGCCAGACGGAACGTACTAATCAGACCTTGGAGACTTATTTGAGGTGTTTCGTGTCTGCTGATCAGGATGACTGGGTCTCCTTTTTGCCGTTGGCTGAGTTTGCCCTTAATAATCGGGCCAGTTCTGCCACTTTGGTCTCCCCTTTCTTTTGCAATTCAGGGTTCCATCCTCGTTTTTCATCTGGTCAGGTGGAGTCTTCGGATTGTCCTGGAGTGGATACCATGGTGGATAGGTTGCATCGTATTTGGGGGCAGGTGGTGGACAATTTGGAGTTGTCCCAGGAGAGGACTCAACGTTTTGCTAATCGCCATCGTCGTGTTGGTCCTCGTCTTCGTGTTGGGGACTTGGTGTGGTTGTCCTCCCGTTTTGTCCCTATGAGGGTCTCTTCTCCTAAGTTTAAGCCTCGGTTCATCGGTCCTTATAAGATTTTGGAAATTCTTAACCCTGTGTCTTTTCGTTTGGACCTCCCAGCATCCTTTGCTATCCATAATGTCTTCCATCGGTCATTATTGCGGAGGTATGAGGTACCACTTGTGCCTTCTGTTGAGCCTCCTGCTCCTGTGCTGGTTGAGGGTGAATTGGAGTACGTGGTGGAGATCCTGCCCAGCAAGTAAAAATTGTTATTTCTTTACTGCGGGGTGACCCCCAAAATTGGGCATTTTCATTGGCACCAGGGGATTCTGCGTTGCTCAATGTGGATGCGTTTTTTCTGGCTTTGGGGTTGCTTTATGAGGAACCAAATTTGGAGATTCAGGCTGAGAAAGCCCTAATAGCCCTCTCTCAGGGGCAAGATGAAGCCGAAATATATTGCCAAAAATTTCGAAAATGGTCTGTGCTTACTCAGTGGAATGAGTGCGCTCTGGCGGCAATTTTCAGAGAAGGTCTCTCTGATGCTGTAAAAGACGTCATGGTGGGGTTTCCTGCGCCTACTGGTCTGAATGAGTCCATGACAATGGCAATTCAGATTGATCGGCGTTTACGGGAACGCAAACCTGTGCACCAGTTGGCGGTGTCTTCTGAAGAGGCACCACAGAGTATGCAATGTGATAGCTTTCTGTCCAGAAGCGAACGACAGATTTATAGGCGCAAAAATCATTTGTGCTTCTATTGTGGAAATTCTACTCATGTTATATCAGCATGCTCTAAACGAACAAAGAAAGTTGATAAATCCTCTGCTATTGGCACTTTGCAGTCCAAGTTTATTTTGTCTGTAACTCTAATTTGTTCGTTATCTTCTATTGTTGCGGATGCGTATGTGGATTCTGGCGCCGCTTTGAGTCTTATGGATTGGTCCTTTGCCAGGCGCTGTGGGTTTGATCTAGAGCCTCTGGAAGTTCCTATACCTTTAAAGGGTATTGATTCTACACCATTGGCTAGTAATAAACCACAATACTGGACACAAGTGACTATGCGTATGACTCCAGACCATCAAGAGGTGATTCGCTTCCTTGTACTGTATAATCTACATGATGTGTTGGTGCTGGGATTGCCATTGTTGCAAACTCATAACCCAGTCCTTGACTGGAAAACAATGTCTGTACTAAGCTGGGGATGTCAGGGAAATCATGGGGACACATCTTTGGTCTCCATTGCTTCATCTATTCCCTCTGAAATTCCTGAGTTTTTGTCTGATTATCGTGAGGTTTTTGAGGAATCTACTCTTAATTCTCTTCCTCCTCACAGAGATTGCGATTGCGCCATAGATTTGATCCCTGGCAGTAAATTTCCTAAGGGTCGTCTATTCAATCTGTCTGTACCTGAACATGCTGCCATGCGAGAGTATATTAGGGAGTCCTTGGAAAAGGGACATATTCGTCCTTCTTCGTCTCCTCTTGGAGCGGGGTTCTTTTTCGTAGCTAAAAGCGATGGTTCTTTGAGACCTTGTATTGATTATAGACTCTTGAATAAGATCACAGTCAAGTATCAGTATCCTTTGCCATTGCTGACAGATTTATTTGCTCGCATTGAGGGGGCAAAGTGGTTCTCTAAGATTGATCTTCGCGGTGCGTATAATTTGGTGCGAATTAAACAGGGGATCCCAGTTTGTGTCCAGATTTTGGCGGGCGTTTTGTGCCAGGATGGGCATTGATTTGTCTTTTTCGTCTGCATTTCATCCCCAGACAAATGGCCAGACGGAACGTACTAATCAGACCTTGGAGACTTATTTGAGGTGTTTCGTGTCTGCTGATCAGGATGACTGGGTCTCCTTTTTGCCGTTGGCTGAGTTTGCCCTTAATAATCGGGCCAGTTCTGCCACTTTGGTCTCCCCTTTCTTTTGCAATTCAGGGTTCCATCCTCGTTTTTCATCTGGTCAGGTGGAGTCTTCGGATTGTCCTGGAGTGGATACCATGGTGGATAGGTTGCATCGTATTTGGGGGCAGGTGGTGGACAATTTGGAGTTGTCCCAGGAGAGGACTCAACGTTTTGCTAATCGCCATCGTCGTGTTGGTCCTCGTCTTCGTGTTGGGGACTTGGTGTGGTTGTCCTCCCGTTTTGTCCCTATGAGGGTCTCTTCTCCTAAGTTTAAGCCTCGGTTCATCGGTCCTTATAAGATTTTGGAAATTCTTAACCCTGTGTCTTTTCGTTTGGACCTCCCAGCATCCTTTGCTATCCATAATGTCTTCCATCGGTCATTATTGCGGAGGTATGAGGTACCACTTGTGCCTTCTGTTGAGCCTCCTGCTCCTGTGCTGGTTGAGGGTGAATTGGAGTACGTGGTGGAGAAAATCTTGGACTCCCGTGTTTCCAGACGGAGACTTCAATATCTGGTGAAATGGAAGGGCTACGGTCAAGAGGATAATTCTTGGGTTACAGCTTCTGATGTTCATGCTTCTGATTTGGTCCGTGCCTTTCATAGGGCTCATCCAGATCGCCCTGGTGGTTCTTGTGAGGGTTCGGTGCCCCCTCCTTAAGGGGGGGGTACTGTTGTGATTCGGTTCGTGGGCTCCCCCGGTGGTCTCTTGTGGTACTGGTGTCCTGCAAGCTTTGCCTTCTCAGTTCACCTGTTCCTATCAGGATGTGGGAGTATCCTATTTAACCTTGCTCTTCAGTCATTTTTATGCTGGCCATCAATGTATCCAGAGTGATTCTGTTGCATGTTCCTGCTCCCAGTTTTCTGCTCAGCTAAGTTGGACACTTTAGTCCTTAAGTCTATTTTTGTATGTTTTGTCCAGTTTGCACTTATGTGAATCTCTGCAGCTGGAAGCTCTTGTTGGGCTGAAATTACCACTCCAGTGGCATGAGTTGTCACATGAGTTAAGGTAATTTCAGGATGGTGTTTTGAAGGGTTTTGCAGCTGACCGCGAAGTCCTCTGTTGTATCTTTCTGCTATTTAGTTAGCGGGCCTCTCTGTGCTAAATCTGCTTTCATACTACGTGTGTCTTTTCATCTGCTCTCACCGTTATTATATGTGGGGGGCTGCTATCTCCTGTGGGGACATTCTCTGGAGGCAAGCCAGGACTGTGTTTTCTTCTACCAGGGGTAGTTAGTTCTCCGGCTGGCGCGCGGCATCTAGAGACAACGCAGGAATGCCCCCTGGCTACTTCTAGTGTGGTGTGTAGGTTTAGCATTGCGGTCAGCTCTAGTTTCCATCACCCGAGAGCTCGTCCGTTTATTCTATGCTTCTGATGTTTCCTTGCCATTGGAAACCATAACACCCTCTCCTCTGGCATTTTCCCCTCCTCCTTCAAACACTCTTATCATTACTCCATTACTAAAGAAACCCTCCCTCGACCCATCCTGCACAAACAACTACAGACAAGTCTCCAATCTCCCCTTCATCTCTAAACTCTTGGAGCGCCTGATCTTCTCCCGCCTTACACGTTACGTCTCCACTCCCTCCTAGACCCTTCACAGTCCGGTTTCCGCCCCCTACATTCGACAGAAACTGCACTCATCAAAGTGACCAATGACCTTCTGACAGGAAAACGTAACGGTGACCACTCTTTGCCCATTCTTCTCGACCTTTCTGCAGCTTTCGACACTGTTGACCACCCTCTCCTACTCTCTAGGCTCCAGTCACTAGGCATTAAGGACACTGCTCTCTCCTGGTTCTCTTCCTATCTTTCTGACCGCTCCTTCAGTGTTTTGTTCTCTGGCTCCACTTCATCTTCTCTTCCTCTCACTGCCGGGGTACCTCAGGCCTCAGTCCTTGGCCCCCTTTTCTCCCTATACACAGCCCCAATTGGACAGACCATCAGCAGATTTGGCTTTCAGTACCATCTTTTTGCCGATGACACACAACTATACACGTCATCCCCTGACCTTACCCCCGCTGTACTACAGAACGCCACTGACTGTCTGTCTGCAGTCTCCAACATCATGTCCGCTCTCTATCTGAAACTCAACCTCTCCAAAACTGAACTTCTTCTGCTCCCGCCATCTACTAACCTCCCTAAATCTGACATTTCCCTCTCCGTGGGTGGCACCATAATAACACCCCGGCAGCAGGTGCACTGTCTGGGTGTTATGTTTGACTCCGATCTCTCCTTCACCTCCCATATACAATCTCTTGCCCGCTCGTGCCGCTTACACCTAAAGAACATCTCTAGAATCCGCCCTTTTCTCACCATGGAAACAACAAAAACCCTCACTGTCGCCCTGATCCACTCCCGCCTGGACTACTGCAATGCTCTATTAATTGGCCTCCCCTTCACTCAACGGTCCCCTCTCCAGTCTATCCTTAATGCAGCAGCCAGGGTCATTCATCTGGCTAATCGTTATTCGGACTCATCCGCTCTTCGCCAGTCGTTACACTGGCTGCCCATTCATTACAGGATACAATTCAAAGTACTTGTTCTCACCCACAAAGCTCTCCACAGCTTCTGGTAAGCCACCTCCCTGCAGGACCCGGATGCAGCCCTGCGGCCATTTTGGGTCCGGGGCCTGCAGGAAGGAGGAGGTAGGAGACCCTCGCGTTGCTCCGGGGGTCTCAGGGAAGCACGCAGGGAGCCCCCTCCCTGCGCAATGCTTCCCTATACCGCCGGAACACTGCAATCATGTTTGATCGCAGTGTGCTGGGAGTTAATGTGCCGGGGGCGGTCCATGACTGCTTCTGGCACATAGTGCCGGATGTCAGCTGCGATAGTCTGCTGACACCCGGCCGCGATCGGCCGCGCTATAACGTACTATCACGTCGGTGGGCATATGGGCCCACCCCACCTCGACGGGATAGTACGTCTAATGTCAGATAGGGGTTAAGCAAGAGGCACCACTAAGCAAACACCATGAAGACCAAGGAGATCTCCAAATATCCCAATCTCTGATGATCCTCCAGAGCACCATCAAATCAATTATCATCAAATGGAAAGAATATAGTACCGCAACAAACCTGCAAAGAGAGGGCCGCCCACCAAAACTCTCAGCCCTGGAAAGGTGGACATTAATCAAAGAGGCAGCACAGATACCAAAGGTAACCCTGAAGGAACTGCTGAGTTCCCAAACAGAGACTGGAGTATCTGTCCATTCAACCTCAATAAGCCATACATTCCATAGAGGTGACCCTGGAAGAGTGGGCAGAAAAAAAGCCTTTACTTTACACGCAAAAATTGTAAGGCTCGTTTTCAGTTTTCCAAAAGACATGTGGGAGATTCCCCAAATGTAATGTGATGCAGTGACCCCTGTTACAGCTAGGGGGTGCTGCATGTGCTCCTCAGGATACGCATGGAGGCGTAACTGTAATGGTGATAATGAAGCAGTGTCTGGCATGATTTTAAATGGCCAGTATGTGTTGCACAGGGAGTGTGCGCTGTAAGCCAGAGTAATGTTGTTGTTCTGGGACCTGTAGTCCCTCCAGTGTTTGTATAGTTGTAAAGGGAGGCTTACAGGGTTAGTTGTAGAGCTGGGTGGGTCTGACTAACCACACCCCCCAGGGGAGGGGTAACAGGTACATAATGTGACCATGGTGTGGTCACATGGTGGAGAGTGTTTGGATCTCTATGATCCGTGTGCAAGGTCCTAGAAAAGCCTATGTGTTGGGAGTGCTACCTCCCTGAAGAGCATGTGGTGAGGCTTTAGGGCCTGGTGGCCTGTGTGTTGGATGGTCTCAAGTGGGGACGGACATCCTGAATAGCACACGGAGAGGCCGTGGATGGTGTGTTGGACGGTCCCAGGTGGGGACGGACATCCTGAATAGCACATGGAAAGGCTGAATGTGCAGGGTCAGCATGGCACTGCGTTGGGGAGCTACTGACCTTCAGAAGGTCTGGACTGTCATGAGTGCCCTGGTCACAAGGACAGTGATTCCCGTTAGGCTGCTTCCCAGGAGTGTGGACTGACAAAGAGTAAGCGTGTGGAGCAGGAGCTCCAGAAAGGTAACTCCAGATAAAGGGATTTTCTATGAACTGTGCAGTCACCCACAGTAACTGGTCAGAGGAGGACCAGTGTGTTTAGAGACTACAATCTCATGTCGTGATGCTATGTGAGTAGACATTGATACGGCGCACAGACACCCCCAGGAACTAGTCAGAGAAGGACTGGCGGGTGTAGTGTCTGAACTGTGAGTTAAAGCCATATATGAAGTATCGGAGTTAAAATGTATATAATGAACTGTCCATGACCCGGTTTATGCTGCATAAAAATAAACCGCATGGACTGTTTGTGTGAGAAACCCGTTCCTGTGTTCCTGAATATTGTGGTCAAGTGAGTGTCCCCCAACACACTCAGTAAGCGCTATCTCATAGTAAGGAAGAAGGTACTGCGGTCCCATGAGACCAAAATTCTACTTTTTGGCCACCAAGGAAAACGCAGTGTCTGGCACCAATTGAACACAGCTCATCACCCCAAGAACATCATCCCCACCAGTGAAACATGGTGGTGGCAGCATCATGTTGGGATGTTTTTCAGTAGCAGTAGCGTCAGGGAAAATGGTCTGAATCGAGGGGAAGATGGATGGTGCAAAATACAGGGATATTATTGAGCAAAACCTGTTTCAGTCTGTCAGCTAAAGCAACAGTGGTTTAACTGGAAACGTGTAAATGTTTTGAAGTGGCCTATTCAAAGTCCAGACCTTAATCCAATTGAGAATCTATGGTCAGACTTGAAGATTACTGTTCACCAGAGGAAACTATCTAACTTGAAGGAGCTGGAGCAGTTTTACCTTGAGAAATGGGCAAAAATCTCAGTGGCAAGATTAGGAAAGCACATAGAGACTTATCCAAAGTAACTTGCAGCTGTAATTGCTGCAAAAGAAGGCTCTACAAAGTACTGACTTTAGGGGGACGCATAGTTATGCACACTGAAGTTTTCAGTTATTTTGTCCTTTTTGTTGTTTGCTTCCCAATAAAAAATAAAACCATATCTTCACAGTTGTAGACATGTTCTATAGATTAGGACACTAGTGTTTATGCAGTGTAAAGAGACTTCCCGTTTCTACATAAAACAGAGAAAAGAGAAGAATTAGCTGCGTAGAAAGGCAAAATGAGAAATTGTAAGTACACAGTGCTATATAGTATGATAATTGCAATATATTAAGAGGATAAAAACTTTGTTTGATTGGATGAGTGCTTCTTTAACCTCTTAGACAACTTTATTAGCAAAGACGTGTACGTTCGTGTGTTCCTGCCCATGGACCTCATAATCGATACTAAATAAATTGAGATGCTTTGAACATTTTTGTTCCATCTTTTCAACATTTGCATATCATTAACATGTCTGTGCATCCTGTGATTTCCATAATGCCGTGACTTTACAAATTTGCAATTTCAACATTGAGCAGCGTACATTTGTGGGAAAATTATTTTGTATGACTTTTAGTTTTTTTTCCTACTCTTCCTATTCTAAAGAATCCAGTGATCAGACTTAGTAATTGACATCTATTGTATTGCACAGTCATACAGAGAAGGATGTCAGTAACTGGAAAGGATTGCCCATGTGATTCCTTAGCATAGAGAAAGCAGGAATTAAATTATATGAATAAAATACAAGTTATAGTGAATATTTCTCCACAAACCATGTTTATGAACTACAAACTACTTAATTCCTCCCTCTCTATAAGATGCTGCTTTCAGATTAGACACCATGTGAACTTCCTTTTCAGCATGATTTAAGGTACAGAACATGTGTAATAAGTAGAAGGGATTTTGTATCTACAGTATGTTCCCTTTACAACACTTCTATTCCAGTGCTTTTGCAATTTTAGAACTCACAGAGACTAATTGGATCCAAAACTCTATCCAAATCAATGTCCACATCCAACTTCTTGTACTCATCAAAGTATTGCTAATGTGGATTTGTATGATACTAAATTGTGAACAGAGGAGGAAGCGCGAAGGTGGAGAGAGGAGGTTCATTTATCACCAGAGGTCCTTAACTTTAATCACCAATAGTGTGATACAGTAACAATCAGATCTTAGATACAATTTGAATTTTAATTATAATATTATATTATTAGTTACATAATTATTGCTTTGTTTTTGTAGATGTAGAATCACAGAGTGAAATTGGCAGGCTCAGGGAAGTTGTAGCAGAAGACCGTCCACACACACCAACCCCAGAGCCGACCAGCGCAGACCATGAGGAGGAATGTGACTCTCCCGAGAATTCGGACAGCTCTACTGAACTATTGGATGCTGGGTCCTTGGTCCCTGATGTGCCAGACAGTTCTGAGAAGGGTTCAGAGGATAGCTGTGCTTTGGCACAAGACAATGAGAAAGGTCGTAAGACTCGGGAACATTTGTACTGCGCCACATGCAAAGTTACTGTGAACTCAGCATCTCAACTCGAGGCTCATAATGCTGGTGAGTGGGTTCATAACATTGTGATATGCTCTATTATAGAGGTTTACAGATATCCCACACTAATGGGAACTGCCTTAGTAGCATGACTTTCATCCTACAGTCCATGACTAAAATGGCGTATGTCTTTAAGGCACTGTGTTAGGCTTTTGAAGTCAAAGACGTTTCTAACAGCCTAAGTCCCAACTTTAGCCACAAAATAAAGATAGAGTTGGCTATTCTTACAAAAAAGTATATATACAGTTAGGTCCAGAGATATTTACACAGAGACACAAGCTTTGGCAATTTTAGCTGTTTATGAAAACATATTCAAGTTACAGTTATATAATCAATATGGGTTTAAAGCCCAGAAGCTCAGATTTAATTTGACGGTATTCACGTGCTAATTGGAGAACAGGTTTAGGAATTAAGAGTTCTTTAATATGTAGCCACCTCCTTTTAAAGATACCAAAAGTAATTGGACAATTATATCAAAAGCTCTTTAATGGGCTGCACTGGCTTTTCCCTCATTAATCCATCATCAGTTAAGCAAGTAAAAGGTCTGGAGCTGATTCCAGATGTGGCATTTGCATTTGGAAGCTGTTGCTGTGAACCCATGACACGTAGTAAACGGAGTTCTCAATGGCATAGAAACAGACCATCATTATGCTGATTAAAAAAATAAGAAATCAATCAGAGAGATGGCAGAAAGGTTAGGAGTGGCCACAACAGCAGTTTTGTACATTTTGGAAAAAAGAGTGCACTTGTGAGCTTGGGAACTTAAAGGCCTGGACGTTCTTCGGAGACGTCCTTCGGACGTTCTTCGGAGACAATAGTGGTGGATGATTGCAAAATCTTTTCCATGATGAAGAAAAACCCCTTCATAACATCCACCTAAGTGAAGAACACTCTCCAGGAAGTAGGTGCTTCAGTTTCTAAGTCTACCCTAAAGAGAAAACTTCATGAGATGAAATGCAGAGTGTTCACCACAAGGTGCAAACATTACTCAGCCTTAAAAATAGGCCAGATTAGACTGTGCCAAAAACATGTGAAGAAGCCAACCCAGTTCCTGAAAAGCATTCTTTAGACCGATGAAGCGAAGATCAACCTGTACCAAAATAATTTGAATAATACAGTACGGAGAAGGCTTTGCTCGGTTCATGAGCCAATACATACCACATCCTTCCTAAAACATGGGGGAGGCTGTGTGATGGCATGGGAATGCATGGCTTCCGATGGCACTGGGTCACTAGTGTTTATGGATGATGTGACTTGAGACCAGGGAAGGCTACAGGTTTTCGATGTGCATGCAGCGTGGAAGCGCACGTTCACACTTGGCCACTGAATAAAAAAAAAGAGACGGGAACATAGTGATTAAATACCCTGCAGTAAATAAATAGCATAGTAGCATAGTGCATGAAAATAATTTATGATACTTAGTTAACATGTTTTTGATCAACAAAATGGGAAAGCCATCCCATCTGTTCACGGTGACCGTAATTGGGACAGGCCTAACTAGAAAATTAAAAACCTTACTATTTGTCAAGTGACATGCATGCGTATAAGGGCTGAGATGGACTGGGTGGGCCCAACTAGTGGAAACACAGATGAGGGAGATCAATATAATGCTCAGCTCAAAGAAAGGCAGGCCACATCTTTACATGCACATGATACAAACAGACAGAGAATAACCCTAAAGGTATGAACTGGGATATAAACTGGTGTGCATGCAGCATGTAAGCGCACGTTCACATTTTTCCACTAAAAAGAAAAAAACAAAGACAGGAACATAATCATTAAATACCCTATTTATATAGCATAATGTCCTAATGATTCAATGAACCCATTTCAATGGGTAAAACACTTCCCAAAAGTAAACCATATCATTCAACAACCCAGGCATGTGATAGCCTTGGGTAGGAACGGAGTGTTGCAAATGTGTATTTTTAAAAAAATATATATATTTTTTTATTGAAAATTATTGATAAAAAAAGAGATGTTTTAAAATAAGTAAGGTGCAGAATAAAAAGGAGGGACTGAGACTTAAAAGTGAAGTTTGCAAAATATGGTAATTAGTATAGACTTCAATAACTGTGGAAGTGGCATATTTTTAAGACAAAATAGCATAGTATCTCATCAAGAATATATAATATTATAAAGAAAGGTCCAAAGTTTAAAGTGCATAGATAGTGCCAAAAAAGTATAATACAAATTGAAGTACTTATAATCAATTGTACATGTTACACAAGACCTTATTGTAATAGATAAATATATCACTATAAAGTGATTATATGCATTATATTGTCTGTCTTTTTTTCACCATTTTTTATCATCCAGAAAGAAAATCTGACCTACTAGGCCGGGATCACACTTGCGAGAAACTCGCACGAGTTTCGCATCTCAATACCTGGCACTACCGTCGGCACTCGGACCGGAGCACTCAGCTGCATACAAATACATGCAGTCCCAAGTGCCGGCGGCAGTGCCAGGTATTGAGATGCGAAAATCGTGTGCGTTTCTAGCAAGTGTGATCCCAGCCTTAAGGTGTATAGCTGGATGCATAGAGTGCTGTTGGGGTACATATGGTAGTGACAGGGGAAATTTAGTATCTGATGTTGCTGTAGGTACAGATCATAACCGACCTAATCACAAACCCATTATAAAGATATTGGTAGAAAAGAAGCATTCAGAATTGTAAGATGAAAAGAAGGTGATATAAATGAAGTTATTACCCAAGTTATCAGCAAGTAGTGGCGGTGGTAAAGTACCGTCCCTCTGCCCCGATGCGCACATTTCGCCCACCTTACAAACAGTAAGGTTTTTAATATCAGAGTTAGGACTGTCTCAATTACGGTCATCGTGAAGAGGTGGGATGGCTTTCACATTTTATTTTAATCAAAAAACATACTAACCAAATACCGTATATTATTTTCATGCACAATTCTATTTAGTTATTTACCGCAGAGTATTTAATCATTATGTTTCTATCTTTTTTTTTCTGTTCAGCGGCCAACTGTGAACGTGCTCTTACACGCTGCATGCACACCATTTTATATCCCAGTTCATACCTGTGGGTTTTTTTCTGTCTGTTTGCATCATGTGCATAGTGTGTGGACTGCCTTTCCTTTGAGATGGGCATTATATTGATGTGGCGTCCCATGTCTGTGTGTCCACTAGTTGGGTCCAGTCCATCTCAGCCCTTATACACATGCATGTCACTTGACAAAAGGTAAGGTTTTTAATATTAGAGTTAGCACTGTCCCAATTACGGTCACCGTGAACATGCAGCAATGTTATTAAGAGAGGTCTTTAGCGTAAAGAATCTTGAAGTGATAATATGGCCCCCAAAAAGCTTGGATATCAACCTCATGAGTCTGTCTGGAATTACATGAAGAGACAGAAGAATTTGCAAATTACTAAATCCACAGATCTGTGATTAGCTCTCCCAAGATGTCTGGATAGAACAACCTCTATGCCAAGTTCCTTCAAAAGCTGTGTATAAGTGTACCGATAAGAACAGATGCTGTTCTGAAGGCAAATGGTCTTCAAACCAAATTGTTTTGATTTAGATTTATCATTTGTTCATTAAATTTGCATTTTAATTGATAAAAATAAGCTATTAACACTTCTATGTTTGTATGCATTCTTACCTTGAAGCATTTTTTCTACAACTACCTAAAACTTTTGCCCAGTACTGCTGTACAAGTGTTTTCACCAAAGACTCCGCAAAAACTGACAGCTTTTTTGCTGCTTTTTACAGTTACTAATTGCTTTCTATTGGAACAAAAATGCTGAAAGGATTGACATGCTGCAATTTTCAAAATGCAGCAGTTTTTTAATTCAATCAGGAAAAAAAACGTGTATACATGATATTTCTGAAAACTCATAGCTTATGCTAATACTGTAAAAAGCAAGTCTTAGTTTGCATAAAAAAAATCAAGAAAATGCAGCAAAAATGCAACGTGTGAGTATAGCCTTGAGCAAAGCTAAAGTTTAGACTTCAAAGTTCTAATTAACAAGAATTCAACCGCAGTTAATTGTTCAATAAAAGGTGTTCATCAGACCGTTTACTATAAAAAGCGTTACTTAAAAAAAGAAATCCCCTTCCCATTCATTGTATTAGCAATGGCACCATGTGGAAGAGAAATATCACCAGACCTAGACAATAATTTCTTTACACAAGAAAGGTGAAGGCTACAAAAAGCAAGGCCGTACTTATTAGCCAGAACTCAAAGATGGAACTGCAACCATCTCACAGAGGCGTCCAGGTTGACCAGGAAAGTTAACACCTAAACAAGAGCGTTTTCTGATGAGAAAAATTAAAGAAAAGACCATGAGTGCTCCTGGTGTTGGTCCGCCACATTTCATTGATGGTATCACGAATTCACGTGTACTACTTTATATTCAATGAAAAGATGCTACCATCCCTTTCGTTCCCTTGGTAGGCGTGCACTTTTTCAACATAATGGTCCAAAAGGCTCTAAAAGGTTGTTCTTGAAGAGTGGAAAAAGATTTTGCAATTTGTCGCCAACATGTTTATTCCATGCCTAGAAGACTTGGTGCTGTTCTTAAAAATCTTGGAGCTCCTATAGTGTACTAGATGTAGTAGTTTTTGATCTGACATGTCGTAATTCGAGATGGGCACACCCCTGGATGTTTAGGTCTTGCGGGTTCAGCCGAAGAGTTTACAAAAAAGTTTGGGTTTGGGTACCAGAACAGTACCCGGACCTGAAACCGGAACCCATTCACTTGAATGGGGGGCCCAAACATACACTGTTTCTCACTGTATGAGCAGTGATCTCACTGAGGTCCCCCCAGTTCATGGGCCCAGCTGGAAATGCAGCCTCAGTGACCGGAGGTAACCTCAATAACGTCACCGGTGCTCACTGATGCTGCTCATTCATCGGTGGTTCTCAGCCTGGACAGTCGAGTCTTGGCACCGTTCAGGTTGAAAACTGTTAATCTCCCAAATATGGATTACGGCGTGGGATATATTGACAGACAGGTGAGGCCTATAGTTGTTTTTTATTTTTATTTTATTACAGGAGACAATGGCTTCAATGGAATGGGCGTTGACATGAGCATGGTCTATCATGCGCACGACAGCGCAGCAAACACCCGTTGTTCAGGGGGGCAGAACTCTAACAGTAACACAGACTTCCTGATGATGTACGTGTTTGGTGTCCATGCCTGAATAAAAGGTGTTCTGTACGGGCGCCAAACTTTACTGTTTTTCCATCAGTTCATTTAAATAAAATGAAACATTCTATAATGAAAGTCATATTATTAACCTTGCTTTCATTTTATCGGTTAAAAAAATTGTTCTATGAAACTGAATATTGTCAAAATTTTGGAAATTGCTCTTATGTTCAGTGAGATAGTGATTAAAATCTTACGTTTCAAAAGGGGTGTACTCATACTGAGAACTGTATATGCATACATAATATATATGTCTCTCTCTGTCTCTCGCCTTTTTATATATACAGCACACAGTGTGTATACTGTATGTATATATATATATATATATATATATATATATATATACACACACACACCTACACGTATAAAATAACATGTCTCTTTGAAGGTGCCAAGCACAAATCCATCCTGGAAGGACAGAGCACTCACCCAAGAAGAGGAAGAGGAAAAACACTGAGCCGTGCTACCCGAAAGCCTAAACGGATTGGCAACAAGACCAGCATTGGCATCCAGAATAAAGCATTTCACTGTCCTGTGTGTGAGATCCATGTCAATTCTGAAACTCAGCTCAAACAGGTAAGGTCCGCAGTATTTCTTCTGGAGACTAAATCACATACTGTACATGTAATTTTTAAAAACGATAAATAGCCAAGATTCAATTCAGCAGATTCACTAGCCGACCACACTTCTGATCCGCACAGAACGATCATTAATAGATTGTTCTGTGCACATAGACAGTTAATCTTCTTGGCTGCACATCCTGATTACACTGGATGATGTGCTGTAAAGAAAGTTGATTTTTAAGAAAGCATGAAAGTTATTTAACCAGTAATGGAGCGGTGGACGTTAGCCATGGGCGAGGCACTCTTCTCCTGCGCCCCGGCACTTTTCAACAAAAGTGGGGGTCCTGGCTGGGTGTGTGGGAGGTCCCGTCGAGGTGTAACGCTATAGCTCCTTTTCCTCTGTGGGGACTGCACTGGTCGAGGTGTTATGCTACTACCCCTCACAGCTGCAGTACACAAGAGTCATAGACTCCATCCTGTAGCAACTCATCCTGTGATTTCTCCGTAGAAGAAGATGTGTCCCAATATGGTGATACTTGACTTTCTTTGCTGTAGACCAGAGGTGTCAAACTGCATTCCTCAAGGGCCGTGAACAGGTCATGTTTTCCATATTTCCTTGTACTGCACAGGTGATAATTTAATCACCTACACACATAAATGATTCCAGCACCTTGTGCAATGCTAAGGAAATCTTGAAAACATGCACAGTTTGTGGCCCTCGAGGAATGCAGTTTGAGACCCCTGCTGTAGACGCTTAGTAGCTACAATGATGTACGTACCTCTCTGATGAAGATTCCGTACCGTCCTGCTGGACTTCTTGCCCCAGGCCCCAATATTCTTTCTCTCCCTCTCTGTCCTGATTACGGACTGCTACTAGCTTCTCTTCTCTGCTGTCTCTTCTCTCAGGCTCTTACTGTCTGCTCTGTTAGTTCCTCTCTTGCCATAGGGACACCTACTGCATGCAGCACTGCTCACACTAGACCTGAGGTCTTTATTCTGCACACTTTGGGCTCTTTCTGAATAACTACCAGATAGTCCTTTCTGATCCTGCTGCAAAGCCTCTTCCTCTCTGGGCAAAATTCTGGACTTAACTCTATTTTACCCTACTCACTGTCTGGTGCTGGGCAGACTATAACAACGTTATTGCCATCTTGTGGCCATTATCCTTAACATCACTGAACATTGAGAATCACACAGTACACTTTACACTGTACAACATTACCTAAAGGCTTCTCAAGGGGCATGAGCAACATGCCCATCCCTCTACAAACTCACCAAACGAGCAAGTGTGTCGGACGCTAGTTTGTCAGATCATCGTCTGTTTTCTTAAACTGTCTTGATTATCAGGAAATCCTTATATGGAATGCTCATTCATGACAATTGGCCAATGTGAATGCACCCTTTGTCACACACTCTTTGTTGGTCCCGCCTGGGCTTTCGTCCGAAACCCCCTCTCAAAAACGCAAAGCGGGATTCGTGCGTACAGGCTGACAGCGTGAAAGTGCTCTCTGACATATATGCCTACTGGAGCTCCATTACAGTCTATTGTATACACAACTTGGCACACTAGTGTGCCAAGTTGTCTATACAAGATTAAGGTTTGGGAACCTACTTGTGCACCTTTTTTCAGTTATGCTAATGATCTTTTTCTACTATTATAGTCTATGGCCCCGTCGGCGCATACGCCTAAATCCCATTCTGCTGGGGGATTCAGATGTAAGAACCAATGAATGTGTGACAAAACGCAGTGTGAAAGCACCCTTACATCTATTGCTTTGGTGTCTGCACAATTGGGACATACAGTAGAAGATATGGTGACTGACCAATTGTATTGTCTTTGCTTTTTCTACTTCGTCTTGTTTGCATTTTCTACCTGATTGTGTGACTACAACCTGATAAGTGGAGAATCACTAGTAACTGTTTATTATTGTAGAAATCCTTAAAAATATATTAAATTGGATTTTCTAAACCAGACAATTCATTTAAGCTAAATTGCAGCTATGAGTCTAAAGGCCCCGTCTCACATAGCGAGATCGCTAGCGAGATCGCTGCTGAGTCACAAGTTTTGTGACGCAACAGCGACCTCAGTAGCGATCTCGCTATGTGTGACATGTACCAGCGATCAGGCCCCTGCTGCGAGATCGCTGGTCGTGTCGGAATGGCCTGGACCTTTTTTTGGTCGTTGAGGTCCCGCTGACATCGCTGAATCGGTGTGTGTGACACCGATCCAGCGATGTCTTCACTGGTAACCAGGGTAAACATCGGGTTACTAAGCGCAGGGCCGCGCTTAGTAACCCGATGTTTACCCTGGTTACCAGCGTAAATGTAAAAAAAAACAAACAGTACATACTCACCATCTGATGCCCGTCAGGTCCCTTGGCGTCTGCTTCCTGCTCTGACTGCCGCCGTAAAGTGAGAGCACAGCAGTGACGTCACCGCTGCGCTCTGCTCTCACTGTACGGCGGCACACAGTCAGAGCGGGAAGCGGACGGCAAGGGACCTGACGGGCAACAGATGGTGAGTATGTAGTGTTTGTTTTTTTTGGTAACCAGGGTAAACATCGGGTTACTAAGCGCGGCCCTGCGCTTAGTAACCCGATGTTTACCCTGGTTACCCGGGTGCTGCAGGGGGACTTCGGCATCGTTGAAGACAGTTTCAACTATGCCGAAGTCGTTCCCCTGATCGTTGGTCGCTGGAGAGAGCTGTCTGTGTGACAGCTCCCCAGCGACCACACAGCGACAAAACAGCGACGCTGCAGCGATCAGCATCGTTGTCTGTATCGCTGCAGCGTCGCTGTGTGAGACGGGGCCTTAAGGACAGTCGTCAATTGTTGTAATCTCTTGAAGTTTGTGTCATACAAGCCCTTTCTTGTGTCTTATCAGCACATGAGCAGCAGACGACATAAAGACAGACTAGCTGGAAAACCTCCAAAACCTAAATATAGCCCATTTAGCAAGTTGCAGAAGAATGCTGCATTGGTGGTGAGTATGGCTAAAATTAATCTAGATTATAGAATAATGAGAATATATTGTATGCGCACCCAATGAGGCTGCACAGGGGTCTTCAAGATGAGAGAACAGAACACTACCTTAGAAAGAAATTAAAATGCCTAATACTTCCTTTTCAAACAATATGAAAAACATGTTAGTGGCTCCAATGGCTCTTCCGGTGAGCTGCAACCCTTCAGAGATATTGGCACATACAGTTATATGAAAAAGTTTGGGCACCCCTATTAATCTTAAGCTTAATGTTTTATAAAAAAATTTTTTTTTGCAACAGCTATTTCAGTTTCATATATCTAATAAAGGTACCGTCACACTAAGCGACCCTGCAGCGATACAGACAACGATGCCGATCGCTGCAGCGTCGCTGTTTGGTCGCTGGAGAGCTGTCACACAGACCGCTCTCCAGCGACCAACGATGCCGAGGTCCCTGGGTAACCAGGGTAAACATCGGGTTGCTACATACTCACCTTCGCGTCCCCCGGCGTCCGCTTCCTGCACTGACTGAGTGCCGGCCCTAACAGCAGAGCGATGACGTCACCGCTGTGCTGTGCTTTCACTTTACGGCCGGCGCTCAGTCAGTGCAGGAAGCGGACGGCGGGGGACGCGAAGGTGAGTATGTACTGTTTGTTTTTTTACATTTTACACTGGTAACCAGGGTAAACATCGGGTTACTAAGCGCGGCCCTGCGATTAGTAACCCGATATTTACCCTGGTTACCATTGTAAAACATCGCTGGTATCGTTGCTTTTGCTGTCAAACACAACGATACACGGCGATCTGACGACCAAATAAAGTTCTGAACTTTAATCAACGACCAGCGATATCACAGCAGGATCCTGATCGCTGCTGCGTGTCAAACACAACGTCACAGATCGCTAGCGATATCGTTTAGTGTGACGGTACCTTAACTGTTGGACACAGTAATGTTTCTGCCTTGAAATGAGGTTTATTGTACTAACAGAAAATGTGCAATTTTTATAAAACATTAAGCTTAAGATTAATAGGGGTGCCCAAACTTTTTCATATAACTGTAGAAGGGTTTACTAGAAAAACAAAACGGAGGATTTCTATGAAGAGCCCCTTGCATTTGACAAATTGGCTTTTGGGCAGCAAGGGGGCAGCATTCACCTCAATAATCAAATTTAAATATCAATATGTCAATATTAGGCATGTCACAATGTAAAATAAGAAGTAACCTTTAGTCTTGCAGTTGTGCCTCAATTAAGAATATTGTTTTATGTTTTTACAGACCAGACTTGCTCTACATAAACAGTTGACCAAGACGTTGGCTGCTCGATTTCTTCCAAGCCCCCTTACACCGACAGCTGTTTGCACGCTTCCAAGCCCTCTTACTCTTCGTCCTGCCACAGCTGCTGCTCTTTTCCAAACCCCCTTTCTGGGACCAGCTTTTTTCCGAAGCCCTCCACCTGCTTTGCGGCCTTCTCCAGCACCTATTATGTTTGCTCCTTATTAACCTGCCATAAACTTGCAGGACTACAAAGAGAACATTACAAAGGTGAAGCCGTAATGACCGCAAGTCGGCGTCTCCCAAGAGGCATCAAAATATATATAATTGTTGCTTCGCTCATAATCCAAAGCACATCCACCATCTTGGACATTGGAGTCAGCTATCCAAGCCATACCGCTAACAGACTAGGACGGACAGCCATAGTTGCCCATGTCAGACTGTTTCTGTTGATGGTGTTTGAGGAAGTGGTCTACCTTCCATTGCACTGGGGCCAATAGGCAGTTGTTTGGGAGAAATCGTCCTGAATCTCTCTGGTGGGTCAGAAGAGTGATCACATTAGGAACTAATAGCAATAACATTGGTTTGGTTAATGATGTCAACATTTAATCTGCCAGTAAGGCCTAGAACAAACTTATAGGAGTATAACCAAGGTGAAGATGTCACAGTTCCAGAAGGCCCACACTGTGATTTTTTTCACGTATTCCCAAGTTGGGCGCCTCATACCATCCTTACATCCAGATATAGATAGCAGATAAACAGAACTGCCTTCACATTCAAAGTAGTCCATAAGTTTGGTAAATCAAATAACTCTGTACTAAATACTACATATTTAAGAGAAGTCAAAGGTACAAAATGTCATCAGAAAGGCCCAATATTAATGGTTTGAAAGGTTTTCATTTTAGTTTATAGTAAACACGTTTGCACTAGCTTCAAAGGCTCTATATATAGTCAAATACTATGTCCTGAATTGATACCAAACTGTGATCCAAATGAGCTAAGTCATCAATATAAGGATAAACCCTGAATAAATATCAGTATTTGCTCATTCATCATATGGTGTGATATAAAAAATGGTTTATCACAATGTAGGTCATTACAAGACGAAGCTCATTGTATTAAAAATAGTACTAATTTCGTCTCATAGAGTCATTTAACAACACATACCATTCAAAGCCATGGAACTAAGAAAGAAGGAAAACCTACTCTTCATTTCTTATGTTCCATCATGGTGCCTCCATATTTGTGCAATGATCTAAGATATGATATAAAGGCTTTGGTGGAAAACACAGGGTGTAAATCATAAAATCCAAGCTTTTCGTGTCTAAAGTAAGCACAAGGATAAAAGTATCTAAAAGGCTAATTTAACTCGTATTACAGCGGCAGCAACCGGACCTTCCTTGCTTCTACTGAACCGAACTTAGATAATAATATAGAACCATCCAAAACTATTACCAGCCTAGGCCTGGTGGAAGCAAAAAAGTACATTCTGACATAAATTATATTAAAAAAAAGGTCCAATCTACCAACAGTACAAAATGGGTGGTAGATCCCTAAAACCTTTCCCTGTATAGGGGAAAAGTCCAGAATTGGGAAGTTCATTCTTGTTCTCTTGTGCCATTGATTCTGCTGCCCTCTAACTCTAAGAAGAAACTAGTCTTGTGTACCGCACATTGATTCTCAACAGGAGTCTCACTTAGTTTTAGAATTTTGCATATTTTAAGTCCGAAGTGCTTTTGTGTAGAACAATATAAGCTGCTTTACTGAAAGCCATTTGGCTCCCTCCGCGTGTAGAGGTTGGGGGGAGGGTGAAGATTTTATAACACAAGCCATGGGGATCAATCATTTTACCTTTTGTTGGGTTTGCTGCTGTACAGATTATAGTAATTATACATCTAAACGAAGACAAATTAATCTCTTTAGGTGGCCCAACAATTCTGCAAATGTTTCAGGGCCGGAGCAGAAAACGCGTGCAATACAATATTCTGAGTTATATTTATGCTGTAATAAAATAGAGGATTTCCAAATATTTAAGAAGAATCATAAAGTATATTATATGTGTAGGCATGGGGACCTCCTTGGAGAACCTTGTAGTACCACACACCATAAAACACCATTTTACATTAAAGGAATTGTACCAAGATCGCAACTCATAACCTCTCCACTGAATAGGTTAATAATGTCTGACTGGGGCTCCTACAGCTGGGAGCCAAATTGACTACAAGGAGGTCCCAAGTAGGTCTCAGTCAGTCTTAAAGATAATGAATTAAGTGGCATTGCGGAAAGCTCAACCACCGCATCACCCTGTACTAGTGATCGGTTGAGGTCCCAATAATCAGACCCCAGCAATCACATACTTATGTCCTAAACTGTTGATACGTGAAAGTTGATATCTTGATGAAACCCCTTTAAATTTATAAATTTATATATTTTCTTGTCCTGGTGAATTCAAAGCTTTTAAAATCCATTGGTTTATTGACAAAAACTGCAAAATATGTTGATCCAAAATTCCAAAAGTTACCCATCTGTTTCACACCATAGTGATGGAGATTCTTTAAAGGGAACCTGTCAACCCAAAAATCGAAGATGAGCTGTGGCCACCGGCATCAGGGGCTTATCTACAGCATTCTGTAGTGCTGTAGATAAGCCCCCAATGTATTCTGAAAGATGAGAAAAAGTGGTTATATTATACTCACCCAGGGGCGGTCCCGCTGCGGTCTGGTCCGATGGGCGTCGTGGTCCAGCGCCTCCTATCTTCATACGATGTCGTCCTCTTCTTGTCTTCATGCCGCAGCTCTGGCGCAGGGGTACTTTGTCTGCCCTGTTGAGGGCAGAGCAAAGTACTGCAGTGTGCAGGCGCCGAGAAAGGTCAGAGAGTCCCAGCGCCTGTGCACTGCAGTACTTTGCTCTGCCCTCAACAGGGCAGACAAAGTACCCCTGCGCCAGAGCTGCGGCGTGAAGATAAGAGGAGGACATCATCGTAAGAAGATAGGAGGCGCCGGACCGAACCGTGACGCCCATAGGACCGGACCGCAGCGGGACCGCCCCTGGGTGAGTATAATATAACCTCTTTTTCTAATCTTTCAGGATACATCGGGGGCTTATCTACAGCATTACAGAATGATGTAGATAAGCCCTGATGCCTGTGGCCGCAGCTCATCTTCGATTTTTGGGGTGACAGGTTCCCTTTAAGCTCTGGCAGCAAATGATGATATAAAGATTGAAGTGTTAGTTTTTGAGCTCTTTTTTTCATCTAGTTTTCAGATTGTTTTATATAATGTCATTAATTTTTTTTAATTCTAGCTAGAGAAACTATGGCACAGTCTTTATTTTATGTGTCATTTTATTGTGCTGCTTCATTGTCCAGTACAAACCTATCTCTAAGCTAGCACCAGGGCAGCTTGGAGAGATGCCAGACCTCATTTTGACTTAGAGGACACTATGTAGTCTGGGTACATTTGCTGACAAGAGGCCAGTTGTCAAAGACCTATACACACCCGAAGACTTGCTTTTTGTTTTTACATATTTTGCAGTTTTTATGTGCATTTTATTGTGATAAAGATAAGGCAAGCCTCATAATAAAAGTTTACTGCTATGCACAAATGTCACATTCATATGAGCATTTACTTTGTGATATAGGCTGGTATTCATTAGAACACAGCCTATGAATTCTAATATGTATTGACTTCACTTGGGGCCTATATATATATACAAATATAAGTTATCATGAAATGTTAGTGAGTTTTTAATTGATTCAATCCACAAACTTAGCATTTTGACTGGAGGTGTTAAAAAGTAACCTTCATTTAAATTTTTATTTTATAAATCTATAGTATCCATAAAAATAATCAACTTTGTAGTAAATCTTATCAGAGAAATCTGCTTCTTTTTCCTCCCTGGGCTGATCTTTTACTCCAAATTCATGGGCAAAATCTGTACTTAGTGAAGACCGATCGTACCATAACTGAGATAGGAGATGGCAGTTGGTGCTTATAAGGTTCTATGGAAAGGGGAGGGAGGAGGAGAAGGGAGGAGCTAAATGCAGTAATTTTTCTGAAAATTCTCAAGAAACAAGTTACAATTTTCCATATAACTTTATGTATACCAGCTGTCATCTACTAGCTCATTAATGGGAAAGTCTGTATTCACAAAAGTTAGATCTTACCTATGAATTGAGAATTTTGGAAATGAAAGATCAGTCTAGGAAGAGAAATAAGCAGATTTCTCTGATAAGATATATTACAAATTTTCTTATTTCACTTGTACTATTGACGTATAAAAAATATAAAATGACGGTTACTCTTTAATTATACTTTAAATAGACACTAAAATTTTAGCAATCCAAGAGTCTTAGGCTTTATTCATACTGAGTTTTTTGAGGTGTTCAAATCTAAGAGTTTTTCAATGACAAACTGCTTCATTTTTGGGAAAGTATCTATTTTCACAAAGTGCTTTTGAAAAGGTTTTAAAGTGTTTAGGCGGAGTCTCTTTTCATGAAGCAGTTTTTATAGCCTTTTGATTAGGCAGTGCATCGTTTGGAGAGGTTTCCTTAAACCCTTCATAACATATGACATTTAGTTACGTCATACTGTATACTGTGTCCCTGCCTTTGATGCGGGCTCGCAAACTGAGCCTGCATATTTCCCAGTAGATGATGGATGATTTAATCAGCCATCATGTTCCTCTAACAGCCATAGGTGGAACGGAAAACAACCCCTCATACGGCTATGTGGATGGAAAAATAAAAAAGCTATGGCTCTTGGAAGAAGTGGAGGAAAAAACTAAAAAAAATTAAATTGGCTGCTACATGAAGAGTTAAGGATTAATTTCAAACAAATGTTATGCATTCCCTTTTTTTCCCAATGAAAACACAAAGAAAAAGTCAACTCGGAAGCATCAAAAGACCTTCCCAGGAAAAAAGCTCTGAAGGTAGACACGAGCACCACAAGGTCAGAGGAACATCGTGGTGCTCAACTTGCCGAGAGGTAACATCAGAAAAGAAGGAAATGGGTGGCACTCCTAGTACTACGACCCTCAGCATGGTATTATGCAAAATGGCTGTCATCCACAACGTTGCTCACATTCTCTCCATCCATGTTTTTATGCTTAATTAAATAAAAGGACTTTTATGGAATGGTGAATACCACCTATTTCCTTCTTTTTGGTCTGTTTTTTTCCACCATGTGTTTTTCAAAACCAGGTTGGAAAAAAAAATTCTCATATGAACAGGAAAATGAATTTCCCAAAAGAAATGAAGTACTTTTTTAAACCAGTTTTTAAGGAGGATTTTGTAGCGAATTCACTCTTAAAAACTCCATGTGAATATAAACTAAGATTGGCAAAAAAAACTGTTTCAGACCAAGGTAAATAGTTTTCAATTTATTCTTAGGTTTCATGCCACACAACAGTATAAAAATCCATTTTCAATTTAATTGCCATTTTATTAGCTTTAATACTAAATGGGATAAGGCAAGTCGTTGATCCAAGTGGAGCACTTTATAGCATGACATTCTCATCCAGGAGATTGTCCAGTCCTGTTTATTCATAGCGTGGTGTCTCACAGATTGAATATATGTAAACATATTCTGACATGTGGAAAAGTTCTGTATTGTAGTTGACTGGTTGAGTTTTCGCCTGAAATGGCCCAGCAGTGAAATCACTAGTTCACTGATACCAAATAGGGTTTGTTTATATGCAATCAACTTTGAAAGTCAAGTTGTGGACTAAAATGTGAAAGTAGACCTTCCCTTGTGCTTATGTCACACCTCAGAGCCTTTCCATGAGCCAAGTGGTCGTCCCTACGCCTCGCTGGGCATTTTTTGGTTTTGTGTAGTTTTGTCTGTGGTCTAGATTGTTCTATGTAAGCACAATGAGTCCCTGAACTGTAACACCTACTATCAGTAGGGTAAATAATGCTTCCAAGATGTGTGGGTCATGTTCATCAAACAAACCTATCGCAATGTAGAGCTTCAGTAAGTCCAGTATTGGCTTCCTGGTGGTTTGGGCTTTGGTCATCACCAGGTCAGTGGGAGTCATGATATCATCATGTCTTGCTTCAGGTGGCTATCCATAGCAGTTGTTCCCAATGGAAAGGTTACCTAGCTCTGCTGTCTATATCATACAGCATTGCTGTATGAGAGACCCATTTTTCCTCCTTTTCCTTCCAGACTTAGGCGACTGTTTATTGAATATTTTTGGATGTACCCAGACAAATGAAGATATAAATAAAATAAATATTTGATAAGAAATCTGTGTTAGAGTATCATTTCCTAGAAGATACAATCTGTCAACATGATGCTTGAGATGTTCCTTCACAGCTGGTCAATCAGCCAGCTTTCATATTGGAAAGTGAGCTTCTTACTTTTGATTGCTACTTTATCGGAATGACTCAGTTTGGCTTTAAGGAAGAATGAGCAGCCACAAGAAACAGCTGTCCCTTTCATCTGTGTCCTGCAGTGGGAATGACAGAATTCATGATAATGATGGCTTTTGTCTACGTCATCAAGTCATCCTACAGTGTAGGCAACGAATTACTGCTGAGTCACAGTGGGATGTTGTATTTAGCAGCTGCAATGGCTATGCTTCCATGCAGATTATTTTGCACAAGCAAATCTGCAACTCAAACTGCTTGATATACAGAATATAATACGTCGGTCCGGATGCAGCTTCACCAACACCAAGGCATCCTTTTAAGTCTCAGTTTTATTTTGACCACTGCAGTTCTGGACCGCCTGAACTTGACATGAAGTTTAAATGTGATAATTAGGAATTCATTTGACCATTTATAGAACTTTGAGGCTAGACAGATGGGGTAAAGTTCTGTGGAGCTAATGGCGGTATGAAGTGAGTAAAATAAATAAATAAATGCCTATTGAAGTTGATATATTAATGGAGTGTATAAAAAGTCTGTGTTATGTTTTTTATTACATTTTTCCTATATGCAAAAAACATTCATGACATAGGGGTAACACTGCAAATTACAAGGACCATTAAAGTGAAACTCTGGGCATAGCTCAGAATTATAGTATTTCTTTAAGGCCGGAGACACACTGGTGCGAGATACGGCCGAGTCTCGCTGGTTAAAAGCAAGCTGTGGCACCGGCACTCCGGAGCGGAGCGTGCAGCTGCATAGCAATACATGGAGCCGCACGCTCCGCTCCGGAGTGCCGGTGCCACAGCTTGCTTTTAACCAGCGAGACTCGGCCGTATATCGCACCAGTGTGTCTCCGGCCTAACCCCATCAACCCCAAAGCCTGTTTTCACCTTCATGACCAGGCCAAATTTTACAATTCTGACCAGCGTCAATTTATGTGGTAAAACTGTAACACTTCAACGGATCCCACTAAGTCTGAGATTATTTTTTGTGACATATTGTACTTCATGATAGTGATAAAAATTTGTTTGATATGACTTGCATTTATTTGTGAAAAAAACGAACATTTGGCAAAAAGTTTGAAAATTTTGCAATTTTCAAACTTTTAATTTCTATGCCCTTAAACCAAAGAATTATGTCACATAAAATAGGTAATAAATAACATTATCCACATGTCTACTTTACATCAGCATAATTTTTGAAACATAATATATTTTTAGGAAGTTATAAGATAGCAAAAGTTGGACCATTTTTTTAGTGACCACATCTTATTTAAAGTGACTTTGGAGGGCTATATGACAGAAAATACCCCAAAATTACACCATTCTAAAAACTGCACCCCTTGAAGTTCTCAAAACCACATTCAAGAAGTTTATTAGCCCAATGTTAGGGGTCGAGTTCCCGCCTCTGCACAGGGGGAATCTCGGGCCATCTCCACTGCGGTCTCCCATTTTTCTCCTGCCGCAGTGGAGCCTGCTCAGCGGAGACGTCGGTCCCAGCGTCTTGCTCTTGCTGACTCTGTGCAAAGAGTTGCTGCTGCCTTTCCTGCTTCTGCCATTGAGGCCAGTGTTGGGCAGCGGCGAGCAGACGCTGCTGGGACTAAGTCCTGCTTTCCTCGTTCTGAGCGTGCCCAGAGTAAGATCTCTCAGTGGAGATCGAGGGTCACATGTTCAGATACTGCTGTCAATTCTATTGGTCCTTCTAGGAAGGTCCTGTAGGTGCGCAGGCTCTGTAGCAGCCTCTCATTGGTCCTTCTAGGAAGGTCCTGTACGTGCTGCAACTATTTAAGGCTCGCATGGCCGCACGGCCATGCGCTAGTGTCTTTTCAAGTTATGTGCTTTGCGCCAGTGTGGTCATGTGGTTGTATGTGTTCAGGGACCCGGCTGAAATAAGCCCCTAGAATGCTGGCACCTCCGGCGAGGAGTTTTGTATGCATGCATGACCACTGACTGCTCTAATTTGGGTAGTTAGCCTGTGCCTCTGTGAAAGTTAACAGGGCACAGAGCTTTGCTTTCTCGGCTGCTCTGTGAAGCTAACAGAGCTGGTTCATACCGCCATATAGTGCCGCGGTTTCCTAGCAGCAGGTTCTCCTGCACGGTGGACCCCGGGCTGCGAACGCATCTGTTTCAATAAAACATTGATATTTACTCGGTGCGTTCCGCTAGCCCTAACACCCTTCAGGTGCTTCACAGGAGTTAATGCAATGTGGAAAGAAAAAAAAACATTTTACTTTTTTTACAAAAATTTTACTTTAGCCCCAATTTTGTATTTTCCCAACGGTAACAGGAGAAAACTGACCCCAAAGTTTCTTGTGCAATTTCTCCTGAGTATGCCTATACCCCATATGTGGGGGAAATTACTGTTTGGATACATGGCAGGGCTCGGAAGGGAAGGGGCACCATTTAACTTTTTGAACGCAAAAATGGCTGGAATCAAGAACGGACACCATGTCGCGTTTGGAGAAGTTTAAGATAAGAGCAAAGCAAGGTATGTGACCCCCGGCATCTCCACCTTCCAAGGTTATCGGGGGACAGGGATAGACTAGGGTGCCCCTTAGTTTCAGGGATCAGGTAGGCACCTATCATCCCCAGTCACTACGTGACATATGGTTTGCAGGTGCCATGACCCACTGGGAGAGCCCCTGAGGTGCCAGAATAGCAGAACTCCCCATAAGTGATCCCATTTACAAACTACACATCTCAATGAATTAATCTGAGGGTGCAGTGATCATATTGACACCACAATTTTAATTGAGCAATGAAGAAAAAATAATTACACTTTTACCACAAAAATGTTGTTTTAGCCCCAGATTTTACATTTTTGCGAGAGGAAATGGGTACAAATGGCACCAAAATTTGTCACACAATTTCTGCTGGACGTATAAAAAATCCATATGTGGCTGTACAGTACTACTTAGTCGTATGGCGAGACGCGGGAGGGTCGGAGCGCCTCATGGAACGCAGATTTTCCTAGAATAGTTTGCAGACTCCATATACAGAGCTCCTAAATGCTAGAGGAGCAGAATCCCCCCTTCAAGTGACCCCATTTTGGAAATTATACCTATTTAGGAATTTATCTACGGGTGTAGTGATGATTTGACTCCATGGGCGCTTTCTAGAAACAAGCAGCAGTGGATGTTAGGTGTTGTGAATTCTGCTCTTGGGCTCCCTCCGGTGGTTGTTAGTGGTAGTGCTGTGGTCTCTGGATTATAGGCCGGGCAGGTGTTTCTGCTTATTGCAGCTCTATTAGGTATTTAGTGTTATGGATCCCAATGGCTAGGGGATCGCACTGGACAAGCAAAAAATAACTCAAATAACAGACGAGCTCTAGGGTGATGGAACCTGGGCTGACCGCTGCCCTACTCCTGACAAACACAACTAGAAATAGCCAGGGAGCGTGCCTACGTTGATTCTAGACGCCTCGCGCCAGCCTAAGAGCTAACTAGCACTGCAGAGAAAATAAAGACCTAACTTGCCTCCAGAGAAATAAACCCCAAAGGTATAGTTGCCCCCCACATGTATTGACGGTGAAAATGAGAGGAAGGCACGCACATAGATATGAAAATAGAGTTAGCAAAACGAGGCCCGCTATAACTAGAAAGCAGAAGGATACAAAAGGGGTCTGAGCGGTCAGCAAAAAACCCTAATCAAAAACCATCCTGAGATTACAAGCACCCATGTGCCAACTCATGGCACATGGGGAGCACCTCAGCCCGCTAGAGCTTCCAACTAGCATAGAGTAATATTTAGCAAGCTGGACAAAAAACAAAACAACTGAAAAGCATAACTTAGCTTATCCTTAGAGATCTGGAAGCAGGTAGTCAGAACCAAACTGAGCACATCTGAATACATTGATAGCCGGCAAGGGAATGACAGGAAAGCCAGGTTAAATAGGAAACACCCAGCCTCAGATGGACAGGTGGAAACCAGAGACCGCAACCCACCAAAGTCACCCAGTACCAGTTGTAACCACCAGAGGGAGCCCAAAAACAGAATCCACAACAGTACCCCCCCCTTGAGGAGGGGTCACCGAACCCTCACGTGAACCCCCAGGGCGATCAGGGTGAGCTCTATGGAAGGCGCGGACCAAATCAGTCGCATGAACATCAGAGGCGACCACCCAGGAATTATCCTCCTGACCATAACCCTTCCACTTAACCAAATACTGGAGTTTACGTCTGGAAACACGAGAATCCAAGATCTTCTCAACAACATACTCCAATTCTCCCTCCACCAGCACCGGAGCAGGAGGCTCAACCGAAGGAACAACGGGCACCTCATACCTCCGCAATAACGACCGATGGAACACGTTATGAATAGCAAACGATGCTGGGAGATCCAAACGAAAAGATACAGGGTTAAGAATCTCCAAGATCTTATAAGGACCGATGAACCGAGGCTTGAACTTGGGAGAAGAGACCTTCATAGGAACAAAACGAGAAGACAACCACACCAAGTCCCCAACACGAAGTCGGGGACCCACGCGGCGACGGCGATTAGCAAACTGCTGAGCCTTCTCCTGAGACAACTTCAAATTGTCCACCACCTGATTCCAAATCTGATGTAGCCTGTCCACCACCACGTCCACTCCAGGACAATCCGAAGGCTCCACCTGACCAGAGGAAAAACGAGGATGAAACCCCGAATGACAAAAGAAAGGAGAAACCAAAGTAGCAGAACTAGCCCGATTATTAAGGGCAAATTCGGCCAGTGGCAAAAAGGCAACCCAGTCATCTTGATCAGCAGAAACAAAACACCTTAAATAAGTTTCCAAGGTCTGATTAGTTTGCTCCGTCTGGCCATTCGTCTGAGGATGGAATGCAGACGAGAAAGACAAATTAATGCCCATCTTAGCACAAAACGTCCGCCAAAATCTAGACACAAACTGGGATCCCCTGTCAGAAACGATATTCTCCGGAATCCCATGCAAACGAACCACGTTCTGAAAAAATAATGGGACCAACTCAGAGGAGGAAGGCAACTTAGGCAAGGGTACCAAATGAACCATCTTAGAAAAGCGGTCTGTTGTGAAATTGGATTTTGGGCTCCCCCGGTGGCCACTGGTGGAATTGAACTGGTGTGCATCATCCCCTCTGTTCACCTGTTTCCATCAGGATGTGGGAGTCGCTATTTAACCTTGCTCCTCTGTCACTTCCATGCCGGTCAACATTGTAATCAGAAGCCTTTCTGTGCATGTTCCTGCTGCTAGACAACTCCCAGCTAAGTTGGACTTTAGTCCTCGTTTGTTTTTGCATTTTGTTCCAGTTCACTGCTGTAGTTTCGTTTCTGTGTCTGGAAAGCTCTTGTGATCTGAAATTGCCACTCTGATGTTATGAGTTAATACTAGAGTCTTAAAGTAATTTCAGGATGGTATTTTGATAGGGTTTTCAGCTGACCATGAAAGTGCCCTTTCTGTCTTCCTGCTATCTAGTAAGCGGACCTCAATTTTGCTAAACCTATTTTCATACTACGTTTGTCATTTCATCTAAAATCACCGCCAATATATGTGGGGGCCTCTGTCTGCCTATCGGGGAAACTTCTCTAGAGGTGAGCCAGGACTATATTTTCCTCTGCCAGGATTAGTTAGTCCTCCGGCCGGCGCTGGGCGTCTAGGGATAAAAAACGTAGGCAACGCTACCCGGCTACTGTTAGTTGTGCGGCAGGTTTAGTTCATGGTCAGTTTAGTTTCCATCCTTCCAAGAGCTAGTACTTATGTTTGCTGGGCTATGTTCTCTTGCCATTGAGAACCATAACAGTTTGACCGGCCAAAAAAGGGTTAAATTAATTGACAGAGAAAGGAGAGAAAAGAGAAGTCTGCTGAAGATTTTTTTTTTTTTTTCCTTCAGTTCTGAGTGTGCTTGTAATTGAATCTCTTGCAAGTCTGCCTATATTGCAGCCTTTCTCTCTCTCTCTCTCCTTCTAATCCTGGAATGGCTCTGTGTTCACCTGTTTAAAATGGATATTCAGAGTTTAGCTGCAGGTTTGAATAATCTCACCACGAAAGTTCAAAATTTACAAGATTTTGTTGTTCATGTTCCTATATCTGAACCTAGAATTCCTTTGCCTGAATTTTTCTCGGGGAATAGATCTTGCTTTCAAAATTTCAAAAATAATTGCAAGTTGTTTTTGTCCCTGAAATCTCGCTCTGCTGGAGATCCTGCTCAGCAGGTCAGGATTGTGATTTCCTTGCTCCGGGGCGACCCTCAGGATTGGGCTTTTGCATTGGCTCCAGGGGATCCTGCGTTGCTCAATGTGGATGCGTTTTTTCTGGCCTTGGGGTTGCTTTATGAGGAACCTCAGTTAGAGCTTCAGGCGGAAAAGGCCTTGATGTCCCTATCTCAGGGGCAAGACGAAGCTGAAATATACTGCCAGAAATTCCGTAAATGGGCTGTGCTTACTCAGTGGAATGAGTGCGCCCTGGCGGCGAATTTCAGAGAGGGTCTCTCTGATGCCATTAAGGATGTTATGGTGGGGTTCCCTGTGCCTGCGGGTCTGAATGAGTCCATGACAATGGCTATCCAGATCGATAGGCGTCTGCGGGAGCGCAAACCTGTGCACCATTTGGCGGTGTCTACTGAGAAGACGCCAGAGAATATGCAATGTGATAGAATTCTGTCCAGAAGTGAACGGCAGAATTTAAGACGAAAAAATGGGTTGTGCTTCTATTGCGGTGATTCAACTCATGTTATATCAGCATGCTCTAAGCGTACTAAGAAGCTTGATAAGTCTGTTTCAATTGGCACTTTACAAGCTAAGTTTATTCTATCTGTGACCCTGATTTGTTCTTTATCATCTATTACCGCGGATGCCTATGTCGACTCTGGCGCCGCTTTGAGTCTTATGGATTGGTCCTTTGCCAAACGCTGTGGGTATGATTTGGAGCCTCTTGAAACTCCTATACCCCTGAAGGGGATTGACTCCACCCCATTGGCTAGTAATAAACCACAATACTGGACACAAGTAACTATGCGGATTAATCCGGATCATCAGGAGATTATTCGCTTTCTTGTGCTGTATAACCTACATGATGTGTTGGTGCTTGGATTGCCATGGCTGCAATCTCATAACCCAGTCCTTGACTGGAAAGCTATGTCTGTGTTAAGCTGGGGATGTAAGGGGAAGCATGGGGACGTACCTGTGGTTTCCATTTCATCATCTATTCCCTCTGAGATTCCTGAATTCTTGACTGAATATCGTGACGTTTTTGAAGAACCTAAGCTTGGTTCATTACCTCCGCACCGGGAGTGCGATTGTGCCATAGATTTGATTCCGGGTAGTAAATACCCTAAGGGTCGTTTATTTAATCTGTCTGTGCCTGAACATGCTGCTATGCGAGAATATATAAAGGAGTCCTTGGAAAAGGGACATATTCGTCCTTCGTCATCTCCCTTAGGAGCCGGTTTTTTCTTTGTGGCTAAGAAAGATGGCTCTTTGAGACCGTGTATTGATTATCGGCTTTTGAATAAAATCACGGTTAAATATCAATATCCGTTGCCACTGCTGACTGATTTGTTTGCTCGCATAAAGGGGGCCAAGTGGTTCTCTAAGATAGATCTCCGTGGGGCGTATAATTTGGTGCGAATTAAGCAGGGGGATGAGTGGAAGACCGCATTTAATACGCCCGAGGGCCACTTTGAGTATTTGGTGATGCCTTTTGGTCTTTCAAATGCCCCTTCAGTCTTTCAGTCCTTTATGCATGACATTTTCCGTGATTATTTGGATAAATTTATGATTGTGTATCTGGATGATATTTTGATTTTTTCGGATGACTGGGACTCTCATGTCCAGCAGGTCAGGAGGGTTTTTCAGGTTTTGCGGTCTAATTCCTTGTGTGTGAAGGGTTCTAAGTGCGTTTTTGGGGTTCAAAAGATTTCCTTTTTGGGATATATTTTTTCCCCCTCTTCCATCGAGATGGATCCTGTCAAGGTTCAGGCTATTTGTGATTGGACGCAACCCTCTTCTCTTAAGAGTCTTCAGAAATTTTTGGGCTTTGCTAACTTTTATCGTCGATTTATTGCTGGTTTTTCTGATGTTGTTAAACCATTGACTGATTTGACTAAGAAGGGTGCTGATGTTGCTGATTGGTCCCCTGCTGCTGTGGAGGCCTTTCGGGAGCTTAAGCGCCGCTTTTCTTCCGCCCCTGTGTTGCGTCAGCCTGATGTTGCTCTTCCTTTTCAGGTTGAGGTCGACGCTTCTGAAATCGGAGCTGGGGCAGTTTTGTCGCAGAGAAGTTCCGATTGTTCCGTGATGAGACCTTGTGCCTTTTTCTCGCGTAAATTTTCGCCCGCCGAGCGGAATTATGATGTTGGGAATCGGGAGCTTTTGGCCATGAAGTGGGCTTTTGAGGAGTGGCGTCATTGGCTTGAGGGGGCTAGACATCAGGTGGTGGTATTGACTGACCACAAAAATCTAATTTATCTTGAGTCCGCCAGACGCCGGAATCCTAGACAGGCGCGCTGGTCGTTGTTTTTCTCTCGGTTTAATTTTGTGGTGTCCTACCTGCCGGGTTCTAAGAATGTTAAGGCGGATGCCCTTTCTAGGAGTTTTGAGCCTGACTCCCCTGGTAACTCTGAACCTACAGGTATCCTTAAGGATGGAGTGATATTGTCTGCCGTTTCTCCAGACCTGCGGCGGGCCTTGCAGGAGTTTCAGGCGGATAGACCTGATCGTTGCCCACCTGGTAGACTGTTTGTTCCTGATGATTGGACCAGTAAAGTCATTTCTGAGGTTCATTCTTCTGCGTTGACAGGTCATCCTGGAATCTTTGGTACCAGGGATTTGGTGGCAAGGTCCTTCTGGTGGCCTTCTCTGTCTCGAGATGTGCGAGGCTTTGTGCAGTCTTGTGACGTTTGTGCTCGGGCCAAGCCTTGTTGTTCTCGGGCTAGTGGATTGTTGTTGCCCTTGCCTATCCCGAAGAGGCCCTGGACGCACATCTCGATGGATTTTATTTCGGATCTTCCTGTTTCTCAGAAGATGTCTGTCATCTGGGTGGTGTGTGACCGTTTCTCTAAGATGGTCCATTTGGTTCCCCTGCCTAAGTTGCCTTCTTCTTCCGAGTTGGTTCCTCTGTTTTTTCTAAATGTGGTCCGTTTGCATGGTATTCCGGAGAATATCGTTTCTGACAGAGGAACCCAATTCGTGTCTAGATTTTGGCGAGCATTCTGTGCTAGGATGGGCATAGATTTGTCTTTCTCGTCTGCTTTCCATCCTCAGACTAATGGCCAGACCGAGCGGACGAATCAGACCTTGGAGACATATTTGAGGTGTTTTGTGTCTGCAGATCAGGATGATTGGGTTGCTTTTTTGCCTTTAGCGGAGTTTGCCCTCAATAATCGGGCCAGCTCTGCCACCTTGGTGTCTCCTTTTTTCTGTAATTCGGGGTTTCATCCTCGATTTTCTTCTGGTCAGGTGGAATCTTCGGATTGTCCTGGAGTGGATGCTGTGGTGGAGAGGTTGCATCAGATTTGGGGGCAGGTAGTGGACAATTTGAAGTTGTCCCAGGAGAAGACTCAGCTTTTTGCCAACCGCCGGCGTCGGGTTGGTCCTCGGCTTTGTGTTGGGGACTTGGTGTGGTTGTCTTCTCGTTTTGTCCCTATGAGGGTTTCTTCTCCTAAGTTTAAGCCTCGGTTCATCGGCCCGTACAAGATATTGGAGATTCTTAACCCTGTGTCCTTCCGTTTGGACCTCCCTGCATCTTTTTCTATTCATAATGTTTTTCATCGGTCATTGTTGCGCAGGTATGAGGTACCGGTTGTGCCTTCCGTTGAGCCTCCTGCTCCGGTGTTGGTTGAGGGCGAGTTGGAGTACGTTGTGGAAAAAATCTTGGACTCCCGTGTTTCCAGACGGAAACTCCAGTATCTGGTCAAATGGAAGGGATACGGTCAGGAGGATAATTCTTGGGTGACTGCCTCTGATGTTCATGCCTCCGATCTGGTCCGTGCCTTTCATAGGGCTCATCCTGATCGCCCTGGTGGTTCTGGTGAGGGTTCGGTGCCCCCTCCTTGAGGGGGGGGTACTGTTGTGAAATTGGATTTTGGGCTCCCCCGGTGGCCACTGGTGGAATTGAACTGGTGTGCATCATCCCCTCTGTTCACCTGTTTCCATCAGGATGTGGGAGTCGCTATTTAACCTTGCTCCTCTGTCACTTCCATGCCGGTCAACATTGTAATCAGAAGCCTTTCTGTGCATGTTCCTGCTGCTAGACAACTCCCAGCTAAGTTGGACTTTAGTCCTCGTTTGTTTTTGCATTTTGTTCCAGTTCACTGCTGTAGTTTCGTTTCTGTGTCTGGAAAGCTCTTGTGATCTGAAATTGCCACTCTGATGTTATGAGTTAATACTAGAGTCTTAAAGTAATTTCAGGATGGTATTTTGATAGGGTTTTCAGCTGACCATGAAAGTGCCCTTTCTGTCTTCCTGCTATCTAGTAAGCGGACCTCAATTTTGCTAAACCTATTTTCATACTACGTTTGTCATTTCATCTAAAATCACCGCCAATATATGTGGGGGCCTCTGTCTGCCTATCGGGGAAACTTCTCTAGAGGTGAGCCAGGACTATATTTTCCTCTGCCAGGATTAGTTAGTCCTCCGGCCGGCGCTGGGCGTCTAGGGATAAAAAACGTAGGCAACGCTACCCGGCTACTGTTAGTTGTGCGGCAGGTTTAGTTCATGGTCAGTTTAGTTTCCATCCTTCCAAGAGCTAGTACTTATGTTTGCTGGGCTATGTTCTCTTGCCATTGAGAACCATAACAGCGGTCACACACAACCCAGATAACGGACATTTTCTGTGAGACAGGGAGATCTGAAATAAAATCCATGGAAATGTGCGTCCAAGGCCTCTTCGGGATAGGCAAGGATAACAACAACCCACTGGCCCGAGAACAGCAAGGCTTAGCCCGAGCACACACTTCACAAGACTGCACGAAGGTGCGCACATCCCTTGACAAGGAAGGCCACCAAAAAGACCTGGCCACCAAGTCTCTAGTACCAAATATTCCCGGATGACCAGCCAACACAGAAGAATGGACCTCGGAGATGACTCTACTGGTCCAATCATCCGGAACAAACAGTCTTTCTGGTGGACAACGATCAGGTTTATCCGCCTGAAACTCCTGCAATGCACGACGCAAGTCTGGGGAGACGGCGAACAATATTACCCCATCCCTAAGGATACCAGTAGGCCCAGAGTCTCCAGGAGGGTCAGGCACAAAACTCCTGGAAAGAGCATCTGCCTTCACATTCTTTGAACCTGGCAGGTATGAAACCACAAAATTGAAACGAGAAAAAAACAACGACCAACGAGCCTGTCTAGGATTCAGACGCCTGGCAGACTCAAGGTAAATCAGATTTTTGTGATCAGTCAAGACCACCACACGATGTCTAGCACCCTCAAGCCAATGACGCCACTCCTCAAATGCCCACTTCATGGCCAAAAGCTCCCGATTACCCACATCATAATTGCGCTCGGCGGGCGAGAATTTTCTAGAAAAGAACGCACATGGCTTCATCACCGAGCCATCGGAACTTCTCTGTGACAAAACCGCCCCCGCTCCAATCTCGGAAGCATCAACCTCAACCTGAAAAGAAAGTGAAACATCTGGTTGACATAACACAGGAGCAGAAGAAAACCGGCGCTTAAGTTCCTGAAAGGCCTCCACAGCCATAGGAGACCAATTAGCAACATCAGCACCCTTTTTAGTCAAATCAGTCAAAGGTTTAACAACACTGGAAAAATTAGCAATGAACCGACGATAAAAATTAGCAAAACCCAAGAACCTCTGAAGACTCTTAACAGATGTAGGTTGTGTCCAGTCACAAATCGCCTGAACCTTGACGGGATCCATCTCAATAGTAGAAGGAGAAAAAATGTACCCCAAAAAAGAAATCTTCTGGACTCCGAAGAGACATTTCGAGCCCTTCACAAACAGAGAATTGGCCCGCAGGACTTGAAACACCTTCCTGACCTGTAGAACATGAGACTCCCAGTCATCAGAAAACACCAAAATATCATCCAAATACACAATCATAAACTTATCCAGATATTCACGGAAAATATTGTGCATAAAGGACTGAAAGACTGAAGGAGCATTAGAAAGTCCAAAAGGCATTACCAAATACTCAAAATGGCCCTCAGGCGTATTAAATGCGGTTTTCCACTCATCACCCTGCTTTATCCGCACAAGATTATACGCACCGCGAAGATCTATCTTAGTGAACCACCTGGCCCCCTTAATGCGAGCAAACAAATCAGTCAATAATGGCAATGGATACTGATATTTGACTGTAATCTTATTCAGAAGGCGATAATCTATACAAGGCCTCAGGGAACCATCTTTTTTAGCCACGAAAAAAAAACCTGCTCCCAGAGGGGACAAAGATGGACGAATATGTCCCTTTTCCAAGGACTCCTTAATATAATTCCGCATAGCAGTATGCTCTGGCACTGACAGATTAAATAAACGACCCTTAGGGAACTTACTGCCAGAAATTAATTCTATAGCACAGTCACAATCCCTATGAGGAGGGAGCGAATTGAGCTTAGGCTCCTCAAAAACATCCCGATAGTCAGACAAAAACGCAGGGACCTCAGAAGGAGTAGATGAAGCGATTGAAATCAGAGGTGCATAATCATGAACCCCCTGACATCCTCAGCTTAACACAGACATTGTTTTCCAATCCAGGACTGGATTATGAGTTTGTAACCATGGCAGACCAAGCACTAGTACATCATGTAAATTATACAGTACAAGGAAGCGAATCACATCCTGATGAACGGGAGTCATGCGCATGGTCACTTGTGTCCAGTACTGCGGTTTATTCATAGCCAGTGGTGTAGAGTCAATTCCCTTCAAAGGAATAGGAACTTCCAGAGGCTCCAGACTAAAACCGCAGCGTTTGGCAAATGACCAATCCATAAGACTCAGGGCAGCGCCCGAATCCACATAAGCATCGACGGAAATGGATGACAGTGAACAAATCAGAGTTACAGACAAAATGAACTTAGACTGCAGAGTACTAATGGCAAAAGATTTATCAACCTTTTTTGTGCGTTTAGAGCATGCTGATATAACATGAGCTGAATCACCACAATAAAAACACAATCCGTTTTTCCGCCTATAATTTTGCCGTTCACTTCTGGACTGAATTCTATCACATTGCATAGTCTCAGGTGCCTGTTCAGAAGACACCGCCAACTGGTGCACAGGTTTGCGCTCCCGATCAATCTGAATGGCCATAGTCATAGACTCATTCAGACCTGTAGGCGCAGGGAACCCCACCATAATATCCTTAATGGCCTCAGAAAGACCATCTCTGAAGTTTGCAGCCAGGGCGCACTCATTCCACTTAGTAAGTACCGACCATTTCCGAAATTTTTGACAATATACTTCCGCTTCATCATGCCCCTGAGAGAGGGCTAATAAAGCCTTTTCAGCCTGAATCTCCAGGTTAGGTTCCTCATAGAGCAATCCCAGTGCCAGAAAAAACGCATCCACACTGAGCAATGCAGGATCCCCTGGTGCCAATGCAAATGCCCAATTCTGAGGGTCGCCCCGCAGGAAAGATATTACAATCTTGATCTGCTGAGCAGGGTCTCCAGTGGAGCGAGATTTCAAAGAAAGAAACAATTTGCAATTGTTCCTGAAATTCAGGAAGGTAGATCTATCTCCAGAAAAAAACTCTGGAATAGGAATTCTAGGTTCAGACATAGGAGTGTGAACAACAAAATCCTGTATGTTTTGAACTTTTGCAGCGAGATTATTCAGGCTGGAAGCCAAACTCTGGACATCCATATTAAACAGCTAAGGTCAGAGCCATTCAAGGGTTAAGAGGAGGTAAGAAGCAGCTAGACAGCAATTAAAGGCTAGGCAGCAAAACTCTGAGGGAAAAGAAAAAAAAAAATAAATTTCCCTTCAACACTTCTTTTTCTCCTGCTTCAGCCCAAACAATTAACACTTTGTGGGCCGGCTATACTGTTATGGATCCCAATGGCTAGGGGATCGCACTGGACAAGCAAAAAATAACTCAAATAACGGACGAGCTCTAGGGTGATGGAACCTGGGCTGACCGCTGCCCTACTCCTGACAAACACAACTAGAAATAGCCAGGGAGCGTGCCTACGTTGATTCTAGACGCCTCGCGCCAGCCTAAGAGCTAACTAGCACTGCAGAGAAAATAAAGACCTAACTTGCCTCCAGAGAAATAAACCCCAAAGGTATAGTTGCCCCCCACATGTATTGACGGTGAAAATGAGAGGAAGGCACGCACATAGATATGAAAATAGAGTTAGCAAAACGAGGCCCGCTATAACTAGAAAGCAGAAGGATACAAAAGGGGTCTGAGCGGTCAGCAAAAAACCCTAATCAAAAACCATCCTGAGATTACAAGCACCCATGTGCCAACTCATGGCACATGGGGAGCACCTCAGCCCACTAGAGCTTCCAACTAGCATAGAGTAATATTTAGCAAGCTGGACAAAAAACAAAACAACTGAAAAGCATAACTTAGCTTATCCTGAGAGATCTGGAAGCAGGTAGTCAGAACCAAACTGAGCACATCTGAATACATTGATAGCCGGCAAGGGAATGACAGGAAAGCCAGGTTAAATAGGAAACACCCAGCCTCAGATGGACAGGTGGAAACCAGAGACCGCAACCCACCAAAGTCACCCAGTACCAGTTGTAACCACCAGAGGGAGCCCAAAAACAGAATCCACAACAATTTAGGTTTATAGGATCCATCTATCCCTGCCAGTTGTCCATTGTATCTTGGAGGGATTGCATCTCTGTCTGGCTCCACTTGCCCTGCAGTCATTTCGGCTAAGATAAGTGTCCTGTTTTTTTTTCTCTGTAGCACGCATGCAGTGTGCTTTTATGTGCAGTGCAATCTATTGTGTTTTTGTCCAGCTTTGACTTGTTTGGATTTTTCAGTCATGCTGGTTTCTCTGGAGATGCAGATATACATCCTATGTCTTTAGTTAGATGTAGCATATTGTATCTTCTGCTGTGGATTTTTCTAGTGTTTTAATACTGACCGCTTAGAACTCTGTCCTATCTTTTCTATCTAGCTAGAAGTGCCTCTTTTGCTAAACTCTGTCTTTTCTGCCTGTGTACGTATTTCCTCTTAAACTCACAGTCAATATTTGTGGGGGGCTGCCTATCCTTTGGGGCTCTGCTCTGAGGCAAGATAGGATTTCCCATTTCCATCTTTAGGGGTATTTAGTTCTCTGGCTGTGTCGAGGTGTCTAGGCCTGGTCAGGTACATCCCACGGCTACTTCTAGTTGCGGTGTCAGTATTAGGATTGCGGTCAGTACAGGTACCACCTACTCCAGAGAAAGTCTCATGCGGCTCCAGGGTCACCGGATCATAACAGTACAACTGGCCAACAATGAGTTAAATGCATCTCAGAAGAAGGGAAGAAAAGTCCTGAGCCATTTTTTTTTCTGCAGTCTGTTTTGTCTTTCCTTTCCTCTTTTTCTCTGGGTGACTGAGGAGCTGTGTGCTAGCATGGATGTTCAGGGATTAGCTTCTCGTGTGGACCAACTAGCTGCTAGGATTCAGAGTATTTCCGATTATCTTGTTCAGACTCCGGTTTTAGAGCCTAGGATTCCTACTCCGGAGTTATTTTTTGGGGACAGGTCTAAATTTTTGAGTTTTAAAAATAACTGTAAACTGTTTTTTGCTCTGAAACCTCGTTCTTCTGGTGATCCCATTCAGCAGGTTAAAATTATTATCTCCCTGCTGCGTGGCGATCCTCAGGATTGGGCATTTTCCCTGGAATCTGGGAATCCTGCCTTGCTTAATGTAGAAGCCTTTTTTCAAGCTCTAGGGTTATTATATGATTAACCAAATTCTGTGGATCATGCTGAGAAGATCTTGTTGACCCTGTTTCAGGGTCAAGAAGCGGCAGAATTATATTGTCAGAAACTTAGAAAATGGTCTGTGCTGACTAAATGGAATGAGGATGCTTTGGCGGCAATTTTCAGAAAGGGTCTTTCTGAATCTGTTAAAGATGTTATGGTGGGGTTTCCCACGCCTATTGGTCTGAGCGATTCTATGTCTCTGGCCATTCAGATTGATCGGCGCCTGCGTGAGCGCAGAGCTGTGCGCGCTGTGGCGTTGTCCTCAGAGCAGATGCCTGAGCCTATGCAGTGCGATAGGATTCTGTCTGTAGCTGAACAACGGGGATTCAGACGTCAGAATGGGTTGTGTTTTTACTGTGGTGATGCTTCCCATGTCATTTCGGTCTGCCCTAAGCGTATTAAGAAAATCGCTAGTTCAGTTACCATTGGTACCGTACAACCTAAATTTCTGTTATCTGTGACATTGATCTTCTCATTGTCGTCATTCTCTGTCATGGCGTTTGTAGATTCTGGCGCTGCTTTGAATTTAATGGACTTTGAATTCGCTAGACGTTGCAGTCTTTGGAGAACCCTATTCCTTTAAGGGGCATTGATGCTACACCTTTGGCTAAAAATAAACCCCAGTTTTGGGCGCAGGTGACCATGTGCATGGCGCCAGCCCATCGGGAGGATTGTCGCTTTTTGGTGTTGCATAATTTGCATGATGTTATCGTGCTGGGTTTTCCATGGTTGCAGGTACATAATCCAGTGTTGGATTGGAAATCTATGTCCGTGACTAGTTGGGGTTGTCAGGGAGTCCATGGTGACGTTCCTTTGATGTCAATTTCCTCTTCTCCCCCTTCTGAAATTCCAGAGTTCTTGTCTGATTTTCAGGATGTGTTCAATGAGCCCAAGTCCAGTTCCCTTCCACCGCATAGGGACTGTGATTGTGCTATTGACTTGATTCCAGGTTGTAAGTTTCCTAAGGGCCGACTTTTCAACCTGTCTGTGCCTGAACATACCGCTATGCGGACTTATATTAAGGAGTCCTTGGAGAAAGGGCATATTTGGCCATCGTCTTCACCATTGGGAGCGGGGTTTTTTTTTGTTGCCAAGAAGGATGGCTCCTTGAGACCTTGTATTGATTATCGCCTCTTGAATAAGATCACGGTCAAATTTCAATACCCTTTGCCTTTGCTTTCCGATTTGTTTGCTAGGATTAAGGGGGCTAGTTGGTTTACTAAGATTGACCTTCGGGGGGCATATAATCTTATTCGTATTAAGCAGGGTGACGAATGGAAAACTGCGTTTAATACGCCCGAGGGTCATTTTGAATACCTTGTGATGCCCTTCGGGCTCTCTAATGCTCCATCTGTTTTTCAGTCCTTCATGCATGATATCTTCCGGAATTATCTTGATAAATTCATGATTGTATATTTGGATGACATTTTGATTTTTTCCGATGATTGGGAGTCTCATGTGAAACAGGTCAGGATGGTTTTTCAGATCCTTCGTGACAATGCTTTGTTTGTGAAGGGGTCTAAGTGTCTTTTTGGAGTACAGAAGGTTTCTTTTTTGGGCTTTATTTTTTCTCCCTCATCTATAGAGATGGATCCGGTTAAGGTTCAGGCCATTCACGATTGGATTCAGCCCACGTCCATGAAGAGTCTTCAGAAATTTTTGGGCTTTGCTAATTTTTATCACCGTTTCATTGCTAACTTCTCCAGTGTGGTTAAACCCCTGACTGATTTGACGAAAAAGGGCGCTGATGTGACGAATTGGTCCTCTGCGGCTGTCTCTGCCTTTCAGGAGTTTAAGCGTCGGATTGTTTCTGCTCCGGTGTTGCGTCAGCCAGATGTTTCTCTTCCGTTTCAGGTGGAGGTTGACGCGTCTGAGATTGGGGCAGGGGCCGTTTTATCTCAGAGGAATTCTAATGGTTCCTTGATGAAACCATGTGCCTTCTTTTCCCGAAAGTTTTCGCCTGCTGAACGTAATTATGATGTCGGCAATCGGGAATTGTTGGCTATGAAGTGGGCGTTCGAGGAATGGCGACATTGGCTTGAGGGAGCCAAGCATCGTATTGTGGTCTTGACCGATCATAAAAATCTGATTTACCTCGAGTCTGCCAAGCGGCTGAATCCTAGACAGGCTCGATGGTCTTTGTTTTTCTCCCGTTTTGATTTCGTGGTCTCGTATCTTCCGGGTTCTAAGAATATTAAAGCTGATGCCCTCTCTAGGAGCTTTTTGCCTGATTCTCCGGAGGTCCTTGAACCGGTCGGCATTCTAAAGGAAGGGGGGGTTCTTTCTGCCATCTTTCCTGATCTGCGACGGGTTCTTCAGGAATTTCAGGCTGACAAACCTGACCGCTGTCCAGTGGGGAAACTGTTCGTTCCTGATAAATGGACTAGTAGGGTGATTTCGGAGGTTCATTGTTCTGTGTTGGCTGGTCATCCTGGTATTTTTGGAACCAGAGATTTGGTTGGTAGGTCTTTTTGGTGGCCTTCTTTGTCGCGGGATGTGCGTTCTTTTGTGCAGTCCTGTGGGACTTGTGCGCGGGCTAAGCCTTGTTGTTCCCGCGCTAGTGGGTTGCTTTTGCCGGTCCCTGAGAGGCCTTGGACGCATATTTCTATGGATTTTATTTCAGACCTTCCTGTTTCCCAGAGGATGTCGGTTATCTGGGTGGTTTGTGACCGGTTTTCTAAGATGGTTCATTTGGTGCCTTTGCCTAAGTTGCCTTCCTCTTCTGATTTGGTTCCATTGTTTTTTCAGCATGTGGTTCGTTTGCATGGTATTCCGGAGAATATTGTGTCCGACAGAGGTTCCCAGTTTGTTTCTAGGTTTCGGCGAGCCTTTTGTGCTAAACTGGGCATTGATTTGTCTTTTTCTTCCGCATTTCATCCTCAGACAAATGGCAAAACCGAGCGAACTAATCAGACTTTGGAAACTTATTTGAGATGCTTTGTGTCTGCTGATCATGATGATTGGGTGGCTTTCTTGCCATTGGCCGATTTGCCCTTAATAATCGGGCTAGTTCGGCTACCTTGGTTTCGCCTTTCTTTTGTAATTTTGGTTTTCATCCTCGTTTTTCTTCGGGGCAGTGTTATGGTTTCCAATGGCAAGGAAACATCAGAAGCATAGAATAAACGGACAAGCTCTCGGGTGATGGAAACTAGAGCTGACCGCGATGCTAAACCTACACACCACACTAGAAGTAGCCAGGGGGCATTCCTGCGTTGTCTCTAGATGCCGCGCGCCAGCCGGAGAACTAACTACCCCTGGTAGAAGAAAACACAGTCCTGGCTTGCCTCCAGAGAATGTCCCCACAGGAGATAGCAGCCCCCCACATATAATAACGGTGAGAGCAGATGAAAAGACACACGTAGTATGAAAGCAGATTTAGCACAGAGAGGCCCGCTAACTAAATAGCAGAAAGATACAACAGAGGACTTCGCGGTCAGCTGCAAAACCCTTCAAAACACCATCCTGAAATTACCTTAACTCATGTGACAACTCATGCCACTGGAGTGGTAATTTCAGCCCAACAAGAGCTTCCAGCTGCAGAGATTCACATAGGTGCAAACTGGACAAAACATACAAAAATAGACTTAAGGACTAAAGTGTCCAACTTAGCTGAGCAGAAATCTGGGAGCAGGAACATGCAACAGAATCACTCTGGATACATTGATGGCCAGCATTAGAATGACTGAGGAGCAAGGTTAAATAGGATACTCCCACATCCTGATAGGAACAGGTGAACTGAGAAGGCAAAGCTTGCAGGACACCAGTACCACAAGAGACCACCGGGGGAGCCCATGAACCGAATCACAACAGTACCCCCCCCTTAAGGAGGGGGCACCGAACCCTCACAAGAACCACCAGGGCGATCTGGATGAGCCCTATGAAAGGCACGGACCAAATCAGAAGCATGAACATCAGAAGCTGTAACCCAAGAATTATCCTCTTGACCGTAGCCCTTCCATTTCACCAGATACTGAAGTCTCCGTCTGGAAACACGGGAGTCCAAGATTTTCTCCACCACGTACTCCAATTCACCCTCAACCAGCACAGGAGCAGGAGGCTCAACAGAAGGCACAAGTGGTACCTCATACCTCCGCAATAATGACCGATGGAAGACATTATGGATAGCAAAGGATGCTGGGAGGTCCAAACGAAAAGACACAGGGTTAAGAATTTCCAAAATCTTATAAGGACCGATGAACCGAGGCTTAAACTTAGGAGAAGAGACCCTCATAGGGACAAAACGGGAGGACAACCACACCAAGTCCCCAACACGAAGACGAGTACCAACACGACGATGGCGATTAGCAAAACGTTGAGTCCTCTCCTGGGACAACTCCAAATTGTCCACCACCTGCCCCCAAATACGATGCAACCTATCCACCATGGTATCCACTCCAGGACAATCCGAAGACTCCACCTGACCAGATGAAAAACGAGGATGGAACCCTGAATTGCAAAAGAAAGGGGAGACCAAAGTGGCAGAACTGGCCCGATTATTAAGGGCAAACTCAGCCAACGGCAAAAAGGAGACCCAGTCATCCTGATCAGCAGACACGAAACACCTCAAATAAGTCTCCAAGGTCTGATTAGTACGTTCCGTCTGGCCATTTGTCTGGGGATGAAATGCAGACGAAAAAGACAAATCAATGCCCATCCTGGCACAAAACGCCCGCCAAAATCTGGACACAAACTGGGATCCCCTGTCGGAAATGATATTCTCCGGAATACCATGCAGCCGAACCACATTCTGAAAAAACAGGGGCACCAACTCAGATGAGGAAGGCAGCTTGGGCAAGGGCACCAAATGAACCATCTTAGAAAAGCGGTCACACACCACCCAAATGACGGACATCTTCTGAGAAACAGGGAGATCAGAAATAAAATCCATAGAGATGTGTGTCCAAGGCCTCTTAGGAACAGGCAAGGGCAACAACAACCCACTAGCCCGAGAACAACAGTACCCCCCCCCTTAACTGTTATGGTTTCCAATGGCAAGGAAACATCAGAAGCATAGAATAAACGGACAAGCTCTCAGGTGATGGAAACTAGAGCTGACCGCGATGCTAAACCTACACACCACACTAGAAGTAGCCAGGGGGCATTCCTGCGTTGTCTCTAGATGCCGCGCGCCAGCCGGAGAACTAACTACCCCTGGTAGAAGAAAACACAGTCCTGGCTTGCCTCCAGAGAATGTCCCCACAGGAGATAGCAGCCCCCCACATATAATAACGGTGAGAGCAGATGAAAAGACACACGTAGTATGAAAGCAGATTTAGCACAGAGAGGCCCGCTAACTAAATAGCAGAAAGATACAACAGAGGACTTCGCGGTCAGCTGCAAAACCCTTCAAAACACCATCCTGAAATTACCTTAACTCATGTGACAACTCATGCCACTGGAGTGGTAATTTCAGCCCAACAAGAGCTTCCAGCTGCAGAGATTCACATAAGTGCAAACTGGACAAAACATACAAAAATAGACTTAAGGACTAAAGTGTCCAACTTAGCTGAGCAGAAATCTGGGAGCAGGAACATGCAACAGAATCACTCTGGATACATTGATGGCCAGCATTAGAATGACTGAGGAGCAAGGTTAAATAGGATACTCCCACATCCTGATAGGAACAGGTGAACTGAGAAGGCAAAGCTTGCAGGACACCAGTACCACAAGAGACCACCGGGGGAGCCCACGAACCGAATCACAACAGGGCAGGTTGAGCCTTCTGATTGTCCTGGTGTGGATTCTGTGGTTGACAGGTTGCAGCAAATTTGGGCTCATGTGGTGGACAATTTGGTGTTGTCTCAGGAGGAGGCGCAGTGCTTTGCTAATCGTCGTCGGTGTGTTGGTTCCCAGCTTCGGGTTGGGGATTTGGTCTGGTTGTCTTCCCGTCATGTTCCTATGAAGGTTTCTTCTCCTAAGTTTAAGCCTCGGTTTATCGGTCCTTATAGGATTTCTGAGATTATCAATCCGGTGTCGTTTCGTTTGGCCCTTCCGGCATCTTTTGCTATCCATAATGTTTTCCATAGATCTTTATTGCGGAAATATGTGGTGCCCGTTCTTCCCTCTGTTGATCTTCCAGCTCCTGTGTTGGTTGATGGGGAGATGGAGTATGTTGTTGAGAAGATTTTTGATTCTCGTTTTTCGAGACGAAAGCTTCAGTACCTTGTCAAATGGAAAGGTTACGGTCAGGAGGATAATTCTTGGGTTTTTGCCTCTGATGTCCATGCTGCTGATTTGGTTCGGGCCTTACATCTGGCTCGTCCTGATCGGCCTGGGGGCTCTGGTGAGGGTTCGGTGACCCCTCTTCAAGGTGGGGGTACTGTTGTGAATTCTGCTCTTTGGGCTCCCTCCGGTGGTTGTTAGTGGTAGTGCTGTGGTCTCTGGATTATAGGCCGGGCAGGTGTTTCTGCTTATTGCAGCTCTATTAGGTATTTAGGTTTGTAGGATCCATCTATCCCTGCCAGTTGTCCATTGTATCTTGGAGGGATTGCATCTCTGTCTGGCTCCACTTGCCCTGCAGTCATTTCGGCTAAGATAAGTGTCCTGTTTTTTTTTCTCTGTAGCACGCATGCAGTGTGCTTTTATGTGCAGTGCAATCTATTGTGTTTTTGTCCAGCTTTGACTTGTTTGGATTTTTCAGTCATGCTGGTTTCTCTGGAGATGCAGATATACATCCTATGTCTTTAGTTAGATGCACATAAAGGAACATCAGCCGTGTATTTCAGAGAAAAATGGCGACTCGACCATAAATATTGCACAAATTGGAGAACCATGAGTCAAAGAATAGCCAAAAACAGTTATAACGAAAAATACAAAAGTTTATTAAAGGCACATCACTGCCATAGGTAAAACATTACCAATTAACACCAAAGTAATGAAGTGACTAAATCCGTGGTTACAATAGTGAGCTGAGAACACCAGTACGGGACAATGCAATCATTGATTTGTAAACATGCAATAAATGTGCTGTCAACAGAATGCACTTAAGGCTATCCACCAAACGCTGGCAGCCCGGCTAAGTGAATGTAAATCTATGCAATCTATTGCAGTCTTTAGTTAGATGTAGCATATTGTGTCTTCTGCTGTGGATTTTTCTAGTGTTTTAATACTGACCGCTTAGAACTCTGTCCTATCTTTTCTATTTAGCTAGAAGTGCCTCTTTTGCTAAACTCTGTCTTTTCTGCCTGTGTACGTATTTCCTCTTAAACTCACAGTCAATATTTGTGGGGGGCTGCCTATCCTTTGGGGCTCTGCTCTGAGGCACGATAGGATTTCCCATTTCCATCTTTAGGGGTATTTAGTTCTCCGGCTGTGTCGAGGTGTCTAGGCCTGGTCAGGTACATCCCACGGCTACTTCTAGTTGCGGTGTCAGTATTAGGATTGCGGTCAGTACAGGTACCACCTACTCCAGAGATAGTCTCATGCGGCTCCAGGGTCACCGGATCATAACAGTTAGGCCTCTTTCACACGTCCAGATTAGGGTTGAGCGACTTTTATTTTTATAGGATCGGGTCGGGTTTCACGAAACCCGACTTTCTCAAAAGTCGGGTCGAGTGAAATCGGCCGATCCTATAAAAAAGTCGGGGTCGGGGTCGGCCGAAACGCGAAACCCAATGCAGTGCAATGGGATACTATGGTTCCCAGGGTCTGAAGGAGAGGAAACTCTCCTTCAGGCCCTGGGATCCATATTTACGTGTAAAATAAAGAATTAAAATAAAAAAATTGATATACTCACACTCTGACGTGCCCTGGTAGTAACCGGCATCTTCCGTTCCTAAAAATGGCGCTTGAAAGACCTTTCGAATGCTTCACGGCTTGTGATTGGTCGCGGCGGCCCACGTGACCGCTGAGCGACCAATCACAAGCTGGTGACGTTATTCTCAGGTCCTGTTCTGGTTCTTAGGTATATGAGAATTACGTCACGGCTTGTGATTGGTCGCTGAGCGGTCACGTGGGCCGCCGCGACCAACCACAAAGCCGTGACGTCATCGGAAGGTTCTTCACACATTCATTCTTAAGAAGGAAGGCTGCCGGAAAGAAGCAGGGCACGTACGAGGGTGAGTATATACCTAATAGGAATATACTCACCCTTGGCTTCTTTCCGGCAGCCTTCCTTCTTAAGAATGAACGCGTGAAGGACCTTCCGATGACGTCACGGCTTTGTGATTGGTCGCGGCGGCCCACGTGACCGCTCAGCGACCAATCACAAGCCGTGACGTAATTCTCATGTACCTGAAAACCAGAACAGGACCTGAGAATAACGTCACCGGCTTGTGATTGGTCGCTCAGCGGTCACGTGGGCCGCCGCGACCAATCACAAGCCGTGAAGCATTCGAAAGGTCTTTCAAGCGCCGTTTTTAGGAACGGAAGATGCCGGTTACCAGTGGCGATGTCCAGACTGCGTCGGAGAGGTGAGCATATCAATATTTTTTATTTTAATTCTTTATTTTACCCTTAAATGTGGATTCTGATACCGATTTCCGATATCGCAAACATATCGGAACTCGGTATCGGAATCCCGATACCAGATTCAGAAGATCGCCGACCTCATGGCCGACCCCACACAGGGGTCGGGTCGGGTTTCATGAAACCCGACTTTGCCAAAAGTCGGCGACTTCTGAAAATGGTCGACCCGTTTCGCTCAACCCTAGTCCAGATAATTCCGGTACCAGAAAAATCGGTACCGGAGTTATCCGTGTCCGTGTGCTCACGTGGCACATCAGTGTGGCACACGTGCGGCATTCGTGTGCCGCCCGTGTGCCGCCTGAGGACCACATGGACCGTGCAGGAGAGACAGCGCTGCAGTAAGCGCTGTCCCCCCTGTGTGGTGCTGAAGGCGGCATTCATCTCTTCTCCCCCGCAGGAGAGAAGAGATGAAAGATCAAGTTTTTTTTTATTTTTTGTTAAAAATAAAGTTGCTGGGACCTCCTGCCTCCCATCCCCAGTGCGCCGCCGGCCCCTTGCAGAAGAAATACTCACCCAGCTCCCGCGATGTCTCCTCTCTCCTCTCAGCGCCGGCAGCCTGTCCTGTGTGAGCGGTCACGTGGGACCACTCATTACAGTGAGGAATATGCGCATATTTTCAAGGGCCTTTGTACTACCAGTAACGTGGAAGCCCCCTATATTTCCATTAACAGATGATGGACCTGAGTGGGGACATGCATTTTTTTGTGGATTGAGTTGAAGCTTTAATTGGGAACGTTTTACATAACGTTTGGGATTACATTTATCCGGCGCTCTACCCTGAGCATTTACATAGTAGTTTACATCTAAATCTCCAAATGACGTGATTCAGATGTAAACCCCAAGGAATTAATTCACTAAAATGAGGCAGGAGAGTTACTGTGGACTCCATCTAGCCTCTGTTTAGCGGAGTCTTTCTTTACGGAATTGCACAAAACTGTGGCCGACCACACTTTTATGCATGCCTAAAAAGATAGATACCACCGGATCACAGGTTCTATGACATCCACAGTGCCTCCATCTGTCTAATAATAGGGAATCTGACATTTGGGGTTCCATCTGAAGCACATAGTTCAGAGATTTACATGGAAACCTTGGGGTAAGCGCTCAGAACAGAGCTCAGGAAAAATGTGAACAGAGCCTTACAGCAATCTTTGGGAGGCAGAATGAACAAATCAACAGCAGGTGAACAGTTGGTTTTATTTATTTTTTTACCTTGTTCCTCGTGCGGTATAAGTGATTAGGTGACTTTATTTTTTTGGGTTGATGTGATTACAGTGATACCAGATTTATATAGTTTTTTATGTTTTGCTGCTGTCACACAACAAAAGATGCTTTTTTTTCTCCAAAAACTAGTTTTTGCATCATGATATTTTGAGAGCTATAATTTATCCATATTTCTGCCGACAGAGTCATGTGAGGACTTGTTTTTTTGCAAGAAGAGTTGACATTTTTATTGGTAGCATTTTCGGGCACATGACATTTGTGATCGCTTTCTATTTCAATTATTGGGAGGCAGAGTGAACAAAACCCAGCAATTTTATGTCATTCCACATGTAAAATTGATAAGGCAGCTTTATTCTTCAGGTCAGTATGATTACAGCTATACCACATTTACATAATTTTTATATTTTGAGAAGTATAATTTTTTTATTTTTCCACTCATGGAGATATATGGCGGCTTATTTTTTTTGTGGGACAAGATGATGTTTTCAGGGATACAAGCTTGCTAGCCCCGGTGACCGCTATGACTTCTGAATTCTGCAATCGATATTGATTGCAGCATGTAGGGGGTTAAACCTGGACATATGGATACATCTAAAGTCTTGAAGGGGTTAAATGAAATCCATCAGCAGGTTTCTTTTACCTCATCTGAGAGCAGTATAATGAAGACAAAGAGAAGTTGAATCCAACGATGCATCAGGACCACATGTCACTACCATCTTTCCTACTATAACATGTAAGTAGTACTTCACTACTTCACTATTGTTTATTCCTATCTCCTCACCAGGGTGTAACAGTATAACACATAGTCATTGGTAAATATGTTCCATATACAATTGTATAGGCACTGGAACGCATATTATGTTCCCAAGCAATATATATTCTTTAGTGTACATCTATTTCAATACATGTGCTCCTCCATTGTGATACTCTGCTTATTTATCTTCAGTATTTTTAAATTCATTATTTAAATATAAGCTATGTTTTATGAGACTGCATTGCACCATATATATTTTTTTTTTCTTTGTTGGTAATTATTGTAATAAGGTGTGTCTCACGTTGAAATACTCTGTACACTAATATGCTCAGCTGTGTTGGTCTTAATCTGTATGTACGTAGTCTACAGACAGTGAGCTGCTTATCAGAGGGGGGCGGAGTCAGACCAGTGCCCGCTCAACAGCTAGTCACAGCAATGGTAATCACCAGGTGATAAAACCTTCAGTGTTAGTAAACAACCGCACACAGCTTGGCATGTGACACTTGGTTCAATTCTGTGCTTTAACCACTACCCCATGTCCTCAGATTACATAGCAAAAACCTGCTCACAGATTCCCTTTATTATGATATAGTCTTCCACCCCCAATATTTTCTTCCAGTGGTGATGGAATATCAGCGCTTTTCTTGAGCATCTATGTGAAGAATTGCTCTCTTTATTAGTAACTTGTAGTCTGTTTTTATTTCTCTTTTACTTCTTGATTTTTTTCCACCATAATGTTCTAAGCAAAATATTTCCTTAGATGAAAGCTGGAGAATCCTTTATTTGCTCCGTCAGGTGCCTCTCCCCCTACATTCTGTCTTCCTGCTCTTAGATTAAAGTCTATATGGTGGTCACATAAATACTGAAATAAACTGCCTCGTTTCTCTTGCACACATCCTGCCCAGACACCTTCATACCATATAGCATTGGTCATCAGCTTTAAGCGTTCTGCTCTTGAGCTATTATATAACTGCAAATCCCAGCACATGCCCATATATGATCCTACTACAAAGGTCAGGAAAACTGTAGAATATTTTTTGAATTGTTATTGAAAATCATTTTGATGTTTTAAAAAGAAGTTATGTCATTCACAATTAAAAAAATCAAGCTCTCCTATGACAAAGTTAAAAAGTGATGATTTTGGAGAAAATTGGAGGAAAAAACTAAACCACAAAAAATGTCTCCATCATTTTGGGTTATTTAAAGGAAATCCGTCAGCAGGATTTCACCCCATGCTATTTATGTGTGCATGTAAATCTATCAAAGACAAGTCCAGTAACACCATTACATGACAAGTTACTTCCCCCGTTACTGAGAAATAAGGGTTTGAATTTATATGTAAATGAGGCTGATGGATCTATTTGAAGATCTAAAGACTCTGTCACTCCAGCTCTATTCCCCCCCAGAGCCACCTCCTCTGATTGTCTGACAGCCTCTATGTCGTGTGATTTAAAGGGAACCTGTCACCCCCCCAACCCCCCCTCCCCCCCGGGGCATTTTTAAATAAAAGAGCCACTTTAAGCAGCACTAGGGCTGCATTCTGTGAAGGTGGCTCTTATGCTTAGTATCCCTAGGAATGCTGAATTAATCACTTTTATAAATTGCCCGCAATACCTCTATTGTGTCCCGGAGGTATGTCTTCTCCCCCAGAGTCAACCACCTCCGAGACGTCAATCATCTCCCTCTTGCGTCTGTGCGCCGCCTCCTGTGTTCCTGTTACATGCCCGGTGCCTGCGCTCTGCCAACAATTCCCGGGCATGTGCGGTACGCGCTGCCCGTGAACTTGCACCAGGCGAAAAATGTTGTCAGAGAGCAGGTGCTGGGCATGTAGCAGGAACACAGACTCTTGCATCTTTCATCCAGCCACTGAAGTTTCTGGATTGTGAGCCATGGGGAAAGCAAAAGAATTGTCAATGGATCTAACCACAAGACAGATTTCATCAACCATATTTTAATCAGTATAATGGTGCCAACCTAATGCTGTCTGTAGGTTACTGTGCACAATCCTGCTGACAAATTCCCTTTAAGGAAAACCCCTACCATCCAGCTAGTTTCTACTAATAAAAAAACCTGAATTTCCATTGCTGCTCCCAGTGCCTGTTCTTGTCTGGAGCATTGACATCATGACGACAGCGCTGCAGTCAATTAGTGACTGCAGATGCGTCATCAGCACTGCAGACAATAATAGACACCGGGAGCAGCGGCAAAGACTCAGTGCTGAACCCAGGGAGGGTGAATAGAGAACAGTTTTTTTTAACCCTGCAGTTTGGGGACAAGAATTTTCCAAAACTGGAAAACCTCTTTAAATGGGAGAGAATACTTTAAGTAACCAGATTATTGGTGAGTTTAATTTCTCATTTCCCCAGTCGCCTACATGACAGTTACCAGACAAAAATAATTATTTAGGGACAATAGCATTAGGCCCTTTTTTACTAAGAGCCATATTTTCAAAGCCCATCTGATGTTATATCTTGTAAAACGTGTACTCACTTCCATGTTGCGGCTTTATGAACGTATTGAAGAGAAGCCAAGGCTCTTTCTGCCCAGGAAAAAGAAATGGCTAACTTAGAGGGAATGTATCAGATTTTTTAAAATTAATAATTATAATTTTATTAGATACATAAAATGTACTATATTAACATTTTTTTCTTCAGCCACTGGGGGCTACCAATTTTATTTGCTGGTGTTTAATGTGTCAGAGCATAACACTTACACATCACAAATACAGCAGCCACTGGTCATAAGAGACTACAGTCGGTGTCCAACAGAATCTCCTACACTGTGTCTGCCTCAGCTGTGAGCAATACATGCCCCCTGCTGTAGGTGGAGCCGGGCACCATGTTATGTAGCCCAGCTCTGTGCAGTAAAGCTTAATTCAGACCTCCATGCATTACATGGACAAATGAGGTTAACAGCCGCTAGCCAATCAGAGGCAACTGACGTCGGCACGCACGTCGCCGAAGTATGATGTCACTGTCAAATGGATGGGGAAGAGGGCGCCACTGAATCACGGTCATGTAAGGAAACTTTTTTTTTTTTTTACTGAAAGCTGCAATATGGGGGCAGGATGGGAGAACTTATGGGGGCAAGATGGATACACATGGAGCCAGAATGGGAGAAATAAATGGGGCCAGGATGTGAGGACATGAATTCAGTATATATAGGGGGAGATGGGGGATACAGGATGGAGACATATGGGCCAAGAATGAGATACTGTACATGGGGCCAAGATGGGTGACGTTATTGCAGGAAGGGGCCAGGACGTGGGACACTATTACTGTAGGGGGCAAATTAAGAGATATTACTGCATTGATGCATTTTATTTTTGAGGACACTTTTCAGTGGAGGGGAGTGGATCCTGTTACTGTGCAGAGTGACACTAAGTCACTTTTTTTTCTTCATCTGGCGTAGTGTAGAAGATGGGAAAAAATTGGGGAATGTGTTCTGGAAGCGATGCTCTAAATAACTGTATTATTTTCTGCAGAGAGGAGTCCTGGGAGGAAGAAGTGATGGCGGTCTGCGTTGGATGAAGAAGAAATGCAAACATGAATATCTTCAACTAGAGATGACACTGATGAGTCAGTGTGTTACCTGTACACTGACACTATATACTATATACAAAGCTCCTGTGTATAAAATCACTGGTGAGTCACTGTATTAACTTGTATACTTGCACTATACACCAGTGATGACGAACCTTTTAGAGACCGAGTGCCCAAACTGCAACCCAAAATCCACTTATTTGCAACCCCAAATCCACTTATGTATCTCAAGTAGCCAGCAATTTAACCTGAATACTGAGGTTTTTGCTTAGAAAAACAACTCATGCAGAGAGCAGGCGAGGGCAGCAGGGAACAGGCGAGGGCAAAAGAGAGCAGCCACAGACAGGAGCAGGGGTACCAGACTGCAAATATAAAGGAAAATGCTCTCCCCATCCTTGTATCTGAAGCTAGCAGCTGATTTCAGTGTCCAAGCGACGGGAGGCGCATAATGTCAGTGCTATGCGCCCAGTCACATGTACATCGTCAGCTGCTGGCCTCTGATTGGCCAGCAGTATGTATTGCTGTGCACAGACCTAGTAAGTTTGTGTGCTGCAATATACGTCAGCTGGATATGAAGTAAGCCCTGGCGTCAAGGGGCTCCTCACCCACTGACTCCGGTTCACTGATGCAGAACAGCGATAGCACGCGTGCCATAGGTTTGCCACAGCTGCTATACAGGTAAATCAGGAAAGAGCTAACGTATATAATGGCTCTTAAGGTAATAATAGTATTGTTTTTTTTTATATAAATGATCAGTGTTGTAGTATTCGGTTACTATGTGGTGGTAATATGTGATCTAGTCATGGTGTGACGGTATCTGTCCCTTGTATGTGGTATTATTGGTCATTTTAAAAAATATGTGTGACACATTCCCTTAAAGAAAGATATACGTAAAAAGACAATTGGGTAGTTTATTAAATGTTTAATAGGTTTTAGTAGAATAGGGCATTACCAAAAACGTCTACCTCGTGGGGATGGCAGGCTACAAAATCTTTTTGCGAAAAAAAAGATGATGACTATGTACATGATATGGTCTTCGATGGAAACTGCAGAAGTGGAGTTTTTTCAAGAGTGGGCGGTGGGACTGTAGTGGAAGGTTCCAGGTGTGGAGGCAGAGCTCTAGTGGAGCCTAGGTGGAGTCTCAAGGGGGCTTGAATATTTTGCCAGTATGGGGCCCCCTGGTGTCAACCCTTCATGTATCACGTGTCAAAATGCAGAGTGCCATATAAAAAGTGCCTGTGCAAAAGTCAAGTTGGAAACTGTAAAGGCTGAACTTATAATACTGCAATACAATACAATACAATAAGGTAGCTGGAGACTCCGACTCCTGCGTGGCATCCACCTCAATGCATGCAATGATCTTCGTCAAAGTGGTAGACTCCCAGTGATGAATCAACAGATATAAACTTACCGCCACTCAGGCGTGTCATAGAGAAGCCAGATTTGTGGGCAGTAATCTAAAAAGTGAACCCAATATTGTGTAAGGAACCAAGAAATGTAAAATATACTCGAGGAAGGCATATGTATAGTTCATGTAATCTGTATTATATATACATAGAGCCACATAGATGGACCTATCTCAACCTCCTCACTTTCAACCAAGAAAAATACACCCCCCTCCTTTAGATTTTGACATGTTCCCTCTACTTGCACTTCTAACAGTATCATTGCACCAGGCTCTATGTATAATATAGATTTCATGAGGTATACATTTGCCTTACTAACATATATTTTAATTGTCTTGGTTTTTTGCACTGTATTGGGTGACAACTTACATTACAGTGGCTAAAACATACGTGGGGACTGGGATCATAGCCCCAACCCTGGAAATTAGGTAAATCACTCTTAATGGGAAGGGGCCGTAGTCTGATGATATACAATTCTTTATACACTGCTCAAAAAAATAAAGGGAACACTAAAATACCACATCCTAGATATCACTGAATTAAATATTCCGGTTAAAACTATTTATTCATTATATAGTGGAATGTGTTGAGAACAATAAAACATAAAAATGATCAATGTAAATTACAACTAATATCCCTCGAAGGTCTGGATTTGGAATGATACTGAAAATCAAAGTGGAAAATAAAATTACAGGCTGATCCAACTTCAAGGCAAGGAAATGATGCTCAGTAGTATGTGTGGCCTCCGCGCGCCTGTATGATCTTCCAACAATGACTGGACATGGTCCTGATAAGGCAGCGGATGTTTGAGCGATCTCTTCCCAGACCTGGATTAAAGCATCAGTCAACTCCTAGGCAGTCTGTGGTGCAACATGGTGTTGGATGGAATGAGACACGATATCCCAGATTTGCTCGATTGGATTCAGGTCTGGGGAACGGGAAGGCCAGTCCATAGTATCAATGTCTTCATCATGCAGAAACCGCTGACACATTTCAGCCACGTGGGGCCTAGCACTGTCATGCATCAAAAGGAACCCATGGCCCAGTGCAACTACATATGGTCTAACAATGGGTCTGAGGACACTAAATTCCCACATCTTAGAGATCACTGAATTACATATTCCAGTTGATAAGAGAAGATTTTTGTGTACTCACCGTAAAATCTTTTTCTCTGAGCCAATCATTGGGGGACACAGGACCATGGGTGCTAACTTAGTGTCCTCCTAGTGGCAGCAGCATAACACAGAAAGATTAACTCCTCCTCTGCAGTATACACCCCTTCACTGGCCAGGATTCAACCAGTTCGGTAGTAAAGCAGTAGGAGTATTAAACGAAAGACAATAAAACTATGTCAAAACCAAAGAAGTAACAACAAGCCAAAAGGCTAACAGGGTAGGTGCTGTGTCCCCCAATGATTGGCTCGGCGAAAAAGATTTTACGGTAAGTACACAAAAATCTCCTTTTCTCCTATGCCTCATTGGGGACACAGAACCATGGGACGTCCTAAAGCAGTACCTGGGTGGATAGCAACATAGCTGATAATACCCCATGTACCACTGGCTTACAGCTAAGGTACCGCCGATTGCAGAATGCACCTGCCAAGAGCGGCGTCTGCAGAAGATAGAGAATGAATGTGGTAATGTTTTGTAAAAGTATGCAAGCTGGACCTTGTCGCAGCTTTGCAGACCTGTTGTGCAAACGCCTGGTGCCGAATGGCCCAAGAGGCGCCCACCGACCGAGTAGAATGGGCCTTAATCCCTGCTGGGATAGGAACACCCTTGACGAGATAGGATTCCTGAATAGCCGATCGAATCCATTTGGCTAGAGTAGCCTTGGAAGTGGGAGAACCCTTCCTTGGCCCCTCTGGAAGTACGAATAGGACATTCGACTTGCGGAAGGGAGCTGTCCGTGAGATGTACCGTTGAAGGGCCCTCACCACATAGAGAGTGTGCAGAGCTTTCTCAATGCGATGGACTGGTGCCGGACAGAATGAAGGCAGAATAATCTCTTCATTGAGGTGAAAAGAGGAAACGACCTTGGGCAGAAAAGAAGGAGAGGTCCTCAAGACTGCCTTATCCGGGTGAAAAATCAGAAACGAGGGTCGGCAGGAAAGTGCCGCCAACTCCGAGACACGCCTGATGGACGTAATAACCACTAGAAAAACTACCTTCCAGGAAAGGAAGGTCAGAGAGACGTCCTGCAGCGGTTCGAAGTGGGTCTTCTGAAGAGCTCCAAGGACCAGATTACGATCCCACGGATCCAAAGGCATTTTGTAGGGAGGTGCCACATGGGAAACTCCCTGAAAGAACGTCTTCACCGGTAATGTATTGGCAATTCTTCGTTGGAACAGGACTGACGATGCTGACACCTGTTCTTTGAGAGAGCTAAGTGCGAGACCCGACTCTAGTCCTCATTGGAGAAATTCCAATATGGCAGGAATGGAAAATACCAGAGATCGTCCTTGTGCGTCGCACCATGCGAAGAAGATTCGCCAGGTACGGTGGTAACTGCGCATGGACACGGGTTTCCTAGCCCTGATCATGGTGGACACCTTGTAAGTGAAACCCGCTTGGCCTAGAATCCAGGATTCAATGGCCAGGCCGTCAAAGACAGGGCCCTTGAGTTCTGGTGGTAAATCGGGCCCTGTGAGAGAAGATCCACACGATCTAGAAGGCGCCAGGGGACGTCGGTGACCAGCTGAACCAGTTCTGCGTACCATGCCAGTCCGGCGCCACGAGGATCACTGATACCCCTTCCGCCCTGATCTTCTTGATGACCCTCGATAGCAGGGGAAGAGGGGGAAAAATGTACGGGAGGCGGAATCGACACCATGGCAGGACCAGGGCGTCTGCTCCAACGGCACGTGGATTGAGAGATCGTGCAATGAACTGTGGGACCTTGTTGTTTAACCTGGAGGCCATGAGGTCCACGTCCGGGGTCCCCCAGTGATGACAAATCTGCTGGAAAACTTCCGGGTGGAGGGACCACTCACCCGAGGCGAGACCCTGGCGGCTGAGGAAGTCCGCCGCTAATTCTCCACACCTGGTATGTGGATCGCCGAGATGGGCGAATGGTTGGAGTTGGCCCAAAGGAGAATGTGGGACACCTCGAGCATGGCCGTCTTGCTGCGGGTTCCCCCTTGATGGTTGATGTACGCCACAGCTGTGGCATTGTCAGACTGGATTCTGACGGGGTGACCCGCCAGAAGATGGTGAAACCTGAACAACGCTAGCCTGATCGCTCTTATTTCCAGGATATTGATGGGGAGACGACTCTCGAGTGGACCACCGCCATTGTGCTGTCTGGTGGTTGAAAACCGCCCCCCAGCCCATGAGGCTGGCATCGGTGGTCACCACCAGCCACCGCACTGGGAGAAAGGACCTTCCCTGGTTCAGGGAGGACTTCAGCGTCCACCACCTGAGGGTCTTTCTGAGCTGTGGGGACAGAATGAAACGGCGGTTGAGAGAGGACGGGTTCCCGTTCCACGCCGACAGCAGCGCATGTTGTAGGGGACGGAGGTGAAATTGCGCAAACAGAACCACTTCCATGGCTGCTACCATCTGCCCGAGAATGCGCATGCTGAAAACGAATAGAGTGGGAGACTGGACGGGAAAGACTCCGTGCTCCGCGCTGCAGGGTCAAGGTCTTGTCTGGAGGGAGAATGACCAGACCGCGGGAAGTGTCCAGTGTCATTTCAAGAAAGGAGATCCGTTGAGTCGGGATCGGAGAGGATTTTTCGAAGTTTTGTCTTCCAACCCAGGCGAGAAAGAGTATCCACCGTGAGATCGACGGACTCTTCGCAGGCTGGGTATGATGGGCCTTTTATCAGTAGGTCGTCCAGGTACGGAAGTACCACCACACCCCTGGAATGAAGAATGGCCATGGCAGCCGCCATGACCTTTGTGAAAACTCTGGGAGCGGTGGCGAGGCCGAAAGGTAAGGCCACAAACTGGAAGTGTTCCTCGTGAAATGCAAAGCGAAGGAACTGTTGATGAGGAGGAAAAATTGGGATGTGGAGGTAAGCATCTTTGATGTCTATAGATGCTAGGAACTCTCCTTTTTCCATGGACGTGACGACAGAACGGAGGGATTCCATTCTGAAGCGCCGAATTTTGACAAATTTGTTCAGCAGTTTTAGGTCTAGAATCGGACGCAGCGATCCATCCTTTTTTGGGACCACGAATAGGTTTGAGTAGAACCCTTTGAACCTTTGGTCTTGGGGGACCGGAATGATGACTCCATCCCTTTGTAGTGCCCGTATGGCCTGAAGAAAAGCTGTTGTCTTTGGTTTGGGAGGACACGACTGGAAGAAACGTGTCGGGGGGAGGAAAATCCTATTTTGTATCCGGAGGACACCAGTTCCCTGACCCACTCGTCGTGGATGACCGAGAGCCATGCTTGGCGGAATGAAAGTAGGTGACCTCCTACTTTGTTGATGTCCTCCGGATGTTGCAACGAGTCATTGAGTGGAGGATCTAAGGGATCTGGATCCCTTAGACCCAGATGATCTCGGTCTGGGTTTCCAGTTACGGTTAGGTCTGTATGAGACCTGGGGGCCTCGGTCAGCTCGCGAACCTCGTCCTGATGCCGGGGAGAAGGATGTAGATGACTAGTTGGGATTGTTGCGAAAAGGCCGGAATCGAGATTGTCGTTGATACCGAAACGGCCGGGTAGGCTTTTGTTGGGGGAGAAATTTACTTTTCCCCCACGGTAGCATCCGAGATTATTTGGTCTAATTTTTCTCCAAATAAGCGACCAGCTTTGTAGGGTAGAGATGTCAAAGAACACTTGGAAGCAGAATCTGCTCGCCAATCTCTGAGCCACAGGGCTCTTCTGATGGAGATTGCATTTGCGGCTGCCTGTGCAGCACAATTGGCTGCGTCTATTGAGGTGTTAAATACGAAGTCCCCGGCTTAGGCTATCTGGTTAGCCAAGTTGATCGCCTCTGGAGGGAGATTAGTGTCTTGGATGGTCGTGGTAAGCACCTCAGCCCAAGCGACCATAGCCTTAGCCACCCAAGAAGCGGCAAAGGATGGGGAGAGGCTCCTGTGGCCTCGAAGATGGAGCGAGCCAGGTAGTCGATTTGACGGTCAGAGGGATTCTTGACTGAGGAACCGTCTGACAGAGATAGGATAGTTTTGGAAGCGAGATGTGATAATGCAGGATCCACTGAGGGAGACTGCAGCCAGTCCTTGATTAGTTCCTGAGCAAAAGGTTATTTGGCCTCGATGGGCTTTTGACCCATGAAACGTTTGTCAGGACGGTTCCTGTGTTTTTGTACGATTTCCTTAAACTCAGGATGAGTGACAAATACTTTTTGGACCCGTTTAGTCTTTTTAAAAGACACCACGTGTTCTGGAGTAGATACAGATTCCTCGTCCACCTTCAGGGTCTTGTTGACCGCTTCAATGAGAGAATCGAGTGTCTCTTGGGAAGTCGAGGAATCCTGGACGTAATCATCGGACTCATATTCAGAGTCATTTAGGTTCTCTGGAGAAGGGGAACGGGAGACTGAACTCGCAGATGCTGAAAAGCAAACGCGCCCGTGGTCAGAGGATGGACATGGGTAAGTTTTCTGGAACCCCGAGCCCTTAGTGACAGAGTACGCCCCCTGCTGGTGGACGGATCTGTACCGTCGCCAGAGTCCTCCGCGGTCTGACTTAAAGAGGGACCCCGGAGGGAGTCAATTGCCTTGGCTAGGGAAGCCATAGATTGTGACAGGAAAGTGGCCCACTCAGGGGGACTAGGCTCTGCAGGGCGGCGGGAGGCGGCTGCACAGAGGCCGGGTCACAATCCGCACATAACGGGGTATTGTGAGCTCGGGGCAGGGCCGCATTGCAAGTGGCACATGAAGTAAAAAACAGTGTGCTTCTTGCTCCCCTTTTTGGTCTCCTTAGATTGAGACATATTGTCTTTAGAGACAGGGGCAGGATATGCACTGTGATGCAGAGAAGGGGTTAAGCTTTCTTGAAGCAGCTTACCCACAGTCCTGTGCCTGTGTCCCCAGGGAGGAATGTAGCCACAGCGGTCCTGTGGTGCCAGTCAGCGTGAGCCACCTTCGGGGTCTTGTTGTCCCCGCAGGAGATGAGTGGCAATATGGCCCCCAAGATCTGCAGGGCGCCTCTCGTCCCAGACGAGAAGCGCCGATATAGGGGGCGGGGTTACGGTCGTGGGCGGATCTGCACACTGCAGCCTAGTCCGGCTGAAATGCCGGTGACTAAATTTCTGATGCGCGACGGCGGCCGCGACAGAGCGCTGCTGACCCCCGGCGCCTCTCCCCAGGGACCCGGACCGCACCTCTACCGCAGAAGGGAGCACAGGGAGGGTATCTACTCACAGTGTCGCAGGTCCTCCTGTCGCTGTGAGGGTGCGCGCTCAATCCATGCACCCTGGACGGGGGATGGAGAGGCCCGATACGTCTTCCTCTATCTCCCAAGAGGGCTTTGTCTTGGGGCTGTGTGACGCCATCAGATGTGGGCCTTGTCTCAGGTGTCGGGTCCCGGAGAGGGACATTAGAGCCGGGCTCTATGTGCTCGCCGTCTTGCAGGGGGGAGATCGGGACCAAGGAGGAACCGTCGCCCCAGTAAAATTTGGCGTGCCCCAGACGTCGCAGGAGATGGACGGGGAGGTATACTCGCCTGTTGATGGTTCGGGGGGAGAGCGGACCCTATAAAAAGAAATCCGTCGCCCTCTTCACTCCGTTAAATAAAAATTTACAGAAAAATTAAAATAAGAAAGTTGGGGTCTGAAAACAGACCCAAGTGCCTCCTACAGACACTAAGCAAGAACTGTTTGAATCCTGGCCAGTGAAGGGGTGTATACTGCAGAGGAGGAGTTAATCTTTCTGTGTTAACTTAGTGTCCTCCTAGTGGCAGCAGCATAACACCCATGGTCCCGTGTCCCCCAATGAGGCATAGGAGAAAATTTATTCATTACATAGTGGAATGTGTTGAGAACAATAAAACATAAAAATGATCAATGTAAATCAAAATTAATATCCCATGGAGGTCTGAATTTGGAAAGATACTGAAAACTCAAGTGGAAAATCAAATTACAGGCTGATCCAACTTCAAAGCAAGGAAATGATGCTCAGTAGTGTGTGTGGCCTCCACCTGCCTGTATGACCTCCCAACAATGACTGGGCATGGTCCTGATAAGGCAGCGGATGTTTGAGGGATCTCTTCCCAGACCTGGATTAAAGCATCAGTCAACTCCTAGGCAGTCTGTGGTGCAACATGGTGTTGGATGGAATGAGACACGATGTCCCAGATTTGCTCGATTGGATTCAGGTCTGTGGAATGGGCAGGCCAGTCCATAGCATCAATGTCTTCATCATAGGAACCGCTGACACAATTCAGCCACATGGGGCCTAGCACTGTCAAGCATCAAAAGGACCCCATGGCAAAGTGCAACTACATATGGTCTCACAATGGGTCTGAGGATCTCATCCCGATGCCTAATGGCAGTCAGGGTACCTCTGGCTAGCACATGGAGGGCCCTGTGGCCCTCCAAACAAATGCCTCGCCACACCATTACTGACCCTCTGTACCAGTCTGTCATTGTAAATTCGTTTACTGTAAACAATATCTATAACTCTGTATGTAACCCCTTTCTCATGTACAGCACCCTGGAACTAATGGTGCTATATAAATAAATAATAAAAACTGGTCATGCTGGAGGATGTTGCAGGCAGAACGTTCTCCACAATGTTTCCAGACTGTCACATGTGCTCAGTGTAAACCTGCTCTCACCGTGAAGGACACAGGGCACCAATGTCGAATGTGCCAATCTTGGTGTTGTCTGACAGATGCCAACCACCCTGCATGGTGCTGTGCTGTAAGCATAACACCTGCTTGTGGATATGGGGCCCTCATGGAGTCTGTTTCTGACAGTGAGCCAGACACATGGATCTTATGACCTCTAGCGGGCCACTTTTGCAGGGTTTTGGCACTGCTCCTCCTTGCACAAATGAGGAGGTAGTGGTCCTGCTGCTGGGTTGTTGCCCTCCTACGACCCCCTCCACATCTGGTGTACTGGCCTGTCTCGTGGTATTTGCTCCATGCTCTGGACACTGTGCTGATAGACACAGCTACCCTTTTTGCCATAGCTTGCATTAATGTGCCATCCTGGATGAGCTGCACCACATGAGCAACTTCTGTGGATGGTACAGTAGATACCTCCTCATGCTACACTACCTCTAGGGGTGAGAGCAATGACAAAATGCAAAAGTGACCAGAAAAACAGCCAAAAAGTCTTACTAATTGTCTATAATTTCTACCTATTGTCTGTTCCATTTGCACAACAACAGGAGACATTGATTCACAATCAGTATATCTTAGGCAATATATGCCTTATTTTTTTTTCTTCTCCTAAATGTACTCTCTCCTGATGTCACCTCATTATTGAGAAAGAAACGCAGTCAGGAGGGAATTATTTATTTGGTGGTACTGTAATCAGTACTACACTAGGGTCCCGCCCTTGTCAGGGTGGGAGATAATGCATGGGGCATGACAGGGTAGACAAGTGTTACACCCGACCTCTGCTACCCGTGGAACTCCAAGGACTTCTACATATCCACATTTGAAATGGGTGAGATCTAAACCATCTTCTTATGCACTATGGCACTTTATATATTACATTGACCTGATTTTTTTCTCAACATGTTACTTACCAATACAGGTTCCTTATCCACTTGCAGTAGTAGTTTATGTACTTTTCTGTGTGTTTCTTTCCCTGGGAAAATACCTACTTTATACTATTTACTATAAATTTTATTTTAAGAGTCTTTCCATAATGCTTAGATTATATACTCTTAATGCTTTGATTATATATTCTTAGACAATAGATCCAGACGGCACTAGTTGTGATCTATCAGCTTTGATACATGCCTTAGTAATATATATGTTTAAATCTTTCAATATCTATTGTTTTTTATACCTACTGGCAATGTACTATGCTATGGGCCCATAAGATGCTCCATACAAAAATATGCCAAATATAATGCTCCATAAAGTTGATGATAGCCCCATAAAAAAATAGGCCCCCTATAATGCTCCTTAAAGGGAATTTGTCACCTCATTTTGGCCCTATAACCTATGGCCACCGCCATCAGGGTAACCTGAAAGATAAGAAAAACAAGTTAGATTATACTCACCCAGGGGCGGTCTGGTCCGATGGGCGTCGCAGTTCGGTCCGGCGCCTCCCATCTTCATGCGATGACGTCCTCTTCTTTGCTTCATGTTGCGGCTCCTGCGCAGGCGTACTTTATCTGCCCTGTTGAGGGCAGAGCAAAGTACTGCAGTGAGCAGGCACCAGGAAAGGTCAGAGAGTCCCAGCAGCAGTGCCTGCGCACAGCAGTACTTCGCTCTGACTTCAACACGGCAGATAAAGTACGCCTTGCGCAGGAGCCGCGACAGAAAGCAAATAAGAGGACGTCATCGCATGAAGATGGGAGGCGCTGGACCCGGACCGTGACGCCCATCGGACCGGACCGCACCGGGACCGCCCCTGGGTGAGTATAACTTGTTTTTCTTATCTTTCAGGATACATTGGGGGCTTATCTACAGCATTACAGAATGCTGTAGATAAGTCCCTGATGGCGGTGGCCAAAGTTTATAGGGCCAAAATGAGGTGACAGATTCCCTTTAAAGTTGATGATGGGCCTCATAAGATGCTCGTATAATGCAGTTTATACTGATCATATACCCTATATTGCTGCTGCAATGCAATAAAAAAAAAAAAACACACCGAACTCACCTCTCATCGCTGCCAGTGCTCCTCAGTGTCGCTGGCTCTCTGTAGTGACTGTTCAGGCAGAGGGCGCACACTAATCATGTCATCACGCCCTCTGACCTGAACGTCACAGCCAGAGGTCATGGAAGAGACAGTGCAGCGGTGGAACGGGGATAGGTGAATATCGCAAGTACCGGGGGCCTAAGCTAGCAGCGTCACAGGCACCTGGCCCCCATAGCAAGCTGGTGTCCTCACCTGCTCAGGACCCTGGCACTTGTCCCGGTGCCGACCGCCGGCCCTGTCAGCAGCCACCGGAATACTTACTGAGGCTGCAGGGGAGCGTGCAAACGATCCGGAGACACCGGGGACCTCTGCACTGCATCAGAGAACAGATAATTGGGACCGTGACTCGTGCATAAGCCGAGGCGGGTCTTTTTCAGAAAAAAAACGGTGCTGAAAAACTCGGCTTATACACGAGTATATACGGTATTTATTTTACTCACTTATATAGTGCCTTTAATTCCGCATCGTTTTACAGACATTGTCCCCCCCAATGGGGCCCACAATCTAAATGTGTCCTCAAAATGGTTAAATTGCAGCAATCAGGCCCAGCTCCGGTCGCTGCTGTTAAAGACAGATGCCAGGTGTGTAATACAGTTGGAACTCTCACAGTATGGAGTGGACTCAATTCCTCAGGATATGATTGTCATACACACGGTTCAGGGTAGGGTTAAAATAAAACAGAACAATAAAATCAGTATGTGGAATGGATTTTATCAATATATCTTCTATAACAAATGTTTCAAAATAAACATCAGTAAAATTTATACACAAAAAAAGTTAAAATGGACAAAAATCAGCAGAGCACTGTCTTGTGTATTTCTCCATATTATCACAGACAAACCGATTATCAGTAGTGAGTGCTCACAACTGACTAACATTAGTTATTTAATTGATGGTCTTCATAACATGCCCAACTCGCCAGAGAACCTGCTGTTGAATGTTAACTTTGCATAAATCAGGAATACATATGAATTCATCAAGCTTTGTAATATATCTTTCTTACCTTGCAGCGGCCTCTAGCACCCCTGTAATATTTAGAATCCTGCTCAAAGACCCAAAAAACAATTTAGTGTAAAACAGTAAATAAAGGAAAAGATGAGAGAGGAGGGAGATGTAGCTGCAGTCTCTCACATCGGGGCATTTTTATCAAGCTAAATGAGTTTGAATTTTGGCATAGCCTGTCTTTCATGACTTGAATCATATTTGTGATGTGTTTTAGACACTTATGACTTGTCTGACTAGAAGACATGGCCTCGCTGATAAAAGATGGTCTTACCAGCAAAGTGAAGTGGCTTATGGTGCGACACAATGTTACAAAAAACGAGCCAAAATTATTTTATACATTTTTGGCACAAAGTAAGCCAACTAATAATGTGATGTAAGACAGATTTATCAAAAAGCATGAAACACTTTAATAAATATGGCAAGCATAGAAAGAAGAAAACCAGCATCATTAAAATATGCAGGTTAGGAACAACATCTAAATCTACAGCTGCTCAGGAAAGAATTGCTGTTTTCTTTATAGCGAACCTGTCACCTGGTTTGGCCGATATGAAATATGGCCTCCACCTTTCAGGGCTGATATACACCATTCTATAAGGCTGTATATAAGCACCCGACTTGCAAGAGAAGAAAAAGAGCTTTTATTATGCTCACCTGCGGGACGGGGCGGTCCGGTCCTAGGGATGGCGCTGGTGCGGTGCCTCCCTTCTTTCGATGCCGTCCTCCCGCTTGCTTCGTGTGGATGACGCGGTCTACGTCATCCACATTCTCTCCCGGCATCACGCTCCTGTGCAGGCGTAGTCTCTGCCCTGGGAAGAGTATAGTACTGCAGTGCACATGCGCTGGGGCTCTTTCACCTGTCGCAGCGCCTGAGCACTGCAGTACTTTTCTCTGCTCTCAACAGGTCAAAGAAGTACGCCTGCACAGGAGCAAGATGCCGGGGAGACTATGTGGATGACATGTGAGGTGTCATCCACACGAAGCAAGGAGGAGGATGGCATTGAATGAAGATGGGAGGTGCTGGACCATCCTGCAGGTGAGTATAATAAAAGCTCTTTTTCTTGTCTTGCAGGTCGGGTTGGGGGCAGATATACAGCATTTTACAATATTGTATATAAGCCCTGAAAGGTGGTGGCCGTATCTCATATTGGTCAATCGTGGTGACAGACTCCATATAAAGGTAAGTACTATTTATATTATTTGAATCATTTTGCAAGTATCCGTCATGCAGTATAGACCAGAAGTCCTGAACATCACAAAATAAACCACATGTAAGGCACAGAGTGAAAAAGCAGAGCGCCAACTAAACAGTCTCTTTTCATACACATTTCTGAGCGTTAGCAGGGAATGATACTTGATACTTTCATACATAGGTGGTTTCAGGTGTCCAGGCTTTTTTTTAAACGTATTACCTATCCTTGTAATAGGTCATCAATAATAGTCCACAGCACTCGCAGGAGCGACAAAGCCTCTTTAAACAGCGGATGAGCAGCGATGACAAGAATCAGACCTACACCATCTAATTAGAGGCCAGCAGTTCTAAAAACCTGGATAATATACTTTCAAAATCTACTTCCTTTTGTCCTTTCTGTAGAATTAAAAAAAAAAAAAAAGACATGGAATAACTAATGTATATACTGGAATGTGGACAAGTAATAAATGTATTTTCGGGCTGCGATGTGCACAAGCAAATACATTAGGGACTTGCATTATAACCAGAAAAATTGCACCCACAAACTATTGAGGGTTATGGTCTGCCCATGAACAAAGACTACAGACGTCGCAATACCCTCTACATCCTTTTGTAGCGGAGGATTCCCCCCACAGTAACGCCTGGGCATTTTTTTTAGCGTTTTGTAAAGGTTTTCACTTAAAAAAAAAAGCTAGAGTTATATTCATTGCCTAACGGATGTCAAAGCATCTGAAAACTCACCAAGAAAAAAAAATTAGAAGAGGCTAAAAAATAAACCCCATAAAAAAAGGGAATAATATTAACAAAATATTAAATAAAAATAAAAATATTCAGGTTTAAAATATATATATATATATATTCCGGATTTTCCTGAAACAGTTGGTGCAGCAGTTATGAAAGAATCAGAGTTTTCTATGCTGCAGCTCTAGCAGAGCTCAGTTGTTGAGCGCTGTATTACCCCACCACTGTTTAACAGCAGCTAGTCAGTGCTGGGGATTGGGTTGGATTAGTAGGCACAAGACCATTTGTCCTGTAGTGATAATCTCCTGTTGATAAAACACTTATTGTATGGAAACAGAAAAATGGGAGTCCGGTAAGTGACGTATCACTGTAATCAGGCTCTCCACTCCTACATAATGGGGCTCTCAGACTACATAGCAAAAAATCCAGTGACAGATTCCATTTAAAGGGTGTACTATTTAAAACTAACTAATGACCCCTGTAAGTCTTATCCATCGTAGTGTCATTGAAGATATAAAAGTGACTTTGCCATGTAAGCAATACGTGAAGTAAAAGATATTGAAAAGCATTACAGAATGTAAAGAAATATAAGAAATAGCATTGAATCATTGCTGTTGCCCACTTCTGCATATCTTCTTTATAATCATTTTATACTGAATAGCTAAAACCACAAGTTTTCGAGATCATTCACATCGATCTTTTAGCCACAATTCATAAATGATTGGCTCTGTTCTAGATCCTAAGCACGGACACAGCGAGGTTCACAAAGGTAGAGCACGTGTCAGTAAATGATACACACAAGTCTTAAAGGATTCTTCCCAGAAATTAACAGGCGCCATCAGTAGTCGTGCCATACGTGCTCTAATGAGATAACCAACTGGGGCAAATCCTCAATGTTGCACCCAACAATAGATCGAGGCTGGAGGTGAATGTGTGACGGTGCTGCATGCAGTGATGCTGGGTCTCCAGTGTAACCTTCTCTCCAAGAGGTCATTCACAGCTAGTTGTCCAAAGAGCCGCTGCCTTTGTTCCTCCGGCTTAGAGGGAAGGCAGATTTGTTCTGGGGCTGTGTCATTTTACTAGCCAGGAACACAAAAGGCTCAATCAGGGTACGCCTCTCGCCCACTGACACTTCCCACAGTTTCACCTTTTCGCCCTTGGCCCATTGCTGAGCGGCATCATGCTCCACGCCCCTCTGCTCCTGGAGGTCACATTTGTTCCCCAAGACTACAATCGTGACCTAACAAGAGAAAAGAAAATATGTGAACACGCTGTAAAATGAAAAGTGGGATATAGAGAGGATATGTTGATGGCACCACAATATTATATATCCTGTATGCTGTTCATCCTCCCGAAGAGATCACTATCAGTAACCACACTAACTGTACATGAGAAACACCGTCTGTAAGATCCCATACTGACAGATCAGCCTCAGCACCGTCTGTAAGATCCCATACTGACAGATCAGTCTCAGCACCGTCTGTAAGATCCCATACTGACAGATCAGTCTCAGCAACGTCTGTAAGATCCCATACTGACAGATCAGCCTCAGCACTGTATGGAAGATCCCATACTGACAGATCAGCCTCAGCACTGTATGGAAGATCCAATACTGACAGATCAGTCTCAGCAACGTCTGTAAGATCCAATACTGATAGATCAGTCTCAGCACCGTATGGAAGATCCCACACTGACAGATCAGTCTCAGCACCGTATGGAAGATCCCATACTGACAGATCAGTCTCAGCACCGTCTGTAAGATCCAATACTGATAGATCAGTCTCAGCACCGTCTGTAAGATCCCATACTAACAGATCAGTCTCAGCACCGTCTGTAAGATCCAATACTGATAGATCAGTCTCAGCACCGTCTGTAAGATCCAATACTGATAGATCAGTCTCAGCACCGTCTGTAAGATCCAATACTGATAGATCAGTCTCAGCACCGTATGGAAGATCCCACACTGACAGATCAGTCTCAGCACCGTATGGAAGATCCCATACTGACAGATCAGTCTCAGCACCGTCTGTAAGATCCAATACTGATAGATCAGTCTCAGCACCGTATGGAAGATCCCACACTGACAGATCAGTCTCAGCACCGTCTGTAAGATCCCATACTGACAGATCAGTCTCAGTTGGCCTTTCCATAAAATGTTATGTGACTGTCTGCTGGCATTGACAAGCTGCTGTATTAAAGTGGTAATCTAAGCCATTTATGATTTGGATGGAACCATCTATGTTTATTCATCGACCAGAAATTGTCAGGACTACAGAAATAGCTGCCTGGGCTGTAAAATGCTGCTTCTGGATCTGCCATACAAGTGAATGGGAGTTATGGAAACAACATGGACGCTGTGTTAATCTGTTTTCGTAGCCACCACTGCTAAACAGACAGGTATTTCCATGTCAGCCAGCCATTTACATCACCTGTAAGGCAGCAGAAAAGAATGTGAACACAGGCTCAACTCTGGCTTCAATTAAAGTGAAACTGTCTGCAAGATTTCACACCCCAAAACTATTTATATGCAGATGAAGCGCTTTCAAAGAGTCCAGCAGTATTTTTACATGCCAGTTTGTTCCTCAGTTACTGAGAAGTCAGCATCTGAATTGATATGCAAATGAACTGAATAACTCTTTGTAAATAGGAAGCCTGTGTCACTCCAGCTCTATTCTTCGCCAAGCACCACTGCCTCCTGCTTGACCGACGGCTCATTTGTCTGAAATCACACACCACTGAAGCTGTCAGTATAGCAAAGGACACGGTGCTAGGCGCAGAATAGAGCTGGAGTGACAGACTTCAAAACGACAGTCTCATTTACATATCAATTCAAACGATTTCTCAGTACCTGGGGAATGGACAGGCCATGTAAAGATATTGCTGGACTTATCTTAGAAAGAGCTACATGCACAAATAAATAGTTCAGGAGGTGAAATTCTAGTGAGAAGAAATGGAAAAGTGCCATGATCGATGGCATTCTCAGTGGTTAAAGGATTTGCCCCGTCTTCTAATGAAAGTCTGCAGTCACTATGTGATTACAGACTAATGAATCCTTACAGTGCGCACCGCACGCCGTTGTGAATCTCAAGTGCTGGCGATAAGAGTGGGCAGTCACATGACCGCAAGTATACAATTTGTATGCTTCCTGCCACATTACAACTAGACGACACGGATTCGCTCAATACAAGTGAATTGAGCAAGGCCACGCATATATAATCGTCACATGACTTCATGTATGCATATAACATACTTGCAGTTGTGTGACCGCCAACACCAGAGAATCCCGACAGTGTGCCATTCATGGACTTTATGGATTCATTAGTCTGCAGTCACATTGAGTAACTGCGGACTTCCAACCCAAACCTGGTCAACCCCTTTAAACCCCCAATAATCAAACACTTATCTATGCTGGTGATCAGTGCTAAAGGTTGGTAGCACCTTTGATAAAAGTAAAGAACATTCAGAGACTTTATTTTCTGCTTCATCGAGAAGAATCTTCTCAGACTGAAATCACTTTACCTCCTTCTTATCCTTGGATCTATCAATCTCCTTCTTCAGAGCCTCTACCCTTTTGAAGGAGTCCTTGTTATCCACACTGTACACCAGAACGTATCCATCAGTGCCGGAGAAGCAATGTTTGGGGAGCTCAGCTCCTTCCCTTAGGCCTCGTGTATCATAGAAGCGAACCTGCTCCCGCACACCCCGGTCCGTCTCGATGGATCCAATGTATATATCCTCCTGCGTCTCCATCATGTCTGATCCTGTAAGACAATAAGACATACATTACCTGAAACAAACAATAACATATGTAAAAGACAACAGTGGAAAATAATGGCTGCCTTCCTTCCAGAAAGCTGTCCGGAAGTCACCCACATTTACTTCAATGGAGCTGAAGTGAAATATTACATACACATGGCGCTGTGGACAGCAGGGGCATCTGGAAGAAAGCAGCCATGTTTTTCTAACTCTGCAGAAACCCGCTTTTGTAATTATATGTTCATCCTCCACTACGGACACTAGACCACCAGTAGATCCCACTGTGTATGGCAGCTAACTTACTGTCTATAGGTATCTAATGCCAGGTGTGCAAAAATGCCAACTATTCTACCAGCTTTGAAGGCTGGAAGGAAGGGAATGTACCAGAGATTGTCACAAGGAGAGCATGAAGCTCCACTCTCAAACGGTGACTATGCCCGCATCAATGCCATCTCTCATACTTCAGAAGTAGCTATGCCAAACTGAACTTACCAACCACATGATTGCCGTAGAGCAGCTGCTCCAAGATGGAGGTTTTCCCTACTGATTGTTGTCCACACAATACGACCTTGCAGCTTTTCCCCATTATTCTAAATGAGAAAGTAGAAAACATAAAGGGTCAAAGCACAGTACTAGAACCCTACGTCACATGGCCGCATTATGCCCGGACCTGATAGTGTGCTCCAGGGCCATGTTTTGCTTCTGTATTGACCACGTGCACTGTCCAGGGCACAGTCACTGACACAGGAACACTTGTGAGGGGTAATAGGCAGATGAAGGAGAACATCAGGTTGGGAAGTTAATAGGACACACAGTAGCAGATTGACAACTGATGTAGATAAAGGTTTACTGAAAGTAAAGACCATTTTCACATAAGCATAATATGGGAATATTTAAAGGAATTAGGCACTACTCTTTCTTTTTAATCATGACCTAGCCTTAGTAAAGGCCATCAATATCTGATTGTTGGGGTACGACATGGGGCACCCCCGCCGATCAGCTGTTATCGGCTGTAAGTTTTCGAATCTTGCTGCATCATAGCAGCTCTTATTTCTATAATGGCCAACTCCTTTACTCCTAACCTGGACTAATAACATCACACAATATTGTCAGTCACGGTCATCAGACCTGCAGTTCGGGCACAGAAATGCACTCGTATTATGCTCAAGTGAAACCAGCCATAAAAGCCATAGAGCTCTTACCAAAGCAACCAGGTGACATTTATGAGTGCAGGTTAGAAAATCAAAATCATCTGACTGGTTGCTATTGGTCTAAAATTATGAACACACCAGCCAACCATTCCGAGGTCCTCCCCTTTTCCACCACGTAAAGGGGTTGTCCGGTCCAAATTGATAAGCCTGCAGTCACTCTGTGTGAATGCATATATACCCTCTGGTCCCAGCTCAGAAGCCACGAAACCTCGCAGCACACAGCGCGTGCGCTGGGGGGGATTCATACAGTAAGTCTGCAGTTACACAGAGTGACTACGGACTTCTCGATTCGGACCGAACATCCCCTTTAAAGAGTACCTGAAGGCAGGATGTTGTCAAGGAAACTACAGACATTATCATGTTCGCGCTGTTGCACTGATTAAAATGATACCTGCGGTGGAGAAATCCATTTTGAGTTTCTTGTGTAGTCTTTGTTTGAAGTTTTATTCCCCTTTATGACCCATGACATATAGGTATGTCATAGGTTACCTCTTTTTGATGTAGGCTCCGGTGCTGAGCCCGCACCTTTTCAGGCACATGACAGCTGGTCTGATTGGCTTTCATGTGCCTTTAACAGTCGCTGGTGGGATCATGTTAACATGTTAAATGCCACTGTCAATCTTTGACAGCGGCATTTAAAATGAGTGCGCCAGAAGCGTGTCACAAACCACGCCCATCAGTGTTGGTCACATGATCAAGGGGCGCCTATGAGTTGGCATTACAACCCGGGGTCTGCACAAACTGTTTCTAGGAGAAAGAAAGCGCAAATAGGGGTCTGCAGGAGACCCTTGCTGTTGTCATTGCTTATCTGCTATGAGCGCCGCCCGTGGCCGGAGTTTACAGCAGATGATCATTTCTGCTACACACAGCAAGGCTGAAGCCCTTATGTGTACCACAGGCGATCAGAGGATCGCAGCTTCAAGTCTCCTAAGGACACTATTGAAGCAAGTAAAAAGGGTTTAAAAGTATAAAAGTTCAAATCACCCCCCTTTTACCAGACTCAGCGGTGGAGACTCGGCGATGATGAATAAAGTGCGGTTTGTTTTTTATAACAAATTGCAGCCAAGGACCAAAAATTCCTGAAACTTGACAAACTCTTTAAAATATGCAAATACGTTAACTTGCAAAGAAACAATCATAAGAACACATTTCTTTTGCAAAAAAAATAGCGTGTTCATCGTGAATGCGTGGTCTGCTTGCAAGTTATTAGATTGGTTGCTATTGGTAACATATCCACACCACTGTATCATACATGAGATCAAGTGAGGGTCCTAACATCTCCACCAGCGGCGGCCCTACATAGTGACCAAGGGTCCGGGATGCCACATTACACTCCTGGAGTGCAGTCTGTGGCGGCTGCTGCCCTCCCTGCCCCAGGAGGAGGACGTTACCTGTGTGCGGCGGTTACAGTAACTTCCTGCTTTGGGCAAAGCAGGATGATGGGTGATGTGGGGTGCATAATGGGGGCATATAGCTACCACCTCTGTGATGTATATGAGGCACTACTGGAGCACAGCGGGCACCGCACCTGTGGGGACCGGCGGGCGCAGCACCTGTGGGGAACGGCGGGCGCAGCACCTGTGGGGAACGGCGGGCGCAGCACCTGTGGGGAACGGCGGGCGTAGCACCTGTGGGGAACGGCGGGCGTAGCACCTGTGGGGACCGGCGAGCGCCGCACCTGTGGGGACCGGCGGGCGCAGCACCTGTGGGGACCGGGGGGCGCAGCACCTGTGGGGACCGGCGGGCGCAGCACCTGTGGGGACTGGGGGGCGCAGCACCTGTGGGGACCGGCGGGCGCAGCACCTGTGGGGACTGGGGGGCGCAGCACCTGTGGGGACCGGCGAGCGCCGCACCTGTGGGGACCGGCGGGCGCAGCACCTGTGGGGACTGGGGGGCGCAGCACCTGTGGGGACCGGCGGGCGCAGCACCTGTGGGGACTGGGGGGCGCAGCACCTGTGGGGACCGGCGGGGGCAGCACCTGTGGTGACCGGCGGGGGCAGCACCTGTGGTGACTGGCGAAGGTGGAACTTTGCATAATGCATCTGAGGCAGTATGGGGGCCCAGCTGGGATCACATCTATGGGGCCCAGTGGAGGCAGAACTTACCAGTGCCCTAAATTAGGTACTACAGGCGCCCTGCGGGCACTGTACACTCATGGGGCTCAACCAAATTAATGGGGGCTTAAATAATATCCGCCTGTACGACAACACACTTTCTTAACAGCACTACCCCACTCCCTCATATAACAGGGAGAACAACCGCAGCCTGAGATCTGCCCCTCCACATGATGATACAGGTCACCACACGGCGGCTCGGTGCCAGGAGTACCGGAGGACATCGCCATCACCCCAGGCGTCACGTACCTGCGCTCGGTAATAATCAGGAGGAAGCAGCGGACATTTCCTGCTTCCTGCCAAACAGAGGAAACAGGAGAGCGGGGCGGACACAGCGCCACCTAGTGACCATAGTGGGGAAGAGCAGAGATTCGAGGCTCGGGGTGTGCATGTGCGGCTGTGGCTGGCTGCCCTCATTCATTCCTGTCCACCACCATATCCTATTAGGTCTCCCTCTAGGCACAGAGAACTGTCACTTTCTGCATTGCCATATGACTGAAGTCGGTTTCTTATTCCGCAATTTCTTCTTTTTCTGCTTTTTACAGGTTTAACAACAAAAAATAAATAAAAATAAAATACAATGCAACGAGGTACCCTGATGTGAAATATCCTTAAAAACAGCTACAAAAATGATAAAACTTGAAAATAAAATACAAAATATGGTGGCACAAAAAAGTGCCACAAAACTTAACAGCTACCCGCAGCGACACCAACAGGCTTCCACAAACAGCCTGTAAGAAAATACTGTATAAAAGAATAGTGTATATACTTATGTATATACTGGTACGCGCTGGGTAGTGGCAAGAGTGAGAGGAGCAACAAACAAAAACTCCCACAAATATGGACAAGAGACCATGTATAATGCTATCAGTATAGCCCAGGAAGGCCGTCATTAAGATACATTGGAGTTTGTTTTCCCTACCTTTGCTGGTAGCTATTCACATAGATGAGAAGACTGAAGTAATACGTGTTCACCAGATGAGAAGGCTGGAGTAATGCGTGTGTTCTTCTCCTGCTAAGTCCAGGTAATAGTACGTATATCCAAGCTAGTGGCTGCCCCGGCCGGTAGCAGCCACCTGGAACTAACCCTCTGAGAAGAGCGGGGGTCCAGCGTTACCGGCGCCGCGTATAGTGTAAGCGGTGATCCGGATAGTGCGCAGGACCTGTGTGACGTAAGCAGTCACGTGACCGCTCACAGAAGCCGAGGGTGAGTACGGGGTGCGAAAAGGATCAAAACCAACGCGTTTCGGAGAAAACTTCCTCCTTCCTCAGGGTTAATCCATGCCCCGTACTGGCGATCCTTATATAGCCTGACCCCTTGTTAACTCATTACTGGAAACCGAACAGTTCCACTCCAGCGTTAAGTCCTCTTGGTGTAATGGTATCAAGAGTGAAAATCCATTTAGTTTCCAGTCTGGACATAGCTTTGATATAGTCCCCACCTCTCCAATGTTGTTGTACCGTAGCTATGCCTTGTATTTTCATCTGCCCCGTTTGTCCGCTATGGTACTCTATAAAATGCTGGGAAAGTGGGTGTCCCACAAACTTCTTTTTGATATTACAAATATGTTCACTAATCCTGGTTTTTAATGATCGTTTCGTCCTCCCCACATATAATTTTCCACAGGGGCACTCTATAGTATAGATTACCCCTGTGGTTGAACATGTAATGAAATCCTGAATCAATATTGACTTTTCCCCTCTTATGATGCATGTGCCCTTTTGAGTGAGCACCTGTTTACATACATTGCACTTTCCGCAAGGAAAAAAACCTTTTAGTTTAGTGCGAAAAAGAGTGGATTGAACTGGGTGGGGTTTGTCTTGAACTGTGGGGGCAATCATATTTCCCAAATTTTGAGATCTTGTATATACAAAACGAGGTTGATTGGTTATTTTCTCACCCAAGATTTTATCATTTTTTAAAATATGCCAGTGTTTTCTGACAATTTTACGAAAAATATTTGAATTAGTGTTAAATTTAGTAATGATGGGAATAGAGTTCATATTTTCTTTTTCTTTTTCTTTGGATATTGGATTAATGAGGTCTTTTCTTGGTTTTAATAAGGCTAACTTTTTTGATATCTCTAAGGTTGCTTCATCATACCCTTTCTCCAAAAATGTTTTTGTTAATTTATTAGCTTCTATTTCAAAATCCTGGGGCCTGGAGCAGTTCCGATGGATCCTAATGAACTGACCCTTTGGGATATTCAGCAACCAACTGGGGAGGTGACAGCTGTGTAGTGGGATATAACTATTTATATCGGTAGGTTTCGTGAAAGTGCTTGTTTGGATTTTTAAATCCTCAATAAAAATATTTAAGTCTAAAAAGTGAATTTGGGTGGAACTGGTGGTAGAAGTAAAATTTAAAAAATACTGATTTTTATTAATATCTATTAAAAACTGATTCAAAGAGTCCATACCACCAGACCAAATAAAAATGACATCGTCTATAAAACGCCGCCAGAGGACCAGGTTCGCACGTAGCCGCCCCCCCGGGTGGATGAATTGTTCCTCCCAACCCCCTACATACAGGTTGGCGTAACTGGGCGCGAACCTTGTCCCCATAGCGGTACCCCACTGCTGGGAGTAGTAGTCCTCCTTAAATAAAAAATAATTGTGGGTTAAAATGAACCACATGAGTTCACCTAAAAACTCAATTTGTTCTGGAGGTATATTAGAAAATTTGTTTAAAAAATGTTTAGCAGTTTTACAGCCTCTCTTATGGTCAATAACCGTATATAGCGAGGTTATGTCAAGGGTACCAATAATGTACCCGTTACGCCATTCTACCTCCTGTAGAAGTTGCAAAACGTGTGTGCTATCTTTCAAATGGGATGGTAAAGATGGAACAATAGTTTGTAAGTGAGAATCTACCAACTTTGACATATTTGCCATTAAGCACTGGATACCCGACACAATTGGTCTACCGGGAGGATTGGTAATGTCCTTATGTATTTTGGGTAAATAATAAACAAATCCTTATAAAGACCAAGCTGGACAAGACAAAAACATGGAAAAGAACTGAACAATAAGTCCACAGCATGTGGACAGCAAAAATCAAGGCCAGAACTTATCTTTGTTGAAATGAACTGCAAAGCAGAAGAGACCAGGCAGGGATGTGAATCATCCAGGAACAATGGACAACTGGCACTGACTAAAGGGTGAAGCAAGACCAAATAGCCCAGTCAAAATTGCAAAAAGTGAACACACCTGATAAATGCTGCGATTCAGAGACAGCAGCGCTACCACTTACAACCACCGGAGGGAGCCCAAGAGCAGAATTCACAACACATTTGCTGGACATGTAAGCTGTTTCTGCTCTGCAAAAACCTGAGATTATTAACCAGGCCTCCCTGGTTGAGCTAAGATATGATTTGAACTGCCTTATAAGCTTATCTGTGTTTGGACTAAGACAAGGATTTATTTGTGTCAAGTATCTGTCACGGGGAGACTAGGTGAGCGAGAGCTAATAACCCGGGCCCCTGCAATTTCCCTCAGACTAGGGAAATCCTGACTGACCCTCTACCTGGAGTTTACACTGATGGTGTGCATGTCCAGGCCTCGACCCTCGCCCTGTCTCCTGTTTCAACCCTAGGCTGAAACCAACTGCCCACCACCCAGTGAAGAGGTAATACACCAATACCCACAGTTAGCACAGACAAGGATAAAGGAAAATATACACCATGCCGCAGTCACTCAGGAATACACTATAAATGTGCAGGGCAAAATAAATACAAATATAGGAAATACTAAGGAAAATACACCACCAGCAACGAATCTCCAACAACCAGCTCTCCACTCCGGACCGAGATAACAACGCACAACACAGAAGCTATAATTGGCGATGCCCAATGATCAGGAGAACTATTTAAAGGCAATGGGCATGGCCCAGCTTCCAATCCGAGGATAGGTAAATTAACCCCGGAACAGCTAGATAAAATCTAGCCGACGCCAATGAGCAAATAGTGGTCAAAAGCGGAATTACCGCTGTCTGACGAACGACCTGGTCTGAACAGCGTCCGACATGACAGTACCCCGCCTTCTACAAGGGACCCCAGGGCCCTCACGGCTTATAGGACCCGGCTTGTCTGGATGGCGACGATGAAAAAACCTGACTAGCCGATCCGCATGAATATCCGAGGCTGGTACCCAGGACCTCTCCTCAGGCCCATAACCACGCCAGTGTACCAAGTACTGTAAAGTGCGACGCACTACACGAGAGTCAACCACCTTGGAGACTTCAAACTCCAAATTACCATCCACCAAGACTGGAGGTGGCATAGGCGTCGCATCCACAGAACCCACCACTTTCTTTAGAAGAGACCTGTGGAACACGTTGTGTATCTTATACACCGTAGGGAGCTCCAATCGGTACGCTACTGGGTTAATGACGGCGGTGACCCTAAATGGACCAATAAACCGTGGACCCAATTTAAGGGATGGTATTTTGAGTCTTATGTTTTTTGTGGATAATCACACCCAGTCATCCAGACTCAGGTCCGGACCTGGCACACGCCTACTGTGAGCCACACGTTTGTACCTAGCACCCACACTCAATAGGCGCTGTTTAACTCTCCTCCAGACTGATGACAATTGTGCTCCTAACTGATCCTCCTCCGGAACGCCGGAAGAGCCCCTCTGACTCAAGGTACAAAATTGAGGATGTAGCCCGTAAACACAAAAAAGGAGACTCCCCAGACGACTCCTGGCGGTGATTATTGATGGCAAACTCAGCCAAAGGAAGAAAGGTAGACCACTCCTCCTGGTTATCAGAGACAAAGCAGCGTAAGTACTGTTCCAAATTTTGGTTCATACGCTCAGTTTGACCATTTGACTGAGGATGGAATGCCGAAGAATGAGACAACTTGATCCCAGCCGTGAGCAAAATGCTTTCCAAAATTTTGCCACAAACTGAGACCCCCTATCAGACACGATGTCAGATGGAACCCCATGAAGTCTGACCACCTCCTGCACAAATACCTGAGACAGAGTCTTAGTGTTAGGCAACGAAGGCAAAGACACAAAGTGCGACATTTTAGAAAACCGATCAACAATCACCAAGATGACCGTGTTCCCAGCTGATGAGGGCAAATCAGTGATGAAATCCATGGAGATTTCCGTCCATGGCTTACTAGGTACTTCAAGAGGAAGTAGTGTGCCAACAGGACGGGAGCGGGGCGTCTTAGCCCTAGCGCACATGGTACAAGCTGACACGCATGAGACCACGTCCTGTTGGATCTTGGGCCACCAAAACCGACGTGACACCAACTCCAAGGTACCTCTAACCCCTGGATGGCCAGCCAGGACAGCATCATGATGCTCCGCCAAAACCTTTAAGCGGAGATGAAGCGGTACAAAAGATTGATGGGAAGCTCAGATGGTACCTCCTCCTGAGCCTCGGCAATCTCAGCCTCAACCTCGGTAGTGAGAGCCGAAACCACAACACCCTTTTGGAGGATGGGTACTGGATCTTCCCGAGGTTCACCCCCCGGAAAACACCTGGACAGAGCATCCGCCTTAGTGTTTTTAGACCCCAGTCTGTAAGTGACAACAAAATTGAACCGCGTGAAAAACAATGCCCAGCGAGCCTGCCTGGGGGACAGATGCTTGGCTGACTCCAAATACAGCAGATTCCTATGATCGGTAATAACAGTAACCTGATGTACCGACCCCTCCAAGAAGTGTCGCCATTCCTCAAAGGCCAACTTGATTGCCAACAACTCCCTGTTGCCGATATCGTAGTTACGTTCGGCGGACGACAGTTTCTTGGAGAAATAGGCGCACGGACGCAAACAGCTCAGAGATGAGCCTTGAGATAGTACCGCCCCCACACCAACTTCAGACGCATCGACTTCCACAACAAATGGTTTTGATACATCTGGCTGCACAAGAATGGGGGCTGAAACAAAACTGTTCTTAAGAAATTCAAATGCGCGTACAGCAGCCTCAGGCCAAACGGAGAAATTGGTACCCTTTTTAGTCATGTCAGTTAGCGGTTTAGCAATGATGGAAAAATCCTTGATAAATTTCCTATAGTAGTTAGAAAACCCAAGCAACCGCTGAAGTGCTTTCAGGTTATCAGGACGTTCCCAATGCAGCACCGCTTGCACCTTAGCGGCGTCCATTTTAAAACCAGAAGCAGACACAAAATAACCCAAGAAAGGCAACTCTTGAACAGAAAATACACATTTCTCAAGTTTAGCATACAGCTTATTCTCTCTGAGAAGCTGTAACACCTGCCTGACATGACCTAAATGAGTATCACGGTCGCAAGAATATATGAGAATGTCATCTAGGTACACGATAACGAATTTCCCCAAAACATGCGAGAACACATCATTGATGAAATGTTGGAACACTGCAGGTGTGTTAGTCAACCCAAACGGCATCACCAAATTATCAAAATGACCCTCAGGGGTATTAAAAGCCGTCTTCCACTCATCACCTTGACGGACTCTTATGAGGTTGTACGCCCCCCTGAGGTCAAGCTTGGTAAACCACTTAGCACCCGCCACCTGGTTGAACAAATCTGGTATCAGTGGCATCGGGTATGGATCACGAACCGTAATCTGGTTCAACTCCCTGAAATACAAACACGGGCGTAATCCGCCATCTTTCTTCTTCACGAAGAAGAACCCTGCAGCCACCGGCGAGGATGACGGCCTGATGTGCCCTTTGCCCAAGATTTCAGCAATATAATCTTTTAACGCTTGTCTCTCCGGACCGGAGATGTTAAACATCCTTGCTTTAGGCAACTTGGCCCCTGGTTTAAACCTGATAGAACAGTCATAGGGATGATGTGGCGGCAACTCTGAACAACCCTTTTCAGAGAACACATCCACAAAATCCAGAAGTGACTCCGGAACGCTTGAAGTCACCGCAGCCACACATGTGGCCAGGCAATTCTCCTGGCAGAACTCGCTCCACTGAATTATGTCCTGAGTTTTCCAGTCAATTACCGGGTTGTGCATGGACAACCAAGGAAAACCCAAAACCACCTGAGCAGGAAGATTCCTGAGCACCTTACATGTAACCCGCTCGGAATGTAGAACCCCAATGTGGAGTTTCACCTCAGCCACAAATTCAGTAATCTCCCCCTGAGAGAGAGGAGCAGCATTGATGGTGACCACACGGATAGGATGAGACAGTCTTTAAATCCTAAAACCTGCTGTGCGTGCAAACTCCTCATCAATGAGATTTGTGGCTGAACCACTATCCACAAAAACAGTAAATGGCAGCTCACTGCTAGCGATAAAAACCTTAGCAGGGAGCATGCATTGAGAAACCACCATGGAGGATATACAGTACATAAGCTCAGATTGGTCTCCTCCACACCCTCTGAGCTTAGAAGTTTTCCGCCGTTGCGTTTTTCTTAGACAGCAGAGGACAGATGTTAATAAAATGACCAGTTTTACCACAGTAAAAACAGGCTCCCTGCTTCCTGAGCTCAGGGGCTTGATTCTTAACATGTGATACCCCTGCGATTTGCATAGGTTCTGTGGGCTCACCTGCAGCAACCTCACGTGAACCTAAACCCTCTCCCATAGGTGGTGTCTCATGCTCCCCCTGACGCAAACGGCGATCAATGCGAACAACCAGACTCATAGCGGAATCTAGAGAAGCAGGAGTCTCGTACATCAGAAGGGCTTTTTTAACCCTTCCAGAAACCCCATGAATAAACTGACTCCGCAATGCTGGATCATTCCATTGTGTATCGATCGCCCAGCGACGAAATTCAGAACAGTATTCCTCTGCAACTCGCTCCCCCTGGCGAATAGTGCGTATCTTAGATTCTGCTAGAGCCATTCTGTCAGGTTCATCGTAGATTTTCCCAAGAGAAGAAAAAAAAAACTCTCCACAGAGTTTAATGCAGCAGAATCAGATGGCAAAGAAAACGCCCATGCTTGGGGATCCCCGCTTAACAATGACCACACCAGGCCCACACGCTGAGCCTCATTACCCGAGGAGATCGGGCGCATACGGAAATATAGTTTGCAAGCTTCATGAAAAGAAACAAATTTACTGCGTTCCCCAGCAAATTTTTCAGGCAAAGGGAATTTAGGCTCAGCAACTCTTCCTGTCGCTCCAGCTTGCACATTAGATACTGCTAGTCCCTGTTGCTGAACTGCCCCCCTCAACTCAGTGACCTGTGGGGACAGCGCCTCCAACTGGCGGGTTATGGAAGTCATGGGATCCATGACAAGAAAGAGAAAAAAAAACAAAAAACCATTTTTTTTGTTGTTGTTGGGCCGATTATAATGTCACGGGGAGACTAGGTGAGCGAGAGCTAATAACCCGGGCCCCTGCAATTTCCCTCAGACTAGGGAAATCCTGACTGACCCTCTACCTGGAGTTTACACTGATGGTGTGCATGTCCAGGCCTCGACCCTCGCCCTGTCTCCTGTTTCAACCCTAGGCTGAAACCAACCGCCCACCACCCAGTGAAGAGGTAATACACCAATACCCACAGTTAGCACAGACAAGGATAAAGGAAAATATACACCACGCCGCAGTCACTCAAAAATACACTATAAATGTGCAGGGCAAAATAAATACAAATATAGGAAGGAGTAAATAAGACTAAGGAAAATACACCACCAGCAACGAATCTCCAACAACCAGCTCTCCACTCCGGACCGAGATAACAACGCACAAGACAGAAGCTATAATCGGAGACGCCCAATGATCAGGAGAACTATTTAAAGGCAATGGGCATGGCCCAGCTTCCAATCCGAGGATAGGTAAATTAACCCCGGAACAGCTAGATAAAATCTAGCCGACGCCAATGAGCAAATAGTGGTCAAAAGCAGAATTACCGCTGTCTGTCGAACGACCTGGTCTGAACAGCGTCCGACATGACAGTATCCTCAAGAATAACTGTGCTTCATAGACTTTCTGCTTGATTTGATTTTCCTCTGAAGTTTCCTATAGACTGCTAAGCTGCGTTTAATATTTACACCAAGTGTTGGGACTTGAGTTTCTCTCTGCACCTGTTTGAATTAACGTGTGATAATATAGACTTTACCACTTATAAAACTGTGTCCTGTAATTGTCTTGTTCCACGCAAAGAGTCTCCTGAGTTATCCCCTATAATTATTACAGGATACTCTAGCCAAAAAAAAAGAAAAAGGAGACTGCTGGAACAATGACTGCAGAAAGCAGACTAGAGCAGGTGTTTTCCATAATTAGATCACTGCAGAAAGATGTGGAAGGTCTGCAAAAGAAGTTTGGAAGCTTTGAACACAATCAACAAGTGTTTGGACAAACTTTGCAGGACTTAAGCAACCGCATGGCAGCCCAGGAAAACAAACTTGCTGGCATAGAGTCCCAGTATGGATGGGCTTTTCAGGACATAAGCACGCAAATAGCTGCACAAGTGACTTTACCCTCTGGGCAACCGCCACCAGCTAGCCCAGCTAAGTTGCCCCCATTCAGAGTTAATGGTGATCGCGACAAATTTTGTGGCTTTGTGAATCAATGTATGCTATATTTTGATGTGCATGCTGACCGTTTTCCTACTGATAGATCCAAAGTATTGTGTGTAATAATGCTACTGACCTCACGAGCGCTCGCCTGGGCGAATCCGATGATTGAGTCTCGTGACCCACAGTTAAATAACTTGGATGATTTCTTGGCCTCTATGGCATTAATGTTTGATGACCCTAATCGCCGTGCAACCGCTGAATCTGCTTTGTTGTCTTTACGCCAGGCTAAATGTTCTGTTATTGAGTATACCACTGAATTCAGGAGATTAGCGGTAGATACCAATTGGGACAGTTATGCACAATTGCCTATTTTTAAAAGGGGTCTGTCTAGTATTATAAAAGATGAACTAGCTCGCTCTGAGTCACCACAAGAGCTAGAGACATTTATACAGCATTGTGTGCGCATAGACATTCGCCTTACTGAGCGTAGGCAGGAGAAATTTGCTGCATATAACCGTATTTCTAACTTTTCCCTTCCTTCCAAAGAGCCTGCAGGTAAAACCTCTCGGGAGGTGGAGAAGGTGCCCATGCAAATTGATTCCGTTCAGAGGCGCGAGATCAATGAGCGCCGGGAGCATAGCCTTCGTTAAAGTCTATTTTTCTACTGCGGCCAGTCTGACCACTTCTTGATCAATTGTCCTAAGTGTCCTAGACGGCCTAACAAGGTGCTAGCAGCAGTAGGGGAGTATGACCACTGTGATGATGAATCTGACATCTCTGAATGTAGCCTGCCTTTGAACGCTGTATTCCATTCACTTTCTATGACTTCACCCCCCAAGGAGCTGAAGGAAAAGAACTCTCACTGTTCTCTCCCTATTAAGATCCTGTGTTCAGGACAGTGGATTTCCAGTGCAGCTATGATTGACTCAGGTGCAGGTGGCAATTTCATGGATATCGCATTTGCCAAGGAACATGGTATTAAAATTCAGCAAAGAGCCTCTCTAATTACCATGGAAACAGTGGATGGGTCACCTTTAATCTCTGGGCCTGTGGATCAGGAGACCGTACCCCTTGAAATTTTGTTGGAGCCTAATCATCAGGAGCAACTTTATTTCTTGCTAATTTCTTCTCCTCATTTTCCTGTGATTTTAGGCATTCCTTGGTTGTGTTCTCAGAACCCATTATCAACTGGGAGACCAAGGAGATTATCTTTCCAACAAGGAGCAACTCAGCGTTAACAGAAGCTGTCCCTGAGTCCACGGCTACGGAACCACATGTACAGGTATTTTCTTTACCTCCAGCATATAAAGAGTTCTCTGACATCTGTGACAAGAAGAATGCAGATCAGCTTCCTCCACACAGGCATTATGACTGTCCCATTGAGCTGCTTCCTGGGGCAGCTATTCCTTTTGGTAATGTATAACCTTTGGCGGCACCTGAGCTTCAAGCCTTAAAGGAGTATATTGATGAAAATCTGGCCAAAGGCTTCATACGTCCTTCTTCCTCACCAGCAGGGTCACCTATACTTTTTGTAAAAAAGAAGGATGGGACCCTGAGACCCTGTGTTCACTATCGGGAACTCAATAAGGTAACCGTACGAAACTGTTACCCTTTGCCTCTGATTCCCGAATTACTAGAAAGAGTCCGCCATGCTAAGGTGTTCTCTAAACTGGATCTTCGTGGGGCATATAATTTGGTGCGTATTCGTCCAGGGGATGAGTGGAAGACAGCATTCTGATGCCGGTATGGACACTTTGAATATCTCGTGATGCCCTTCGGGCTTTGTAATGCCCCTGCAATGTTTCAACACCTTGCTAATGACATTTTCAGAGATTTGTTGGACCAGTTTGTGGTGATCTATTTGGACAATATTCTAATCTTTTCTGACTCTCTACAGGAACATGAAGAACATGTCAAAGCTGTTTTAAGACGTCTGAAAGAGAACCATCTGTATATCAAGCCGGAGAAATGCGAGTTCCATCGTTCTGAGATACAGTTCTTAGGTTATATCATCTCTCCCCAGGGGCTGAACATGGAATCTGGTAAGATTCAGGCTATCCTTGACTGGCCGGTACCCAAGAACGTTAAGGAGGTCCAACGTTTTATTGGTTTTGCAAATTTCTACAGACGCTTCATTCAAAACTTTTCTGATATTGTCCGTCCCATTACTTCCTTGACAAAGAACGAAAAGCCCTTTAAGTGGTCATCACAGGCTCAAGAAGCTTTTGATCGGCTTAAGATCTGTTTCACATCAGCATCGCTGTTGATACACCCAGATCCAACACTTTCATTCATTGTGGAAGTGGACACTTCTGATAATGCTTTGGGGGCTATTCTCTCCCAAAGAACTGGAGAGAAGGGTCTGCTACATCCTTGTGCTTTCTTTTCCTGCAGACTAACCTCAGCAGAGAAGAATTACGACGTGGGAGACAAGGAATTGCTGGCTATTATTGCGGCTTTCAAAGAATGGAGGCATCATCTGCAAGGAGCTGCACAACAGATCATAGGGCTAACTGACCATCGCAATTTAGAGTTCCTTAGATCCGCTAGATATCTTTCTCCTCGTCAGGCTCGTTGGAACTTATTTTTAAATCAATTTAACTTTGTTATCTTGTACCGTCCAGGTTCTCGTAATGGGAAGGCTGATGCTTTATCCCGAATCCATGCTGCGGATTCCGTACCTGGAGCCCCGTCCAAGACCATTCTATCTGATGCCAATTTCATCGGAGTTATCCACGATCAGGACTTGTGGAAGGAGTGCAGGGAGGCCTATGACGGTGATATATTTCTGGTCAACCCACCTGTGGATATTAATCTTGTCTTTAAGGGTGGCATGTGGTTCAGAGATCGATGTATCTACGTCCCTGAGGTCGTCCGTCTGCAGATCCTCAAGTTGGTACATGACTCCAAGTTGGCTGGTCACAGGGGGGTACAGAAGACACAAGAGTTCCTGAGCTGATTCTTCTGGTGGCCAACTTGCCTGAAGGATACCAAGGACTATGTTCTCTCTTGCGAGGTATGTGCCTGTTACAAGACTCCTCATGTGGCACCTACGGGTCTTCTACAACCATTACCTGTTCCGTCCCGCCCTTGGGGGTCTATATCAATGGACTTTATTGTGGAGCTGCCTACATCAGGGGGCATGAATACAATCATGTGGTAGTTGATCGCCTGACTAAAGCTGCTCATTTTGTTCCATGCACCGGCCTCCCCTCAGCTAAAGATACAGTGAACTTGGTTATACAGAATGTCTTTCGGTTGCATGGGGTTCCGGATGAGATAATCTCTGACCGTGTGTCAGGACTCTGAACATTTTATACCTTTTGTGCATTACTGCCCTTTTCCAACATGGCATCTTTGGTCTCATGTGCACTTCTCTTCCTGCTATAAAACTCCACCCCAGCCTTCAGTCTGTGCTAGATTATTCTGCTTTGCATTCAGCTCCTGATTACTCCCTGGCCTTGCACCTGCACCTGCTCCTGTGTTGGAGATCCTGCCACTCTGCTCTGAGTTCCTGCTGCATACACCAGTGTTCAGTAATCCTCCTTCATCTGCTGCTCGTGTTACTTCCATCTGCATTTGCTGGACATGTAAGCTGTTTCTGCTCTGCAAAACCTGAGACTATTAACCAGGCCTCCCTGGTTGAGCTAAGATATGATTTGAACTGCCTAATAGCATATCTATCTGTGTCTGGACTGTTGTGAATTCCGTTCTTGGGCTCCATCCTGTGGTTGCTAATGGTATTTTTGGGAGTTCTGCTCTTGGGCTCCCTCTGGTGGTTTCAAGTGGAACTTAGCAGCTGCGTTCACTAATCGGTTTCCTGGCCTTGTTATTTAACTGGGCTTTTGGCTGTAGTGGATGCCAGCTGTCAATGTATTTCCTGTGGATTCTGTCCTTTCTTGGAAGTTCTCTGTTGGCCAGTCCATTTCCAGCTTAAGATAAGTCTGCTAGTTTTTGGGTGTTTCCCTGCTTATGACCTTTTGTTCAGTTCAATTTATGTCTCTTTGTCCAGCTTGTCATTATGAAATATTCCGGCTAGTTGGAAGCTCTGGGGTCACAGATTTGCCCCTCCACACCGTGAGTCGGTGTGGTGGTTATTTTTGTAAACTCTGCGTGGATTTTTAGTTTTTATACTGACCGCACAGTAACCTTTTCTATCTCTGTCTATTTAGATAGTACTGGCCTCCTTTGCTAAAAAAACTAGTTTCATTTCTGAGTTTGTCATTTCCCTCTCCACTCACCGTCAATATTTGTGGAGGGCTATCTTCCTTTGGGGGTTTCTCTGAGGCGAGATAGCTTTCCATCTTCAGGGGTAGCTAGTTCTTAGGCTGTGCAGAGGTGTCTAGGCAGAGTTAGGTACGCTCCACGGCTATTTCTAGTGTTGGTGTTAGGAGTAGGGATTGCGGTCAGTAAAGTTACCACCTCCTCAGAGCTAGTACTACTTTTGTTTTGCCCACTAGGTCATTTCAGTGCTGCTCCGTATTCACTAGGTCATATCAGTGATTACTGTCTGTGGAGCTGCTACCTCCTCTAAGCGAGTCCATGATTGGTTTTACCCACCAGGTCATCTCAGTACCGCTCCGTACCCACCAGGTCATAACACTGGACTTAGTCAAGGATCTATTCGTGTCAAGTTTCCTCAAGAATAACTGTGCTTCATAGACTTTCGGTTTGTTTACATCTACCTCTGAAGTTTCCTATTGACTGCTAAGCTGCGTTTATTATTTGCACCAAGTGTTGTGGACTTGAGTTTCTCTCAGCACCTGCTTGAATCACCGTGTGATAATATAAACTTTACCACTTATAAAACTGTGTCCTGTTGTCTTGTTCCACGCAAAGAGTCTCCTGAATTATCCCCTATAATTATTACACCGTGGAGTACAGATCACTTCAAGATTCTGAAAGGGGTTTTGCTCTGCACTCAATATTAATGTCTGTCTCTCTTCCGCTTACCATCCCCAGACAAATGGTCAGACTGAGCGTACCAACCAGACGCTGGAACAATATCTAAGATGCTATGTCAGTCATCTCCAGGATGATTGGTTGGAGTTGCTGCCGTTAGCCGAATTTTCATATAATAATTCTCAGAGCGCCTCCACTAAATTTACACCTTTCTTTGCCAATCTGGGTTATCATCCGTGTATTTTACCTAGGTCTCCAATTAATTCTCCGGTTCCGGCAGTGGAGGAAAGGCTGACTGCGATGAGACAAAATCTGGAGGTTCTGAAGGAATCCCTGACCACAGCTCAAGAACGTTATAAGAGATCGGCTGATAGATTCCATAAACCTGCACCCATGTTCAAGGTAGGAGATTCCATGTGGTTAGCAACTAAGAATCTGAAGTTAAACGTTCCTTCACAAAAACTTGGACAGAAATTCATTGGCCCTTTCAAGATCAACGGTATTGTGAGCTCTGTGGCCTGCCGGCTGAAGCTGCCTAGGACTATGAAGGTACACCCAGTTTTTCATGTATCTTTACTAAAGCCTGTATCTCCTAATACCTTCCAGGGACGTGATGTGCCACCTCCGCAGCCTGTGGTGATTGATGGGCAAGAACAATTTGTGGAGGAGGAAATTATTGATTCCAGGATTCGCAGGAATCGGCTCCAATATCTGATAAGATGGCAGGGATATCCCCCTGAGGAAGACTCTTGGGAACCTGTGGAAAACATCAATGCCCAACAAGATTTCTCGTTTTCATCAGAGATTCCCAGATAAACCACGTCCAGGATCGTCCTGAGGCTGCTTCTAAGGAGGGAGTAATGTCAGGACTCTGAACATTTTTTACCTTTTGTGCATTATTGCCCTTTTCCAAGATGGCGTCTTTGGTCTCATGTGCACTGTGTCTTCCTGCTATAAAGCTCCACCCCAGCCTTCAGTCTGTGCTAGAGTATTCTGCCTTGCATCCAGCTCCTGACCTCTGATTACTCCCTGGCTGTATACCTGCTCCTGTGAACCTGTGTGGTGATCCTGCTACTCTGAGTTTCTCTCTGCACCTGTTTGAATCACCGTGTGATAATATAGACTTTACCACTTATAAAACTGTGTCCTGTAGTTGTCTTGTTCCACGCAAAGAGTCTCCTGAGTTATCCCCTATAATTATTACACATGGAGACGGGAGCAGCACATGGAGGAGGAGAGCAGAGCCCCGACCTCACTTGCCCAGCAGTAAGTAGTTCTGGGTGCTCTAGATCAACGGCCACGGCAGCACCATCAGGAGACCTCTTCATGAACCATAGGGGACAGGAAAACACTGCTGGTTGTAGGAAGGGGAGGGGTATTTAACCTCTTTGTTTCCTGTCCCCCATTAGGGCGGGGAGACATCCTCCGATACTGCTGTCGTGGAAGGTGACTAGAGAAATTAGGTCTAAAAGAAAATTTTGGTCAAAGTAAAGTAAATGGTTTTTTTTTCCACATTTCAAAAATTCCTGTGAAGCACCTGAAGGGTTAATAAACTTCTTGAATGTGGTTTTGAGTACCTTGAGGGGTACAGTTTTTAGAATGGTGTCATTTTGGGGTATTTTCTGTCATATAGGCCCCTCAAAGTTACCTCAAATGCGAGGTGGTCCCAAAAAAAATGGTTTTGCAAATTTTGCTGTAATGAGAAATTGCTAGTCAACTTTTAACCCTTATAACTTTTCTTAACAAAAAAAATGTTGGTTCCATAATTGTGCTGATGTAAAGTAGACATGTGGGAAATGTTATTAACTATTTTGTGCGATATGACTCTCTGATTTAAGGGCATAAAAATTAAAAATGTGAAAATTGCGAAATTTTCCAAATTTGCATCAAATTTCCATTTTTTTAACAAATAAACGCAAGTCATATCAAAGAAATGTTACCACTATCTTAAAGTACAACATGTCATGAGAAAACATTCCCAGAATCATCAGGATCCATTGAAGCCTTCCAGAGTTATGATCTCATAAAGTGACAGTGGTCGGAATTGTAAAAATTGGCCTGGTCAGGAAGGTGAAAACAGGCTTCAGGGTGAAGGGGTTAAAGTGGTCCAATATAACAACAACAAAAAAGCTGGCGTCTCCGATAAAATCTTGGCAGCCTTATAAATTTTATAAAATTTTATAAAATCAGGTCACAAACAGTACAGTGTTCTGGTGTTGACGGATTTCCACTTGATCAGTCTTAATCATAACATATCCCTTGTATATTGCTTTCTTTATTTAATAACATTAACATACTCCCTCCACAGTGACATCACTAGAATTAACCGCTTACCTTAATGACCGTCGATACGCCTTTTCACGTTGGCAATTAAGAGTACTTAAACCACAGCACCGTTTATTAACAGCGCTGTGGAAAAAGTGTATAGTGCCCCCCAGAGTCAGAATTTCTCCGGGGTCAGAGGAGAGAGAAATAGGCTCCCCCAGTCCCTTCCCCCAGTACCTCTGGAGTCCAGGAATCCCCCCATGATGTCCCCCAGCATCTTCTTCCAGGTGAAAATGGCGGGCGCATGCGTAGTGCGCCCGCCGACATAATAATAATAATATAATAATCTTTATATAGCGCTAACATATTCCGCAGCGCTTTACAGACATTATCATTGCTGTCCCCAATGGAGCTCACAATCTAAATTCCCTATCAGTATGTCTTTGGAATGTGGGAGGAAACCAGAGTGCCCAGAGGAAACCCACGCAAACAAGGAGAGAACATACAAACTCTTTGCAGATGTTGTCCTTGGTGGGATTTGAACCCAGGACTCCAGCGCTGCAAGGCTGCAGTGCTAACCACTAAGCCACCGTGCTGCCCAATCTGCCGACTGGCCCCCGGCAACAATAGGAAAATTTTCCTATTGGTCCATTTTGATCACTGTGATAGACACTATCACAGTGATCAAAACAAAAAATAGTAAATAAAATCCCCTTTTATCACCCCCTTAGATAGGGAAAAATAACTACATTAAAAAAAAAATGTATTTCCATTTTTCCATTAGGGTTAGAGTTGGGCTAAAGCGAGTTGGGCTAAAGTTAGGGTTAGGGCTAGGGTTAGTGTTAGGGTTAGGATTGGGATTAGGGATGTGTTGTGGTTAGGGTTGGGATTAGGGGTGTGTTGGGGTTAGGGTTGTGGTTATGGTTAGGGGTGTGTTGGGGTTAGGATTGGAGTTAGAATTGTGGGGTTTCCACTGTTTAGGTACATCAGTGGGTCTCCAAATGCGACATGGCACCATCATTGATTCCAGCCAATTTTGCGTTCAAAAAGTCAAATGGTGCACCCTCCCTTCTGAGCCCTAACATGCACCCAAACAGTGGCTTTCCCCCACATATGGGGTATCGGCGTACTCATGAGAAATTGCACAACAAATTTCATGGTCCATTTTCTCCTGATACCCTTGTGAAAATAACAAAAATTAAGTTCCAAAGTAATTTTTTTGTGAAAAAAAGTAAAATGTTCATTTTTTCCTTCCACATTGCTTTAGTTCTTGTGAAGCACCTGAAGGGTTAATAAACTTCTTGAATGTGGTTTTGCACGCCTTGAGGGGTGCAGTTTTTAGAATGGCGTCACTTTGGGTATTTTCTGTTATACTGACCCCCCAAACTCACTTCAAATGCGAGGTGGTCCCTAAAGAAAATGGTTTCGTAAATTTTGTTGGAAAAATTAGAAATCGCTGGTCAACTTTTAACCCTTATACCGTCCTAACAAAAAAAAAAAATTATGTTTCAAAAATTGTTCTGATGTAAAGTAGACATGTGGGAAATGTTATTTATTAAGTATTTTGTGTGACATACCTCTCATTTAAGGGCATAAAAATTCAAAGTTTGAAAATTGCTAAATTTTCCAAATTTTCACCATATTTCCGTTTTTTTTCATAAATAAACATAAGTCATATCGAAGAAATTTTACCACTAACATGAAGTACAATATGTCACGAAAAAACAAACTCAGAATCAGTGGGATCCGTTGAAGCGTTCCAGAGTTGTAACCACATAAAGTGACAGTGGTCAGAATTGTAAAATAAATAAATTGGATAAATATATTTAAATATCAAAACATACACAATATTCCAAAATTTAAACAATGTTTGAAATAACAAACAAAAAATAATGAAATAAAAATGTAGTCATCATTGATAACGAAATGAAACTCTAGGTCACCTTTCTGTCTTAATTATCGGAATGATCTTGTTTATATTTATTAAGGCAAACTAATAGAAAAAAGGAGTTGTTTTTTTTTATTGGGGGGCCTACTATATAGTATAAAATTCATGACACCATTTATGGAAAACCTTGTGCTGGCAATACAACGTTAAAAGTGGATAGCTTTCATCCCAGACACATTTTGAATGTCATCCTCTATGGTCTAAGGCCGGGGTCGGGAATCTTTGGCCATTTGGATATTTATACCATCCTGCGGGGGCCGTACAAACTCCACCCACAAAGTGCATCCTGACTCTGGCACTGGTGTCAGGACGTAATCTTTCATTGCATGCCCTTCAGTGTTCAGTAGTGAACACTGTGTGTGCTAACAGAGCAAGAAGAAATTAATGAGCTGGTTGTAATCAAAATACACCTTCCTGCCCAAGAATGCGGTCCCTGAGAATATGCTCGGGGGCCTGATAAAAGGTCATCGAGGTTACGGCCCTGAGGTTCCCCACCCCTGGTCTAAGGAGTAACGTTTCGCCTTGTGGAGAGTGACATACCAGCTCTGGCATGCCAAGGTAAGGAGGCTTATTTGCCGTGCAATGCCCCTCTGGGAAATTAAATATGCAAATTGCCTCTTCAGAGAAGAAGAAGACTTGAACTCTATAGAGCCTCTTGTTGGAAACAACAAACCCACAAGTCACTATTGATCTTATTTCTGATTTCTCCCTTATAGATGCTGCTGTTGTTCTTGATCTTGGCATCCCACCACCGCCGACATACCATGCTGATAGGGGTGGTATTGTATCCAGAATAGATTCAATGTTATTTTCCAAAAATATGTTCTGTATGAATTTTGAACAAAATGTTGTACCTTTTTCAGTTCATGAGAGTTTGAGAGGTGTTTAGTGCGACTGATGACCGTGTGTATGGGTGTGGGGTATGGAAGATGAATGTAAGAGTGTTAGAAGATGAGGATGTGATTATGAATTAACCCCTTTCTGGCATCTGACGTAATAATCCGTCCATGTGCCCTGGGTCTAATTGATTAGTGATGAATTTTTACATTATCACGATCGCCACCGGGTATCAGCTGATTTTGACAGCTGACACCCGGCACTTGAACCCCCGAAATGCCGCAATCACTGCTGCATCCCCATGCTTTACAAGCGATCAGTCTGCATAAAATGATAGTCCCATAGTGAGACAAAGTAAAAAATTTAAAAAGTAACATTTTTTACCATAATTATATATATTTATATATATATATATATATATATACTAGATGGTGGCCCGATTCTAACGCATCGGGTATTCTAGAATATGCATGTCCACGTAGGATATTGCACAGCCCACGTAGTATATTGCCCAGCCACGTAGTATATTGCACAGCGACGTAGTATATTGCACAGCCACGTAGTATATTGCACAGCGACGTAGTATACAGCACAGAGCCACGTAGTATATTGCCTAGCTACGTAGTATATTGCCCAGCCACGTAGTATATTGCCCAGTCACGTAGTATATTGCCCAGCCACGTAGTATATTGCACAGCGACTTAGTATACAGCACAGAGCCACGTAGTATATTGCACAGAGCCACGTAGTATATTGCCTAGCTACGTAGTATATTGCCCAGCCACGTAGTATATTGCCCAGTCACGCAGTATATTGCCCAGCCACGTAGTATATTGCACAGTGACTTAGTATACAGCACAGAGCCACGTAGTATATAGCACAGAGCCACGTAGTATATTGCACAGAGCCACGTAGTATATTGCCTAGCTACGTAGTATATTGCCCAGCCACGTAGTATATTGCCCAGCCACGTAGTATATTGCCCAGTGACGTAGTATATTGCACAGCGACGTAGTATACAGCACAGAGCCACGTAGTATATTGCACAGAGCCACGTAGTATATTGCCTAGCTACGTAGTATATTGCCCAGCTACGTAGTATATTGCCCAGCCACGTAGTATATTGCACAGCGACTTAGTATACAGCACAGAGCCACGTAGTATATTGCACAGAGCCACGTAGTATATTGCCTAGCTACGTAGTATATTGCCCAGCCACGTAGTATATTGCCCAGCCACGTAGTATATTGCACAGCGACTTAGTATACAGCACAGAGCCACGTAGTATATTGCACAGAGCCACGTAGTATATTGCCTAGCTACGTAGTATATTGCCCAGCCACGTAGTATATTGCCCAGCCACGTAGTATATTGCACAGCGACTTAGTATACAGCACAGAGCCACGTAGTATATTGCCTAGCTACGTAGTATATTGCCCAGTCACGTAGTATATTGCCCAGCCACATAGTATATTGCCCAGCCACATAGTATATTGCCCAGCCACATAGTATATTGCCCAGCCACGTAGTATATTGCCCAGTGACGTAGTATATTGCACAGCCACGTAGTATATTGCACAGCGACGTAGTATACAGCACAGAGCCACGTAGTATATTGCACAGAGCCACGTAGTATATTGCCTAGCTACGTAGTATATTGCCCAGTCACGTATATTGCCCAGCCACGTAGTATATTGCACAGCGATGTAGTATACAGCACAGAGCCACGTAGTATATTGCACAGAGCCAGGTAGTATATTGCCTAGCTACATAGTATATTGCCCAGCCACGTAGTATATTGCTCAGCCACGTAGTATATTGCCCAGCCACATAGTATATTGCACAGCGACGTAGTATATTGCACAGCGACGTAGTATACAGCACAGAGCCACGAGCCACGTAATATATTGCCTAGCTACGTAGTATATTGCCCAGTCACGTGGGCAGCACGGTGGCGCAGTGGTTAGCACTGCAGCCTTGCAGCACTGGAGTTCTGGGTTCTAATCCCACTCAGGACAACATCTGCAAAGAGTTTGTATGTTCTCTCCGTGTTTGTGTGGGTTTCCTCTGGGTACTCCGGTTTCCTCCCACATTCAAAAAGACATACTGATATGGAATTTAGATTGTGAGCCCCATCGGGGACAGCGATGATAATGTGTGCAAAATTGTAAAGCGCTGTGGAATATGTTAGCGCTATATAAAAATAAAGATTATTATTATTATTAGTAGTATATTGCCCAGCCACATAGTATATTGCACAGCGACGCAGTATACAGCACAGAGCCACGTAGTATATTGCCCATCCACGTATGTCACAGGTTAAAAAATAACAAATAAACATACTCACCTTCCGATCCGAGGGCCCAGTGTAGTTCTAACATACTCACCATACTTGTAGTTCTGTCTCCTGTGCGCGGTACAGGCGGCAGCTTCCGGTCCCAGGGTGTGATGACGTCGCGGTCACATGACCGTGACGTCATGGCAGGTCCTTCTCCCATACGATCCTTGCTACCGGAACCTGCCGCTTGCACGGAGCGGTTACCAGAGGGTCGCGAGGAGCAGGAAAGGCAGCAAAAGGTGAGTATATAATGATTTTTTTTTTTTTTAAATTATTTTTAACATTAGATCCATTTACTATTGACGCTGCATAGGCAGCGTCAATAGTAAAAACTTGGTCACACAGGGTTAATAGCGGCGGTAACGGAGTGAGTTACCCGCGGCATAACGCGGTCCGTTACCGCTGGCATTAACCCTGTGTGAGCGGTGACTGCGGGGAGTATGGAGCGGGCGCCGGGCACTGACTGCAGGGGAGTAGGGAGGGACTAATAAGACTGTGGCCGTCGCTGATTGGTCGCGGCAGCCATGACAGGCAGCTGGCAAGACCAATCAGCGAATGAATATCCGTGACGGAAGTTGCCGACAGACAGAAGGACAGAAGGATGGAAGTGACCCTTAGACAATTATATAGTAGATATATATATATATAAACATTTGTATGAAAAAAATATATAAACCATGTAAGTACACATATTTAGTATTTCCGGGTCCGCAATGACAGGACCTATAAAACTGTCCCACTAGTTAACCCCTTTAGTGAACACCATAAATTTAAAAAAAAAAAAAAAAAAAAAAAAACAAGGCAAAAAACAATGCTTTATACTGCTGAACAAAAAGTGGAATAAAATGCGATAAAAAAGACGGATATAAATAAGCATAGTACCGCTGAAAACGTCATCTTGTCCTGCAAAAAACAAGCCGCCATACAGATCCATCAGCGGAAAAATAAAAGTTATAGCTCTCAGAGTAATGCAACAATAAATTATTTTTCGATAAAATAGTTTTTATTGTATAAAAGTGCCAAAACATAAAATAAGATATAAATGAGGTATCGCTGTGATCGTACTGACCCGAAGAATAAAACTGCCTTATCAATTTTATCACACACATAACGGCATAAACCCCTCCACCCCCCAAAAGAAATTCCTGAATAGCTGGTTTTTGTTAATTCTGCCTCCCAGAGATCGGAACAGAAAGCGATCAAAAAATGTCATTTGGAACCAATAAACATTAGAACTTGTCCCGTAAAAAACAAGCCCTCACATGACTCTGTTGGCCAAAATATTGAAAAAATACAGCTCTCAAAATGTGATGATGCAAAAACTAACATAAAAACATAAAGTCTCCTAATCACTTATACCGTACTTAAACCAATTCTTCACCTGCTGTTGATTTTTTCATTCTGCTTCCCAAAGATCGCAGTAAGGCTCGGCGCACATTTATCCTGACTGAGCGCTTACATCTGGGTTTCCGTGTAAATCTCTGAAATACGTGATACAGACAGAACCCCCAGCGGAAGATTCCCTATAATGAGGCAGATGGAGGCACTGTGGACGCCCTAGGACCTGTGATCCAGTGGTGTCCGTCTTTTAGGATTGCATAAAAGTGCCGTCGGCCACAGTTTTGTGCACTTCTGAAAAGAAGAACACTGCTGAAGAGGCCAGACAGAGTCCAGAGTAACTCAGCTGCCTCATGATAGTGATTATATCCCTCGTGGGTTTCATCTGAATCACGTCACGCAGAGATTTAGCTGGAAACCCCAAAGTAAGTGCTCAGCGTAGCGTGCTGGATAACTGTGATCCCAAACGTTATGTAAAATGTCCCGAATAAAAGCTTCAACTCAATCCACAAAAAAAAAGCAAGTCCCCATTCAGGTCCATCATCTGTTAAAGGAAATATAAGGGGCTTCCATGTTACTGGTAGTACAAAGGCTCTGGAAAAGCGAAATGATCCCTCACCCGCCAAAAGAAATTCAGCAAATTCTCTGCTCCCATACCAAATGCCCCCTCCCCCATCTGAGCCCCACAGTGTACCTAAACCACATATAGTGCCCACATTTGGCATTTCTGTAGTGATGAGAGCGGGTGCATGCCTCCAGAAGCACGGGCTGGGCATAATGTACTGGTCACTACTACAACGGAAGTTTGCAATTTTTACTCGGCAACATTCATTGCTGCTGTTTCTGGAAAACACCCAAGGAGTCAAAATCATCACTACACCTATAGATAAATTCCCCAAGGGGTATAGTTTCCAAAATGGGGTCACTTGAGGGGGGATTCTGTGTATGGAGTGCTGGTTTAGGCTGACAAATACTTAGGGAAATACTGACCAAATACGGTTAGTGTGACCGCAGCCTGACACTCCTCTCCTGATGAGGCGGGAGTTACATGATGAATGCAGCCGTGTAATCGGGGCTTGTGCACTGAAGGCGTCTCAGTCTCCATGACAACATGACTTCCTCTTTGCCGGTGCCCTCTTCTAAGATGGACGCTCACAAACTTCCGGTGCGGTTGCCTGACTTCTTGTTGCATCTCTATGGTAGTTGCTGGGTCTCATCGGCACTCATGTCGGTGTGGAGGACCCGGAAGTCGCTTCCCTTTCTCCTTCCCTTCTAAGCCGGCGGTAAGATGGCGGCAACCGCGGACTGCGATGTGATGATGGCGCCTGCAGAGCCGGAGAGGAGTGCGGAGGAGCGGGATAGGTATGTGCGATGAATGTGTCTGCTTCTTGGATGGGGCTGATAGTGTCGGCTGTGGTGATGGGGGGAGGGGTGACGTGCAGCCGGAGGCCTCACTGGGGTCCTCACCAGTCAGTGGGGGCATCTGTGTACCCGGGCTGTGCCCTGCCACATGCAGCCCCCATTACTGGGAATGACACCTGCTCCTCCCATGGGTATAGGAAGCTGATGGCGCTGTGTATGGTGGCTCAGTCCTGGACTCATTCGTGTCATCGATCCACAATGGGATGTGCAATGGTATAGAATGGCCACTAGGGCGGTGACATCCCAACAGCCCTGCATGGGGAGAATTGCCGGGGACTGCTTCCTGTCTGTACACACAGCTGAGCCTATGTGGGCTTCATCCAGCAGGACCTCCCGGACCGGACCCCGTACACACTAGACCACCCCGTATTGATGATAGAGCGCTGGTGTGAGGTCGTGTGTTCGGGGCAATGAGACGGAGCAATCGATCTGCTAAAGTATAGTAAATAAGTCATATCCTGGTTTCTATGGCAACAGTGCCCCTTATGTTACTATAAGGGCGCGCGGCCTGGTCACCGCACAGAGCAGATGCATGGGTTGTAGTTTGTGTCTGACGGGTTTCTAAGGGGTAATCTTTCTCACTATGGAAAGTGAGGAGACTTATGAGCCAGGCACACTCCTCTGGGAAATGAAATTGCTCTTCAGAGAGGAAGAAGACTAGCTAAACCAGATCTCACACTTTGCACTGATGAGGGGCAGTACCCGAAACAGTGTCTGCAAATTGAGATTGTACCCTGAGTCATGTGACAAGGCTCGCTGATGACTGTTATTATTGTTACTTCCTATAGGTGGCACTAGAGTTCTAGTCCTCTTCCTCTCTGGAGAGACAATTTGCATGTCTCACAGGTTAATGTGCACATTCCTAGCAGTTTGGAGGGATTGTCTGATTGTTGGGGCAGATCCCGGGGACTGAGGCGCCTGTCACCCCATTAGTTTCAGCAGACTGCACCTCTTGTCTGGACACACTGTATTTATGGTGACAGATACACTATGTAATTTCCATCATACAGTATCTGAGTTGTGGATGGAGCCCATAGAAGTGGATGGTCCTTCTGTAATAATATGGATCATTATTTGGGCGGATGGGTACGTGGCATTACATACCTCTACGAATCAAGGCTGTGCTCTTCAGTTGAAATGACAGCTCCTAAGATATGTCCATAGGCTGCAGACTTGCTGGGAGCTGTAGTTTTGCACCAGCTGGAAAGCCACAGGTTGGGGATCACCGATTCACTTTAGTCTGAATTCACATCCACATTCAATGGATTGTATACGGACCACAATGCTCGGAGCAACCGGGGGTCTGCTGACCCGAACTAGCAGCATTATCGGCATGTGTGAGGCTGTTTCCTCAGGAGACCCGCGGGTGGTCCGTGAATGGCCTGTAAGTGTGGATTCAGTCTGCGCCTTTTGTCCTCACATCTGGATATCCCATTGGGGGCTTCAGCATGGCAGATGGCACTATTCAGCATCAGGACTGATGTAGATGGACATACATTGTATACAGGGCATTATGTGCCCCCATGAGGTCACCTGAGGGCACATACCCCAATATTAGACTAATGACAGAGCAATAGGTTGTCAGTTATATTCTGCTTCCGGTCCTGTAGTGAGTGCAGTCTGCCACCAGCACCATGTCTGCAGACCGATGTGCACTTCCTGTAAAATAGTGACTGACGGCCGGGGTCACACCAGCCATGATTTTCTCTTCCCAGAGAATGGAGCCGATTTTGCTAATGACGTTCTGCTCAGACTCTGTCAGAGGGCCGAGTGTGAGTTTACAGTGGTCTGCTCTCGCATGAGAGAATCGCAGTGGAGGAGACGGAGAAAGTAATTTCTCCATTGTCCAGGTCCACTTAAATTACACTGCACTTGTATGACATCCGAATGCAGTCCTATCTTTTCCACGCACCTCTAAACTTGAATGGGTGTTCATGCTGCGATTTGCGTGCATGCTGCACTGCCCCATAAGTATAACATTGGTCCGGGTGCCGTCCGATAAAACATCCGATCGTACTCATCCGAGTTACACGCCTATGAGAGTAAGCCCTAAGATTCATAATATATAGTCAGAAACGTGGCTTCACTCACCGTCCCTTTAAAAGCAATCATTTAGGCTATGTGCCCACATTGCGTTTTTTTAAGCGTTTTTGCCACATTTTTCCTCTGTGGAAACGCTTACAAAACGCATCCCATTATTTTTAATAGCAGTCCGCAATTGTTGTGCCCATGCTGCGTTTTTTTCCGCAGTGGAAATGCATCACGGAAAAATACGCAGCATGTTCATTAATTTTGCAGAATCGTGGCGATTTCGCCACTATAGAATTGTATTGGGACGCATGAAAAAACGCATGAAAAACGCGAAAAAAGCAACGAAAAACGTGAGCGGATTTCCTGGCAAGGGTGTCCTGGTTTGATGAGGAAAATTCTGCTTAGATTCTGCAACGTAGGCACATGGCCTTATTCTGGAGTTACGTAAAACAGCAGAGGCCGGAGGGAGCGATGTGGACAGAACGTCAGGACGGCGGCCGTTTCGCACAGGTGTGCGCTTCTACGGGACCCATAGCGTAGCTGTAACTGAGTTTCCGTAAGCTCAATCTTCAGGAGTGTACTGCTCCTCAGCCTTCCTCTTGTGCTGAAGGGTCAGGCCTTCGTGACTTAGGGTACTGTCACACAGTGGCACTTTTGTCGCTACGACGGTACGATCCGTGACGTTCCAGCGATATCCATACGATATCGCTGTGTCTGACACGCAGCGGCGATCAGGGACCCTGCTGAGAATCGTACGTCGTAGCAGATCGTTTGAAACTTTCTTTCGTCGCTGGATCTCCCGCTGTCATCGCTGGATCGGTGTGTGTGACACCGATCCAACGATGCGTTCGCTTGTAACCAGGGTAAACATCGGGTTACTAAGCGCAGGGCTGCGCTTAGTAACCCGATGTTTACCCTGGTTACCATCGTAAAAGTAAAAAAAAAAAAAACGTACATACTCACATTCCGGTGTCCATCAGGTCCCTTGCAGTCTGCCAGCCGGAATGTAAGAGCAGAGCACAGCGGTGACGTCACCTCTGTGCTGTGCTTTCACTTTACGGCCGGCAGTCAGTCAGTGCGGGAAGCAGACTGCGAGGGACCTGACGGACACCGGAATGTGAGTATGTACTGTTTGTTTTTTTTTACTTTTACGATGGTAACCAGGGTTAACATCGGGTTACTAAGCGCGGCCCTGTGCTTAGTAACCCGATGTTTACCCTGGTTACTCGGGGCCTTCGGCATCGTTGGTCGCTGGAGAGCGGTCTGTGTGACAGCTCTCCAGCGACCACACAACGACTTTCCAACGATCACGGCCAGGTCGTATCGCTGGTCGTGATCGTTGGAAAGTTGCAGAGTGTGACAGTACCCTTATTTGGGCCGCTGGCTCGAGCTGTGCACGCTGGCAGGCTACTGGCAGAGGTAACGTTACCTCAGCATCATCAGAGTAGCGCAGGGACTGATCCAGTCCCTGGGCGCTCAGAGCAGCACTTGCCATCCCTAGCTTTTGTAAGTTTATTCTTCTTACTTGGGAGACCGGTCACTGCTGATAGACCGCACAGATGGCCAGTAACCTTGGCAATGAGCAGTAAACGCCATCATTAAAAATCCCCCTGGTCTTCAGAATAGAGAGGATTTTTGATCAGTAACCTTTGCTATTTTAACCATTTATCGTGTGCGAAAACCCTTTTAACACAGAGGTCAAATCAGAATAGAGCCATGAAGGGTTAAACCTTTCTCCTAGACGTGATCGTGTCCCGCAGTGCGGGTCTCGGTGACCTCGGCTGAGCATAGGGGGCTACGGTTCTTTTCTGCCATGTATGCCTCACTCCGGATGAGCGGTATACATAGAGATCCATACACTATAGTAAAGAGAGAAAGAAAGTGGCTCTTCTCTCTGCGAGGAACTGGTAGCATGTTACGTCTCCAGTCCACTGGAGCTGAGCATGAACCTTCCCTTTAAGAGAGCACTACGGCTTCCATGTTCCCGCCATCCTACCTACATTGAGTGCATTTTCCTAGCGTTTCTCCTGCCGCTCCGTCCCCTTTTATCAGGGTGTTGTGATGGAAATGACAGGAACGTTATAAGTAGCATCTTCCCACGCTCCGTTTTTCTGACAGCGTTCTCGGATGTGTAGGACGATGTTATGTGATTGAGTAAAGCTCTGATTCCTCCGCCGTGTGCGTCTGTGTGGAGCGCAGCAAAGTTTTCCTTCCGACGTAACCAGCTCTTATTTATAGCCCGGGCTTCAGATGGCAGGGCCGGCGTTCTGCACGCTGATGGCATCACGTTTCCCGCTGCAGAGCCCAGGTTTGCTGTGGATTTCCAGCTCATTCACCCCTGCACTGCGCAGTGATTGCTGGAGCGGATGCCCGGCACACGAGGGTGATTGCAGCAGAGTCTTGTCACCGCTGAATAAATGTCACCCACACTCCCAGTTTACATCTGCAGATAAAATAGATTAATTCCAGCCTGACAGTTGTGATGATGATGAGCTGCATTCAGTCCCTGCTCCATGAATTTGTCCTTGCACCCCTGCTTGGAGCAGTGTCTGTGCATAGCATGTGCATTACAAGTCCCAGCTCAGCCTGTTAGCAGGGTGCCCGGTGCCAGCAGGACAGAAAATATTCCAAGGTCACTGCATGACACAGACATTGCCAAGTCTGCAGTTGGGTAATAAAGACCAGAGGTGAACAAAGGACTGTAGATTTAGGAGTCGGTAATAATATATTTATGGGACAATCATGGCCGTATACATTGGTCGACTACTTTATTAGAAACGCCCATCTAATACCTTTTTAGACCTTTAGGCCCTCAGAAATGCAGCTATTCATTGTGGCATCGACTCCTGTAGGTGTTGAATGGAATATTGGCCCATGCAGACAGGGTAGCGTCTCATAGTTGCCTCAAATTAGATGGAGGTACTGACTTATTCTGGACAACCTGGTCTACCTTGTCCCAGAGATGATCTTTATGATCAGGACTGTGGAAAGAAGGAAAGCCAGCTGTCTTGTTTCTGGAACCAATTTATGACTCCACCACCCTTGTAGCAAGTAACATTGTCCTGCTGGAAGCGGGGCTGTGGAGTCAGTCGTGGAGTCGGTGTCATGGAAATTAAGGAGTCAGAGGTTTGGCTTACTGACTCCACAGCCCTGGCTGAAAGTGACCTTCTGTCATTGGGGAAGTCACTGTTATCAAGGGATAGGCTCGGTCAGCCAATGTTTAAGTCCTACTGCCCATCAGAGAACCCAGGGTTTGCCAAGAAAACATTGTCCACCTCCATCATCCTGATCTGCTGACACCCAATATGAATTGTTCATTGATTCAAATCAGGATGCTGCAACAGGAATCTGGATTCAGCTGACCCAGCAATTATCTTCCATTGTTCAGTAATCAAATATTTGCTCTCTTAAGCCCATTGAAGTCTGTTTCCCAAGATAGAGCCCCATCACCTTACTAAGCTAAGCCCATCACATGGTGGCCCTAGAGAACTAGGAGCTGACTCCTTGATGAAGTGCTGTTTGTCAGATTGCAAATGTTCATATTAAGTGTTGTGTGTCCTGCCCCATTACGTGTGCCCCCTACACTGAGCAGTGAAGGGTCTACTAGGATATGTAGAAGTTCATGTCAACAATGCATGCTGAACCCTTTCTCCATGGACCTTTCTATAGCATGAGGGCAGCATCTCCGTCTGTGTGTCAATTTCATATCAAGCGTTCATGACATTGAGGCCCAGTGGGGTCCGTAAGCCCCTGTTCTAGTGGAGCGTGGAAGCAGCTTGTATGTATGAGCTCATACTGCAGGTATTTGTGGGTGAAGACGTCCCCCACCCATGTCCTGTTAGTATGATTTCAGCCCCCACCCTCCTCATGGTACAAGTCTCCTGCTTAAAAACCAGGGGTGGGGGGGCGACTGTTTACTGCTCAGTTACATTATAAAGGATTCCCCTTACAGCGCAAGACAAGTCCCAGGTAGCCGGAGCACACAATATGCTGCTGGGGCCCATCTTTTTGTTCTGTATTGATGTCTGCTTTATGATCCTTGGCGTTATTTTAATTATTCACTTTAGTTTTCGGATGTTCTTCGATTGCAGTGGGACCTTTTTCATGATAAACTGAGCAGTTTTTGATTCCCAATAGTTGTTCTTTGGAACCTGTTACTCGTGTGATTAAAGGAGTAATTTCCAATAATATATTAGAAAGTTATGTAAGTAACCAAAGAAAGAATAAAAAAATCAGAGCCTCAGACATCTATAATGTACTTAAACTCTGGTCCAAAACTCATACGTTTCTTTATTTTTTTTTCTCCGGGAGCATGAGTAAGATCAACAGTGTGACAAAGCAAAACCTTTCCAAGTTATAATATATGAAAGGAAAAATGGCCGTAAAGAGCATGGGGTACATAAGTCCCTGTGGTTTACACTTTTGGAATTGACTTGGTTTTTAAAGGGAAGGTACCACGTTTGTAAATCATTAATAAATCAATGTAATGTAGCATAACATGCTGTTATAACCAAGCTTTGATTGCATTTGAAACATATTTTGTGTTGTAGGAGTTTTAAAAAGGCACTGGGGGCTGACATCTTGGTTTCACAGTAGCAACACGACACTTTCAGTGTCATAATACGGCACCTCATGGTCATAGGAGATAACAGACGGAGGCCGACCCTATCTATTGTAATAGACCTGTCACTGCTGTGAACTGCGCACGCCTCTGTGGGTTGCACAACTCACAGTAGTGGGAGTGTTCTGCCATATTCATGGAGCCCTCAGATCTGCTAACATAAGCAGTACAACTTCAAGCAGAACAGATCCTAGATTGAAGGCTGATGGGAGTAAAATGCAGGAGAAAAGCACTGGCAGAATAGCAGAGACATCAAGGAGGAACAGTGTACCATTAGCATTATCTGAGCAGGAGCTGTCAGCTGCTCCACAGGAGATGTGATTTATCCCTCAGTAAGATAAGGAGCTGCAGTGAATGGCCAGACATTGTGGAGGGAGGAGAGAGAATCATGTCATCTGGGCGAGAGAGACTGATGGGAGAGAGAGAGACCGTAACTGCTGGTGATAGCAGATCACAGGGCAGTCACCCACAAAATGGCACTGCCCTGTGATGCTACTCTTCATTCTGCCCCAGGGATACTAGACCACCCAAAAGGGGAGGGAAATGTTGATGTCAGCAGTTACTGCCCCAATTTTCCAGCTAACAGTAAAGCTGGTAAGTCTCACTATAGCTGCTTGAGGTCTAAAACGGAAAATGCTCCCCCTAGTGGTAAATATATATTTGTAAGAAAATATATATTTTTCATCTAGAAATGTTTGAAAACATTGCATTAATACATTTTAATTACTATTTTAAGCTTAATTTCACACAAAAACTAACTACAAGAATACTGGTGGCACCTTCCCTTTAACTTTATGATGCCCATATACATTTAGACTTGGGCCAACCAGATCCAACAATTTGAAAGCAGGACCGAACATGTTACGTTTTAGTGTTCAATCCTCCTAGCAGAGGAAATAAACCACTGTCAGAGGGTCTGGCCTTTTAAACCCCCCGTAGACAATAGATTAACGTTGGTCGAACCTTCCATTATTGTTGGGTTTGGCAGACAGTCTGTGTATGAGGCCTCTGGACACATAATTGTCGAGATGGTTAAAGATGCAGCATGTCCAATTTCGAACCATCAATCCTTTTGTTCTCCCTGAGATAAGCCGCTGCCAGAGATGTCTGGCAGCGTCTCTTCCGTAGAGTACCTAGGAGCGCTCGGCAGAAGGTGCTGTCCTGTGTATGGAAGAATCTGGAGAGATGCTGCCTGCTGAACTATCGTCTAGCCTTCATTCAGCCGACAGCCATCTAATGTATGTTGGGGTCTTTATTCTCCCCATACAAAACAGTTGTAAAAGGGGAGATGTTGGGAATAGCCTACGGCCGGACACCCTTTGAGAGAAACAGTCGAGCTTTAGAGGACCATGTTCAAACTGTTCCATGTTTACGTAGAGCTTTTTAAAGGGGTTGTTCATGATTAGGGCAAATAACTTTGGTTACCCATTTCTCCCATGAGTATGTGCAGGGATTATTACAAGATGATAGCCTGATTTTTTTTTTTGTTCTTTCTCTGTTACAGGGAGGCCGAAGCTTACAAAGAGAAGGGCAATGCGTTCTATGTGCAGAAGGAGTACATTGAAGCTTGCAACTACTATACGAAGGCCATCGGTGAGTACTGCTGGCGTGCTTAGGATTTGTGCCTTTCCATCGCCCAGCTTGCCCGCTCGTGTAGGATAGCCGTGGCACTGAGAAGCATGGAAGGTACCAGTTTGTTTATACATGTCTTTTCCTGTCCTGCTAGATCACATACTGTATATTACATCCAGAAGAAAGTTGCGGCACTCAGCCATAAAGTTCAAAGTCAGATTTATCACAAGGCGTTAATCATTCCACATCTGTATTCAATAAACCCTTTACGGCTGTGAATTTCAGCCACTGATTTCAGTTGCGCTACACTTCCTTACTTCCTGCTACGCACCGGTCATTGAAGGGTTGGTTACATTGTTGTTTTTTTTTGTTTTTTTTTAATTCAACATGTTCATTAATAAACATCGGCCTTGCTATTATAGATCTATGGATATATCTATCTAACTATATATATATATATATATATATATATATATATATATATATATATATATATATATTTTTTTATTATTGATCAGCAACTATGTTCTCAATCAACCCGAAAGACTCATACATATCAAAGCTTAGTATTTTTGGAAGTTGGAGTGGGTTTTTTTTAGATTTGGCTATCTTAGGAGCATATCTGTTTGTGCAGGTAACTATTACTGCGCAGAATTATTAGGCAACTTAATAAAAACCAAATATATTCCCATCTCAGTTGTTTTTCACCAGGTAAACCATAATAACTGCACAAAATTTAGAAATAAACCTTTCTGACATGCAAAAAACAAAACCCCAAAAAATGAGTGACCAATATAGCCACCTTTCTTTATGATGACACTCCACAGCCTTCCATCCATAGATTCTGTCAGTTGCTTGATCTGGTTACGATCAATATTGCGAGCAGCAGCCACCACAGCCTCCCAGACACTGTTCCGAGAGGTGTACTGTTTTCCCTCCCTGTAGATCTCACATTTTATGAGGCACCACAGGTTCTCTATGGGGTTCAGATCAGGTGAACAAGGGGGCCATGTCATTATTTTTTCTTCTTTGAGACCTTTACTGGCCAGCCACGCTGTGGAGTAGTTGGAGGCATGTGATGGAGCATTGTCCTGCATGAAAATCATGTTTTTCTTGAACGATACCGACTTTTTACTGTACCACTGCTTGAAGAAGTTGTCTTCCAGAAACTGGCAGTAGGTCTGGGAGTTGAGCTTCACTCCATCCCCAACCCGAAAAGGTCCCACAAGTTCATCTTTGATGATACCAGCCCATACCAGTACCCCACCTCCACCTTGCTGGCGTCTGAGTCGGAGTGGAGCTCTCTGCCCTTTACTGATCCAGCCTCTGGCCCATCCATCTGGCCCATCAAGAGTCACTCTCATTTCATCAGTCCAGGAAACCTTTGAAAAGTCAGTCTTAAGATATTTCTTGGACCAGTCTTGACGTTTTATCTTATGTTTCTGGTTCAAAGGTGGTCGTTTTTCAGCCTTCCTTGCCTTCGCCATGTCCCTGAGTATCACACACCTTGTCCTTTTTGTTACTCTAGTAACGTTGCAGCTCTGAAATATGGTAAAACTGGTGGAAAATGGCATCCTGGCATCTTCACGCTTGATTTTCCTCAATTCATGAGCAGTTATTTTGCACCTTTTTTGCCCAACACGCTTCTTGCTACACTGTTGGCTATTTGCCATGAAACGCTTGATTGTTCGGTGATCACGCTTCAAAAGTTTGGCAATTTCAAGACTGCTGCATCCCTCTGCAAGACATCTCACAATTTTGGACTTTTCAGAGCCCGTCAAATCTCTCTTCTGACCCATTTTGCCAAAGGAAAGGAAGTTGCCTAATAATTAAGCACACCTTATATAGGGTTTTTATGTCATTTGACAACACCCCTCCTCATTACAGAGATGCACATTACCTGATTTACTTAATTGGTAGTTGGCTCTCAAGCCTGAACAGCTTGGAGTAGGACAACATGTATAAAAAGTATCATGTGATCAAAATACAACTTGCCTAATAATTCTGCACGCAGTGTGCGTGTATGTATGATATATAACTATCCATATATCTATTTACATCTATCCATAGATATATCTGTAAATAGATATATGAATAGATGTATCTATAGATCTATCTATTTATATGTAGATCTATCTATCGATAGATAGAAGGAATGGGATAAAAGAAATTAGATGATAGACTAGATAGATAGAAGGAATGAGATAGATGATAGATCTAAAGATGGATAATATTTATCGATCTATGTATCTATCTATATCATTCCTTCTATTTATCTATAGATCTATCCCATATCTATCTTTCTGTCTATTATCCAGAAAAATGAAGGCAGCACTCCATTTTTCTGGATAATAGCATGAGGTTTATATACCTGGAAGGATTTTTTGCACCCTTTGTTTTCTTTTGGTGCTGCTTTTTGTTTTCTTTTTCTATCTATCTATCTATCTATCTATCTATCTATCTATCTATCTATCTATCTATCTATCTATCTATCTATCTATCTATCTATCTATCTATCTATCTATCTATCTATCTGTAATGGAGTGTGGGTTGGACAAATGTAAAAGAGAAGGTTGGACAATAAATGACATCACAAATGTTTGTTTGTTTTTTTGTTCAATAATGCATCTTTATTTAGCTTACAAAAACGCATAAAAAACGCTCAAAAAAGCATCCAAAACCACATTAAAAAAAACGCATCGAAAACGCAGCTGCATTTTCTGCCAGGAGATGCAGATTTTGTGCAGAAAACTCTGCACCCAAATGTCATGGCCCCTCTCTGGGCTATGAATATCAGCCTTTCTGGCTATAAAATATAGGGGGACCCCACTTCTTTTTTTTTTGGGGGGGGGGGGGGGGGTTCCCCCTGTTTTAATAGCCAGTAAAGGCTAGGCTGACAGCTGCGGGCTTATATTCATAGCCTGGGAAGATCCATGGGTATTAACCCCCTTCCCAGGCTACAAATATTGGCCCCCGGCCGTCAGCTTTCGCCCTCTGGCGCAGAAAATTGCATGGGAGCCCACCACATTTTTTTTAATTAACCCCTTCACGACCTTGGGATTTTCCGTTTTTCCGTGTTCCTTTTTCGCTCCCTTCCTTCCCAGGGCCATAACTTTTTTATTTTTCCGTCAATATGGCCATGTGAGGGCTTATTTTTTGCGGGACGAGTTTTACTTTTGAACGACATCATTGGTTTTAGCATGCCGTGTACTAGAAAACGGGAAAAAAATTCCAAGTGCGTTGAAATTGCAAAAAAAGTGCAGTCCCACACTTGTTTTTTGTTTGTCTTTTTTGCTAGGTTCACGAAATGCTAAAACTGACCTGCCATTTTGATTCTCCAGGTCATTACGAGTTCATAGACACCTAACATGACTAGGTTATTTTTTTTATCTAAGTGGTGAAAAAAAATTCCAAACTTTGCTAAAAAAAAAAAAAAATTGCGCCATTTTCCGATACCCGTAGCGTCTCCATTTTTCATGATCTGGGGTCGGTTGAGGGCTTATTTTTTGCATGCCGAGCTGGCGTTTTTGATACCATTACGGTGCAGATACGTTCTTTTGATCGCCCGTTATTGCATTTTAATGCAATGTCGCGGCGACCAAAAAAATGCAATTCTGGCGTTTCAATTTTTTTTTTCTCGCTACGCTCTTTTTTTATTGATCGGGCGATTCTGAACACGGCGATACCAAATATGTGTAGGTTTGATTTTTGTTTCATCAGTAGAAGACTAGTAAACCTACTGCCACATAGTCCTACATATTCATTAGCTCTGTATAATAAACAGCACAAGTTGTAGAGAACGGCTACACCAACCAAATTTTACTTTTGTTGTTTTTCTGTTTTTTTTTTTTTTTTTTTTCTTTCTTTTTCCAAATGTTCAATTTTTTTTTTCACCGCTTAAACTACCGTATATACATAACTTTAACATTGCTGTAATTGAACTGACTCGGAAAACCATATACCGAGCTCCTTTTTACCATGAAAAGACGCTGTATAATCAAAACACCATTATCTGAGCACGTTCGCTCATCACTAATTAAAACCCCAAAAAACTATTTTTTTTTCCCTCACAACTTCACTTCGCACTTAAATATTTTCCCCCATTTCTTAGTATATTAAAATGAATTGTGTGACTCCAAAGGCTGGAGTCACACTAGCGAGTTTTACGGACGTATGAGCGCAGAAAATACGTCCGTAAAACTCGCCAAACAAACGGCACAATTATTCTCAATGGGTCTGGTCCTATCAGCCGTATATTACGGTTCAGTATTATACGGCTTTCTACGGCCGTAGTAAATCGCAGCATGCTGCGTTTGTCAGCGTATTGCGCAAATAATACGCCAATGAAAGTCTATGGGGGCGAGAAAAATACGGATTCCACACGGACCAGCAGTGTGACTTGTGAGAAATACGCACCGGTGTTAGTGAAAAGTCGGTAATTCAATTGCCGGCTTTTCATTTCTCCTTCACAAAAACCCGACAGGATATGAGACATGGTTTACACCCAGTAAACCATGTCATATCCCCCTTTTTTTTTGCATATTCCACACTACTAATGTTAGTAGTGTGTGTGTGCAAAATTTGGGCGCTGTAGCTGCTAAAATAAAGGGTTAAATGGCGGAAAAAATTGGCGTGTGCTCCCGCGCAATTTTCTCCGCCAGAGTGGTAAAGCCAGTGACTGAGGGCAGATATTAATAGCCTAGAGAGGGTCCATGGTTATTGGGCCCCCCTGGCTACAAACATCTGCCCCCAGCCACCCCAGAAGAGGCACATCTGGAAGATGCGCCTATTCTGGCACTTGGCCACTCTCTTCCCACTCCCTGTAGCGGTGGGATATGGGGTAATGAAGGGTTAATGCCACCTTGCTATTGTAAGGTGACATTAAGCCAGATTAATATTGGAGAGGCCATCATATTTATATGTAATTGCATTACCCCGATATTTTGGTAGAAGTCGGTTAGTATTTATTTGGCAGTGTATCTTCGCTGCCTTTTGGACTATTTATACTTCTATACTTCTAACTGCCCTTATTGTTTTCTATCATATTTATCTATATTTGCACTACCCCGATATTTTGGTAGATGATGGCTAATATATATCTGGCAGGGTATTTTCACTGCTGTTAGGATTTTCGGGCTAGTTATGATTAGATTTTTGGTTATATTTACGCTTTACCTCCTTGCCAGATACTTACGTAGCAGCTGCAGTTCTTTCTAGCTGAGTCTTGACATGCGCAGAAGCACCTCCTGTATGCGCTGTACTCTTCCGGTGGCGTCGCTGGCCGGGCGCGTCGCTATGGTGATGGGGAATGATGACGCACGTCCTCTTCCCCATCGTCTGTGCGGCGCGCCGGCGGGCGTCCTCGCCGGGCGGGACATCATGCACCACGGCGCTTCGATTCGCTAATGAGGGCCCTTAGCTACATATATAGTCTGTCTTTTCCGTTTTTAAGCCACGCCTCATGACGAAGCCGAGGACGGTGAAACGCGCGTCGAGGCTTCTGCGTGTGTCCATCGGTGTCTCAGCACTTCACCTGCACCATGTCTGAAGGTAAATGGTCTATTTAGTTACCCTATCGGGTGTCTATTGAGGTCTGCTGCATATGCATTCTTTTCTCTTTTGTCATTTTTGCTTACTTCTTTGACGCTCAGTGGGCTACCTGTATTTATAGGTTATTTGCATTGATAGGTCATTCGTACCAATATGCTAGTCATTGATTATGGCTATTTCTGATACCATTAACCCCTGACGGCAGACTTGGATTAGTGCTGTGTGGTGGGTGCACATAATTGTTTTTTGCACCCAGTGCTGCTACACCGGTGGCTACGCAGTTTTAATTTTCTCTGATCGGCATTTTTTCATCTTCACATTGCCGCCTTCTTTAGCTGTCTTTTTACCTTATTTCCTTTTTGTCTGTAAATTTATACTTGTGCAATAAATTATATATTCTCACTCATACCCCGGTCTTTCTCCTTTTTGGTATCTCTGGGCATTTATATATAACTGATGATTATCTCTGTATATGATTAATCCTTACATCGGTGATTTTACCCAGACCCAATTGGGAACTTGTTTGGTTTCATGTATATAGCTTCAGGGGTATGGTCCCAATTAGCTATGGTGACCATTTTGTAGGTTTTTAATATTGGAGAGGCGTCAATTATGACACCTATCCATTATTAATCCAATTGTTTGAAAGAGTTACAAAACACACACGCACATGATTAAAAAGTATTTTAATGAAATAAACACAGCGGTTGTTTTAATATTTTATTGCTCTCTCAATCCATTTGAAGACCCTCGCTTGGCAAAATAATAAACCCACAATATACATACCCTCTGATGAACTGTCAGGTCCCACGAGGTAATCCATCTGAAGGGGTTAAAATATTTTACAGGCAGGAGCCCTGCTAATGCAGCTGTGCTCGTGCCTGTAAGCCCCGGCGAATGAAGGAAATGTAGGTGGATGTCCTCATGAACTGCAGCCTGGGAACTTTTTCCCACGCTCCAGGTCATATGAGGACATCCAGCAGAGGGCGCATCACCGCGACTGAAGGTAACTAGAGGTCATTGACCTACATTTCCTTCATTCGCCGGGGCTTACAGGCACGAGCACAGCTGCATTAGCAGGGCTCCTGCCTGTAAAATATTTTAACTCCTTCAGATGGATTTTCTCGTGGGACCTGACAGTTCATCAGAGGGTATGTATATTGTGGGTTTATTATTTTGCCAAGCGAGGGTCTTCAAATAGATTGAGAGAGCAATAAAATATTAAAACAACCGGTGTGTTTATTTCATTAAAATACTTTTTAATCGTGTGTGTGTGTGTGTGTGTGTGTTTTTTTTTTTAACCCTTTCAAACAATTGGATTAATAATGGATAGGTGTCATAATTGACGCCTCTCCAATATTAATCTGGCTTAATGTCACCTTACAATAGCAAGGTGGCATTAACCCTTCATTACCCCATATCCCACCGCTACACGGGAGTGGGAAGAGAGTGGCCAAGTGCCAGAATAGGCGCATCTTCCAGATGTGCCTTTTCTGGGGTGGCTGGGGGCAGATGTTTGTAGCCAGGGGGGGCCAATAACCATGGACCCTCTCCTGGCTATTAATATCTGCCCTCAGTCACTGGCCTTACCACTCTGGCGGAGAAAATTGCGCGGGAGCCCACGCCAATTTTTTCCGCCATTTAACCCTTTATTTTAGCAGCTACAGCGCCCAAATTTTGCACATACACACTACTAACATTAGTAGTGTGGAATATGCAAAAAAAAGGGGCATATGACATGGTTTACTGTATGTAAACCATGTCTGATATTCTGTCGGGTTTTTGTGAAGGAGAAATGAAAAGCCGGCAATTGAATTACCGGCTTATCACAGATATCGCGCTGAATTAAAAATAAATACAGAATATATATATATATACTGTATCTATGTTTTACCGAACATTTGAGCACATAAATCCATTAGATTGCAAAAATGAAGCTCTCATATGACTGTCGTTACAACGATATAAAAGTTATTGGTTCTTCAAAGAAGAGCTGGAAATGATAAAAGCGTCGAAAGATAAACATTTGCTGGTCGAGAAGGGGTTAATCATCGACCTGCGCTGTGAACTATATATTTTTTTTTTTGTTGTTGTTGTTGTCCTTCTTGGTAAATGCCAAAAAGGTCACAACTGTTGTTTTCAGTGCATCTCTACTTATCAAAAAATAAAATAATAAGGGTATGTGTCCACGTTCAGGATTGCATCAGGACTTGGTCAGGATTTTCCATCAGTATTTGTAAGCCAAAACCAGGAGTGGAACAATTAGAGGAAAGGTATAATAGAAACATATGCACCACTTCTGCATTTATCACCCACTCCTGGTTTTGGCTTACAAATACTGATGAAAAATCCTGACCAAATCCTGATGCAATCCTGAACGTGGACACATACCCTAAGCCGTCTATATGGGCATGTAGATCATAGGAGGCTGAATAAAATGATACCTTGATATCTGTGATCCAGTGTCTTATTCCAGAGAAATCCACGTTTTATATGTAAATGAGCTGGTAAGATCTGTGGGCGGGGCATAGATCTCACCGATAATCTGCCTCCAGAGCTTATTGTAAATGAAAGGGGGTGTAACCAGTGTGAGACATGTAACGACTGACAGTCTGTAATAATGACACAGCTGCAGTGAGATCAGAGCCGGCACAGCAGAGCTGACAGTGTTCTCTCTGCATAAACGCTGCAGCCCCGCTCCCGTAGAGACACTGCTGCTTCCTGTCTCCGACTGCCACTCGGTACTGTACTGCAGACAGGTTGTTGACATTTTAATGACAAAGTGGGCCTGGTGCCTAAGTGGTTAGTGTCAAGGGGAGTCTGTAAATGTAGCTCCGTGCTATGTGATTGATACTTGCACATTCTGTGTGCCCTTTGATCGCCTGCACTGTGCTGCATGGATTTCAGTACACGGCCCCTGTCACACACCCTGGACCTGTCCCACTTCTTTGACCTCACACTAGTCTGTAACGTCAGCAGGTGTCATAACTTCCAGCTGCTTCCGAGCCATATGGATGATCTATACAAACAGGGGGGATGACTGAGCAGCTGACGCGCCTGCTTGTTGTAGCCCCGGGTCTGGAGAGGGGTGTAATGTAGAATATATTAGCCGGGGAGCAATACTGTTTACCTGGTAGTGATCCGCGGGGAGAGGTGGCCTCCGCAGTAGTATGCTGCCCAGTGTGATGGCAGGTGACCTGCGCTTACTACAACGGCTAGTCCTAAACGATGTGACATTGGCTTCTTCCATGCTTTCTACAAGTCCAGTACTCGCCCAACTTCCATGTTTTCCGCATTAGACCCTTTTATGCCAATCATTATGGGCAGAAGCCGCCTTTTAGCCTGGACCTAGTACTGTTACAAGGTCTAGGTGACAAAATGAGTGTCTCTGCTGTACATGGTACAATCCCCCTTTCACGACACTGCCTGTAAAGCGCCGGGGGTCCCTACATTAGTTTGACAGCCCATCGGTTTCATTAGGAGCTGTGTAATGCTTGGTTTCCCCTGCAGAGGCAGTATAGGACAGCGAACGCTTACTGCAGATTCCTCTCCGTGACTGCTGGGGGCGCTGATCAGCTCATCATTGCGTGACCTGCTAATGAAAGGATTGTCTACTGCTGACAGCCCATTTACTACTATCATAAGTATTGTATATGTACATGATGACTGTTTCCAGCTTTAATTTGCAGTGCTTTCTTAAGTGCTCTCGGATTAAACCATTTTATAAACATTTACAACAGGAAAATTGAATTGAAGATTCCTCAGGGGTTGTAATATAAAATTACTTAAACGTCTAAAATCTGTATAATCGGGTCCTTAATAGGCCGGTTCTCTGTCATTACAACATTTTTTGTAATCTAGTAAGGTTGAAAACTGAATATATATATATATATAAGTGGTATAGCGACCCCTGTGGCAGCTAGGGGGCGCTGTGTGTGCTCCTTGAGATATGCATTGAGGCATATACACTCACCGGCCACTTTATTAGGTACACCATGCTAGTAACGGGTTGGACCCCTTTTGCCTTCAGAACTGCCTCAATTCTTCGTGGCATAGATTCAACAAGGTGCTGGAAGCATTCCTCAGAGATTTTGGTCCATATTGACATGATGGCATCACACAGTTGCCGCAGATTTGTCGGCTGCACATCCCAAAGATGCTCCATACAAGGCAGGATGGATCCATGCTTTCATGTTGTTTACGCCAAATTCTGACCCTACCATCCGAATGTCGCAGCAGAAATCGAGACTCATCAGACCAAGCAACGTTTTTCCAATCTTCTACTGTCCAATTTCGATGAGCTTGTACAAATTGTAGCCTCAGTTTCCTGTTCTTAGCTGAAAGGAGTGGTACCCGGTGTGGTCTTCTGCTGCTGTAGCCCATCTGCCTCAAAGTTCGACGCACTGTGCGTTCAGAGATGCTCTTAGGCCTACCTTGGTTGTAACGGGTGGCGATTTGAGTCACTGTTGCCTTTCTATCAGCTCGAACCAGTCTGCCCATTCTCCTCTGACCTCTGGCATCAACAAGGCATTTCCACCCACAGAACTGCCGCTCACTGGATTTTTTTTCTTTTTCGGACCATTCTCTGTAAACCCTAGAGATGGTTGTGCGTGAAAATCCCAGTAGATCAGCAGTTTCTGAAATACTCAGACCAGCCCTTCTGGCACCAACAACCATGCCACGTTCAAAGGCACTCAAATCACCTTTCTTCCCCATACTGATGCTCGGTTTGAACTGCAGGAGATTGTCTTGACCATGTCTACATGCCTAAATGCACTGAGTTGCCGCCATGTGATTGGCTGATTAGAAATTAAGTGTTAACAAGAAGTTGGACAGGTGTACCTAATAAAGTGGCCAGTGAGTGTATATGGTGTGCAAGGACCTGTGGTGATGTCACGCTCACCTGACTAGCCATGTGACAGGTACCTGGGTGTGGTTACACCTATGTAAAGGAGGTGTGTGAAGCACATGGTGGAATGTGAGTGTTAGTGGGTAAGTGTCCGTCAGGGTGGACACACTTCCATGTGTCCTGGCAGGACACTGCAAAGTGGCCTGTGTGCTGGACGGTCCCAGGTGGGGACAGACGTCCTGGAAGCACACAGTGACCATTCCAGGCTGGAGAGCCTGCTTGCTGGACATAGCACGGACGGTTGGTGTTGGAGGCTCCGGCGAGTGGAGTCGTCCTGGAAGCACCTGGAGACCGTAGACCTGGGAGGTCTGTGTTGAGGACCTGGGACTGACCTGAAGTCAGTGTGAGTGAGAAACGTCTGATGGATACCTCTGTGGAGAAGAGGGATCCGGGAAACCTGTGCGGCACCAACAGGTAACGGGAAGGAACCGTGTGACACTGACCGGGGTCAGAGTGAGAGACATTGTGTATGGGCACCTCGGAGGCCAAGGGGTGTCCAGGAACCCGTGAAGGTTGCCAACGGGTAACGGTCTGAAAACCGTGTATAATGCTGACCGGGGTCAGAGACGAACTGTGGTAAAGATGAATATATGCAGACTGTGTTCAAACTGTTACCAAGTTCTTGTGGATGTGGTTTACATTATGTGAAATAAACCGAAAAGACTGTTTTTGATAGAAAACCGTGCCCGAGTGCTTTGATTCTGCTGCCAAGCGAGTGTTCCCCAAGACACGTAGTAGGCGCTATGCTACAATAATATATATATATATACCGTATTTTCCGGCGTATAAGACGACTTTTTAACCCCCGAAAATCTTCTTAAAAGTCGGGGGTCGTCTTATACGCCGGGAATCGTCGTGTACGCCGGTGTATATGGTGGGTGGGGAGGGGGAGTGATCCTGATGACGAGGGGGCGTCTCACAGGAAAGTGAGTAATCCCCATTACCTTATCCTAGCGGTGCAGCGTGGGGGTGTCAGTGCTGGGAGCGGCGGCGGCTGCTGTGTTCTGGTGCGGCGGCTCCTCTTCTGTGTGGGGCCTCTGTGCTGTGAGGTGGCGGCGGCGGCGGCAGCGGCGTATCTTTATCCAGTTGGGGCTCCTCCGGCATCTCCTTAGCCCTGGAGGCCCCGCCGCAACTCCATCGGTGCAATGTGGTGGCCTCCGGGAAAATGGCCGCTGCTCAGATTCAGATCTCGTGTCCCGAGATTTCGGGACGAGATCTGAATCTGAGCAGCGGCCATTTTCCCGGAGGCCACCGCATCGCACCTATTGAGCTGCCTCCGGGAAAATGGCCGCTGCATTGCACCGATGGAGTTGCGGCGGGGCCTCCAGGGCTAAGGAGATGCCGGAGGAGCCCCAACTGGATAAAGATATGCCGCCGCCACCGCCACCTCACAGCACAGAGGCCCCACACAGAAGAGGAGCCGCCGCACCAGAGCACAGCAGCCGCCGCACCAGAGCACAGCAGCCGCCGCCGCCACTCCCAGCACTGAGACCCCCACGCTGCACCGCTACGATAAGGTAATGGGGGATACTCACTTTCCTGTGAGACGCCCCCTCGGCATCAGGATCACTCCCCCCCCCCCCCAAAAGGCACATATTCACCGGCCCTATAAGACGACATAGGGTGTATAAGAAGACCCCCGACTTTTAAGAAGATTTTATATTTTAACTGGTAAAGTTGGGGGGTCGTCTTATACGCCCAGTCGTCTTATACGCCGGAAAATACGGTATATATAGTTCAAAATCGGAACAGCATCTTATATCACCAAATTGTAGTGCAGCGTCTTCCCAACCACTGTTGAAATGGTCTTTGGTAATAGATGAAAAAAGAGACCGCACAAGAGAAATAGAAAAAAGAGGGCTTTAATGCCTGAACGGCGTGGTGACGTTTCGGATATCTTTATCCTTTTTCAAGCTTGAAAAAGGATAAAGATATCCGAAACGTCGCCACGCCGTTCAGGCATTAAAGCCCTCTTTTCTATTTTTTTTTTGTGCTGTCTTTCTTTTTTTCATATCTATAATATAACGCTGGGAGCGTCACTCTGTCCGAAGCCTTTATAGACTGCGCAAGCGCCGGCGCAGTCTGGACCCCACAGAGCGACGCTCCCAGGAGATCGCGGTATGCGTAAGCGCTGAACGCACACCGCGATCTCCAACAGAGAAACAGGGACGAGCCAGGAGGCGGAGGGTGAGTATACTTACCTGTCCCGTTCCACCGACGCCATTCCGGGCCATGAATATCCCCCTGCTCCCGGAATCGGCGCCTGCGCAGTCCGCGCTTTCCGGCGCCATTTTCTTGAAGACACACTGCAATGTGTCTTCAAGAAAATGGCGCCGGAAAGCGCGGACTGCGCAGGCGCCGATTCCGGGAGCAGGGGGATATTCATGGCCCGGAATGGCGTCGGTGGAACGGGACAGGTAAGTATACTCACCCTCCGCAAGTAACAAATTGTTGTGCCATGAGGCTGTGGCACTTCATGCTATTTGTTACTTACGCCACTTACGTCCACAGCCACCGCACCCAGCACAGCCACGCACAGCCGCCGCACCCAGCACAGCCGCCGCACCCAGCAAAGCCACGCACAGCCGCCCACAGCCACCCACAGCCGCCGCACCCACCACAGCCACCGCACCCAGCACAGCCACGCACAGCCGCCGCACCCAGCACAGCCGCCTACAGCCACGCACAGCCGCTGCACCCAGCACAGCCGCCCACAGTCACGCACAGCCGCCCACAGCCACGCACAGGCGCCTACAGCCACGCACAGCCGCCGCACCCGGCACAGCCACGCACAGCCGCCGCACCCGGCACAGCCACGCACAGCCGCCGCACCCGGCACAGCCACGAACAGCCGCCGCACCCAGCACAGCCACGCACAGCCGCCGCACCCAGCACAGCCACGCACAGCCGCCGCACCCAGCACAGCCGCCGCACCCAGCACAGCCGCCCACAGCCACGCACAGCCGCCCACAGCCGCCGCACCCAGCACAGCCGCCGCACCCAGCACAGCCACGCACAGCCGCCGCACCCAGCACAGCCGCCGCACTCAGCACAGCCGTCCACAGCCGCCGCACCCAGCACAGCCACGCACAGCCGCCCACAGCCGCCGCACCCAGTACAGCCGCCGCACCCAGTACAGCCGCCGCACCCAGTACAGCCGCCGCACCCAGTACAGCCGCCGCACCCAGTACAGCCGCCGCACCCAGTACAGCCGCCGCACCCAGTACAGCCGCCGCACCCAGTACAGCCGCCGCACCCAGTACAGCCGCCGCACCCAGTACAGCCGCCGCACCCAGTACAGCCGCCGCACCCAGCACAGTCGCCGCACCCAGCACAGCCACGCACAGCCACCCACAGCAGCCGCACCCACCACAGCCGCTGCACCCAGCACAGCCACGCACAGGCGCCTACAGCCACGCACAGCCACCGCACCCAGCACAGCCGCTGCACCCAGCACAGCCACGCACAGCCACCGCACCCAGCACAGCCACGCACAGCCGCCCACAGCCACGCACAGCCGCCGCACCCAGCACAGACGCTGCACCCAGCACAGCCACGCACAGCCACCGCACCCAGCACAGCCACGCACAGCCGCCCACAGCCACGCACAGCCGCCGCACCCAGCACAGCCGCCGCACCCAGCACAGCCGCCGCACCCAGCACAGCCGCCGCACCCAGCACAGCCGCCGCACCCAGCACAGCCGCCGCACCCAGCACAGCCGCCGCACCCAGCACAGCCACGCACAGCCGCCCACAGCCGCCGCACCCAGCACAGCCACTGCACCCAGCACAGCCACGCACAGCCGCCGCACCCAGCACAGCCGCCGCACCCAGCACAGCCGCCGCACCCAGCACAGCCGCCGCACCCAGCACAGCCGCCGCACCCAGCACAGCCGCCGCACCCAGCACAGCCGCCGCACCCAGCACAGCCGCCGCACCCAGCACAGCCGCCGCACCCAGCACAGCCGCCGCACCCAGCACAGCCGCGCACAGCCGCCCACAGCCGCCGCACCCAGCACAGCCACTGCACCCAGCACAGCCACGCACAGCCGCCGCACCCAGCACAGCCGCCGCACCCAGCACAGCAACGCACAGCCGCCCACAGCCACACACAGCCGCCCACAGCCGCCGCACCCAGTACAGCCGCCGCACCCAGCACAGCCACCCACAGCCGCTGCACCCACCACAGCCACCGCACCCAGCACAGCCGCCGCACCCAGCACAGCCGCCTACAGCCACGCACAGCCGCCGCACCCAGCACAGCCACGCACAGCCGCCGCACCCAGCACAGCCGCCGCACCCAGCACAGCCACGCACAGCCGCCGCACCCAGCACAGCCGCCGCACCCAGCACAGCCACGCACAGCCGCCGCACCCAGCACAGCCGCCGCACCCAGCACAGCCGCCGCACTCAGCACAGCCGTCCACAGCCGCCGCACCCAGCACAGCCGCCCACAGCCGCCGCACCCAGTACAGCCACCGCACCCAGCACAGCCGCCCACAGCCGCCGCACCCAGTACAGCCACCGCACCCAGCACAGCCACGCACAGCCGCCGCACCCAGCACAGCCGCCTACAGCCACGCACAGCCGCTGCACCCACCACAGCCACGCACAGCCGCCCACAGCCACGCACAGCCGCCCACAGCCACGCACAGGCGCCTACAACCACGCACAGCCACCGCACCCAGCACAGTCGCCGCACCCAGCACAGCCACGCACACCCGCCGCACCCAGCACAGCCACCGCACCCAGCACAGCCGTCCACAGCCGCCGCACCCAGCACAGCCGCCTACAGCCACGCACAGCCACCGCACCCAGCACAGCCGCCGCACCCAGCACAGCCACGCACAGCCGCCTACAGCCACGCACAGCCGCTGCACCCAGCACAGCCACCGCACCTAGCACAGCCGTCCACAGCCACCGCACCCAGCACAGCGACGCACAGCCGCCGCACCCAGCACAGCCGCCCACAGCCACGCACAGCCGCTGCACCTAGCACAGCCACCGCACCCAGCACAGCCGTCCACAGCCGCCGCACCCAGCACAGCCACCCACAGCCGCCCGCACCCAGCACAGCCACGCACAGCCGCGCCACATACAGCCGCCTGCACTCAGCACAGCCGCCGCACTCAGCACAGCCACCGCACCCAGCACAGCCGCCGCACCCAGCACAGCCGCCGCACCCAGCACAGCCGCCGCACCCAGCACAGCCGCCGCACCCAGCACAGCCGCCGCACCCAGCACAGCCGCCGCACCCAGCACAGCCGCCGCACCCAGCACAGCCGCCGCACCCAGCACAGCCGCCGCACCCAGCACAGCCGCCGCACCCAGCACAGCCGCCGCACCCAGCACAGCCGCCGCACCCAGCACAGCCGCCGCACCCAGCACAGCCGCCGCACCCAGCACAGCCGCCTACAGCCACGCACAGCCGCCTACAGCCACGCACAGCCGCCTACAGCCACGCACAGCCGCCTACAGCCACGCACAGCCGCCTACAGCCACGCACAGCCGCCTACAGCCACGCACAGCCGCCTACAGCCCAGCACAGCCGCCGCACCCAGCACAGCCGCCGCACCCAGCACAGCCACCGCACCCAGCACAGCCACCGCACCCAGCACAGCCGCCACGCACAGCCGCCGCACCCAGCACAGCCACGCACAGCCGCCGCACCCAGCACAGCCGCCGCACTCAGCACAGCCGTCCACAGCCGCCGCACCCAGCACAGCCACGCACAGCCGCCCACAGCCACGCACAGCCGCCTACAGCCACGCACAGCCACCGCACCCAGCACAGCCACGCACAGCCGCCGCACCCAGCACAGCCACCGCACCCAGCACAGCCGTCCACAGCCGCCGCACCCAGCACAGCCGCCTACAGCCACGCACAGCCGCCTACAGCCGCCTACAGCCACGCACAGCCGCCTACAGCCACCGCACCCAGCACAGCCGCCGCACCACGCACAGCCGCCTACAGCCACGCACAGCCGCTGCACCCAGCACAGCCGTCCACAGCCGCCGCACCCAGCACAGCCGCTGCACCCAGCACAGCCACCGCACCCAGCACAGCGACGCACAGCCGCCGCACCCAGCACAGCCACCCACAGCCACGCACAGCCGCTGCACCTAGCACAGCCACCGCACCCAGCACAGCCGCCGCACCCAGCACAGCCACCCACAGCCGCCCGCACCCAGCACAGCCACGCACAGCCGCGCCACATACAGCCGCCTGCACTCAGCACAGCCGCCGCACTCAGCACAGCCACCGCACCCAGCACAGCCACGCACAGCCGCCGCACCCAGCACAGCCGCCGCACCCAGCACAGCCGCCGCACCCAGCACAGCCGCCGCACCCAGCACAGCCGCCGCACCCAGCACAGCCGCCGCACCCAGCACAGCCGCCGCACCCAGCACAGCCGCCGCACCCAGCACAGCCGCCGCACCCAGCACAGCCACGCACAGCCGCCCACAGCCACGCACAGCCGCCCACAGCCACGCACAGCCGCCCACAGCCACGCACAGCCGCCTACAGCCACGCACAGCCGCCTACAGCCACGCACAGCCGCCTACAGCCACGCACAGCCGCCGCACCCAGCACAGCCGCCGCACCCAGCACAGCCACCGCACCCAGCACAGCCGTCCACAGCCGCCGCACCCAGCACAGCCACGCACAGCCGCTTACAGCCACACAGCCGCCTACAGCCACGCACAGCCACCGCACCCAGCACAGCCGCCGCACCCAGCACAGCCGCCGCACCCAGCACAGCCGCCCACAGCCACGCACAGCCGCCTACAGCCACGCACAGCCACCACACCCAGCACAGCCGTCCACAGCCGCCGCACCCAGCACAGCCACGCACAGCCGCCGCACCCACCACAGCCACCGCACCCAGCACAGCGACGCACAGCCGCCGCACCCAGCACAGCCGCCGCACCCAGCACAGCCACCCACAGCCACGCACAGCCGCTGCACCTAGCACAGCCACCGCACCCAGCACAGCCGTCCACAGCCGCCGCACCCAGCACAGCCACCCACAGCCGCCCGCACCCAGCACAGCCACGCACAGCCGCGCCACATACAGCCACCCGCACTCAGCACAGCCGCCGCACTCAGCACAGCCGCCCACAGCCACGCACAGCCTCCCACAGCCACGCACAGCCGCCTAGAGCCACGCACAGCCGCTGCACCCAGCACAGCCACCCACAGCCGCCGCACCCAGCACAGCCGCGCACAGCTGCCGCACCCAGCACAGACGCCCACAGCCGCCCGCACCCAGCAGCGCCACGCACAGCTGCCCGCACTCAGCACAGCCGCCCGCACTCAGCACAGCCGCCCGCACTCAGCACAGCCGCCCGCACTCAGCACAGCCGCCCGCACTCAGCACAGCCGCCCGCACTCAGCACAGCCGCCCGCACTCAGCACAGCCGCCCGCACTCAGCACAGCCGCCCGCACTCAGCACAGCCGCCCGCACTCAGCACAGCCGCCCGCACTCAGCACAGCCGCCCGCACTCAGCACAGCCGCCCGCACTCAGCACAGCCGCCCGCACTCAGCACAGCCGCCCGCACTCAGCACAGCCGCCCGCACTCAGCACAGCCGCCCGCACTCAGCACAGCCGCCCGCACTCAGCACAGCCGCCCGCACTCAGCACAGCCGCCCGCACTCAGCACAGCCGCCCGCACTCAGCACAGCCGCCCGCACTCAGCACAGCCGCCCGCACTCAGCACAGCCGCCCGCACTCAGCACAGCCGCCCGCACTCAGCACAGCCGCCCGCACTCAGCACAGCCGCCCGCACTCAGCACAGCCGCCCGCACTCAGCACAGCCGCCCGCACTCAGCACAGCCGCCCGCACTCAGCACAGCCGCCCGCACTCAGCACAGCCGCCCGCACTCAGCACAGCCGCCCGCACTCAGCACAGCCGCCCGCACTCAGCACAGCCGCCCGCACTCAGCACAGCCGCCCGCACTCAGCACAGCCGCCCGCACTCAGCACAGCCGCCCGCACTCAGCACAGCCGCCCGCACTCAGCACAGCCGCCCGCACTCAGCACAGCCGCCCGCACTCAGCACAGCCGCCCGCACTCAGCACAGCCGCCCGCACTCAGCACAGCCGCCCGCACTCAGCACAGCCGCCCGCACTCAGCACAGCCGCCCGCACTCAGCACAGCCGCCCGCACTCAGCACAGCCGCCCGCACTCAGCACAGCCGCCCGCACTCAGCACAGCCGCCCGCACTCAGCACAGCCGCCCGCACTCAGCACAGCCGCCCGCACTCAGCACAGCCGCCCGCACTCAGCACAGCCGCCCGCACTCAGCACAGCCGCCCGCACTCAGCACAGCCGCCCGCACTCAGCACAGCCGCCCGCACTCAGCACAGCCGCCCGCACTCAGCACAGCCGCCCGCACTCAGCACAGCCGCCCGCACTCAGCACAGCCGCCCGCACTCAGCACAGCCGCCCGCACTCAGCACAGCCGCCCGCACTCAGCACAGCCGCCCGCACTCAGCACAGCCGCCCGCACTCAGCACAGCCGCCCGCACTCAGCACAGCCGCCCGCACTCAGCACAGCCGCCCGCACTCAGCACAGCCGCCCGCACTCAGCACAGCCGCCCGCACTCAGCACAGCCGCCCGCACTCAGCACAGCCGCCCGCACTCAGCACAGCCGCCCGCACTCAGCACAGCCGCCCGCACTCAGCACAGCCGCCCGCACTCAGCACAGCCGCCCGCACTCAGCACAGCCGCCCGCACTCAGCACAGCCGCCCGCACTCAGCACAGCCGCCCGCACTCAGCACAGCCGCCCGCACTCAGCACAGCCGCCCGCACTCAGCACAGCCGCCCGCACTCAGCACAGCCGCCCGCACTCAGCACAGCCGCCCGCACTCAGCACAGCCGCCCGCACTCAGCACAGCCGCCCGCACTCAGCACAGCCGCCCGCACTCAGCACAGCCGCCCGCACTCAGCACAGCCGCCCGCACTCAGCACAGCCGCCCGCACTCAGCACAGCCGCCCGCACTCAGCACAGCCGCCCGCACTCAGCACAGCCGCCCGCACTCAGCACAGCCGCCCGCACTCAGCACAGCCGCCCGCACTCAGCACAGCCGCCCGCACTCAGCACAGCCGCCCGCACTCAGCACAGCCGCCCGCACTCAGCACAGCCGCCCGCACTCAGCACAGCCGCCCGCACTCAGCACAGCCGCCCGCACTCAGCACAGCCGCCCGCACTCAGCACAGCCGCCCGCACTCAGCACAGCCGCCCGCACTCAGCACAGCCGCCCGCACTCAGCACAGCCGCCCGCACTCAGCACAGCCGCCCGCACTCAGCACAGCCGCCCACCCGCCTGGGGGCGCAGGATGGAGCAGCACGTGATAGGATGGGGGCGCAGGATGGAGCAGCACGTGATAGGATGGGGGCGCAGGATGGAGCAGCACGTGATAGGATGGGGGCGCAGGATGGAGCAGCACGTGATAGGATGGGGGCGCAGGATGGAGCAGCACGTGATAGGATGGGGGCGCAGGATGGAGCAGCACGTGATAGGATGGGGGCGCAGGATGGGAGCAGCACGTGATAGGATGGGGGCGCACGGTGGAGCAGCACATGACAGGATGGGGGCGCACGGTGGAGCAGCACATGACAGGATGGGGGCGCAGGATGGAGCAGCACATGACACGGTGGAGCAGCACATGACAGGATGGGGGCGCAGGATGGAGCAGCACATGACACGGTGGAGCAGCACATGACAGGATGGGGGCGCAGGATGGAGCAGCACATGACACGGTGGAGCAGCACATGACAGGATGGGGGCGCAGGATGGAGCAGCACATGACACGGTGGAGCAGCACATGACAGGATGGGGGCGCAGGATGGAGCAGCACATGACACGGTGGAGCAGCACATGACAGGATGGGGGCGCAGGATGGAGCAGCACATGACACGGTGGAGCAGCACATGACAGGATGGGGGCAGCACATACCAGGATGGAGACCATATACCAATATAAATGCTCGCCACCCGGGCGTAGAACGGGTTCAATAGCATATATATATATATATATATATATATATATATATATATATATATATATATATATATATATATATATATATATTTTTTACCCAAAGGTAAATTCTGCGCTCATTTTCATGGAAGTGTTTCTTCCACTGACAGGAGAAATGGTGCCATCTAAGGATGCTAAGTGGAATTGCAGGCTTTTCTCTAGTTAATTTGTTAGTCCAATTTTATTTTCTATTGATGCAGATTTTTATTTTTTTACAGATTGCTCAAGCAAAAACGCTAGTTACTATGGAAATCGAGCGGCTACACTGATAATGCTCGGGAAGTTTCGGGAGGCTCTGGAAGACGCCCAGCAAGCTGTTCGGCTAGATGACTCTTTTGTGAAGGTTGGTACTACGGGCTCTGCTGTTTTCTGGAGGAGATATTTTGGGGTTTGTGGACACCTCTTCACTGTGTTCTGTAGAAACCTAGCTTAGAATACCTTCACCAGTAATGGTAAACAGCAGACTTTCCTTTTGGTGAATCCGCAGGAGAATACTGATGCAAGTCTCATCCACTCACTGCAGAAATGTACCTGTACCTAAAATGACCTGCGGATTTTAACCCCTTTTGCAACAGCTGCCATACATAATTAATTTAAAGACGGGCTCAAAAACTGAGCCTGTGACATATAGGTTGGGTGCCGGCTGCGTTACATTGCAGGCACTTGAGAGCAACTGACTCCGATCGCATCAGTTTAACTTCTTAAAGGGGTAGTCCCATCCCAATATGTAGTAGGTGTAGTAATAATAATTAGCAAATGCCTCCAATTAGAAATGAAATAGTTTTTCTGATTCTCTATCTCTCTTCCCTCATGTGCAGGCATTGCAGGACCTTAGGTATCCATGGTTATGACCACTAGCAACTAACTAACTGTTACTATATTAGTGGCCGTGACCATGGATATCTAAAATCTTGCAATGCCTGCAAATGAGGAAAGACCTAGCGAATCAGAAAAACTATACAACATTTCTAATTAGAGGTATTTACTAATATTATTATTATTACTACATATTGGGATAGGATCTTGGAGATGGGAATACCACTGTAAGTGCAACTGTCAGGCATGTCAGTGGCATATGAATGGCTTTCAGTATGATAGGATGCCAGCCATTGGTCCACTGCATGATGCGGTCATGGGGTCTCGTCAGCCTGTTGGCCTGCTAAAGAACATCATAGGAGATCATCACATTCACAATAGACTTCACCAGTGCAGTGAATTAAATAGGCAATCAAGCCATCGCAGGTTCAGGTCCCTTAATGGGACTTTACATTAAAATGTAAAAAAAACATTCTGATAAATGTAATAAAAAAAAAATTAAATTAAACCATCAGAATTAGCATTTTTTTTTTAAATCACTTCCCTTCCTCCTTCCCAAGAAAGGAAGAAACAGGAAAAGTTGTGGGTATCTCCAGAAAAAAACAAAATTTGGTTTACATTTTGAAAGTCATCAATTTTTGTATACTATTATAATATTAAAGAAAAGACTTTGAAAGTTTGATATCGCCGTAATCGTATCGACCTGCAATGTCCTATTGCCAGTTTGTTTGACTTCATAATGTGCGCTGGAACTCCAAAACCCCAAGATAGTGGAATTGCTTCTTTTTTTTTCACTATTTCACTTTACTTTTTTTTTATACAGTTTAAAGCTTTGTGAATGACACCATTAATTTTACTATGTCGATTGGAGGAATGATATGATATGTTCCCTCTGTTTTTCACCTTTTGCAGTATACTCTAATGATTACTAGTGATGAGTGTAAGTGCTCGTTACTCAAGTTTGCTGAGGGTGCTTGGGTGTGCACGGAATGTCACGGGTGCTCGAGTGACATGCCACAAAACATGCGGGGCTTGCATATGACAGACACTGTCAATCCCTGCGTCTTTTGTGTCTGTCTAACATCCGCAAAACATGGGGACACAAACATTTCACTCGAGCACCCGCGATACTCTGTGCATACCCGAGCACCCGCGGCAAACTCGAGTAACGAGCACTTGCGCCCATCGCTAGTGATTACATAATTTATTCTTTTCTAGGGCCATCAACGAGAGGGGAAGTGTCACTTGACCCTGGGAAATGCTATGGCTGCTACCCGGTGTTTTCGGAAGGTGTTAGAACTGGAGCCAAATAACGAGCAGACCCGGCAGGAGGTAAGAGTAATGTCCTCATGGAAGGTGTGTGCACACAGACGAGAACTACTGCTCCACATCTTCACCCTTTGTTGTCTTTTCCTTTTAGTTGAAGAACGCAGCAGCTGTATTAGAGTATGAAAGGATTGGGGAAGCCGACTTTGAAAAGCGGGATTTCCGGAAGGTTAGCTGACTTACCTATGGGTAGGAAGGGTGGGCTTGCTCATGTAATGACTCATGACTGTGCCCAATTGCAACATTTTTAGCAATGCTACTAATGTCCAGTATTTGGCAGCTTCAAAGTAAAGGGAATCTGTCACCTAATTTTGGCTCTATAAACTGCGGCCACGCCATCAGGGGCTTATCTACAGCATTCTGGAATGCTGTAGATAGGCCCCCATGTAACCTGAAAGATGAGCCAAACAAGTTAGATTATACTCCCCCAGGGGCGGTCCGAAGGGCGTCGCAGGTCTGGGTCCGGTGCCTCCTATCTTCATACGATGTCATCATCCTCCTCGCTTCTGTCGCGGCTCCTGCGCAGGCGTAATTCTCTGCCCTGTTGAGGGCAGAGCAAAGTACTGCAGTGCACAGACATCGGGCCTCTGACCTTTTCCGGGGCCTGCGCACTGCAGAATTACGCCTGCACAGGAGCCGCGACAACAGCCATAAGGATGACGACATCGTATAAAGATAGGAGGCGCCGGACCCGCAATGCCCATCGGACCGAATGCTGTAGATAAGCCCCTGATGGCGGAGGCCGCAGTTTATAGGGCCAATATTAAGTGACAGATTCCCTTTAAAAGGGTTTTACAAGTTTCAGAAAACTTTAGCTCCCAGGCAAGTAGATAGCATGAGCTGCTGAGCTCATTGATTGGCTGCAGCGCTGTTCATATGATCCGTCGCTGTCTGTCGTTTGCAACAATGGAACCCTATGGCGCCGGATCCGTCAAATGCCGGAATCTGGCGACAGATTTCTTTTTATATATATATATATATATATATATATATATATATATATATATATATATATATATATATATATATATATATATATATATATATATATATATATATATATTTTATTTTTTATTTTTTTTTAATCCAATTAGCTGTATCAGCTAGTCGGATCCGTCAAAAAACCGGATCCGTCGCATCAGTTTTTCACAATCTGCTACGGATCCCTTTTTTTCACCATCTTGACGGATTGTGCCTGACTGCAAAAAACTGATGTGTAAAAGCAGCCTTAATGCACACTTGTCACGAATCACAAGGAGGATATTTTTATCATCCCACCGCTGACACCAATATGTCATGAATCGGGGGTGTTTGGTTGGCCCCGGTTCTTTTCTGAAGAGGATTAATCTATATCCCAGTTCCGGTTTGGAGCTTGCAGCTCTCTGGCGCCCCCTTACCCTCAGGTCAGACAGGCCTCTCTGTCCATCACGAACTGTCGCTCCTCAGCTGGGCAAAGATGTAGAAACTAGTCTTTGATCATCAGGTCTTGCAGCTGTGCAAAGGTGGTCACTGACAATCCCTGGGTCCACTGGACAAACTAGGTCCCGAGTCCATGCGCCACATAGCTGTAACTGTCATGTGGGCCACGTTGGAGGTTCCGGAACTTTTTTACGGTAAACCTCAGGTGTAAGCTGGTACTTTATCAGGGCCTGCTTGATGGCCTCATAGTCTTCATCTTGGTCTGGAGGGAGAGAAGCAAACGCCTCCATAGCTTTGCCTTTTAGCCCTGGGGTTAGGTATCGGGCCCATTGGTTCCAGGCAGCTGGTACTGTCTGCAGGCTTTCTCAAGTGCCAGCAGAAAAGTGTCCAAGTCCCGTCCTTTTCCATCACAGGAAAGTGCTCTGGCCGGGGTTTAGGGATCTGAGCGCTGTTGGGCTCGCCGTTGGACTGGGACGACCTCGGCCCCTGAAGTCGGGCTAACTCCAGCTGGTACTTCCGCTCATGCTTGCTGCTCGCTCTCTCCGCCTCCCGCTGGGCCTCTGCTTTCACTTGGTATTTGCTGGATCAGCCACAGACGTCCATCACGGTCTTCGGCGGGGAGTTGTTCCAAGGCCATCGGCAGGTGGGGGTCCAATACCCCCTGGTTGCAAGTAGGGCCGGCATTCAGTGGTTGGAACTCGGCTGCAGCACCACCTGCGCAGGTGCTGGCGTCTGCGTCCACTGGGCTCTGAGAGCGGTCTTGAGCGGCTTCCCATTGCACCAGATCTGCAACCAGTTGGCTTTTGTTTTTGCCCGCAGAGTCAATCTGCTTCGACATGCACAAGACAGTAAGAGTGTCCTTGGTCTGCTTCTTATAAAAGGCCTCTCCCAGCATAGCCATGGTTGCCAAATAAAAGATAGGACAGAAAAATGAAGAGGAGGTTAGGGGGTAATTGCTATACGCACTATTGTGTCAGGACTAGTAAACACTGAGTTAGTTCTCCAAAACTTTTGCACAGAGTCCTCGAAAGAACCGTGCAAGCTTTTAGTGAGAGGAATGATTGCTCAAACCAGATCACTACTGCTCTATTATCCCACCGCTCTGCCACCAATATGTCACGAGTCACGGGGGATATTGTTATCCCACCACTGACACCAATAAGTCATGAACTGGGGGTGTTTGGTTGGCCCCGATTCTTTTCTTAATGAGTTTTATCTATATCCCAGTTCCAGTTTGGATCTTGCAGCTCTCTGGCGCCCCCTTACCCTCAGGTCAGACAGGGTACTGCACCTAAAATAATTAGTCTCCAGAAAGGCTGCCTTACTATGTACTGGCTAATGGGCACACTGCAGCGAAGGGCGATATAACTACTCCCACTCAGGCGGGAGCAATAATTATCAACGCCAGTTTCCCCAAAAGCGCAGGACTATTCCGCTGCCACCAGCTCCTATCTCTTAATAATGGGTCAGGAGCCAACCCAATTAGTAGCGTAATTTTACTTCATAGGACATGACAGTACGTTATAGAGCAAGGAGAAGCGAAGCTAGTAATTTGATATATTTTGCTCCAAAAGGTAGGCAGTGTTTACAAAAGGGTAAAAAGATATTATAAAAGACAAGTATCGTATGTACAGACAATTACAAAAATAACAGGGATTAAAGGTGAAAATCAACTTGCAGTTCTTTCATATCATTCAATGGTACGCCATGTGGTGGCGGGGAGGACACTTTCCCAAAATCATCAGGTCAGAGTGCACAGCCTGTCGTAGCTGAATCCCCTGGCAAAAGACCCCCCCTTGTCTGGGCCTCTGAGTTTTATACCTTTGCCCAAAACTAAGGGTCTCTCAACCCCCCCCCCCCGGATGACCTTATAGTTTGGGCAGAGCTATGGAATGCACTCCTCTCTTTCTTGAGTATATGAAAAAACATCATCACACATATCTCAGCGTATGAACCTCGTAGAAAGATGACACCCGTGTGGTTATGCTCAGCATGACATGGGTGTTCATTTAAGTATAAACATGGGGTAGCTGGGAGACGCGGTAAGTTAGTGCATCTCATCCAGGATGGCACTTCAATGCGATCTGTGGCAAGAAGGTTAGCTGTGTATGTCAACAGTGTCCAGAGCGTGGAACAGATAACAGGAGAGGTGGAGGGGGCTGTAGGAGGGTATCAACCCAGCAGCAGAACCACTATCTCCTCCTTTTCGCAAGGAGGAACAGGAGGAGCATTTCCAGAGCCCTGAAAATGACCTCCATCAGGCCACTAACATCCATGTGTCTGCTCAAACTGTCAAATAGACTCCATGAGGGTGGTATGAGGGCCCGATGTCCCCAAGTGGGTGTTTTGCTTACAGCCTGACACCGTGCAGGGTATTTGCCATAGAACATCAAGATTGGCAGATTCGATATTGGCGCTCTGTGCACTTCACAGGTGAGTGTAGGTTCACACTGAGCCCATGTGACAGAGTCTGGAGACGCCGTGAAGAACGTTCTTCTGCTTGCAGCATCCTACAGCACTGCCAGTTTGGCAGTGGGTCAGTAATGGTGTGGGGAGGCATTTCTCTGGAGGGCCGCACAGCCCTCCATGTGCTAGCCAGAGAGACCCTGACTGCCCTTAGGTACTGGATGAGAACCTCAGACCCATTGTGAGACTATATACAGGAGCACAGGGCCCTGGGCTCCTTCTGAAGAATGACAGTGCTAGTCCTCATGTTTCTGAAGTGTGTCAGCAGTTCCTGCATGATGAAGGCATTGATGCTGTGGACTGGCCCGCCCGTTCCCCAGACCTGAATCCAGTTGAGCACATCTGGGACATCATGTCTCATTCCATCCACCAATGTTACATTGCACCACAGACTGTCCAGGAGTTGACATGCTTTAATCCAGGTCTGGGAGGAGATCCCTCAGGAGAAGATCCGCCGCCTCATCAGGAGCATGCCCAGGCGTTGTAGGGAGGTCATACAGGCACTTGGAGGCCACACACACTACTGAGCATCATTTCCTTGTCTTGTGGCATTTCCACTGACGTTGGATTAGCCTGTAATATTATTTTCCACGTTGATTTTGAGTATCATTCCAAATCCAGACCTCCATGGGATTTTAATTTGGACTTGCATAGATCATTTTTATATTCTCAACGCATTCCACTATGTAATGAATAAAGATTTGCAACTAGAATATTTCAATCAGTGATATCTAGGATTTGGTATTTTAGTGTTCCCTTTATTTTTTTGAGCGGTGTATCTTCACAGCACACAGAGCTCCTTCATGGACATGGATCGTAATACCTTCAGATCGGACAATTTTTCATTTTTAATCTGTAAATTCTTTTCCTCCTATTCTTCTAAATAATTTTTTTTCCCATCAGTTTAGTAATTTGAGAGTGGTAGGAGCTGTAGTTCTGACTTCTGAGCTGTACATGTCTAAAAGATCTTTAGGCGATTAGTTGTGTCTCAGAATCCGGACCCTCCACTGATCTGCACAGAATTTAAAGGGCCTACAGCATCTAAAAAGTTAACCAAAAGTTCACTTATTCTTTTAAATATGAAGTTCTGCATCAGAAACACTAATCTGACTACTATGAAATTATAAAGTAAATTTTATCTTAAAAGTTTCAAAAGTTGAAGTTTTGACTACTGCAGCAATAAATATTATTATATTAGTGCACTTTTCTTCTTACCCAGTGTATATATTGGCTATTGTGGGTCCGACGCTGAGTTTCTGTGCCTATTCTTGTTGTCAACTATTGTTTACAGCACTAACGTCACATCAACAGGTCTGCAGACAATCACTGAACTGGGCAGCTCTGCTCGCATTGATGGCATGAGTCGCTGAGCTCACTGATTGGCGGCAGCGCTGTTAATGTGACATTAGCCCTGTCGACAATAGCTGACACTAAGAGCAGCGGCAGAGACTCGGCACTGGACCAGGGAAAAGTGAGTAAAGCCGGTTTTGTTTTGTTTTTTAAATAAATTGTAGACAGGAAAATGGGTTTTCTGATACCAGAAAAACTCCTTAAGGGTATGTTTACACTGGGCGCTATTGCTGCGTTTTTTTGCTGCTTTTTTATGCTAATTTTCAGCTGCTTTTTACAATACCAGCAAAGCCTATGAAAGTTCAGAAATCTCATGCACACACATTGGTTTTTTCTATCATCAGTATTTTGTGCTATGCTGCGTTTTTTGGACATAGAGCATGTCACTTCTTTCAGCGTTTTTGCAGCGTTTTTCACCCATTGGCTTGAATGGGTGTTGAAAAAAAACGAAGCAAAAACGCAGGTATCGTTATTTGCAGCATTTTTTCTGCTGAAAAGTCATGGACATTAGCATGGACAAAGAAACACAAAAAACACACCAAAACCGCACCAAAAAAGTACCTAAACCTGCTTTTTTGCCACAGCTTCTTTCCTGCCAAGAAATCAGGTTTTGCTGCAGAAAAAAAAGGAGCAAAAACGCTCAGTGTGAACTTACCCTTGATATTTCGCTATTAACTAGCAAATATTGATCTGCAGTGTTTTTGCGTAAAAAAAAAAAAACCCCACTAAAAATGCAGTGTTTTACTGAAAAACATTGTGTTAGAAGGCACCCTAAATCTATACACTGTTTTGTCATGTCTCGTTTCTTACATTGCACAGATCTGGCAGTGAAGGAAAGTGTCCAGACTGTAGTGATATAGAAAGCCGATGTTCAGAGCCCTCTTAGTCCTCCCATTCCTCATCTATCTCCCTAAAATGCTCACATATGTTCTAGGAGAACCCGAAAAGTTCCCTGCAGGGGTCTCCTCATAAAATGCAGAATTTTTATTTTTTCCAAGCTCGGCTGTACTCTAGTCATTTGCTCACTCTGTCTTATGTTAGGTTGTGTTCTGCATGGATCGAGCCTTAGATCTGGCCCCTGCCTGCCATCGCTTCAAAATCCTAAAAGCAGAGTGCCTGGCGCTGCTTGGCCGCTACCCAGATGCCCAGTCCGTTGCTAGGTGTGTATATGCTTCTTAGTTCTGCTTTTTTTTTTTTTCTTTTTTTTTTTAAAGCTTGAATTACATGTGTAGCCTGGTTTTCAATCATTGCAAGATAAAGGGAACTTGTCATGTCAATAAATCCTATTAACTTGCAGATATGGGGATAGCGTTCTGTCACCGTGCGGCTGCCATACTGAAAACCTGGCTGCCAGGCGGAAATCAACTGTTTTCCTCACATCAGCCTCGGGCTTTCTGTCTTAGAGGTGCGACCTGAGCGGATTAAGTCACCGCTAGGTGCATAGTGAGCAGTGTAGCTGCGCCCCGGCACTGACTGACAGCTGGCTGTGGCTGAAGTGGCTGTCAGTCAGTGCGATGGCGCAGTTACAGCCGCTGCTCACTGTGTCCTGGCCAGTGACTGAAGCCGTGCGTCTGACTGAAAGCCCAACGATGCTCTGAGCAAACGTTCAGATAACGTGGTTTCCGAGTATCTTCGGCGTGCTGAGATAGGTTTAAGTCCCTGCGGCTGCATGTTTTGCGGCTGTTAGACAAGCAGGCAATCCCCATGTGTTCAGGCTGTCTAACAGCCACATATCATGCAGCCACAGAGACTTGAACATATTATTCGAGCACGCCCAAGATACTCGGCTAACACGTGATCTGAGCACGTTCACATCACTACTGACAGACTCTCTTTAAAACCACAACTTTAGCACTGCAGTAGTAAACGGAAGCACCAGACCTTTCACTAGAATGCATGGAGGCTGCACTGGCCACCTGTAATGTGAAAGTACAACATTAGAGGGATTTATACAGAAAGACAGACAAAATGGCTGTTTTCGTCAGACAACCCATGGACAAACTGGGCTTCACTGAAGTGACTGGGGCAGACTTACCATGTACTACCACCAATCCTCTACAAAATCTTTACCTTAAAGGGGTTGTCCGGTCCAAATCAATAAGTCTGCAGCCCCTCTGTGTGCCTTGGGACTTATGAATTCCCCCCCAGTGCACGCAGGTTATGCATCAGTTATACATTTTCCCAGCTAGAGCCCATCTCGTGGGCATGGCCTTGATCCATTGTATTGAGTGAGGCCGTTCCCCGTCTAGTAATGCAGCCATCCAGAGGGTGTGGCCTCACTTAATACAAGTGTATGGAAGTGAGGCCACACCCACTGGTCAGGAGTATGTAGAACTCCTAAATAATAATAATCTTTATTTTTATATGGCTCTAACATATTCCGCAGCGCTTTACAGGTTGCACACATTATCATCACTGTCCCCAATGGGGCTCACAATCTAAATTCCCTATCAGTATGTCTTTGGAATGTGGGAGGAAACCAGAGGGAACCCAGGCAAACACGGGGAGAACATACAAACTCCTTACAGATGTTGTCCTTGGTGGGATTTGAACCCAGGACCCCCAGCGCTGCAGTGCTAACCACTGAGCCACCTCCAGTCTCAGCGCGGAAACCGGCGACTCCTTGCTGCACACAGTGACTGCAAACTTGACCTGCAGATTTGGACCGGACAACCCCTTTAATAAAGTGAATGTGATGTCACAAATTACAGTAGGATTAGTTGAACACAAAGTAAAATGATTATTTCTAAAATTACAGGAAAGGTATATATCTTGGTACCGTGGTAGCCAGTAATTTGTTTACTTGTTTCTTTTTTAGCGACATCTTACGGATGGACTCTACGAATGCGGATGCGCTGTATGTGCGGGGTCTATGTCTATACTATGAAGACTGTATTGAGAAGGCTGTACAGTTTTTTGTGCAGGCTTTAAAAATGTTCCCGGATCACCAGAAAGCGCGACTAGCCTGCAGGGTATGTGCGGGGATAATGTAGACTTTTTTTTTTAGGCTTTACATTCTTTGCTTTCAGCTGCATCCTCTCTACTTGGGCAGAATGCAAATGTTGCCTTCACATTGGAGAAGCAGAAAAATATCATCTCGGTGTATATTTCTTTTTAAGCTGGCGTTTGGAGCACATAGGTAGATTGCTTGCAACGTAGAGGGGGTGACTACACAGAATTCTGTAGGGTGGGGGGGGTACGCGTGCTGCAGAATGCTGTAGATTTCCATAGAATAATCCACTCCTCAAACCTATAATGTTGTAAAAAAACAATTGAGGGCGCTCACTAATTTGCTTTGCCATTTTTGGATGTTTAATAGATTTTCACAATTGATTTCACCCTCTGCAATGCAAAGGGTGAAATCTTCACCGGAATCTGCATGCATGTCACTGCCCATCTGCAGCCATTTCGGAGTCAGGAATTACACAGCCGCACTTATGATCTATGTTCATGACTATGTGGATTGGATGTTGGTGTAGAGAAGGAGAACTGCTCATTGGATGCCCGCTCTTGGGATCCCGGCCTGTTTTAGGGAAAAATGCATACCAGCAGGGTTGTGGGCCATTAGCAAAAAGCTTTTCATGTGGTAACATAGCGCTGTCTTTGCTTGTTGCAGAATGCCAAGGCCTTAAAAGCCAAGAAAGAAGAAGGCAACCAGGCGTTTAAAGAAGGAAACTATGAAATGGCCTACAGACTGTACTCAGAAGCTCTCAGCATAGACCCCAATAATATCAAAACAAATGCCAAATTATACTGTAATCGTGGCACTGTCAATGCGAAGGTAAGATGTAGACCGGGCGCATGCTGCCAGCGTGGTCCGTGTCTGCTGGATTGTACAGTATATTGTTACATTATGCACAACTGCCCACATATCTAGGAATATACTCGGTATTATCTCTTCTAAATATCTGTTAAAATAGCAGAAAAGTTGCCTAATTCCCTCTAGTATGTTTGCTCTGCTGCTGCAATGATGTGTTGCTTCTGGCTGCTTTGTCCTTGCTATGGGCACTGGGTAAAGGACCCCAATTATCCCACCGGTGTGTAACCGTACGTCACTACACCACATAGGCAAACAACCAAGGAAATGCCGTGTTCCTTCTGTCTGCCATTGTTCCTCTACCTATAAAGTTGTCTGGCATTATGATACTGATATCAATATCAGATTGGTGGGGGTCCGACACCCAGCACTCCCACCCATCAGCTAGTTTCAGTGCTGGCTTGGATGTAAATGGTTAACAGAGCCGGAAAACAGCATGAAGCCATTCAATAGGAGGAGTCTAAAGCAGTTGATCACTGGGGTGCCCGATATTGGACCCCCACCCATCTGGACAACCCCTTTTAAATAGGAAGAAAACATTTAATCAGGTACGTTTTTTTTATATTGGAAGTTCAGCTGTGGAATTAGGCCTCAACAATGCAAAAAATATATTGAAGAGGCCATACCTTAAACTTAAAGCATGGCATAAAAATGGAGGAAAACTGGAGTTTTAGGGCTAAAGAGTATATTTTTTTTTAGTTATATTTAAGTGAACAATTAGAAAACATCACATAAAAAAGACATGTAACGGGGTAACCAGCAGTGTATGCATCTATAAAAGTGAGGTAAACATGCACAGGTGGGTGTATATGTTAATATCTGTAAAAACACGTTCCTCAGCAACTTGACAGCCTGTTCCCAAAAAGTATAGTCAAAGGTATAAATTGCTACCCATCGTGCCAGAATACACCGCAGACTTTACCGCATGAAGAATAACTGACACGTTTGGCGTATTGAATAACACTGCTTTCTCAAGGGGGTCCCCTTTAAGTAGTAGTGATGGAGTTAAAGGGGCTGTTCCACAAAATAATATACATTTGAATCAATAGATTTTGGATGAAAAAAATCTGATTAGATGTGTTTTTTTTATTTTTTTTTTATTTTAAATGTTCCTGTGCCGAGATAATCTTATAAATGTGCCCCTACTGTGTACTGTGTAATGGCTGTGTCTGACTGTACAGTAACTTGGTCTGGGCAGGGAAGGAGGGAAAAGAGACTACACAGAAAGCAGGACAGCTCAGGATCACAGCTGATTGTGTGAGGTAAAACATTGCTTAAAAACAGGTAGTGAAATGTTTTACCTCACAAAAAAAATCAGCTGTTATCCCATGCGGTCCTGTCTATATACTCCTTTGCTTCCACCCATGGAGCTGTGGTACGATCAGACAGCCATTACACAGTAAATGCACACTTATAAGATCATCTCAGCACAGGTACATTTGTTTAATCACTTCCTATTGTGGAAACTATTATTATTCCAAGATTTATTGTTTAAAATGAACGTTGGAAAAACCCGTTTATTGTTTAATCTTAAATCCAATTATTACACCTAATATAATTCTATATGATGTGATCTCTGCAGCTCAAGAAACTGGACGAGGCCATAGATGATTGTACAAATGCAATAAAACTGGACGAAACGTATATCAAGGCGTATTTACGGAGAGCACAATGGTAAGGAACTAGAATGTGCAATGTAAACGTATTGATGTGACTGGTTCTGGTATTGATGTGGGAACTGTGTTCTCTCCCTTAGCTTTGAGGGTAGCGGGGTTGGTGACATTAGGCCTACAGGTATCTGCCAGGCCGCGTGTGTGAGTGGCAAGTATTGGGCACCTGTCCTGATCTGATGCAGAAGTGACCCGAGTAAGAATGCTATAAATAGGATGAGAGCGCCAGCCTACCACCCCTGGCCTGATCTAATGTAGAAGTGACCAGAGTAAGAATGCCATAGATAGGATGAGAGCGCCAGTCTACCACCCCTGTCCTGATCTAATGTAGAAGTGACCGGAGTAAGAATGCCATAGATAAAATGAGAGCGCCAGTCTACCACCCCTGTCCTGATCTAATGTAGAAGTGACCGGAGTAAGAATGCCATAGATAGGATGAGAGCGCCAGTCTACCACTCCTGTCCTGATCTAATGTAGACGTGACCGGAGTAAGAATGCCATAGTTAGGATGATAGTGCCAGCCTACCACCCCTGTCCTGATCTAATGTAGAAGTGACCGGAGTAAGAATGCCATAGATAGGATGAGAGCGCCAGTCTACCATCCCTGTCCTGATCTAATGTAGAAGTGACCGGAGTAAGAATGCCATAGATAGGATGAGAGCGCCAGTCTACCACCCCTGCCCTGATCTAATGTAGAAGTGACCGGAGTAAGAATGCCATAGATAGGATGAGAGCGCCAGTCTACCACCCCTGGCCTGATCTAATGTAGAAGTGACCGGAGTAAGAATGCCATAGATAGGATGATAGTGCCAGCCTACCACCCCTGTCTTGATCTAATGTAGAAGTGACCGGAGTAAGAATGCCATAGATAGGATGAGAGCGCCAGTCTACCACTCCTGTCCTGATCTAATGTAGACGTGACCGGAGTAAGAATGCCATAGATAGGATGATAGTGCCAGCCTACCACCCCTGTCCTGATCTAATGTAGAAGTGACCGGAGTAAGAATGCCATAGATAGGATGATAGTGCCAGCCTACCACCCCTGTCCGGATCTAATGTAGAAGTGACCGGAGTAAGAATGCCATAGATAGGATGATAGTGCCAGCCTACCACCCCTGTCTTGATCTAATGTAGAAGTGACCGGAGTAAGAATGCCATAGATAGGATGATAGTGCCAGTCTACCACACCTGTCCTGATCTAATCTAGAAGTGACCGGAGTAAGAATGCCATAGATAGGATGATAGTGCTAGTCTACCACCCCTGTCCTGATCTAATCTAGAAGTGACCGGTGTAAGAATGCCATAGATAGGATGAGAGCGCCTATCTACCACTCCTGTCCTGATCTAATGTAGACGTGACCGGAGTAAGAATGCCATAGATAGGATGATAGTGCCAGCCTACCACCCCTGTCCTGATCTAATGTAGAAGTGACCGGAGTAAGAATGCCATAGATAGGATGAGAGCGCAAGTCTACCACCCCTGGCCTGATCTAATGTAGAAGTGACCGGAGTAAGAATGCCATAGATAGGATGAGAGCGCCTATCTACCACTCCTGTCCTGATCTAATGTAGACGTGACCGGAGTAAGAATGCCATAGATAGGATGATAGTGCCAGCCTACCACCCCTGCCCTGATCTAATGTAGAAGTGACCGGAGTAAGAATGCCATAGATAGGATGAGAGCGCCAGTCTACCACCCCTGGCCTGATCTAATGTAGAAGTGACCGGAGTAAGAATGCCATAGATAGGATGAGAGCGCCAGTCTACCACCCCTGGCCTGATCTAATGTAGAAGTGACCGGAGTAAGAATGCCATAGATAGGATGATAGTGCCAGCCTACCACCCCTGTCTTGATCTAATGTAGAAGTGACCGGAGTAAGAATGCCATAGATAGGATGAGAGCGCCAGTCTACCACTCCTGTCCTGATCTAATGTAGACGTGACCGGAGTAAGAATGCCATAGATAGGATGATAGTGCCAGCCTACCACCCCTGTCCTGATCTAATGTAGAAGTGACCGGAGTAAGAATGCCATAGATAGGATGATGGTGCCAGCCTACCACCCCTGTCCGGATCTAATGTAGAAGTGACCGGAGTAAGAATGCCATAGATAGGATGATAGTGCCAGCCTACCACCCCTGTCTTGATCTAATGTAGAAGTGACCGGAGTAAGAATGCCATAGATAGGATGATAGTGCCAGTCTACCACACCTGTCCTGATCTAATCTAGAAGTGACCGGAGTAAGAATGCCATAGATAGGATGATAGTGCTAGTCTACCACCCCTGTCCGGATCTAATGCAGTATGCTGACCATGCGATCAATGAAGGGATGAGAGCTCTGCGAAGACGAGGCCATAGATGATTGGACAAATGGTCTTTGCCATTTTTACCAGACCGGCTGTTAGCACCTGTAAATCCATCATTGTCATGATCTTTCTTAGCCCAAGCCTCAATAACGTCAGACATAACAAACCTTGTATTTGTGTTCAGTTACACAGACACCGAACAATATGAAGAAGCCGTTCGAGACTATGAGAAGGTTTACCAGACAGAAAATACAAAAGGTGGGTTCACCGTTGTGCAGCGGAGCTCTCGTGCACGTTCTCTGACTCTGTGCTGTGTGAAATATTTCTGACACAGAATTTTAGAATCTACGTCTTTTACTTTCCTTCCCCACCGTGGATTTTTCTTACCTTCTTTCATAATTGTAGTCATAGAATGCATCTGCAAAAACCTGAAAAGACCGGGTAAAGAAGCGGGCGCCTGTAATGGGGGAGCCTTCCTGAATATATTTTACACCAGTGTCCAGTTCTGCGCCATCGGTGCCCCGATTTTCTTCAGAGAATAGCCACTTCAGAATTTTTGAAAGAACTCAGATGGCGGCAATGTAGTCACATGTTAGTGTTTGTATTATGGCAGCGATACTCTGATCTGACCTTGTGATCCCCATTGATCTGCAGCAGTCCACAGTTTTGTTTTTTTTTGTTTTTGTTTTGGAACAGCGACATCCACTGAAATGTAGCTGGTACTGCGCCTCAGCTGGTAATAACCATGATACATTTGCTCCGTTGCTTGTCTCTGTTGCTGGACGCATATTATGGACTTTTTGCTTGTACCAAGAAATTGAAAGTCCCGGAACACATTTTTTTTAAAGATCCGTTTGTTAAAAACCTGGTTATCAATTCAGTTGTAATTTCATCTGAGAGTAGCATAATGTAGAGACAGAGACCCTGATTAGAGCGATGTGTCAGTTATGGGGCTGCTTGCTGTGGTTTTGATACAGTGATTTTATCAGCAGCAGATCATCAGTAGAGGACTAGTAAACGTCCTGCCATGTAGTATTCCATAGACATGAGCTCTGTATAACCCCGTCCACACCACTGATTGGCAGCTTTCTGCCTATGCACAGTGAACACAGAAAGCTGCAAATCGGTGGTTTGTGTGGGGTAATACACGGCTCAGCATCCAGACAACTTGTTAATCTGCTGCAGATTAGGCAACGATTTTATCAAAACTGCAGCAAGCAGCCAAGTAAGTGATACATTGTGGGAATCAGGGTCTCGGCCCCTACATCATGCTGCTTTCAGATGGGGTAGCAAAAATCTTGTGAAAGATCTTTTAAAGTGCTTATTCACAAAAGAGATCGTATTTGCCTTACCGATTCACCGCTGGTATTCACGCTTCACTACACTAATCAAGTACCGTATAGTCACATGACTACTGCAGCCAATCACTGGCTACAGCGGTCATGTGGCTAGACAATACCTGTGCCAGATTCAGCTGTAATGGGGAGAAAAGGAATTGTTGGAACCAGAGCATTGTGAGATCAGTGAGTTGCACAAGACTTTTTTTTTTTTGTTCATAATATTCTGCGTTGTTTTGAGCCTATTAATATCCTGCAAAGCCCTGATGAAGTGATGACAAATTAAATAATTTTCTTTTGCATGCCAGAGGAGTTGAGATGCATGGTAAACAATAGCAGTCAGGCAGTACACATGTTCGCATAGCGTAGATTTCCATGGACAATGCCATAGTAAGCGCATACTTCAGGGAAGTTGGTGGTCTGGGCAGAAGCCCAACATTTGTCGAATACATACCCCAGTGTCTATGTGTCATTATGTGTTGTGGGGGTGGGAATGGCAGATGGCGTGCCACTGTACCAAGAAGAGCCCTCACTGGGTTCTCCACATTTGTGAGCAGACAATAGTGTATGGGGAAACAATGAGGCTTTCATTGGACATTTTTCTCCTTACACCCTTTTCGCACCAGAACACAAGCAATTCCTCAAGAATGCACAGCTGGAATTAAAGAAGAGCAAGCGGAAAGATTACTACAAGATTCTAGGGGTAGACAAGAGCGCGTCAGAGGATGAGATCAAGAAAGCGTACAGAAAACGAGCGCTTATGCATCATCCAGGTGATGGGGGATTGTCCACCAGGACGGAGTGAAGCACCTTCACTAATGATCTGTTCTTGACTTTTCAAAGATCTTTACCTACATTTCTTCTGTTTTTTCTTTTCAGACAGACACAGTGGTGCAACGACAGAAGTTCAGAAGGAGGAGGAAAAGAAATTTAAAGAAGTTGGTGAGGCCTTTACAATATTGTCAGACCCCAAGAAGAAAGCTCGTTATGACAGTGGGCAGGACTTGGAGGAGGATGGAATGAACATGGGAGGTGAGACATTGTCTGGTGGCCAAACTATGTAACATTACCCAATCCATGGTGGTTCTGTATGCTGTTGATATCTGCAACTGTAATTATGGAGCTACTCATCACTTCACATGTATCGTCATCAAATTAAAATATGTTTTATTATTATTTTTCAGATTTTGATGCCAACAATATATTTAAGGCATTTTTCAGTAGTCCCGGAGGCTTCAGCTTTGAGGGTGAGTTTATGGAGAACAAAGAAAAACAAATTCAGCTTGTACAAGAGCCATTTGGGCATGAAGGGTTAATACATTAGTGACCCCTGAGCAGTAATTGGACATGTGTGATGTCTTCTCTATACGGAAAGGATATGTGCAGAAGATGTCTGCTCTTCCTGTAGATACTCTCTTCAGAATGGTCAAACCAGTTATTCGTGTATGGAACGTTGGTATTCCAGGCTACCTTCCTCAGCCCCCATTCGGGGTCTTGTCGGGAAGTTGACCCCCTACACATAACCTGCTATTAATAAGTGAATCTCCATCTTTTTATTAGGATATTCTCCAGCACCACCACGATTTAAAAATCTACAGGTTTGATGGTAAAAAAAAAAAAAAACCCGATTCCCTCCTATGCTAAGCAGGGATCTGCAAGCTGTGGCGTTTAATTTTGTAAGCCATTCAGTTGTAGGACATGGCATCCATATTGCCATCAGTAATGGCTGCACTATCTTATTACTTAGGGTCTTAATATGGCCTTTTACCTTCAAGTTCATTCATCTTATGTTAGGTCACCTCACCACTCACTCAGCCGACATCTGTCTCTCCCAACTCCATTGTACACATGAATGTTTGGTGAGGCCGAGTACTTGTCTTTTCTGTAGAGGGTGGAGAAATCTGCTGACAGACATGTCTGGCACGGGCATATCTCCGGAGGCAGATTGAGACTAGTTGTTGGAATTCGGCTTACTGATCCGAGAGTTGGAAGTCCACCCCCCCTATACAATAGATGCTAGGCTGATCTGCCAAAATTGGCAGATTTGTCCAACGGTTTTCTAGTGTGTATAGAGACCTTAAAGGGAATTTGTCAGTAGGATCAATCCTCCTAAACTGTCTGTATGGGCATGCAGATCATAGAAAGTTCAGTAAAATGATATATGCAATCCGATGTCTTATTCCAGAGAAATCCACACTTTTCTTAATATATAAATGAGCTGTTAAGCTCTATGGGCGGGACACAAATCTTTGAGAATCTGCCTCCAGAGCTTATTTTAAAATGAAAGAGGGCGACACCAGTATGAGACATTTAATGACTGACAGTTTTCTCTTCTGATCTACATGCTTTATACTGGTAACACTCCCTTACATCTATAAAAAGCTCTGGAGGCAGATTCTCAGGGAGAGCTAAGTCTGGCCCATAAACCTTAACAACTCATTTAGTTAGTAACATAGTTATTAAGGTTGAAGGAAGACTTTTAAGTCCATCTAGTTCAACCCAAAGCCTAACCTAACATGCCCTAACATGTTGATCCAGAGGAAGGCGAAAAAAAACACCATGGTGCAAAGAGTAAGCTCCACATTGGGGAAAAAAATTCCTACCCGACTCCACATACGGCAATCAGACTAGTTCCCTGGATTAACGCCCTATCAAGGAATCTAGTAGATATAACCTGTAACATTATACTTTTCAAGAAAGGTATCCAGTCCCCTCTTAAATTTAATTAATGAATCACTCATTACAACATCATACGGCAGAGAGTTCCATTGTCTCAGTTGTTAAGAAAAATGTAGATTTCTTAGGATCAAATCGCAGATATCAAGGTATAATTTTCACCTTTCTTTGACCTGCATGCCCATATAGATGGTTTAGGCAGGCTGAACCTACTGACAGTTTCCCTTTTAAGGTTGGAAACAGTGTTTTTGGGCCATTTTCTGATCCAGCAGTAAGAAAAAGTAGAAATTGTCCGTCCTTTTATATTTCCTGTTCTAAATAATTGAAATTTGCCTAAAAGAATCTCCACAACAAAAAATTATATATGTGATTATAGGGTTATTTTCTGGCCAGGTAAAGTGTAATTGCACTTTCCCATGACTTTTTAGAATAACCTGTCGAGTGAGTACATGACGTGCACTATTATTTCTGGCCAATTTATGAATTGTATATTTTTTTTTAAGCAGTTCTCCCCTCTGCGTCTCTCTGTTCCTGTCTCTCACCAGCTTCCCTCACTATGGATTTACAGGCAGATGGATAATTTGATTGTCCCACTGAAGACAGATCTGTAAACAGATTTGAGCAGTTTTTAACATGAATCACCAGTGCAGAGAAGTGGTTGATTAGATGCTGAAAGAAGCATATTTAATATAATACTACACGGTTTCTTATACTGGTGAAAAAGCTAAAATGCTGCTACTATTTAACTTTCTATGAGGCCCTGATAAGTTTTGTCTCACGTTCTCTCGTTTCTTACACTTCATATCAATGGAGACTTGATGCAAATGAATGGCTAAGAACGATGTGATGTGAATTGACCGTATTGTGCACATTATGTAAGGAGAAGGGGATTCAGTGTACACTAATAGACACTGTACATCTATCTATGTAATGTGCAGCTGCTCGGGAGACCCTTCTCTTGACACCATTCTATGGACAATACACATGCTGTGCTCGCCCTGTCCTATGCCTCTTGTATTCTTTGTTAATGACACGGCTGTCATATATGCGCAGAGCTGGGTAGGACTGATGCTGCCGTGCCAAAGTGGTAACAGTGTATGTATGCATTTAGGTTTTTTTGTGTGTTTTTTTTTTTTTCTTTAAGGTAATGCACACTTTTGCAACCATTTTATTGGTCAAACATATTAAAAATACAAATAAAGCAAATTTTGGAAGTAGTATGGTGAAAGCACGTAAACTGCATGCAGCCCCTGTGCAGGATGCCATCTTTGATGCATTGGAACAATGAAAGATAATTGGTTGCAAAAGTTCACATACCTTATGACAAAATAATATAGCTGGAGTAAGTTGAGGTTAGTCACTTAATGCCATTGTTGTTCTACGTGGTGGCCATTCAGATACGTGACTTCTGGCTGTATACCCTAATAAGACACATGGTTTGTGGCTGTCCACATGAGGCTACCCCTTTTAAATACTGACTGCTTCAATTGATCTATCACCAGGTGTTTGCTATCCTATCTCAGAGTAGCATGATGTAGAGACAAATACCCTGATTCCAGTGATGTATCTCTTACAGGGCTGCTTGGTGTAGTTTTCATAAAGTTATCAGCAGGAGATTCACTCTAGGACTTATTTGGCATGTTACCATGTAGTCCAACCCTTACCCCACCATTGATTTGCTCCTTTCTCTGCTGTGCATAGACCGAAAGCTGCCAATCAGTGATGTGGGCAGTGTTATACAGTGATCTGAGAACTGTGAGATCTGCAGCACATAAAACCATTTTTAGGCTATGTGCACACATTGCAGATTCTATGCGTTTTTGCCGCGTTTTTTCGCCGCAAAATCGCACACACAACACAGCCCATTAAATTCAATGGGATTCTGCAATGCTGTGTATTTTTCCGCGGCGGAATCGCATCGTGGAAAAATATGCAGCATGTTCATTCTTTGTGCTGAATCGCGAGGATTCCGCACACATAGGAATGCATTGATCCGCTTATTTTCCGCATGTGGCTGTGCCCACCATGCGGAAAGTAAGCGGATCATGTGTGGAGGAGCAGAGACTCTCCTCCGGACCCTGGGTACCATATCCCTGTAAAAAAAAAAAAAATGAAAATAAAAAATTGTGATTCTCACCTTCCGGTGTCTCCGGCAGCCTTCCCCGCTCCTCGTGATGCTCGTGTTCCCAAGGATGCTTTGCGACAATGACCTGTGTTGACGTAGCGGTCTCACGTGATGCTACGTCATCTGGGGTCATTGTATCAAGGCATTACTGGGAACGGGAGCATCGCGAGGAGCGGGAAGGCTGCGGGGGCCGCCGGAAGGTGAGACTATCAGGATTCTTTATTTATTTATTTTTTTTTATTATTTTTAACATTATATCTTTTTACTATTGATGCTGCATAGGCAGCATCAATAGTAAAAAGTTGGTCTAACTTCTCAAACACTATGTTTGAAAAGTGTGACCAACCTGTCAATCATTATTCCAAGCTACAGATCGCTTGGAAAACGCTAGTGTTTAGCGGGAATACGCATGCCAATTCTGCATGCATATTTTCCGCGGCAGGGAGTTGCAGAATTGCCGCGGAAATTTCCCCTGCAATTCCGCAACGTGTGCACATAGCCTTAATCAAAACGGCAGCACGCAGTAAAGTAAGTGACAAATGACTGGATTCTGGGTCTGGGTCTCTACATCATGCTGCCCTCAGATGGGGTAGCTAAAAATCTTGTGACCCTCTGAATATTGTATACTCTTTAATGCTTCTTCTGTCTGATACATGTGTACAATAGAAGCTGTTTATTAATAAAGTCTCTTATCTCTTACAGCATCTGGACCCGGAAACTTCTTTTTCCAGTTCGGTTAACGAGCCCGTGTCCCTGAACCTCCACTCTCAAAAAGTCTTGTATCCCACCTGCCTTTCCTCCTGCCCTCCAATCCCTTCCTTCTCTGTACAAGTGTTTTAACCTGGAATAAGGACAATATTTAATCAGACTTCTCAACATCAGCAGCATCTTATGTCTCTGTTTATTAGAGAAGTGTATTTTTTTTTTAATTAATATTATTTTGACTCCATCTCGGTTTAAATACCTCTTTGTGTGCTCGTGTGTGAAGGAAAAACTGAACAAGGCATGAATGAAATTCTCAAATAAAATGTAAGAGCCTAATGAGTTTAACTTCGTCCATCGCACTGCCTGCAGAGTGTTTGGTGTCTTTGGGTAGGGGAGTACACTTGTTCCTCATCCCCCTTTGCCTACGTCAAAGCTCCTACGCGGAAGGTTCTGTAATTCTCCGGAATTGCCTGTATACGTATATTTGGATTCCTTTATCATGCATCAGAACCTCTCGTGTATAGACTCTGTTATCCCCACCTACACGTCTCTGGATTACTCTGATCCTAGTTCAGACAAACTTGGAAGTTGCATATGGTTTTACCTGTAGCAGAACTGGATCTCTTATTGCTGCTGCTGATCCGGGCAGATCAGAATGGGATCGCTGGAAATCTACTTGAGTTTTGACACAAAACATTTGGAATGGTTCAGAACATCGTAAGCCTGGTTTCCATTAGCCCTTGCCCATGCAGTTGCCATGTTATCCAGCTGGTACACATTGCGGCATAAGACAGTGATAAGTAAACCAACCTGGACTCTTTCAATGTTTTCTTCGGCTTAGTTTTTTTGTGTTCTATGTATAAATTGAACATAAGTATGTGGGCTGCAAGAAAAAACACTTTACAAATAACTGCACGTTTCTTTGTACTTTGAAATGCCAATACTTGGGTAGTGAATTAGTAGATAAGGCCCAAATCTGCAAGAAGTAGTAGAATGTCTACGAAAATATGTTCTACTTAAAGCAGCACTCCAGTATATTTTTGTCTGCCATATTTATCCATTGTTTTCCTCTGACGTGGTTCCCCTAATGCAAACTACTCTTTGCATGATACCGCTGGCTTTGACGCTGGTGGTATCTCATCGCTGCAGCTGCTCTACTCGAAGTACTATCTAAGAGCAGTAAGTCATAGGTCAGTAATGTCACCCCTGTCATCTGCTTGTGATAAGTTTCTCTGTCAGCTCAAACAATCTGGAGGCAGGGGAAAGATTCTTTACACAGTATTCCGATATCGACTGTCAGTGTATGTATTAGGGGAGCTGCAGCTAATCACTGTATAAACTCCCCTACTTTATCACTTCCCTTTTATATAGCAGGAATTATTTTGACAGCTACATGAAATGACATGCAGGGAAACTGAACATAGTGAGAAGAGTGAGAGCCTGATTCATCAAGACTAGCAGTCTTGATGTGGAGTGATGGACGCTAATGAGTAAGCATTATATGTGCAGAAAAATCCCGGAGTGCTACTTTAATAAATAAACTTATAATGGGACATTTATCATTGCGTTTGCACAAAAATTTTACGCAAACTGTGACTTTTCATTTTCATAAATGCCTACCCTAAATTTATCAATTTTTATGCCATTTATGAATTAATTTTTCAGTTCTTGTGCCAAAGCTTAAAATGATTTGAAAAAGTTTTGGTGTGAAATGCAACATTTCTATGGTTGCATTTCTATATAAAAGTTGCAAAAAAGTCGCACATTCTAGACCGTGTATAGCAGTCTTTAAAAAGGCGTGAAGCAAATACATTTATTGGAACTATTTTAAACATGCATTCAAAATCGCAATTTGTGACTTGTTTGTGATTTTTATATATTAACGTGCGACATCTGACACATGGGTCTCCAGCTTTTTTTATTTTATCATTGGGTATTGAACTATTTTAACATATTTAAAGAAAAAAAAATGAAATTTTCACAATTTCGGCATAAAGTGTGACGTTTAACACATACTGTAACATTGGGAAGTATACCACCATGTTTACATTTGCATTGGCGTAATTGCATTGGCGTAATTGGCTCCAATTTATCTTTTAAAGGGCCGCTTTTGATAAATATGGAGTGGCAGAGTTGGAACTTAAGATTTGGTGCAAATAACCCCATTTTTTGATCAATGTGGGCCATAATGTGTATCCATTGAAAGCTCCATTCACTGCAGAGTTACCATTGTAAATATGAAGGATTTCAATAAAAAGCATTTTAAACCACAGCTTTGCCTTACATGTAGTGCATAAAATATCCCACTATTCTAGTTTTTTTTTAATACATTTTATACCTAAAATGCTGATTCAAAAGGTTAAAAAGAAGATGGTTTGTAATTGTGGGGGTCTTTTAACAGGAGTCATTTTGAAGCCAGAAACTGGAAAAGGTTGCGGCATATTGTGCCAGGTCAGGACGTCAACTCATCCTACAAAATTGCAGCCACATTTGTTTTTTATGGGGGGGGGGGGACACATATAACAGTATCTGTTACTAAACTATAAATCGTCCTACATAGCTGATTTCCACCTTAATGAACGATTTTCTGATGTTTCGGTTAAACTATTGATTATTGGCTGTGACTAATTCCTGACTGATGAATGACTGCTAGAACACCAAGTGGGTATGTTGGACATTTTTGGGCTGATGATCACAAGTAGCATCATCTGGCAACAAAATTGTAATGCAGCCTTTGTGGTGTTCAGTTGGGGGGGGGGGAGGAAAAACTTTTGCGGACCATCTTCTGTGTTGGGGGGGGGGGGTTCTAGAGTTCAAAAGTTTAAGTTTTATGGGGTATGTCAAGAGCAGGAGAATTGGTTTGCCGCTGAAGGGTCTTCCTTAGGCTGGAGTCACACTACAGCGAGATACGCCCGAGTCTCGCAGGCTAAAACCAAGCTCTGGCACTCTGGAGCGGAGCGTGCGGCTCCATGTATTGCTATGCAGCCGCATGCTCCGCTCTGGAGTGCTGGCGCCAGAGCTTGGTTTTAGCCTGCGAGACTCGGGCGTATCTCGCAGGCTAATCCCGGCCTTACAGAGCTTGTCTCCTAGATCGGCCGAAAACGCTTGTTGCTGACATGCCTCATTGCTTTCCTCTCGGGTATTCACACCTGCTGTTCTGTTTCTGTCTTTGCTTTAGTTTCGTTTCCTCGTAGAGGTGAGTCTGACATGTTGGCACAGAAAGCAGTGGGTGGGACACATGTATAATCCTGAGTGGGCACATTTCTCCCTGTGCAGCTCTCTCATGTAAGGCTATGTCCACATGACTGTATTTCGGTCCAAGTGCTGTCCATGAAACAACTATCATTGCATGGGCTCACTAGGATCAATGTTATTCAATTGGGCTGTTCAGATGAGTATATTGTTTCTTCCATGTGAGAATCCTGGGAAACAGCATACAAACACCATTTACCTGCACATTACCCCTATATCTGCAGGTAGTTAGTATTTTTTTTGGAGGGGACCAATTCTCTTAAAACAACCAAGCATTTTCTTTGTTGAGTGGCCCATTTTATCCACCCAATATTCAGTACCTGTCAATCTTGTAATCTGCATATCGTTGTTTCTCTCCCCTTGGTGTGGGGTGGAGGAAGGGGTATGATAGATATGAGACTGGAAAATAGTTTCTCTCCATGTCATGTAGCCTGATTTAGTGTCGGTGACAGGCAGCTGTACAATCCACCATAGCTCCATAGAGAGCGGTACTTTCCATCGACTCAAAAGCTTTTAGTTTATTTCTCACAAATGGCTGCACATTATTTCACTTCTGCTAAACACCAATATATCAAGATTGTAAAAGGTTTCTTACTATTCTAAGTGCCAGGTTTTGTTCTTCTTTTGTAAAATTGACATTGTCCACCATTCTGTAAGAATCTAGAGAGGTCCAAAGTTTCATCAATGATGTTGGCTGATTTCTGCTTCTTCTAACGTTCTTGCAAGTTTTGAGTTTAGTGAGTTTTGCCTGAGAAGTTGCTCTTCCTCCAATATTTCAATATGAATTGTTGTTTATATCCCTTTGGTGCCCAGAATTTCATCACACACAATACAATTTATTTTTATTTTTTATTAAACAATTTGGTAATATTGAGAAGACATGTTTAATTTACATTTCTTTTGTTTCTGACAAACATTTATTATTAACAGTTAAACAGTCGTAAGTCAGAAAGTAAACAACAAGTTAAAAGGGAACCTGTCACTAGTGTTTCTGGGCGCAAACCAATATCCCACTGTTCTAGTGCTTGCTCCTTTCTAAACCTGGCCATTTTATAATCTAAAAGCTTACTATGCGAGAAGTTCTACAATAGTGTGCCCTTTGCATATATAGCTCCTCGAGTCATCATGGCGGTATTGTGGTGATGAAGGAGGCGGTGTCCTTGCTGTCATTGTCCATTCTGCCTTTTTCGACACAGTGACTGCACCACACCAATACCGTCAAGATGATTCTTGATGAGCGGTTTACATAAAAAGTACAATGTGTTGCAATTTCTTTTAATACAGGTTTGATCAAGCATTATAACATTATAGCTCTCTGAAAATCCAATCACAGGTACCCTTTAAGACAAAAGAACGCAAAAACAATACAAGCATAGAGGATTGAAACAAATCTATTAGTCCTACAAAATCTCCACAATATCTGTTTGTGGTTAAGAAAAATAGGTTCATTTAATGTATAGATGTGTTTTACTCCGATGGGATAATACCAGTTTTGGAGTGCCACCAATGGCAGTCAGTCAGACATTAAATATCTGTCTACTGAACAAGCTCATTATTTCCCAAGTCTCTCCTACATGTTCCCTTAAAGAGGAGAGCGCAATAAGGCTACTTTCACACTAACTGATCCTGGAAATGTGCTTGCAGGATGTGTTTTTTTTCCCATACACTCGTATTAGCGACGGATTGCCACACGTCACATCCCTCGTGCGACGGTTGCGTCGTGTTTTGGCGGACCGTCGGCACAAAAAAGTTCCATGTAACTTTTTTTTGTGCGTCGTGTCCGCCATTGCCGACCGCGCATGCGTGGCCGGAACTTAGCCCCCCTCCTCCCCGGACATTACAATGGGGCAGCGGATGCGTTGTAAAACTGCATCCGCTGCCCCCGTTGTGCTTTTTTTTTTTCCACAGCATGCGTCGGTGCGGCGGTACGTCGGCACAACGCATTGCGTCGTACGACGCTAGTGTGAAAGTAGCCAAATCCATTGCCAGACAACTCCAATTACCTATCTCCTGTCAGAACAAGGGATCGGGTATGTAAAAGATTAAAGGACCGCTTAAGCCATTTTTGATTACCCCCTCCATTATCAACCAGGAATGTGTGTGTAATTAAATACTTATCAATCGCTGTTTTCTGCCGTTTCCAGCGCTGCTCCATTCCTCCCCTGCAGCTCTCACTATGGACCATCAGTTCATGTCTTAGGCCATGTTCTGTATTTATCACCCACTGCTGGATTTGGCTTACAAATACTGAAGTGGTGACGTGTTTCGATTATACTCTTCCTCTGATTGTTCCTCTCCTGGTTTTGTCTTCCAAATACTGAGGTGAAATACTGACCGTGTGAATGTGGCCTAAGTGTGAGCCTAGTAGATCCTTATTCTAAGTCTCACAGACTCAGGCCGGGGTCACACTTGCGAGTGTGATGCGAGAAACTCGCATGAGTCTCTCGCATCAGTACCTGGCACTGCTGCCGACACTTGGGAACAGAGTGTGCGGCTACATGTATTTCTATGCAGCTGAACGCTCCGGTCCCGAGTGCCGGTGGCAGTGCCGGGTATTAATGCGAGTTTCTCACATCACACTCACAAGTGTGACCCCGGCCTTACATTGCGAAAGTAGCTTTAAGCCTACAAAGAAGATGCTGGTCACATGATCAAGGAGAGGACTGGAGCTGGGCTGGGAACGGCAGAAGACAGCAAATAGTAAGTATTTTAATGCACTCATTATGCTCACATTACTGATTGCTAACAAAAAACTAAAGGAGTGGTCCTTTACCTTGCCTGATGATTCTTTCCCCTTATATTTGTAGTCAGGAGAGTTTTCGGGGGCCAAATACACATTAGATGGTGGGGGAGGGGTTGGCCAAGCTTGTTCTTGTGTATATGGGCCCTTTTAGTTTATAAAAGGAAGAATGATCCATTAGTGAGCGAAGCTGGTCTCCTGTGAATAAACTGCATCTATTGCCCCATAACATTTTTCTTTTCACTACACCTAAAATAAGCTGCCTGCCCAACTGCGTCTGACATGGGCACATTATAAATAGTCATGTCCAAGTTAATGTATAAGTTTAGGGTAAGTACTTGAACGCTGTGAAACCTTCCTCCCTGGCATTTACATTGCTCACATTCCGATTCTGGAATAGAAGGCAGGAACATGTAGGCGCTCCACAACCCTCCTCCACATTGTGCACAGATGATTGCTAACTAGATCATACTGTTTTATCTGAAAAATTGTTTACATTTTCATTGCAGTGATCGATGGAAATATCTTTTTGCATTGTTTTTTTTCTAAGGCACAAAAATGAAGAGGTGGCAATTTTTAGAAGTAAATTAATAAGTTTGTAATAAATCAGTAGCACACAAAGCAAAAAAGTAATAATAGAATTAAAAAAAAATAGCAAAAGATTATTTGTTGTCTGGTTTGGAAACCAGTCTTCCCTACAAAAAGTAATGCAAAACTTTCCAGCCCCATGGGCTTTATAATGGACGGACCGCCAGAAATAGCTTGTAAGACTTTATAAATAGTGAGAAACTACTAACATGACCACTGAAATTATATACCATATATGAGCTGATAATCATCAGGCTATAATCAGATGGATGATTTTTTGAGGAGTTCAAAACCAAGGGTTTTTTATGCTAAGGCTACTGTACGAAAGATCCTTTTTGGGAGGGAGTTTATATTTTCCTGAAACGGTCTTTTTTTATCTTCGTGACCTCTGTAGACCTTATTATTTTAAGAGTAATTTTAAGGCTCTAATACAACTTATGAGGTTCTAAAAACATTTTACTTCTGGTCATGAAGCAGTGTCTAGTTATGAAAGTTAAAGAATACAAAATAGGTACATCGGGCTAAGCCGTGATGAAAACGCTTCCAGAACTCAATTGTGCAGTGAACACAGGACATTCAGTAACAAGTAGAAGAACGTCATTTCCATCACCCGACATCCCTATAGAATGAGATGGGACAATGTACAACAGTTCCAACAACCTCCACTCCTTTCATGCAACCAAATAAAGACCCAGGAGGGTCAAAACTCTGGAGACCCAATTGGTCCCTTGCATCAATTCCAGAATGTGTACTGAACCTTCTTAATTTGTTAAGATTATTTGAGGTGTGGGGGGGAGAATAGTTCCCTGGTCTCATAGCACCTCCTCCAGACTAATATTCTAAAGAACTGGAGCGCATAGAACATTTAAGTCCATACTTTGGGCTGTCCTAATGTGTATGACCAGATATAACAGGGAGCTAAAAAGAACTTCTACCCTGAAGTCGGTACCTCTAATTTGTGAAACAAGTTTTTGGCCCATGGTAGAGACGGAAGTGGTAGCCACACACCTCAGAAGTTGCCCACGAGAGCAAAAATAATCAATATTATGTGCGTACCATCACTAGTATACTAGGATGTAGATTTCTAATACAATTTTGGCTTCAGATTTCTACCTTTACTATCCAAACGATCAAGACCGTCCACCAGAAAAAAACCAAACACGACAATATAATGCTGTAAGCAACCAAGATATTTAACTTGGTACTACTACTGATCTCAATGCGGCCATTTATAACAACTCTAACATTACATACTTAAAACCAATTTTCATTTGCAAAAATATATACCATCCAAAACTCAATAATAGTAGAAAAAAAGGGGGCAAATTACCAAGATCTTTCCTATTACACATTTCACACTTGCTACCATTCTGAAGCCTCCTGATTCATTGTGGTATCATTTTGTTTCCACTTGACTGAAGGTGAGGGTCTAAAACAAGTCTGTGGAGCATGAAGAAGCAGTGTATTATATAGCAAATAAAACTTTCCTTACTACTTGAGTACTACAAGTGAAGACAAGAAGCCATGTGCCTACTAGACAATCTAGTCACTAAAGGGACCGGAGGCATTACTTGGAGCTCATGATGTCGATGCGTAGTCTCCAACAGGGCCCGAAACTATCACAGGTCATAAATAGCAATAGCCTTTTCATATGGGTTAAAGGGACCTTTCGGACCCCCCTAGGCTCCAGGGTCCAGGTGTGATTGCAACCCCTGCACCTACTATAGTTACGCCCCTGAAAGGGACTTAATACTACATAACCTATGTGTAAAGCAGTTACTGCTGTTAGGTTTTACATACTATATGAGAAAGAAAGTCCAAAAACACAATTTACGGTGAATTGTGCCATCATTTCAATTTTCACAAGATGGAGTATTTAGATACAGGTTAGAAAAATAAGTGCTACTTCAAAAAGTTACAAAGAAAAAAAGAAAAAAAAAGTTTGGGCCAACTATTTTGTTGTCATCACTCACATAATTTGACATTGATTTAACATACCCTTTTTGCTGCCCCGTAAAGGGACGTTAACACCAGGCTTCCCATAGTAACCTGAGTAGATGGATTTCACTTCAATCTTTCTAGACAGGTTCAGCATCCACATAGCATTATCACAGTAAGAGACTTTACCAGCGACCAGTCCGGTCAGCTCCCCCAAATTTTCCCCATCTCTCCCTGATTGCTGCAATTTGACAAACTCCAAAAGGTCAATACCAGTTTGAACATCCTGCACCTCCGCTGCGGTGCCCAGGGTGATATGGGCACGGCTTCCCCTAGGTAAGTTATCCCTGGGCATCACTTCTTTCTCAGCATCTAGAGGCCATACCAGCAGCTGGTCTGCTGTGAGTTCTACTTGTGCTCCAACTGTTCTGGGGGTGGCGAATAAAGCGGAGATGTGCAGAGTGTAGCCCTTGGAGTAAGCCTTCTTCACGGCCTGTAAAGACAATGTAGGACACATCACACTTAGTTGTATCACTGGCACAATATCAGGATTAAATATTTTAAGTTCTTGAATGAACCAGAAAACAATTCCTGAATAGGAGAAAGGCTGAGCATCTCCAACCAGGACTGATGGGTAACCAAGGTGTTTAAAAAGTTGCCAAACCACAGGAACTGCAGTGATGACATCACATCCAAAAGTCACATTGCGGCTGCAGCCTATCACTGGCCCAGCAGTCATGTCATGAGGCCACGAGGTCATGGCTGCAGAAGCCAAATCATGGGAGCAGAGGCGATGATTAAAAAGGTAATCAGCCAGCAGCTACACCCTTTGCACATATGTCAATTTTATAGGTGAATAAGTCACTGCCTTTGGCAACTGGAGCCCAATGTGCGGGATTCCAATACAGCAGCAACTGCCGTCAGGAGACTATTGGAGGCCTCCAAACACATTACATCTTTGGTCATTCCAACAAAATCGCCAGCTTTGGCAAATATTGATCTAGTGTATAACACTAACATAAAGTGAACCAGGCAGCATGTATCACGCACTTGTTGTATGATCTCAGCCAGGTATGTTTGACTCTGAAACGATGTGGCGCTTTAAAGAAAAATGTACTTTAGAAGCTGTCAGGAGCCGAGCCGCACAGGAAACTAGTCAGACAGTCGGGTCCCTACGCAAGTGTATAGGGAGAGACCTATCACTCCAGGGTAGCTGGTGGGAGGGATCCGCCTGCCTGACTAGCCTCCCAAGCAGCTAGGTCTCCTGTGGCTTTTTAAGTATGTTTTTCTCTGATTTGTCGCAAAGTTTCAGAGTCACACATACTTGACTGAGATCACACAGCCTGATACATGCTGCTCATGGATCAGGCAGCATGTATCAGCTGTCAAGTTCCCTTTAAAGAGTAACCTTCATTTCATAAATCAGCAGAAAACATAAAAAGAAGCAACTTTGTAATATATCTTATCAGAAAAATCTGCTTCTGGATTGATCATTCGTTCAATTCATGGGTAGAATTTGTAAAATCTGTATTCAGTAAAGACAGATTTTCACAGAACAGATAGAATGTTAACAGCACCAAGTATCATCATATATGAGGGGGAAATGCTAGAGACAGACAATCCACTGCAAGTTCTCCTGAAAGGACAGTGAGAACTTTATTAGCACCAATTGTCATCTCTAATCACAGTAATGGGAAAGTCTGTATTCACTGAAGATGGATTACCGTATATCTGAAAATTAAGAATTTTGAGAACGAAAAGATCAGTCCAAGAGGAGAAAGAAGCAGATTTCCCTAATAAGAATTATTACAATAGATTCTTAGTTTCACAAGTACTACTGAGTTATGAAAAAAAATTAAAACAATAATTACGCTTTAGAACTTTCAACAAACATCAGATACAGGTGCTTCTAATAAAATTAGAATATCATCAAAAAGTTAATTTATTTCAGTTCTTCAATACAAAAAGTGAAACTCATTATATAGTCATTACAAACAGAGTGATCTATTTCAAGTGGTTATTTCTGTTAATGTTGATGATTATGGCTTACAACCAATGAAAACCCAAAAGTCATTATCTCAGTAAATTATAATACCAGATTGAAAAATGATTATAAAATCCGAAATGTTGGCCTACTGACATGTATGTTCAGTAAATGCCCTGAATACTTGGTCGGGCTCCTTTTGCATCATTTACTGCATCAGTGCGGCGTGGCATGGAGGCGATCAGCCTGTGGCACTGCTGAGGTGTTATGGAAGCCCAGGTTGCTTTGATAGCAGCCTTCAGCTCATTTGCGTTGTTGGGTCTGGTGTCTCATCTTCTTCTTTACAATACACCATAGATTCTCTATGGGGTTAAGGTCAGGCGAGTTTGCTGGCCAATCAAGCACAGTGATACTGTTGTTTGTAAACCAGGTATTGGTACTTTGGCAGTGTGGACAGGTGACAAGTCCTGCTGGAGAATGAAATTTCCATCTCCAAAAAGCTTGTCGCCAGAGGAAAGCATCAAGTGCTCTAAAAAAACCTGGTAGACGGCTGCGCTGACTTTGGTTTTGATGAAACACAGTGGACCTACACCAGCAGATGACATGGCGCCCCAAACCATCACTGATTGTGGAAATTTCACATTAGACCTCATGTAGCTTGGATTGTGGCCTCTCTACTCTTCCTCCAGACTCTGGGACCTTGATTTCCAAATGAAATGCAAAATTTACTTTCCCTAGAGTGTGTCAATGACTGCCTTCTGGACATCTGTCAAGTCAGAAGTCTCCCCATGATTGTGGAGCCTACTGAAACAGACTAAAGGTACCTTCACACTGAGCAACTTTCCAACGAGAACGACAGCGATCCGTGACGTTGCAGCGTCCTGGATAGCGATCTCGTTGTGTTTGACACGCTGCAGCGATCTGGATCCCGCTGTGATATCGCTGGTCGGAGCTAGAAGTCCAGAACTTTATTTCGTCGCTGATCACCCGCTGGATCGGCGTGTGTGACGCCGATCCAGCGATGTGTTTAACCAGGGTAAACATCGGGTTACTAAGTGCAGGGCCGCGCTTAGTAACCCGATATTTACCCTGGTTACCATTGTAAAAGTAAAAAAAAAAAAAAAAAACACTACATACTCACATTCTGATGTCTGTCACGTCCCCCACAGGACTGTGTCAGCGCCGGCCGTAAAGCAGAGCACAGCGGTGACGTCACCGCTGTTACTGCCGGCGCTGACACATTCAGTGCAGGAAGCTCTCGGCAGCAGCGCAGCATTAGCAAGCGCTCCTGCCGAAAGCAGTTTTAACCCTGTGGACGACGGCGGGGGACGTGACAGACATCAGAATGTGAGTATGTAGTATTTTTTTTTTTACTTTTACAGTGGTAACCAGGGTAAATATCGGGTTACTAAGCGCGGCCCTGCGCTTAGTAACCCGATGTTTACCCTGGTTACCCGGGTGCTGCAGGGGGACATCGGCATAGTTGAAGACAGTTTCAATGATGCCGAAGTCGTTCCCCTGATCGTTGGTCGCTGGAGAGAGCTGTCTGTGTGACAGCTCCCCAGCGACCACACAACGACTTACCAACGATCACGGCCAGGTCGTATCGCTGGTCGTGATCGTTGGTAAGTCGTTTAGTGTAACGGTACCTTAATGGACTTGTTTAAACACTTAGGAAGCCTTTTCAGGTGTTTTTTGTTAATTATTCTAATTTACTGAGATAATGACTTTAGAGTTTTCATTTGCTGTAAACCATAATCATCAACATTAACAAAAATAAACACTTGACATAAAGTCATTGCAGACAGAGTGATCTATCTAATACACGAGTTTCACTTTTTGTATTGAAGAACTGAAACAAATTAACTTTTTGATGATATTCTAATTTTGTGAGAAGCACCTGTAGTTGTCAAACAGTAATATTCCTGATTCCTGCATTCTAAAACCAGTTTTTATTTAAAAAAATATTTAAAAAAAAATAGTTGTATAAGTTTGAGCTAATGACTTTTCATGAAAATCAGCAGCATTTCACCGTTTACCTTGAAACTGAAAATTTTTGCATAGGAGTGCTGATATCTCTGATGCAACCAATAACCACTCACCTCTTGTTGGGCATATTCTTCTGACCCCAAAGCCTTCCCATAATCACAGAATTTGGCAGTGCAGTGTAGAATGTTGGGAGATTTGGCAAAATGCTTCAGAAGATCCAATTTTTGCTTGTCTTCATAGCCAACTGGAAGAGAAAAAAAGTATCAAAAATAAGTATAAGTACAAAAACTAAATTAGATGTCTTCTACACTTCCTGGTGCTACCCCCTATTGCCTGCAAACTGTATGAGAAGCGGGCAGATGTAGAACCCGTCGAAGGTTATGTCTTTAGGATAAGATGGTTAAAATGTTACTGTTCACTAGGAGGGTCTCCATAACTCCCACTCTGCAATGGAGAATACTGTTGGCAAGGCCGTTTCTCCTAAGAATGGGACCCTCTTGTTCTTGAGTTCCTCACTGATTGGACTGTACAAAGTTCCATTCAAGTTTTATAGTTGTGCAAAAATGGAATGTGCAAGATGGACTCATCACCATGTGCTATAGGTTGTTATACAGTCTTATGTTCTTATTGAAGCTACAATATACACTATACGGCGTGCACTGACATTAAACATCTCCTGTATCTCCTGCCCAACCAGAAAGATTAGTTTTCATTACTGCTGTTGAGGAGGCAGGAAGGAACTCAACAATTAACCAGAGCACATTTCTACAAAAGATTAGTGGTTGTCTTTTCTAGAAACACATTCTCTCCAACTAACTAAAGGAAGACCGATTTCACAAACTTTTGGACTCATGAATTTCACTTTAGGGATCAGAAACAGACTTAGGCTACAATTCACCAAGACTGATATTTTGTCCCCTTGATAAATGGTGCGCAGGAGTAAGATCACATTCATTGAGAGACATGTGTAACTTTGGCAAATCATTCATCTGCCATGTTCCACTGTATGTTTCTGTCATAATTAACAATATTTTTTTTTTGGGGGGGGGGAGGCTTACATTTTGATGAATTTGTCAGTCGTGCTTGACCATGCCCCCTACCAACTAAGGACTTTCCAAAAAAGATGGTGAAGCTGGCTTAATATCATCAAAAATTGTAAACTTTGTAAGCGTCTACACGTTGCCAAAGAATTTGGTAAAACTGCTTGATGAATAAAGGTCTTAGTTTTCTAGATTGGAAACAAAATTAAGTACTCTTAAGCAGATAGAATACAACTAAAAAAAAGTACAAATAGCACAAATGTTAACTTGAGGTGATAAGTCTAAACAACTAAGACCATATTTTTCCAGCTATCTACTTTTACAGGAAAGATTGGGTCACCAGGCCAAGCCTCTTCACAGATATTAAATGCAATGTTGAAATATCTGGAATCATAGTCCAGATAATGAAGCAGTTACTACATCCCATCATGACTTGTTACTGCAACCAAACACACCAGAAGAAAAAACAACAACAGCCACCTCATTGCAACAGTATAAAAGTAACACATACATGCTGGCAGACGCTTCTTGAAGGCCTTAAGGTTTCCCAGCTGCTCCAAGAAATCATGGCTGGTCTTTCTCAGGAAATCCTCATCCCTCTTTGCAAGGAACCAACCAAAGTACAGAGGCAGGAGCTCCTTCTCCAGTGTGGGCCTCAGGTTCTTCAACTCCTCCAATGATAGCTTCCAATGGTTCCGGTCTTTTAGCTGAGCACAGTCCAGTCTCCATGGTGTCTTAGGTTCCAGGACAACTACGGCGAAATGATAGGTGTTGGCCATATCAAAGAGCTTTTCAAGTCGTTCCCGGTCATGGTGGGTGTCATCTAGGATGACCACACTAGCTTCACGTTTATCTAAGCAAGTTGACAGCTCATCATCCAGTTTAGAGTAATCTGCTGCGCCAGAGCTCCTCAACACTGGCTTGATTTCATATTGGTCAGCAGAGATCAGTCGAGAGGTGTCCTTGTATTTTTGTTCAATATCTCTTGCTAGGGTGGTCTTACCACTCCCGGGAAGACCCCTCAAAAGAACTAATATTTTGGAATCTCTAATTGTAGCCACGGTGTGGTCATCCACTAGAAGTGGGGGCTTCTGGCTGTCTGGATGATCTTTAGAGGCTTGTGAGGACATCCTGTGGTGGAGAACCTTGGCTGTTTCTGGTATAAACCTATTCAAAATGGATCCAACCTAATGAGAATGATATAAGATGTGTTATTAGTCTACAGTACAGTACATATTTCTAATCTGACTAAACACATTTTTAGCTCTCGACTACTATATGAATATTATCTTGTATTCTTTTTGGGAGGCAGAGGAATGTTATCAGTTCTGTTTAGTAAAGTGGCCATTGTTCAGCCCAATAACCCAACCGGTAGCTTCCCCCTATAAACAAAACATGAGTGTAGTATGTAAGCCCGGCACACAATGGTCAATACCATTCACTGCTACCCACTGACATCTCCACATAGACCAACAGGCTGCTCATTGTCGGGAGAATTAACACTTTATCTTCTTGTTGAGAAGATGGGAAAGAACCCAAGTCTACAGACTCATCCCAAAATTATAACTAAAAAACAACAATAACCTGGACTTTCCCCCAAATTAAATCCTTCGTCATATCACATTATGCAGCAGATATACAATAAAATAAATCCTCAACCCTAATATTCCCCAGGGTGGAAAGTAAGTGATTACCTTGATGTATATTGTCTATCTAACCCCAATATGTAAGATTAAAGGAAATAAGATTGTGAGGCCCACTGGCTCCAGGACAGATGGCACCATATAATACTTTATATCATTGCAATAAAACAATGGATTATACAGAATTTGCCTCCTGTACATAAGATTGGCCAGTCTGCAGCTAATACACAGTTGGTGCAGGAGGAAACACCATCTGGCAGTCTTCTAATACAACACAAATAGGGCATTTACCACCCCAGAACTCTAAATATAGTCATCCAGGCATACACAGACCCAGGGGCATGTGCCAGTCTTTTCCTAATACACAGACACCGGGGCATGTGCCAGCCTTCTCCTAATACACAGACACCGGGGCATGTGCCAGTCTTCTCCTAATAAACAGACATCGGGGCATGTGCCAGCCTTCTCCTAATACACAGACACCGGGGCATGTGCCAGTCTTCTAATAAACAGACATCGGGGCATGTGCCAGCCTTCTCCTAATACACAGACACCGTGGCATGTGCCAGCCTTCTCCTAATACACAGACACCGGGGCATGTGCCAGTCTTCTAATAAACAGACATCGGGGCATGTGCCAGCCTTCTCCTAATACACAGACACCGGGGCATGTGCCAGTCTTCTAATAAACAGACATCGGGGCATGTGCCAGCCTTCTCCTAATACACAGACATCTGGGCATGAGCCAGTCTTCTCCTAATACACAGATACCAGGGCATGTGCCAGCCTTCTCCTAATACACAGACACCGGGGCATGTGCCAGTCATCTCCTAATACACAGACACCGGGGCATGTGCCAGTCATCTCCTAATACACAGACACCGGGGCATGTGCCATTCATCTCCTAATACACAGACACCGGGGCATGTGCCAGTCATCTCCTAATACACAGACACCAGGGCATGTGCCAGTCTTCTCCTAATACACAGACACCGGGGCATGTGCCATTCATCTCCTAATACACAGACACCGGGGCATGTGCCAGTCTTCTCCTAATACACAAACACCGAGGCATGTACTAGTCTTCTCCTAATACACAGACACCGAGGCATGTGCCAGTCATCTCCTAATACACAGACACCAGGGCATGTGCCAGTCTTCTCCTAATACACAGACACCAGGGCATGTGCCAGTCCTCTCCTAATACACAGACACCAGGGCATGTGCCAGTCTTCTCCTAATACACAAACACCGAGGCATGTACTAGTCTTCTCCTAATACACAGACACCGAGGCATGTGCCAGTCTTCTCCTAATACACAGACACCAGGGCATGTGCCAGTCTTCTTCTAATACACAGACACCGGGGCATGTGCCAGTCATCTCCTAATACACAGACACCGGGGCATGTGCCAGTCTTCTCCTAATACACAGACACCAGGGCATGTGCCAGTCTTCTCCTAATACACAGATACCGGTCACATGCGAGTCCTCTCCTAATACACAGACACCGGGGCATGTGCCAGTCATCTCCTAATACACAGATACCAGGGCATGTGCCAGTCTTCTCCTAATACACAGACACCAGGGCATGTGCCAGTCTTCTCCTAATACACAGACACCAGGGCATGTGCCAGTCTTCTCCTAATACACAGACACCGGGGCATGTGCCAGTCTTCTCCTAATACAGACACGAGGCATGTGCCAGTCTTCTCCTAATACACAGACACCAAGGCATGTGCGAGTCATCAAATACACTAATGCAACCTCTGCCACCTTCCCATCAGACAGGCACCAGCTACCCCATTCATCCCTGCTGGTCGTCAGCCGCCGCTGCCGGACTCTTCCTCACACACGAAGCTTTCACTTTCTTATCGATATAACAAAAGCTGCTGCCAGCACTGGCCGAGCACCGGGCACCACACGGGGCAGAGAGCAACCTACCTTCCAGCAGGTGCCCCCTGTCAGCTGCCACAGGGTGTTGTGAAGTCCAAATGACTGGAATAGCAAGCGCGGGCCAGGGAAGAGCTGCCGGGAGGTGGCCATATCTGTCCTGCTCCTCCCTCCTGGATGGGCACTCCTCTCCTGCCACCATCCACGCCCCCTCCACAGCCCATACACTCACACTGGGCATTGTACTGGGCACACAATGTGCTGCTTATCATCTTCATACACTGCATCACCACAGCAGAGGCAGCGTGTGATACCAAGAGCGGCCATAGTGTTACATAACACATGCAGGAGAGACACATTAATATATACTGTGCATGCATACAGGTACAGAGAGAGAAAGAAAGGATAGAAGGCGAGATGGGTACATAAAAGACAGAGATAGATAGATAGATAGATAGATAGATAGATAGATAGATAGATAGATAGATAGATAGATGTGCTTCTAGCTAAATATCATCCAAAAAATGTACTGAATGACCTTTGGGTTTTCATTGGCTGTAAGCCATAATCATCAATTAACAGCAATAAGCACTAGAAATAGATCACTCTGTTTGTAATGATTCTATATAATACATGAGTTTCACTTTTTGCATTGAAGTGCTGTAATAAATAAACTTTTTGATGATATTCTAATTTTGTGAGAAGCACCTGTAGATAGATATATTAAAAGAAAATGGAACAGCACAACACTGTTAGCGGGTGCTCATGCGTCCCAGCAATTCATCCTATACTTGCCAGAAGTCTATGAAGGAAGGCAGCACTCCATAAGTATTGCAGGTGAAAAAGTGGATTTTATTCGGACCCACATGTCGTGGCGACGTTTCGGCTCAGTGAAATCATCACACAGACGGGTACATATAAGATTGATTTAACAATTATCAATTTATAACAATCTTTGTAAAAAAGTGCAATAAAATACAAAATTGTATCCATGGTGCAGTGGTAATAATCAACATACATCACTACAAAGTGCCAATGCTATAAAGTGCTGAGTGAACATATACAGTACTATCTACAGCACATTGATTAATCTTAATCGTTTAGTCGATACATCTGTGTAAAAAATTATTATATGATCTCACCGGATATGCATTGCTATATTCCACATGGAGGACACCGAGAACGCATTGTCCGGCGTCCCTGAGAGCTTACTGCGCGCCATAGATCTGTCACAAACAGCCAGCCAATCATAGCGTCTGTGTGGCATGATTCCTATCCGCGCATGCGCACTTCTATATCGCTATAAGGGTTAAAAGTTGACCAGAAATTTCTCATTTTTACAGCAAAATTTGCAAAACCATTTTTTTAGGGACCACATCACATTTGAAGTGACTTTGAGGGGCCTGTATGAAAAATAAAATACCCAAAAGTGACACTATTCTAAAAACTGCACCCCTCAAGGTACTCAAAACCACACTCAAGAAGTTTATTAACCCTTCAGGTGCTTCACAGGAATTTTTGGAATGTGGAAGGAAAAAATGAACATTTAACTTTTCTTTCACAAAAAATTCCTAGACTTAATTTGTTTTTTACTTTCGCAAGGGTAACAATAGAAAATTGACCATACAATTTGTTGTGCAATTTCTCCTGAGTATGCAGATACCCCATATGTGGGGAAGTCTACTGTTTGCTCACACAGCAGGGCTCGAAAGGGAAGGAGCGCAATTTAACTTTTTGAATGTAAAATTTGCTGGCATAATTAGTGGACGTCATGTCCCATTTGCAGAGCTCCTGATGTGCCTAAACAGTGAAAACTCCCACAAGTGACCCTATTTTGGAAACTAGACCCCTAAGGGTGCGTGTCCATGGTCCGGATTGCCGGCACTTTAGAAGGAGCGGAAAACCCGCTCCGCCCAAAGCGCCGCCCCCTTCTGTACGCGCGGTGATTCCAGATGTGTTCATTGCACACATCCGGAATCTCTGCACCCCATACATAGGAAAATAATAGCTTATAAGGCGGATCCGCATTTTATACACAGTCATAATGTCAAAGCCAAATACCCAAAAATGCAGAGGACAATGTGACCTATCAACACTGTTGTTCACAACACCACCATAAAAAAAAGATGATACTCCAGTCCCAATTTAATAAAAAAAATACAAAATTTTTATTATTTAAAATTTACAGACAAACGTGAGAGGGAATGAAAAACTGAACCATAACCCTAAAAAGTATGCTGTGCAAAAAGTAAGGGAGCACGTCTCCCTGGACATACACCACTAGATATATAATACTGGTAACTGGCCTCTCTCAATACCAATAAACATTCATCGCCATAGATGGAAAACCAGTCCTCTAAGGATCACCCATTACCACCATAGTCACATCTCAAAATAACCAAACTTAATTATTCATTAGTATTACCTTAGAGTAATGTGGTCAAGATGTCCAGGGAGCGTGCGCCCACCCCAACGTGCGTTTCGGTGAAGCACCTTCGTCAGGGGGCATGTGATACAATGACGTTGTGAGTTTAAAAGGACTGAGCCCAGAAATATGTCCAGGGAGACTTGCTCCCTTACTTTTTGCACAGCATGCTTTTTAGGATTATGGTTCAGTTTTTCATTCCCTCTCATGTTTGTCTGTAAATTTAAAATAATAAAAATTTTGTATTTTTTTATTAAATTGGACCTGGAGTATCATCTTTTTTTTATGGTGGTGTTGTGAACAACAGTGATGATAGGTCACATTGTCCTCTGCATTTACGGGTACTGTATTTGGCTTTGACATTATGACGGTGTATAAAATGCGGATACGCCTTATAAGCTATTATTTACTTTTAACTGTGTTTTGCACAGATTTTCTTATAGGCATGGACTTTAAGGCCAAGGAAATTGCTTGGCTATCACATATAGACCAAGTGTTTGGGAGTGAAGGTTCCACCTTACAGCAGACCAGTGATCGCAGATGGGATAATCAAGCACTGGATCTACAGAATATGGTAGTTAAAAGGACTAAATTATGGTGGAACTGTACCTTTTTGGATAAATATGCTGCTAAAAAAATGATACTGAGAGGATAACGAGTCCGGGCCATCCCTACATTCCCAGTGGAGGATGCTGGGCTTGTGGCGGGTTGGGAGGAGGCATGCAATATCTGTTCTAATGTCCTGATGAAATTGTTGAGTGACTATAATAGAGCAATAATTGCACAACTTGATATATCCATCAAAACAGCTGAAGACGATTTCAGGTTGGGTGGTACTCCAGAGAAAATGTCTATATTTAACAATCAGTTGGAGAAAACACTGGAGGGTGTTGTTAAGAAAATCCAGGAAAAGCAGGCAACAAAATTGAATAGAGATCGACGTGACTATGATAACAATAAAGTTTACTTGTGGAGAAAAATGAGACAGCAAGGGGAACAAATTAGACGTACACCCTCACAAACTTCCATATCTTCAATCAGTGACGTATCTGAAAGATCAGGGGCCCGTCTATGAGAACTAGGTTAGGTATGGCAACATGGAATCAGAGGCAACTCCCCTTCCACCCATATGGACGTCAGGAGGATTATTCATTTGAACATGTGACACAATAACAAGGTAATTAACCTTAGTTCACATGAGTTTACACCTACTGATTTAACACTTCTGGAGAAGGGTTTATCCTTTTCTCCGGCTGCACCCTTTGATGCCTTCTTGGCAGTAAAGCATCTCCATTTATTTGTGAGATCACTTGTGTTTAAGAAACATTTATTTGACGGTAATTTGGCTGCATTATTTCAAACAGAGGAGGAGCAAATAGCGTTGCGCACTTTGGAGGAACTTGCCATAGAAAATGACACTCCAGAAGGAGGTAGGATCCCGCCATCGATTCGGCTTAAATCTAAAAAATTTCCCCCCCTGGCTACTTGCCCTAATGTGGATTTGTTTGTTCAGATAGTGACAAAGGAATTTTTGCAGATTACCCATGACATCTATAAAGATAATCTTACTGTGGGGGAAAGGGAGCGTCTGCATGTCCTTCGGAATCTATCTGATGTGGTATTTAAACTGGCAGACAAGGGGGGCAATGTAGTGATATGGCTGAAAAATCTATATGAGAAGGAGGCCTACTGTCAACTTAATAATCAGACGTGTTATAAAAAGCTCACATTTAACCCCTTGTCTGCCTTTTCGAAACCACTTAATGATATTATCAAAAATTCTAATGAGGTGGGTACAATCTCTAAAGAACTGGCATTGGCTTAGATAGTTCCGGAACCAGCAATTCCCACTTTTTATTTACTACCAAAGGTTCATAAGGACATGCAGACCCCTGGCTGTCCTATCATATCGGGGAGGGGTAACTACCTCGAAAATGTGAATCGATGGATCGATTCCAAGCTACAACCCTTAGTCGAAGCATTGCCGTCTTTTCTCAAAGACACTGGAGATCTATTGAGAAGAGTAGATGGGATACATTTGGATAATGATATGATGTTAGTAACAGCTGACATTGAATCTTTATATACCAGTATTCGACATGATGATGGGCTTCGGGCCATGAGATTCTTTCTAAGTACCTCCAACTTACCAACGGACATAGTGGAATTGGTGTACGAGCTATTAAAATTTGCACTCACTCATAATTTCTTTTTATTTAAGGGGTCCTTCTTCCTGCAGCTCCAGGGAACAGCCATGGGAGCTCCTTTCGCCCCGGCTTACGCCAATCTGTTCCTGGGGCTGTGGGAGAGCGACCTCTCCCTGCCAGATTTGTCGTCGTCAATGTGCCGCGTCCTCTCATGGACGTGATACATTGATGACATCTTGATAATTTGGCAGGGATCAAGGGAATGTCTTCAGGACTTTATGTCATCCTTAAATAAGAATGATTGCAATATTTATTTAACATATTCAAGCGACAGGGATGGCATTGAATTCCTTGATGTTCATTTAAAACGTGATGTTAGTGGGGAGTTGCAGACAAATATATATCGTAAGCCAACGTCCACAAATTCATTGTTGCATGCCTCCTCATCGCACCCTTGCCACATGGTTCAGTCTATCCCCACTGGGCAGTTCCTACGGCTTCGGAGATTGTGTTCTACCCAGAGAGATTTTTTTGTTACAGGCACGTGAACTGAAAGGTAGGTTGATCGAACGTGGTTATAGCAACCGCATGATCAAAAAAGCCTTTAATAGGGCGAAACACACGTCTAGACATACCCTCCTCTATGAGTCCAGAGATATGAAGGACCAGGATGTTGTCTGGTTTGTCACAAATTTTCACTCTCAGTTCCCTATGATGAGAAAAATTCTGGACAGGTCTTGGCATATCCTGAAGGCAGATCCGATAATTTTCCGTTTTCTGCCGGAGAGGGCTGGCATTGCAGCTAGACGATCCAAAAATTTACGTGATTTGTTAGTCCATAGTCACTATTCTAGTGAACCGAGGACTACATTTTTGGACAGGATGCTGGGTAGACATGGATGTAGGCCCTGTGGCCATTGCGTTGCGTGCCCAAATTTAGATCGGTGCGATACATTTACGAATTCAAGTGGATCCCGCCATTTTACCATAAGAAAGTTGATCACCTGTACTAGTAGGAATGTTATTTACTGTGCACTCTGTCCGTGCAATAAAATCTACGTTGGTATGACGACACGGCAGCTTAAAGTGCGGGTGAGGGAACATGTTAGGGGGATCACTGCAGCAGTCAACAATGAAGATGTATCCATGTTAAAGACATTACCCCGTCACTTTAAGAAATTTGACGGTTGCGATGCCAGCCTTCTTAGAATTAGGGGTATTGACACTTTGGAGGTTGGGACTCGGGGTGGTGCAATCTTTAAAAGATTGGCCCAAATAGAATCAAGATGGATTTGGACCCTGGATACGGTCCACCCAATAGGACTGAATGAGAATATTAGCTATGCTCCCTTCCTCTGATCACTGCGTCATGCTGTTTATAGTGGCCATGGCTCTGTAAGGTGCTGTTGCTATTGTTTTTATTTGTATTCTTCTCATATATATTTTATTGTTTTGTTTTAGATTACATATATATAGCTTGTGTCTGTGCCCGGATAATATCGTGTTTGTGACCAAGGAAGAAGTTGCCCAGGCTATTGGCCCTCTTCGCCTATCAGAAGGACTATACTTTGTTAACGTACAAGATCCAAAATAATTATGAAGATTTGTGGAATACTGTCAAGTTTGAAAATGAAGAGACGTGGCATCACATTAGACTTTAATCTGTTTTTGTAGATCATGTGTATATGATTAATGATTATTTAGAGATGTCATGGTTAAAGATAAATATTTTAACTCTAGAAGTCCCAGAGAGGGGTAATTGATATCAGCTTATTAGTTAACATGTAGGGTATTTAGGTATGTTTAGAGGTGGACTATGGTCTAACTTAGCTAATATTGGGGTTCTAACATTACCTATATACCTATACATTTGTTTGCCATTGTGGGCTTGAAACACTCTAATATATTATACAACACACTAAGAAAATTCACCCTAGTGAATAATGTCCACTTAAATAATATCAAACAACCTATTTCAGAGTGAACAGAAACTGAAGCATTCAAATATTTAAAAACAATTTATTATAAATTAGAGTATAAAACGGAGAAAAACTGACAATAAAACTGTACATTATCATATAACAAAAAATACTGATTGTAGAATACAGATCCAATCATATAGTAAAAGATACCAGACACAATATACGCAAAAAGGGGGCAAGCCCACAAGTGAAACTATGCAGTCTATCTGGACTCAATAAAGTGCTTGTGCAAATACGGTGAATAGTCTTTCAAGACAACAAAATACATTAAGAGCTTTGTAAAAATACTAGTACCAGTGTAAAGATGATCTGTAGCTCACAGGGACTCCGACTCCAAAGTACGTTTCACCACCTTGGCTCTTTCAAGGAGTGAAGAGGAAGTGGAAATGGGGACTTTTTATATACAATGCCAACCAATCAAACGGAATATAATAAATCATGTGACCAATATAAAAAATATATAACAATTACATAACTAAAGTGTGTGGAATCCATCACTATATTGATTCATATCAATCACGTATTCATAAATAAGACAGGTAATAATAAAATACATTCAGCAAGAAATCACATATATTGCACAACGCAGGCCAAAACCGGAAGTGACGTACCGCAATGAGAGTCACAGTATATAGACAATAGGTTATCACGAGGTGAATCTACATCATAAACCTCCGCCACGGCAACGGAGATTGCATACCACCTCACATCAAGTTATCGCGCGATTAACCTGCGTCTCAAAGTGGAACGCAAACCACGGGTCGCCACCGCCAAACCGGAAGTGACGAACCGCGGTCTGCGTCACCACCCCGAGACTAAAGATCTGTACCCTGAGAGACAAATTATCTCACAAAATCCATCAAAAACAATACATTAGAACCAGTTGAATATATCTATGGCAAAACAGCGTGTGAAAGTACATAATAAAAAATGCAAAGATCAGCCTGTTTTGGTCATGCGCACAAGCGGAAAGTACATACGGCTGGTAAGCATCCAAAAAGAGACTCTAAGAGTAGTGCTAATTTAGAGACCCAAAAACGAACTACATATGATGAAGGGGGTAAATATATAGATACCGAATACAATAAATAAGTGGCAAATGCTGAATATAAAGATATACAAAAAATATAAAAGTGCTTCAAGTGCAGGGAAACACACGTGCGACCGAGTGCAAAGTGACAGAAACAATAATACAAATTTATATATATATATTTATTTTAATATAAAAATAACATATAAGGGATTTGAATATCCATATTGAATCAGGAGCCCCATATAATGCTCCATACAGTTCATGATGGCTCCATAAGATGCTCCATAATAAAATATGCCCCATAAAATGCTCCATAAAGTTTATGATGGGCCCCATAAGATGCTTCATAGAAAATATGCCCCATACAATGCTGCATAGGTTGATTATGGCCCCAAAAGATGCTCCATAGATAATGTGCCCCATGCAATGCGGCATTGATTGATTATGGCCCATAAGATGCTCCATAGATAATGTGCCCCATACAATGCTGCATAGATTGATTATGGCACCATAAGATGCTCCACAGACAATGTGTCCCATATAATGCTGCATAGATTGATTATGGCACCATAAGATACTCCATAGATAATGTGCTTCATACAATGCTGCATAGATTGATTATAGCCCCATAAGATGCTCCATAGATAATGTGCTCCATACAATGCTGCATAGGTTGATTATGGCCCCAAAAGATGCTCCATAGATAATGTGCCCCATGCAATGCGGCATTGATTGATTATGGCCCATAAGATGCTCCATAGATAATGTGCCCCATACAATGCTGCATAGATTGATTATGGCACCATAAGATGCTCCACAGACAATGTGTCCCATATAATGCTGCATAGATTGATTATGGCACCATAAGATACTCCATAGATAATGTGCTTCATACAATGCTGCATAGATTGATTATAGCCCCATAAGATGCTCCATAGATAATGTGCTCCATACAATGCTGCATAGGTTGATTATGGCCCCATAAGATGCTCCATAGAAACATTTGTCCCATAGCCGGCTGCTGCAATAAAAAAAAAATCACATACTGACCTCTTGTCCTGAGCAGGCTCCTGGCACTTGCAATATTAACCTGTCCGCGTTCCACCGCTGTGTCTTCCGCAGTGACTGTTCAGGCAGAGGGTGGCGTGCACACTAGGCAGAAGATGCAGAAGACACAGCGGCGCCCGGCGGTGGAACGAGGACAGGTGAATATCGCGCAATATTCACCCTCCAGTCCCCATTATACTCACCTGCTCCCGGCACCATCCCTGGCAGCTTCTCACTGACAGGTGATCTTCAGCGCCCGCAGCTTCTTCCTGTGTTCAGCGGTCACATCGTACCGCTCATTAAAGTAATGAATATGCGTCCATATTCATTACTTTAATGAGCGGTACCACGTGCTGGAGAGGCAGGAACATGCAGAGACGCGCCGGGAGCAGGTAAGTATGATTTGACAGCTGCCACTCCCCCTCCCCCACCGACCCCCTGGGACAATGACTCGAGTATAAGTCAAGAGGGGCACTTTCAGCCCCAAAAAATGGGCTGAAAATCTCGGCTTATACTCGAGTATATACAGTACTTAATAAGTAACATTTCCCACATGTCTACTTTACATCAGCACAATTTTCGAACAAATAATGTTTTTGTTAGGGAGTTATAAGGGTTAAAAGTTGACCAACGATTTCTTATTTTTACAACACCATTTTTTTCAGGGACCACATCACATTTGAATTCTCTTTGAAGGGTCTATTTGATAGAAAATACCAAAAAGTGACACCATTCTAAAAACTGCACCTTTCAAGGTGCTCAAAATCACATGTAAGAAGTTTATTAACCCTTCATGTGCTTCACAGGAATTTTTGGAATGTTTAAAAAAAATTAACATTTAACTTTTTTTCACAAAAAAATTACTTCAGATCAATTTGTTTTATTCTACCAAGGGTAATAGCAGAAATTGGACCCCAAAAGTTGTTGTACAATTTGTCCTGAGTATGACGATACCCCATATGTGGGGGTAAACCACTGTTTGGGCGCATGGCAGAGCTCGGAAGGGAAGCAGCGCCATTTGACTTTTCAATGCAAAATTGGCTGGAATTGAGATAGGATGCCATGTTGCATTTGGAAAGCCCCTGATGTGCCTAAACAGTGGAAACCCCCCACAAGTGACCCCATTTTTGGAACTAGACCCCCAAGGAACTTATCTAGATGTGTTGTGAGAACTTTGAACCCCCAAGTGTTTCACTAAAGTATGTAACGCAGAGCCGTGAAAGTAAAAAATCTTGTTTTTTTTCTACAAAAATGATATTTTAGCCCCCAGTTTTGTATTTTCCCAAGGGTAACAGGAGAAATTGGACAACAAAAGTTGTTGTCCAATTTGTCCTGACTCCTGAGTACGCTGATACCCCATATGTGGGAGAAAACTACTGTTTGGGCACACGTTGGGGCTTGGAAGGGAAGAAGTGGCGTTTTGGAATGCAGACTTCGATGGAATGGTCTCCGGGTGTCACGTTGCATTTGCAGAGCCCCTGATGTACCTAAACAGTAGAAACCCCCCCACAAGTGACCCCATATTGGAAACTAGACCCCTCAAGGAGCTTATCTAGATGTGTTGTGAGAACTTTGAACCCCCAAGTGTTTCACTAAAGTTTATAACGCAGAGCCGTGAAAATAAAAAATATTTTTTTTCCCATAAGAATGATTTTTAGCCCCCAAATTTTTATTTTCCCAAGGGTAACAGGAGAAATTGGACTGCAAAGGTTGTTGTCCAGTTTGTCCTGAGTATGCCGATACCGCATATGTTGGGGTAAACGACTGTTTGGGCACACGGCAGAGCTCGGAAGGGAAGAAGCACCGTTTTACTTTTTCAACGCAGAATTGGATGGAATTGAGATCGGAAGTCATGTTGTGTTTGCAGAGCCCCTGATGTGCCTAAACAGTGAAAAAAAACCAATTCTAACTCCAACCCTAACCCCAACATACCCCTAACCCTAATCCCAATCCTAACCACACTCCTAACCCCAACACAACCTTAACCCTAATTCTAACCCAAACCATAACCCTAACCACACCCCTAACCTGAACACACCCCTAACCCTAATCCCAACCCCAACACACCCCTAACCTTGACACACCCCTAATCCAACCGTAAACGTAATCTAAACCCTAACCCCAACTCTAGCCCCAACCCTAACCTTAACTTTAGCCCCAACCCTAACTTTAATCAGAACCCTAACCCTAACCCTAACTTTAGCCCAACCCTAACCCTAACCCTAATGGGAAAATAAATACATTTTTTTATTTTTTTATTTTTCTCTAACTAAGGCGGTGATAAAGGGGGTTTGATTTACTATTTATTGAGGGTTTTTATGTTTGGCAGCTGTCACACACTAAAAGATGCTTTTTATTGCAAAAAATAGTTTTTGCATCACCACATTTTGAGAGCTATAATTTTTCTATATTTTGGTCCTCAGAGTCCTGTGAGGTCTTGTTTTTTGTGGGACGAGTTGACGTTTTTATGACTATTTTTGATAGCTTTTTATTCCGTTTTTTGTTAGGCAGAATGAACAAAAACCAGCAATTCATTTTTTTGGGGGGTGGGGCGTTTACACCGTTCCACGTTTGGTAAAATTGTTAAAGCAGTTTTATTCTTCGGGTCAGTATGATTACAGCGATACCTCATTTATATAAGTTTTTTATGTTTTGGCGCTTTTACACGATAAACAGTATTTTATATAAAAAATAATCATTTTTGCATCGCTTTATTCTGAGGACTATAACTTTTTTAATTTTTCGCTGATGATGCTGTATGGTGGCTCGTTTTTTGCGGGACAAGATGGCGTTTTCACTGGTACCATGTTTATTTATATCTGTCTTTTTGATCGCGTGTTATTCCACTTTTTGTTCAGCAGTATCATGATAAAGCATTGTTTTTCGCCTCGTTTTTTTTTTTTTACATTGTTCACTAAAGGGGTGTTATGATCTGGTGGTTTAGGAGCAACATGGGACGTGCTCTGGAGGAGGTGGTACCTGTACTGACCACAGACCCTGAACTTAACACAACAACTAGAAGTAGCCGTGGGATGTTCCTAACACTGCCTAGACACCTCGTCACAGCCTGAGGACTAAATACCCCTAAAGATAGAAACAGGAAAGCTATCTTGCCTCAGAGAAAATCCCCAAAGGATAGACAGCCCCCCACAAATATTGACTGTGAGAGGAGAGGAAAATAACAAACGCAGAATGAAACCAGGATTTAGCAAAGGAGGCCACTCTAGCTAGATAGAAAGTACAGGACAGAATACTGTGCGGTCAGTATTAAAATACTAGAAAAATCCACCACAGAGATTACAAAAATCTCCACACCTGACTAAAGGTGTGGAGGGTAAATCTGCTTCTCCAGAGCTTCCAGCTTAACTGAATAAATCCATACTGACAAAGCTGGACAAGAGAAAACATAAAATGCACTGAACTATTAAGTCCACAGCATGTGGACTGCAAAAAACCAAGCCAGGACTTATCTTTGATGATTTGGTCAGAATAGCAGGAGAATCCAAGCAGAGATGTGAATCCACCAAAGAACAATTGACAACTGGCACTAAGGAAAGGGTCTAGCCAGATTAAATAGCCCAATCAGAACTGGTAATAAGTGGACGCACCTGATAATTGCTGAAATCCAAAGGAGCAGCAGTACCACTTATAACCACCGGAGGGAGCCCAAGATCAGAACTCACAACATTACCACTTATAACCACCAGAGGGAGCCCAAGAGCGGAATTCACAACAGTACCCCCCCCCCCTTGAGGAGGGGTCACCGAACCCTCACCAGAGCCCTCAGGCCGATCAGGACGAGCCAAGTGAAAAGCACGAACCAAATCGGCAGCATGAACATCGGAGGCAACAACCCAAGAATTATCCTCCTGGCCATAACCCTTCCATTTGACAAGATACTGAAGCCTCCGCCTCGAAAAACGAGAATCCAAAATTTTCTCAACCACATATTCCAACTCCCCCTCAACCAACACCGGGGCAGGAGGATCAGCAGAGGGAACAACAGGCATCACATATCTCCGCAACAAAGATCTATGGAAAACATTATGGATGGCAAAAGTGGCTGGAAGGGCCAAACGAAAAGACACAGGATTGATAATCTCAGAAATCTTATAAGGACCAATAAACCGAGGCTTGAACTTAGGGGAAGAAACCTTCATAGGAACATGATGAGAAGATAACCAGACTAAATCCCCAACCCGAAGCCGGGGACCAACACACCGACGACGGTTAGCAAAACGTTGAGCCTTCTCCTGAGACAACGTCAAATTGTCTACCACATGAGTCCAAATCTGCTGTAACCTGTCCACCACAGAATCCACACCAGGACAATCAGAAGGCTCAACCTGCCCTGAAGAAAAACGAGGATGAAAACCAAAATTACAAAAGAAGGGCGAAACCAAAGTAGCCGAACTAGCCCGATTATTAAGGGCAAACTCGGCCAACGGCAAGAAAGCCACCCAATCATCCTGATCAGCAGACACAAAGCATCTCAAATAGGTTTCCAAGGTCTGATTAGTTCGTTCAGTTTGGCCATTTGTCTGAGGATGAAATGCTGAAGAAAAAGACAAATCAATGCCCATCCTAGCACAAAAGGCCCGCCAAAACCTAGAAACAAACTGGGAACCTCTGTCAGACACAATATTCTCTGGAATGCCATGCAAACGAACCACATGCTGAAAAAACAACGGAACCAAATCAGAGGAGGAAGGCAATTTAGGCAAAGGTACCAAATGGACCATCTTAGAAAACCGATCACAAACCACCCAGATAACAGACATCTTCTGGGAAACAGGAAGATCTGAAATAAAATCCATGGAAATATGCATCCAAGGCCTCTCAGGGACCGGCAAAGGCAAAAGCAACCCACTAGCGTGGGAACAGCAAGGCTTGGCCCGCGCACAAGTCCCACAGGACTGCACAAAAGAGCGCACATCCCGCGACAAGGAAGGCCACCAAAAGGACTTAGCAACCAAATCTCTGGTACCAAAAATCCCAGGATGACCAGCCAACACAGAACAATGAACCTCAGAAATTACCTTACTAGTCCATCTATCAGGAACAAACAGTTTCCCCACTGGACAGTGGTCAGGTTTATCAGCCTGAAATTCCTGAAGAACCCGCCGTAAATCAGGGGAGATGGCAGAAAGAATCACCCCTTCCTTGAGAATGCCAACCGGCTCAAGGACTCCAGGAGAATCAGGCAAAAAACTCCTAGAGAGGGCATCAACCTTAACATTCTTAGAACCCGGAAGGTACGAGACCACAAAATCAAAACGGGAGAAAAACAGGGACCATCGAGCCTGTCTAGGATTCAGCCGCTTGGCAGACTCGAGGTAAATCAGATTCTTATGATCGGTCAAGACCACAACGCGGTGCTTGGCTCCCTCAAGCCAATGTCGCCACTCCTCAAATGCCCACTTCATAGCCAACAACTCACGATTGCCGACATCATAATTGCGCTCCGCAGGCGAAAACTTTCTGGAAAAGAAGGCACACGGTTTCATCAAAGAACCATCAGAATTCCTCTGAGACAAAACGGCCCCTGCCCCAATCTCAGAAGCGTCAACCTCAACCTGAAAAGGAAGAGAAACATCCGGCTGACGCAACACAGGGGCAGAAGTAAATCGGCGTTTCAGCTCCTGAAAGGCCTCAACAGCCGCAGAGGACCAATTCGTCACATCAGCGCCTTTCTTCGTCAAATCGGTCAGGGGCTTAACCACACTGGAAAAATTGGCAATGAAACGGTGATAAAAATTAGCAAACCCCAAAAATTTCTGAAGGCTCTTCACAGATGTGGGTTGAATCCAATCATGAATGGCCTGGACCTTAACAGGATCCATTTCTATAGACGAAGGAGAAAAAATGAAACCCAAAAAAGAAACCTTCTGAACTCCAAATAGGCACTTAGACCCCTTCACAAATAAAGCATTATCACGAAGGATCTGAAATACCATCCTAACCTGTTTCACATGAGACTCCCAATCATTGGAAAATATCAAAATATCATCCAAATATACAATCATGAATTTATCAAGATAATTGCGGAAAATATCATGCATGAAGGACTGAAATACAGATGGAGCATTAGAAAGCCCGAAAGGCATCACAAGGTATTCAAAATGGCCTTCGGGCGTATTAAATGCAGTTTTCCATTCGTCACCCTGTTTAATACGAACAAGATTATATGCCCCTCGAAGGTCAATCTTAGTAAACCAACTAGCCCCCTTAATCCTAGCAAACAAATCAGAAAGCAAAGGCAAAGGGTATTGAAATTTGACCGTGATCTTATTAAGAAGGCGATAATCAATACAGGGTCTCAAGGAGCCATCCTTCTTGGCAACAAAAAAGAATCCCGCTCCCAATGGTGACGAAGATGGCCAAATATGCCCTTTCTCCAAAGACTCCTTAACATAACTCCGCATGGCGGCATGCTCTGGCACAGACAGATTGAAAAATCGTCCCTTAGGGAACTTACAGCCAGGAATCAAGTTAATAGCACAATCACAGTCCCTATGTGGAGGAAGGGAACTGGACTTGGGCTCATCAAATACATCCTGGAAATCCGACAAAAACTCAGGAACTTCAGAAGAGGGGGAAGAGGAAATTGACATCAAAGGAACGTCATCATGAACCCCCTGACAACCCCAACTAGTCACAGACATAGATTTCCAATCCAGCACCGGATTATGTACCTGTAACCATGGAAAACCCAGTACAACAACATCATGCAAATTATGCAACACCAGAAAACGGCAATCTTCCTGATGTGCTGGCGCCATGCACATGGTCAGCTGTGTCCAAAACTGAGGTTTATCTTTGGCCAAAGGTGTAGCATCAATACCCCTCAAAGGAATAGGGTTCTGCAAAGGCTGCAAGGAGAAACCACAACGCTTGGCGAATTCTAAGTCCATTAAGTTCAGAGCAGCGCCTGAATCCACAAATGCCATGACAGAAAATGACGATAATGAGCAGATCCAGGTCACAGATAAGAGAAATTTAGGCTGTACAGTACTGATGGTAACAGACCTGCCGACTCTCTTAGTACACTTAGGGCAATCAGAAATAACATGAGCAGAATCGCCACAGTAAAAACACAGCCTATTCTGACGTCTGAATTCCTGCCGCTCAGCTCTAGTCAAAATCCTATCACACTGCATAGGCTCTGGACTCTGCTCAGAGGACAACGCCATAGTGTGCACAACTCTGCGCTCGCGCAAGCGCCGATCAATCAGAATGGCCAGAGACATAGAATCACTCAGACCAGCAGGCGTGGGGAACCCCACCATAACATCTTTAACAGCTTCAAAAAGACCCTTTCTGAAAATTGCTGCCAAAGCATTCTCATTCCATTTAGTGAGCACAGACCATTTTCTAAATTTCTGGCAGTATAATTCTGCCGCTTCCTGACCCTGACACAGGGTTAACAAGGTCTTTTCTGCATGATCCACTGAATTAGGTTCGTCATACAATAATCCTAGCGCTTGAAAAAATGCGTCTACGTTAAGCAATGCCGGATTCCCTGATTCAAGGGAGAATGCCCAGTCCTGAGGATCACCACGCAGCAGAGAGATGACAATTTTAACCTGCTGAATGGGATCACCAGAGGAACGGGGTTTCAGAGCAAAAAACAGTTTGCAGTTATTTTTAAAGTTCAAAACCTTGGACCTGTCCCCAAAAAACAAATCAGGAGTAGGAATTCTAGGCTCTAAAGCCGGAGTCTGAACAACATAATCTAGAATACCCTGCACTCTTGCAGCAAGTTGATCCACACGAGAAGACAAACCCTGAACATCCATGCCAGCGCCAAAGTCCTGAACCACCCAGAGATTAAGAGGAAAGGAAAGACATAACAGACTGCAGAAAAAAAAATGGCTCAGAACTTTTCTTTCCTTCTTTTGAGATGCATTTAACTCATTGTTGGCCAGTTGTACTGTTATGATCTGGTGCTTTAGGAGCAACATGGGATGTGCTCTGGAGGAGGTGGTACCTGTACTGACCGCAGACCCTGAACTTAACACAACAACTAGAAGTAGCCGTGGGATGTTCCTAACACTGCCTAGACACCTCGTCACAGCCTGAGGACTAAATACCCCTAAAGATAGAAACAGGAAAGCTATCTTGCCTCAGAAAAAATCCCCAAAGGATAGACAGCCCCTCACAAATATTGACTGTGAGAGGAGAGGAAAATAACAAACGCAGAATGAAACCAGGGTTTAGCAAAGGAGGCCACTCTAGCTAGATAGAAAGTACAGGACAGAATACTGTGCGGTCAGTATTAAAATACTAGAAAAATCCACCACAGAGATTACAAAAATCTCCACACCTGACTAAAGGTGTGGAGGGTAAATCTGCTTCTCCAGAGCTTCCAGCTTAACTGAATAAATCCATACTGACAAAGCTGGACAAGAGAAAACATAAAATGCACTGAACTATTAAGTCCACAGCATGTGGACTGCAAAAAACCAAGCCAGGACTTATCTTTGATGATTTGGTCAGAATAGCAGGAGAATCCAAGCAGAGATGTGAATCCACCAAAGAACAATTGACAACTGGCACTAAGGAAAGGGTCTAGCCAGATTAAATAGCCCAATCAGAACTGGTAATAAGTGGACGCACCTGATAATTGCTGAAATCCAAAGGAGCAGCAGTACCACTTATAACCACCGGAGGGAGCCCAAGATCAGAACTCACAACATTACCACTTATAACCACCGGAGGGAGCCCAAGAGCGGAATTCACAACAAGGGGTTAACTAGTGGGACAGTTTTATAGGTCAGGTCGTTACAAACGCGGCGATACTAAATATGTGTACTTTTATGGTTTTTTTCATTTACATAGAGAAATGTATTTATTAGAACAATATTTATTTTATTTTTTTTCTTTATTTATGAATTTTTTTAAAAATATTTTTTACACAGTATAATTTATTTTTTTTAAACTTTTTTACATTGTCCCAGAGTGGGACATCATTGTATAGTGTCAGATCGCTGATCTGACACTTTGCACAGCACTGTGTCAGATCAGCGATCTGACAGGCAGCTTGCCGGCCCCTGCTATCAGCAGGCACTGACAAGCCACCTCCCTGCAGGACCCGGAAGGACCCCGCGGCTATCTTGGATCTGGGGGCCTGCAGGGAGGAGACAGGAGGAGACGCTCGGAACAACGCGATCACATTGCGTTGTTCTGAGGGTCTCAGGGAAGCACGCAGGGAGCCCCCTCCCTACACGATGCTTCCCTATGCCACCGGAATGCTGCGATCATGTTTGATCGCATTGTTCCGGGGGGTTAAAGTGCCGGGAGCGGTCCGTGACCACTCCTGGCGCACAGTGCCGGATGTCAGCTGTGATAATCAGCTGACACCCAGCCGCGATCGGCCGCTCTCCTCTCGTGAGTGTGGCTGATCGCATATGACGTACTATCCTGTCGATGGTCATACGGGCCCAGGTCACTTCGACGGGATAGTACGTCAGATGTCAGAAAGGGGTTAACATAGATGTATAGTAAGTTTTTTTCTGTAATGTGACTGTTTTTAGTACTCCCATATGAATATGGTATCTTTCTATATATGAGCTCATTGGCACTTTATTACACTGCTGCACTTTAGAAAGAGATGTATATCAACTGGGTGACTTGTTAACAGGTATCACTGAATGTGCTGGTATGAGCACCTGATGTATTAATTAACACTGTTTTACATAATTGATGGATGGTATACTGTGGAAACACTATTTAAATGTCCACTTGATGTTTGTCCACTGCTTGAGAAACGTTGAATCTGACAAAACGTTGCTGGTAATTGATCAGTAAAGCCATGGTTTTTCATTTGGATTTTTGGAGTGCTGCCTGTTTTTTTTCTGATCTTCTAGATATATAGATAGCTAGAATGATAGATAGAAGGATAGATAGATAGATAGATAGATAGATAGATAGATAGATAGATAGATAGATAGATAGATCTGCAAATACGGATCAGAATAGAACCTGCTCCGAGCCTCACACGGATCTCACAAGCAGTTAAGTGTTTTTGGATGTATGAATAGATCAATGAGCTGTCCGAGATAAAAGTAGCACGTGGATGTGTCACAGGGATACATCAATGCAGCTTAAATAAAAGTTTCAGACCTGTTCTGTGTTTTGGAGCCTCCCTTGTTTTTTGACATGTGAGTATGGCCTGATCCTGCATGACTGGTGCAATTTCTGAATTGCTAATTAAATTTGCATCTACAGTATATTACTATGTTGTAATGTTTATTTCATTACTAGATTCTCTTCCTATTCTCCCTTTGCTGCTACTACTTCTGTATTAAGTCATCTAAATGACTATTTAATACATTTATTCCACCCACCTATTAGTCCAGGTCCAGACTAAAGTTTAAATTATCGAGCTAACCATGTGAACATATTGACTGGCTAAAAACAAAAACAAGATAAGACAGGGGATACCATATGTGCAGCATGTGTGTGCCAATAACATATATTATGAATTATCCATAAGATATCCCTTTGCCTTTTACTTTTTTGGTTTTGAATTGTTCCTTCCCGGGATATCAGTGCAATTCATGTTATCCTTAGTTTTTAATACATAAATTAGAAATTATCAAGCACTAAATAGAATAAAATGTAAATCTTAATTTATTTACAGTGGCATGAAAAAGTTTGGGCACCCTGCTCAAAATTACTGTTGAAATGATCTCTAAAAGGCCTAAAGTTAAATATGTCACATTTCCTTCTTATTTTAGGTCACAAAAAATACATATTGTTATTTTATACATTTTAAAACTTACAAAAAGGTAAATGAGCTGGTGCAAAAGTTTGGACACCCCTGGAGATATGTGTGCTCAGAGAACTTTGACCATGGTAGCAGACCTTAATAGTCTGTTAGGGTTATGGCTTGTTCACCATCATCATTAGGAAAAGCCAGGTGATTAGTGATGAGCGAATATACTCGTTACTCGAGATTTCCCGAGCATGTTCGGGGGTACTCCGAGTATTTTTTAGTGCTTGGAAATTTAGTTTTTATTGCCACAGCTGAATGATTTACATCTGTTAGCCAGCATAAGTACATGTGGGGATTCCCTACCAACCAGGCAACCCCCACATGTACCGTATTTTTCGGACTATAGGACGCACCGGACTATAAGGCGCACCCAGGTTTTAGAGGTGGAAAATAGGGAAAAAAATATTTGAAGCAAAAAAAATGTGGTAAAATATTTAATAACATAAATAACATACTATTATATGTGGTGTTATTATATACTAGCTATTGAACCCGTTCTACGCCCGGGTGGCGAGCATTTATATTGGTATATGGTCACCATCCTGTCATGTGCTGCTCCATCCTGCAGCCCCATCCTGTCATGTGCTGCTCCATCCTGCATCCCCATCCTGTCATGTTCTGCTCCATCCTGCGGCCCCATCCTGTCATGTGCTGCTCCATCCTGCGCCCCCATCCTGTCATGTGCTCCTCCATCCTGCACCCCCATCCTGTCATGTGCTGCTCAATCCTTCGTCCCCATCCTGTCATGTGCTCCCATCCTGCGCCCCCATCCTGTCATATGCTGCTCCATCCTACACCCCCATCCTGTCATGTGTGTGCCCACATTCTGTCATGTGCTGCTCCCATCCTGTCATGTGCTCCCATCCTGCCATGTGCTCCCATCCTGCACCCCCATCCTGTCATGTGCTGCTCCCATCGTGCGCAATCATTCTGTCATGTGCTGCTCCCATCCCGCGCCCCCATTCTGCCTGTTCCTGTTTCCATTCTGCCATATGTTGCTCCCATCTTTCTCTCTCCGGCTCTACTGCCCGAGTGCGGCTGTGCTGAGTGTGGGCGGCTGTGCTGAGTGCGGGCGGCTGTGCGTGGCGGTGCTGAGTGCGGGCGGCTGTGCGTGGCGGTGCTGAGTGCGGGCGGCTGTGTGTGGCGGTGCTGAGTGCGGGCGGCTGTGCGTGGCTGTGCTGAGTGCGGGCGGCTGTGCGTGGCTGTGCTGAGTGCGGGCGGCTGTGCGTGGCTCTGCTGAGTGCGGGAGGCTGTGCGTGGCTCTGCTGAGTGCGGGAGGCTGTGCGTGGCTCTGCTGAGTGCGGGCGGCTGTGCGTGGCTCTGCTGAGTGCGGGCGGCTGTGCGTGGCTCTGCTGAGTGCGGGCGGCTGTGCGTGGCTCTGCTGAGTGCGGGCGGCTGTGCGTGGCTCTGCTGAGTGCGGGCGGCTGTGCGTGGCTCTGCTGAGTGCGGGCGGCTGTGCGTGGCTCTGCTGAGTGCGGGCGGCTGTGCGTGGCTCTGCTGAGTGCGGGCGGCTGTGCGTGGCTCTGCTGAGTGCGGGCGGATGTGCGTGGTTCTGCTGAGTGCGGGCGGCTGTGCGTGGCTCTGCTGAGTGCGGGCGGCTGTGCGTGGCTCTGCTGAGTGCGGGCGGCTGTGCGTGGCTCTGCTGAGTGCGGGCGGCTGTGCGTGGCTCTGCTGAGTGCGGGCGGCTGTGCGTGGCTCTGCTGAGTGCGGGCGGCTGTGCGTGGCTCTGCTGAGTGCGGGCGGCTGTGCGTGGCTCTGCTGAGTGCGGGCGGCTGTGCGTGGCTCTGCTGAGTGCGGGCGGCTGTGCGTGGCTCTGCTGAGTGCGGGCGGCTGTGCGTGGCTCTGCTGAGTGCGGGCGGCTGTGCGTGGCTCTGCTGAGTGCGGGCGGCTGTGCGTGCGGCTGTGCGTGGCTCTGCTGAGTGCGGGCGGCTGTGCGTGGCTCTGAGTGCGGGCGGCTGTGCGTGGCTCTGCTGAGTGCGGGCGGCTGTGTGTGGCTCTGCTGAGTGCGGGCAGCTGTGCGTGGCTCTGCTGAGTGCGGGCGGCTGTGCGTGGCTCTGCTGAGTGCGGGCGGCTGTGGGTGGCTCTGCTGAGTGCGGGCGGCTGTGCGTGGCTCTGCTGGGGGCCTGAGCAGGCGGGGACACCGGCTCGCTGTGGGGGTCAGGCGCCGGAGTCGCCGCTAGCTCAGGCCCCCGGCACTTGCTATATTTACCTGTCCCCCCGTCCCCCTGCTGCGCGCCGGTCTGTCTTCCGGGTCCTGTCCTCTGGCTGTGACTGTTCAGTCAGAGGGCGGTGCGCATTAAGCGCGTCATCGTGCCCTCTGAACTGAACGTCTCAGGCAGAGGATGTGGAGGACGGAGGCTCACGCGCAGCGGTGGAACGGAGGACAGGTAAATATACTCACCCTCCTGGCTCCGTGGCTCGTCCCCGCTTCTCCGTTGGAGATCACGGTGTGCGTTCAGTGCTTACGCATACCGCGATCTCCTGGGAGCGTCACTCTGTGGGGTCCAGACTGCGCCGGCGCTTGCGCTTGCGCAGTCTATAAAGGCTTCGGACAGAGTGACGCTCCCAGCGTTATATTATAGATAATAGTATGTTATTATGTTGGAAGCTGCGGGACCAGTGTGGTGTCTGTACAGTACTACATGAAGACACTGGAGGGTGAGTATAAGGATGGGGGCACAGGGCTTATAGTGAAAGCACCACTCCAGCACTGCAAAATAACACTGGAGTGCTGCTTTAAAATCCCATGGGAGAACTATAACTCCCAGCATGTCCTGCAGATCCTATGACATGCTGGGAGTTATAGTTCACCAAAGGAGTGGCAGAGTGCTTTATTGTGTTTTGTAAAGACTAACCTCTTAATTGTGGGAGCCAGCCTGTGGTGAGGTAAAAGCTGGAGCATCCCATGGCTGCACACAGAGCCCTCTCTCTTGTTGCCTTTCCACAGCGCACGCGCAGGACATAAGAGGAAGCTGCAGATTCTAGGTGGGAGTCTGAAGGACCTATGATGATGTCAGAAGAGGGAGGGCTCTGAGCTGCCATGTGATGCACCAGCCCGCCCACTTCTGACATCACACAGGTCCTCCTTGTGCACCACAGACAGCTCAGCGTCCAGCACAGGCAGGTATGCAGCGATCTCCTGGCCCCTGCTGCTGCTGCCTCCTCCCCTAGACACACAGATTCTCCCCGGAATCAGTGCTGGGGAAACTGTGTGTCGCTGCTTAAATGCAGTATTCATTTGCTGCTCCCCGCTCACCGCTCAGCTGATCGGTGGGCGGGGAGCCGCTAATGAATATTCACTGCACTTAATCAGCGGGGCCATGTGGTTTCCCCAGCAGCTGATTCCGGCAGCAGGGACATCCTGAAGTGGGATATCATTGCGATCCCACTCGCTGCTGCTCCCCTCCCCACATGCTATATCCATACTATAAGACGCACCCACACTTTCCTCCCAAATTTGGAGGAAAAAAAGTGCGTCTTATAGTCGGAAAAATACGGTACTTATGTTGGCTAACTGATGTAAATCATTCACCTGAGGCGATGAAAACTAAATCTCAGAGCACTAAAAAGTACTCGGAGGACACCTAAGCGTGCTCGGAAAATCTCGAGTAACGAGTATATTCGCTCATCACTACAGGTGATGCAAATGTCCTAGCTTTATAAAAACCTAGCTTCCTCTAAGCCTGTGCCAAAAAACAGCAGCCATGGATTCTTCTAAGCAGCTGCCTAGCATTCTGAAAATGAAAATGTAGAGGCCAGGGCCGGACTGGGACTAAAATTCAGCCCTGGCATTTGAAGTTACACAGGCCCACATGTCACATGGTGACTGTATAATATCTTTGTACACTTGTAGGCAGGGTCGGTTTTAGGCAAAGTGGGGCTCTACGCCTAGGCAAAGTTTAAAATGGGGCCCCAAATACTAACATATTGCACATCACACAGAAGCATTTCGGTGGTATTTACATGCGCTGATCTCAGGCCGCTAAATGAGTTTGATCGACAATACTGAAGTTGTTCAACACTTGTTTCCCGGCCTCTTTCCACCAGCTGAGGAATAATGATGGGACAGAACGATCACTAATAGATCACTAACAGATCACCATACAGTATCATGTTATCGGCAGCACATTTACAGTTTACACCGGCGTTGTGCTGCTGAGAATAATGATTTTTGTTCCAGCAAAAACAATCTGAATATGCAGCATTTTACTTGTTTAGTAAAATACACCCCATAGTCCTCCATATATTATAATGTGCACCAGTCTTCCATATAGTATAATACACTCCCTATAGTCCTCCATATATTAAAACACACTGCTCAGTCCTCCATATAGCATAATACACTCCTCATAGTGCTCCATATAGTATAATGCACCACCATAGTCATCCATGTAGTACAATTCACTTCCCATAGTATAATGCACCCCATAGTTCTTCATATAGTATAATGTATTCTGTTGTGAATTCTGCTCTTGGGCTCCCTCCGGTGGTTGTTGGTGGTAGTGCAGTTGTCTTGGGGTTGTAATCTTGGGCAGGTGTTTCTGCTGATTGCAGCTCTACTAGGTATTTAGGTGTGCAGGATCCATGAGTCCTTGCCAGTTGTCCAGTGTTCTTGGAGGGATTGCATCTCTCTCTGGTTCCTCATGCCCTGCTGCCAATTCAGCTAAGTGTCTGTTTTTTTGTCTCTGTGCACACATGCAGTGTGCTTTGCAATTCAGTGCAATTCATTGTGATTTTGTCCAGCTTAGACTTAGACTCCTCACCTCGTGCCCACGTTGCTCCCTGCTTCTGTCTTGGCGGCTGCCGCTGCACTGCCTGGCACACAGTGAGTGCGAGAGTACCCGCAGTGTCAGAGGCAGAGCGGGGAATGATGGGAGAGGGAGCGTCAGGTGACGCTCTCTCCTCCATCATTGTATTCAACTGTACCGGCATCATAGACGCCGGTATAGTTGAATGCAGCGGCGGCGCTGGGGGGGAAAGGTGAGTCGGCGCGCAGCGGCCCACTACTGGCACCGGCCCTTCTGGCATTTGCCAGAACTGCCCAATGGCCAGTCTGGCCCTGGTAGAGGCTATAAGAAGATAGCAGAGTGCTTCCAAGTTGCCCTCAGTTCAAAATGTAATTGAGAAATGACAGTTAACAGGAACAGTGGAGGTCAAAATAAGGTCTGGAAGACCAAACAAAATTTCAGTGAGAGCTGCTCGTAGGATTGCTATGGAGCAAATCAGAACCCCCACTTGACTGCAAAAGACCTTCAGAAAGATTTAGCTGACTCTGAAGTTGTGGTACATTGTTCTACTGGTCAGAGACACCTGCACAAATATGACCTTCATGGAAAAGTCATCAGGAGAAAACCACTCCTGCGTCCTCACCATAAAATTCTGCATCAGAAGTATGCAAAAGAACATCTAAACAAGCCTGATGCATTTTGGAAACAAGTCCTGTGGACCGATGAGGTTAAAATTGAAATATTTGGCTATAATGATCAAAGGTATGTGTGGTGAAAAAAGGGCACAACATTTCAGGAAAAGAACATCTCACCAACCAGTAAGCATGGGGGTGGATGAATCAAGTTTTGGGGTTGTGTTGCAGTCACAGGCACAGAAAAAAATTCAGGAGTAGAGGAAAGAATGGATTTAATGAAATTTCAACAAATTCTTGATGCAAACATAACACCATCTGTAAAAAAGCTGAAGTTGAAAAGAGGATAGTTTCTACAAATGGATAATGATCTTAAACATACATCAAAATCCACAATAGACTACCTCAAAAGATGCAAGCTGAAGGTTTTACAATGGCCCTCACAGTCCCCTGATTTGAACAACATTGAAAATCTGTGGCTAGATCTCAAAATAGCAGTGCATGTAAAATGACCCAGGAATCTCACAGAACTGGAAGAATTTTCCAAGGAAGAATTAATGAAAATCCCTCAAACAACAATTGAAAGACTCTTGTCTGGCTACAAAAAGCGTTTATAAGCTGTGATACTTGCAAAAGGAAGTGCTACTAGGTACTAGCCACACTTTTGCAATGGTCCATTTTCCTTTTGTAATTTTTAAATATATATATACAGTGAAGAAAATGATTATTTGATCCCTTGCTGATTTTGTAAGTTTGCCCACTGACAAAGACATGAACAGTCTATAATTTTAAGGGTAGGTTAATTTTAACACTGAGAGATAGAACATCAAAAATAAAATCCAGAAACTCACATTGTGTAAATTATATACATTTATTTGCGTTTTGCAGTGAGAAATAAGTATTTGATCCCTACCAACCATTAAGAGTTCTGGCTCCTACAGACCAGTTAGACGCTCCTAATCAGATCGTTACCTGCATTAAAGACAGCCGTTTTACATAGTCACCTTTATAAAAGACTCCTGTCCACAGACTCAATTAACTAGTCAAGCTCTAACCTCTACAACATGGGCAAGACCAAAAAGCTTTATAAGGATGTCAGGGACAAGATCATAGACCTGCACAAATCTGGAATGGGCTACAAAAGCATAAGTAAGATGTTGGGTGAGAAGGAAACAACTGTTGGTGCAATAGTAAGAAAATGGAAGAAATACAAAATGACAGTCAATTTACATCGATCTGCGGCACCATGCAAAATCTCACCTAGTGGGGTATGCTTGATCTTGAGGAAGGTGAGAGATCTGTCTAAAAGTACACGAGGGGAACTTGGTAATGATCTCAAGGCAGTTGGGACCACAGTCACCAAGAAAACCATTGGTACACAAATCCTGGAGTGCCCATAAGGTCCCCCTGCTCAAGAAAGCACATGGGCAGGCCCATCTGAAGTTCGCCAATGAACACATGGATGATTCTGTGAGTGATTGGGAGAAGGTGCTGTGGTCAGATGAGAGAAAAATTGAGGTCTTTGGCATTAACTCAACTCGTCGTGTTTGTAGGAAGAGAAATGCTGCCTATGACCCAAAGAACACCGTCCCCACTGTCAAGCATGGAGGTGGAAACATTTAGTTTTTGGAGTGTTTCTCTGGTAAGGGCACAGGACTACTTCACCGCATCAATGGGAGAATGGATGGAGCCATGTACTGTAATATCCTGAGTGACAACCTCCTTCCCTCCACCAGGACATTAAAAATGGGTCATGGCTGAGTCTTCCAGCAAGGCAATGACCCAAAACATACAGCCAAGGCAACAAAGGAGTGGCTCAAAAAGAAGCACATTAAGGTCATGGAGTGGCCTAGCCAGTCTCCAGACCTTAATCCCACAGAAAACTTATGGAGGGAGGTGAAGCTCTAAGTTGCCAAGCGACAGCCTCAAAATCTTAGTGATTTATGATCTGCAAAAAGGAGTGGACCAAAATTCCTCCTGACATGTGCGCAAGCCTCATCATCAACTACAAAAAACGTCTGACTGTTAGCCACAAAGTATTAAGTCTTATTTGCCAGAGGGATCAAATACTTATTTCTCACTGCAAAATGCAAATAAATGTATATAATTTATACAATGTGATTTTCTGGATTTTATTTTTGATATTCTATCCCTCAATCTTAAAATTAACCTATCCTTAAAATAATAGACTGTTCATGTCATTGTCAGTGGGCTCTTTTAGAGATAATTTAATCTTCAACTTGCTTAACTGTTCAAAATAATAGTAAATTTGATCAGGGGTGTCCAAAGTTTTACAAGTTACTGTATATAAGGTTAACAATATACTGTGTAATCAAAAGGGGACGACATACAGCAGGAGGGGATGTAAACATGAACCAATATTCATTTGCAAAACAAAAAAATCCATATAGGGCTGATCCATATAAAGTGCACAGTGCAAATAAATAAATAAATATTAACCCCTTCCCGACCCATGACGCCACGTAGGCGTCATGAAAACCCGTGCCAATCCGACCCATGACGCCTATGTGGTGTCATGGAATGATCGCGTCGCTGCAGAGCGGGTGAAAGGGTTAACTCCGATTTCACCCGTTCTGCAGGGACAGGGGGAGTGGTACTTCAGCCCAGGGGGGATGGCTTCACCCCCCCGTGGCTACGATCGCTCTGATTGGCTGTTGAAAGTGAAACTGCCAATCAGAGCGATTTGTAATATTTCACCTAAAAAACTGGTGAAATATTACAATCCAGCCATGGCCGATGCTGCAATATCATCGGCCATGGCTGGAAAACCTGAAGTGACCCCCCCCCACCCCACCGATCGCCCCCCCAGTGCTCCGTTATGGGGTCCGGTCCCCTCCGTCCTGTGCTCCGCTCCCCCGTCCTCCTGCCCGCTCCCCCCCTGCTCCTATGTCACCCCCCCGTGCTCCGACGCCCCCCCATGCCCCGATCTCCCCCCCCTTATACTTACCGAGGCTCCCGGTGCCCGTCCGCCTCCATCATGGGCGCCATCATCTTCCAAAATGGCGGGCGCATGCTCAGTGCGCCCGCCGAATCTGCCGGCTGGCAGATTCATTACAAAGTACATTTTGATCGCTGTGGTAGGTTCTATCACAGCGATCAAAATAAAAGAAATAATAAATAAACCCCCCCCTTTATCACCCCCATAGGTAGGGACAATAATAAAATAAAGAAAATATTTTTTTTTCTTTTTCCACTAGGGTTAGGGTTAGAACTAGGGTTAGAACTAGGGGTAGGGTTAGGGTTACGGGTAGGGTTAGGGTTAGGGGTAGGGTTAGGGTTATGGCATGTGCACACAGTGCGGATTTGGCTGCGGATCCGCAGCGGATTGGCCGCGGATCCGCAGCGGATTGGCCGCGGATCCGCAGCGGATTGGCCGCGGATCCGCAGCGGATTGGCCGCGGATCCGCAGCGGATTGGCCGCTGCGAATTCGTAGCAGTTTTCCATCAGGTTTACAGTACCATGTACACCTATGGAAAACCAAATCCGCTGTGCCCATGGTGCGGAAAATTCCGTGCAGAAACACTGCGTTGTATTTTCCGCAGCATGTCAATTCTTTGTGCGGATTCCGCAGCGTTTTACACCTGTTCCTCAATAGGAATCCGCAGGTGAAATCCGCACAAAAAAAACACTGGAAATCTGCTGTAAATCCGCAGGTAAAACGCAGTGCCTTTTACCTGCAGATTTTTCAAAAATCGTGCGGAAAAATCTCACACGAATCCGCAACGTGGGCACATAGCCTTAGGGTTAGGGTTGGAATTAGAGTTAGGGTTGGAATTAGGGCTAGGGTTGGAAATAGGGTTAAGATTAGGCTTGTGGTTAGGGTTACGGATAGGGTTAGGGGTGCGTTGGGGTTACAGTTGTGGTTAGGGTTGGGATTAGGGTTAGGGTTGGGATTAGGGTTAGGATTAGGGTTGGAATTAGGGTTACGGGTGTGTTGCGGTTAGGGTTGTGGTTAGGGGTGTGTTGGGGTTAGGGTTGTGATTAGGGTTATGGCTACAGTTGGGATTAGGATTAGGGGTGTGTTGGGGTTAGTGTTGAAGTTAGAATTGAGGGGTTTCCACTGTTTAGGCACATCAGGGGTCTCCAAACGCAACATGGCGCCACCATTGATTCCAGCCAATCTTGCGTTCAAAAAGTCAAATGGTGCTCCCTCCCTTCCAAGCCCCGACGTGCGCCCAAACAGTGGTTTACCCCCACATTTGGGGTACCAGCGTACTCAGGACAAACTGGGCAACAACTGTTGGGGTCCAATTTCTCCTGTTACCCTTGCAAAAATAAAAAATTACTTGCTAAAACATAATTTTTGAGGAAAGAACAATTATTTTTTATTTTCACGGCTCTGCGTTATAAACTTCTGTGAAACACCTGGGGGTTATAAGTGCTCACTATGCATCTAGATAAGTTCCTTGGGGGGTCTAGTTTCCAAAATGGGGTCACTTGTAGGGGATCTCCAATGTTTAGGCACACAGGGGCTCTCCAAACGCGACATGGTGTCCGCTAACGATTGGAGCTAATTTTCCATTCAAAAAGTCAAATGGCACGCCTCCCCTTCCGAGCCTTGCCGTGCACCCAAACAGTGGTTTACCCCCACATATGAGGTATCGGCGTACTCAGGAGAAATTGCCCAACAAATTTTAGGATCCATTTTATCCTGTTGCCCATGTGAAAATGAAAGAATTGAGGCTAAAATAAATTTTGTGTGAAAAAAAAAGTACTTTTTCATTTTTGCGGATCAATTTGTGAAGCACCTGGGGGTTTAAAGTGCTTACTATGCCTCTAGATAAGTTCCTTGGGGGGTCTAGTTTCCAAAATGGGGTCACATGTGGGGGAGTTCCAATGTTTAGGCACACGGGGGCTCTCCAAACGCGACATGGTGTCCGCTAAAGATTGGAGCCAATTTTTCATTCAAAAAGTCAAATGGCGCTCCTTCCCTTCTGAGCCCTGCCGTGCGCCCAAACAGTGGTTTACCCCCACATATGAGGTATCAGCGTACTCAGGACAAATTGGACAACATTGTCCGTGGTCCAGTTTATCCTTTTACCCTTGGGAAAATAAAAAAATTGTTGCTAAAAGATCATTTTTGTGACTAAAAAGTTAAATGTTCATTTTTTACTTCCATGTTGCTTCTGCTGCTGTGAAACACCTGAAGGGTTAATAAACTTCTTGAATGTGGTTTTGAGCACCTTGAGGGGTGCAGTTTTTAGAATGGTGTCACTTTTGGGTATTTTCAGCCATATAGAACCCTCAAAATGACTTCAAATGTGAGGTGGTCCCTAAAAAAAATGGTTTTGTAAATTTTGGTGTAAAAATGAGAAATCACTGGTCAAATTTTAACCCTTATAACTTCCTAGCAAAAAAAAAATTTGTTTCCAAAATTGTGCTGATGTAAAGTAGACATGTGGGAAACGTTATTTATTAACTATTTTGTGTCACATAACTCTCTGGTTTAACAGAATAAAAATTCAAAATGTGAAAATTGCGAAATTTTCAAAATTTTCGCCAAATTTCCATTTATTTCACAAATAAACTCAGAAATTATCGACCTAAATTTACCACTAACATGAAGCCCAATATGTCACGAAAAAACAATCTCAGAATCGCTAGGATCCGTTGAAGCGTTCCTGAGTTATTACCTCATAAAGGGACACTGGTCAGAATTGCAAAAAACGGCAAGGTCATTAAGGCCAAAATAGGCTGGGTCATGAAGGGGTTAAATAATCTTAAATTAGTATCAAGATCTATTCATTCAATATGCACCAATGAGTAAAAAATGTACATAAAGGTAGCAACAGAGTTCATGCTGAAATAACATATACATTTACATATATCTAAATGATAATGAGGTAGAGAAATAGTATGGTGGTAAGTACCTGAATTAATCTCCTCCTGTTGAAATGGCGCCAAGTCCGACGTGCATCTCGACATTATTATTACATTACATTAAATAACGCCGAACCAATCAGAGAATTATGTTTTAACCCCTTTACCCCGAGGATGATTTGCATGTTAATGACCAGGCCAATTTTTACAATTCTGACCACTGTCCCTTTATGAGGTTATAACTCTGGAACACTTCAACGGATCCTGGTGATTCTGACAATGTTTCTCATGACATATTATGCTTCATGACAGTGGCAAAATTTCTTTGATATGACTTGCGTTTATTTGTGAAAAAAAAGAAATTTGGAGAAAATGTTGAAAATTTTGCAATTTTCCGAATTTGAATTTTCATGCCCTTAAATCACACAGATATGTCACACAAAATACTTAATAAGTAACATTTCCCACATGTCTACTTTACATCAGCACAATTTTTGAACCAATTTTTTTTTTGTTATTGAGTTATAAGGGTTAAAAGTTGACCAGCGATTTCTCATTTTTATAACACCATTTCTTTTCTTAGGGACCACATCACATTTGAGGGGTCTATATGAAAATACCCAAAAGTGACATCATTCTAAAAACTGCACCCCTCAAGGTATGCAAAACCACATTCAAGAAGTTTATTAACCTTTCTGGTGCTTCACAGGAATTTTTGGAATGTTTAAAAAAAAATGAACATTTAAAAAAAAAATAAAAATGAACATTTAACTTTTTTTCACAAAAAAATTGCTTCAGATCCAAATTTTGTATATTTTTCCAAGGGTAACAGCAGAAATTGGACCCCAAAAGTTATTGTTCAATTTGTCCTGAGTACGCTGATACCCCATATGTGGGGGTAAACCACTGTTTGGGTGCACGGAAGAGCTCAGGAAGGAAGGAGCGCCATTTGACTTTTTCAGCGCAAAATTGGCTGGAATTGAGATCGGACGCCATGTCACGTTTGGAGAGCCCCTGATGTGTCTAAACAGTGGAAAGCCCCGACAAGTGACCCCATTTTGGAAACTAGACCCCCAAGGAACTTATCTAGATGTGTGGTGAGAACTCTAAACCCCCAGGTGTTTCATTAAGGTTTATAACGCCTGGGCATGAAAATAAAAAAAATCATATGTTTCCCACAAACATGATCTTTTAGTCCCCAATTTTTTTATTTTCCCAAGGGTAACAGGAGAAAATGGACCCCAAACGTTGATGTCCAGTTTGTCCTGAGTACGCTGATACCCCATATGTGGGAGAAAACTATTGTTTGGGCACATGTCGGGGATCGGAATGGAAGTAGTGACGTTTTGGAATGCAGACTTTGATGGAATGGTCTGCGGACGTCATGTCGCGTTTGGAGAGCCCCTGATGTGCCTAAACAGTGGAAATCCCCCACAAGTGACCCCATTTTGGAAACTACACCCCCCAAGGAACTTATCTAGATGTGTGGTGAGAACTTTGAACCCCCAGGTGTTTCACTAAAGTTTATAGCGCCCGAGCGTGAAAATAAAAAAATCATATTTTACCACAAACATGATCTTTTAGTCGCCATTTTTTTTTATTTTCCCAAGGGTAATAGGAGAAATTGGACCCCAAGGGTTGTTGTACAATTTGTCCAGAGTACGCTGATACCCCATATGTGGGGGTAAATCACTGTTTGGGTGCATGTCAGATCTCGGAAGGGAAGGAGCGTCCTTTGACTTTTTCAGCATAAAATTGGATGGAATTGAGATCAGACGCCATGTCGCGTTTGGAGAGCCCCTGATGTGCCTAAACAGTGGAAGCCCCTCAATTCTTACTCCAACCCTAACCCCAACACACCCCTAACCCTAATTCCAACCCTAACCATAACCCTAATGACAAATCTAACCTTAACACACCCCTAACCCTAATCCCAACCCTAACCCTAATCCCAACCGTAACCGTAATCCTAACTTTAGCCACAACCCTAACCCTAACGGGAAAATGGAGATAAATAATTTTTTAATTTTATAATTTTTTCCTAGCTAAGTGGGTTATAAAGGGGGGTTTGATTTACTATTTATAGCTGTTTTATATAGCGGGTTTTTATGTTTGGCAGCTGTCACACACTAAAAGACGCTTTTTATTGCAAAAAATAGTTTTTGCATCACCACATTTTGAGAGCTATAATTTTTTCCATATTTTGGTCCTCAGAGTCATGTAAGCTCTTGTTTTTTTGTGGGACAAGTTGACGTTTTTATTGGTACCATTTTCAGGCACATGACTATTTTTGATCGCTTTTTTTTTCTGTTTTTTGTTAGGCAGAATGAACAAAAACCAGCAATTCATTTTTTTTTGGGTGGGGCGTTTACACCGTTCCACGTTTGGTAAAATTGATAAAGCAGTTTTATTCATTTATATTTTTGTTATGTTTTGGCGCTTTTATACAATAAAAACTATTTTACATAAAATACAATTATTTTTGTATCGCTTTATTCTGACAGCTATAACTTTTTTATTTTTGTGGTGATGGAGCTATATGGCGGCTTGTTTTTTGCGGGACAAGATGACGTTTTCAGCGTTACCATGTTTATTTATATCTGTCTTTTTGATCGCGTGCTATTCCACTTTTTGTTCAGCGGTATGATGATAAAGTATTGTTTTTTGCCTTGTTTTTTTTTTATGGCGTTCACTAAAGGGGTTAATTAGTGGAACAGTTTTATAGGGCGCATCGTTACGGACACGGGGATACCAAATATGTGTACTGTTATTATTTTGATTTTTTTTTCACTCAAATATTTATTTATTGATATAATATTTATTTTATTATCATTTTTTAAATATTTTTACAATTATTTAAAAAAAGTTTTAATTCATTTTTATTTTTACACTGTGTACCACTATGGGGCACTCATTTTGTGCAGGCTGATCGCTTCTATAGCATGCAGATCTGCATGCTATAGAAGCTGTCAGCGTTGCAGCTTCTGTGCACTAACCTTGGAGACTTCCTGACATGCACTGCGCATGACAGGAAGTCTCTAAGCTCTGGAGACCCGGATGTTGTCATGACGACATCGGGACTCCATGGCAGCGATCGCTACCCCGCGTCATGCTTGGGGTCTCCGATCCAAAGGCAGAGGGGCTGTCAGCTCCTGTGCCAGCTCTGGAATGCTGCGATCATGTTTGATCGCAGTATATCTGGGGGTTAAAGTGCAGGGAGCGGTCCGTGACCGCTCCTGGCACTTAGTGCCGGGTGTCAGCTGTGAGAATCAGCTGACACCCGGCCCCGATCGGCCGTATACCCCCCGTGTGCGCGGCCGATCGGTATTGATGTACTATTCCATCCATGAGGATTAAGTTCCAGGTCACATGGATGGAATAGTACTTCGGATGGTAGAAAGGGGTTAAAAAAACAGCTGTGGATTAACTGTGGCGCACCCACTGTAGTGGAATACATAACACGCCGTGTCATCCCAGGGATGGGGAGGGTGACGCGAGCTAACTCCCGATCACGTGATCAAGTCACATGGCCTGCAACCGGTCACGTGACCAGGATAAAACAGAGACAGAGACGCGGCGCAAGATACAAGTAACCAATGTGAGGGACGCATGCGCACAATTCATCAGTACATTCTTATTAGGTATCCTTCCGCGCTGCAGATCTAATGTGGAGGATCACAGACACGATTATAAAACCATGGTTTGGACAACCGAGCTGTCAATCAAAACATCGACAAATCAGCAAGACCTCGTTTCCACAGGACAGCATAACAATCACTCACTGAGCAGAGGAATCGTGACAGCATGTATATTTATAAATTAAACTATGTGTGAAAGTATGTGATACAGTCATATGCAAATTAAAAGCTGTGTTCTACAGTGCCAGCAAAAGCTAGGAGATTTCAGGAATCTCAGACATGCATTGTTTTTTCCCCTGACTGAATTGGAAAAACATGCTTTTTGTAAGCAGCTTCTCTACTGTCAAGAGAGCAGATTTTGTCTGTAAACAAAAGGCTGCAAAAACGCAACGTGTGAACACAGCCTAAATGTTTAACCCCTTTCTGCCAGCTGACGGAATAGTACGTCAGCTGGCAGATCCGCTGCTTTGAGGTGGGCTCCGGCGGTGAGCCCACCTCAAAGCCACGACATGTCAGCTGTTTTGTACAGCTGACATGTGCGTGCAATGAGCGCAAGCGGAATCGCGATCCGCCTTCGCCTATTAACTAGTTAAATTCCGCTGTTAAACGCTGACAGCGGCATTTAACTAGCGCTCCCCGCCGGAAGTACTCGCACCGCTGACCCCCGTCACATGATCCAGGGTCATCGGTGCATTGCCATAACAACCAGAGGTCTCCTTGAGACCTCTATGGTTGCTGATGGCTGATTGCTTTGAGCGCCACCCTGTGGTCGGCGTTCAAAGCACACCTGCATTTCTGCTACATAGAGGTGATCTGTACTTCACCTATATGTAGCAGAGGCGATCGTGTAGTGCATGCTTCTAGCCTCCTATGGAGGCTATTGAAGCATGCCAAAATAAAAAAAAAAAGTATAAAAAAATATAAAAAGAATAAAAAATATATAAAAGTTCAAATCACCTCCCTTTCGCCCCAATCAAAATAAAACAATTAAAAAAAAAAAAAAACCTACACATATTTGGTATCGCCGCATTCAGAATCCCCCGATCTATCAATAAAAACAAAGGATTAACCTGATCGCTAAATGGCGCAGCGAGAAAAAAAATCAAAACGCCCAAATTACGTTTTTTTGGTCGCCGTGAAATTGCATTAAAATGCAATAACGGGCGATCAAAAGAACGTATCTGCACCAAAATGTATCATAATATCATTAAAAATGTCAGCTTGGCACACAAAAAATAAGCCCTCACCCAACCCAATATCACAAAAAATGGAGACGCTACGGGAATCGGAAAATGGGGCAATTTTTTTTATTTTTGCAAACTTTGGAATTTTTTTTTACCACTTAGATAAATGAGAACCTAGACATGTTTGGTGTCTGTGAACTCGTAATGAACTGGAGAATCATAATGGCAGGGTAGTTTTAGCATTTTAGTGAACCTAGCAAAAAAGCCAAACAAAAAAACAAGTGTGAGATTGCACTTTTTTTGCAATTTCATCGCATTTGGAATTTTTTTCCCATTTTCTGTTACACGACATGTTAAAACCAATGGTATCGTTCAAAAGTACAACTCGTCCTGCAAAAAATAAGCCCTCACATGGCCATATTGATGGAAAAATAAAAAAGTTATGGCTCTGGAAATAAGGGGAGCGAAAAACGAAAACGAAAAAAGTTCCAGGAGTGAAGGGGTTAATTAACCTCTTCATGACCCAGCCTATTTTGACCTTAATGACCTGGCCGTTTTTTGCAATTCTGACCAGTGTCCCTTTATGAGGTAATAACTCAGGAACGCTTCAACGGATCCTAGCGCTTCTGAGAATGTTTTTTTCGTGACATATTGGGCTTCATGTTAGTGGTATATTTAGGTCTATAATTTTTGCGTTTATTTGTGAATAAAATGGAAATTTGGCAAAAATTTTGAAAATTTAGCAATTTTCAAAATTTGAATTTTTATTCTGTTAAACCAGAGAGTTATGTGACACAAAATAGTTAATAAATAACATTACCCACATGTCTACTTTACATCAGCACAATTTTGGAAACAACATTTTTTTTTGCTAGGAAGTTATAAGGGTTAAAATTTGACCAGCGATTTCTAATTTTTACAACGAAATTTACAAAACCATTTTTTTTAGGGACCACCTCACATTTGAAAAAAACTGCACCCCTCAAGGTGCTCAAAACCACATTCAACAAGTTTATTAACCCTTCAGGTGCTTCACAGCAGCAGAAGCAACATGGAAGGAAAAAATGAACATTTAACTTTTTAGTCACAAAAATGATTTTTTAGCAACAATTTTTTTATTTTCCCAAGGGTAAAAAGATAAACTGGACCCCAAAAGTTATTGTACAATTTGTCCTGAGTACGCCGATAACCCATATGTGGGGGGGAACCACTGTTTGGGCGCACGACAGGGCTCGGAAGGAAAGGAGCGCCATTTGACTTTTTCAATGAAAAATTGGCTCCAATCTTTAGCGGACACCATGTCGCGTTTGGAGAGCCCCGGTGTGCCTAAACATTGGAGCTCCCCCACATGTGACCCCATTTTGGAAACTAGACATCCCATGGAACTAATCTAGATGTGCAGTGACCACTTTAAACCCCTAAGTGCTCCACAGAAGTTTATAACGCAGAGCTGTGAAAATAAAAAATCATTTTTCTTTTCTCAAAAATTATTTTTTAGCCCGCAATTTTTTATTTTCACAAGAGTAACAGGAGAAATTGGACCCCCAAAAGTTGTTGCCCAGTTTACCTGAGTACACTGATACCCCATATGTGGGGGTAAACAAACCACTGTTTGGGCACATGTCGGGGCTCGGAAGGGAAGTAGTGACTTTTGAAATGCAGACTTTGATGGAATGGTCTGCGGGAGTCACGTTGCGTTTGCAGAGCCCCTGATGTGCCTAAACAGTAGAAACCCCCCACAAGTGACCTATTTTGGAAACTAGACCCCCTAGGGAACTTATCTAGACATGTGGTGAGCACTTTGAACCCCCAAGTGCTTCACAGAAGTTTATAACGCAGAGCCATGAAAATAAAAAATAATTTTTCATTCCTCAAAAATTATGTTTTAGCAAGCAATTTTTCATTTTCGCAAGGGTAACAGGAGAAATTGGACCCCAATAATTGTTTCCCAGTTTGACATGAGTATGCTGGTATCCCATATGTGGGGGTAATCCACTGTTTGGGCGCATGTCGGGGCTCGGAAGGGAGGGAGCACCATTTGACTTTTTGAACACAAGATTGGCTGGAATCAATGGTGGCGCCATGTTGCGTTTGGAGACCCCTGATGTGCCTAAAAAGTGGAAACCCCTCAATTCTAACTCCAACACTAACCCCAACACACCCCTTACCCTAATCCCAACTCTAGTCATAACCGTTATCACAACCCTAACCCCAACACACCCCTTACCCTAATCCCAACCCTAACCACAATCCTAACCCCAACACACCCCTAACCCTAACCCTAACCACAAGCCTAATCTTAACCCTATTTCCAACGCTAGCCCTAATTCCAACCCTAACTCTAATTCCAACCCTAACCCTAAGGCTATGTGCCCACATTGCGGATTCGTGTGAGATTTTTCCGCACCATTTTTGAAAAATCCGCAGGTAAAAGGCACTGCGTTTTACCTGCGGATTTACCGCGGATTTCCAGTGTTTTTTGTGCAGATTTCACCTGCGGATTCCTATTGAAGAACAGGTGTAAAACGCTGCGGAATCCGCACAAAGAATTGACATGCTGCGGAAAATACAACCCAGCGTTTCTGCGCGGTATTTTCCGCACCATGGGCACAGCGGATTTGGTTTTCCATAGGTTTACATGGTACTGCAAACCTGATGGAAAACTGCTACGAATCCGCAGCGGCCAATCCGCTGCGGATCCGCAGCCAAATCCGCACCGTGTGCACATAGCCTAATTCTAACTCTAACCCTAGTTCTAACCCTAATTCTAACCGTAGCCCAAACCGTAGCCCTAACCCTAGCCCTAACCCTCACCCTAGCCCTAACCCTAACCCTAGTGGAGAAAAAAGAAAAAAAATATTTTCTTTATTTTATTATTGTCCCTACCTATGGGGGTGATAAAGGGGGAATTAATTTACAATGTTTTTATTTTGATCACTGTGATAGGTTTTATCACAGTGATCAAAATGTATCTGGAACGAATCTGCCGGCCATTTTGGAAGATGGCGGCGCCCATGGAGAAGACAGATGGACACCGGGAGGCTCGGTAAGTATGAGAGGGGGGGATCGGAACACGGGGGGGGATCGGAGCACAGGGGGGTGGGATCGGAGCACGGGGGGTGGGATCAGAGCACGGGGGAGCGGACAGGAGAACGGGGGAGCGGACAGGCGGACGGAGGGGAGCAAAGCACAGGACGGAGGACTGGGGAGGCGATCGGTGGTGGTGGGGGTGGGCAGATCAGGGTTTCCAGCCATGGCCGATGATATTACAGCATCGGCCATGGCTGTATTGTAATATTTCACCAGTTTTCATGGGTGAAATATTACAAATCACTCTGATTGGCTGTTTCACTTTCAACAGCCAATCAGAGCGATCGTAGCCCCCCTGGGCTGAAGTACCACTCCCCTGTCCCTGTAGGTCAGGTGAAATTGGAGTTAACCCTTTCACCTGGCCTGCAGGGACGCGATCATTCTGTGACACAACATATGCGTCACGGGTCGGATTGGCACCGACTTTCATGATGCATAGGCTGTGTCACAGGTCGGGAAGGGTTAATCATTTTATATACCTGTCCATATATTAAGAAATATAGCGAATAAAACTAAATGTGAATGTGATAGAAAGATAGGAGGTTCAAGTGAGAAACCATATACACTGCTCAAAAAAATAAAGGGAACACTAAAATCCCACATCCTAGATATCACTGAATGAAATATTCCAGTTGTAAATCTTTATTCATTACATAGTGGAATGTGTTGATAATAGTCCATGGAGGTCTGGAGTTGGAATGATGCTCAAAATAAAAGTGGAAAATAAAGTTACAGGCTGATCCAACTTCAGTGGAAATGCCTCAAGACAAGGAAATGATGCTCAGTAGTGTGAGTGGCCTCCACGTGCCTGTATGACCACCCTACAACGCCTGGGCATGCTCCTGATGAGGCGGCGGATGGTCTCCTGAGGGATCTCCTCCCAGACCTGGACTAAAGCATCCGCCAACTCCAGGACAGTCTGTGGTGCAATTTGACGTTGGTGGATGGTGCAAGGCATGATGCCCCAGATGTATTGAATCGGATTCAGGTATGGGGAACGGGCAGGCCAGTCCATAGCTTCAATGCCTTCATCTTACGGGAACTGCTGACACACTCCCGCCACATGAGGTCTGGCATTGTCCTGCATTAGGAGGAAACCAGGGCCAACCGCACCAGCATATGTTCTCACAAGGGGTCTGAGGATCCCATCTCGGTACCTCATGGCAGTCAGGCTACCTCTGGCGTGCACATGGAGGGCTGTGCGGCCCTCCAAAGAAATGCCACCCCACATCATTACTGACCCACTGACAAACCGGTCATGTTGAAGGATGTTGCAGGCAGATCGCTCTCCACGGCGTCTCCAGACTCTGTCACCTCTGTCATATGTGCTCAGTGTGAACCGTCTTTCATCTGTGAAGAGCACAGGGTGCCAGTGGCGAATTTGCCAATCCTGGTGTTCTGTGGCAAATGCCAAGCATCCTGCACGGTGTTGGGCTGTGAGCACAACACCCATCTGTGGATGTCGGGCACTCAGACCTTCCTCATGGAGTCAGTTTCTAACCATTTGTGCAGACACATGCACATTTGTGGCCTGCTGGAGGTCATTTTGCAGGACTCTGGCAGTGCTCCTCCTGTTCCTCCTTGCACAAAGGCTGAGGTAGTGGTCCTGCTGCTGGGTTGTTGCCCTCCTACGGCCCCCTCCACGTCTCCTGGTAATGCCTCCAGCCTCTGGACACTACGCTGACAGACACAGCAAACCTTCTTGCCACAGCTCGCATTGATGTACCATCCTGGATGAGCCGCACTACCTGACCCACTTGTGGGGGTTGTAGAGTCCGTCTCATGCTACGATGAGTGTGAAAGCACAACCAACATTCAAAAGTGACCAAAGCATCAGCCAGAAAGAATTGGTACTGAGATATGGTCTGTGGTCCCCACCTGCAGAACCATTCCTTTATTGAGTGTGTCTTGATAATTGCCAATAATTTCCATCTGCTGTCTATTCCATTTGCACAACAGCATGTGAAATTGATTGTCAAACAGTGTTGCTTCCTAAGTGGACAGTTTGATGCCACAGAAGTTTAATTTACATGGAGTTATATTCTGTTGTTTAAGTGTTCCCTTTATTTCTTTGAGCAGTATATAATAAAATATATACATACTGTATATATTTCTCAATCCATCCAGACATCATTCAATCCCCCATGCATCATGACATTATATGATTAATTAGGTCCATATAAACGGACAGTAAATATTAGTGTGATCATACAAAGTTATGGGTAAGAGGTATTGACCATATCATAACGGGCATACATGGGGACAACATAACTAAAACACTTTCACAGTATGAATGTAAGTGAATTTGGACCCTTAATAAAATCCAACCAATGGGACAGGATGAAACTTTGAGTTTTGCGCTGGTTTTACCCACCTGCTGTGAGGTCTTGCACAACCCTTTTAAGCAATATCAAAAAGTTGCAACATGATTGATGAGGAAGAGGCCCGTTTGTAGAGAAGATTGGGCCTAGGGAAGGTGAATAATGATCGGCCTGCTACTGCTCATTTCATGTGTCATCCCAAACCTCCCAACTTTGATAAAGTAGAGGGACACACGGAACAGTTGGGAGGTATGAGTCTATGTAATAATAAAAACCTAGGGTTGGGGCCAACTGCTGCACAAGTGCCCACAGGGAAAATCGCCTGCTGCTCTGTGGCCAGTCTAAGCCTGGTGCATGGTTTAGTTTACGAGTATTTTGCAGAACAAGTGAAGAAATGTCTGTTTTTGAAGCAGAAGGATCAAACTCTCCCATTCCAGTCTACAGGTCCATGAAAATCAGACACGACACGAATGCCATCTGTGTGCAATCCATGTGCTGTTCTTTTTAACATTGTAATAAGTAGGATAAACTTTGCTGCTTTGCTTAACATACAAGAAAATAACTGATGGGAAAAACAGACACACTGATGAAAATCTGATCTACCACACTGATGAAATAGGACTGACTTTTCACGCATGAGATAAAAACGGATGTCTGAATGAGACCTTAGGCTGGTCCCACATGTCTGGCAGACACGGGCCATGCTCACAACACAGAGCCCAGGCTTATTGCCAGGTCTCCTGACCTGAACTTCAGCAGCTGCCAGATGTATGCCAATGAGGTGGTTATCTGAGGCCAGTAGAACCGGCGGTCGGCCCAAGTGTTGCGATGCGAGCATGGTCTGCGATTCATGCGACATGTGAAGCATAGCTCAACATAGGGTCAGGAGTGCGTCAGGGCTGGATTTAAGAGGTGGGTGGCCCGGGACCCATTTTGGAGGGAGGCCCATTTTTCAAGGTGTTGCAATATGTAATGCAAAAGCACAAAATGAAACTAACGCAAGTTTATTTACAAAAATCATTTACACAGAGTAATTCAGGTAAAATCATTCATTTTTTACAATCCAGGCACTTTCCTTGATTTTCGTGCTGCAAAATCACTAATGATGTCACTAAAGTGCAATTCACGCAGTAGATCTGACTCGATGCTCATGATAACCAAATGTACAAGTCGTTCCTGCTTCATGGATGTCCTTAATCGGTTTTCAACTAATTTGAGTTTTGAGAAGGAACACTTACCACTGCAGTTTGTTACCATCAAATTATTATTCCGGTCCTTTAACTTAATACTTTGTTGTGCCACCTTTTGCTGCGATTACAGCTGCAAGTTGCTTGGGGTACGTCTCTATCAGTTTTGTACATCGAGAGACTGAAATTCTTGCCCATTCTTCCTTGGCAAACAGCTCGAGTTCAGGGAGGTTTGATGGAGATCGTTTGTGAACAGCAGTTTTCAGCTCTTTCCACAGATTCGCGATTGGATTAAGGTCTGGACTTTGACTTGGTCATTCTAACACCTGGATATGTTTATTTGTGAACCATTCCATTGTAGATTTTGCTTTATGTTTAGGATCATTGTCTTGTTGGAAGACAAATCTCCGTCCCAGTCTCAGGTCTTATGCAGACTCCAACAGGTTTTCTTCAAGAATGGTCCTGTATTTGGCTCCATCCATCTTCCCATCAATTTTAACCATCTTCCCTGTCCCTGCTGAAGAAAAGCAGGCCTAAACCATGATGTTGCCACCACGTTTGACAGTGGGGGTGGTGTGTTCAGGGTGATGAGCTGTGTTGCCTTTACGCCAAACATATCATTTGACACTGTTGCCAAAAAGTTCGATTTTGGTTTCATCTGACCAGAGCACCTTCTTTCACATGTTTGGTGTGTCTCCCAGGTGGCTTGTTGCAATCTTTAAACTACGCTTTTTATGGATATCTTTGAGAAATGGCTTTCTTCTTGCCACTCTTCCATAAAGGCCAGATTTGTGCACTGTACAACTGATTGTTGTCCTATGGACAGACTGTCCCACCTCAGCTGTAGATCTCTGCAGTTCATCCAGAGTGCTCATGGGCCTCTTGGCTGCATATCTGATCAGTGTTCTCCTTGTTTGAGATGAAAGTTTAGAGGGACGGTCGGGTCTTGGTAGATTTGCAGTGGTAGGATACTCCTTCCATTTCAATATGATCGCTTGCACAGTGCTCCTTGAGATGTTTAAAGTTTTGGAAATCATTTTGTATCCAAATCTGGATTTAAACTACTCCACAACAGTATCACGGACCTGCCTGTTGTGTTCCTTGGTCTTCATGATGCTCTCTGTGCTTCAAACAGAACCCTGAGACTATTACAGAGCAGGTGCATTTATACTGAGACTTGATTACACACAGGTGGATTATATTTATCATCATTAGGCATTTAGGACAACATTGGATCATTCAGGGATCCACAATGAACTTCTGGAGTGAGTTTGCTGCACTGAAAGTAAAGGGGACGAATAATATTGCACGCCCCACTTTTCAGTTTTTGAATTTCCACAAAAATTTAAAACAACCAATAAATTTCGTTCATCTTCACAATTGTGTTCCACTTGTTGTTGATTCTTCACCAAAAATTTACATTTGCTATCTTTAGGTTTGATGCATGATATGTGAGAAAAGGTTGAAAAGTTCCAGGGCGCCGAATACTTTTGCAAGGCACTGTACATACAGTATACACAGAAACACTGTAATGCAGGATATAGTGTGGACCTGTATATACAGTATGGTACTGTGTAGGACAGGAGCTGCAAGAAAGATACACAGATAGACAGACACACACAGACAGAGATCATACTCACCCACCACGACACTGAAGACTGAACCACTTCACCTCTGGATCTTGAATGACTGAAGATCCAGAGTGAAGCCCTGCCGTGCTCCGCAGTGGATAAACCTCTTCTCGTGCCGACATCGTGGCTCCGCCTCCTTCCTCGAAGCCAAGATCAGAATAAGCACAGAAAAATGCCAAGGCCGAGAAAGGCAAAAGCCCTGCTCCCTACGTAAATGCATATATGCAACAAAGTATATGAGCTAATGTAATACTCCTACAATATACCAACACCAAATAACATGGAGTACAAAAAACACCAAAAAGGTAAAATAAAAACCAAAATAGTTTATTAAATCATATACACATACAAAAAATGCTAGCCAAATAATAGGGCTATAAACAGAAGAGGGGAGTAAGTATAGGGAACCTGCTGGCACAGCAGGAGGAGCGACGAGTAATACAGGTAAAGTAACCAAGGGTGAGAATAGCAAACGGTAATCAAACGGGTAAATATGGGGTCATGAAACCCTAATAGGTGAAAAGTAAAGGTGCTGTAAATAGATAGCATAGACACTGCCTAATAAGGCAAGTCCCCAAGAACCCCACATATCCCAGAGGTTACTGGCTATTATGGGTGAGTTGTCGCTCCTCCTGCTGTGCCAGCAGGTTCCCTATACTTACTCCCCTCTTCTGTTTACAGCCCTATTATTTGGCTAGCATTTTTTGTATGTGTATTTGATTTAATAAACTATTTTGGTTTTTATTTTACCTTTTTGGTGTTTTTTGTACTCCATGTTATTTGGTGTTGGCTCCTTCCTCGAAGGTAGCTGAACAAACTCTCATCTGATCTAATCCGAGGGAGCGATCATATAGCTGAATAGGTAGTGTCTAGAAGCTTGTTGGGATCGGAGAAGGCTGCCACATGCCATAAGCTAAGCATTAGGTACAGGGAGGGTACTAAAGAAGTCTGGCTAGGCTAGCCAGGTCAGTGGATGCTGACACAGGTCAGGTGTCATGATTCTGCCGCTCTGCACCAGCCACTGAGATGTAGGACCGTAGCCAGGTCCCTACACTTTCAATAGTTTCTCTTTTGTTAAATGTTTATTATTATTAGAAACGTGTATTTTACATGTTTTGAAATATTTATCCCTATATTGGTTGGAGGCCCCCGCTTGGTGGGTGGCCCAGGGCCCGGGCCCCTTGGGCTCCCCCCTTAATCCGGGCCTGGCATGCGTTCTTACTTCGTAGGGTGAACAGGTGTTTCACCGACAAAATCATGTGGCTTTGGCTACTTTCACACTAGCGTTGTTTTGCCTACGTCGCAATCCGTCATTTAGGAGAAAAAACACATCCTGCAAAGTTGTCGGCAGGATGCGTTTTTTTCCCCATAGACTTACATTAGCGACGCATTGCGACGTATGGCCACACGTCGCATCAGTCGTGCGACGGATGCATCGTGTTTTGGCGGACCGTCGGCACAAAAAAAGTTACATGTAACTTTTTTTTGTGCGTCGTGTCTGCCATTTCCGACCGCACATGCGCCTGGAACTCCGCCCCCTCCTCCCCGGACATTACAATGGGGCAGCGGAAGCGTCGTAAGACTGCATCCGCTGCCCCCGTTGTACTTTTATTTCACAGCATGCATCGGTACGTCGGGCCGACTCATGGCGACGGCCCCGTACCGACGCTAGTGCGAAAGTAGCCTTATTACGTTGGGCTGCAGTTTTTGGCCGCACTCCTGTCACTCAGTTACCCTTTGGGTATTTGCACACAAAATTTCTTCAGCCGATGTTCAAGTTTTGTTTTAAAGCCAAAGCCAGAAAAGGATCATAAGTGTGAGATACCTGTAACAAAATTACCGAGCCTTTTTTATTATGAACTTTTGCCTTCAAAAATTGCATTAAAAAACTGATTATGGAAAAATACCTTACACCTCATTCAGATGTCAGTATTTTTGCCAAATGAGAAAAAACGTATCTAGGTTAAACAGCGATTTTCATTAGTCCTTTTTCACTGAGAATAATAGAAGAATAGATGACAGCTCTGGTACGTTCACATAGTATGAAGAAAAAAGGGCCAACATATAGCTAGTTCAGCAGGACTGTTCTTTATACTATGGCACCCTCTAGTGGACAAAGGTGTTATCACCAGAAAGAAATTCAAAGTTTTGGTATTTTTATTCACTTCACAGGATACGCCATAAATATATAATATATGTGGCACTTACCAATGTGTCCATAATCTATCTCAATAACAGGGACTTGATGTGCCCTCTGTCATTCATTTGTATGGGAATTCCGCCCACCTCTCCATTGAAAGCAGTGTGCGTTGGTACCTTGTTGTCAAGATAGAGGCAGGTCACGTTGGCATCTACTAATCTACTATCCTGTGGATATGTGATAGAAGTAAGCTAAGAGAGTACACCTTTAAGGTAATAAACTACAAAAGGTGTGAAGACAATATATAACTTAATTAAGTTACTATTGACACACATACTTAAAGGGGTGGTCCGAAGTCCAAAGTAATTTTCCTCCTAAATCTCTATCATTTAGGGCCATAATCTAAACTATTTTCTATATACTTGAATTAAAAAAATCCCTATCCAATAGACCTAGGAAGGGAGTATTGGTCTTGTGGCAAGAGTATTTGGGGCGAAACTAGAGCCAGAGCACAGAAGATGTGTACTGGGTCTCTTGGGGGAAAATATAGACTCTCTAATAAAAAGTTAGCAACTACCTGCCTGTTTTATCCAGACCTGGCTCAGAGCGGTAACTGCTCCTGCCGGCGATTCAGCTTCTCTACGCCATCAGAGCAGCTCTCCTTCTTCAGGGCTGCTTTGCTGATGGAAAGTCACTGCCAATGTCATGGTGATTGATGATGCTGACACTTATGCAGAGGGGAGCCGGCGGTCAATCAGCACTTCGGCAATTACGCCCCATCAACATCAGCATCGGCTCTGTCGACGTGACATCAGCGTAAGCAGCAGAATTGCTGGCAAGAGCAGTCAGTGATCGCTCTGTGCCAGTGAAGATCGGTGCCACGTGCAACAGGTAGTTACCAACTATATGCCTGTTAGTTCTTAAGCCAACATAAAAAAATTAATATAGTCCTGGATAACCTCTTTAGGCTTACTTTGGGGATACACTGAAGTTCCACTTTGCTCATAATAAGCATGCATCCAGAAGAAGACAAGAGACTATTTAAGTTAGGTAACTTATACTTTCCATCATTATATACCTGTTATGCATGTGTAGTCTGTATACACAGAATGTGCAGACAAAAAGCACAGCATTTGTTATGCCAACAGGCATCCTCACCATACACCTCTGTGGGATGTTAGCTAGGACATTATAAATCTAACAGTCTTTATCAAAAGAGTTAAATGGGCAGGTTCAAAATTCTCTGATCTCGCCATTGCAGCCAGTTGCCCTTTTTTCCTGTGTAAACGTCCAAGTTGTTGTGCCTGCATGCTATACTTATGACGGTGTAGGCAGGGGTTAATAGCTCACATCATAAAATGCTTTATATATATATATATATATATATATATATATATATACATACACACACATACATACACAGTGATGTCAAAAAGTGTTTGCTCCGTCCCAATTTCTTATTCTTTTGCATGTTTGTCACACTTAAATGCTTCAGATCAACCAACAAATGTAAATATTAGACAAAAATAACACAAAATACAGTTTTTAAATAAGTCTTCATTATTAAAGAAAAATAAAATTGAAACCTACAGGGCCCTGTGTGAGAAAATAATTGCCCCCTAAACCCAATAACTGGTTGGTCCACCCTAACAGCAACAGCTGCAATCAAGCATTTCCAATAACTGGCAATGGTCCCTGTGCTCTTGGGGTAATTTTGATTGGCCGGCCACTCCTGGGCAGGTTCATCACTGTTCCATGCTTTTGCCAATTGTGGATAATGGCTTTTACTGTAGTTATCTGGCGTCTCTAAGCTTTAGAAATGGCTTTATAATCTTTTCCATACTGATAGATCGCAATTACCGTAAGTATAAGCCGAGCATTTCAGCCCATTTTTTTAGGCTGAAATTGCCCCTCTCGGCTTATACTCGAGTCATTCCCAGGGGTTAGCATGGGAGGGGGAGCATCAGCTGTCTAATCATACTCACCTGCTCCTGGCGTGGTCCCTGCTTCTCCGGGTGCTGACAGCTTCTTCCTGTAGTGAGCGGTCACCTGGTACCACTCATTACAGTAATGAATATGGACCCGACTCCACTCCCATAGGGGTGGAGCCGCATATTCAATACTGTAATGAGCGGTACCATGTGACCACTCAATACAGGAAGAAGCTGTCAGCGCCCGGAGAACCAGGGATGTGCAGGGACCGCGCCAGGAGCAGGAGAGTATGACGGGGGCAGTGCGTGATATTCACCTGTCCGCATTCCACCGTCGGCGCCGCTTCCTCTTCCGTGTCCTCTGCAGTGACGCTCAGGTTAGAGGGCGCGATGACGCAATTAGTGTGCGCGCCGCCATCTGCCTGAACGTCAGAGCAGAGGACGCGCAAGACACAGCGGCGCCCGGTGGTGGAACGGGGGACAGGTGACTATAGCAAGTGCCGGGGGCCTGAGCGACGAGAGGTATGTGATTTTTTTTTTTTTTTTTAATCGCAGCAACAGCATATGGGGCATAATAGTCTATGGAGCATCTTATGGGGCCATAATCAGCATTTGTGCAGTATTATACGGGGCAAATATTTCTATGGAGCATCTTATGGGGCCATGTACAGCATTATATGAGGCAAATATCTCTCTGGAGAATCTTATGGGGCCATAATCCGCATTTGTGCAGCATTATACAGGGCAAATATTTCTATGGAGCATCTTATGGGGCCATGTACAGCATTATATGAGGCAAATATTTCTATGGAGCATCTTATGGGGCCATGTGCAGCATTACTGTATATGGGGCAAATATCTCTATGGAGCATCTTATGGGGCCATAACCAACATTTGTGCAGCATTGTATGGGGCAAATGTCTCTATGGAGCATTTTATGGGGTCATAATCAACATTTGTGCATTATATGGGGCATATTTTAATATGGAGCATCTTATGGGGCCCATCATAAACTGTATGGAGCATTATATGGGGCGTATTTTGTATGGAGCATTATATGGGGCCCATCATGAACTGTATGGAGCATTATATGGGGCTCCTGATTCAATATGGATATTCAAAAACACTTAACCTACTGATGTCTCAATTAATTTTACTTTGATTGGTATCTATTTTTATTTTTGACATTTACCGGTAGCTGCTGCATTTTCCACCCTAGGCTTATACTCGAGTCAATAAGTTTTCCCAGTTTTTTGTGGCAAAATTAGGGGGGTCGGCTTATACTCAGGTCGGCTTATACTCGAGTATATACGGTACTTTTTCTCATTTGTGCTAGAATTTCATTAAATTGTGGCATGATGTGTACCTTTTGAGGAATCAACTTCACTTTGTCAGGCAGGTCCTATTGAAGCTATTTCTTGATTGAGAACAGGTGTGGCAGTAATCAGGCCTGGATGTAGCTAGGGAATTTGAACTTCACTTTCCAAAGATTTGATAAACCACATAATATTTAAATGTGTTTGGTGATCTGAAACATTTAAGTGTCATAAACATAGGAAATCAGGAGGGGGCAAACACTTTTTCACACCACTGTATAATATATATGAGACCCATCCATCCTTGGACTGTGAAACATGGATGTGTGAATCTGGACAAGGCTGCATCTGTGTATGACAGGAGAAGTATAATGAATCCTCTCTTTGGCTAACTGAGCACAAAGGATTTTTCCGCCAGTCTCATTTGTATGTTTGCAGTCAGTCGAAAATATTTATTTCTTCTGCTGTCATAGTCGTTCTTTGGCAAGTCACCAATAAGTGTATTTACAATAAACCTTGTATATAAGTAGAGACAAGTCTTGTTAGTTGAGTTTCTTCAGACCGCAGCATATCCTGATATGTGACAGGAAGAGGCTGACGTTTAAATTATGTGGTGGGGGCCATTTTATTACATTCTTGGAGAAACCCTTTAACAATGGATCAGTGAAGAAAGGATCAATCACTGAATTAAAAAGTATGTCTTCCAGTTTTCATGTCTGTCAAACTGATTCCCATAACCTTTGATGTCAGAGTATGATCTGCAAAACGTATAAGAATACGACATGCTCAAAACCTCACAGATCGGACACATGGATCCATTTTTAAAACGAATGTGTGAATAGCTCAATGAAATGCTAAGGGTCAGTGTACTGTCTTAGGCCTCTTTCACACTTCAGTTGTTTGGCGTCAGTCACTTCCGACATAGTGACGGATCGACAGATCCGTCACAATTGTTGAGAAAACGGTTCCAACGGATCCGTTTTTTTGACGGATCCGTTACTTGGGGGTTGTCTGGGAAAAGTATCTACTTTTTGGAGCATGCGCAATTGAAAAAACGGATTGGGGCGACGGATCCGCCGAAATGACGGTCGCGACGGATCCGTCGCCCATAGGCGGCCATTCTATGGAATGACGGACGCGACGGATCCGCCGCGAACCGTCATTTCGGCGTTGACAAAAAACGTTTCAATGTCCGTCTATGTCTAGACAACGTCCGCCAAATTTCGACGGATCCGTCGCATGACGGATGGAACTGACGACCATCCGCCACAATCCGTCATGCAAGTCTATGGGAAAATAACGGATCCGCCAAAAAAAAATGACAGATCCGTTATTTGAGGAAACTGGCGGTTTTAGACTGACGCCAAACAACTGAAGTGTGAAAGAGGCCTAAGAAAAACAGACAGCACACGGATGTGTGAATGTAGCCTAATGCTTATCCTGCCATGTGCTCACTTTTAAAAATACATTTTGTGGTTGCATATATCTCTCCTAATTTTTTTGTTGCAGCCATTATGTTTCTTGTGTGGCTGTTTAATACAACAGTTACAAGTTTTGGTAAACCCCACCTATAAATTATCCACCTACAGAATTATAAATGAAGGGAAATGACACAAATGCGCAAAAATATGAATTCAGAAGGAAATGTTTTATTGCTGTTTTATTTCCATTAATTAAATACTGTAAATACTCGAGTATAAGCCGAGCTTTTCATCACATTTTTTTGTGCTGAAAATGCCCCCCTCGGCTTATACTCGAGTGAGGGTCCAGAACATGGAGGGGGAGCGGAAGCTACGGAGCAGAGGGTCACAGAGGCAGGAGCCGGCTGCTGCAGCTAACTCCTGAGCCCGCTGCTAAAGAGAAATGAATATTCACTGCGCTGGCAGTGAATATTCATTTCTCTGTATTAGCGCACACAATGTCAGCCGCAGCCGCTGGCTTCCTGCAGTGGCTGGGCGATCACGTGTGCCCGCTACTTAAGAGAAATGAATATTCACCTCTCTCCACTCCCATTGGAGAGAGGTGAATATTCGTTTCTCTTAAGTAGCGGGCACACGTGACCACTCGGCGGCTGCGCTGACACTGTGTGCGCTACTTAACAGCAATGAATACTCACTGCCCACCACGCACGTAGTCTCGGCGTGGGGAGCTGCAAGTTTTCTGGCAGCTGAGCTCTGCTTGTAAGCAGCGCGTGACGTCCCTGCCATGCGCTGCTTACAAGCATAAAGCAGCTGCTGGCACCGGAAGAAGACGCTGAGAGGGAGCCCAGGAAGGTAAGAATAATGGTTGCATTTTTTTTAATATTATTTGATAAGGGCCATACATACCAAGATGGGGATGGGGGCCAATCATACAAGGACAGGGATGAAGGGGCCATGAAGACCGGGATAGGGACGAAGAGCCATGCATACAAGGATAGGAATGAGAAGCCATGCATACCAAGATGGGGATGGGGGCCAATCATACAAAGATAGGGATAAGGGAACAGTGCACACCAGGATAGGGATGAGGGAGCCATGCATACCAGGATAGGGATGAGGAGCCATGCATACCAGAATAGGGATAAGAAGGTCATGTATACAAGGATAAGGATGAAGAAACATGCATAAAACGATAGGGATGAAGATCCATGCATGCATGCAAGAATAGTGATGTTGAGCCATTCATACCAGGGTGGGGATGAGGAGTCATGCATACCAGGATGGGGATGGGGGCCAAACATACAAGGATAGGAATGCGGGGACAATGAATACACGGCTTATACTCGAGTCAATACGTTTTCCCATTTGTTTGTGGTAAAATTAGGTGCCTCTGCTTATACTCAGGTCGGCTCATACTCGAGTATATACGGTAAGTAGCAACATGTTCTGCAGGTAAAATGTAACTAATTGTAGTCTGTACATTTCAGATTAAATTTGCTCTTAGTGGATGTTTCAGGATTCTTCCTCTTCATTCCTCCTCTGGAAAACAAAAAATAATGAATGCGGTTATTGTGTATTATGGTAAAGTGATAACCCATAAGAAACACGGAAACCTCGGTGATTATGATAAATCTGTCATGTCAGTCTGCACTGTCTGAGCGTATTGATAAATCTGCTTCATTATGTTCTTTGATTTTCTGTCTCACGCGTTTGGAAAAACATGGCGCTCCTCTAATGTTTTTCTAAGTTTAACAAATAATGTAAACACAATGCAATCACATGATATGGAAAATAACATCAGTGTGCATTGAATTCTAAGTATAGAGTTTAAGGCTCCTTAGTAGCTCCAATTGTAGTATTATAGGATTAATTAGCCCTTATAGAAAGGCAGAGCAAGAAGCCAGGATAAGACATTCTCTAATCATAAGACCTATACAAAATCTTCAATCTTACAATTGATCAACAAAAGACAAAGGATTTATACACAATGAAGAAAAGGAAGGATAGGGATCAATATGCCCGGGCCTAGGAATCTTAAATATAACACTCTTTTTCTGATCACCTACCAGGTGGACCATCTTCCCTCTCTCCATCTTCTGATTTATTCTCCCCAGTAGTTCCACTTTTTGCATTTTCAAGAGCCTTAGGCAAAAGTACAAAAATCTTGAATCTATATATATGAGGCATCGTGATTACTCGCTAATCCCTCCCCCTGCACAGTAGCTCCGCCCCCACACATCACCACACACAATCCCGCCCCCCACCACATTACCACACACAATCCCGCCCCCCCACCACATTACCACACACAATCCCGCCCCCCCACCACATTACCACACACAATCCCGCCCCCCCACCACATTACCACACACAATCCCGCCCCCCCACCACATTACCACACACAATCCCGCCCCCCCACCACATTACCACACACAATCCCGCCCCCCCACTACATTACCACACACAATCCCGCCCCCCCCACATTACCACACACAATCCCGCCCCCCCACCACATTACCACACAATCCCGCCCCCCCACCACATTACCACACACAATCCCGCCCCCCCACCACATTACCACACACAATCCCGCCCCCCCACCACATTACCACACACAATCCCGCCCCCCCACATTACCACACACAATCCCGCCCCCCACCACATTACCACACATAATCCCGCCCCCCCCACCACATTACCACACACAATCCCGCCCCCCCCACATTACCACACACAATCCCGCCCCCCCACATTACCACACAATCCCGCCCCCACATTACCACACACAATCCCGCCCCCCACCACATTACCACACACAATCCCGCCCCCCCACATTACCACACATAATCCCGCCCCCCCACATTACCACACAATCCCGCCCCCCACCACATTACCACACAATCCCGCACCCCCACCACATTACCACACATAATCCCGCCCCCCCACATTACCACACATAATCCCGCCCCCCCACCACATTACCACACATAATCCCGCCCCCACCACATTACCACACATAATCCTGCCCCCCCACCATATTACCACACATAATCCCGCCCCCCACATTACCACATGAGGCTCCATCCCCACACATTACCACACGAGGCTCCGTCCCCCCACATTACCACACGAGGCTCCGTCCTCACACATTACCACAAGAGGCTCTGTCCCCACACATTACCATACGAGGCTCCGTCCTCACACATTACCACACGAGGCTCCGTACCCACACATTACCACACGAGGCTCCGTCCTCACACATTACCACACGAGGCTCTGTCCCCACACATTACCAAATGAGGCTCCGTCCCCCCACATTACCACACGAGGCTCCGTCCTCACACATTACCACACGAGGCTCTGTCCCCACACATTACCACACAAGGCTCCGTCCCCCCACATTACCACACGAGGCTCCGTACCCACACATTACCACACGAGGCTCCGTCCTCACACATTACCACACGAGGCTCCGTCCTCACACATTACCACACGAGGCTCTGTCCCCACACATTACCATACGAGGCTCTGTCCCCACACATTACCACATGGGGCTCCGTCCTCACACATTACCACACGAGGCTCTGTCCCCACACATTACTATACGAGGCTCTGTCCCCACACATTACCACACAAGGCTCTGTCCCCACACATTACCACACAAATCCAGTTTGCTTTTGATTTTACACTGTGAATAAAATGTATTAGTATTATTATTATTATTATTATTGTTATTAACTTCATTTTAAGTTAATTTACCACCTGCGTAAGTGCTATTGAATGTTGTCATTATTTACTTTAGTTTAATCACTAGCAGTGTTAATTAGATAGCGATGAGCATACCGAGCGTTATCTGGCTGGAAACAGCTAGTTTATTATATTGCTGCAGTGATTCACATTATGCTTAGCACTGTACATAGGCAGAAAGCTGTCATTCAATGGTGGGGGAATAGACAGAGCTTGTGAATATCGAGGATTGCAGAGCGAAGCTCATCACTTAGAACAAGAAGAGCAGCAGCAGATAAAACTACAGCAAAAAGCCTAGTAAGTGACCCTGCATTAGAATCAGGGTCTCTCTCCCTACTTTATGCTGCTCTCAGGCCAAGCATTATAAACCTGGTGACATTTATCATCAATTAGGGCATAATAGGCCACAGGGCAGTGGTGTCTTCATTGAACTCCTAAGCTCTGCTAGTCTCACTTGATCCAGTTGAAACAGATGGGACAATACAATTGAAGATTACATCACAAAGTCTGAAAAAGACATGAAGGATGAGGACCGGGTTACCAGACTACAGCCCTACAAGCTACTGACCGTGCCCTGGATGCTCAGATTGACCTTACCCTTTTAGGCTTATTAGCCTATGAGGCTGGCTTCAATTTAAAGAGGAACATGAGAGCTACACTAGGCAATAGGGGGTTAAGCATACTCACAGTAATGATGGCCTGCTCTGCATCCTTATTGTCTGCCATTCTCGCTTTCTCTAAGGCTTTCTCGAAGTTGATCACAGCAGACTCATAATCCTTTAATTTTGCTAAAAGAAAATAAAGAAGACTTGTGATCATAGAAGGTCAATATGTCAACTCTGAACCACAGTCTCAGGAACCACAGCCATGACTAATGTTCAGGGTTTTCTGGTTACAGAACCATTCGGTAAAGTAATATCAATGTTTCCTATGGTTGTGTGATTCCGTTACAATTAATTATTGACTCTACAGTTAATCAGTATTTCTCTCTACCTTATTTGTGTCACAGAGCAAATGATCTTGAATTGGTTTTATGCCATTGGTGATTATTATAATTAACTAGATGGAGGCCCAATGCCATCGCATCGGGAAGGCAGTAATGTCACGATGGGGGCAGGCTCTGCAGCGTTGAGAATCTCTCCCCCCCCCCCCATGTGCTCCACTCTCTCTTTCCCCAAGTGCTGACTTTGCCTGCGCGGAATTTACGCAGGCGCAGTAAATCAGACCGCCGCCATCTTTGTGCAGACAGATAGCGGCGGTCACATTAAAACTGCGCTTGCGCTCCTCCTGTACAAAGATGGTGGCAGTCAGTGAATCATTTGGCTGATCCCGGCAGCGGCATGTTCGCGACGATGTTCCTCTACTGGTACCGCACAAGAGGCTGCGTACGCTGTATACAGTGTGTGTGTGTGTTGCGTACGGCGAATACAGTGTTTGTGTGGTATGTACGGTGCATACAGGGTGTGTGTGTGTGTGTGTGTGTGCTGCGTACGGCGTATTAAGTGTGTACGTGTGTGTGTGGTGCGACGGCGTTCGGCTGGTGGTACCGCGGGAGAGGCTGGCAGAGAGCAAGGCTAGTTATCAAGAGTAGAGTGGTCCTCAAGTTTTATTTTAATTTAAATAAATAATTTTAAAAAAAAAAGGCGTGGGGTCCCCCTCATTTTTGACAACCAGCCTTGCTAAAGCTCACAGCCGGGGGCTGGTATTCTCAGGTTGGTAAGGGGCAATGGATATAGGCCCCCCCAGCCTAAAAATAGCAGCCCGCAGCTGCCCAGAAAAGGCCTGTCTATTAGATGTGCCAATTCTGGCGCTTTGCCCCGCTCTTCCCACTTGCCCTGTAGCAGTGGCAAGCGGGGTAATATGGGGTTAAAGTCACCTTGCTATTGTAAGGTGACATTAAGCCGGCTTAGTAATGGAGAGGTGTCAATAAGACACCTATCCATTACTTAATCCTATATTAATTACACACACACACACACGAAGAAAAAGTATTTTAATGAAATAAAACAACACACAGTTTTGCAATCTTTTTATTGTTCTGCCATTCCAAAGAGAAGCCCTCGATCTTCTAAAATAAAAATAAAATAAAAAAGCAGAAGTATACTCCCTGATCCAATGTAGTCCAATATAATGAGTGTCCCACACAGTATCTGGGGGAGATAAAGCTTACAGCCGGGAGAGCTGCTAATGCGACCGCTCCCCGGCTGTAAACTACTGGGGAATGAATGAGATGGAGCGGGTGCAGGCTCAGTAACTGGCGGTGACGTCACTGAGCCTGCGACCACTCACAGACTGACCTGAGGTAGCTTCTACACCGTGGGAAAATGCCGGGGAAGGGGATATCGCAGGTAATGTATCTATTCTATTATCTATCTATTCTATCAATCTATCTATTCAATCTATTCTGTCAATGTATCTGTTCATTCTATCTATTCTATCAATCTATCTATTCTATCTATTCATTCTATCTGCAGGAAGTTGTTTTTCTTTTCTCTGTGTGCACTCAACTTTATTGGCATGCACAAAGAGAAAAAAACGCATGAAAAAAACGCACCAAAAACGTACCTAAACCTGCGTTTTTGGCGCAGCTTCTTTCCTGCCAAGATGATCAGGTTTTGCTGCAGAAAAAAAAACGCACTGTGTGAACTTATCCGAATCAGGGAAAGCCGCACCTAGTCAAAGTGATGTGACATTGCATTGCCACCAAATAAATGAAAAAATATCCATACAAGGCTGGCTGAGTCAGATAGTTTGGGTCATACAAGGGACCCCTGGGAAGCCATCCCTTCCCTCCCATCCTCCAGGATATCGTTTAGCTGTAAGAAGACATGTGGATACAACGCAATGCCTAAAGTCTGTGGGGATTAGAAAACCTGGACCTGTGGCAATCACAGCAGCTTAACCCCTATACCTCCAAGGGTGGTTTGCACATTAATGACCGGGCCAATTTTTACAATTCTGACCACTGTCCCTTTATGAGGTTATAACTCTGGAACGCTTCAACGGATCCCGGTGATTCTGACATTGTTTTCTCGAGACATATTGTACTTCATAATAGTGGTAAAATTTCTTTAAGAAATTGTGCATGGACGGAATAGTACGTCTAATGGCAGAAAGGGGTTAAAGGGAACCTGTCAGCAGGATTGTGGACAGTAACCTACAGACAGTGTTTCGACAGTCAGGTCTTAATCGTATCGTTACAGTTAAAACCTGTGTGTCGAAACGCGTCAACGTTCATCTTCCTCTAATATCATGAATTTTTTATGAATTTAAAATAAAAAACTGATATTTTATGAATTTATCAGCTTGTCAAATTTTGAAGATGTCTTGAAGATGACCTTGCTTTGTGTACTGCGACAGAGTTATGCTGGAACAGAAAAGGGCCTTTCCCAAACTGGACCCACAAAGCTGGAAGTATAAAATTATCCAAAATGTTTTGGTATGCTGAAGCATTAGGATTTCCCTTCACTAAAACTAAGGGACCTAGGCCTGAATAATCAAGCCCATAGTATTATTATCCGTCCTTCACAAAATGTTATTGCTGGCACAATGCAATCAGACAGGTTCTCCCAGATTTCATCTAATCCAGACTCGTCCATCAGACTGCTAGATAGCGAAGTGCGACTCATCATTCCACAGTCTATGGCCAAGCTTTATACCACTACAGGTGACACTTGGCATTGAGCTTGGTGATGTAAGGCTTACATCTAGCTGCTTTGCCCTTATAAACCCAGGTCATGATGCCCCCGATGCACAGCTTTTGGTAATGCCAGAGGCAGTTTCTAGCTCTACTGTCATTGGGTCAGGAAACAGTGGTAAACCTTTATGTACTATGTGCCCCCAGCACTTGGTTACCTCGCTCTCTGATCTGAGTTGATGTAGTTCTTAAATGCGTTGACTTTTCAATAATATCACTAACAATATGGAATATTCATTAGGGAAGAAATGTCATGAACTGACTTGTTACAATGGTGACCTATTTCAGGACCACACTGATGTCAGTGAGCTCTTTTGAGCAACCCATTCATTTACAAGTATTAGTAAAGGCAGACGGCATGGCGAGAGGCTGGATTTTATACACCTTTGGCAATCGGATGGCATGAAAAACCTGAATTCAATAATTAAGAGGGGTGAGCTAATAATTTTGCCCTTATAGTGTACTTCAGAGCACCACACAAAGGTTGTCCCAATATGGCTCACAGTCTAATTTTTCACATACACTACTGTAGGCTCAGTTTCAATGGAAACCAAATATCTTCTAAAGCTTCAATAACAGAATCCCAAAACCACTGCTAACCAAAGAGCTATTGTGCCATTTGGCAGTGTAAAACAAAGGGGTTGTCCCCATCAATCCATTCCTAACCCTCAGGAGTTGCTGTTTCCAGCAAAACAGTCTATGGACATTAGGCCTCCTGTGCCTAATTCTTATTATTAGTTATTCCTTTTTAAAGGAATAACTGTAATTTCATATAATCTTTCAGAATATCCTGTCCTGAGTGGACATGAGGAATACCACTATATCACGCCACTATTTGTCTTATATCCTTCATTTTTTCTATTTTTCCCCTCTGCAAGCTCTATCTCTGAACTGATGCGAGGGGGAAGGCGTCAATAATGCCTCACATACACAATACATCGAGAGGGATTCCTGCTCTTTATTCCTTATTTAGCACACAGACAAAACAACAGAAACATGGAGGAAATTACACCTCAGTACTGAGCAGTGTAGCTATGAATCCAGCTCTGGGGTGAGGTAAACAGCTTGTTAGAAAGCAGAGCACAATATTTCTGCGTCTCATTCAGATTGTTTTCTCACTCTGCTCTTCTACAATCCGCACCTCTACATAAAGTATAACCTAACACCTTTCTGTGCCTTGGAAGATGAGCTGTGGTTTTAGAGTGCACAGTGGATTCAGGAGGTTGGAAGAGGGCAAGAAGTGCCTCAAGAAGTAAAATTCTCTGATAAGATGTATGGCAAAGTCACCTATATTCACATATAATATTGATTTATGCAAAGTTTGCTGATAGTACAGTTTCACTTGAGGAAATACATGATTAATTTTTGTGTTCTTACATATTAGGTGGTTTACCTTGGGCTTGTGCTACTAGGACACTAGCATTGAGCTGCCACTCAACATCCCCAGCCTCCTCTGCTTCATGTTGAGATCTCACACCATAGTCTCTAGCTTCTTCCAACAATTCCAGCTCCAGATAGCATCTACCAATTTCATGGAAGAGCCAGGTCTTTTCTAAGCTTGAAGCTGCCATAGGAATCTTCTCCTCCCACCTTTAGTTAAAAAAGATAAAGGGGGGTAATATTACAAAAAATGTCCTGGATCTGGAGCTACCTATTGAGACACTTGGATCGGTAGTCTTCCATTTAAAGCCCTATAAACAAGACACTTACACTTTTACAGCTTCTTTAAACTTCCCAATTCGTGCATAAACCCTTCCTATATTGTCCAATGCTCGGGATTTAGCTTCTGGTAAATTGCTGAAAAACAACTTTGAATTTATTTCATGACTTTATGACCAGAGTTGTAAGATACAAATTACCGTATATACTCGAGTATAAGCCGACCCGAGTATAAGTCGACCCCCCTAATTTTGCCACAAAAAACTTGGAAAACTTAATGACTCGAGTATAAGCCTAGGGTGGGAAATGCAGCAGCTACCGGTAAATGTCAAAAATAAAAATACCGTAGATACCAATAAAAGTAAAATTAATTGAGAAATCAGTAGGTTAAGTGTTTTTGAATATCCATATTGAATCAGGAGCCCCATATAATGCTCCATAAAGTTTATGATGGCCCCATAAGATGCTCCATATTAAAATATGCCCCATATAATGCTACATAAAGGTTAATAATGGCCCCATAAGATGCTCCATAGACACATTTGCCCAATATAATGCTGCACAAATGTTGATTATGGCCCCATAAGATGCTCCATACAGACACTTGCCCCATATAATGCTCCATAAAGATATTTGCCCCATATAGTGCTGCACAAACGTTGATTATGGCCCCATAAGATGCTCCATATAGACACTTGCCCCATATAGTGCTGCACAAACGTTGATTATGGCCCCATACAGACACTTGCCCCATATAGTGCTGCACAAACGTTATGGCCCCATAGATGCTCCATACAGACACTTGCCCCATTATAGTGCTGCACAAATGTTATGGCCCCATAAGATGCTCCATACAGACACTTGCCCCATTTGCTGTTGCTGCGATGAAAAAAAAATAAAAAAAAATCACATGTTCACCTCTCAGTCGCTCAGGCCCCCGGCACTTTCAAAATTCACCTGACTTCGTTCCGGCGCCGCTCCATCTTCAGCGTCTTCTGCACCGACGTTCAGGCAGAGGGCGCACACTAACCACGTCATCGCGCCCTCTGACCTGAGCGTCACAGCAGAAGACGCTGAAGACAGAGCGGCGCCGGAACGGGGAGCAGGTGAGTATAACGGGGAGGGGAGCGCTGTGCAATATTCACCTGCTCCTGGCGCGGTGCAGTCCCTGCTTCCCCAGTGCCCCAGCTTCTTCCTGTACTGAGCGGTCACCGTTACCGCTCATTACAGTAATGAATATGCGGCTCCACTCCTATGGGAGGTGGAGCCGCATACTCATTACTGTAATGAGCGGTACCATGTGACCGCTCAGTACAGGAAGAAGCTGGGGCGCCGGGGAGCCAGGGGCCTGCAGGGACCGCGCCAGGAGCAGGTGAGTATAATTACACAGCCCCTGCTCCCCCTCCCCTGCCGACCCCTTGGTATGACTCGAGTATAAGCCGAGAGGGGGACTTTCAGCCCCCAAAAATGGGCTGAAAATCTCGGCTTATACTCGAGAATATACGGTAACTAATACAATATAAGGTACAGGAGCAGAATACTTTGGGGTAGACATGATCAGTACTGATAAGAGGTTAGCTGACAAACCTTTCATGTGCAATTTTGAGGTCCTTCTGGTGACTTTGCAGAGCCTCTTCCATCTGCCCCATATCCATAAGGGCATTGCCAATGCAGCTGTGCAGGTTACCTATCAATTCCTGTTTATTTGGGGTGTCATCTTTCCAAGTATGGATGTTCTTCAACACTTTGCGGCCTTTCTTGTAGCTCTCTTCAGCATTTCCATTGGAGAGTACTACAATGATTGAAAAATACCTTAGTAGTGGTAAGTTGCACAACATTTTTAAAAAATCCTATATGGTCAGATTTATTCCAATTAATCTACCTTGAAATTTGGAATAAATGAAAACTAGGATTTTCTTAATGGGATTGTTTTGGATACTGATGACAGCTGAGGGCCTACTAATGGACCACCTTAGTACACCTATAAAGCCCAGTCTGTGTTATTATAAAATGGTCAGTAATTTTCAGTATTTTTTAGAAGCATCAAACAATTGCAAGTTTAAGCCCCTTAGGAACACAAACCAAAAAACTAATAACGTTATAAAATTTGATTAGATCATCCCTCTCTTCCGGATTCAAAAGTTAAAAAATTTAAATAAATAAATATATAAAATACGGGATAATCAATTTTATATTTTGATAGACTTGACTTTTTCAGACACAAAGCCCATATGTCAAAGAGTACCTGTCACTAGGTCAAAAGTGGCCAATTTTTGCACTTATTTTATTCCCACTGCTTCCCTGAGTATGATTTTTTTTTTTAAATTCATTATATGTTTCCAGAGATGGGTCTTTTTAGTAAGGCTAGGTTCACATTGCGTTAGTGCAGTCCGCTCAACGCATGCGTTAAACGGACTGCGTTAACGCAAGTGCCGAAAAAGATCGCGTTATGCGATCGCGCTAGCGCAGATGCTTCATCTGTGCTAGCGGTGACGGACCCGAAAACGCTGCAGACCGCGTCCGAGGGTCCGTCACAGAATGACAGCACATCGCTAACGCATGCCGATTATGACATGCGTTAGCGATGCGCTACATAATGGCAGCTAATGGGTGCGCTAACGCATCCGTTACATAGCGTTAGTGCCGCTATGTAACGGATGCCGTCAGCACATTGCCATTAATGCAATGTGAACCCAGCATTAGTGCTACTTTTAGTCTTTATAGAGGGGCATTGCTTAGAGGCTGGTAATGCACATCAGTCTAAAGACACAGCTCCCCAGAGAATTCTGGGACCCATACCCCCTTAGTAAAGACCACAGAAATTAGCAATAAATAAAAAGGCCTATATCTCCAAAATCGTATGGGGAATAAAAAAACGAAAACAATATATTCAGCGGATGAGCAGGAATGAAATAAGAGCAAACATTCGACACTTCTGACAGCTCCACTTTACACACGGTAAAACAAATAAATACAGGCTTATAGTTTTTCATTTTACACACTTCCCTGACAAAAATGCAATCAAAAAGACTATCAAAATTTCTTCTATCATTATAGTATAAAAAAATTATACAAGTTTGGTATTGATGCAATCATAGATCTGAAGAATAATGTTACTAGGTACCGTATTTTGCGGACTATAAGACAAACTTTTTTCCCCCCAAGTTTGGGGGAAAACGGGGGTGCGTCTTATAGTCGGAATGTACTTACAGTTAGCGTGGTGGCAGCAGGAATCGGGCGATTCTTCCAGTGGTCCGACGCTGCAGGGCGATGATCTCGCTCCCATCCCAGCCTGGTGCGGGGGGGGCTCCGGCGACATTTTGTGAAAGTCCGGAGCCCCCCCTGCATTTCTATTGCCTTGATGCTGTGGCCTCCGGGAAAATGGCGGCCGGTGCATGCGCAGACTGAGATGTCGGCTCCAAGATCTCATCTCCCGAGACGAGATGTCATTACTGAGATCTCAATCTGCGCCTTGGGAATCAATCTGGCCTCCGGGAAAATGGCCGTCGGAAGCAGCGCATGCACAGATTGAGATTGCCGAGATCTTAATCTGCGCATGCGCTGCCTCCGGCCGCCATTTTCCTGGAGGCCACAGCATCAAGGCAATAGAAGTGCCTCGATGCAGGGGTCACAGGGCTTTCACAAAATGTCGCCGTAGCCCCCACAACACTGAGCACTGCCTAACCTGCAGCACCAGACTGGGATACGGGCTGCGGGTGCTCCGGGCTTTCACAAAATGTCGCCGTTCCCCTGCACCACCGACGAACCTGCAGCACCAAGCTGAATTCAGGAATGTAAGACGGACCCCCATGTTACGCATTAATTTATTTTCCCCATATTCCTCCTGAAAATTTGGGGTGCGTCTTATAGTCCTAAAAATGTGGTAATTGCATTTTTACACTATTTCACCACATTTTGAATTTGTTCCCCTGTTCTTTGATAAGTTACATGGTAAAATGAATGTTGTCATTTAAAACGACATCTTTCCACACACAAAAAAACAAGCCCTCATATGGCTATGGGAAAAATAAAACTGTTGTGACTTTGAGGAATTGAAGGAAAAACCTAATTGCAAAGCAAAACAAAACCAACAAAAAAAAAATGTCACTTGGTGGGAAAGGGATGATAAGAAGAACTCCAAGGTTTCTTATTTTGTCCAAATAGCAACAGATATCCAGTAAATAGTAGCGTCTTTTATTGGGTGCGTTATTCCTAAATTCTGAGGCGCTATTCCTGTCCTCAGCCACAAGACCAACAGTCTGACTACCCGGGTCGCACAGCATCTTCTGTGTGGAACGGAAGTTCGTTTTACTAACTTCTTGGATTTTAAAGTGAGTTTGTCTCCACAAAATGACTGTTCAAACCAAGCACAGGAGCTGGGTGCATCCTTGAAGTGGACAAACAGTTTAGCACACTTTCCCACCTACTTGTATTCCCATCTACCGCTGTCCTACTTTTCCTTGATTGACAGCTCTGGCTTTAAAGGAACCATAGGAGGTCGGAGACAGATGAAAAACAAGAAGATGGAAAGGTGCACTAAACTGTTTATCCACTCCAAGGGTGCACCAAGTTCTTGTGCTTGGTTTGAACAGTCATTTTATGTACAGACTCCTTTTAAAAGTATTGAAATAAAGATAATTTTTTTTTTCTAATATATTTATGGATGCTGGACTGTCTCTCCGTAAATTACTCTACATATCAGCATAGCCGTCTGCCTTTATTCATCCACCTAACTTCTGCATATTGTTCTGCCAGTGTATCTGAGACACAGAGGAGTGCATAGAGAGGGATAGATCAGACTGACTTCTAGACCGCACTGGACAATCCGGGTAGACAGAATGCTGTAGGTGTGAAGAATGGAAGCTCAGAAATTAGGGATAAAGCACCTGGAAGGAGAAAGAAAGGCACTACTATTTACCAGATGTCTTTAAAAAAACTACACAGTTGACAAAGTGGTTAACCTGCCAATTTATATGTAGATAGATGATTATTTTACTTAAACCATAATGTTTTGGTCATGAAAAGTATTTAAAAAAAAAAAAACAATATAAAGAAGATACAATACACATCCATCATCCTGAAAATAACTTGGCCATTAAAAAGATGACTACATACACATATCTATCTCTTCCATGCTCTTGAGGATGTACTGATTCCGATCAGGTTTACTCCGATCCCGGTTCCACTTCTGTTGCATGATTCTGTGGTCCCTTTCCCGGGCATAGATCGGTTTCTGCTGCCTCCAGAACTCTGTTCTGGTGTCCAGATAGGTGATTGCATTCAAGATCAGGTCCTGCAGCTTTAAACCACTTCTAGTGTTTCCCTTCACTAACCCTGTTTCAAAGTAAAGTTAGGCAAATTACCAATCTATATTCATTATATGAACTGCAAGACAAATTGTAGATGCTGGAACTTAGTAAATGGGGAAATAATAAAAGTTCCAGTTAACCCCTTTGATGGCCTGTATGTCTAGCAAGAGAAAACATAGGCAAGCACTTAGCTGCAGTGGGATATGGATGTGTTGTGAATTTGCTTTTTGCTCCCTCTAGTGGTTACTAGTTTTTTGACTCTGGTTTTTCTGTCATTCCTTTTATCCGCACCTGGGTCGTTAGTTAGGGGTGTTGCTATATAAGCTCCCTGGACCTTCAGTTCTATGCCTGGCAACGTAGTTATCAGAGCTAGTCTGCTGTGCTCTTGTCTACTGATCCTGGTTCCAGTTATATCAGCTAAGTCTGCCTTTTGCTTTTTGCTATTTGTTTTGGTTTTGTATTTTTGTCCAGCTTGTTCCAAATCTATATCCTGACCTTTGCTGGAAGCTCTAGGGGGCTGGTGTTCTCCCCCCGGACCGTTAGACGGTTCGGGGGTTCTTGAATTTCCAGTGTGGATTTTGATAGGGTTTTTGTTGACCATATAAGTTACCTTTCTTTATTCTGCTATCAGTAAGCGGGCCTCTCTGTGCTAAACCTGGTTCATTTCTGTGTTTGTCATTTCCTCTTACCTCACCGTCATTATTTGTGGGGGGCTTCTATCCAGCTTTGGGGTCCCCTTCTCTGGAGGCAAGAAAGGTCTTTGTTTTCCTCTACTAGGGGTAGCTAGATTCTCCGGCTGGCGCGTGTCATCTAGAATCAACGTAGGAATGATCCCCGGCTACTTCTAGTGTTGGCGTTAGGAGTAGATATATGGTCAACCCAGTTACCACTGCCCTATGAGCTGGATTTTTGTATTCTGCAGACTTCCACGTTCCTCTGAGACCCTCGCCATTGGGGTCATAACAGTTTGCCAGGCCAGTATTAAATGTTTAATGCATTGCAGAAGAGGGATTATAAGAAAGAAGATTCTGAGTTTTTTTTTTTTTTTTTTTTTCTTTCTCCTTCCCCTTTACCTCAGAGTGGCTATGCTTGCTGCAGACATGAATGTCCAGACCTTGATTACAAGTGTGGACCAGCTGGCTACTCGTGTGCAGGGCATACAAGACTATGTTATCAGAAATCCTAGGTCAGAACCTAAAATACCGATTCCTGAACTGTTTTCCGGAGACAGGTTTAAGTTTAGGAATTTCGTGAATAATTGTAAATTGTTTTTGTCCCTGAGACCCTGTTCCTCAGGAGATTCTGCTCAGCAAGTAAAAATTGTTATTTCGTTCTTACGGGGCGACCCTCAGGATTGGGCTTTTTCGCTGGCGCCAGGAGATCCGGCATTGGCTGATCTTGATGCGTTTTTTCTGGCGCTCGGTTTACTTTATGAGGAACCCAATCTTGAGATTCAGGCAGAAAAGGCCTTGCTGTCTATGTCTCAGGGGCAGGACGAGGCTGAAGTGTATTGCCAAAAATTTCGGAAATGGTCCGTGCTGACACATTGGAACGAGTGTGCACTGGCCGCTAATTTTAGAAATGGCCTTTCTGAAGCCATTAAGAATGTTATGGTGGGTTTTCCCATTCCCACAGGTCTGAATGATACTATGGCACTGGCTATTCAAATTGACCGGCGGTTGCGGGAGCGCAAAACCGCAAATTCCCTCATGGTGTTGTCTGAACAGACACCTAATTCGGTGCAATGTGATAGAAAAACCGCAAATTCCCTCATGGTGTTGTCTGAACAGACACCTGATTTAATGCAATGTGATAGAATCCTGACTAGAAATGAGCGGAAAATTCATAGACGCCGGAATGGCTTGTGCTACTACTGTGGTGATTCTAGACATGTTATCTCAGCATGCTCTAAACGTATAGCTAAGGTTGTTAGTCCTGTCACCGTTGGTAATTTGCAACCTAAATTTATTCTGTCTGTAACTTTGATTTGCTCACTGTCATCTTATCCTGTCATGGCGTTTGTAGATTCAGGTGCTGCCCTGAGTCTCATGGATCTCTCATTTGCTAAGCGCTGTGGATTTACTCTTGAACCATTAGAAAATCCTATTCCTCTTAGGGGTATTGATGCTACACCATTGGCAGCAAATAAACCGCAGTATTGGACTCAGGTTACCATGTGCATGACTCCTGAACACCGCGAGGTGATACGTTTCCTGGTTTTACATAAAATGCATGATTTGGTCGTTTTAGGGCTGCCATGGTTACAGACCCATAATCCAGTCCTGGACTGGAAGGCTATGTCAGTCTCAAGTTGGGGCTGTCGTGGTATTCATGAGGATTCCCTGCCTGTGTCTATTGCTTCTTCTACGCCTTCGGAAGTTCCGGAGTATTTGTCTGATTATCAGGATGTCTTCAGTGAGTCTGAGTCCAGTGCACTGCCTCCTCATAGGGACTGTGACTGTGCTATAGATTTGATCCCAGGCAGTAAATTTCCTAAGGGAAGACTGTTTAATCTGTCGGTACCAGAACATACCGCTATGCGTTCATATATCAAGGAGTCTCTGGAAAAAGGACATATTCGTCCGTCTTCTTCCCCTCTTGGTGCGGGATTCTTTTTTGTGGCAAAAAAGGACGGATCTTTGAGACCTTGTATTGATTATCGGCTTTTAAATAAGATCACTGTCAAATTTCAGTATCCTTTGCCGCTGTTGTCTGACTTGTTTGCCCGGATTAAGGGTGCCAAGTGGTTCACCAAGATGGACCTTCGTGGTGCGTACAACCTTGTGCGCATTAAGCAAGGTGATGAATGGAAAACCGCATTCAATACGCCCGAAGGTCATTTTGAGTACTTGGTGATGCCTTTTGGGCTCTCCAATGCGCCTTCAGTTTTTCAGTCCTTTATGCATGACATTTTCCGGAAGTATCTGGATAAATTTTTGATTGTTTATCTGGATGATATTTTGGTTTTTTCTGATAATTGGGATTCGCATGTGGAGCAGGTCAGGTTGGTCTTTAAAATTTTGCGTGAAAATTCTTTGTTTGTCAAGGGCTCAAAGTGTCTCTTTGGTGTACAGAAGGTTCCCTTTTTGGGGTTCATTTTTTCCCCTTCTGCTGTGGAGATGGACCCAGTCAAGGTCCGAGCTATTCTTGATTGGACTCAGCCCTCGTCAGTTAAGAGTCTTCAGAAGTTCTTGGGCTTCGCTAACTTCTACCGTCGTTTTATCGCTAATTTTTCTAGCATTGTGAAACCTTTGACGGATATGACCAAGAAGGGCTCCGATGTAGCTAACTGGGCTCCTGCTGCCGTGGAGGCTTTCCAGGAGTTGAAACGCCGGTTTACTTCGGCGCCTGTTTTGTGCCAGCCTGACGTCTCACTTCCCTTTCAGGTTGAGGTGGATGCTTCGGAGATTGGGGCAGGGGCTGTTTTGTCGCAGAGAGGCCCTGGTTGCTCTGTTATGAAACCTTGTGCCTTTTTCTCTAGGAAGTTTTCGCCTGCCGAGCGAAATTATGATGTGGGCAATCGGGAGTTGTTGGCCATGAAATGGGCATTTGAGGAGTGGCGTCATTGGCTCGAGGGTGCTAAGCATCGTGTGGTGGTCTTGACTGATCACAAAAATCTGATGTATCTCGAGTCTGCTAAACGCCTTAATCCGAGACAGGCCCGCTGGTCATTGTTTTTCTCCCGCTTTGATTTTGTTGTCTCGTATTTACCAGGTTCAAAGAATGTGAAGGCCGATGCTCTTTCTAGAAGCTTTGTGCCTGATGCTCCTGGAGTCGCTGATCCTGTTGGTATTCTTAAAGATGGAGTTATCTTGTCAGCTATTTCTCCGGATCTGCGACGTGTGTTGCAGAGATTTCAGGCTGATAGGCCTGAGTCTTGTCCACCTGACAGACTGTTTGTCCCGGATAAGTGGACCAGCAGAGTCATTTCCGAGGTTCATTCCTCGGTGTTGGCAGGTCACCCGGGAATTTTTGGCACCAGAGATCTGGTGGCCAGGTCCTTTTGGTGGCCTTCCTTGTCAAGGGATGTGCGGTCATTTGTGCAGTCCTGTGGGACTTGTGCTCGAGCTAAGCCTTGCTGTTCTCGTGCCAGCGGTTTGCTCTTGCCCTTGCCTGTCCCGAAGAGACCTTGGACACATATCTCCATGGATTTCATTTCTGATCTTCCGCTATCTCAGGGCATGTCCGTTATCTGGGTGATATGTGATCGCTTCTCCAAGATGGTCCATTTGGTTCCTTTGCCTAAGCTGCCTTCCTCTTCCGATCTGGTTCCTGTGTTTTTCCAGAACGTGGTTCGTTTGCACGGCATCCCTGAGAATATTGTGTCAGACAGAGGATCCCAGTTCGTTTCCAGGTTCTGGCGATCCTTTTGTAGTAGGATGGGCATTGATTTGTCGTTTTCGTCTGCTTTCCATCCTCAGACTAATGGACAGACGGAGCGAACCAATCAGACTTTGGAGGCTTATTTGAGGTGTTTTGTCTCTGCTGATCAGGACGATTGGGTGACATTCTTGCCGTTGGCTGAGTTTGCCCTTAATAATCGGGCTAGTTCCGCCACCTTGGTTTCGCCTTTTTTCTGCAACTCTGGTTTCCATCCTCGCTTTTCTTCAGGTCATGTGGAGCCTTCTGACTGTCCTGGGGTGGATTCTGTGGTGGATAGGTTGCAGCGGATCTGGAATCATGTGGTGGACAACTTGAAGTTGTCACAGGAGAAGGCTCAGCGCTTTGCCAACCGCCGCCGCGGTGTGGGTCCCCGACTACGCGTTGGGGATTTGGTGTGGCTTTCTTCCCACTTTGTTCCTATGAAGGTCTCCTCTCCCAAATTTAAACCTCGTTTTATTGGGCCTTACAAGATATTGGAAATCCTTAATCCTGTATCTTTTCGTCTGGATCTTCCTGTGTCGTTTGCTATTCACAATGTATTTCATAGGTCCTTGTTGCGGCGGTACATTGTGCCTGTAGTTCCTTCTGCTGAGCCTCCTGCTCCGGTGTTGGTTGAGGGCGAGTTGGAGTACGTGGTGGAGAAGATCTTGGATTCTCGCCTCTCCAGGCGGAGGCTTCAGTACCTGGTCAAGTGGAAGGGCTATGGTCAGGAGGATAATTCCTGGGTGGTCGCCTCTGATGTTCATGCGGCCGATTTAGTTCGTGCCTTTCATGCCGCTCATCCTGATCGCCCTGGTGGTCGTGGTGAGGGTTCGGTGACCCCTCACTAAGGGGGGGGGTACTGTTGTGAATTTGCTTTTTGCTCCCTCTAGTGGTTACTAGTTTTTTGACTCTGGTTTTTCTGTCATTCCTTTTATCCGCACCTGGGTCGTTAGTTAGGGGTGTTGCTATATAAGCTCCCTGGACCTTCAGTTCTATGCCTGGCAACGTAGTTATCAGAGCTAGTCTGCTGTGCTCTTGTCTACTGATCCTGGTTCCAGTTATATCAGCTAAGTCTGCCTTTTGCTTTTTGCTATTTGTTTTGGTTTTGTATTTTTGTCCAGCTTGTTCCAAATCTATATCCTGACCTTTGCTGGAAGCTCTAGGGGGCTGGTGTTCTCCCCCCCGGACCGTTAGACGGTTCGGGGGTTCTTGAATTTCCAGTGTGGATTTTGATAGGGTTTTTGTTGACCATATAAGTTACCTTTCTTTATTCTGCTATCAGTAAGCGGGCCTCTCTGTGCTAAACCTGGTTCATTTCTGTGTTTGTCATTTCCTCTTACCTCACCGTCATTATTTGTGGGGGGCTTCTATCCAGCTTTGGGGTCCCCTTCTCTGGAGGCAAGAAAGGTCTTTGTTTTCCTCTACTAGGGGTAGCTAGATTCTCCGGCTGGCGCGTGTCATCTAGAATCAACGTAGGAATGATCCCCGGCTACTTCTAGTGTTGGCGTTAGGAGTAGATATATGGTCAACCCAGTTACCACTGCCCTATGAGCTGGATTTTTGTATTCTGCAGACTTCCACGTTCCTCTGAGACCCTCGCCATTGGGGTCATAACATGGATGTACGGCATGAGATTATAGTAGCAGGGGAAACAGACTGGTGGAGACATTCAGGATTAGTGATGAGTAAGTTACTTGAGTTTGCCTAGGGTGCTCAGGAATGTACAGAGTATCGCGGGAGCTTGAGTGACATGTTTGGCTCCCCACACCTGTATGTTTCATAGCTTTTAGATAACCCCAAAAATAGAGATTTTTGTGTACTCACTGTAAAATCCTTTTCTCCGAGCCAATCATTGGGGGACACAGGACCATGGGTGTTATGCTGCTGCCACTAGGAGGACACTAAGTGAACACAGAAAGATTAACTCCTCCTCTGCAGTATACACCCTCTCTCTGGCTGAGATTCAACCAGTTCGGTAGGAAAGCAGTAGGAGCATTAATGAAAAGACAATAAACTATGTCAAAACCAAGGAACTAACAACAAGCCGATAGGCTGACAGGGTGGGTGCTGTGTCCCCCAATGATTGGCTCGGAAAAAAGGATTTTACGGTGAGTACACAAAAATCCCTATTTCTCCTACGCCTCATTGGGGGACACAGGACCATGGGACATCCTAAAGCAGTCCCTGGGTGGGAAGTAACACAACTGCTAATACCCCATGCACCATTGGCTTACAGCTGAGGTACTGCCGATTGCAGAATGCGCCTGCCAAGAGCAGCTTCTGCAGAAGATTGAGAATGAATGTGGTAGTGTTTTGTAAAAGTATGCAAGCTGGACCAAGTCGCAGCCTTGCAGACCTGTTGTACTGACGCCTTGTGCCGAATGGCCCAAGAGGCGCCCACTGACCGAGTAGAATGCGCCTTAATCCCTGCTGGGACAGGAGTGTTCCTGACACGGTAGGATTCTTGAATAGCTGAGCGAATCCACTTGGCTACTGTGGCGTTAGAAGCAGCTAGACCCTTCTTATGCCCCTCCGGAAGCACAAATAGGACACCTGACTTGCGGAAGGCAGCCGTCTGTGAGAAGTACCGTCGAAGAGCCCTAACCACATCAAGAGTGTGCAGAGCTTTCTCGATACAATGGACTGGTGCCGGACAGAATGAAGGCAAAACAATCTCCTCATTGAGGAGAAAAGAGGAAACAACTGTGTAGGAAAGAGGGGGAAGTCCTCAGGACTGCCAAATCTGGATAAAAGATGAGAAACGGAGGTCAGCAGGATAGAGCTGCCAACTCCGAGACTCGTCTGATTGACGTAATTGCCACTAGAAATACTAATTTCCAGGAAAGAAGGGTTAGAGAGACGTCCTGCAGTGGTTCGAAAGTAGCTTCCTGAAGAACCCCCGAGAACCAATTAAGATCCCATGAATCCAACGGCATCTTGTAGGGAGGCGCCACATGGGAAACTCCCTGAATGAATGTCTTACCTGGCAATGCTGACACTTGCCCTTTGAGGGAACTAAGTGCGAGACCGGACTCTAATCCTGATTGGAGGAATTCCAATATGGAAGGAATTGTGAACATCAGAGGAGATATTCCATGGGTGCTGCACCATGAGAAGAAGATTCTCCAAGTCCAATGATAAATGCACATGGACACGGGCTTCCTAGCACTAATCATGGTGGAGGACACCTCAGAAGAGAATCCAGCTTGGGCTAAAATCCAGGATTCAACGGCCACGCCATCAAAGACAGGGCCCCAGAGTGTGGTGGTAAATCGGGCCCTGTGAGAGTAGATCCATCCGATCTGGTAGTCGCCAGGGGACGTCGGCGACCAGTTGAACTAGTTCCGCGTACCATGCCCGAAGCAGACAATCCGGCGCGACTAGGATCACTGGTACCCCTCTGCTCTGATTTTCTTGATAACCCTTGGGAGCAAGGGGAGAGGGGGAAAAATGTACGGGAGCCGGAATGGATGCCACGACAGTGCGAGGATCGAGTGATCGGGCAATGAACTGGGGAACCTTGTTGTTTAGCCTGGAGGCCATCAGATCCACATCCGGAGTCCCCCAACGATGACAAATTTGATGAAAAACTTCCGGATGAAGAGACCACTCTCCCGAGGCGAGGCCCTGGCGACTGAGGAAGTCCACCGCCCAATTCTCCACACCCGGGATGTGGATCGCCGATATGGGGGAATGGTTGCTATTGGCCCAACGGAGATGTGACTCACTTCGTGCATGGTTGTCCTGCTGCGGGTTCCCCCTTGACGGTTGATATATGCCACCCCCTGTGGCGTTGTAGGATTGGTTCCTGATGGGGTGACCTGCGAGGAGATGGTGAAACCTGAGTAAGGCAAGTCTGATAGCTCGAATTTCCAAGATATTGATGGGGAGACGCGACTCTTGAGTGGACCAACGACTCTGTGCCATGTGATGGTTGAAAACTGCACCCCAGCCCAAAAGGCTGGCGTCGGTGGTCACCACCAACCAGCGTACCGGGAGAAAGGACTTCCCTTGGTTTAGGGAAGACTTCAGCGTCCACCACTTGAGGGTCTGCCTGACCCACAGAGACAGACGGAATTGACAGTCAAGGAAGAAAGGGTTCCTGTCCCAGGCCAACAGCAGTGCATGTTGTAAAGGACGGAGATGAAACTGTGCGAACGGAACTGCTTCCATCGCTGCTACCATTTTCCCGGAGAATACCCATGCTGAAACGAATTGAGTGAGGAACTGGTCGGGAAAGACTCCATGCTCCCTGTTGTAAGGCCAAGGCCTTTTCTGGAGGGAGAATGACCAACCCGCGGGAAGTGTCCAGGATCGTTCCCAAGAAAGAAATTTGCTGAGCCGGTACCGGAGAAGACTGTTCGAAGTTTATTTTCCAGCCCAGGCGAGATGGAGTATCCACCGTGATACCGACAGACTCCTCGCAGGCTGGATGGGAAGGGCCTTTGATTAGTAGGTCATCCAGATACGGAAGTACCACCACTCCCCGAGCATGAAGAATGGCCATGACAGCTGCCATGACCTTGGTGAAGACTCTGGGGGCGGTGGCGAGGCCGAAGGGCAAGGCGACAAACTGGACGTGTTCCTCGTGGAATACGAAGCGTAGGAACTGTTGATGGAAAAGAAAAAATGGGATGTGAAGGTAAGCATCCTTGATGTCTATGGATGCTAGAAACTCTCCTTTTTCCATGGATGCGACAACAGAACGGAGAAATTCCTTTCTGAAGTGTCGAACCTTGACGAACTTGTTTAACAGCTTTAGGTCTAGTATAGGCCGCAGCGATTCGTCCTTCTTTGGGACCACAAATAGATTCGAGTAAAAACCCTTGAACCTTTGGTCCTGAGGAACCGGAATAATGACTCCGTCCCTTCAAAGCGCCTGTATGGCCTGAAGAAATGCTATTGTCTTTGTTCTGGGAGGGGAAGACTGGAAAAAAACGTGTCGGGGGGAAGAAAACTATTTTGTATCCGGAGGACACAGCTCTCTGACCCACTCGTCATGCACAACCGAGAACCTACTTTGTCGGTGTCCGCCGGATGATGTGACGAGTCATTGGGTAGAAGATCTAAGGGATCTGGTTCCCTTAGAGCCAGACGATCTCGGTCTGGATTTCCAGGTACGGTTAGGTCTGTATGAGGTCTGGGAACCTCTGTCTCCACGTGGAGCTCGTCCTGATCCAGAAGAGAAGGAAGTAGAGGATCAACTGGAGTTGTTGCGAAAAGGCTGGAACCGAGGCTGTTGTTGATTATGAAACGGCTGGGTAGGCCTTTGTTGAAGAAGAAATTTACTCTTTCCTCCGGTAGCTTCAGAAATAATTTGGTCCAGTTTCTCTCCAAATAAGCGACCAGCTTGGTAAGGCAGAGAAGTCAACGATTTTTTGGAAGCAGAATCTGCTCACCAATCTTGGAGCCACAGGGCTCTTCTGATGGAGACTGCATTTGCAGCCTGTGCAGCGCAATTGGTTGCATCTATCGAAGCGTTAACTACGAAGTCCCCGGCTTGAGCTATCTGGCTAGCGAGGTTGGCCGCCTCCGGAGGAAGATTGCTGTCGTGGAAGGTTGCGGTTAAGACCTCTGTCCAAGCGACCATTGCCTTAGCCACCCAAGTCGCAGCGAAGGATGGAAAGAGTGCCGCTCCTGAAGCCTCGAAGACAGAGTGAGAATAACCGTCAGACAAAGATAGGAGTGTCTTGGATGCGAGGGGACTGCAGCCAATCCTTCATTAGATCTGGAGCAAAAGGATATTTGGACTCAGTAGGCTTTTGACCTGTGAACTGTTTATCTGGTCTGTTATGATCTGGTGACCTTGGAGCCGCATGAAAACTTTCTCTGGAGTCGGTGGAACCTGTACTGACCGCAAATCCTGAACTAACACCGCAACTAGAAGTAGCCGTGGGGTGTGCCTAACAAACCCTAGACACCTCAACACACCCGGAGGACTAAATACCCCTATAGATGGAAATAGGAATGCTATCTTGCCTCAGAGCAGACCCCCAAAGGATAGGCAGCCCCCCACGAATAGTGACTGAGACACGACATGCGCTGTACATATAGGGCGCATGTCGTTAAGGGGTTAATATTAGTCGTAAAGTGGCCAACTATTTTAAAAGAGAAAGGTCATATTGACCATTGCTCATAAACCTAAAAAGGTCAGTCCAAACATATTCCAAATCTGCACAGAATATGCCAATAAAATAACAAGAACTCTTATCTAAGCACCTTCATCCTTCAGCAGGGTCTCCAGATACTCCATGTCACTGTAGAGCTCGCCCAGCAGCTGGCGAGCAGTCTTTTGGCTTTTCAGAGGGTCTACCTTCTTCTGCTGCTTCAAATCTTTTTTAGGCACTTTTGCTGGTGCTTTTTGCTTCGCTTTTTTACTCTATTAACAAAAGCAAAATGAAAAGATACAGAGACCACTAACCAACACTGAATTATAAAATAAAACTAAACAACAAACCCAATACATATTATTTCCCTATAACTGCATATCTTCAGAAAGTAGACATCTGGCACATTGTGAATATGCCACCGATCAATTTACACTCATTGGCGCCTTTATATTGTACCAAAGTGAAACGTTTTGTAAAATAAAAAAAGGTATCAAATCCACGTTCGTGGACAAAAGGAGACTCGTTACTTTTGAGCATAAAAGAGATTTTGCGGAGTTCATAAATGTCACATATGGCATAATAGTATAAGGGTTCTGATTCAGCACTGGGGGTTAATTACATGACAGTAGCAATAAAAGAAAAAACTAAATCAGCACACTCACAGAACAAGGTTCCCTGATGAACAGATCAAGCTTTGTAGTACGATACGCAGCAAAAATGTAGAAATCCAGCAAAGGGGTCCTTTAAAATAACATCTTCATTGAAGATCCAATATGCAATAGCATATGTATTTCTGACACAACGTCCTTAATCATTGCATACCTAATACCAAATCATGCAATGATGAAGGACGTGGTGTCAGAAACGCATATGCTATTCCACATTTAACCCCTTTGCTGGATTTCTACATTTGTCCTTAATTATATGACAGCTTACTTCCACTCTTGTAGCAGGGGCTAAACCCCCAAAATGACAAACAGGAAACATATATCATCTCTGATGGGTGAAAAAAGGAAGTAAATCCCCAGCGTGAAACTTGGATAAAAGATCAATTTATTTAGACAAATCCATTAAAATCCATTAAAATGTTTCATAGTGGTACAGCAAATAAAGGAGTACATGATGCGACCAACGTGTTTCGACCTAGCCACAGGTGTTTTTAATCCCAGCAGGACCACTACCCATTCAGACATATAGATTTTAGTCTAACAGAGGATTCATGCTTCCATACAGATGAAGAGTTTATTCTAAGTGAGGAAAAGCTTTGCTAGGTCCTGGTATACCATAAATGCCTTATCGTGGCTACCAGGTATACATGAATTGGCCAATTTATGCGCTAACCTTTCTCAATTTTTCACATTTCTAATGCAGTAATGCAATTCCATTTTCATATTTCATGTTTGCATGCTATGGTGCTACAGTGTGCTGCCTTTTTTGTTTGAGCGTATATGAGTTGGTGTCTCTAGGTTCAGCACCTGTTCACACTTAGTCTGTGTTTGGATGTGACAGTCAATTTTTTTGAAATTTATGAACTTGTAATGACCTGGAGAATCATAATGGCAGGTCAGTTTTAGCATTTAGTGACCTAGTAAAAAAAGCCCAACAAAAAACAAGCGTTGGATTGCATTTTTTTTGCTGTTTCACCGCACTTGGAATTTTTTTCCAATTTCTAGCACACGACATGGTAAAACCAATGGTGTCGTTCAAAAGTACAACTCGTCCAGCAAAAAACAAGCCCTCACATGGCCATATTGACGAAAAAACAAAAAAAGTTATGGCTCTGGGAAGAAGGGGAGCAAAAAAACAAAAATGCAAAGACGAAAAAAGCTTCGGGGGTTAAGGGGTTAAAAAACATTTTTAGGAAATCTTGATATAAACTCCTAGCAATGAAGCATATAGAGCTTGTTTGCTTTCAAAAGCCCCATTTCAGATTGCAGATGGCACACAATGGTACCAATGAAAACTACATCTTGCCTTGAGAAAAACCACACATTGACATAAAGCTGTTAAATGTATTACTTTCAGAACATGGCGACACACAAACGATGTTTATTCCCAAACAGTGCAATTAATGTAAAAACCGAAAAAAGTTCCCGGGGGTTAAGGGGTTAAAAATAAGAGGTAATTTTTAATAAATAGGTGGAAGATATTAGCTGTATTTTGCCCTAATAAGGATAATCTATGTAAAACCTAAGATTTAACCTTAGATTTAAAGCGTACCTGTCATTTCAGGTAACTATTCAGAATAAGCAGTCTTGTGTGTGTACATAGGAATAACACTTCGACTGGTCATTATATGATTTGTATCCTACACTGTTCACCAGTGTTCCCTCTGCAGACTATTTCTAAGGGTACTGTCTCACAGTGGCACTTTGGTCGCTACGACGGCACGATCCGTGACGTTCCAGCGATATAGTTACGATATCGCTGTGTCTGACATGCTACTGCGATCAGGGACCCCGCTGAGAATCGTACGTCGTAGCAGATCGTTTGAAACTTTATTTCGTCGTCAAGTGTCCCGCTGTGGCGGCATGATCGCAGCGTGTAAGTCTACGTTCACATTTGCGGTCTGCGCCGCAGCGTCGGGCGCCGCAGCGTTGCCGCATGCGTCATGCGCCCCTATATTTAACATCGGGGCGCATGGACATGCGTCGCACTTGCGTTTTGCGCCGCATGCATCCCTGCGGCGCCCGCGTCCGGGAGCAGAGGACGCAGCAAGTTGCATTTTTGCTGCGTCCAAAATCAATCAAAAAAAGGACGCATGCGGCGCAAAACGCAGCGTTGTGCATGCGTTTTGCTGCGTTTTTGTTTGCGTTGTGCGTTGCGGCGCCGACGCTGCGGCGCACAACGCAAATGTGAACGTAGCCTAACAAAGGTGTGCACGATATTCCCAATGTCCCGTATGACTTCTACATCGCAATTACGTCATGAAATTATCGCTCCAGCGCCGTGCATTGCAAAGTGTGACCGCAGTCTACGACGCTGGAGCGATAATCAAGCGACGCTGCAACGTCACGGATCGTGCCGTCGGAGCGATCAAAGTGCCACTGTGTGACAGTACCCTAAGTCTCAGTTCTCTCTGAGCTAGTGAGAAGGGACAAGCTGCTATGTCGTCTTCCATACACAGTACCAGAAACAAGGGATTTTCTTTCTCTGCAGCACACAGACAGAAGCAGTAGTATGGAAGACATTATACAGCAGTACTGAACTGTGTGACTGTAAATCCAGCACGGAGGTGAAATATATTTGCTGAAACCTGCAGCATGATGTGCCTGTGTCTTCCTGCCTGTATTGAATTTAATAAGCTACATAGCCTTACACCTTACAGTGAGAGAAGTATGGCTTGCTGTGACTAAAAGGGATAAGAGCTGATTTTTTTTCAGAGTGGATTGTGAGTTCGGGCAGCAGGGAAAAAAGTGGCTCATAAGTGGAAAAAGAAGCAGATTGCTTGTGGACATATGAACAACATACCGGCCATATAGTTAATACCCCAGGTACTCACCTCTTCTTGCTTGCTAAGAAATGCCATACCATCTTTGTTCTCTAGCTTTACAGAGGCTGGAGCTAAAATAAGAAACGTCCAGATCTTATTATATTAGCTACCAAATCTTCATCACTTCCATATGTTTAATCATATTGCTACATCAATGTACACACACACACACACATACACAGTATATGTGAAAAATAGCTTGACAGGAAAAAAAGTCACCATCCCATAGACACAAATACACAGGGACATTTACAAGATATTTTTAGAAGAAGTCTGGGGACAGGTAGAGCTTTATAGTGACTCCATAGGCCACCTAAATGTGTCACCACATTAAAGGGACGGTCAGTAGGATCAACAATGATAAATTGTCTATAAGGACATGTAGGTCATAGGAAGCTGAATAAAATGATACCTTGATATCTGCGATCTGATGTCTTATTCCAGAGAAATCCAAATCAAGGTATCATTTTATTCAGCTTCCTAGGCCCTTCATGCCCGTATAGACGGCTTAGGAGTGTTGATCCTACAGACAGATTCCCTTTAAATAGCTGTGCTCCTCTAATGGTGTCCTGGAGGCACTTACAACACAATAATCCACTTCACGTAGACACCTACAACTTAAAACCAAGATACTCACTTCCCACAGAGTTTTCAATAGCTTCCTGAGCCTTCTGGATTCCTAAACGAAATTCCTGGAGTTCAGGGCGTAGTTTGTACCCTCTATGATAGAACACAAGGGCAAATTCAAAGTCACCCATAGCATAGAGGGCTTCTGCTTTCTGGTAAAGACCCTGTAAGGAGAAGAAAAGAAAAGCTGAGATTACTGTACAGGTCCTAAGCAGTAACATAATACTAGTGTGACCCCAAGTGCAACTCTCGTTATACCTAACTTGATGGGAAGCAGCAGTTAGGAATTTAACAACTGTATTTAAAAAGGTTGGCTACTAAATGCTTACTTTATCAGATGGGCTGAGGACCTGACTTTGTGACACTTACTAATATACTGTATAGTGTGAGGCTGTGGCCTCTGATACAGCTAGGGGGTGCTGTTTGTTCTCCCCTGAATCTGCATGCAGACGGATGAAGTCCATAGGTGTGCATGAGAGTCACGGATTTCCGGTCCGGGTTTTCCAGGTGGCTGAAGGCCACAGGTTTGCGTGTGTTTAAAAACCCTGCAGTAAGGGGTATGAGAGTGTCAGGTGTCTGGTCGTGTCAGGTCAGGTGTGCGAGGTGCACGTCAGTGTCAGTCTGGTGTGTGCTGGTCTGCAGAGTGCATGGAAGCACAGGCCAGCAGAGCCAGCACCTAGGGCAGCTGAATAGCCTGTCACCCACAGCGTACACAGAGATGCAAGTCGTCCATGGTACTGGTTTCGGATGTGGACAGTCCTGTGCCCGGAGGTGGATGTCCTGTGCCCGAAGGAGTCGGATGTGGACAGTCCTGTGCCCGGAGGTGGATGTCCTGTGCCCGAAAGAGGACTAGCATGTGTAACGATTGCAAACAGGTGGATATGGTGCCCGGCTGCTATCCGGAGGATATCCTGAACTGTGTACGACTGTGTGAGTAAAGAGTCTGTAAAGAGACTGTGATACAGCGATGCAGGACACCCACGAGAACTAGTCAGAGGAGGGCTGGCGTGTGTAGTGTCTGCAACATATGAGGCTGTGTGTATGGAGATGTATAGAGACTGTGAGATGGCGTGCGGTCGCCAAGGGAAACTGGACAAGAGAAGTCTGGCCTGTTTAGGGACCGCAAATCTAAAGCCATGTGATATGTATTGCTTTGAACTGGTGTAAACTGGTCACTGATAATATCCACTGAAGTTATATGCATTTATGTGAAATGGACATTAATGCTGTGAAGAAACACATTAAAAGAGACTTTTGTGTTTGAATTTGTGGGTCACTGCTTCTTCACTGCGTACGATGCTACTGCAGCTTTACAATAGGTATAACATGTCCTGCTCCCTCCTGTTAGGACGACCTTCCTCACAGACTGCACAGCTCTGCTGTTCTCAGAATGGCAGACGGTGCATGTGACCAAACCGGGACATTGTCTCCACTAATGGACAAGCAGCTTTTCCATGTGAGGTTTTTAATTTGGAGGAGATGGATGGACAGATCTGCTTAGCTGCTCCTCCACCAGCGGTCATTATGAGAACAGCAGAGCTGTGCAGTCTGTGAGAAGACGACACAAATGGAGGAGAATATGAAATACGGATATATACAGAATCCTATCCCCAATATATTTGTAATAAGAAAGTGGACAACCCCTTTAATCAGCCAAAAACACTCTGCTGAGCGGGCAATAGCTAAATATATAATAAGTAAGGGGATCACCGTCTGCATACTACCGTATATATGAGTAGAGCCAAACAAGACAAAATGTATGCATAAAAATTGGGATCACCACATCAATTTGAAAAGTATACAAAACATCTTTATTAGAGAACAACACACAAAACCATTAAAAGCATTTAAAAACCCACAGTATAAATTGGGGTGACGGGTCCATACAGATTACTGGTAAATACCAAAACAGAGCATACAACACTACACAGCCGGTTTACAATGAGAATGCATCAAAGTAAATGAGTCCCAAATGCCAATGACTATCACATATAAATAATTATAACCCACAAACCTATGCCCAGATTAAATACTCCTATGAGTTGCCAAAAACACAATACGTCGCCCTATAGAGGAGGCTCCAAGGAGGGGTATACCAGAAGTGTGACCGGCACCAATCATATCCCAGGATTTTAGTGCCCCAGTCCTATGTTCTTACCCCACCTAACGAATAGGCATCCCCTAGGGCTCTGGCAAGGTAGGCTTGTGGGATCTAGTCGGCCGTGTGGTTGTTCAGACCTTCAGTGTGTAATAGTGTGCCAATCCTACAGTTGACACTTACACTTGGAAACCATATTTTTGTCTACATCCACTGTGAGGTGTACTGTGCGCTATGCTCCTATTAACCTGAATAGCCTCAAGCGCATACAGTTTAGACATCTCAGCCCCCAAAGAATTAAATTGCTGTAGAAGGTGTGAGAACAAAGGAATAATGCTCCGCTAGAAAGAAAGCAGCCTATAACATAACATTAAAAGAAAATGATTAAAAAAGCTGTCTACTTTGAAACCTCCAGAAGAAATGAGTTGATCCTGAGGCATCCAGGTGCTAGGACCGAGCGATCACCTATAACATTTAGGAAAACCGGACAGAATGGTCACAAGTCATCAGAGCAATTTCACCAGAATTCTGCAGTAAAAAGCTTTGCAAAATCCCCACATTTTTGCACATCTCAAATTTTGAGACTTTTAGCATCTTCTCTCAGCTCTGCTAAAATGGGTGGAGGTATCATGGGACAGAGGCGTGCCGCAACATCTCGTCTAATATATGACGAGCTATGATGCTCCCTACGCCACAAATCTTACTCCAGTCCATGACTAGAGTAAGATATCTAAGGTGCATACCACGGAGGCACACGCCACTCTTCAGATGCACCAGATTCATTAAGAGGCGTCTGATTGCACCCCGACCCCTTATCAAGACCAGTGTCAACATCGCTGGTGTTGATGAACTGAGGCCTATGTGTTCTGTAAACCTAAAATCAATAGACCCCCATATGGGGCCTGGTTACCACCTTTTCCTGAAAAATACAGAGGTAGAAATGACGACACTGCCACCATTCAGGTGACAAATTTACCATGCAAGAGCAAACAGATCGGGCATGGTGACCGTCACCCTAGACACCCCATACAGGGCACAGTAATATAATCTTATATGACAGTGCAGCTGGTATATAAAATTACCCTAAAGAAATCCTTCTCTTCCTGTAGAGAGGCCTCTGCATCCCTTAAAGCCGCGTCCGGGTCCCCAAGCTTTAGGAAACATTTAGACCGGGCTACCAGGCAGTGCTTCTCAGCCGGCTGTAGGTCCAGAGCCTACAAAAAGGATTAATAAGGTAAGTAATAAGTTAATAATGGCGTCTGATAACCAACAGATTTCACCTCAACCTTTCCTTATGGACAAAATATTGGCTCATATGGCAACTTTTAGCCTCATGGTGGCATTAGAGATCTGTGAGGTAGGAAAGGGGCTGCTCATATTGGAGGCCTAGACTGCACCTCTCCGAGCCCCGAATTTCAGAGGGACCACAGAATTCTATTTTTCTTCATCACAGTTTTAGGGTAAATGCACAAAATACCGTATTTAAAAAAAATCTCATCAAAATATTGCGAAAATCTTGCTGATTTTCATTGTGGATTTCGCCATTTGCGACTCGGAGACTAAAATCCACAGCAGATCTGCAACAAAATCCACATATGACGCACGCAGATTTTACAGCAGAAAATCCACATAAAATCTGCCACATGTGCAGGTATTCACAATGAAAAAGTCTAGGTATTATGGCACTTATTATAGATCTGAACAGTATGCAACCTTAAAGGGAATCTGTCAGCAGGTTCTTGCTATTTGGCAAGCACCATAATGCAGGGTCAGGGATCCTGATTGCAGGGATGTGTCACCTGCTCAGCAGCATGCCGTTTTAATACAATCAGTGTTTTATCAGCAAGAGATTATCATTGCAGGACTAGATGTTATGTGCACAGCAGTCCAGCTACTCCATTAAACCCCTCCCCCACCACTGATTGGAAGCCTTACTGACCATGTATAGCGTACACAGGAAGCTGCCAATCATGGCTGTGAGTGGGGGTATACACTGCTCAGCAGTCATAGAGAAATCAGGAATTTTAACAAAACTGCACCAAGCAGTCCAGTAAGTGACACATCACTGGAATCATGGTCTCTGTCCCTACATCATACTGCTGTCAGATTACATAGCAAAGCCAGCTGCAAAGATTGCCTTTAAGGCTACATTTCCTAGGAATATATTTACTGTATTTGAAAAAAGGCTGGAGCCACACATTGCACTTCGCATAGCAAACCAAGAAGCTCGCACCTTCCTCCGCAGTATACGTTGACACGCTGTGGACCTTCAACACACAGTTCTTATCAATTTACGCTGCGGATACTATTCACATCATGAGCATGAGATTTCCAGAATTCTCATGCATTATACGAGCACAATAAAAGGCAATGGATTTTCTGCAAGCCAATACATAGTAAAAGATCTCCAGCATTTTTTGCTACTTGTGAATGGAGCCTTATAAGGCAGCGTGTACAGTACATGGCCTAAGGCAGAAATCACCACCGTCAATCCAGGGTCACGTTATGGTAACAACCTCAAAGTGTACAGTGTCCTGTATAATGTGCAACATCCACAGAGTGCAGGCCGCCGCTGATGTGCGATATCCACAGAGTGCAGGCTGCCGCTGATGTGCGATATCCACAGAGTGCAGGCCACCGCTGATGTGCAACATCCACAGAGTGCAGGCCGCCGATGATGTGCGATATCCGCAGAGTGCAGGCCACCACTGATGTGCGATATCCACAGCGTGCAGGCCGCCGATGATGTGCGATATCCGCAGAGTGCAGGCCACCACTGATGTGCGATATCCGCAGAGTGCAGGCCACCGCTGATGTGCGATATCCGCAGAGTGCAGGCCACCGCTGATGTGCGATATCCGCAGAGTGCAGGCCGCCGCTGATGTGCGATATCCACAGAGTGCAGGCCGCCGCTGATGTGCGATATCCACAGAGTGCAGGCCACCGCTGATGTGCGATATCCACAGAGTGCAGGCTACCACTGATGTGCGATATCCACAGAGTGCAGGCCACCTCTGATGTGCGATATCCACAGAGTGCAGGCCGCCGCTGATGTGCGATATCCACAGAGTGCAGGCCGCCGCTGATGTGCGACATCCACAGAGTGCAGGCCGCCGCTGATGTGCGATATCCACAGAGTGCAGGCCGCCGCTGATGTGCGATATCCACAGAGTGCAGGCCGCCGCTGATGTGCGATATCCACAGAGTGCAGGCCGCCGCTGATGTGCGATATCCGCAGAGTGCAGGCCGCCGCTGATGTGCGATATCCACAGAGTGCAGGCCACCGCTGATGTGCGATATCCACAGAGTGCAGGCCACCGCTGATGTGCGATATGCGCAGAGTGCAGGCCACCACTGATGTGCGATATCCACAGAGTGCAGGCCGCCACTGATGTGCGATATCCACAGAGTGCAGGCCGCCGCTGATGTGCGACATCCACAGAGTGCAGGCCGCCGCTGATGTGCGATATCCACAGAGTGCAGGCTACCACTGATGTGCGATATCCACAGAGTGCAGGCCACCGCTGATGTGCGATATCCAGAGTGCAGGCCACCGCTGATGTGCGATATCCACAGAGTGCAGGCCGCCGCTGATGTGCGATATCCACAGAGTGCAGGCCGCCGCTGATGTGCGATATCCACAGAGTGCAGGCCACCGCTGATGTGCGATATCCGCAGAGTGCAGGCCGCCGCTGATGTGCGATATCCACAGAGTGCAGGCCACCGCTGATGTGCGATATCCACAGAGTGCAGGCCACCGCTGATGTGCGATATGCGCAGAGTGCAGGCCACCACTGATGTGCGATATCCACAGAGTGCAGGCCGCCACTGATGTGCGATATCCACAGAGTGCAGGCCGCCGCTGATGTGCGACATCCACAGAGTGCAGGCCGCCGCTGATGTGCGATATCCACAGAGTGCAGGCTACCACTGATGTGCGATATCCACAGAGTGCAGGCCACCGCTGATGTGCGATATCCAGAGTGCAGGCCACCGCTGATGTGCGATATCCACAGAGTGCAGGCCGCCGCTGATGTGCGACATCCACAGAGTGCAGGCTGCCGCTGATGTGCGATATCCACAGAGTGCAGGCTACCACTGATGTGCGATATCCACAGAGTGCAGGCCACCGCTGATGTGCGATATCCACAGAGTGCAGGCCACCGCTGATGTGCGATATCCACAGAGTGCAGGCCGGCGCTGATGTGCGATATCCACAGAGTGCAGGCAGCCTCTGACGTGCGACATCCACAGAGTGCAGGCCACCACTGATCTGTGACATCCACAGAGTGCAGGCCGCCGCTGATGTGCGACATCCACAGAGTGCAGGCCGCCGCTGATGTGCGATATCCACAGAGTGCAGGCCGCCGCTGATCTGTGACATCCACAGAGTGCAGGCCACCACTGATGTGCGATATCCACAGAGTGCAGGCCGCCGATGATGTGCGATATCCGCAGAGTGCAGGCCACCACTGATGTGCGATATCCGCAGAGTGCAGGCCACCGCTGATGTGCGATATCCGCAGAGTGCAGGCCGCCGCTGATCTGTGACATCCACAGAGTGCAGGCCACCGGTTGTGCAAAATTCGCAAAGTGCAGGCCGCCGCCGATGTGCGACATTCACAGACTGTAGGCCGCCACTGACGTACAATATCTGCAGAGCACAGGCTGCTGTTTACGGTGCCTAAGTTCTACCAGTTTCTTCCAATTCTGTGCCATCAGAACCTTATGGGATTACCATTTGTGCAGTTCTCTACAATTCCTTTATTTCCCTATGCCCCTCTTACATTACTAAAGCTTTCTTTGGCTTTGTCGTACTCCCCTTTCTGGTAGAGCTGCTCCCCCTCCGCCATGTAGATGGTGAAGTTGCTGCGCGGTGGTCCCAGCTCGCCATCCGCCTCCTCCGCCATGCTGCTGCCGCCGATGCCACCGGGACCTGTGCACAGAAATCTGCTGTTGTTTGTACATGTTGCTAGCAGCGTACACGTTACCTAGCAACAAGGAAACGCGTATCACATGGGCAATGCATTACTCGTAGCCAATCGGAAACTGGCTGTTCATGACGAGGGGCGGGGTTAGTACTCCCTAGTCTGTGAAGACGGAAGACGCCACATTTTTTAAAGCGCTGATGTACCGTGTACAGTGCGCATGCGCGGTCCATCCGTGCGCGTGCCTGAGCAGTCTGGCGTCATATACACCCGATGGGCCGATTCCTAGTCTGTTCTGTAGGGGTGACTGGATAAGGCGCTACCCCCTCAGTGACCCCTAAACATCGATTTGCCTCATTTATAGCGAGCCACTGGGTCTCATACGTCACCCGAACAGTTACAATAGTGTCAGTCACAGCGAACGTATAAATGCCGCACACACCTGCACTGGGCCTCCACAGGGTGGTTTCACAGGGTACTTTCACACTAGCCTAGTACGACGCACGTCGCAATGCGTCGTTTTGGAGAAAAAACGCATCCTGCAAAATTGCCTGCAGGATGCGTTTTTTCTCCATACACTTGCAATAGGCTACTTTCACACTAGCGTTAACTGCAATACGTCGCAATGCGTCGTTTTGCCGAAAAAACGCATCCTGCAAAAGTGCTTGCAGGATGCGTTTTTTCTGCATTGACTAACATTAGCGACGCATTTGCGACGCAATGACACACGTCGCAACCGTCCTGCGACGGTTGCGCCGTGCTGTGGCGGACCGTCGGGAGCAAAAAACGTTACATGTAACGTTTTTTGCTCCCGACGGTCCGCTTTTTCCGACCGCGCATGCTCGGCCGGAGCTCCGCCCCCACCTCCCCGCACTTCCCCGCACCTCACAATGGGGCAGCGGATGCGTGGGAAAAATGCATCCGCTGCCCCCGTTGTGCGGCGGAGACCACGCTAGCGTCGGGAACGTCGGCCCGACGCACAGCGACAGGTTGTTCCCGACGCTAGTGTGAAAGTAGCCTAACATTAGCGACGCATTGCCACACTCGTGCGACGGTTTTGGTTTTCCATAGGTTTACATTTTACTGTAAACCTAATGGAAAACTGCTGCGAATCCACAGCAGCAAATCCGCACCGTGTGCACATAGCCTCACATTGAAGAAGGTGGTGAAACACTTTTTTTCTCCACGTACGATTAAAACTGATGACACTCGGATCTCACTCTGATCAAAATAATCTCGAACGTAAGTAAAACAGACGTCTGAGGCCTAAGGATTTTCATTTACTTTTTATTGAAGTTCTATGATAATTTTTCACTTTCTATTATGCTTTGTTCACACGCTGATTTTTTTTTTTTCGCTACCTTTTTTTTTCTGCAGAAAATAAACTGTGTTTTAAAGTACTAGCAAAGGCTATGTGATTTCAGAAATCTCATGTACACGCCTGATTTTTTTTTTCCTGACTGAATTTGAGAACTGCAGCATTTTTTATATCTGCTGCTAGTGTTGAGCATTCCGATACCGCAAGTATCGGGTATCGGCCGATACTTGCGGTATCGGAATTCCGATACCGGGATTCCGATACTTGCCGCGTATCGGATACGGGAATCGGAAGTTCCAAGATTCAAAATGCAGAAATTCAGCCAATGAGAATGATTCCAAGTGTGGGCACATCCTGTTTAGCATGGAGGGCATGAAACTACTGGCAAGGCTGTGATTGGCTGCTGAAATGATGTCATGCTGCAGTTTAAAAGTCGCTGGCGCCATTTTGCGATCACTCTGCTGTGAATTCAGTTAGTGACAGGACGCTGTTTGCTGACTGAGGGACAGTTTAGAGATAGCGATTTGCTTCTTTGTGCTTTCCAAAGGCTAATTTAGCAACCGCTGTGTTCACCTACTATTCACCTTGCTTTTGCCTTGTAGCGCTGTTTTCACAGCGATCTGCAAGGTCTGTGTGTGTGTGTGTGTGTGTGTGAGTGCAGCCCACTCTCTAGTCTGAGTGCAGCCACATAGGCCATCCATAGCTGGTTGTATTCAGTTCAGGGAGGGTGGTTCATTGCCTCATACTGTTCTCTTTTTTTTTTTTTTTTTTTTTTTTCAAGTAGTGTAGTCTGCTGCTAATTTATTCAAAAAAATCCTATTAGTGTCTTTCCACCCGTCTCCAGCTAATTTGTGGAAAAACACTACATAGGATAAAGTAGAGGAGGGTTTTTGGGCCTTGCAGCGCCGTTTACGGCTGTCTGCACGGTCTCCGTGTGACTGCAGCTCGCCCTGTAGTCTGTGAGCAGCCATAGCCTGGTTGTCTCCAGCTCAGGGTTGTTCACTGCGTCATACCGCCAAATCAATTTTCATTTTTTTTCAAGTAGTGTAGTCTTCTGCTAATTTATTTAAAAAAATCCTATTAGTGTCTTTCCACCCGTCTCCAGCTAATTTGTGGAAAAACACTACATAGGATAAAGTAGAGGAGGGTTTTTGGGCCTTGCAGCGCCGTTTACGGCTGTCTGCACGGTCTCCGTGTGATTGCAGCTCGCCCTGTAGTCTGTGAGCAGCCATAGCCTGGTTGTCTCCAGCTCAGGGTTGTTCACTGCATCATACCGCCAAATCAATTTTCATTTTTTTTCAAGTAGTGTAGTCTGCTGCTAATTTATTTAAAAAAATCCTATTAGTGTCTTTCCACCCGTCTCCAGCTAATTTGTGGAAAAACACTACATAGGATAAAGTAGAGGAGGGTTTTTGGGCCTTGCAGCGCCGTTTACGGCTGTCTGCACGGTCTCCGTGTGATTGCAGCTCGCCCTGTAGTCTGTGAGCAGCCATAGCCTGGTTGTCTCCAGCTCAGGGTTGTTCACTGCGTCATACCGCCAAATCAATTTTCTTTTTTTTTCAAGTAGTGTAGTCTGCTGCTAATTTATTTAAAAAAATCCTATTAGTGTCTTCCAACCCGTCTCCAGCTAATTTGTGGAAAAACACTACATAGGATAAAGTAGAGGAGGGTTTTTGGGCCTTGCAGCGCCGTTTACGGCTGTCTGCACGGTCTCCGTGTGATTGCAGCTCGCCCTGTAGTCTGTGAGCAGCCATAGCCTGGTTGTCTCCAGCTCAGGGTTGTTCACTGCGTCATACCGCCAAATCAATTTTCTTTTTTTTTCAAGTAGTGTAGTCTGCTGCTAATTTATTTTAAAAAATCCTATTAGTGTCTTTCCACCCGTCTCCAGCTAATTTGTGGAAAAACACTACATAGGATAAAGTAGAGGAGGGTTTTTGGGCCTTGCAGCGCCGTTTACGGCTGTCTGCACGGTCTCCGTGTGATTGCAGCTCGCCCTGTAGTCTGTGAGCAGCCATAGCCTGGTTGTCTCCAGCTCAGGGTTGTTCACTGCGTCATACCGCCAAATCAATTTTCTTTTTTTTTCAAGTAGTGTAGTCTGCTGCTAATTTATTTTAAAAAATCCTATTAGTGTCTTTCCACCCGTTTCCAGCTAATTTGTGGAAAAACACTACATAGGATAAAGTAGAGGAGGGTTTTTGGGCCTTGCAGCGCCGTTTACGGCTGTCTGCACGGTCTCCGTGTGATTGCAGCTCGCCCTGTAGTCTGTGAGCAGCCATAGCCTGGTTGTCTCCAGCTCAGGGTTGTTCACTGCGTCATACCGCCAAATCAATTTTCTTTTTTTTTCAAGTAGTGTAGTCTGCTGCTAATTTATTTTAAAAAATCCTATTAGTGTCTTTCCACCCGTCTCCAGCTAATTTGTGGAAAAACACTACATAGGATAAAGTAGAGGAGGGTTTTTGGGCCTTGCAGCGCCGTTTACGGCTGTCTGCACGGTCTCCGTGTGATTGCAGCTCGCCCTGTAGTCTGTGAGCAGCCATAGCCTGGTTGTCTCCAGCTCAGGGTTGTTCACTGCGTCATACCGCCAAATCAATTTTCTTTTTTTTTCAAGTAGTGTAGTCTGCTGCTAATTTATTTAAAAAAATCCTATTAGTGTCTTTCCACCCGTCTCCAGCTAATTTGTGGAAAAACACTACATAGGATAAAGTAGAGGAGGGTTTTTGGGCCTTGCAGCGCCGTTTACGGCTGTCTGCACGGTCTCCGTGTGATTGCAGCTCGCTCTGTAGTCTGTGAGCAGCCATAGCCTGGTTGTCTCCAGCTCAGGGTTGTTCACTGCGTCATACCGTCAAATCAATTTTCTTTTTTTTTCAAGTAGTGTAGGTTGCTGCTAATTTATTTAAAAAAATCCTATTAGTGTCTTTCCACCCGTCTCCAGCTAACTTGTGGAAAAACACTACATAGGATAACGTAGAGGAGGGTTTTTGGGCCTTGCAGCGCCGTTTACGTCTGTCTGCACGGTCTCCGTGTGACTGCAGCTCTGTCATGATTCTCAATGGCGAGAGAACATAGCCCAGCATATATGAGAACTAGCTCTTGGAAGATGGAAACTATACTGACCATGAACTAAACCTGCCGCACAACTAGAAGTGGCCGGGTAGCATGCCTACGTTTTTTTATCCCTAGATGCCCAGTGCCAGCCGGAGAACTACCTAATCCTAGCAGAGGAAAAGACAGTCCTGGCTCACCTCTAGAGAAATTTTCCCAAAAGGCAGACAGAGGCCCCCACATATATTGGCGGTGATTTTAGATGAAATGACAAACGTAGTATGAAAATAGGTTTAGCAAAATCGAGGTCCGCTTACTAGATAGCATGAAAACAGAAAGGGCACTTTCATGGTCAGCAGAAAACCCTATCAAAACACCATCCAGAAATTACTTTAAGACTCTAGCATTAACTCATAACACCAGAGTGGCAATTTCCGCTCACAAGAGCTTTCCAGACACAGTAACGAAACAGCAGCTGTGAACAGGAACAAAATGCAAAAACACACAAGGACAAAAGTCCAACTTAGCTGGGAGTTGTCTAGTAGCAGGAACATGCACAGAAAGGCTACTGATTACATTGTAGACCGGCATGAAACTGACAGAGGAGCAAGGTTATATAGCGACTCCCACATCCTGATAGGAGCAGGTGAACAGAGGGGATGATGCACACAAGTTAAATTCCACAAGTGGCCACCGGGGGAGCCCAGAATCCAATTTCACAACAGTACCCCCCCCCTCAAGGAGGGAGCACCGAACCCTCACCAGAACCACCAGGGCGATCAGGATGAGCCCTATGAAAGGCACGGACAAGATCGGAGGCATGAACATCAGAGGCAGTGACCCAAGAATTATCCTCCTGACCGTATCCCTTCCATTTGACCAGATACTGGAGTTTCCGTCTGGAAACACGAGAGTCCAAGATCTTTTCCACAACGTACTCCAACTCACCCTCAACCAACACCGGAGCAGGAGGCTCAACGGAAGGCACAGCTGGTACCTCATACCTGCGCAACAATGACCGATGAAAAACATTATGAATCGAAAAGGATGCAGGGAGGTCCAAACGGAAGGACACAGGGTTAAGAATCTCCAATATCTTGTACGGGCCGATGAACCGAGGCTTAAACTTAGGAGAAGAAACCCTCATAGGGACAAAACGAGAAGACAACCACACCAAGTCCCCAACACAAAGCCGAGGACCAACACGACGACGGCGGTTGGCAAAAAGCTGAGTCTTCTCCTGGGACAACTTCAAATTGTCCACCACCTGCCCCCAAATCTGATGCAACCTCTCCACCACAGCATCCACTCCAGGACAATCCGAAGATTCCACTTGACCGGAGGAAAATCGAGGATGAAACCCCGAATTACAGAAAAACGGGGACACCAAGGTGGCAGAGCTGGCCCGATTATTGAGGGCGAACTCCGCCAAAGGCAAAAAAGCAACCCAATCATCCTGATCCGCAGACACAAAACACCTCAAATATGTCTCCAAGGTCTGATTAGTCCGCTCGGTCTGGCCATTAGTCTGAGGATGGAAAGCAGACGAAAAAGACAAATCTATGCCCATCCTAGCACAGAATGCCCGCCAAAATCTAGACACGAATTGGGTCCCTCTGTCAGAAACGATATTCTCCGGAATACCATGCAAACGAACAACATTTTGAAAAAACAGAGGAACCAACTCGGAAGAAGAAGGCAACTTAGGCAAGGGAACCAGATGGACCATCTTAGAGAAATGGTCACACACCACCCAGATGACAGACATCTTCTGAGAAACAGGCAGATCCGAAATAAAATCCATCGAGATGTGCGTCCAAGGCCTCTTCGGGATAGGCAAGGGTAACAACAATCCACTAGCCCGAGAACAACAAGGCTTGGCCCGAGCACAAACGTCACAAGACTGCACAAAGCCTCGCACATCTCGTGACAGGGAAGGCCACCAGAAGGACCTTGCCACCAAATCCCTGGTACCAAAGATTCCAGGATGACCTGCCAACGCAGAAGAATGAACCTCAGAGATGACTCTACTGGTCCAATCATCAGGAACAAACAGTCTACCAGGTGGGCAACGATCAGGTCTATCCGCCTGAAACTCCTGCAAGGCCCGCCGCAGGTCTGGAGAAACGGCAGACAATATCACTCCATCTTTAAGGATACCTGTGGGCTCAGAATTACCAGGGGAGTCAGGCTCAAAACTCCTAGAAAGGGCATCCGCTTTAACATTCTTAGAACCCGGTAGGTAAGACACCACAAAATTAAACCGAGAGAAAAACAACGACCAGCGCGCTTGTCTAGGATTCAGGCGCCTGGCAGACTCAAGGTAAATTAAATTTTTGTGGTCAGTCAATACCACCACCTGATGTCTGGCCCCCTCAAGCCAGTGACGCCACTCCTCAAAAGCCCACTTCATGGCCAAAAGCCCCCGATTCCCAATATCATAATTCCGCTCGGCGGGCGAAAATTTACGGGAAAAAAAAGCACAAGGTCTCATCACGGAGCAGTCGGAACTTCTCTGCGACAACACCGCCCCAGCTCCGATTTCAGAAGCGTCGACCTCAACCTGAAAAGGAAGAGCAACATCAGGCTGACGCAACACTGGGGCGGAAGAAAAGCGGCGCTTGAGCTCCCGAAAGGCCTCCACAGCATCAGGGGACCAATCAGCAACATCAGCACCCTTCTTAGTCAAATCAGTCAATGGTTTTACAACATCAGAAAAACCAGCAATAAATCGACGATAAAAGTTAGCAAAGCCCAAAAATTTCTGAAGACTCTTAAGAGAAGAGGGTTGCGTCCAATCACCAATAGCCTGAACCTTGACAGGATCCATCTCGATGGAAGAGGGGGAAAAAATGTATCCCAAGAAGGAAATCTTCTGAACCCCAAAAACACACTTAGAACCCTTCACACACAAGGAATTAGACCGCAAAACCTGAAAAACCCTCCTGACCTGCTGGACATGAGAGTCCCAGTCATCCGAAAAAATCAGAATATCATCCAGATACACAATCATAAATTTATCCAAATAATCGCGGAAAATGTCATGCATAAAGGACTGGAAGACTGAAGGGGCATTTGAAAGACCAAAAGGCATCACCAAATACTCAAAATGGCCCTCGGGCGTATTAAATGCGGTTTTCCACTCATCCCCCTGCTTGATTCGCACCAAATTATACGCCCCACGGAGATCAATCTTAGAGAACCACTTGGCCCCCTTTATACGAGCAAACAAATCAGTAAGCAGTGGTAACGGATATTGATATTTAACCGTGATTTTATTCAAAAGTCGATAATCAATACACGGCCTCAAAGAGCCGTCTTTCTTAGACACAAAGAAAAAACCGGCTCCTAAGGGAGATGACGAAGGACGAATATGTCCCTTTTCCAAGGACTCCTTTATATATTCTCGCATAGCAGCGTGTTCAGGCACAGACAGATTAAATAAACGACCCTTAGGGTATTTACTACCCGGGATCAAGTCTATGGCACAATCGCACTCCCGGTGTGGAGGTAGTGAACCAACCTTGGGTTCTTCAAAAACGTCACGAAAGTCAGACAAGAATTCAGGAATCTCAGAGGGAATAGATGATGAAATGGAAACCAAAGGTACGTCCCCATGAGTTCCTTTACATCCCCAGCTTAACACAGACATAGCTCTCCAGTCGAGGACTGGGTTATGAGATTGCAGCCATGGCAATCCCAGCACCAAAACATCATGTAGATTATACAGCACCAGAAAGCGAATAACCTCCTGGTGATCCGGATTAACACGCATAGTCACTTGTGTCCAGTATTGTGGTTTATTACTAGCCAATGGGGTGGAGTCAATCCCTTTCAGAGGTATCGGAGCCTCCAATGGCTCCAAATCATACCCACAGCGTTTGGCAAAGGACCAATCCATAAGACTCAAAGCAGCGCCAGAGTCGACATAGGCGTCCGCGGTAATAGATGACAAAGAACAAATCAGGGTCACAGATAGAATAAACTTAGACTGTAAAGTGCTAATTGAAACAGACTTGTCAGGCTTCTTAGTACGCTTAAAGCATGCTGATATAACATGAGTTGAATCACCACAATAGAAGCACAACCCATTTTTTCGTCTAAAATTCTGCCGCTCGCTTCTGGACAGAATTCTATCACATTGCATATTTTCTGGCGTTTTCTCAGTAGACACCGCCAAATGGTGCACAGGTTTGCGCTCCCGCAGACGCCTATCGATCTGAATAGCCATCGTCATGGACTCATTCAGACTCGCAGGCACAGGGAACCCCACCATAACATCCTTAATGGCATCAGAGAGACCTTCTCTGAAAATCGCCGCCAGGGCGCACTCATTCCACTGAGTAAGCACAGACCATTTGCGGAATTTTTGGCAGTATATTTCAGCTTCATCTTGCCCCTGAGACAAGGACATCAAGGCCTTTTCCGCCTGAAGCTCTAAATGAGGTTCCTCATAAAGCAACCCCAAGGCCAGAAAAAACGCATCCACATTGAGCAACGCAGGATCCCCTGGTGCCAATGCAAAAGCCCAGTCTTGAGGGTCGCCCCGGAGCAAGGAAATTACAATCCTGACCTGCTGTGCAGGGTCTCCGGCAGAGCGAGACTTCAGGGACAAAAACAATTTGCAATTATTTTTAAAATTTTGAAAGTGAGATCTATTCCCCGAGAAGAATTCAGGCAAAGGAATTCTAGGCTCAGACATAGGTGCATGAACAACAAAATCTTGCAAATTTTGTACCTTTGTGGCGAGATTATTCAAACCTGTAGCTACACTCTGAAGATCCATTTGAAACAGGTGAACACAGAGCCATTCAAGGATTAGAAGGAGAGGAAGAGAGGAAGGCTGCAGTATAGGCAGACTAGCAAGTGATTCAATTAAGAGCACACTCAGAACTAGAGGGAAAAAAAAAAAAAAAATTGTAGCAGACTTCTTTTTTCTCTCCTTTCTCAGCCAGTAATTTAACCCTTTTTTGGGCCGGTCAAACTGTCATGATTCTCAATGGCGAGAGAACATAGCCCAGCATATATGAGAACTAGCTCTTGGAAGATGGAAACTATACTGACCATGAACTAAACCTGCCGCACAACTAGAAGTGGCCGGGTAGCATGCCTACGTTTTTTTATTCCTAGATGCCCAGCGCCAGCCGGAGAACTACCTAATCCTAGCAGAGGAAAAGACAGTCCTGGCTCACCTCTAGAGAAATTTTCCCAAAAGGCAGACAGAGGCCCCCACATATATTGGCGGTGATTTTAGATGAAATGACAAACGTAGTATGAAAATAGGTTTAGCAAAATCGAGGTCCGCTTACTAGATAGCATGAAAACAGAAAGGGCACTTTCATGGTCAGCAGAAAACCCTATCAAAACACCATCCAGAAATTACTTTAAGACTCTAGCATTAACTCATAACACCAGAGTGGCAATTTCCGCTCACAAGAGCTTTCCAGACACAGTAACGAAACAGCAGCTGTGAACAGGAACAAAATGCAAAAACACACAAGGACAAAAGTCCAACTTAGCTGGGAGTTGTCTAGTAGCAGGAACATGCACAGAAAGGCTACTGATTACATTGTAGACCGGCATGAAACTGACAGAGGAGCAAGGTTATATAGCGACTCCCACATCCTGATAGGAGCAGGTGAACAGAGGGGATGATGCACACAAGTTAAATTCCACAAGTGGCCACCGGGGGAGCCCAGAATCCAATTTCACAACACAGCTCTATCTGTTGTCAGTTCAGCCCCCAAAAAAGAAATAAATAATAAAGTTCACCAAACACACCAGTTACACCACTTTACATTTGTGTAGGCCACATTAGCTCATATTAAAGTCTAGTCCACACTTTAGAAAATTAGTGTTTCTTATACCTGTTAGGAGGAGTTGCTCAGGAATAAGCACACAAATCCGTTAGTACTTTTCTGCTTATCTTTATCAGTCAACCAAGATGAAGAAGGCAGTGAGTAAGGCACGTGGGCGTGGGAGCCGTCGCGGAGCAGGGAGGGGACGTGGGGATTCTGTGCCTGCTGCGGGCACCGGTGACTCATCAGCACCCACTTTCACCAGGCAACAGTCATTCATGCGCAGCTTTGTGTCAGAGCGCCGTACACCGCTGCTGCGTGAAGAACAAATTGAAGCTGTTGTCGGATGGATGGCAGCTAATGCATCAACTTCCATTAGTGCCACATCCTCTCAGACACAGAGCACTGGAGAGCAGCCATCTGTCTCTTCACCACCTGCCAAATTGCCCAGGCAGACAGAGAGCCCAGGACAGGAGCCGTCTCTACTTCTGTTCTCTGAATCTCTTGGCTTGGAAACAGGGGGCCAGCCAAGCAGCATTGGAGAAATGGAAGAAGAGGCAGGGTGCAGTGATGCCCAACAGCTTTTTCTGTCTTCCTCTGAAGAGGCGGGTGGGCCAGTGGCTCCGGTCACCACATCGCAGGCCGCATCAGCTGATGATGACACTCAGGTGCCACTTACTGGTGCGTGCTCTGCTGCTGAGACTACCCAGGAGGAGCAGTTGGGGGCAGAGGGTAGTGTAGATGATGAGGTCCTCGACCCATCTTGGCGTGAGGGACAGGAAGGTGGTGGGAGCAGCTCTGAGGAAGAGATTCCCCGTATGGCCCAAAGAGGGAGAGGGAGGGGGAAGACTGCGGATCCTGCAGCCTCCGCTTTGGCACCCGTTAGGAGCATGTCTCTTCCAAAAGCCAAAAAGGGCGCTCCCAAGACTTGCAGTGCCTGGTCCTTTTTTGACACAGTTGCAGATGACATTTGCTATGTCAGATGCAAGGTGTGTCATCAAAAAGTAAAAAGAGGTCGAAATGTCAGCAACCTCAATACCTCCAACATGTGGAAACATGTGCGCAACAGGCACCCGGCGGAGTTAGAAAAACACACTGAAGAGGTAGGCCAACCAACAGCGGCAGCTACCACCTCTTCAGCTCGTGTTGCCTCTTCCTCTAGCTCACACGCAGCTGGTTCGGCTTCCTCCCAGGATCGCCGTGGAAGAACCTCTGGCCCTGTTGTCCAGAGACCCGCTGTAATTCCACCCGCAGCACCACTTTCCCAGTCATCCACACACTCCCAGCCCAGTCTACAGCCATCGGTAGTACAGGCATGGGAGAAAAGGCGGCCTTTCTCGTCAAACCACCCACGAGCACAGGCTCTGACTGCAGGCATTGCCAAACTTCTGTCACTGGAAATGCTGTCATTCAGGCTGGTGGAGACTGACAGCTTCCGTGACTTGATGTCATTGGCAGTCCCACAGTACAATGTGCCCAGCCGCTTTTACTTCAGCAGGCAAGCCGTCCCTGCCCTGCACAAGCATGTGGAGGGACACATAAAACACGCGCTACTGAACGCCGTCAGTAGCAAGGTCCACCTCACCACCGATGCGTGGACCAGTCAACATGGACAGGGGCGATACCTTTCCCTCACTGCCCATTGGGTTAATGTCGTTGAGCCGGGTACAGACCGTGCGAGTGGCGCAGGACGTGTCCTGCCCACTCCAAGGATTGCAGGAATCCATTCTGTACGCATTGACTCCTCCTCTTACACCAGTTCCTCAGAATCATCGCTGCAGGAGCCGTCACAGTCCACCTCCACATGGACCCGTGATGAACGTGTACCTGTTACGACCGACATGAGCACAGCCGTGGCCAAACGTCAACAGGCCGTCTTGAAATTAATTTTTTTGGGGAATCGTAGCCACACAGCGCAGGAGCTCTGGAATGCCATCAAGCAGGAGAGCGATGTGTGGTTTGTGCCAGCGAATCTCCAGCCAGGCATGGTAGTGTGTGATAATGGCCGAAATCTGGTGGCAGCTCTGGGCCTCGGCAACCTCACTCACATCCCATGTCTGGCACATGTGCTCAATTTGGTCGTGCAGAGCTTTTTGAGGGACTATCCGGATCTTGATGCACTGCTGCACAAGGTCCGCCTAGAGTGTGCTCACTTGCGGCGTTCCAGCACGGCAAAAGCGCGCATTGCGGCTCTGCAGCGCCGACACCGCCTGCCGGAACATCGCATCATATGTGACCTACCTACCAGGTGGAATTCCACGTTACATATGTTGGAGCGGTTGTGTGAGCAGCAGCAAGCTGTAATGGAGTACCAGCTGCTTCATGCGCAAAGAAGTCGCAGTCAGCGCCGTACAGACTTCACAACCACAGAGTGGGCCACTATGAATGACGTCTGCCAGGTTTTGCGTCCCTTTGATTATTCCACGCGGATGGCGAGTGCAGATGATGCACTAGTCAGCATGACTGTCCCCCTTATCTGCCTGCTTGAAAAATCACTGCAAGCGCTAAGGGATGATGTTGTGGAAGAGGTGGAGGATGAGGATTCACCATTTCCATCATCTTCTGGACAGTCAGCGCCACGTGGTTCCTCACAAACGCGTAGGCAGGGGACAGTTTGTGAGGAGGATGAGGAGGAGTCAATGGAGGAGGAAGACGTCCGTCCAGAGGAGGGAGTTACACAATTGTCCAGTACTCAGTGTGTACAGCGAGGGTGGGGTGATGACGAGCAGGCAGAGATCACGCCTCCAGCAGGGGACAGCGTTTCTTGGGCAGTTGGCAGTCTGCAGCACATGGTGGATTACATGCTGCAGTGCCTGAGAAACAACCGCCGCATCGCCCACATTCTCAACATGTCTGATTATTGGGTGTTCACCCTCCTCGATCCTCGCTACCGGGACAACGTAGAAAGCCTCATCACACCGTTGAACCGGGAGCGAAAAATGCGGGAGTACCAAGACACACTGGTGAATTCCATCATCTTCTCCATTCCAACTGAGAGAAGTGCTGCTAGTGCATTCCAAAGCAGCTCAGTGCGTCCAGGCAGTGGTGGAGGCTCTGCACAAAGAGGGAGCAGAAGCAGTGCCTCTGCCCAAGGCAAGACCAGTATGGCCCAACTGTGGCACAGTTTTCTGTGCCCCCCACAAAAGTCTACACCATCACAGACGGCTCCAGTCAGCAGGAGGCAACGGTTCCGTCAGATGGTGACAGACTACATGTCTTGCCCTCTTGCTGTACTCCCAGACGGCTCTTCCCCTTTCAAGTTTTGGGTCTCAAAGCTGGATACATGGCCAGAGCTAAGCCAGTATGCATTGGAGGTGCTGTCTTGCCCTGCGGCCAGTGTATTATCGGAACGTGTCTTTAGTGCTGCAGGTGGTGTACTAACTGACCGTCGCATGCGACTATCCTCCGATAACGTTGACCGGCTTACTTTCCTGAAAATAAACAAGGCCTGGATCTCGCAGGAATTTGCCACTCCTCCTCCTGATTAAATAATTAGGTCACTGTATACGTTATCCAGGTCTCCTGTTGTGTTCATCTTTCTACCACCTGAACTTAAATTCCTGGGCTCCAACACCGCCAGTTGAGGCTCAGAAGTGCCGTCTGCACAGTCAAAACATACGACCCAGTGTTATTGGGTTTCAGTAACGTCAGCTGATCCCCAGCTGTGTAGCCGGCAATGTGTCATGCGACCGCCACGCTGACACAACAACTGAAATGTAAGGGAATCTGTCCCCCCCCCCAAGGCGTTTGTTGCTGAAAGAGCCACCTTGTGCAGCAGTAATGCTGCACAAGGAAAAGGTAGCTATTTTTGTTTAGCTCCTTGCACACGCAGAACTTAACACTTATAAAATGTGTCCACTGATACTGTAAAACCGTCCCGGAGGTGGGACTTTCCTTCGTAATGTGACGCAGCACAGCCGTCATTCCTACCCCCCCGGCGCCGCGCACCGGCTCCTCAGCGTTGTTTGATTCCGTCCCGGAGCCTGCGCTGTTATGTTATCCCGTGGCCAGGCATACTTAGCGCTGCCCGTCTTCTGGCATCATTTGGTGTCAGGATGGCTGCGCCTGTGCGGCCGCGCTGGCAGAGAGCCCGCCTCGCAGTGTCTTCTGATTTAATCCCACTGGGGGCCTGGGATCCATGGACATGCGCAGTGCATATCTGAACCTCCACCTCTCACTCATCTCCCTATGGCTTCTTCAGCTGGTCTGTCATGATTCTCAATGGCGAGAGAACATAGCCCAGCATATATGAGAACTAGCTCTTGGAAGATGGAAACTATACTGACCATGAACTAAACCTGCCGCACAACTAGAAGTGGCCGGGTAGCATGCCTACGTTTTTTAACCCTAGATGCCCAGCGCCAGCCGGAGAACTACCTAATCCTAGCAGAGGAAAAGACAGTCCTGGCTCACCTCTAGAGAAATTTTCCCAAAAGGCAGACAGAGGCCCCCACATATATTGGCGGTGATTTTAGATGAAATGACAAACGTAGTATGAAAATAGGTTTAGCAAAATCGAGGTCCGCTTTCTAGATAGCAGGAAGACAGAAAGGACACTTTCATGGTCAGCAGAAAACCCTATCAAAACACCATCCAGAAATTCCTTTAAGACTCTAGCATTAACTCATAACACCAGAGTGGCAATTTCCGATCACAAGAGCTTTCCAGACACAGTAACGAAACAGCAGCTGTGAACAGGAACAAAATGCAAAAACACACAAGGACAAAAGTCCAACTTAGCTGGGAGTTGTCTAGTAGCAGGAACAAGCACAGAAGGCTTCTGATTACATTGTTGACCGGCAAGAAACTGACAGAGGAGCAAGGTTATATAGCGACTCCCACATCCTGATAGGAGCAGGTGAACAGAGGGGATGATGCACACAAGTTCAATTCCACAAGTGGCCACCGGGGGAGCCCAGAATCCAATTTCACAACAGTACCCCCCCCTCAAGGAGGGGGCACCGAACCCTCACCAGAATCACCAGGGCGATCAGGATGAGCCCTATGAAAGGCACGGACAAGATCGGAGGCATGAACATCAGAGGCAGTGACCCAAGAATTATCCTCCTGACCGTATCCCTTCCATTTGACCAGATACTGGAGTCTCCGTCTGGAAACACGAGAGTCTAAGATCTTTTCCACAACGTACTCCAACTCACCCTCAACCAACACCGGAGCAGGAGGCTCAACGGAAGGCACAACCGGTACCTCATACCTGCGCAACAATGACCGATGAAAAACATTATGAATCGAAAAGGATGCAGGGAGGTCCAAACGGAAGGACACAGGGTTAAGAATCTCCAATATCTTGTACGGGCCGATGAACCGAGGCTTAAACTTAGGAGAAGAAACCCTCATAGGGACAAAACGAGAAGACAACCACACCAAGTCCCCAACACAAAGCCGAGGACCAACACGACGACGGCGGTTGGCAAAAAGCTGAGTCTTCTCCTGGGACAACTTCAAATTGTCCACCACCTGCCCCCAAATCTGATGCAACCTCTCCACCACAGCATCCACTCCAGGACAATCCGAAGATTCCACATGACCGGAGGAAAATCGAGGATGAAACCCCAAATTACAGAAAAACGGGGACACCAAGGTGGCAGAGCTGGCCCGATTATTGAGGGCGAACTCCGCCAAAGGCAAAAAAGCAACCCAATCATCCTGATCCGCAGACACAAAACACCTCAAATATGTCTCCAAGGTCTGATTAGTCCGCTCGGTCTGGCCATTAGTCTGAGGATGGAAAGCAGACGAAAAAGACAAATCTATGCCCATCCTAGCACAGAATGCCCGCCAAAATCTAGACACGAATTGGGTCCCTCTGTCAGAAACGATATTCTCAGGAATACCATGCAAACGAACAACATTTTGAAAAAACAGAGGAACCAACTCGGAAGAAGAAGGCAACTTAGGCAAGGGAACCAGATGGACCATCTTAGAGAAACGGTCACACACCACCCAGATGACAGACATCTTCTGAGAAACAGGCAGATCCGAAATAAATTCCATCGAGATGTGCGTCCAAGGCCTCTTCGGGATAGGCAAGGGCAACAACAATCCACTAGCCCGAGAACAACAAGGCTTGGCCCGAGCACAAACGTCACAAGACTGCACAAAGCCTCGCACATCTCGTGACAGGAAAGGCCACCAGAAGGACCTTGCCACCAAATCCCTGGTACCAAAGATTCCAGGATGACCTGCCAACGCAGAAGAATGAACCTCAGAGATGACTCTACTGGTCCAATCATCAGGAACAAACAGTCTACCAGGTGGGCAACGATCAGGTCTATCCGCCTGAAACTCCTGCAAGGCCCGCCGCAGGTCTGGAGAAACGGCAGACAATATCACTCCATCTTTAAGGATACCTGTGGGCTCAGAATTACCAGGGGAGTCAGGCTCAAAACTCCTAGAAAGGGCATCCGCCTTAACATTCTTAGAACCCGGTAGGTACGACACCACAAAATTAAACCGAGAGAAAAACAACGACCAGCGCGCCTGTCTAGGATTCAGGCGCCTGGCAGACTCAAGGTAAATTAAATTTTTGTGGTCAGTCAATACCACCACCTGATGTCTGGCCCCCTCAAGCCAGTGACGCCACTCCTCAAAAGCCCACTTCATGGCCAAAAGCTCCCGATTCCCAATATCATAATTCCGCTCGGCGGGCGAAAATTTACGGGAAAAAAAAGCACAAGGTCTCATCACGGAGCAGTCGGAACTTCTCTGCGACAACACCGCCCCAGCTCCGATTTCAGAAGCGTCGACCTCAACCTGAAAAGGAAGAGCAACATCAGGCTGACGCAACACTGGGGCGGAAGAAAAGCGGCGCTTGAGCTCCCGAAAGGCCTCCACAGCATCAGGGGACCAATCAGCAACATCAGCACCCTTCTTAGTCAAATCAGTCAATGGTTTTACAACATCAGAAAAACCAGCAATAAATCGACGATAAAAGTTAGCAAAGCCCAAAAATTTCTAAAGACTCTTAAGAGAAGAGGGTTGCGTCCAATCACCAATAGCCTGAACCTTGACAGGATCCATCTCGATGGAAGAGGGGGAAAAAATGTATCCCAAGAAAGAAATCTTTTGAACCCCAAAAACACACTTAGAACCCTTCACACACAAGGAATTAGACCGCAAAACCTGAAAAACCCTCCTGACCTGCTGGACATGAGAGTCCCAGTCATCCGAAAAAATCAGAATATCATCCAGATACACAATCATAAATTTATCCAAATAATCGCGGAAAATGTCATGCATAAAGGACTGGAAGACTGAAGGGGCATTTGAAAGACCAAAAGGCATCACCAAATACTCAAAATGGCCCTCGGGCGTATTAAATGCGGTTTTCCACTCATCCCCCTGCTTGATTCGCACCAAATTATACGCCCCACGGAGATCAATCTTAGAGAACCACTTGGCCCCCTTTATACGAGCAAACAAATCAGTAAGCAGTGGTAACAGATATTGATATTTAACCGTGATTTTATTCAAAAGTCGATAATCAATACACGGCCTCAAAGAGCCGTCTTTCTTAGACACAAAGAAAAAACCGGCTCCTAAGGGAGATGACGAAGGACGAATATGTCCCTTTTCCAAGGACTCCTTTATATATTCTCGCATAGCAGCGTGTTCAGGCACAGACAGATTAAATAAACGACCCTTAGGGTATTTACTACCCGGAATCAAGTCTATGGCACAATCGCACTCCCGGTGCGGAGGTAGTGAACCAACCTTGGGTTCTTCAAAAACGTCACGAAAGTCAGACAAGAATTCAGGAATCTCAGAGGGAATAGATGATGAAATGGAAACCAAAGGTACGTCCCCATGAGTTCCTTTACATCCCCAGCTTAACACAGACATAGCTCTCCAGTCGAGGACTGGGTTATGAGATTGCAGCCATGGCAATCCCAGCACCAAAACATCATGTAGATTATACAGCACCAGAAAGCGAATAACCTCCTGGTGATCCGGATTAACACGCATAGTCACTTGTGTCCAGTATTGTGGTTTATTACTAGCCAATGGGGTGGAGTCAATCCCTTTCAGAGGTATCGGAGCCTCCAGTGGCTCCAAATCATACCCACAGCGTTTGGCAAAGGACCAATCCATAAGACTCAAAGCAGCGCCAGAGTCGACATAGGCGTCCGCGGTAATAGATGACAAAGAACAAATCAGGGTCACAGATAGAATAAACTTAGACTGTAAAGTGCTAATTGAAACAGACTTGTCAGGCTTCTTAGTACGCTTAAAGCATGCTGATATAACATGAGTTGAATCACCACAATAGAAGCACAACCCATTTTTTCGTCTAAAATTCTGCCGCTCGCTTCTGGACAGAATTCTATCACATTGCATATTTTCTGGCGTTTTCTCAGTAGACACCGCCAAATGGTGCACAGGTTTGCGCTCCCGCAGACGCCTATCGATCTGAATAGCCATCGCCATGGACTCATTCAGACTCGCAGGCACAGGGAACCCCACCATAACATCCTTAATGGCATCAGAGAGACCTTCTCTGAAAATCGCCGCCAGGGCGCACTCATTCCACTGAGTAAGCACAGACCATTTGCGGAATTTTTGGCAGTATATTTCAGCTTCATCTTGCCCCTGAGACAAGGACATCAAGGCCTTTTCCGCCTGAAGCTCTAAATGAGGTTCCTCATAAAGCAACCCCAAGGCCAGAAAAAACGCATCCACATTGAGCAACGCAGGATCCCCTGGTGCCAATGCAAAAGCCCAGTCTTGAGGGTCGCCCCGGAGCAAGGAAATTACAATCCTGACCTGCTGTGCAGGGTCTCCGGCAGAGCGAGACTTCAGGGACAAAAACAATTTGCAATTATTTTTAAAATTTTGAAAGTGAGATCTATTCCCCGAGAAGAATTCAGGCAAAGGAATTCTAGGCTCAGACATAGGTGCATGAACAACAAAATCTTGCAAATTTTGTACCTTTGTGGCGAGATTATTCAAACCTGTAGCTACACTCTGAAGATCCATTTGAAACAGGTGAACACAGAGCCATTCAAGGATTAGAAGGAGAGAAAGAGAGGAAGGCTGCAGTATAGGCAGACTAGCAAGTGATTCAATTAAGAGCACACTCAGAACTAGAGGAAAAAAAAAAAAATTGTAGCAGACTTCTTTTTTCTCTCCTTTCTCAGCCAGTAATTTAACCCTTTTTTGGGCCGGTCAAACTGTCATGATTCTCAATGGCGAGAGAACATAGCCCAGCATATATGAGAACTAGCTCTTGGAAGATGGAAACTATACTGACCATGAACTAAACCTGCCGCACAACTAGAAGTGGCCGGGTAGCATGCCTACGTTTTTTAACCCTAGATGCCCAGCGCCAGCCGGAGAACTACCTAATCCTAGCAGAGGAAAAGACAGTCCTGGCTCACCTCTAGAGAAATTTTCCCAAAAGGCAGACAGAGGCCCCCACATATATTGGCGGTGATTTTAGATGAAATGACAAACGTAGTATGAAAATAGGTTTAGCAAAATCGAGGTCCGCTTTCTAGATAGCAGGAAGACAGAAAGGACACTTTCATGGTCAGCAGAAAACCCTATCAAAACACCATCCAGAAATTCCTTTAAGACTCTAGCATTAACTCATAACACCAGAGTGGCAATTTCCGATCACAAGAGCTTTCCAGACACAGTAACGAAACAGCAGCTGTGAACAGGAACAAAATGCAAAAACACACAAGGACAAAAGTCCAACTTAGCTGGGAGTTGTCTAGTAGCAGGAACAAGCACAGAAGGCTTCTGATTACATTGTTGACCGGCAAGAAACTGACAGAGGAGCAAGGTTATATAGCGACTCCCACATCCTGATAGGAGCAGGTGAACAGAGGGGATGATGCACACAAGTTCAATTCCACAAGTGGCCACCGGGGGAGCCCAGAATCCAATTTCACAACACTGGTCCCTAATAGCATGCCACGGCCGTGACACCGCACAGTCTTAAGAAGCCGTAGGGAGGGGAGTGAGAGGCGAGGATATGCACTGCGCATGTCCATGGATCCCAGGCCCCCAGTGGGATTAAATCAGAAGACACTGCGAGGCGGGCTCTCTGCCAGCGCGGCCGCACAGGCGCAGCCATCCTGACACCAAATGATGCCAGAAGACGGGCAGCGCTAAGTGTGCCTGGCCACGGGATAACATAACAGCGCAGGCTCCGGGACGGAATCAAACAACGCTGAGGAGCCGGTGCGCGGCGCCGGGGGGGGTAGGAATGACGGCTGTGCTGCGTCACATTACGAAGGAAAGTCCCACCTCCGGGACGGTTTTACGGTTGCAGGGGACACATTTTATAAGTGTTTAGTTCTGTGTTTGCAAGGAGCATGATGAAAAGAGCCACCTTTTCCTTTTGCATCTTTTGTGCTGCACAAGCTGGCTCTTTCAGCTACAAACGCCTTGGGGGGGGGTTAAAGGTTCCCTTTCGACTTTCTCAGGCTTCGGCCTACATTGTGTTCCTCTGCTTTTCCACCTGTCCCTGGGCTCCAACACCGCCAGTTGCCGTCCAGAAGTGCTGTACGCACAGTCAACAGTCGCTCCTCTGTTATTGGGGTTCAGTAACGTCAGCTGTTCCCCTGCTGTGTGTGTGGCAATCCCTCCTACCTCCTCCAACCTCCTCCTCCTCCACCTGTCCCTGGGCTCCAACACCGCCAGTTGCCGTCCAGAAGTGCTGTACGCACAGTCAACAGTCGCTCCTCTGTTATTGGGGTTCAGTAACGTCAGCTGTTCCCCTGCTGTGTGTGTGGCAATCCCTCCTACCTCCTCCTACCTCCTCCAACCTCCTCCTCCTCCACCTGTCCCTGGGCTCCAACACCGCCAGTTGCCGTCCAGAAGTGCTGTACGCACAGTCAACAGTCCCTCCTCTGTTATTGGGGTTCAGTAACGTCAGCTGTTCCCCTGCTGTGTGTGTGGAAATCCCTCCTACCTCCTCCTACCTCCTCCAACCTCCTCCTCCTCCACCTGTCCCTGGGCTCCAACACCGCCAGTTGCCGTCCAGAAGTGCTGTACGCACAGTCAACAGTCCCTCCTCTGTTATTGGGGTTCAGTAACGTCAGCTGTTCCCCTGCTGTGTGTGTGGCAATCCCTCCTACCTCCTCCAACCTCCTCCAACCTCCTCCTCCTCCACCTGTCCCTGGGCTCCAACACCGCCAGTTGCCGTCCAGAAGTGCTGTACGCACAGTCAACAGTCCCTCCTCTGTTATTGGGGTTCAGTAACGTCAGCTGTTCCCCTGCTGTGTGTGTGGCAATCCCTCCTACCTCCTCCAACCTCCTCCTCCTCCACCTGTCCCTGGGCTCCAACACCGCCAGTTGCCGTCCAGAAGTGCTGTACGCACAGTCAACAGTCCCTCCTCTGTTATTGGGGTTCAGTAACGTCAGCTGTTCCCCTGCTGTGTGTGTGGCAATCCCTCCTACCTCCTCCAACCTCCTCCACCTGTCCCTGGGCTCCAACACCGCCAGTTGCCGTCCAGAAGTGCTGTACGCACAGTCAACAGTCGCTCCTCTGTTATTGGGGTTCAGTAACGTCAGCTGTTCCCCTGCTGTGTGTGTGGCAATCCCTCCTACCTCCTCCTACCTCCTCCAACCTCCTCCTCCTCCACCTGTCCCTGGGCTCCAACACCGCCAGTTGCCGTCCAGAAGTGCTGTACGCACAGTCAACAGTCCCTCCTCTGTTATTGGGGTTCAGTAACGTCAGCTGTTCCCCTGCTGTGTGTGTGGCAATCCCTCCTACCTCCTCCTACCTCCTCCAACCTCCTCCTCCTCCACCTGTCCCTGGGCTCCAACACCGCCAGTTGCCGTCCAGAAGTGCTGTACGCACAGTCAACAGTCCCTCCTCTGTTATTGGGGTTCAGTAACGTCAGCTGTTCCCCTGCTGTGTGTGTGGCAATCCCTCCTACCTCCTCCAACCTCCTCCTCCTCCACCTGTCCCTGGGCTCCAACACCGCCAGTTGCCGTCCAGAAGTGCTGTACGCACAGTCAACAGTCGCTCCTCTGTTATTGGGGTTCAGTAACGTCAGCTGTTCCCCTGCTGTGTGTGTGGCAATCCCTCCTACCTCCTCCTACCTCCTCCAACCTCCTCCTCCTCCACCTGTCCCTGGGCTCCAACACCGCCAGTTGCCGTCCAGAAGTGCTGTACGCACAGTCAACAGTCCCTCCTCTGTTATTGGGGTTCAGTAACGTCAGCTGTTCCCCTGCTGTGTGTGTGGCAATCCCTCCTACCTCCCCCAACCTCCTCCTCCTCCACCTGTCCCTGGGCTCCAACACCGCCAGTTGCCGTCCAGAAGTGCTGTACGCACAGTCAACAGTCGCTCCTCTGTTATTGGGGTTCAGTAACGTCAGCTGTTCCCCTGCTGTGTGTGTGGCAATCCCTCCTACCTCCTCCTACCTCCTCCAACCTCCTCCTCCTCCACCTGTCCCTGGGCTCCAACACCGCCAGTTGCCGTCCAGAAGTGCTGTACGCACAGTCAACAGTCCCTCCTCTGTTATTGGGGTTCAGTAACGTCAGCTGTTCCCCTGCTGTGTGTGTGGCAATCCCTCCTACCTCCTCCTACCTCCTCCAACCTCCTCCTCCTCCACCTGTCCCTGGGCTCCAACACCGCCAGTTGCCGTCCAGAAGTGCTGTACGCACAGTCAACAGTCCCTCCTCTGTTATTGGGGTTCAGTAACGTCAGCTGTTCCCCTGCTGTGTGTGTGGCAATCCCTCCTACCTCCTCCAACCTCCTCCTCCTTCACCTGTCCCTGGGCTCCAACACCGCCAGTTGCCGTCCAGAAGTGCTGTACGCACAGTCAACAGTCCCTCCTCTGTTATTGGGGTTCAGTAACGTCAGCTGTTCCCCTGCTGTGTGTGTGGCAATCCCTCCTACCTCCTCCAACCTCCTCCTCCTCCACCTGTCCCTGGGCTCCAACACCGCCAGTTGCCGTCCAGAAGTGCTGTACGCACAGTCAACAGTCCCTCCTCTGTTATTGGGGTTCAGTAACGTCAGCTGTTCCCCTGCTGTGTGTGTGGCAATCCCTCCTACCTCCTCCAACCTCCTCCAACCTCCTCCTCCTCGACCTGTCCTTGGGCTCCAACACCGCCAGTTGCCGTCCAGAAGTGCTGTACGCACAGTCAACAGTCCCTCCTCTGTTATTGGGGTTCAGTAACGTCAGCTGTTCCCCTGCTGTGTGTGTGGCAATCCCTCCTACCTCCTCCAACCTCCTCCTCCTCCACCTGTCCCTGGGCTCCAACACCGCCAGTTGCCGTCCAGAAGTGCTGTACGCACAGTCAACAGTCGCTCCTCTGTTATTGGGGTTCAGTAACGTCAGCTGTTCCCCTGCTGTGTGTGTGGCAATCCCTCCTACCTCCTCCTACCTCCTCCAACCTCCTCCTCCTCCACCTGTCCCTGGGCTCCAACACCGCCAGTTGCCGTCCAGAAGTGCTGTACGCACAGTCAACAGTCCCTCCTCTGTTATTGGGGTTCAGTAACGTCAGCTGTTCCCCTGCTGTGTGTGTGGAAATCCCTCCTACCTCCTCCTACCTCCTCCAACCTCCTCCTCCTCCACCTGTCCCTGGGCTCCAACACCGCCAGTTGCCGTCCAGAAGTGCTGTACGCACAGTCAACAGTCCCTCCTCTGTTATTGGGGTTCAGTAACGTCAGCTGTTCCCCTGCTGTGTGTGTGGCAATCCCTCCTACCTCCTCCAACCTCCTCCAACCTCCTCCTCCTCCACCTGTCCCTGGGCTCCAACACCGCCAGTTGCCGTCCAGAAGTGCTGTACGCACAGTCAACAGTCCCTCCTCTGTTATTGGGGTTCAGTAACGTCAGCTGTTCCCCTGCTGTGTGTGTGGCAATCCCTCCTACCTCCTCCAACCTCCTCCAACCTCCTCCTCCTCCACCTGTCCCTGGGCTCCAACACCGCCAGTTGCCGTCCAGAAGTGCTGTACGCACAGTCAACAGTCCCTCCTCTGTTATTGGGGTTCAGTAACGTCAGCTGTTCCCCTGCTGTGTGTGTGGCAATCCCTCCTACCTCCTCCAACCTCCTCCACCTGTCCCTGGGCTCCAACACCGCCAGTTGCCGTCCAGAAGTGCTGTACGCACAGTCAACAGTCGCTCCTCTGTTATTGGGGTTCAGTAACGTCAGCTGTTCCCCTGCTGTGTGTGTGGCAATCCCTCCTACCTCCTCCTACCTCCTCCAACCTCCTCCTCCTCCACCTGTCCCTGGGCTCCAACACCGCCAGTTGCCGTCCAGAAGTGCTGTACGCACAGTCAACAGTCCCTCCTCTGTTATTGGGGTTCAGTAACGTCAGCTGTTCCCCTGCTGTGTGTGTGGCAATCCCTCCTACCTCCTCCTACCTCCTCCAACCTCCTCCTCCTCCACCTGTCCCTGGGCTCCAACACCGCCAGTTGCCGTCCAGAAGTGCTGTACGCACAGTCAACAGTCCCTCCTCTGTTATTGGGGTTCAGTAACGTCAGCTGTTCCCCTGCTGTGTGTGTGGCAATCCCTCCTACCTCCTCCAACCTCCTCCTCCTCCACCTGTCCCTGGGCTCCAACACCCCCAGTTGCCGTCCAGAAGTGCTGTACGCACAGTCAACAGTCCCTCCTCTGTTATTGGGGTTCAGTAACGTCAGCTGTTCCCCTGCTGTGTGTGTGGCAATCCCTCCTACCTCCTCCAACCTCCTCCAACCTCCTCCTCCTCCACCTGTCCCTGGGCTCCAACACCGCCAGTTGCCGTCCAGAAGTGCTGTACGCACAGTCAACAGTCCCTCCTCTGTTATTGGGGTTCAGTAACGTCAGCTGTTCCCCTGCTGTGTGTGTGGCAATCCCTCCTACCTCCCCCAACCTCCTCCTCCTCCACCTGTCCCTGGGCTCCAACACCGCCAGTTGCCGTCCAGAAGTGCTGTACGCACAGTCAACAGTCGCTCCTCTGTTATTGGGGTTCAGTAACGTCAGCTGTTCCCCTGCTGTGTGTGTGGCAATCCCTCCTACCTCCTCCTACCTCCTCCAACCTCCTCCTCCTCCACCTGTCCCTGGGCTCCAACACCGCCAGTTGCCGTCCAGAAGTGCTGTACGCACAGTCAACAGTCCCTCCTCTGTTATTGGGGTTCAGTAACGTCAGCTGTTCCCCTGCTGTGTGTGTGGCAATCCCTCCTACCTCCTCCTACCTCCTCCAACCTCCTCCTCCTCCACCTGTCCCTGGGCTCCAACACCGCCAGTTGCCGTCCAGAAGTGCTGTACGCACAGTCAACAGTCCCTCCTCTGTTATTGGGGTTCAGTAACGTCAGCTGTTCCCCTGCTGTGTGTGTGGCAATCCCTCCTACCTCCTCCAACCTCCTCCTCCTTCACCTGTCCCTGGGCTCCAACACCGCCAGTTGCCGTCCAGAAGTGCTGTACGCACAGTCAACAGTCCCTCCTCTGTTATTGGGGTTCAGTAACGTCAGCTGTTCCCCTGCTGTGTGTGTGGCAATCCCTCCTACCTCCTCCAACCTCCTCCTCCTCCACCTGTCCCTGGGCTCCAACACCGCCAGTTGCCGTCCAGAAGTGCTGTACGCACAGTCAACAGTCCCTCCTCTGTTATTGGGGTTCAGTAACGTCAGCTGTTCCCCTGCTGTGTGTGTGGCAATCCCTCCTACCTCCTCCAACCTCCTCCTCCTCCACCTGTCCTTGGGCTCCAACACCGCCAGTTGCCGTCCAGAAGTGCTGTACGCACAGTCAACAGTCCCTCCTCTGTTATTGGGGTTCAGTAACGTCAGCTGTTCCCCTGCTGTGTGTGTGGCAATCCCTCCTACCTCCTCCAACCTCCTCCTCCTCCACCTGTCCCTGGGCTCCAACACCGCCAGTTGCCGTCCAGAAGTGCTGTACGCACAGTCAACAGTCGCTCCTCTGTTATTGGGGTTCAGTAACGTCAGCTGTTCCCCTGCTGTGTGTGTGGCAATCCCTCCTACCTCCTCCTACCTCCTCCAACCTCCTCCTCCTCCACCTGTCCCTGGGCTCCAACACCGCCAGTTGCCGTCCAGAAGTGCTGTACGCACAGTCAACAGTCCCTCCTCTGTTATTGGGGTTCAGTAACGTCAGCTGTTCCCCTGCTGTGTGTGTGGCAATCCCTCCTACCTCCCCCAACCTCCTCCTCCTCCACCTGTCCCTGGGCTCCAACACCGCCAGTTGCCGTCCAGAAGTGCTGTACGCACAGTCAACAGTCGCTCCTCTGTTATTGGGGTTCAGTAACGTCAGCTGTTCCCCTGCTGTGTGTGTGGCAATCCCTCCTACCTCCTCCTACCTCCTCCAACCTCCTCCTCCTCCACCTGTCCCTGGGCTCCAACACCGCCAGTTGCCGTCCAGAAGTGCTGTACGCACAGTCAACAGTCCCTCCTCTGTTATTGGGGTTCAGTAACGTCAGCTGTTCCCCTGCTGTGTGTGTGGCAATCCCTCCTACCTCCTCCTACCTCCTCCAACCTCCTCCTCCTCCACCTGTCCCTGGGCTCCAACACCGCCAGTTGCCGTCCAGAAGTGCTGTACGCACAGTCAACAGTCCCTCCTCTGTTATTGGGGTTCAGTAACGTCAGCTGTTCCCCTGCTGTGTGTGTGGCAATCCCTCCTACCTCCTCCAACCTCCTCCTCCTTCACCTGTCCCTGGGCTCCAACACCGCCAGTTGCCGTCCAGAAGTGCTGTACGCACAGTCAACAGTCCCTCCTCTGTTATTGGGGTTCAGTAACGTCAGCTGTTCCCCTGCTGTGTGTGTGGCAATCCCTCCTACCTCCTCCAACCTCCTCCTCCTCCACCTGACCCTGGGCTCCAACACCGCCAGTTGCCGTCCAGAAGTGCTGTACGCACAGTCAACAGTCCCTCCTCTGTTATTGGGGTTCAGTAACGTCAGCTGTTCCCCTGCTGTGTGTGTGGCAATCCCTCCTACCTCCTCCAACCTCCTCCAACCTCCTCCTCCTCCACCTGTCCTTGGGCTCCAACACCGCCAGTTGCCGTCCAGAAGTGCTGTACGCACAGTCAACAGTCCCTCCTCTGTTATTGGGGTTCAGTAACGTCAGCTGTTCCCCTGCTGTGTGTGTGGCAATCCCTCCTACCTCCTCCAACCTCCTCCTCCTCCACCTGTCCCTGGGCTCCAACACCGCCAGTTGCCGTCCAGAAGTGCTGTACGCACAGTCAACAGTCGCTCCTCTGTTATTGGGGTTCAGTAACGTCAGCTGTTCCCCTGCTGTGTGTGTGGCAATCCCTCCTACCTCCTCCTACCTCCTCCAACCTCCTCCTCCTCCACCTGTCCCTGGGCTCCAACACCGCCAGTTGCCGTCCAGAAGTGCTGTACGCACAGTCAACAGTCCCTCCTCTGTTATTGGGGTTCAGTAACGTCAGCTGTTCCCCTGCTGTGTGTGTGGCAATCCCTCCTACCTCCTCCTACCTCCTCCAACCTCCTCCTCCTCCACCTGTCCCTGGGCTCCAACACCGCCAGTTGCCGTCCAGAAGTGCTGTACGCACAGTCAACAGTCCCTCCTCTGTTATTGGGGTTCAGTAACGTCAGCTGTTCCCCTGCTGTGTGTGTGGCAATCCCTCCTACCTCCTCCAACCTCCTCCTCCTCCACCTGTCCCTGGGCTCCAACACCGCCAGTTGCCGTCCAGAAGTGCTGTACGCACAGAGCCAAACACCTCGCCAATGTGTTAGTGGGGTTCAGCACCGCCAGCTGTTCCCCTGCTGTGTATACGGCAACGTGTACTGCGACCGCCACGCAGGCACAACAAGTTAAATTTAAGGGAACCTGTCCCCCCCCCCCCCCCAGGCGTTTGTTACTGAAGGAGCCACCTTGTGCAGCAGTAATGATGCAAAGGGAAAAAGTGCCTCTTTTCGTGGTGCTCCTTGCAGATGCTGAACCTAACACTTATGAAATGTGTCCCCTCACAGCGTTCAATGTCATGATCTCCATGGCCAGAGAACTAGCATAAGCCTCAATAGGAACAAGCTCTTGGAAGATGTAACTATACTGACCATGAACTAAACCTACCGCATCATCTAGAAGTAGCCAGGTAGCATGTCCTACTTTTTATCCCTATATGCCCAGCGCCGGCCGGAGAACTAAATAATGCTAGCAGAGGGAAATATAAGACCTGACTCACCTCTAGAGAAATGCCCAAAAAAGGAGACAGAGGCCCCCCACATATATTGGCGGTGATATGAGATGAAACAACAAACGCAGCAGGAAAATAGTTTTAGCAAATTTGAGGTCCGCTTTCTAGATAGCAGAAGACAGAAAGCATACTTTCATGGTCAGTAGAAAACCCTAACAAAACACATCCAGAAATTACTTTAGGACTCTGGCATTAACTCATAATACCAGAGTGGCAATTCCTGATCAACAAGAGCTTTCCAGACACAGTAACGAAACTGCAGCTGTGAACTGGAACCAAAATACAAAAACAAAACATGGACGAATGTCCAACTTATCTAGTAGATGTCTGGGAGCAGGAACAAGCACAGAGAGGCTTCTGATAACATTGTTGACCGGCAAGCATCTAACAGAGAAGCCAGGTTATATAGCGACACCCAGATCTAATCAGAACAGGTGAACAGGGAAGATGATGTCACAAGTTCAATTCCACCAGTAGCCACCGGGGGAGCCCAGAATCCAAATTCACAACAGTACCCCCCCCTCAAGGAGGGGGCACCGAACCCTCACCAGAACCACCAGGGCGATCAGGATGGGCCCTATGAAAGGCACGAACCAGATCAGAGGCATGAACATCAGATGCAGTGACCCAAGAATTATCCTCCTGGCCGTATCCCTTCCACTTGACCAGATACTGGAGTCTCCGTCTGGAAACACGGGAGTCTAGGATTTTTTCCACAACGTACTCCAACTCACCCTCAACCAACACCGGAGCAGGAGGCTCAACGGAAGGCACAACCGGTGCCTCATACCTGCGCAATAACGACCGATGAAAAACGTTATGAATAGAAAAGGATGCAGGGAGGTCCAAACGGAAGGAAACAGGGTTAAGAATCTCCAATATTTTATACGGACCGATGAACCGAGGCTTAAACTTAGGAGATGAGACCCTCATAGGGACAAAACGAGAAGACAACCACACCAAATCTCCAACACAAAGCCGAGGACCAACACGACGGTGACGGTTGGCAAAAAGCTGAGTCTTCTCTTGGGACAACTTTAAATTGTCCATCACCTGCCCCCAGATATGATGCAATCTCTCCACCACCGCATCCACTCCAGGACAATCCGAGGATTCCATCTGACCGGAGGAAAATCGAGGGTGGAACCCCGAATTACAGAAAAACGGGGACACCAAAGTGGCAGAGCTGGCCCGATTATTGAGGGCGAACTCCGCCAATGGCAAAAAAGCAACCCAATCATCCTGGTCAGCAGACACAAAACACCTCAGATATGTCTCCAGGGTCTGATTAGTCCGCTCGGTCTGGCCATTAGTCTGAGGGTGAAAAGCAGACGAAAAAGACAAATCTATGCCCATCCTAGCACAGAATGCCCGCCAAAATCTAGACACAAATTGGGTTCCTCTGTCAGAAACGATATTCTCAGGAATACCATGCAAACGAACAACATTTTGAAAAAACAGGGGCACCAACTCGGAAGAAGAAGGCAATTTGGGCAGGGGAACCAAATGGACCATCTTAGAAAAACGGTCACACACCACCCAGATGACAGACATCTTCTGAGAAACAGGCAGATCTGAAATAAAATCCATCGAGATGTGTGTCCAAGGCCTCTTAGGAATAGGCAAGGGCAACAATAATCCACTAGCCCGAGAACAACAAGGCTTGGCCCGAGCACAAACGTCACAAGACTGCACAAAGCCTCGCACATCTCGTGACAGGGAAGGCCACCAGAAGGATCTTGCCACCAAATCCCTGGTACCAAAAATTCCAGGATGACCTGCCAATGCAGAAGAATGTACCTCAGAGATGACTCTACTAGTCCAATCATCAGGAACAAACAACCTATCAGGCGGACAACGATCCGGTCTATCCGCCTGAAACTCCTGCAAGGCCCGCCGCAGGTCTGGAGAAACGGCTGACAAGATAACTCCCTCCTTAAGAATACCTGTGGGGTCAGAGTTGCCGGGTGAATCAGGCTCAAAACTCCTAGAAAGGGCATCCGCCTTAACATTCTTAGAACCCGGTAGGTACGATACCACAAAATTAAACCGAGAGAAAAATAATGACCAGCGCGCCTGTCTAGGATTCAGGCGCCTGGCGGTCTCAAGATAGATCAAATTTTTGTGGTCAGTCAATACCACCACCTGATGTCTGGCCCCCTCGAGCCAATGGCGCCACTCCTCAAACGCCCACTTCATGGCCAAAAGCTCCCGATTCCCAACATCATAATTCCGCTCAGCGGGCGAAAATTTACGGGAAAAGAAGGCACAAGGCCTCATCACGGCGCAGTCAGAACTTTTCTGCGACAACACTGCCCCAGCCCCGATCTCAGAAGCGTCGACCTCAACCTGAAAAGGAAGAGTCACATCAGGCTGACGCAACACAGGGGCAGAAGAAAAACGGCGCTTAAGCTCCTGAAAGGCCTCCACAGCATCAGGGGACCAATTAGCAACATCAGCACCCTGTCTAGTCAAATCGGTCAATGGCTTAACGACATCCGAAAAACCAGAAATAAATCGACGATAAAAGTTGGCAAAGCCCAAAAATTTCTGAAGACTTTTAAGAGAAGAGGGCTGCGTCCAATCACAAATAGCTTGAACCTTGACAGGATCCATCTCAATGGAAGAGGGAGAAAAAATATATCCCAAAAAGGAAATTCTCTGAACCCCAAAAACGCACTTAGAACCCTTGACACACAGAGAATTAGACCGCAAAACCTGAAAAACCCTCTTAACTTGCCGGACATGAGAGTCCCAATCATCCGAAAAAATCAGAATATCATCCAGATACACTATCATAAATTTATCCAAAAAATCGCGGAAAATATCATGCATAAAGGACTGGAAGACTGAAGGGGCATTAGAAAGACCAAAAGGCATCACCAAATACTCAAAGTGGCCCTCGGGCGTATTAAATGCGGTTTTCCACTCATCCCCCTGCCTGATCCGCACCAAATTATACGCCCCACGGAGATCAATCTTAGAGAACCACTTGGCCCCCTTTATGCGAGCAAACAAATCAGTCAGCAACGGCAATGGGTATTGATATTTAACCGTGATTTTATTCAAAAGCCGATAATCAATACATGGTCTCAAAGAGCCGTCTTTTTTTGACACAAAGAAAAAACCGGCTCCTAAGGGAGATGACGATGGACGAATATGTCCCTTTTCCAAGGACTCCTTTATATATTCTCGCATAGCAGTATGTTCAGGCACAGACAGATTAAATAAACGACCCTTTGGGTATTTACTACCCGGAATTAAATCTATAGCACAATCGCACTCACGGTGCGGAGGTAGTGAACCCAGCTTGGGTTCTTCAAAGACGTCACGATAATCAGACAGGAACTCAGGGATTTCAGAGGGAATAGATGATGAAATGGACACCAAAGGTACGTCCCCATGAGTCCCCTTACATCCCCAGCTCAACACAGACATAGCTCTCCAGTCAAGGACTGGGTTGTGAGACTGCAGCCATGGCAATCCCAGCACCAAATCATCATGTAGATTATACAGCACCAGAAAACGAATAGTCTCCTGGTGATCCGGATTAATACACATAGTCACTTGTGTCCAGTATTGTGGTTTATTATTAGCCAATGGGGTGGAGTCAATCCCCTTCAGAGGAATAAGAGTCTCCAAAGGCTCTAAATCATACCCACAACGATTGGCAAAGGACCAATCCATAAGACTCAAAGCGGCGCCAGAGTCGATATAGGCGTCCGTAGTAATAGATGACAAAGAGCAAATCAGGGTCACAGACAAAATAAATTTAGACTGTAAAGTGCCAATGGGAACGGATTTATCAAGCTTTTTAGTACGCTTAAAGCATGCTGATATAACATGAGTAGAATCCCCACAATAGAAACACAACCCATTTTTCCGTCTAAAATTCTGCCGCTCGCTTCTGGACAGAATTCTATCACACTGCATGTTTTCTGGCGTCTTCTCAGTGGACACCGCCAGATGGTGCACTGGTTTGCGCTCCCGCAGACGCCTATCGATCTGAATGGCCATTGTCATGGACTCATTCAGACTTGCAGGCACAGGGAACCCCACCATAACATCCTTAATGGCATCAGAAAGACCCTCTCTGAAAGTAGCCGCCAAGGCACACTCATTCCACTGAGTAAGCACAGACCATTTACGGAATTTTTGGCAGTAAATTTCAGCTTCATCTTGCCCCTGCGATAGGGACATCAAAGTTTTTTCTGCCTGAAGTTCCAAATGAGGTTCCTCATACAGCAAGCCCAAGGCCAGAAAAAACGCATCCACATTGCGCAACGCAGGATCCCCTGGTGCCAATGCAAAAGCCCAATCTTGAGGGTCGCCGCGGAGCAAGGAAATCACAATCCCAACCTGCTGTGCAGGGTCTCCAGTAGAACGAGATTTCAGGGACAAAAATAACTTACAATTATTTCTAAAATTCTGAAAGCTAGATCTATTCCCTGAGAAGAATTCCGGCAAAGGAATTCTCGGCTCTGATACCGGAGCATGAACAACAAAATCCTGCAAACTTTGCACTTTCGTGGCGAGATTATTCAAACCTGCAGTTACACTCTGTAGATCCATTATAGACAGGTGAACATAGAGCCATTCAAAGATTAGAAGGAGAGAGAAAAAAAAGAAAGACTGCAGCATAGACAGACTGGCAAGTGATCCAATTAAGAGCACACTAACTACTAGAAAAAAAAAAAAAAAAAAAATTTTCAGCAGACTTCTTATTTCTCTCCTTTCTCAGCCAAGGATTTTAACCCTTTAGTGGGCCGGTCAAACTGTCATGATCTCCATGGCCAGAGAACTAGCATAAGCCTCAATAGGAACAAGCTCTTGGAAGATGTAACTATACTGACCATGAACTAAACCTACCGCATCATCTAGAAGTAGCCAGGTAGCATGTCCTACTTTTTATCCCTATATGCCCAGCGCCGGCCGGAGAACTAAATAATGCTAGCAGAGGGAAATATAAGACCTGACTCACCTCTAGAGAAATGCCCAAAAAAGGAGACAGAGGCCCCCCACATATATTGGCGGTGATATGAGATGAAACAACAAACGCAGCAGGAAAATAGTTTTAGCAAATTTGAGGTCCGCTTTCTAGATAGCAGAAGACAGAAAGCATACTTTCATGGTCAGTAGAAAACCCTAACAAAACACATCCAGAAATTACTTTAGGACTCTGGCATTAACTCATAATACCAGAGTGGCAATTCCTGATCAACAAGAGCTTTCCAGACACAGTAACGAAACTGCAGCTGTGAACTGGAACCAAAATACAAAAACAAAACATGGACGAATGTCCAACTTATCTAGTAGATGTCTGGGAGCAGGAACAAGCACAGAGAGGCTTCTGATAACATTGTTGACCGGCAAGCATCTAACAGAGAAGCCAGGTTATATAGCGACACCCAGATCTAATCAGAACAGGTGAACAGGGAAGATGATGTCACAAGTTCAATTCCACCAGTAGCCACCGGGGGAGCCCAGAATCCAAATTCACAACAGTTCAACCGTCCGGTAGGTGGAACTTTCCTTTGTCATGTGACGCAGCACAGCCGTCATTTTTACCCCCTTGGCGCCGTGCGCCGCCTCCTCAGCGTTGTTTGAATCTGTCCCGGAGCCTGCGCTGTTAGGTTACCCCTTGGCCATGCACACATTTCGCGCTGCCCGTCTTCTGACATCATTTGCTGTCAGGCTGGCTGCGCCTGTGTGGGTGCGCTGTCCGAGATTCAGCCTCGCGGTGTCGTGTAATGTAATCCCACCGCGGGCCTGGGATCCGTGGCCATGCGCAGTGCATATCCTCGCCTCTCACTCCCCTCCCTACGGCTTCTAAAGACTGTTCGGTGTCAGCTGATCCCTAATAGCATGCCACGGCCGTGACACCGCACAGTCTGAAGAAGCCGTAGGGAGGGGAGTGAGAGGCGAGGATATGCACTGCGCATGGCCACGGATCCCAGGCCCGCGGTGGGATTACATTACACGACACCGCGAGGCTGAATCTCGGACAGCGCACCCACACAGGCGCAGCCAGCCTGACAGCAAATGATGTCAGAAGACGGGCAGCGCAAAATGTGTGCATGGCCAAGGGGTAACCTAACAGCGCAGGCTCCGGGACAGATTCAAACAACGCTGAGGAGGCGGCGCACGGCGCCAAGGGGGTAAAAATGACGGCTGTGCTGCGTCACATGACAAAGGAAAGTTCCACCTACCGGACGGTTGAACGCTGTGAGGGGACACATTTCATAAGTGTTAGGTTCAGCATCTGCAAGGACCATAATTAAAAGAGCTAAGTTTACCTTTTCCAGCATTAGTGCTGTACACGATGGCTCTTCCAGCTACAAACGCCTGGGTGGGGGTTAAAGGTTTCCTTTCAACTTGCTCCAGTGCAGGCTTCGGCCTACACTCCGCTCCCCCTGCTCCTCCTGCTGACCCTGGGCTCTAACACCGCCAGTTGGGGCCCAGATGTGCTAGCTGCACAGAGAAAAACAACTCGCCAATGTGTCAGTGGGGTTCAGCACCGCCAGCTGTTCCCCTGCTGTGTAGCCGGCAACGTGTCCTGCGACCGCCACGCAGGCACAACAGACCCAAAGCTGCCGCCACTGCAGGCTTCGGCCTACACTCCCCTCCCCCTTGCTCCTCCTCCTGCTCCTCCTCCTGCTGACCCCGGGCTCTAACACCGCCAGTTGGGGCCCGGTACTGCTAGCTGCACAGAGAAAAACACCAGCCAATGTGTCAGTGGGGTCCAGCACCGCCAGCTGTTCCCCTGCTGTGCAGCCGGCATCGTGTCCTGCAAAAGCCACACAGACACAAGAACTGAAATTGAAGGGAACCTGTCCCCCCTCCCCCAGGTGTTTCTATGTTTTACAGCCACCTTGTACAGCAGTAATGCTGCATGTGTGCAAGGTGGCTCAGAAACTTATTCTCCTTGCACTCGTGGAACTGAACACGTCTAAAATGTGTCCTCTGTGACCATTAAAACGTCCCTCAGGTGTGATTTTACTTTGTATTGACACGCAACAAGCTCCTTGGTAACGCTGCCTGTCTTCTGGCATCATTGTTTGGCTGGGTGCGCCTCTGCGGCCGCCTTGCCCCACACAACGCCCCTCGGTGTCTTATTTATTTTGACTGCGAGGGTGTGATTGACGGGCATGATCAGTGCATCAGTTCGCCTGTCCCTCATCTCCTTCCGCCTTCTTCGGACTGTGCGGCTTCATGGCCGTGGCATGCGATAAGGGATCAGCTGACGCCACATAGTCTGAAGCAGGTGTAAGAACCCAAGCGAGAGGCGAACATATGTACTGCGCCAGGCCATGAATCCCAGCCCCGCAGTGTTTTAACAATGTTAAGACACTGCGGGGCTGGGGTTCATGGTCATCGCGAACCGCACCGGCCGACATTAAATGATGCCAGAACATGGGCAGCGCTAACAGCGCTAGGCCAGGGGATAACACGACAGCGCAGACTCCTGTACAGCAAATAACAACGCTCAGGAGGCTGCACCCAGCACCAAGGTGGGATTCTTGACATCTGTGCTGCGTCTCATTACAAAGGGAACTCGCGCCTCCAACACAGTTTGACTGTATAAAGGGCTAAATGTTATACGTGTTTCATTCAGCGTGTGCAAGGAGCGAAATTAAAAGAGCAACCTTTGACTTGTGCAGCACTACTGCTGCATAAGCTGTGGCTCTTCTACTTTGTAACCCCTGAGGGGGGGTTAAAGGTTACCTTTGAAATTGGTTCAATTAGGCTTCGGCCTACACTCTGCTCCCCCTGCAGAGCCCTGGGCTCCAACACCGCCAGTTGGGGCCCGGTACTGCTAGCTGCACAGAGAAAAACACCAGCCAATGTGTCAGTGGGGTTCAGCACCGCCAGCTGTTCCCCTGCTGTGCAGCCGGCAACGTGTCCTGCAACTGCCACGCAGGCACAACAGACCCAAAAGCTGCCGCCAGTGCAGGCTTCGGCCTACACTCTGCTCCATCTCCTCCTCCTGCTGAACCCGGGCTCCAACACCGCCAGTTGGGGCCCGGTACTGCTAGCTGCACAGAGAAAAACACCAGCCAATGTGTCAGTGGGGTTCAGCACCGCCAGCTGTTCCCCTGCTGTGCAGCCGGCATCGTGTCCTGCAAAAGCCACGCAGACACAAGAACTGAAATTGAAGGGAACCTGTCCCCCCTCCCCCAGGCGTTTGTACGTTTTAAAGGCCACCTTGTACAGCGGTAATGCTGCATCTGTGCAAGGTGGCTCATAAACGTATTCTCCTCGCACATGTGGAACTGAAAACACGTCTAAAATGTGTCCTCTGTGTGACCATTTAACCGTCCCGGTGGTGTGACTTTCCTTTGTAATGACACGCTGCAACCCCCTTGGTAGCGCTGCCCGTCTTCTGGCATCATTGTTTGGCTGCCTGCGCCTCTGCGGCCGCCCTGACCCACACAACGCCCCTCGTTGTCTTATTTATTGGGACTGCGAGGGTGTGATTGATGGGCATGATCAGTGCATCAGTTCGCCTGTCCCTCATCTCCTTCCGCCTTCTGCGAACTGTGCGGCTTCATGGCCGTGGCATGCGATAAGGGATCAGATGACGCCGCACAGTCTGAAGCGGGTGTAAGGACCCGAGTGTGAGAGGCGAACATATGTGCTGCGCCAGGCCCTGAATCCCAGCCCCGCAGTGTTTTAACAATGTTAAGACACTGCGGGGCTGGGGTTCATGGTCATCGCGAACCGCACCGGCCGACATTAAATGATGCCAGAACATGGGCAGCGCTAACAGCGCTAGGCCAGGGGATAACACGACAGCGCAGACTCCTGTACAGCAAATAACAACGCTCAGGAGGCTGCACCCAGCACCAAGGTGGGATTCTTGACATCTGTGCTGCGTCTCATTACAAAGGGAACTCGCGCCTCCAACACAGTTTGACTGTATAAAGGGCTAAATGTTATACGTGTTTCATTCAGCGTGTGCAAGGAGCGAAATTAAAAGAGCAACCTTTGACTTGTGCAGCACTACTGCTGCATAAGCTGTGGCTCTTCTACTTTGTAACCCCTGAGGGGGGGTTAAAGGTTACCTTTGAAATTGGTTCAATTAGGCTTCGGCCTACACTCTGCTCCCACTGCAGAGCCCTGGGCTCCAACACCGCCAGTTGGGGCCCGGTACTGCTAGCTGCACAGAGAAAAACACCAGCCAATGTGTCAGTGGGGTTCAGCACCGCCAGCTGTTCCCCTGCTGTGCAGCCGGCAACGTGTCCTGCAACTGCCACGCAGGCACAACAGACCCAAAAGCTGCCGCCAGTGCAGGCTTCGGCCTACACTCTGCTCCATCTCCTCCTCCTGCTGAACCCGGGCTCCAACACCGCCAGTTGGGGCCCGGTACTGCTAGCTGCACAGAGAAAAACACCAGCCAATGTGTCAGTGGGGTTCAGCACCGCCAGCTGTTCCCCTGCTGTGCAGCCGTCAACGTGTCCTGCAACTGCCACGCAGGCACAACAGACCCAAAAGCTGCCGCCAGTGCAGGCTTCGGCCTACACTCTGCTCCATCTCCTCCTCCTGCTGAACCCGGGCTCCAACACCGCCAGTTGGGGCCCGGTACTGCTAGCTGCACAGAGAAAAACACCAGCCAATGTGTCAGTGGGGTTCAGCACCGCCAGCTGTTCCCCTGCTGTGCAGCCGGCAACGTGTCCTGCAACTGCCACGCAGGCACAACAGACCCAAAAGCTGCCGCCAGTGCAGGCTTCGGCCTACACTCTGCTCCATCTCCTCCTCCTGCTGAACCCGGGCTCCAACACCGCCAGTTGGGGCCCGGTACTGCTAGCTGCACAGAGAAAAACACCAGCCAATGTGTCAGTGGGGTTCAGCACCGCCAGCTGTTCCCCTGCTGTGCAGCCGGCATCGTGTCCTGCAAAAGCCACGCAGACACAAGAACTGAAATTGAAGGGAACCTGTCCCCCCTCCCCCAGGCGTTTGTACGTTTTAAAGGCCACCTTGTACAGCGGTAATGCTGCATCTGTGCAAGGTGGCTCATAAACGTATTCTCCTCGCACATGTGGAACTGAAAACACGTCTAAAATGTGTCCTCTGTGTGACCATTTAACCGTCCCGGTGGTGTGACTTTCCTTTGTAATGACACGCTGCAACCCCCTTGGTAGCGCTGCCCGTCTTCTGGCATCATTGTTTGGCTGCCTGCGCCTCTGCGGCCGCCCTGACCCACACAACGCCCCTCGTTGTCTTATTTATTGGGACTGCGAGGGTGTGATTGATGGGCATGATCAGTGCATCAGTTCGCCTGTCCCTCATCTCCTTCCGCCTTCTGCGGACTGTGCGGCTTCATGGCCGTGGCATGCGATAAGGGATCAGATGACGCCGCACAGTCTGAAGCGGGTGTAAGGACCCGAGTGTGAGAGGCGAACATATGTGCTGCGCCAGGCCCTGAATCCCAGCCCCGCAGTGTTTTAACAATGTTAAGACACTGCGGGGCTGGGGTTCATGGTCATCGCGAACCGCACCGGCCGACATTAAATGATGCCAGAACATGGGCAGCGCTAACAGCGCTAGGCCAGGGGATAACACGACAGCGCAGACTCCTGTACAGCAAATAACAACGCTCAGGAGGCTGCACCCAGCACCAAGGTGGGATTCTTGACATCTGTGCTGCGTCTCATTACAAAGGGAACTCGCGCCTCCAACACAGTTTGACTGTATAAAGGGCTAAATGTTATACGTGTTTCATTCAGCGTGTGCAAGGAGCGAAATTAAAAGAGCAACCTTTGACTTGTGCAGCACTACTGCTGCATAAGCTGTGGCTCTTCTACTTTGTAACCCCTGAGGGGGGGTTAAAGGTTACCTTTGAAATTGGTTCAATTAGGCTTCGGCCTACACTCTGCTCCCCCTGCAGAGCCCTGGGCTCCAACACCGCCAGTTGGGGCCCGGTACTGCTAGCTGCACAGAGAAAAACACCAGCCAATGTGTCAGTGGGGTTCAGCACCGCCAGCTGTTCCCCTGCTGTGCAGCCGGCATCGTGTCCTGCAAAAGCCACGCAGACACTTGCTCTTGTACCTTCTGCTCCCCATCCTGGTTCCAGTACCGTCAGCTGGTTCCGGGCAGAGCCTTTGGCTTAGGTGCCTCCCTCTGGGTATCCGAGTTCCACCAACGTCAGGTGGTCCTTGGTAGTGCTTTCAGGCACGGGTACCTCCTGCTTAGTAACCGGGTTCCAGTAACGTCAGCTGGTCCTCGGTAGTTCCATTGGCTCTTGGACCTTCGGCTACCCATCCGGGTTCCAGCACCGTCAGCTGGTTCTCGGCACTGTCTTTTGCTCTTGTACCTTCTGCTCCCCATCCTGGTTCCAGTACCGTCAGCTGGTTCCGGGCAGAGCCTTTGGCTTAGGTGCCTCCCTCTGGGTATCCGAGTTCCACCAACGTCAGGTGGTCCTTGGTAGTGCTTTCAGGCATGGGTACCTCCTGCTTAATAACCGGGTTCCAGTAACGTCAGCTGGTCCTCGGTAGTTCCATTGGCTCTTGGACCTTCGGCTACCCATCCGGGTTCCAGCACCGTCAGCTGGTTCTCGGCACTGTCTTTTGCTCTTGTACCTTCTGCTCCCCATCCTGGTTCCAGTACCGTCAGCTGGTTCCGGGCAGAGCCTTTGGCTTAGGTGCCTCCCTCTGGGTATCCGAGTTCCACCAACGTCAGGTGGTCCTTGGTAGTGCTTTCAGGCACGGGTACCTCCTGCTTAATAACCGGGTTCCAGTAACGTCAGCTGGTCCTCGGTAGTTCCATTGGCTCTTGGACCTTCGGGTAGCCATCCGAGTTCCAGTTCCATCAGCTGGTTCTCGGCATTTTCTCAGCCTTCTTGTACCTTCTGCTACATTTCCAAGTTCAAGAGACTAAACACGATGACCCGGAAGAACACCCCTAAGATGACGACGACACCAGAGACGACAACCACCGTGATGACGACGACCCTGGAGACGATGACCCTGAAGACCACCGTGATGACGACGACCCCGGAGACGACGACCCTGAAGACCACCCCGATGACGACGACCCCGGAGACGACGACCCTGGAGACGACGACGACCTGGAAGACCGAGAAGCAGAAGAACAAGAGGCTGCAGAACAAAGAGCAGAAGAACATTAAGCATAACACTAAATATCAGAGCAAAAAATATTATCTAAATTATAAGCAGAAGAAGACTAAGCAGTGTATGGGGGTGAGTCCGTTCCTCCTCGTGGTGCCCCTGGATAAAGCCTGATGCTGCAGGCCAAACTGAACGCGGACAAATGTAACTGTTTTGTGACAGGCAGAACGGAAGGTGTAATCTTCAAACTTTTATAGATGATAACTACGGGAATGCCTGTCACAAATAAGAATATGATGAAGAAGTAGAATATGATGAAGATAATAGTAAAATAAAAAGAATATGAACAATGTAACCCAAAAAATAATAGGTAGAAGATGAAGAAGATGAATAAGGTGAAGAAGTTGATGTCAAAGAAGCTGATGATGAGGATAATGAAGAAGAAAGCGTGGGAGAAGTAAAAAAGAAGGTGAAGGGCGTTGAAGTAGTGAAACATCAATATCTGACATAAAAAAAAAAAAAATAACATAGTCAAATTCTTTCTAACGCCGAACGTCATAAAAAAAAAAAAAAAATCCTGCTATTCTATTACATTGGGCTAAACCTCTGTGCCTTTAATGTCTCCGCCACGTCCCCCAATACATCCTACATTATTCTTAGTTGTTTTCCTTCATGTAGAATGAACCTACAACTTTATAAAGGGTTTATTTTAATTCCGATATTTTCGTCCCATTGACTTGCATTGGGATCGGGTATCGGTATCGGATTGGATCCGATATTTTGACGGTATCGGCCGATACTTTCCGATACCGATACTTTCCGATATCGGAAAGTATCGCTCAACACTATCTGCTGCATGTCATTTCTCTTGGTGTTTTTAACCCATGGAAAGCAATGAGAGAGTGCAAAAAATGCAAAAAATGCAGCTGTGCCCATGGTGCGAAAAATACCACCCGGAAACGCTGCAATGTATTTTCCGCAGCATGTCAATTCTTTGTGCGGATTCCGCAGCATTTTACACCTGCTCCTCAATAGGAATCCGCAGGTGTAAAAACACAGGTGAAATCCGCACACAAAAAACGCAGGAAATCCGTGGTAAATCCGCAGGTAAAACACAGTGCGTTTTACCTGCGGATTTTTCAATAACAGTGCGGGAAAATCCGCACACGAATCTGCAACGTGGGCACATTGCTTGACAGTCTGTGGAAATTGGACCACACTCAGAAGGCATCCTTCACAGGCATGCAGTGTATTCCACTATGTAGGGATACAATAGGACGCATCACCCACAGGGCCCCGGTGATACAACATACTGTTCAATAGAATAGTCTAGTACTCTACTCGATTTTTATTTTTGACAGAGGGAAAAGAATACCTATGTTTAATTCCCAATGGAATGTGTACACAGTCAGGCTGCCGTCACACTAGCAGTATTTGGTCAGTATTTTACATCAGTATTTGTAAGCCAAAACCAGGAGTGGAACAATTAGGCCGGAGACACACTGGTGCGAGATACGGCCGAGTCTCGCTGGTTAAAAGCAAGCTGTGGCACCGGCACTCCGGAGCGAAGCGTGCAGCTGCATAGCAATACATGGAGCTGCACGCTCCGCTGTGCCGGTGCCACAGCTTGCTTTTAACCAGCGAGACTCGGCCGTATCTCGCACCAGTGTGTCTCCGGCCTTAGAGGAAGAGTATAATAGAAACATATGCACCACTTCTGCATTTATCACCCACTCCTGGTTTTGGCTTACAAACACTGATGTAAAATACTGACCAAACACTGCTAGTGTGACAGCAGCCTGAGTGTGTCAGTTGGGCACTTTTACTGGGGTACATGGTGTGTGCGGCCTTTGCAATGAAGTTAACATGGCCGTAGCAGTAAATGCGCTGAAAGACTATATACCCAATTCATTATTTGCTTTTTCTGGGATTTTTTTTTTTTTTTTTTAATTCACTTTAATTTTTTGTCTTGTGAAATTCAGTGAGGATTTTAGCACCAAATTCATCAAAATGTTGCACGTGATTCATGGATTTTGCACAAAATCAAAGCTACTCTTCATTTTTGTCTTTCATGCATTTTTACAGCATAAATTTCCATGTTCTATTAAAAATTCACAAAATTTGTAAAATAAAAATTCAAATGTACATAACACTCCAGGGGCAGACTGGAGTACATTTGTACAAAAATTACACAACTTTTTAAAAAAGTAACAATTGATGAATCAGCCGAAAACACTAAACCCTGTCCAAAATGTGAATATTATTTAAAAAAAAAAAAATCTTCATAAAATAGACTTACAAAAAAGTGAAAATTAAAAGAGGAATAAGGCCTAAATTAATAAACAGGGCAAAAACTAAACTAGACAACAAAAAGGTGAATATGTAATAATGAATTACAGCCCTATGAGCCCATTAACTGTTCTGCTTAGCTTTACAAGGATCGGCAAGAAAATCTGTCGACTGCATCACTTTGTCATTAGCCTATAAAGCACCACTCCGGTGGGTTTTTTCTTTTAATTCAGCATTGGAGTGGTGCTGCTAATCAAAGTTCCCTGTGGAGCGCCCCCCCCCCCCCCCGTAAGGGCAATGGGGTACTCGGTACCGGGTCCTTCAGCTCAGGAGATGTCACGGTGGCCGACCCTGCTTAGGGGTCCGCTGGGGTGATGTTATGGCAGCAAGATGGTATACCTTCCCACAGGTGAAGTGTGCCCCAGGGCTTCCCAGAGTGTAGGTGATGGATGGCGGATGATGTAGGGCGCAGTGAATAACGAGGACACAAGGTTGCAGTCTCTTTACCTTTACTGAAGACTTCAGCATCCACAGTCCAGGGTACAGACCACAGGGTAGGCAGAGTCCAACTGGTCCGAAGGCAAATCCAGAGTCCCCTTATCCAGGTGGAAATCAGTAGCCTTCCTTTAGCGCATGGATGTTGTAGTACCTCCCTGCTGAGCTTCTCGGTAAGGTCCTCACAACTGTTGTAATGTTCTAGATGTTATGTCTTCCTCTCTGTCCCCCAGATGGTATGGATAGGACAAACCCGTATGACTGATGGCCTGAGGCTTTTTACAGGGACCCTAGAGACGCCCCGGCCCCCACAGTTGCCACCATGCCTCCTGGGTATAAGGTCGGGCAGCCAACGTGGAATTGAATGTCCTGCCGGTCTCTGGAGCAAGGCTTGGAGACGGTTGCTCCCTCGGTGTCCGGCCACCGGCTTCTGCGCCTCAGAAGGAGGCAGCCTTTTACAGGGCAGAACTCCTTCTGGTTTTATCTCCTTGTGCTATGACTTCGTTTCTCACCCTCTACAACACAATTCTCTTCGTGTCCTTTCTTAGGCCTCTTTCACACTTCAGTTGTTTGGCGTCAGTCTAAAACCGCCAGTTTCCTCAAATAACGGATCCGTCATTTTTTTTTGGCGGATCCGTTATTTTCCCATAGACTTGCATTGGCGACGGATTGTGACGGATCGAAATTTGGCGGACGTTGTCTAGACATAGACGGACATTGAAACGTTTTTTGTCAACGCCGAAATGACGGTTCACGGCGGATCCGTCGCGTCCGTCATTCCATAGAATGGCCGCCTATGGGCGACGGATCCGTCGGGACCGTCATTTCGGCGGATCCGTCGCCCCAATCCGCTTTTTCAATTCCGCATGCTCCAAAAAGTAGATACTTTTCCCAGACAACCCCCAAGTAACGGATCCGTCAAAAAAACCGGATCCGTTGGAACCGTTTTCTCAACAATTGTGACGGATCCGTCGATCCGTCACTATGTCGGAAGTGACTGACGCCAAACAACTGAAGTGTGAAAGAAGCCTTAGGATGCTGCCGCACGTGGGGCAGGCGCAGCTCGGTAGCCTTCTATCTAGGCCTCTGACAGGATCCCACCCCTGTCAGTGACCCTCTGTCTGCAGCTCCGATGTTCCTCCTTTCCCCCTGTCTGCGTGACAGGTGTTGCCTGGGCAAAGCCCAGTCAGCTTCTGACTAACTTTCTATCCAGCCCACCAGTTTTACCCTATTGTGAGGAGTGCCCTAGTAGATAGGAGCAAGGCTCCCCCTTGTGGTCTGGAGTGAGAAGTGTGGTGTATGGTTTGTGATACCTGGTAGGAAGATCTCCTTTATTGCCATCAGAAGTAATATCACTCCCCCTGGTAGAAGAATGACATTACTGCAACGACCAGGACTCTGGGGCGCTGCACTTGCCTCTAGTATTATACTCACCAGCTGCCATCTTCAGCTCTTCCGGCGCCATCATCTTGTGATCACAAGTCTGACTGGAAGTCAGAGGTAACGGTCACAAGCCCTCATTGTAAGACTATGGGAGCCTCATTCTGGCCTCATGTTTTGGCTACTACTTGCACAGACAGTGTAGACACCAATACAGAGCACCATGAACACCTGGAGACAAGGAGGTCTCAGGGCATGCATATGAAGTGATATGTGGGAAAAATGGTCAACAGCAGGACAAAGTATAGAAAAGGTTTGAAAAATGAGGCTTTAATTAGGGGGTTATCACCTTTAATGAGCAATTACAGTACATGCTATTATTTCTACAGTAGTGCACTACATGACTTGGTCTCGTGTGTCCAGTGTCCTTATGATGCCTCGTGATCCAGTGCCATTGCAATACCCAGTGATCCAGAGGACTCTGTAATCCTTGGCGAGTCATGTGAAGGTCTCTCACCTTTGATATTCCAAATAGGATTATAGAGAAAAGCTAAAATTTGTTTGGAAATGATTGTCTTGGCATAAAAACATTGTGTAATGCAAGCCCCAAAGCCAAGCCAGTTTGGAATGGGTTCCAGGCCTATATACGATATGTCTTTACACACTTCAGTGATGAAATACAGGGGCATAACTATAGTAGGTACAGGGATTGCAACTCACCCAGGCCCTGGAGCCTAAGTGGCCCAAAATGTCACTTTGTTCTATATGAAAAGACCATTACTATTAAAGACTTTTCAATAATTGGGGGCCCTCTTGGAGCTTTTGCATTGGGGCCCATGAACTTCAAATTACGCCACTGATGAAACAGAAGTGTTCACAGATGAATGCAGGGGATGGCGGGGTGGACAACTGACACACATGGAACTAAACAGAACAGAAAGCAATAATGGGAACATATATATTGAAAAAAGGGGAGTTTGACCAATAAATGCTGGAAGATTATTCCTTACTTGCTGCACAAAAAATCCTTAGTCAGTACCAGTTGGTGCAGCTGATCATAAATCTCATGTCGTCCACTTTTCTGTTTCCTAGTTGTACTTGGGGCGCACTCTCCTTTTCTTCTATTCCAGGACTGATCTGGGTCTCATCTGTTTTTGCAGCATCACCTTTAATTTTCTCATCAGTTGACCTGGTGTTCCCTGTCTGATTAAAATCTTTATCTTTCTCCATTATCTGTAAAGCAAGTACAAAACCCACATATAGAAATAATTAGAACCACCAAGCACAGTGTTTCTCATGGAGAGATGCATCACAATTTCAGGAAGGGTAACGTTTCGCCTTGTGGAGAGTGACATGCCAGGGTAAGGCTACTTTCACACTAGCGTTTTTTTTAATCCGGCGCAATCCGTCGTTTTGGGCAAAAAACAGATCCTGCAAATGTGCCCGCAGGATGCGTTTTTTGCCCATAGACTTGTATTGCCGACGGATCGCGACATATGGCTATACGTCGCGTCGGTCGTGCACTGGATGTGTCGTGTTTTGGCGGATCGTCGGCACGGAAAAACATTCAAGAGAACGTTTTTTCGTACATCACGTCTGCCATTTTCTACCGCGCATGCGCGGCCAGAACTCCGCCCCCTCCTCCCTGGACTTTAGAATGGGCGGATGCGTTGAAAAACTGCATCAGCTGCCCACGTCGTGCATAATTTTCACAACGTGCGTCGGTACGTCGCGCCGACGCTTAGCGACGGACCCATACCGACGGAAGTGTGAAAGTAGCCTAAGGAGTCTCATAAGCCATGCATGCTCCTCTGGGAAATTAAATATGCTAATTGCGTCTTCAAAGAGGAAGGACTTGAACTCTAGCGCCAGTAGCAATCCTAAAAGTTAATATTGACCCTTTAATGAGCCTTGCCACATGATTTAGGGTATGTGCACATGTCCGGATTTCCTGCAGAAATTTCCTGAAGAAAACCGGACATTTTCTGCAAGAAATCCACATTTTTTTTTGCGTTTTTTTTCCGTTTTTTTCGAGTTTTTTTTAGCATTCTGCAAGCGTAATTAGCTTGCAGAATGCTAAAGTTTTCCAAGCGATCTGTAGCATCGCTTGGAAAACTGACTGACAAGTTGGTCACACTTGTCAAACATAGTGTTTGACAAGTGTGACCAACTTTTTACTATAGATGCTGCTTATGCAGCATCTATAGTAAAAGATAGAATGTTTAAAAATAATAAAAAAAATGGTTATACTCACCCTCTGCAGACAACCAATCTCCTCAGCGGCGTCCGTTCCTATAGATGCCGGTGTGGTTCAGGACCTTCGATGACGTCGCGGCTTGTGATTGGTCGCGTGAGTCACATGAGCGGTCACGCGACCAATCACAAGACAGCGACGTCATCACAGGTCCTGAACCACACCATCTATAGGAACGGAAGAGAGAGCATGCACCGGAGAGGCGGGAACACTTCGGGGGCCATCAGAGGGTGAGTATATCACTATTTTTTATTTTAATTCTTTTTTTTTTTACCAATTATATGGTGCCAAGTCCGTGGAGGAGAGTCTCCTCTCCTCCACCCTGGGTACCAACCGCACATAATCTGCTTACTTCCCGCATGGTGGGCACAGCCCCGTGCAGGAAGTAAGTAGATCAATGGACTCCTAGGTGTGCGGAATCCCCGCAATTCCGCATTTTTAATGAACATGTTGCTTTTTTTTCCGCGATGCGATTTTTTCGCAGAAAAAAATGCAACATTTGCACAAAAAATGCGGAATACCCTGTAAATAATAGGAGGCATATGTAAGCGTTTTTTCGCGTTTTTATCACGTTTTTATAGCGAAAAAAACGCGAAAAATCCTGAACGTGTGCACATGGCCTTAGGGTAAAAGCCAGACCAGAATCTCAATTTCCAGACATGTGTTTCAGGTTGTTTCCTCTCCTCAATGCAAAGCGTGAGATCTGATTTGGTTAGGTGAGAGACCTCTGACTGGTGTCTAAGGGCGCCGGAGTCACAGTACAGTACAAAACATCGCATAGCACTTGGCCCAGTGTTACTCTATGGAGCAGCTCACATGTGTTTATTTTTTCATGTCGAATTGGCATATGAGAACAATCGCAGCATGCTGCGATTGACACCGAGACTTGGCTGAGTCTCGGCTTCCTCGCACCCATATAAGTCTATGGATGCGAGTGACACAATGCACAGCTCTCAGATATTAACCGAGTGCGCTGCGATATACGCTGACGCCAGCAGCAGAGGAGATGGAGAAATTACTTTCTCCGCAGCTGTGCTCCAATCCTCTCTGTGCGTGAGGATCAGAGCACAGTAGCATGACACTCGGCTCCTGCTCGCTGCAGAACAGGAGTCAAGGGTCATAAGCATCAGATGCCATAAGCTGGTGTGACTCCAGCCTAAGCGGTAACGTTTCTTCTTGATAAGAGTGACATGTCTGACATACCAGAGTTAGGAGACTTCTATGCCATGCTATGCTCTCCACAAGGAGACACACTACCCCTTAGGCTGCCGTCACACTAGCAGTATTTGGTCAGTATTTTACATCAGTATTTGTAAGCCAAAACCAGGAGTGGGTGATAAATGCAGAAGTGGAGCATATGTTTCTATTATACTTTTCCTCTATTTGTTCCACTCCTGGTTTTGGCTACAAATACTGATGTAAAATACTGACCAAATACTGATAGTGTGACGGCAGCCTAAGACTCCAGTCAGAGGCCTCTCATACAGTCAAATCAGAGCTCATGCTTCGCACTGAACAGGGGCAACACCCTGAAACATGTGACTTCAAGTTGGGATTCTGGTTTGGCTTTTATCCTAAGGGCTCGCTCACACTTGCGATGAAATCGGATTGCACTGGGCCTAATGTTAAACTATAGGGCAAGTCACATCTGCGATTTTTTTTCTCATGACAATTTGGCATGCGAAAACAATCGCAGCATGCTGTAAATGGCTGCGAGAATTGGATCGCACGCACTTATACAACTCTATGGGTGCGTGTGAAACATAGCACTGCACTCTGTTATCACCCGAGTGCAATGCGATTCCTGTGGATGCCAACAATGGAGAAATTAAATTCTCCTTCTCCTCTGCACCTGTGCTGCGATTCTCTAATGCAAGAGGAGAAGGAGCACAGAGCACTGACAGTCAGTCACGCTCGCAGCGGAGCAGGAGCTGAGTGTCATTAGCATATCACATCAGATTCTCTCACATCCGATGCCATATGCTTGTGTGACTCTGGCCAGAAACTGTCAGATTCTCCGGTAAAGAGGTTGGCCACATTCCCTTGTCAGCTTTCCTCACACACAGATCAGCAGTTCTGTCCATACAATGGCCACTGGTGGGAGAGCAGTGACCAGACCTGTCCACCAGCTTTTTGTCTAAGATGCATTCTTACTGTCAGCCTCCAGGTGGCAGCATATTAAGCCATGGTTCCTAGGTCCCCTACTGAAGTGACTGAGAAATACTGATTGCGACACATGGATTAAAGCACACCAGTACTATTTTTTTGCTTTGCATATGTGAAAAACACTGAGATCTGAATGACGACTTACACAGACCCTAAAATGCATCTGTATTGCCAAGCCTATGGGACCCATACTTCACTTTCCATCAAAGCATTCTACAAGTTGAAAATACTCGTATAAGCCCGGGATCACACATACGCGAGATACGGCCGAGTCTCACAGGTGAAAACCCAGCTCTGGCGCCGGCACTCCGGAGCGGAGCGTGCAGCTGCACAGCAATACATATAGCTGCACGCTCCGCTCCGGAGTGCCGGCGCCAGAGCTGGGTTTTCACCTGCGAGAGTCGGCCGTATCTCGCGTATGTGTGTTCCTGGCCTAATACTGCCTATAGTCGTGTAGATTGTAAGACAAACGAGGGCAGGGCCATCTCCCCTCTGTATCAGACCCTCAGTTTGATGTATGTATGTACCCCTTTTCACATGTACAGCACCCTGGGATTAATGCAGCTTTAAAGAAGTTGTCCACTACTATAACCTTTTTTTTTTTTTTCCATAAATCTTGCTATTATGTGCCACTGAAAACATCTACTTTTTTTATTTTAGCAATATTACCTTTTATCATGCTGTAGCAGCACATCTTTAGTGCTGGATTCAGCTCTCATGGGGTTAATCGACAACTTCCTTTCTCCTGAGATATTGTGCTCTAATACTACAAGTTCCATGATGCATTGCACTGGCCTCTAAGCCCGAACCTACCACACCCACTCCAAAACACACCCCAACCCCTCCCTCCTCTCCCTCCTCTATCTTCAAAAAGATTTGTGATGTCATTTCTGTCCAACCTCCTCTTTTACATTTGTCCAACCCACACTCCATTACAGATAGATAGAGGGAAAGATAGATAGATAGATAGATAGATAGATAGATAGATAGATAGATAGATAGATAGATAGATAGATAGATAGATAGATAGATAGATAGATAGATAGATAGATCTATGTCTATTTCCATAGATATGTCCATATCCATGTTTCTAAACCCCTTCACCCCTGGAGCTTTTTTCGTTTATCGCTCCCCTTCTTTCCAGAGCCATAATTTTTCCGTCAATATGGCCATGTGGGGGCTTATCTTTGGCGGGACAAGTTCTACTTTTGAACGACACCATTGGTTTTACCAGGTCGTGTAACAGAAAATGTGAAATAAATTCAAAGTGCAATGAAATGGCAAAAAAACTGCAATCCCACACTTGCTTTTTGCTTGGCTTTTTTGCTAGGTTCACTAAATGCTAAGGCTGTGCACACGTTGCGGATTTGATTGCAGATCCGCAGGGTTTTTTGCCGCACTGAATTGCATCAAATCCGCAGTGTAGTGCACAACCAATGTAAGTCTATGGGAGCCGTAGACTTGTTGTGCACATGCTGCGGGAAAAGCCGCACCGAAACGCAGCTTTTTTTTCTCGCAGCATGTCACTTCTTTTGTGCGGAACTGCATCGTTTCTGCAACTTTACACTTTCATTGAGTTGGGGCACATCCGCAGCAAAGCCGCAGATGTAAAAAAGATCTGCAGTTTTGCTGCGGATGTGGGTCCGAGAAACGCTGCAGCTCGGGAGGATGGAAGTGTGTGGGCGGTGACGGTGTGCGTGTATGTGTGCGTGGGCGGGGTCTGCGGGCTGTTCGGATGTGTGCGGCGCTGTGCGGGACTGTTCAGGTGTGTGCGGGGTCTGCGGGCTGTTCGGATGTGTGCGGCGCTGTGCGGGACTGTTCAGGTGTGTGCGGGGTCTGCGGGCTGTTCGGATGTGTTTGGGACTGTTCAGATGTGTACAGCCCTGTGCGGGACTGTTCGTGTGTGTGCGGGACTGTTCAGGTGTGTGCGGGGCTGTGCAGGGGGTCTTTTGGGGTGTGTCTGCAGGCATCATCCGATGGGACTACAAGTACGCAGCATCCAATCTGCAGCTCATTCGGATGTAATCCGGACAGTGGACACACACCCTACGCTATTGTAGCACCCCCACCGCCGCAGGGCCGAGGGGTACCCGGTACCGGGCCTACGAGTCTCTGCTTCTGGGGGTTGTCACGGCGGCTAGGCCCCGGTCCGTGACCCTGCCGTGGGGCGCACAGTGAATGATAGGTGTGGATGTTGGTGGTGCAGTTGTGGGGTGCAGGTCGCGGTAAATAACGAGGACACCAGGTTGCAGTCTCTTTACCTCTTTACTGGAGATCTCTGAGTCCTCAGTCCAGAATACGGTTCACCAGGCTGCGCAAGTCCGGCCGGTCCAATGGCACCTCCAGAGTTCACTTCACAGGTGGAAATCGGTGCCTTCCTTCTTAGCGCTATGTGTTGTAGTCCTTCCCTGCTGTGCTTACAGAAAGTACCCCACAACTGTTGTGTCTGTTTCTTAAGTTCCCTCACAACTCGATTAAATGATGTTCTTCTAATCGTCCGTCCCTTCCTGATGTTACAGTTAGAACGGCACCCGTTTGTCGGGTAGGCCTGGAGTTCTTCCGGGACCCTAGAGACGCCCCTCTCCCGCAATTGCCTCCCAAGACTTCATAGGTGATATGTGTTAGACAGCCCGCCTTAGACTGACTGTCCTGCCGCTGTTTAGAGTATTGCTTGAAGCTGAATGTTATAATACTCCCTCGGCGTTCCGGCCACCGGTAGTGCGCCTCAGTAGGGTGTTGCTCCGGTCTTACAGCACGACCCCTACTGGAATTCTCCTATTGCTTGATCTCGTTTCTCACTCAGCACAATCTATCTCGCTTCTAGTCCTTTTTTGGGCCCCGCCGCTTCCCGGAGCTGGCGCGGACCCGTTACGTTCTTTCCAATGCCAAGCCTCTGTCAGGATCCCACCCCTGACAGAGACCCTACTGTCTCTTCCTCCACAACACCCTCTGCCACTAGGTGTTGCTTCGTCCAATCCAGTCAGCTTTCTGATCTAACTTCCTGCCTGACCCCCAGTTTACCCACTATGGTGGGGAGTGGCCTAATGAATAGAACCCTTAGCTCCCCCCGGAGGCCCAGCTGTGAAATGTATTGGTGTCTGTGATACCTGATCAGATGAACTCCTTCAGTGCCATCGGACGCACCGTAGCTCCCCTTAGTGGCGGAGCCACAGTACTGCAACGACCAGGACTCTGGGGCGCTGCACTATCAATACATCTATCAATAGATATACACTCACCGGCCACTTTATTAGGTACACCTGTCCAACTTCTTGTTAACACTTAATTTCTAATCAGCCAATCACATGGCGGCAACTCAGTGCATTTAGGCATGTAGACATGGTCAAGACAATCTCCTGCAGTTCAAACCGAGCATCAGTATGGGGAAGAAAGGTGATTTGAGTGCCTTTGAACGTGGCATGGTTGTTGGTGCCAGAAGGGCTGGTCTGAGTATTTCAGAAACTGCTGATCTACTGGGATTTTCACGCACAACCATCTCTAGGGTTTACAGAGAATGGTCCGAAAAAGAAAAAAAATCCAGTGAGCGGCAGCTCTGTGGGCGGAAATGCCTTGTTGATGCCAGAGGTCAGAGGAGAATGGGCAGACTGGTTCGAGCTGATAGAAAGGCAACAGTGACTCAAATCGCCACCCGTTACAACCAAGGTAGGCCTAAGAGCATCTCTGAACGCACAGTGCGTCGAACTTTGAGACAGATGGGCTACAGCAGCAGAAGACCACACCGGGTACCACTCCTTTCAGCTAAGAACAGGAAACTGAGGCTACAATTTGTACAAGCTCATCGAAATTGGACAGTAGAAGATTGGAAAAACGTTGCTTGGTCTGATGAGTCTCGATTTCTGCTGCGACATTTGGATGGTAGGGTCAGAATTTGGCGTAAACAACATGAAAGCATGGATCCATGCTGCCTTGTATGGAGCATCTTTGGGATGTGCAGCCGACAAATCTGCGGCAACTGTGTGATGCCATCATGTCAATATGGACCAAAATCTCTGAGGAATGCTTCCAGCACCTTGTTGAATCTATGCCACGAAGAATTGAGGCAGTTCTGAAGGCAAAAGGGGGTCCAACCCGTTACTAGCATGGTGTACCTAATAAAGTGGCCGGTGAGTGTATCTATCCAGACACATCTACAGATAGATATATGAATAGATAGATGTATGCATCTATAGATCTATCTATATGTAGATCTGTCTATCCATTTCATCTATCATCTATCTGTCTATCTGTGTGTTTAATGGAGTGTGGGTTGGACAAATGTAAAAGAGGAGGTTGAACAATAATGACATCACAAATCTTTTTTTTTTTTGTTCAATAATACATCTTTATTTTGCTTTCAAAAACGCACCAAAACGCCTAAAAACCGCAAAGAAAGCGATTTAAAAAATGCATCAAAACCGTGCAAAAAACTGCATAAAAACGCATCAAAACCTCATTATAATTGCATCAACACTGCACCAAAACCGCACCAAAAACTGCATAAAAAATGCACAAAAACCGCACCAAAAACTGCATCAAAACCGCACCAAAAACTGCATCAAAACCGCACCAAAAACTCCATCAAAACCGCACCAAAACCACACCAAGAACTGCATCAAAACCGCACCAAAAACTGCATCAAAACCGCACCCAAACTGCAAACTGCACCAAAACAGCAAAACTGCACTAGATTTTGATGCAGTTTTTATGCAGTTTTTGGTGCAGTTTTGATGCTTTTTTTGGTGCGGTTTATGCGCGGTTTTAATGCCGTTTTTGGAAATAAGTAAATAAACGGAAAATGTGCATGATTTGAATGGAAACATGCATGAAAAAACGGATTCCAAGCCCGGATTCATCATTTCACAGCTCAGTTTCATACATTTTTTTGCTGGATCCGTCGCTGTGCGTTTTTTCGCCGGACAGAAAAAACGTTCCTCTGTATGTGTTTTCCATCCGGCGGAAACAGCTTTTTTGACGGATCCGGCAAAAAACGGATGAAACGTGTGGCCATCAGGCGCAATCCGGCGCTAATACAACTCTATGAGAAAAAAACGTATCCTGCGGAAAAAAATGGATCCGTTTTTTTCAAAACTCACCGGATTGTGCCTCATGGCAAAAACCTGATGTGTGAAAGCAGCCAAATATATGGATAGATACATCTATGTATCTATCTATAAATATATCTATGGATAGATATATCCATAGATATATAATTGAAAGGCCGATGTTTCTAAGGCCTCTTTCACACTAGCGTCGTGCACTGCATGTCGCAATGCGTCGTTGTGGAGAAAAAACGCGTCCTGCAAAGTTGTCTGCAGGATGCGTTTTTTCTCCATAGACTTTTATTAGCGACGCAGCGCAACGGCCCCTTACCAATGCTAGTGTGAAAGCAGCCTAAGGCTACTTTCACACTTGCGTTTTTAGCAATCCGTCTTTTTGGTAAAAAAACGGATCCTGAAAATGTGCTCGCAGGATGTGTTTTTTACCCATAGACTTGTATTAGTGACGGATCGCGACGGATGGCCACACGTTGCGTCCGTCGTGCAACGGATGCGTCGTGTTTTGGCGGACCGTTGGCACGTTCGTCGCATCCACCATTTTCTACCGCGCATGCGCGGCCAAAACTCCGCCCCCTCCTCCCCAGACTTCAGAATGGGCAGCGGATGCGTTGAAAAACTGCTTCCGCTGCCCACGACGTGCACAAATTCCACAACGTGCGTCAGTATGTAGGCCCGACGCATAGCGATGGACCCGTACCGACGCAAGTGTGAAACAGGCCTTAATGAGCGTTTAATTTAATAAAAAAACGGAAAAAAACACGGCGTGGGCTCCCGCGCAATTTTCTGCACCAGAGGGGGAAAGCCGACGGCCGGGGGCCAATATTTGTAGCCTGCTATGAATATCAGCCCGCAGCTGTCTGCGTAGCCTTTACTGGCTATTAAAATAGGGGGACCCCCCCAAAAAAAAATGACGTGGGGTCCCCCCATATTTTATAGCCAGAAAGGCTACGCAGACAGCTGCGGGCTGATATTCATAGCCTAGAGAGGGGCCATGGATATTGGTCCCCCCCCGGCTACAAATACCAGTCCGCAGCCGCCCCAGAAATGGCGCATCTGTAAGATGCGCCAATTCCGGCACTTAGCCCCTCTCTTCTCACTCCCGTGTAGCGGTGGGATATGGGGTAATAAGGGGTTAATGTCACCTTGCTATTGTAAGGTGACATTAAGCCGGGTTAATAACGGAGAGGCGTCAATAAGACGCCTATCCGTTATTAATCCAATACTAAAAAAGGGTTAAACACGCACACATTAGGAAAAAGTATTTTAATATTCTTCATTTCACCATACTTACCATACTTCAGCCCCTGCAAAAAACGTAAAATAATAAACCGTATACTACCTGTCCGCCGTAGTCCAATTAATAACGAGTGTCCCACGACTATCTCCCCTATAGAACAGTGACATCAGGTGATGTCACTGCTCTATAGGACCCTCACTGACACACTGACAGGAGACAATGGCTCCTGCAGTGCATCACTGAGGTTACTAAAGTTCACTGGTCTCACTTTATGGCAAAAAGCTGCGTGGGAACTTCCTCACACAGCAATGCCATAAAGTTAGACTAGGGACTATTTTCTCACAGGGGCGTAGGAATACATTGTGGGAAATACATTGTGGAAGGATACCTTCCTCCCCTCATTGTGTTCCTGGGGCCACTGGAGAGTGGTTGCATCAGCAGATGCTCCTGCTCTCCACGGGAGATCGTCGAGGGACACTCGTTTTAATTGGATTTCTGCGGATCAGGGAGTATAGTGTTTGTTTATTATTTTAATATTTTTTACAGATGACAATGGCTTCGGGGATCAAAGTGACAAGTGATGGTGAGTATGTAATCTATGTTATATGTACTGTATGTCTGTATGTATGTATGTACTGTATGTGGCATGTCGCATGATGTTGCATGTCGTCGCATGGTGCATGTTGTCGCATGCTGCATGTCGCATGGTGTCACATGCTGCATGTCGTCGCATGCTGCATGTCTCGCATGCCGCATGTCGTCGCATGTCGCAGCATGCTGCATGTCGTCGCATGGCGCATGTCGTCGCATGCTGCATGTCGCATGTAGTCGCATGATGCATGTCGTCGCATGCCACAAGTTGTCGCATTGCGCATGTCGTCGCATGGTGCATGTCGCATGCTGCATGCCGTCGCATGGTGCATGTCGTCGCATGCCACATGTCGTCGCATGGCGCATGTCGTCGCATGGTGCATGTCGCATGTAGTCGCATGGTGCATGTCGTCGCATACCACATGTCGTTGCATTGCGCATGTCGCCGCATGGTGCATGTCGCCGCATGGTGCATGTCGTCGCATGGCGGATGTCATTGCATGGTACATGTCGCATGCCGTCGCATGGTGTGTGTTGTATGTATGTATGTACTGTATATGTATATGTGTTTTGTTTTTTTTTACATTCAACACATTAGCCGGATGATGGGACTACTACTGTCCCATCATTGGCTAATGTGTCACTCACTGCCACTGTAGCAGGCATAGCCCGGTGGGACTTGTAGTCCCATCGGACGATGCCTGCACACAGACACACACACACAACACACACCCCAAAGACCACCCCCCAGCACATACCGGCGCCGTTCCGCACAGCGCTGGCGCCCGGGACCGCACAGCATCGGCGACCGCACAGCACAGGCGCCGGGGACCGCACAGCACCGGCGCCCGCCCGCACATCCCTGCCTAGCCCCGCCCGCCCCCAGCACGGCCCCGCAGGCAGCCTCAGCCCCGCCCACAGCCCAGTCACTCTTTATGAGTGACTGCTGTCTGTGGAGCCTGGGGTCACGCCTGCTACTGACGTCACGTCAATTTCCAGAGTCTGGAAATTGACGTGACGTCGGCGGAAATGAGCGGCGGCTGAAGCCTGGGGGTCACGTGACCCGGACTCAGCCACCATCATAGCGCCGCTCACAGGCGAAAACGGCTAAAGAAGGTATTTACACAATTCATCAGGGGCCCCGGGGGGATACATAGGGGGGTTAATTGAAAGTAGTGGACAACCCCTTTAAAAATAAATGACAATAATAATAACACTTGTTCATAAGCTCCAAGTGTAACTATATGGACTGTGTACATGGAGCCTAATGGCCCGTTACAATAATCACAGAATGCTTCCGGAATACAGAATGGATGTAGTTCTGCAGGAAACAGGCAGTAACACAGCTACAACATACGCAGGCTCAAAAGCATTGAGATTCATCCGTTTCACAATATGGCACCCCACTAACAATGATCATAGTACATGACCCACTCTGCAAAGCTCATATAAACGCTTCCATTACCGTCACACAGCAGCAGAGAAGACTGTCATACCCTTCCTTGTGTCTAGGAGGAGTCTGGTGACATCACAGTGCTGCCCACATTGTGCTACAGGAAGTGTGTACAGGACTGTGCCTGCAGCTGATCTTAAAGGAAAACTACACCCAAAAAGATCCCTACATCAGCTGTACAGGCAATACTACTCTATTGTTTCTGGTCAGGCTGATGGCACCCCCTGATGTAGCAGCAAAAACACAGTGTTAACTTCAGCAGTTTTTCACACACAAGCCTCCCTAGGAACACTCATTTCACAATAATCTTGTAGTGTAAACAGGCTGTCAATCAGCCTATAAACAACAAAATGCTCATTCAGTGGGTGAAATTATTTTTCCAGTACCACCAGGTGATTTTTTAAAAAATATTTCACCACCGGATAGGTGTCGATAATATACTTTCCCTGTGTACACTTCCCTGTGTATTGTAAAAGACTTAGGCTACGTGCCCACGATCCAGAAGTAGCAGCGTTTTGGATGCAGCGTATGATCACTGCGTCCAAAGAGCTGCGTTCTGTTGAACGCAGGTAAATCTGCATGTTTTCACTGAACCATGCGGCTTTACTGCATCCAATACATACTATTAGGGCACGTTCACACATTCAGTATTTGGTCAGTATTTTACCTCAGTATTTGTAAGCCAACACCAGGAGAGGAATAATCAGAGGAAAAGTATAATAGAAACATATGCACCACTTCTGCATTTATCACCCACTCCTGGTTTTGGCTTACCGATACGGAGGTAAAATACTGACCAAATACTGCTAGTGTGAATGTGGCCTTATGGAGATTTCTGTTGTGGAGACTAGCGTCTCCGCAAGAGAAATTGACATGCTGCGGATCTATCGTTTGCTGAGCGGACTGGTGGTCACTTCTCAATGGAAAGCTAAGAGATCTGATCTACGCCATGTTCACACATTCAGCATTTTGTCAGTATTATACATCACTATTTTGCAAGACAAAACCAGGAGAGGAACAATCGGAGGAAACATCCAACAGAAACACGTCACCATTTCTGTATTTGTAAACGAAAATCAGGAGTGGGAGAAAAATGCAGATGTAAAATACTGACCAAATACTGAACGTGTCAAAGAGGCCTTAGGCCACATTGACGTTCAGTATTTGGTCAGTATTTTAAACCAGTATTTGTAAGTCAAAACCAGGAGTGGAACAGTCAGAGGAGAAGTATAATAGAAATGCATCACCACTTCTGTATTTTTCAATCTCTCCTGGCTTTGAATTGTAAATGCTAAGGTAAAATACTGACCAAATACTGAAAGTGTGAACATGGTCTTGTTACGAGGTTCTCATATACTTATATAGCGAGAGATAGTAAGGCTGCAGTCATGCTATCAGGATTTGGTCAGTATTTTACATCAGTATTTTTTAAGCCAAATCCAGGAGTGGGTGATAAATACAGAAGTGGTGCATATGTTTCCATTAGACTTTTCCTCTAAGGCCGGGGACACACTTAACGTATAAAAAAACGGTCCGTTTTTCACGGCCGAGAATCGCACAAATGTTTCAAAAACAGTGATCCGTGTGCAGTGCGAGGATGTGATTTCCTCGCATCAAATGATCCGTGTGACATCCGTATGGCATCCGTATGCCGAGATTTTCTCGCAAGCTTGCAAAACCGACATCTAATGGATTTATGTGCTCAAATGTTCGGGAAAACATATATACAGTATATATATATATATATATATATATATATATATATATATATGTCATTGAGACACATATATATATATATATTCTGTATTTATATTTCATTCAGCGCGATATCTGTGAAAAGCCGGTAATTCAATTGCCGGCTTTGCATTTCTCCTTCACAAACCCGACAGGATATGAGACATGGTTTACATACAGTAAACCATCTCATATCCCCCTTTTTTTTGCATATTCCACATGTTATATGTTACATGTCAATGACCTATAGTTACCTTCAGTCGCGGTGATGCGCCCCCTGGTGGATGTCCTCATATGACCTGGAGCGTGGGAAAAAGTTCCCAGGCTGCAGTTCATGAGAACATCCAGCAGGGGCGCATCACCGCGACTGAATGTAAGTATAGGTCACTGCTTTCCTTTCAGCACCCGGGGATTACAGGCACGAGCAAGTGGTTTATCGCAGCTCTGCCTGTAATATTAGTTAACCCCTTCAGATGGATTACTTCGTGGGACGTGACAGTTCATCAGAGAGGGTATGTATCTTGTGTGTTTATTGTTTTGCCAAGCGAGGGTCTGAAAATGGAATGAGAGAGCAATAAAATATTAAAACAACCGCTGTGTTTATTTCATTAAAATACTTTTTAATCATGTGTGTGTGTGTTTTTTAACCCTTTCAAACAATTGGATTAATAATGGATAGGTGACATAATTGACGCCTCTCCATTATTAATCTGGCTTAATGTCACCTTCCAATAGCAAGGTGGCATTAACCCTTCATTACCCCATAGCCCACCGCTACAGGGAGTGGGAAGAGAGTGGCCAAGTGCCAGAATAGGCGCATCTTCCAGATGTGCCTTTTCTGGGGTGGCTGGGGGCAGATGTTTTTAGCCACGGGGGGGCCAATAACCATGGACCCTCTCCTGGCTATTAATATCTGCCCTCAGTCACTGGCTTTACCATTCTGGCGGAGAAAATTGCGCGGGAGCCCACGCCAATTTTTTCCGCCATTTAGCCATTTATTTGAGCAGCTACAGCGGCCAAATTTTGCACATACACACTACTAACATTAGTAGTGTGGAATATGCAAAAAAAATGGGGATATGAGATGGTTTACTGTATGTAAACCATGTCTCATATCCTGTCGGGTTTGTGAAGGAGAAATGCAAAGCCGGCAATTGAATTACCGGCTTTTCTATAGAACACCGCTGCGTATTTCTCGCAATGCACACGCATGGTCCGTGTGTAATCCGATTTTTTCTCGCACCCATAGACTTTCATTGGCGAGTCTCGGCCGAGATACGCTGACAATCGCAGCCTGCTGCGAGTTCCCTCGGATCCGAAATACGGTGGAGAAAATATCGGATGATGGGAGCTGCACCATAGATTAACATTGGGCCGAGTGCTATGCGATTTTTTATCGCATAGCACTCGTCCATATTACGGTCTAGTGTGACCCCGGCCTAATTGTTCCACTCCTGGTTTTGGCTTACAAATACTGATGTAAAATACTGACCAAATACTGCTAGTGTGACGGCAGTCTAACTGTTAGCAGTGACTACTCAGATCTGTAGTAACAAGATGGCGGAGGAAGATTGGAGATGCACCAGAAACAGTACATGGCCACTGGTATTTTTACTACACACAGGGAATATACATTACTGATACCTATCTGGTTGTGAAATAACAAAGTTCTCGGAAGTACATTGCATAGCTTCCAACCGTCCCGAAATCGGCGAGACTGTCCCGCGTCCCGTCACCTCACAGCTTTTTTCCCGGCTTCTAATGCAAGTGATTCTCACTAAATTAGAATATCATCAAAAAGTTAATTTATTTCAGTTCTTCATACAAAAGTGAAACTCATATTATATAGAGTCATTACAAACAGACAAGCGCAGCCGACTACCAGGAAATTTTAGAGCACTTCATGCTTCCCTCTGCCGACAAGCTTTTTGGAGTTGGAAATTTCATTCTCCAGCAGGACTTGGCACCTGTCCACACTGCCAAAAGTACCAATACCTGGTTTAAAAACAACAGTATCACTGTGCTTGATTGGCCAGCAAACTCCCCTGACCTTTACACTATAGGGTATTGTCAAGAAGAAGATGAGAGACACCAGACCCAACAATGCAGACGAGATGAAGACTGCTGTCAAAGCAACCTGGGCTTCCATAACACCTCAGCAGTGCCACAGACTGATTGCCTCCGTGCCACGCCGCATTGATGCACTAATTGATGCAAAAGGAGCCCCGATCAAGTATTGAGTGCATTTACTGAACATACATTTCAGTAGGCCAACATTTTGGATTTTAAAATCATTTTTCAAGCTAGTGTTAGAAAGGATTCCAATTTACTGAGATAATGACTTTTGGGTTTGGATTGGCTGTAAGCCATAATCATCAACATTAACAGAAATAGATCACTCTGTTTGTAATGACTCTATATAATATATGAGCTTCGATTTTTGTATTGAAGAACTGAAATAAATTAACTTTTTGATGATATTCTAATTTAGTGAGAAGCACTTGTACTATTCATCTCTCCAACAGTCTTCATTGCTGCCTCTGGTGAGGGTTGCTCTCTGTTCATTGCATAAATTAAATTGTATTACACACCTCTTCTTTCTCCTGTGATCAGGTCTCCCCGGGACAGGGACTTACATCTCCTCCCAAGTCATTGTTTGCAAGCTACAGCCCAGATAGGACAATTTGGCTATCTTGACCTCTACTGTAGGCAATGAATCCAGAAGCAAGTTATACTTGTCCATACAGATACATTGTAAGGAAAGAAATAAGATAACAAAAACAATATAACAATGTATTTTTATGATGCCTGTATACTGAGGTGAAGAACAAGATTTTTTTGTCCTATAAACGCAGTAAAAATAATAACGAAAATGGCATTTTTTTTTCTGCAAGTGGGTTTAAGACCTGGGGACAGGTCTCAAACCTACAACATTAAAACATTGTAGACACAGGTGATTTAAGATGCTGAGCTACAAGCTCTAGTGATGCCATGGGGAGACTTTTGTTTACTTGATCTGTACTGCCAGCTCTCATCACAGGTAGATTATACTGATAGAAATACACTGCAATGTACAATGGATGTATTTTTATTCTTGCTAACCCACAGCTGATAATAAGTTAACAATATCTGACCGCAGCATTTAACTCCACCTCCCATAGGGGTGGAGCCGCATATTCATCCCTGTAATGAGCGGCACCACGTGACCCCTCATACAGGACAAGCTGCGGCGCTGAGAGGAAGCATCGTGGGAGCTGGGTGAGTATTTTAATGCCAGCGGGCGGGCGCACAGGGGGTGGGAGGTGGGATGTACCCAGGAACTTTATTTTAAAAACAAAAAAAATAAAAAAAAAATATGATTTTTCATTCCTTCTCTCCAGCGAACGCTGCGGAGGAGAAGGAATGAATGGCGGCTTCAGTACCACACGCTGGGGACAGCGCTTAACTCTAGCGCTGTCTCCTGCACGGTCCGTGTGGTCCTCAGGCAGCACACGGGTGGCACATGGCTGCCGCATGTGTGCCACACTGATGTGCCACGTGAGCTCACGGACACACGGACACGGATAACTCCAGTACCGATTTTTCCGGTACCGGAATTATCTGGACTTGTGAGACTGGCCTTACTGGGTGAGATCACTGTGATGAAGGTGCTTGCTTGAACAAACACACATGTAGTAATCCAAGAAAGAAAAAAAAAGCAGCAACACTCCGTTTATCATGTCATAAAAACCTTAGTCCTTTATTTACGAATACTTTCCATGGACAAAGTGTATAGGCAGGACGAATGCGGGCATGCAGGCAAAAGAACAGAACTACAGCCGTTTCGCATATAACACTCTTCCACAAGTCCAGATGTAACAATTAGTATGTCATTTCCTTTTATGCACCTCCGTGTGGCGACATTTGCATATAATTAATATACAAATAAATCTATTTTTTTTTTTTTTTTTATAAAAACCATGCAATAAAAAAATGACATGTTATATGTAAGAATGATTGTCACTTTTTGTCCGTGGAAAGTATTCGTAAATAAAGGACTTAGGTTTTTATGACACGAACGGAGTGATGCTGCTTTTTTCTTCATTCTTGGATTACTCCATCTACTTTTGGTTTGTTGTTTATGTTAAGAAATACTCTATTTATCTGTTCCATTTGTCTGCTCTGTAAGGTGCCTGGAATGGTAGCCATGCTGCTTCTCCACACCCTTGCACTTTACAAACAGTGGTGTGCTGTGAAGTTTGCTTTGCACTCACTTGTAGGCTGAAGGCCTCTGCTGCATCCATGTCCTTGGTTCCAGGATCAGCCGCCCGCACACACATCAGTGGACACCCGGATGATTTTAACAAATTAAACTTTACTGGACAGTTCAAGTACATCAGTCTTTAACACGCAGTATTGGGCAGATCACTCACATCAACACAGTACATTTCAACCCTTTGCTCCCGTTCAGCTTGGACTGTCTCTACTTTAACAATTCCTGTTAGCCTAGTGACTCTCCATCCAGGACCACAGCATTTCCGAGATCCGTCATGTGTACCTCACTTGGTTCCCTGTCTCTGCATGAAATGGATTAAGGCACACTCCTGAGTGCCTAGTTCGAGCCATAGTCCCAAACGTTGCAGGAAGGTCCTCAGGTAATTTGGTGTGACCTCATGCTGCCAGAACGATATGTACTCTATGTACCTCCAGCCCACTTCACCTTGAACTTGATCTTCACACGAACCTCACACTACATCTATCTAACTCAACCAAGAAGTATTTACCCTTTTTACTTGACCCTACCCCCTCCAATCATGGGCTGGTCCCAAATATTTAACTATATCATATACTGTTCCTACCACATATAAAGTAATAAGGCCTGCCGCCCACCACTACCTATCTTGCTCTATTTGGCACTGCTCTGGATCCTAAACTCTAGCCTGTATCTAAAGTCACTAAACTATGTCCTATGCTTTCCCTACCTCTGAGCAGGTGACTCACAGCTGTGGGCCTAAGGTTGTGACACAGCCTGATATAAGAGGGGAAGGCTACTTACAATATGTGTGGGGAAAAGCGAGGTCGTGGTGAAAGGGGGAATAGGCTTGGTGTTCGACGTGTACGTGGGTTAGGTGTTATTGTGAATGAAAGCTCAGCTGAACAAACACCGTCCGTTCTATGCAAAGACCACTGACAACATCTGTTACTGGACAAATCTTTGATGCAACTCAGTTATTTTGCAATTTTTGGTGTTTTCAGGCCAGTTTCTCCAAACTTCTCTAAAATGAGCTGGAGTGGGGTGGGGGCCTCAGTTTGTCTAATTCATGACGATCTGTGGTGTTTTGTACTCCAGAAATTTCACACCAGTCCCTGATTGGAGTAAGATTTCTGGTGTAATGCATGAAAGTGCACACTTCACCAGACTTTCATCAGACTCTCCAGATTCATGAAGATATGTTCACCTCTTCATCAATCAGGAGCATCTGACTCCACTATATCACCTCATCAAAAACAGGGAGAAAATCACTGGCCTTGATGATAATAATTATAATAATAATAATAATAATAATCTTTATTTATATAGCGCCAACATATTCCGCAGCGCTTTACAGCTAAACAGTTTCAAACACAACAGTCATAAGTAACAATGTTAACAATACAATAATTAAAGCAAAATAAGACAACCCTGCTCGTGAGAGCTTACAATCTACAATATTGATGAATTGGGGATTATATATTTTGATCAGCTAAAAAAAAAACTGATTTTATAAGACATTTTATAACTCTTCCATTCCCAATCAAATAATATATCCTGTTCTGGAGTGTTTTATTTCTGTTGTTATGATATCAAAATAGATTCAAAAACGGAAACACCTACTGGATATGTGAACAAAGCCCAGTTTGTTTTTGTACTGTAAGGCTATGTGCACACGTCTGGAATTGCCGCAGAAATTTCCGTGGCAATTCCGGAACTCCCTGCCGCGAGAAAAACGCATGCGGAATTGGCATGTGTTTTCCCACTAATCACTAGGGTTTTACAAGCGTAATTAGCCTGCAGAATGCTAGCGTTTTCCACGCGATATGTAGCATCGCTTGGAAAACTCATTGACAGGTTGGTCACACTTGTCAAACATAGTGTTTGACAAGTGTGACCTACTTTTTACTATTGATGCTGCCTATGCAGCATCAATAATAAAAAGATCTAATGTTAAAAATAATAAAAAAAATAAAAAAAATCGTGATATTCTCACCTTTCGGCGTCCCTCGCAGCGTTCCCGCTCCTCACGATGCTCGTGTTCCTAGTAATGCCTAGCGGCAATGACCCCAGATGACGTAGCGGTCTCGCGAGACCGCACGTCATCACAGGTATGGCCGCAAAGCATCACTGGGAACGCGAGCATCGCAAGGAGTGGGAAGACTGGGAAGACTGCCGGGGCTGCCGGAAGGTGAGAATATCACAATTTTTTATTTTAATTCTTTTTTTTAAAACAATTATATGGTTCCCAGGGGACTGGAGGAGAGTCTCCTCTCCTCCACCCTGGGCATAGCCACATGCGGAAAGTAAGCGGATCAATGCATTCCTATGTGTGCGGAATCCCCGCAATTCCGCACAAAGAATGAACATGCTGCGTTTTTTTCCGGAATGCGATTCCGCTGCGGAAAAAAAGGCAGCATGTGCGCAAAAAATGCAGAATGCATTCTAATAATAGGATGCTTAATGTATGCAGTTTTTTCGCGGTTTTTATAGAGAAAAAATGTGAAAATTCCTGAAAGTGTGCACGTAGCCTAATGTTGTTTCACCAAAGTGAAAATATAGTTTAATCGCTTCCCGGCATATGACATTTTATTCATGAAATGCCGGCTCCCAGTCTTTGATGCAAGCTCAGGAGCTGAGCCTGCATCATTCGTAGCAGACACAGGATGTGTTACACAGCCATCATCTGCCTCTAACAGCAGAGAGCAGAGCTGAGTTACACCCACTTCTGCTAACCCCTTAAATGCTGTTGTCAATCTCTGACAACAGCATTTAAAGGCTGGGAAGCGTGCTGTTCCATGCTCCAAGTGTCTCTGACTCCTGTTTTTCTCCAATTAAAAAATAAACTAAAAATATTTGGTATCTCCACATTTGCAAAAGTCTGAAAAAAATATTAAATTAATGAACAGGGTCAGTAAATGACGTTAAAAAAATTGAAACACCAGAATTGCAATAAAAATAAGCTTGGCACACAAATTTAGAGCCCTCACACAACTCCATCAATGTAAAAATTAAAAAGTTACGAGTCTGAAAGAAAAGGGACTCAAGTGAATTTTGTTTTAATGAAACAAACTATAGAATTTTGTATCACCGTAGTCATACTGAGCCAGAAAGTTATACATCAGATCGTTTATACCATACAATGAATGCTGTAAAAGCAAAACCCAAAAAACAATTGTGGAATTGCATTTTTTTTTTCTCAATTTCACCACACTTGAATTTTTTTACCTGTTTCCAGAACATTGAATTGTGAAATCTATGGTATCATTCATAATCATAACTACAACTTTTCCTACAAAAAAAGGCCTTCATATTGCTATGTTGATAGAAAAAGTATGGCTCTTGGAAGAGGGGAAGAAAAAAGTTAGGGTATGTGCACACGCTGCGGATTTCGCTGCGGAACCGCAGCGTTTCCGCAGCTGCGGATCCGCAGCGGTTTCCCATGAGTTTACAGTATAATGTAAACCTATAGGAAACGAAATCCGCAGTGCACATGCTGCGGAAAAAAACACGCGGAAACGCAGCGGTTTATTTTCCGCAGCATGTCAATTGTTTGTGCGGATTCCGCTGCGGGTTTCCACCTGCTCCAATAGAAATCTGCAGGTGAAAACCCGCAGAGAAAACTGCACTAGAAACCGCGATAAATCCGCAGTAAAAACCGCAGCGGTTTTGCACTGCGGATTTATCAAAAAAATCCGCAGAGGAATCCGCAGCGTGGGTACATGGCCTTAAAGTGCAAAAAAAAAATAAATTGCCATATCTGGAAGAGGTTAATACATCAGTATGATGACTCAGTGTTACACAGTCTTACCAACTGATAAAATCTCTTGTGACATATATCTGTAAATATTAAGTAATGTCTGACACCACCGCTGTCTGATGGAATGATTTCCCTCAAAGTAAATTTAGAGTTGGACAGCTGTAAAAAAAAAAGTCATGATGTCTTCTCTATCACTTCATCATGGGACAAATATTGTGAATGCGTTATTTTTTTAACATGTTAATAATGGAACTCCGTTACCATATTTGTAAATGACACTTGTATAAAGTTCATGTTCAAACATCATTATGTGCTCATTATAGAGAAGTGATCACCTCCCCAGTATCTTCACAGGATGTGCAGGTAGATGCGATTCATGCTGCCTATACCATGAGCAGGAGGAATCAGAGGCAGGCTCCCTTATTACAAATAATTTAGCTGAGTTCACACATCTAGTAGTACTCAGCCATTTGAAATGGATCAAGAAGCAATCAGTTATCTTAGCAGAACAAAAAAAATCACAACTTTTTTGTCCATCTAAAGAAAAAGGATTGCACCTGAACCTGTTTGTTTCTTTTTAACATGTCTATAGGCTAGGTTCACATTAGTGTTTGAGTCCACAGCGTATCATCCGCATGCTTACGCAGCGTTTTTTATCCGCATCATCTTACGCATGACGGCAAAAAAACACTGCCTGTGCATGCGTTTGCATGCGTTTTTGCATGCGTTTGTGTTGTTTTTGTGCATGCGTTTGATATTTCCAGTAGTTTTTCATTGACATTAGACACCCAATCGACATGTCTCATGGGATTTCTATATATTTAGACACACTGCACTGAGGAAATCCTCGTCTTTGGATGCTGTATCATGCTGCATGATGAATCTTGACATGGAGAGCCTCTATGCTAATCTGGATTTACAATTGAAATTGTCTGTTGCCTTTGCTTTTGCTTGTCAAGAAGAAAGAAGACAAAGACTGAGAAGACGTTGTCGTCGCTACTGGCAACACCCCATCCTTGAACTCTGAGAGAGCTGTGGAGCCTACCACTCGTTAAGCACTGAGCTGCGTGCAAACCCTCAGAAGTTTTTTGACTACACGAGGATGTCTGAACGGAGTTTCGATAACTTGCTGCAGCATGTCCGAGGATCCATTACCAGGCATGACACACAATTCTGTAGAGCAATTCCTGCTGAGGAACGTCTGTTGATGACCCTGAGGTATGTAATTGTAAAAAAAAAAACACATGTTCATAGTATTAGGGTATGTGTCCACGTTCAGGAAACGCTGCGTTTTTGACGCAGCGTTGAGCCGCAGCGTCAAAAACGCAGCGTCCAGATGTTACAGCATAGTGGAGGGGATTTAAAGAAATCCCGTCTCCACTGTGCATTAAAAAACGCATGCGTTTTTCCCACGAAAACACACATGCGGTGCGTTTTTTCAGAACGCAGCATGTTGCTACAATGAGCAAAACATGCAGGAACACCGCAGGTGACCTGCCAGTGACCTCAGGTGCATTTTTGGTCAGGATTTTACCTGCATAAAATCCTGACCAAAGCCTGAAGCAATCCTGAACGTGGACACATACCCTTAGGGTATGTTTCCACGTTCAGGATTGCATCAGGATTTGGTCAGGATTTTTCATCAGTATTTGTAAGCCAAAACCAGGAGTGGGTGATAAATACAGAAGTGGAGCATATGTTTCTATTATACTTTTCCTCTAATTGTTCCACTCCTGGTTTTGGCTTACAAATACTGATGAAAAATCCTGACCAAATCCTGATGCAATCCTGAATGTGGACACATACCCTTAGGGTATGTTTCCACGTTCAGGAAACGCTGCGTTTTTGACGCAGCGTTGAGCAGCATGCATAAAAAACGTAGCGTCCAGAAGTTACAGCGTAGTGGAGGGGATTTCATGAAATCCCGTCTCCACTATGCAGTAAAAGACGCATGCGGCACACCCGAGAAAACTCACATGCGGCGCGTCTTTTAAGAACGCAGCATGTCCTTACATTGCAGAAAAAACGCAGGTGACCTCAGGTGCAGATTTGGTCGGGATTTTACCTGCATAAAATCCTGACCAAATCCTGAAGCAATCCTGAACGTGGACACATACCCTAAGGGTATGTGTCCACGTTCAGGAAACGCTGCGTTTTTGACGCAGCGCTGAGCCACAGTGTCAAAAACGCAGCGTCCAGATGTTACAGCATACCCTAAGGGTATGTGTCCACGTTCAGGTTTGCTTCAGGCTTTGGTCAGGATTTTATGCAGGTAAAATCCTGACCAAAAATGCACCTGAGGTCACTGGCAGGCCACCTGCGGTGTTCCTGCGTGTTTTGCTCATTGTAGCAACATGCTGCGTTCTGAAAAAATAATAATAATAATAATAATAATAAAATAATGCACAGTGGAGACAGGATTTCATTAAATCCCCTCCACTATGCTGTAACATCTGGACGCTGCGTTTTTGACGCTGCAGCTCAGCGCTGCGTCAAAAACGCAGCGTTTCCTGAACGTGGACACATACCCTTAGGGTACGTGTCCACGGTCAGGATGGCCGGCGGTATCGCCGGAGCGGCGAAGCCGCTCGGCGCTAAGCCCCGCCCCCTTTCTGGGACGCGATGATGCCGGATGTGTTAACTGTACACATCCGGGATCATCGCACCCTCGCATAGCGCCCTGTGATATTACTTGCGGCGACGCAGCGTCGCCGCAGGTAGCACGGACATGCTGCGATCTGAAAAGACGCGCAGCATGTCCGGAGTCGCAGGGAAGTCGGATGCGTGTTTCCACGCATAGTGGACACGGGATTTCATAAAATCCCCTCCACTATGCTGGAACATCTGGACGCTGCGTGTTTGACGCTGCAGCTCTGCGCAGCGTCAAACAAGCAGCGTTAACTGACCGTGGACACATACCCTAAGGAGGAGGTTCCGCGTCTGCTTCCCGGCACGTACCTCCTCTCCTTTTACCAGTGGGATTAGGTCCCTGGTCCTACATTAACCTAAGACGCTGCGTTTAGTGTGCCCAGAGACACGGTTGTCTCTTCTATTTTCCTCACAGTACGTAACTGATGAAGGTCCTGTTTGTTGGACCGAAACGTTTTTGGTACTACATTAAATCTCACCAGAGCATTTAAGTTGAGTGCAAGGTCTTTTCTTAATGCTTCAGGCTTTGGCCAGGATTTTATGCAGGTAAAATCCTGACCAAAAATGCACCTGAGGTCACTGGCAGGTCACCTGCGGTGTTCCTGCGTGTTTTGCTCATTGTAGCAACATGCTACGTTCTGAAAAAACGCACCGCATGTGCGTTTTCGTGGGAAAAACGCATGCATTTTTTAATGCACAGTGGAGACGGGATTTCATTAAATCCCCTCCACTATGCTGTAACATCTGGACGCTGCATTTTTGACGCTGCGGCTCAGCGCTGGGTCAAAAACGCAGCGTTTCCTGAACGTGAACACATACCCTTATTGTTAGAAAACCCATGTATTATTTTTTTTATTTCCATTTTCTGTTCGGCAGATTCCTGGCTGCTGGAGAGACCTTATCATCTCTCCATTTCCAGTTCCGGATTGGAGTGTCCAGCCTTTCTGCGATTGTTGGGGACACCCCCAGGGCTTTTTGTGACGTTCTGCATCAATAATTCCTCCCCAAACCCACAACTGAACTCTGGCTTGAAAATACTGAAAAATTCAAGGACATTTTCCTAACTGTGTGGGGGCTGTGGATGGCAAACACATTCGGATTATGAAACCTGCTGGAAGTGGAACTGAGTATTTTAATTACAAAAAATGCTTTTCTATTGTTCTCATGGCGATTGCAGATGCTGAATGTCGACTTGTCGCTGTGTAAGTTGGCTCATTTGGATGAGGAAATGACTCTCAGACTTTCAAAAACTCTGACATGGGCCAACGTTTGTATCATAATAATTTCAATTTTCCACAGCCACAACCTCTTCCCAACACTGAAGGCCCGCCAATGCCGTTTGTAGTGGTTGGGGATGAGGCCTTTCAAATGTGTTCCAACCTCCTAAAAGCTTACTCAAGTAGGGACTTGAATCACACCAAACGGATTTTCAACTACCGACTGACAAGGGCACGAAGAACTGTGGAGTGTGCCTTTGGCTTGCTGGTATCTAAATGGCGCATTTTGGGAACAGCCATAAATCTTAAAATTGAGACAATTGATGAGGTTGTGAAAGCGTGTGTTGTTATGCACAATTACATCCTGGCAAAAGAGCGACCCAACTTAGAACCTGAGGAACCTGTTACATTGCATGATTATTACCAAGATCACCCTCTGAGGACTACAGTGGAAGTTTCCCAGATAAGAGATAAGTTTGCTGCATACTTTATTTCTGATAATGGACGTGTGGCATGGCAAGACAGAATTGTTTAAGCCGCTAAGTATGTACCTGTAACGTAAAAATGTACCTGTAATGTTTTCTGATTTAAATAATAAAATACCTGTAGTAAAACACCTGTTACAAGTTCCCTCAACAGTACACTATACATGTGTGTGTTTGCGGCGGCTCTTAAAGAGACAAAGAAAACACAGATATTGTGCAAAGAAAATAAACATTTATTTAACAAAAAACTAACTGGGTTTAGGATCGGGGTCTATCTGAGGGTGAGATGTGGTGGACCTTGGGGGGGTGTTTGAAGCTGTGAGGATTGGGTGATAGTTGATGAGGAAGGGGTTAAAGGGGAAGGGGCAACAAATTGAAGGATTGGATCATGGATGGGACTGGACACATTGGGAGTAGACAACACAGTGGAATCATGGGAATGGATAGACAAACTGGAAGGGACAGACACAAGGGATGGTATTGACACATTTGACGAGGCACATTGGTAGGTGAGGGTGGAGGTGTAGTGTCCAATTTTGGCAGTTTTTTTGCCTCCGGGTCTTCGTCCTTTTGGGAATGTTTTTAGTTTTTGACCTTTATTTTCTTGGCCGAGTGGGAGTGGTGGCCTCTTTAGCAGTCTTCTGGTGTGGTGCTGGACTGGGCAGCATGGTGGATGCTGGTGGCTGCAGGGGTGCTGAACTTGGGAAAGTAGTGGTGGATGCTGCTGGCTACAGGGATGCTGAACTAAGGAGCGTGATGGATAGGGTCAGACGGCAGCACCAGTACAGATGGCAGCACCAGAGACTGCAGCACCAGGACAGACAGCAGCACCAGGAGAGATGGCAGCACCAGGAGACAACCAGTCTAAGTGTATGTTTCCACGTTCAGGATTGCATCAGGATTTGGTCAGGATTTTCCATCAGTATTTGTAGCCAAAACCAGGAGTGGAACAATTAGAGGAAAAGTATAAAAGAAACATATGCACCACTTCTGCATTTATCACCCACTCCTGGTTTTGGCTACAAATACTGATGGAAAATCCTGACCAAATCCTGATGCAATCCTGAACGTGGACACATACCCTAAAGGAACAGAAAAAAAATTAAGAGAGACAGACATTTTCAAAGGTTTTCATACTTACATAGCCAGTGTTGTCCTCACCAGGACTTCAGCACCAGGACAGACGCCAGCACCAGAGACAGCGGCACCAGGACATATGCCAGCACCAGGAGACAACCAGTCTAAAAGGAACGAAAAAAAATGTGTACAATGTACAGACAGCAGTGAGAGAGACAGACATTTTTCAAAGCTTCTATACGTACATCCAGAGTCTTGTCCAGAGTCTTGTGCTTCTGTCCAGAGTCTTGTGCTTCCATCCAGAGTCTTGAGAGTAATGGACTATCTGTCTCCACACCCCTTTTATACATCAGTGATTTTACAGGTGGTAACATAGTTTCCTGGACAAAGTTTCCTGGTCGTCGCAGTGATGTCATTATCCTTTCAGGGGAGAAGTGATGTCATGTCTGAAGGCAATGAAAGACAATCACATTCAGGTATCACACACATGCAACATGTTCACACTCCAGACCAGAAGGGGGAGCTCTAAGCTTGTGTAGGGTGAACTCCCCTATTTAACATCCTGATCTGGAGGAAAAGGGGTTCAGTTCCTGTCAGGCAGACAGAAGAAGAGGAGCTCTGCTGGCACGAAGTGCTGCAACTCCTGGGAAAAGACACTAACCAGTGAACCTATTGCAGAGCGTGTGCAGGAAAGCAGAGCACAGGAGAGGAATATCAGAGGGAGATCAGCCAGGAACAAGCTGCTCCTTTCTGAGGCGCAGAAGCCGGTAGCCAGGAACACCGAGGGAACAACTATCTCTAAGCCTTGCTCCAGAGACCGGCAGGACAGTCAATTCCAAGTTGGCTGCCTGACCTTAATACCTAGGAAGACACAGTGGCAAATTGTAGGGGTTCGGGGCGTCTCTAGGGTCCCTATAAACAAGCCCCAGGCCATCAGTCATACGGGTTCATCCTATCCATACCATCTGGGGGACAGAGAGGAAGAAACAACATCTACAAGGGTTGTGAGGACCTTACCGAGAAGCTCAGCAGGGAGGTACTACAACACACAGGCGCTAGAGGAAGGCTACTGATTTCCACCTGGTTAAGGTAAGGGGACTCTGGATTTGCCTTCGGACTGACCGGACTCTGCCTGCCCTGTCATCTGGCGCTCCGGGCTGAGGATACCATCTGAAGGCTTCAGTAAACAAGGTAAAAGACTGCAAACCTGTCTCTTTTACTGAACACCCCTGAGGGCCACGGACCGGGTCAGCCACCGTGACATCTCCTCAACCGCAGGACCCGGCACCGAGTACCCCATTGCCCTAACCTGGGGGTGATCCAGGAGCAGAGGCTCGCATACTCATACTTTATTCATCATCTATGGGATTGTCTGAAGATGCGGAGCACTGTCCTCGGCTTTGTTTGGCAGTCTCATAGTCAATGATTGAAATGGAGGTCAATCAAGCGAGTCTCTGCTCCCATCTGACCAAGGGCCCCAGCAGTCAGACCCAGGTGATCAGCAAATTCTTTCCTGTCCTATGGATAGAGACTTTGCAATTGAGCAGTTCCACATTGCGGCCACCGCCAACACCGAAAGCAGCTGATCGGCGGGGGGCAGGGGGTGTCAGTCCCTGACCAATCACACAATGATGAGTGATGCTAAGGATAGGTTATCAATTATACAGCACTAGCCAAGGTTTTTAATATTAGGCCGGCGTCACACTAGCGTATTGCATCGGATGCGATATGCTAATGACCCTTGGTTCCTGCTCGCAGCAGAGCAGGAGCTGAGTGTCATGCGTCTGTGCTCCGATTCTCTCGCACAGGGAGGATCAGAGCACAGCTGCGGAGGAGGCGGAGAAAAGAATTTCTCCATCTCCTCCATTTCTGGGGTCCGCTTATAATGCACATCACTCGGATGATATCCGAGTGGTGTGCGCTGTCTCACTCGCACCCATAGGCTTATATGGGTGCGAGTGAGCCCAGAGTATTCCTCGGTCCGAGACAATCGCAGCATGCTGCGATTGTCTCGGACCGAAGAAAACGGCTGACAAAAAGTCGGCTGCTGGGAGCTGCCCCATAGCTTAACATTGGTCCGAGTGCAATGCAATTTTTTATCGCATTGCACTCTGCCGTTTAAAACGCCAGTGTGACGCTAGCCTTATTACTGTGCACTCCCTCCCCAAAACAGAGTGATAATGGTATCTCACAGGTTGAGGGAAGCTGAAAACAGTGCATTTTCCTGTAAGAGCTCGCTCACACTGGCATATATTCTCTCATATTAGAGAATCGGGCCCATTATGTTAATGATGATGTCGCATGAGAGAATCATATCACAGGTGCGGAGAAGATGGAGAACTTAGCTCCTCCATCTTCTCTATTGTATTGACACCTGAGTGCGCTCCAATGTTTCACACGCATCCATAGATTTGTATGGGTGCGCGTGATCCGATTTTTTTTTTATGCACTTTCAGCATTCTGTGATTGTTTTCTCATGCTGAATCAGCATGAAAAAGCAATATCAAATCTGCACTGCACCACAGTACAACATTGGTCCGAGTGCTGTCCGGTAGAATATTGTCTAGCACTCGGCTGTGTTATACACTAGTGTGAGTGTACCCTATAACTTGGTGGGTTGACATTTCCGTAACCCTTTTAACAGTAGCACGTTGGAATCCTACCTTTCATATTGTCTATTACAGGGGTGCAATGTTTGGAGGGGGAAATACCACTGTGTTCTATGTGCTAGGACATGGCAGAAGAGGAATATTTTTATGACTTCTCCATTCCACCTTTCTGTGTCAATAAAGGGCGTGTTGTACACATAGCAAATATGATTTCTAGAGTTTACTGTGACCTGAGCAAGTGAAAAGGATGTGAGTAGATCCTGCTTAATGTAAGCCACCTTACTCTCTTTCCCTTGTCAGTAAGTTGCAGCACACACTTTGTGTAAGCCATAAATGTAACACATATGCTGGGAAAAGCTTCCGGCGTATATGTTACATGTATCTTAAGGCCACTAATCACCTGATAACAGCATGTGACGCCTGCATGCACAGAAAGAAACAGAAAGAGACATTGTTTGTAATGTGAATGAGCCCTCCATATAAGGCTACTTTCACACTAGCGTCGTGCACTGCACGTCGCTAGGCGTCGTTTTGCAGAAAAAAACGCATCCTGCAAAATTGCAGGATGCGTTTTTTCTCCATAGACTTTAATTAGCGACGCATTGCCACATGTCGTGCGACGGTTGCGTCGTGTTGCGTCGGACCGTCGGCACAAAAAAAGTTACATGTAACTTTTTTTGTGCATCGTGAACATCTTTTCCGATCGCGCATGCGCGGCCGGAACTCCGCCCCCGCCTCCCCGCACCTCACAATGGGGCAGCGGATGCGATGTAAAACAGCATCCGCTGCCCCCGTTGTGCGGTGCTTCCACGCTATGCGTCGGTGCGCTGCAACGTCGCATAGCGACGTGCAGTGCACGACGCTAGTGTGAAAGTAGCCTCAGACCACATGGTAAAAATTACTGCTCAGACTGTAAGGCCATCAGTTTTTTTCATGCACAAGAAAAACGGATAAAGTGTCAACAGTGATTTTCATCAGTGTCATCAGTTTGGTCAGAGTTTCATCATTTTTTTTTCAGTAATGGGGAAAAAAATCTCCACCTTCTCCTATGTATCAGTCAGTGAAAAATGGACAGCACACTGACGGTGTCTGAGTGCTGTACGATTATTTCACGGCTCCTTAGACTATCACTGCCGAGTTTTATCCGACACTCTGATCAATATCAGACCTGTCTCTGCGATTTTGCACAGACCACTCAGTGCGCAAAAAATCTCAGACATGTGCAGAGCCCCATAGACTGTCATAGGTACGAGTGCTATCTGTGCAAAAAAACGGATAGCACTCATACATGAAAAACTAATGTCTGAATGAGGCCTAAGGCTGAGGACATATTAAGCAGTCAATTCAGACTATGATATAAAAGATAATAATCTTTATATAGCGCTAACATATTCCGCAGCGCTTTACAGTTTGCACACATTATCATCACTGTCCCTGATGGGGCCACAATCTACATTCCCTATCAGTATGTCTTTGGAATGTGAGAGGAAACCCAGAAAACCTCTTTGCAGATGTTGTCTTTGGTGGGATTTGAACCCAGGACTCCAGCGCTGCAAAGCTAACCACTGAGCCACCGTGCTGCCCACACTGTATATATTTTTATTGGGGAAAAAAGCACACACAAATAGTTAAAAACACTTAAAGCACATCAAAAAGCACTATGTAAATCAGGGTGGCTACCATGCTAAGTATCCAAAACCCCTGTCTACCACAGCATTAGCATATGTGTATATAATGAAGGCAAATACAAGATAAGGTACCATGCTTACAATGCACAATAGGAGCTGGATATCACATCCTTAAGGCCCCGTCTCACATAGCGAGATCGCTAGCGAGATCGCTGCTGAGTCACTAGTTTTGTGACGCAACAGCGACCTCCATAGCGATCTCGCTATGTGTGACACGTACCAGCGATCAGGCCCCTGCTGTGAGATCGCTGGTCGTGTCGGAATGGCCTGGACCTTTTTTTGGTCGTTGAGGCCCCGCTGACATCGCTGAATCGGTGTGTGTGACACCGATCCAGCGATGTCTTCACTGGTAACCAGGGTAAACATCGGGTTACTAAGCGCAGGGCCGCGCTTAGTAACCCGATGTTTACCCTGGTTACCAGCGTAAATGTAAAAAAAAACAAACAGTACATACTCGCCTTTCGGTGTCCAGGTCCCTCGCCGTCTGCTTCCTGCTCTGACTGAGCAGCCGTACAGCGAGAGCGCAGCGGTGACGTCACCGCTGCGCTCTGCTCTCACTGTACGGCCGGATCTCAGTCAGAGCAGGAAGCAGACGGCAAGGGACCTGGACACCGAAAGGCGAGTATGTACTGTTTGTTTTTTTTGGTAACCAGGGTAAACATCGGGTTACTAAGCGCGGCCCTGCGCTTAGTAACCCGATGTTTACCCTGGTTACCCGGGTGCTGCAGGGGGACTTCGGCATCGTTGAAGACAGTTTCAACGATGCCGAAGTCGTTCCCCTGATCGTTGGTCGCTGGAGAGAGCTGTCTGTGTGACAGCTCCCCAGCGACCACACAGCGACTTACCAACGATCACGGCCAGGTCATATCGCTGGTCGTGATCGTTGGTAAATCGCTTAGTGAGACGGGGCCTTTAGGCCATGTTCACAAGGTCAGTATTTGGTCAGCATTTTACCTCAGTATTTGTAAGCCAAACCCAGGAGTGGGTGATAAATGCAGAAGTGGTGCATATGTTTCCAGGGGCTGGCTGGCATTTTTCAGCCTGGGGGGCAATCACAAGGCAGTGGCCCTTCAGTTGCGGTGGCCCTACTTTTCCCTAATAATCTTTGGCCACTGCATAAAAGTAGCAGAGATAACAGGCTTTAAAAACAGACTGGTTCATAGATATGGGAACAGAACGGAGCTTGCTGCATAGATATGGTAGCAGAACCAAGCTTGCTCCAGAGATATGGAAGCAGAACCGAGCTTACTCCAGAGATATGGGAGCAGAACCGAGCTTACTACTGAGATGTGGGAGCAGAAACGAGCTTACTCCAGAGATATGGGAGCAGAACCGAGCTTATTCCGGAGATATAGGAGCAGAACCGAGCTTACTACAGAGATATGGGTGCAAAACAGAGCTTACTACAGCAGTATGGGAGCATAACCGAGCTTACTACAGAGATATGGGAGCAGAACGGAGCTTTCTACAGAGATATGGGAGCAGAGCAGAGCTTACTGCAGAGATATGGGAGCAAAACAGAGCTTACTACAGAGATATGGGAGCAAAACAGAGCTTACTACAGAGATATGGGAGCAGAACCGAGCTTACTACAGAGATATGGGAGCAGAGTGGAGCTTACTGCAGAGATATGGGAGCAGAACTGAGCTTACTACAGAGATAATGGAGCAGAACCGAGCTTACTGCAGAGATATGGGAGCAGAACGGAGCTTACTACAGAGATATGGGAGCAGAACCGAGCTTACTACAGAAATAAGGGAGCAGAACCGAGTTTAATAAGTCTACTACATGGAACCAAGCCTGCTACATAGAAACTGGAGCAGAACCGAGATTATGGCATACATACGGTACCATAATCTAGATTACTACATTGATACAGTTCTAGAACCAAGTTTACTGCTTAGATATGGTGCCATAACGGAGCTTACTTACAAACATACATACAATACGGCTACACAGTACCTACTACTATCACCACTACACAGCGAATACATAATATTATAATATCACCATTACCTCTATATGAAACTACATTCTATACAAAGACCAATGATACCACCATACACCCTTTACTATGACTGAATCACATTTAGCTGCTACTAATTTAAAAAAAAAGTTACCTAAAAAGAGCAATATTACAACCTAACAGTAACCTTATATTGGTAGATACCAGTTCCGCAGAACAAGTGATTACAGTACAGTTATATACAGTATATAGTAACTTACACATGACGTTCTTTCTGATTCAGATCGTTCACTTTTCTATCTGGCCCAGACCGACATGACAACTTCTCCAGCCAGGACTCGTCTGCACAGATTACTATAAAGGCACATTTGACTTCTCACATTTCTAGCGCCGTCCCCATCTATTCCCTACCTACAAAAACTCCCCACTCTGTGTGCACCTGCAGTGTGGACCACTGACCCCAATATTTAATCAATTGTGTCATTGCTAGGATTACTCCCACCCCCCAAAATCCCACAGAAAGTAGTAATGCCCCTACTGTGCAACGACATGTATGGGCCTTTGAAGGATATAAATATATAAATACAATTGTAAATGCATTAATTTAAAAAAAACCACAATACTAAGTGCTATTTACATGAACTCTGTATTTACTGTCAGTGTACATGTAACACAGTGATCACTGGTGACATTATACACAGGAGCTCTGTATATAGTGTCAGTGTACAGGTAATACAGGGATCACCACTGCCAGTGACATTATATACAGGAGCTCTGTATATAGTATACAGTGTATAGTGTCAGTGCACAGGTAATACACTGACTCACCAGTGACGTCTCTAGCTGAAGTCCTTCATCTTTGCTTTTCTCATTCATGCAGCACAGACCGCCGTCGCTTCTTCCAGCCAGGACTCGCCTCTGCATAAAAAAACACAGTTATCTAGAGCACCGCTTTCAGAGCACATTCCCCACTTTTTCCCTTTCTTCTACACTACACATCTGAATACAGAGGTCCACCCACAATCAATATATAATTGGTTATTATGCAACCTCATAGATTGCAAGCTTACGAGTCCCCCATCATGTGCAGTCCCCCTTACCTCCCACTTCATGTGCAGTCCTCCTTACCCCCACTTCATCATGTTCAGCCCAACTCCCCCACTTCATCATGTGCAGCCCAACTCCTCCTTCATCATGTGCAGTCCTCCTTAACCCCCAAATTCCATCATGTGCAGCCTCCTTTAACCCCCTAATTCCATCATGTGCAGCCTCCTTTAACCCCCCAAATTCCGTCATGTACAGCCTCCTTTAACCCCCCCAAATTCCATCATGTGCAGCCTCCTTTAACCCCCCAAATTCCATCATGTGCAGCCTCCTTTAACCCCTCCAAATTCCATCATGTGAAGCCTCCTTTAACCCCCCCAAATTCCATCATGTGCAGCCTCCTTTAACCCCCCCAAATTCCATCATGTGCAGCCTCCTTTAATCCCCCCAAATTCCACCATGTGCATCCTCCTTTAACCCCCAAAATTCCATCATGTGCAGCCTCCTTTAACCCCCCAAATTCCGTCATGTGCAGCCTCCTTTAACCCCCCAAATTCCATCATGTGCAGCCTCCTTTACCCCCCAAATTCCATCATGTACAGCCTCCTTTAACCCCCAAATTCCATCATGTGCAGCCTCCTTTAACACCCCCAAATTCCATCATGTGCAGCCTCCTTTAACCCCCCAAATTCCGTCATGTGCAGCCTCCTTTAACCCCCCAAATTCCATCATGTGCAGCCTCCTTTAACCCCCCCAAATTCCATCATGTGAAGCCTCCTTTAACCCCCCAAAATTCCGTCATGTGCAGCCTCCTTTAACCCCCCAAATTCCATCATGTGCAGCCTCCTTTAACCCCTCCAAATTCCATCATGTGCAGCCTCCTTTAACCCCTCCAAATTCCATCATGTGCAGCCTCCTTTAACCCCCCAAGTTCCATCATGTGCAGCCTCCTTTAACCCCCCCAAATTCCATCATGTGCAGCCTCCTTTAACCCCCCCAAATTCCATCATGTGCAGCCTCCTTTAACCCCCCAAATTCCATCATGTGCAGCCTCCTTTAACCCCCCCAAATTCCATCATGTGCAGCCTCCTTTAACCCCCCCAAATTCCATCATGTGCAGCCTCCTTTAACCCCCCAAATTCCATCATGTGCAGCCTCCTTTAACCCCCCCAAATTCCATCATGTGCAGCCTCCTTTAACCCCCCCAAATTCCATCATGTGAAGCCTCCTTTAACCCCCCAAAATTCCATCATGTGCAGCCTCCTTTAACCCCTCCAAATTCCATCATGTGCAGCCTCCTTTAACCCCTCCAAATTCCATCATGTGCAGCCTCCTTTAACCCCCCAAGTTCCATCATGTGCAGCCTCCTTTAACCCCCCCAAATTCCATCATGTGCAGCCTCCTTTAACCCCCCCAAATTCCATCATGTGCAGCCTCCTTTAACCCCCCAAATTCCATCATGTGCAGCCTCCTTTAACCCCCCCAAATTCCATCATGTGCAGCCTCCTTTAACCCCCCCAAATTCCATCATGTGCAGCCTCCTTTAACCCCCCAAATTCCATCATGTGCAGCCTCCTTTAACCCCCCCAAATTCCGTCATGTGCAGCCTCCTTTAACCCCCAAAATTCCATCATGTGCAGCCTCCTTTAACCCCCCCAAATTCCATCATGTGCAGCCTCCTTTAACCCCCCAAATTCCATCATGTGCAGCCTCCTTTAACCCCCCCAAATTCCGTCATGTGCAGCCTCCTTTAACCCCCCCAAATTCCATCATGTGCAGCCTCCTTTCACCCCTCCCCACTTCTTCATTTGCAGTTACCCACCATTTAATTTAAAAAAAAAAGAAAGTTTTTCTTATACTTACATCATCACTCGCTCCCCTGCAGCGCCTCTCTGCTAGCCTCCTGGCCGGGACATGTCGGCACGTGCGCGATGACGTCATCGCGCACGCCCGACACCTGACCCGGAAGCATAGAGAGATATCATGGAGGGAGCAGGAGCTTGCAGCCGTCTAGCTGACAGCCGCGCACACGGCTCCTGGACCCGGCGCGGACGTGTGCGCCGACTGTGACTGCTGCCGGCCGCTTCACAGTGCAGCGCACACGGCCGCGCACAATTTGATGTGCAGCTCTACAGCCACCACCAGGCGGCCGGCCCTGATCAGCTGCAGGGGGAGCGGCCCGGGGGGCATTTGCATCTTTGCAACCCGGCCCAGTCCGCCCCTGTATGTTTCTATTATACTTTTCCATCTGATTGTTCCACTCCTGGTTTTGGCTTACACATACTGAGGTAAAATACTGAACGTGTGAATGTGGCCTTAGAAAGAATGAAGGTAAGAACACAAATGCATATCAAAAGAATAAGATAACACATGAGACCCTAGGGTACTGTCACACTATACGATTTACCAACGATCACGACCTGCGATACGACCTGGCCGTGATCGTTGGTAAGTCGTTGTGTGGTCGCTGGAGAGCTGTCACACAGTCAGCTCTCCAGCGACCAACGATGCCGAGGTCCCCGGGTAACCAGGGTAAACATCGGGTTACTAAGCGCAGGGCCACGCTTAGTAACCCGATGTTTACCGTGGTTACCAGCGTAAAAGTAAAAAAAAACAAACAGTACATACTTACATTCCGGTGTCTGTCCCCCGGCGTTCTGCTTCTCTCCACTGTGTCTGCGCCAGCCGGAAAGCACAGCGGTGACGTCACCGCGTTACCGCTGTGCTCGCTTTCCGGCCGGCAGGCGCTCACAATGCAGAGAAGCAGAACGCCGGGGGACAGACACCGGAATGTGAGTATGTACTGTTTGTTTTTTTTTACTTTTACGCTTGTAACCACGGTAAACATCGGGTTACTAAGCGCGGCCCTGCGCTTAGTAACCCGATGTTTACCCTGGTTACAAGCGAACGCATCGCTGGATCGCTGTCACACAACGATCCAGCGATGACAGCGGGAGATCCAGCGACGAAAGAAAGTTCCAAACGATCTGCTACGACGTACGATTCTCAGCAGGGTCCCTGATCGCTGCTGCGTGTCAGACACAACGATATCGTATGGATATCGCTGGAACGTCACGGATCGTACCGTCATAGCGACAAAAGTGCCACTGTGTGACAGTACCCTTAGTGTACAAAAATGGATACAAGAACTGCAAAGTGCCTGCATAACAGGGTAAAAGGCCCCAAACTACACATTACGCCAATTCCTGTAACTCCATCCAGGGGTAATGCTAAAGAGGGTGTATTCATTTTATATAGAAATAATGTCTGTTATCAATTACCTGCAGGCGTATAGAGCATGAGCGTCCTGCACGGAGAGTGTATAACTGTATATGGTGTCTTTCCCATACCACATGTCTGTAACATATTGGTACAAGTAGATGAGAAATACAAAGACTGCAGAAGTCACAAGTACAGAATAAATGCATGCACAAACAGCAAGGTATGAATATACAAAGATAAGCAAGAACGCAACAAAGCACAAGAAACAATACAGAGTATGGGCATGCATAAATTGTAAAAGATACATAGGTGGCAAAAAATCCTCATGTCTTTTCCCCTTGGACACAAACGCCTCCAAGCCATCCCTCAGCCCCTCCGTGTGCCGGGCGCCGCCTCCTCTGCAGTCATTATGTCTCCGGCGCCTGCGCTGTAAGTTGTTTTTTTGGGCATGCGCAGTTAGCACTGCCCTTCCACTCCCATCACATGATGGGAACTTACAGTGGAGGCGCCGGGGACATTAAAGGGAATCTGTCACCTGAATTTGGCGGGACCAGTTTTGGGTCATATGGGCGGGGTTTTCGGGTGTTTGATTCACCCTTTCCTTACCCGCTGGCTGCATGCTGGCCGCAATATTGGATTGAAGTTCATTCTCTGTCCTCCGGAGTACACGCCTGCGCAAGGCAATATTGCCTTGCGCTGGCGTGCACTCCGGAGGACAGAGAATGAACTTCAATCCAATATTGCGGCCAGCATGCAGCCAGCGGGTAAGGAAAGGGTGAATCAAACACCCGAAAACCCCGCCCATATGACCCAAAACTGGTCCTGCCAAATTCAGGTGACAGGTTCCCTTTAATGACTGCAGAGGAGGTGGCGCCTGGCACATGGAGGGGCTGAGGGATGGCTGGGAGGTGTTTGTGTCCGGGGGAAAAAGACATGCCCCGCCCCCCCGGACAGACTACAGGTATGAGGGGAAATTATAAAAACTAATATTTCAGCGTTGAAAGGGACCCCCAACTAAAAGAGCCACCTTGACAGAATGCAGCATTAGTGCTTCACAAGTGGCTCTTTTAGTTAAAAATGCCTGGGTAGGGGGTGACAGGTTCCCTTTAAGGCTGTGATAGCCAGCTCCTATTGTGCATTGTAAGCATGGTACCTTATCTTGTATTTTTTCTTCATTAGGTACACATATGGAAATATAGTGGTAGACAGAGGTTTAGGTTCCGGATTTTGGATACTTATTATTGTATCTAGCCTGGTTTCTCCAATTCACTTTGTTGAGTCTTACAAATCTGCATTCATGAGTATACTTTCTTTCCAACTCAATAGGAAACATACAACACACATTGCTTTGCTATACAGAGGGCAACTGCAAAAAAAGTACATTGGGTGGTATTGTCACAAGGAGATTTTCTCATTCATCACCAACAGTCATGGCGTCGTCAGGATGTGTGGATTGCACAGACTTTAGGTACCGTAACATTTAGCGACGCTGCAGCGATCTAGACAACGATCCCGATCGCTGCAGCGTCGCTGTGTGGTCGCTGGAGAGCTGTCACACAGACAGCTCTCCAGCGACCAACTATGCGAAGTCCCCTGGCAACCAGGGTAAACATCGGGTTACTAAGCGCAGGGCCGCGCTTAGTAACCCGATGTTTACCCTGGTTACCAGCGTAAACGTAAAAAAACCCAAACACTACATACTTACATTCCGGTGTCTGTCCCCCGGCGCTGTGCTTCTCTGCACTGTGTAAGCGCCAGCCGGAAAGCACAGCGGTGACGTCACCGCTGCGCTCTGCTTTCCGGCCGGCCGGCGCTTACACAGTGCAGAGAAGCACAGCGCCGGGGGACAGACACCGGAATGTAAGTGTGTAGTGTTTGGTTTTTTTACGTTTACGCTGGTAACCAGGGTAAACATCGGGTTACTAAGCGCGGCCCTGCGCTTAGTAACCCAATGTTTACCCTGGTTACCAGTGAAGACATCCCTGAATCGGCGTCACACACGCCGATTCAGCGATGTCTACGGGAGATCCAGCGAAGAAATAAAGTTCTGGCCTTTCTGCTCCGACCAACGATGGCACAGCAGGATCCTGATCGCTGCTGGCTGTCAAACTCAACGATATAGCTAGCCAGGACGCTGCAACGTCACGGATCGCTAGCGATATCGTTCAGTGTGAAGGTACCTTTAGGCTGCCGTCACACTAGCAGTATTTGGTCAGTATTTTACATCAGTATTTGTAAGCCAAAGCCAGGAGTGGGTGATAAATGCAGAAGTGGTGTATATGTTTCTATTATACTTTTACTCTTTTTGTTCCACTCCAGGTTTTGGCTTACAAATACTGATGTAAAATACTGACCAAATACTGCTAGTGTGACGGAAGCCTTATACACTCCTCCTTGTGACTCCATGGATAGCTATGGTGTGCTCAGGCCCTTCCCTCCTGCTCACGGATCCCATGGCGGCTGTGTGGCAGTGCAGGGAGATCGATTGTCCCTGCTCTCCCACAGAGTGTAACAGTATGGGTGCGCTGTGAACGTCCATACAGTTAACAGTAGCGTATCTGCGGGTGGGCCTCCCAGAGCACGCGGCTCCCTCTGCCCTCCAGTAGCTATGCAACTGTGTAGAATTGTAGAAAAGTTGAAAAGTTGATCTGGAAGCGATCAGTCATAGACATCTGTGTGTTGCATTTTGCAATAGTGGTCTTTGTTAAGTAATAGTGCAGCACCCCAGACAGCCGGTTGCTGCAGTGATGTTGCCTTCCCTTTTGGGAGGGTGATGTCACGCTTGGAGGCATGGGGGATTCTTTCTATCAGGTAAGGCACTTACATTCCACACATCTGAATCTAGGCCAGGAGGGGGAGCCCTGAACCCAGATTCAGGGGAGCTTCTTTGAACTTTATGTATCCTGGTCTGGAGGAGGAGCTAGTCAGTTTGGAGAGAGGAGAGTAGAAGGACGTCAGGAGCAGACGTAGGGGCCGAGCAGCCATGAGGGAGCTGCTATCCCTGGAAAGAGAGATATCGTGATTCGTGAGGAGTTGAATTGTGAAGGAGCTTAGAGGGAAGAAGCACAGTGGAGAAAGGGCTCAGGAGGAGAACAGCAGAAGGACACCCTCAGAGCCAGAGCGCAGAAGCCGGGTACTGGGAGCCCGAGGTTGTGTTGTTCTCCAGGACGTGCAACAGAACCGGAGGGCATAGGAATATATGTCAATTGTCTGTAACAAGTCTGAGGTGAAGCAGTAACCCTAAGAGCTGGGTCATCTAAGGCTTCTTTCACATTTCCGTTGGTAGGCAGCCATCGCTAAGCGTCGGCGCGACGTACCGATGGACATTGGTAATTTTTTGCACAACGTGGGCAGCGGACGCAGTGTTTCAACGCGTCCGCTGCCCATAGTAAACTCCCAGGGAGGAGGGGGTGGAGTTACGGCAGGGCATGCGCATTTTAAAATGCATTACTGTTATGATCCTAGTGGCAAGGATCGCAAGTAGGACTAGCTAAGTAACTAAACCGACTACAAACTCTGGGGAAGTGGTAACTGAATTGACCGCAACCTGATCCTATCCGCAAACAACTATAGGCAGCTGTGGAACGCTACCTGAAAATCCTAGACGTCTCTTCACGGCCTGAGAAACTGACTATTCCTAGAGGGAACGAAAGTCCTCACTTGCCTCAGTGAAATGACCCCAAAGATATAGAATAGCCCCCCACAAATATTAACGGTGAGTTAAGGGGAAAGCACAAACGCAGAGATGAAATTAGATTTAGCAAATGAGGCCCGCTAACCCTAGAAAGCAGAAAATAGAAAGAGAACTGTGCGGTCAATTAAAAACCCTATTCAAAATATCCACGCAGAGATCGCTCGAGCCCCCGCACCAACTAACGGTGCGGGGGAAGCAACTTTGTACCCCAGAGCAAACCAGCAGAAGAAATCACATATTAGCAAGCTGGACTAAACTCATCATACACAGAAATCATATTGCAGACTGATGAGCAAAAAATAATTAAACAGAACTTAGCTTCTCCTGAAGAGACTGAAACCGAAGATAATCAGGAGTAATCAGAATAGCACTGAGTACATTGACAGCCGGCAACAAGTGGAAGTGAAACAGAGCTAAATAGGAAACTCCCAAGTGAATAACGAGGCAGCTGATCAGCCACAGACCCGCAGGATAACAAACAAAGCCACCAGGGGGAGCCCAAAACAAAAGTCACACAATACCACCTGTGACCACAAGAGGGAGCCTGAAAACAGAGTTCACAACAGTACCCCCCCCCCTTGAGGAGGGGTCACCGAACCCTCATCAAAACCCCCAGGGCGATCAGGGTGAGCCACATGGAAGGCACGAACCAAATCGGCCGCATGAACATCAGAGGCGACAACCCAGGAATTATCCTACTGACCATAGCCCTTCCATTTAACCAAATACTGAAGCCTCCGTCTAGAAATACGAGAATCCAAGATCTTCTCCACCACGTATTCCGATTCTCCCTCAACCAGCACAGGGGCAGGAGGCTCAACCGGAGGACCCACAGGCACCACATACCTCCGCAACAACGACCGATGAAACACATTATGAATAGCAAACGATGCTGGGAGGTCCAAACGAAATGACACAGGGTTAAGGACTTCCAAAATCTTATAAGGACCGATAAACCGAGGCTTGAACTTAGGAGAGGAGACCTTCATAGGAACAAAGCGAGAAGACAACCACACCAAGTCCCCAACGCGAAGTCGGGGACCCACACAGCGACGGCGGTTGGCAAAGCGCTGAGCCTTCTCTTGTGACAGCTTCAAATTGTCCACAACATGATTCCAAATCTGATGCAACCTATCCACCACAACATCCACTCCAGGACAGTCAGAAGGCTCCACCTGACCCGAGGAAAAACGAGGATGAAACCCCGAATTACAAAAAAAAAGGAGAAACCAAAGTAGCAGAACTAGCCCGATTATTAAGGGCAAACTCGGCCAATGGCAAAAAAGTCACCCAGTCGTCCTGATCAGCAGAAACAAAACATCTCAAATAGGTTTCCAAGGTCTGATTAGTTCGTTCGGTTTGGCCATTCGTCTGAGGATGGAAGGCCGACGAAAAAGACAAATCAATGCCCATCTTAGCGCAAAAGGTCCGCCAAAATCTAGACACAAACTGGGATCCTCTGTCGGAAACAATATTTTCAGGGATCCCATGCAAACGAACCACATTTTGAAAAAACAGCGGAACCAACTCGGAGGAGGAAGGCAACTTAGGCAAGGGCACCAAATGGACCATCTTAGAAAAACGATCACACACCACCCAGATGACAGACATTCTGAGAGACAGGGAGATCTGAAATAAAATCCATGGAAATGTGCGTCCAAGGCCTCTTCGGGACAGGCAAAGGTAACAGCAAACCACTGGCACGAGAACAGCAAGGCTTAGCCCGAGCACAAATTCCACAAGACTGCACAAAGGAACGCACATCCCGTGACAAGGAAGGCCACCAAAAGGACCTGGCCACCAAATCTTTGGTACCAAATATTCCAGGATGGCCCGCCAACACCGAAGAATGAACCTCGGAAATAACTCTGCTGGTCCATCTATCCGGGACAAACAGTCTCTCCGGTGGACAACGGTCAGGTCTATCCGCCTGAAACTCCTGCAGCACTCGTCGCAAATCTGGGGAGATGGCAGACAAAATCTCCCCTTCTCTGAGAATACCAGCCGGCTCTGAATCTCCAGGAGAGTCAGGCACAAAACTCCTAGAAAGAGCATCAGCCTTCACATTCTTCGAACCAGGCAGGTACGAGACCACGAAATCAAAATGAGAGAAAAACAACGACCAACAAGCCTGTCTAGGATTCAGCCGCTTGGCCGACTCGAGATAAATCAGATTCTTGTGATCAGTCAAGACCACCACACGATGCTTAGCTCCCTCGAGCCAATGTCGCCACTCCTCAAATGCCCACTTCATAGCCAACAACTCCCGATTACCGACATCATAATTCCGCTCGGCAGGCGAAAACTTTCTTGAAAAGAAAGCACATGGCTTCATCACAGAGCTATCGGCGCTTCTCTGCGACAAAACAGCCCCCGCTCCAATCTCTGAAGCATCAACCTCGACCTGGAAAGGAAGAGAGACATCTGGCTGACATAAGACCGGAGCCAAAGAAAACCGGCGCTTCAGCTCCCGAAAGGCCTCCACAGCCGCAGGAGACCAGTTAGTAACATCAGAACCTTTCTTGGTCAAATCCGTCAAAGGCTTAACAACACCAGAAAAATTAGCGATGAAGCGACGGTAAAAATTAGCAAAACCCAAGAACTTCTGAAGACTCTTAACAGATGTAGGCTGCGTCCAGTCATGAATAGCCTGAACCTTGACTGGGTCCATCTCAACAGTAGAAGGAGAAAAAATGAAACCCAAAAAAGAAACCTTCTGGACTCCAAAAAGACATTTTGAGCCCTTCACAAATAAAGCATTGGCACGCAGGACCTGAAACACCATCCTGACCTGCTTAACATGGGACTCCCAATCATCAGAAAAAAACAATATCATCCAGATACACAATCATAAATTTATCCAGATATTCGCGGAAGATGTCGTGCATAAAAGACTGAAAGACAGAAGGAGCGTTAGAAAGTCCAAAAGGCATCATCAAGTACTCAAAATGGCCTTCGGCGTATTAAATGCAGTTTTCCATTTATCACCCTGCTTAATACGCACAAGGTTATACGCACCACGAAGATCTATCTTGGTGAACCAACTAGACCCCTTAATGCGAGCAAACAGATCAGATAACAATGGCAAAGGATACTGAAATTTGACCGTGATTTTATTTAGAAGGCGATAATCAATACGTCTCAGAGAACCATCCTTCTTAGCCACAAAAAAGAACCCCGCACCAAGAGGGGAGGAGGAGGGGCGAATAAGTCCTTTCTCCAAAGACTCCTTTATATAACTCCGCATGGCAGCATGCTCCGGCACTGACAAATTGAAAAGTCGTCCCTTAGGAAACTTACTACCAGGAATCAAATTTATAGCACAATCACAATCCCTATGAGGAGGTAGAGAACTGAGTTTGGGCTCATCAAATACATCCTGGTAGTCTGACAAAAACGCAGGGACTTCAGAAGGAGTGGATGAAGCAATTGACACCACAGGAGCGTCGCCATGAATTCTCTGACAACCCCAACTTGACACAGACATTGCTTTCCAATCCAGGACTGGATTATGAGCTTGCAACCATGGCAGACCCAACACGACAACATCATGCAAATTATGCAGCACAAGAAAGCGAATCACCTCCTGATGAACAGGAGTCATGCACATGGTCACTTGTGTCCAGTACTGAGGTTTATTCGTAGCCAATGGCGTAGCATCAATTCCCCTTAGTGGAATAGGGAATTTTAAAGGCTCCAAAACAAAACCACAGCGCCTGGCAAATGACAAGTCCATCAGACTCAGGGCAGCACCTGAATCTACAAAAGCCATAACCGGGTAAGATGACAAGGAACAAATCAGGGTAACAGACAAAATGAACTTAGGCTGTAAAGTACCAATGGTGACAGATTTATCAACCTTTTTTTTTGCGCTTAGAGCATGCTGAGATAACATGAGCTGAGTTACCACAGTAAAAGCACAACCCATTTTGCCGTCTATAATTTTGCCGTTCACTTCTGGTCAGAATTCTATCACATTACATAGACTCAGGTGTCTGTTCAGAAGACACCGCCAAATAGTGCGCAGGTTTGCGCTCCCGCAAACGCCGATCAATCTGAATGGCCAGAGTCATTGACTCATTCAGACCTGCAGGCGTAGGGAACCCCACCATGACATTCTTAATGGCCTCAGAAAACCCTTTTCTGAAATTTGCAGCCAGGGCACACTCATTCCACTGAGTAAGCACCGACCATTTCCGAAATTTCTGGCAGTACACCTCTGCTTCATCTTGCCCCTGAGAGAGGGCCAACAACGCTTTTTAAGCCTGGTTCTCAAGATTAGGTTCCTCATAGAGCAATCCAAGGGCCAGAAAAAATGCATCAACACTGAGCAATGCCGGATCCCCTGGCGCCAATGCGAAGGCCCAATCTTGAGGGTCACCACGCAAGAAAGAAATTATAATTTTAACTTGCTGAACGGAATCACCAGAGGAACGAGGTTTCAAAGAAAGAAACAATTTACAATTGTTCTTAAAATTCAGGAACTTAGATCTATCTCCAGAAAACAACTCCGGAATAGGTATTCTAGGCTCTGACATAGGACTGTGAACAACAAAATCCTGAATACTTTGTACCCTTGCAGCAAGATGATCTACACTGGAGGCCAAACTCTGAATATCCATATCAGCAGCTGAGTTCAGAGCCACACCAAGATTAAGAGGAGGAGAGAAGCTAGACACACAGCAGCTAGACACACGGCAAAAAAAAAAAAAATTCTCAAGGCTTCTTTTCTCCTGCTTCTGCCATGCAATTAACACTTTACCGGCCGGCTGTACTGTTATGATCCTAGTGGCAAGGATCGCAAGTAGGACTAGCTAAGTAACTAAACCGACTACAAACTCTGGGGAAGTGGTAACTGAATTGACCGCAACCTGATCCTATCCGCAAACAACTATAGGCAGCCGTGGAACGTTACCTGAAAATCCTAGACGTCTCTTCACGGCCTGAGAAACTGACTATTCCTAGAGGGAACGAAAGTCCTCACTTGCCTCAGTGAAATGACCCCAAAGATATAGAATAGCCCCCCACAAATATTAACGGTGAGTTAAGGGGAAAGCACAAACGCAGAGATGAAATTAGATTTAGCAAATGAGGCCCGCTAACCCTAGAAAGCAGAAAATAGAAAGGGAACTGTGCGGTCAATTAAAAACCCTATTCAAAATATCCACGTAGAGATCGCTCGAGCCCCCGCACCAACTAACGGTGCGGGGGAAGCAACTCTGTACCCCAGAGCAAACCAGCAGAAGAAATCACATATTAGCAAGCTGGACTAAACTCATCATACACAGAAATCATATTGCAGACTGATGAGCAAAAAATAATTAAACAGAACTTAGCTTCTCCTGAAGAGACTGAAACCGAAGATAATCAGGAGTAATCAGAATAGCACTGAGTACATTGACAGCTGGCAACAAGTGGAAGTGAAACAGAGCTAAATAGGAAACTCCCAAGTGAATAACGAGGCAGCTGATCAGCCACAGACCCGCAGGATAACAAACAAAGCCACCAGGGGGAGCCCAAAACAAAAGTCACACAATACCACCTGTGACCACAAGAGGGAGCCTGAAAACAGAGTTCACAACACATTACACGACGTACGAAAAAAAGCTCCGTTGATCGTTTTTTCGCTCCGACGGTCCGCCAAATACCGACACATCCAGTGTGTTACCTTGGCTCTTCCGGGTTCTCCGCCTGCTGTCGCCGGGTCCGGGTCTGCTGCTGTCCCTGCTGCATCCTCCTCGCTCTGTTCTCCTGTCGGCACTTCCCGCCGGGACTCTGTGCTGGTGTCCCGGTGCGCTTCTTCCCTGCCGTCGGTCACGCGCTCCTGTGGGTTGCGCAGGCGCAGTAGGTTCTGACCGCGCGTGCTCCATCCAGTCTTCTCCTCCTGCGTGACCTGACCCGGCAGAGTATCCTGTCCAATAGGAGACAGGCGTCAGGTATTTCAGGCCATCCTCCCTTAGTGGAGGCGCCTGATTATTGTGTTTTTCCTGCTATAGTTAGGCCGCCTTATCGCCTCGTGCTTTGCCAGCCCTGTTTGTTTGTTAACTCTTTGTTGTCCTTCCTCTCTTCCAGTACCTGCTCCCGTGTTCCTCGGTTCCAGTCTTCATCTTTCTTCAGTCCGGTTCTCTTCTCCTCATCAGCTGCTACCTTCAGTTTCTGGCTTCCGTTTTCCTTGCCTGACTCCTCTCCATTTCTTCCCTCTTAGTTTTCTCCCCAGTTCTCCCTTTTGTTTTCTTTGAGCCGATCCCTGGTCCTGGCTTCCATGGTACTAGAGATCCCTGTGCTGGCCTCCTAACGGTCCCTGTATAGGGGTTGGTCTACTCTGGAGTGCTCGCCCAGGGAAGGTTCAGTTCCATGGTCCAGTGGGTCCACTCTTTGTACCCGTCGCCTTCGGCGTAACAGGATAATCAGGCCATGGAGCCCGCCGGGGCCTCTGCCCAGAAGGAGTTGGTTTTCTTGCGAGAAAACCAGACTCGTATCATGTCTTTTATGAAGACAATGGATTACCGGCTGTCTGCCTTACAAGCCGCAGATCCCGGGAATGCTACCCAGTTGGCCAGTCTCTAGCAGGAGCTGGTTCAGCAGCGTGATACCCAGGCGCACATCCTGTCTTACATGGCTTCCATGGATGACTGCTTGCATTCCTTGCTGTCGGCTTCTTCGCAACTATCTTCCCGGCTCTCAGACTCTACCCCAGTACCCTTGCCTCGTTTCGGTAAACCGCCTCGCTATGGCGGCGACACCAAACTGTGTCGGGGTTTTCTCAACCAGTGCCGCTTACACTTTGAGTTGTTGCCCCAGCAGTACCCTACCGACAGGGCTAAGGTCGCGTTTATCGTATCTCATTTAGAGGGGGAAGCTCGTTCCTGGGTGAATCCTCTCTGGGAACGAGACGACCCTATTGTGACCAGTATAGCCACCTTTATGGACACTTTCAGAAGGGTTTTTGATGAGCCAGGAAGGCTCGCTTCCACTACAGAGGCCCTATTTAACCTTCATCAGGGTACCCTCTCTGTGGGGCAATATGCCATACGCTTTCGTACCCTGTCCTCAGAACTGGGGTGGAACAACGAGGCTTTGGTAGGGACTTTTTGGCGTGGATTGTTGGGAAAGATTAAAGATGAGCTCGCAGGACAGGATACTCCAACCAACTTTATAGGAGCTTATTTCACTTGCTACACGCATTGATTTGCACTTCCAAGAGCGCTCTCGAGAGGCTGCCAGAGAGAGGAGGCCTATTCGCCCTTCCTCTTCTTCTGTTCATAGTCCTCTCAGTCCTCGGTCTTTGGCTCCTTCCGGCAGTGCAGCACCAGAACCCATGCAGGTAGATCGAGTCAAGATGGCGGATCAACGCAGAAGAGAGAGGTTGGCACAAGGCCTCTGCTTATACTGCGGTGGTGCATCACATTTCCTGCGCTCGTGTCCTGAGAGGCCGGGAAACGCCTCCACCTAGGTCAGGTAAGAGAGGCCTCCCTAGGTGTGTGTGAACCCTTTCCACCTCTTACTCTTTCTGTTTTGATTGTCCAGGGTCAGAGACGTAGTTCTGAACTAGCTTATTTGGATTCGGGTGCGGCAGGTAACTTTATTCGGCTCAAGGAGGTGAAGAAATGTCGGAGTCCGGTGGTCGCCCTGAGATGCCCTCGAATGATTGCTTACGTAGATGGCAAGCCTCTGCAGGAGTCCATCTCTATGGTTACTGAAGAGGTAACTCTGCAAGTTGGAGCTCTGCACCAAGAGAAGATTGCTCTCTATGTCCTGCCCAACTTGTCACATCCCCTTCTGCTCAGTCTTCCTGGGCTTCGGACTCACGAACCTGTCTTGGATTGGCGTTCTGGTGAGATTCTTTGGTGGGGACATCCATGCCAAGAGAGGTGTTTAGCTTCAGTCCCTCCGGTTACTGTTTCTCAATCTTCCTCTGGTCATGTGGGCTTGCCTCCTTCCTATTGGTCTTTTTCAGACGTTTTCGATAAGAAAGAATCTGAGACTCTTCCACCTCATCGGCCCTATGACTGCCCAGTCGAATTACGCCCCGGGACCACGCCGCCCAGAGGCCGGATCTATCCATTATCTCCTGCTGAGACATCCGCCATGTCCGAGTACATCCAAGAGAACCTCGCTAAGGGTTTTATAAGAAAATCCTCCTCGCCTGCTGGTGCCGGTTTTTTCTTTGTGAAAAAAAAGGATGGTTCTCTACGGCCTTGCATCGACTACAGAGGTCTGAATGACATCATGGTAAAAAATAAGTACCCTCTGCCGTTAATTCCGGAACTCTTTTATTGCCTGAGAGGGGCTCGGATTTCTTCTAAGTTGGATCTACGTGGAGCCTACAACCTCGTACGTATTCGCCCAGGGGATGAGTGGAAGACTGCCTTTAACACCCAGGATGGACATTATGAGTACCTTGTCATGCCCTTTGGTTTGAGTAACGCTCCCGCAGTTTTTCAAGAATTTGTCAACGACATCTTTTGGGATCTGCTTTACTCCTGCGTTGTGGTCTACCTTGACGATATTCTCATCTTCTTACCATATTTGTCATCCCACAGAAGGAGTGTCCGTCTTGTCCTGCAGCGCCTCCGGGAGAACCGTCTTAATGCGAAGATGGAGAAGTGTCTCTTCGAGCAGTCGTCTTTGCCGTTTTTAGGGTATATTGTCTCTGAGTATTGGCTGGAGATGGATCCGGAGAAGTTGTCTGCTATCCTCCAGTGGCCTCGTCCGGTAGGGGTAAAAGCTATCCAACGCTTCCTCGGTTTTGCTAATTACTACCGACAATTTATCCCGCATGTCTAGTCCATCATCAAGCCTATCTCCAATCTCACTTGGAGGGGGTTAGTCCTATTTCTTGGTCTCCAGAGGCCGAAGAGGCTTTTATTAGTCTTAAACAGGCTTTTTCAACCGCACCAGTATTACATTGGCCCGAGGCTAATAAGCCGTTCATCGTGGAAGTGGACGCCTCTTCCACTGGAGCTGGCGCGGTCTTATCCCAGAGGTCCTCTTCTGGTCGATTGGTTTCCTGCGGATTCTTTTCTAAGGCCTTCTCTCCTGCAGAGTGCAACTATTCTATTGGGGATCGAGAGTTGCTAGCCATCAAGATGGCCCTTGAGGAGTGGCGCCATTTGCTGGAGGGAGCTGTTCATCCATTTATCATTTTCACTGACCATAAGAATCTGGCCTATATCCAGTCAGCCCAGAGGCTCAATCCCCGACAGGCCAGGTGGTCCTTATTCTTTGCTTGCTTCTATTTTGAATTACATTTTTGTCCTGGTCAGAAGAATGCCAAAGCAGATGCCTTATCTCAGTCTCTTCAGCCTTAAGACTTGAAGGAAGACTTCTCTCACATCATTGATCTGGTCAAAGTCATCTCTGTGGCTCCCGTGAGGTTGATTACTCCATAGCCTGGCAAGACCTTTGTTCCTGAGACCAAAAGGATTCAAGTGTTGCGGTGGGGCCACTCCTCCAAAATCTCTGGCCATGTTGGGGTTAAAAAGACTTTGGATCTCATCTTTCAGTTTTACTGGTGGCCCTCTCTCCGCCAATATGTGGTTGACTTCTCTGCCTCATGCTCCTCCTGTGCCAAGGTCAAAGTTCCCAGACGATTACCTTCTGGACTCCTGCTCCCGTTACCTGTTCCTTCTACTCCTTGGCAACACATTACCTTGGATTTCATCACGGATCTGCCTCGTTCTTCCGGTTTCACTACCATCCTGGTGGTAGTAGATCGGTTCTCCAAGATGGCACACTTTGTTCCGCTACAACGGTTGCCTTCTGCTCCTGAATTGACAAAAGTCTTTGTCCAGCATGTCCTCTGACTTCATGGATTCCCATTACATATGGTGTCAGATCGTGGAGTGCAGTTTACTTCTCGATTCTGGAGGGTTCTGTGTTATGATCCTAGAGGCAAGGATCGCAAGTAGGACTAGCTAAGTAACTAAACCGACTACAAACTCTGGGGAAGTGGTAACTGAATTGACCGCAACCTGATCCTATCCGCAAACAACTATAGGCAGCCGTGGAACGTTACCTGAAAATCCTAGACGTCTCTTCACGGCCTGAGAAACTGACTATTCCTAGAGGGAACGAAAGTCCTCACTTGCCTCAGTGAAATGACCCCAAAGATATAGAATAGCCCCCCACAAATATTAACGGTGAGTTAAGGGGAAAGCACAAACACAGAGATGAAATTAGATTTAGCAAATGAGGCCCGCTAACACTAGAAAGCAGAAAATAGAAAGGGAACTGTGCGGTCAATTAAAAACCCTATTCAAAATATCCACGCAGAGATCGCTCGAGCCCCCGCACCAACTAACGGTGCGGGGGAAGCAACTCTGTACCCCAGAGCAAACCAGCAGAAGAAATCACATATTTGCAAGCTGGACTAAACTCATCATACACAGAAATCATATTGCAGACTGATGAGCAAAAAATAATTAAACAGAACTTAGCTTCTCCTGAAGAGACTGAAACCGAAGATAATCAGGAGTAATCAGAATAGCACTGAGTACATTGACAGCCGGCAACAAGTGGAAGTGAAACAGAGCTAAATAGGAAACTCCCAAGTGAATAACGAGGCAGCTGATCAGCCACAGACCCGCAGGATAACAAACAAAGCCACCAAGGGGAGCCCAAAACAAAAGTCACACAATACCACCTGTGACCACAAGAGGGAGCCTAAAAACAGAGTTCACAACAGTACCCCCCCCCCCCTTGAGGAGGGGTCACCGAACCCTCATCTAAACCCCCAGGGTGATCAGGGTGAGCCACATGGAAGGCACGAACCAAATCGGCCGCATGAACATCAGAGGCGACAACCCAGGAATTATCCTCCTGACCATAGCCCTTCCATTTAACCAAATACTGAAGCCTCCGTCTAGAAATACGAGAATCCAAGATCTTCTCCATTACGTATTCCAATTCTCCCTCAACCAGCACAGGGGCAGGAGGCTCAACCGGAGGACCCACAGGCACCACATACCTCCGCAACAACGACCGATGAAACACATTATGAATAGCAAACGATGCTGGGAGGTCCAAACGAAATGACACAGGGTTAAGGACCTCCAAAATCTTATAAGGACCGATAAACCGAGGCTTGAACTTAGGAGAGGAGACCTTCATAGGAACAAAGCGAGAAGACAACCACACCAAGTCCCCAACGCGAAGTCGGGGACCCACACAGCGACGGCGGTTGGCAAAGCGCTGAGCCTTCTCTTGTGACAGCTTCAAATTGTCCACAACATGATTCCAAATCTGATGCAACCTATCCACCACAACATCCACTCCAGGACAGTCAGAAGGCTCCACCTGATCCGAGGAAAAACGAGGATGAAACCCCGAATTACAAAAAAAAGGAGAAACCAAAGTAGCAGAACTAGCCCGATTATTAAGGGCAAACTCGGCCAATGGCAAAAAAGTCACCCAGTCGTCCTGATCAGCAGAAACAAAACATCTCAAATAGGTTTCCAAGGTCTGATTAGTTCGTTCGGTTTGGCCATTCGTCTGAGGATGGAAGGCCGACGAAAAAGACAAATCAATGCCCATCTTAGCGCAAAAGGTCCGCCAAAATCTAGACACAAACTGGGATCCTCTGTCGGAAACAATATTTTCAGGGATCCCATGCAAACGAACCACATTTTGAAAACACAGCGGAACCAACTCGGAGGAGGAAGGCAACTTAGGCAAGGGCACCAAATGGACCATCTTAGAAAAACGATCACACACCACCCAGATGACAGACATTCTCTGAGAGACAGGGAGATCCGAAATAAAATCCATGGAAATGTGCGTCCAAGGCCTCTTCGGGACAGGCAAAGGTAACAGCAAACCACTGGCACGAGAACAGCAAGGCTTAGCCCGAGCACAAATTCCACAAGACTGCACAAAGGAACGCACATCCCGCGACAAGGAAGGCCACCAAAAGGACCTGGCCACCAAATCTCTGGTACCAAATATTCCAGGATGGCCCGCCAACACCGAAGAATGAACCTCGGAAATAACTCTGCTGGTCCATCTATCCGGGACAAACAGTCTCTCCGGTGGACAACGGTCAAGTCTATCCGCCTGAAACTCCTGCAGCACTCGTCGCAAATCTGGGGAGATGGCAGACAAAATCACCCCTTCTCTGAGAATACCAGCCGGCTCTCAATCTCCAGGAGAGTCAGGCACAAAACTCCTAGAAAGAGCATCAGCCTTTACATTCTTCGAACCAGGCAGGTACGAGACCACGAAATCAAAACGAGAGAAAAACAACGACCAACGAGCCTGTCTAGGATTCAGCCGCTTGGCCGACTCGAGATAAATCAGATTCTTGTGATCAGTCAAGACCACCACACGATGCTTAGCTCCCTCGAGCCAATGTCGCCACTCCTCAAATGCCCACTTCATAGCCAACAACTCCCGATTACCGACATCATAATTCCGCTCGGCAGGCGAAAACTTTCTTGAAAAGAAAGCACATGGCTTCATCACAGAGCCATCGGCGCTTCTCTGCGACAAAACAGCCCCCGCTCCAATCTCGGAAGCATCAACCTCGACCTGGAAAGGAAGAGAGACATCTGGCTGACATAAGACCGGAGCCGAAGAAAACCGGCGCTTCAGCTCCCAAAAGGCCTCCACAGCCGCAGGAGACCAGTTAGTAACATCAGAACCTTTCTTGGTCAAATCCGTCAAAGGCTTAACAACACCAGAAAAATTAGCGATGAAGCGACGGTAAAAATTAGCAAAACCCAAGAACTTCTGAAGACTCTTAACAGATGTAGGCTGCGTCCAGTCATGAATAGCCTGAACCTTGACTGGGTCCATCTCAACAGTAGAAGGAGAAAAAATGAAACCCAAAAAAGAAACCTTCTGGACTCCAAAAAGACATTTTGAGCCCTTCACAAATAAAGCATTGGCACGCAGGACCTGAAACACCATCCTGACCTGCTTAACATGGGACTCCCAATCATCAGAAAAAAACAGAATATCATCCAGATACACAATCATAAACTTATCCAGATATTCGCGGAAGATGTCGTGCATAAAAGACTGAAAGACAGAAGGAGCGTTAGAAAGTCCAAAAGGCATCACCAAGTACTCAAAATGGCCTTCGGGCGTATTAAATGCAGTTTTCCATTCATCATCACCCTGCTTAATACGCACAAGGTTATACGCACCACGAAGATCTATCTTGGTGAACCAACTAGACCCCTTAATGCGAGCAAACAGATCAGATAACAATGGCAAAGGATACTGAAATTTGACCGTGATTTTATTTAGAAGGCGATAATCAATACAAGGTCTCAGAGAACCATCCTTCTTAGCCACAAAAAAGAACCCCGCACCAAGAGGGGAGGAGGAGGGGCGAATAAGTCCTTTCTCCAAAGACTCCTTTATATAACTCCGCATAGCAGCATGCTCCGGCACTGACAAATTGAAAAGTCGTCCCTTAGGAAACTTACTACCAGGAATCAAATTTATAGCACAATCACAATCCCTATGAGGAGGTAGAGAACTGAGTTTGGGCTCATCAAATACATCCTGGTAGTCTGACAAAAACGCAGGGACTTCAGAAGGAGTGGATGAAGCAATTGACACCACAGGAGCGTCGCCATGAATTCCCTGACAACCCCAACTTGACACAGACATTGCTTTCCAATCCAGGACTGGATTATGAGTCTGCAACCATGGCAGACCCAACACGGCAACATCATGCAAATTATGCAGTACAAGAAAGCGAATCACCTCCTGATGAACAGGAGTCATGCACATGGTCACTTGTGTCCAGTACTGAGGTTTATTCGTAGCCAATGGCGTAGCATCAATTCCCCTTAGTGGAATAGGGAATTTTAAAGGCTCCAAAACAAAACCACAGCACCTGGCAAATGACAAGTCCATCAGACTCAGGGCAGCACCTGAATCTACAAAAGCCATAACCGGGTAAGATGACAAGGAACAAATCAGGGTAGCAGACAAAATGAACTTAGGCTGTAAAGTACCAATGGTGACAGATTTATCAACCTTTTTTTTGCGCTTAGAGCATGCTGAGATAACATGAGCTGAGTCACCACAGTAAAAGCACAACCCATTTTGCCGTCTATAATTTTGCCGTTCACTTCTGGTCAGAATTCTATCACATTGCATAGACTCAGGTGTCTGTTCAGAAGACACCGCCAAATAGTGCGCAGGTTTACGCTCCCGCAAACGCCGATCAATCTGAATGGCCAGAGTCATTGACTCATTCAGACCTGCAGGCGTAGGGAACCCCACCATGACATTCTTAATGGCCTCAGAAAGACCTTTTCTGAAATTTGCAGCCAGGGCACACTCATTCCACTGAGTAAGCACCGACCATTTCCGAAATTTCTGGCAGTACACCTCTGCTTCATCTTGCCCCTGAGAGAGGGCCAACAACGCTTTTTCAGCCTGGTTCTCAAGATTAGGTTCCTCATAGAGCAATCCAAGGGCCAGAAAAAATGCATCAACACTAAGCAATGCCGGATCCCCTGGCGCCAATGCGAAGGCCCAATCTTGAGGGTCACCACGCAAGAAAGAAATTATAATTTTAACTTGCTGAACGGAATCACCAGAGGAACGAGGTTTCAAAGAAAGAAACAATTTACAATTGTTCTTAAAATTAAGGAACCTAGATCTATCTCCAGAAAACAACTCCGGAATAGGTATTCTAGGCTCTGACATAGGACTGTGAACAACAAAATCCGGAATACTTTGTACCCTTGCAACAAGATGATCTACACTGGAGGCCAAACTCTGAATATCCATATCACTAGCTGAGTTCAGAGCCACACCAAGATTAAGAGGAGGAGAGAAGCTAGACACACAGCAGCTAGACACACGGCAAAAAAAAAAAAAAAAAATTCTCAAGGCTTCTTTTCTCCTGCTTCTGCCATGCAATTAACACTTTACCGTCCGGCTGTACTGTTATGATCCTAGAGGCAAGGATCGCAAGTAGGACTAGCTAAGTAACTAAACCGACTACAAACTCTGGGGAAGTGGTAACTGAATTGACCGCAACCTGATCCTATCCGCAAACAACTATAGGCAGCCGTGGAACGTTACCTGAAAATCCTAGACGTCTCTTCACAGCCTGAGAAACTGACTATTCCTAGAGGGAACGAAAGTCCTCACTTGCCTCAGTGAAATGACCCCAAAGATATAGAATAGCCCCCCACAAATATTAACGGTGAGTTAAGGGGAAAGCACAAACACAGAGATAAAATTAGATTTAGCAAATGAGGCCCGCTAACACTAGAAAGCAGAAAATAGAAAGGGAACTGTGCGGTCAATTAAAAACCCTATTCAAAATATCCACGCAGAGATTGCTCGAGCCCCCGCACCAACTAACGGTGCAGGGGAAGCAACTCTGTACCCCAGAGCAAACCAGCAGAAGAAATCACATATTAGCAAGCTGGACTAAACTCATCATACACAGAAATCATATTGCAGACTGATGAGCAAAAAATAATTAAACAGAACTTAGCTTCTCCTGAAGAGACTGAAACCGAAGATAATCAGGAGTAATCAGAATAGCACTGAGTACATTGACAGCCGGCAACAAGTGGAAGTGAAACAGAGCTAAATAGGAAACTCCCAAGTGAATAACGAGGCAGCTGATCAGCCACAGACCCGCAGGATAACAAACAAAGCCACCAGGGGGAGCCCAAAACAAAAGTCACACAATACCACCTGTGACCACAAGAGGGAGCCTGAAAACAGAGTTCACAACAGTTCTGTTCGGAATTCTGGAGGTTAAGTTGGTTCCTGCAGCAGACTCCGTGACCGTGGAATTCTCCAAGGCCTGGCTGGAGACTAAAGGTACCTTCACACGAAGCGACGCTGCAGCGATAGCGATAACGATGCCGATCGCTGCAGCGTCGCTGTTTGATCGCTGGAGAGCTGTCACACAGACAGCTCTCCAGCGACCAACAATGCCGAGGTCCCCGGGTAACCAGGGTAAACATCGGGTTGCTAAGCGCAGGGCCGCGCTTAGTAACCCGATGTTTACCCTGGTTACCAGCGTAAAAGTAAAAAAAACAAACATTACATGCTCACCTGCGTGTCCTCCAGCGTCTGCTTCCTGACACTGACTGAGCTCCGGCCCTAACAGCACAGAGGTGACGTCACCGCTGTGCTTTCACTTTCACTTTAGGGCCGGTGCTCAGTAAGTGTCAGGAAGCAGACGCTGGGGGACGCAGGTGAGTATGTACTGTTTGTTTTTTTTTCTTTTACGCTGGTAACCAGGGTAAACATCGGGTTACTAAGCGCGGCCCTGCGCTTAGCAACCCGATGTTTACCCTGGTTACCAGTGTGAAATATCGCTGGTATCGTTGCTTTTGCTTTCAAACACAACGATACACGGCGATCGGACGACCAAATAAAGTTCTGGACTTTATTCAGCGACCAGCGACATCACAGCAGGATCCTGATCGCTGCTGCGTGTCAAACGAAACAATATCGCTAGCCAGGACGCTGCAACATCACGGATCGCTAGCGATATCGTTTCTTGTGAAGGTACCTTAAGAAGGCCTTGGAGAAGACAAGATAACGCATGAAGAGACAAGAGGCGTCTGGATGCTCCACCTTTTCTTCCAGGCGAAAGGGTTTGGCTGTCTTCTAAATATATTAGATTGAAGATTCCTTCTTACAAGTTAGGACCTCGTTACATCGGTCCTTTTGAAGTCCTCTGGCGCATCAACAATGTAGCCTACAAGCTCAGGTTGACTGCCTCGCTCCGTATTCCTAATGTCTTCCACGTCTCTCTCCTGAAGCCAGTCATTCTTAATCGTTTTCATCCCGTTCCTAGTTCTTCTCCTCCACCAGTCTGTGCAGATAACATTTTTGAGGTGGAGGATATCTTAGCATCCAAAAGAGTCAGGGGCAAAACATTCTTTTTGGTTGATTGGAAGGGCTTTGGTCCTGAGGAGAGGTCTTGGGAACCTAGGGAGAACATCTCACATTCTTAAGAAGTTTTTGTCTAAGAGTAGAGGAGGGGGGAGTAAGAGAGGGGGTACTATTACCTCGGCTCTTCTTCCGGGTTCTCTGCCTGCTGCCGCTGGGTCCGGGTCTGCTGCTGTCCCCGCTGCATCCTCCTCGCTCCGTTCTCCTGTCGGCACTTCCCGCCGGGACTCTGTGCTGGTGTCCCGGCGCGCTTCCCTGCCGTCGGTCGCGCGCTCCTGTGGGTTGCGCAGGCGCAGTAGGTTCTGACCGCGCGTGCTCCCTCCAGTCTTCTCCTCCTGCGTGACCTGACCCGGCAGAGTATCCTGTCCAATAGGAGACAGGCATCAGGTATTTCAGGCCATCCTCCCTTAGTGGAGGTGCCTGATTATTGTGTTTTTCCTGCTATAGTTAGGCCGCCTTATCGCCTCGTGCTTTGCCAGCCCTGTTTGTTTGTTAACTCTTTGTTGTCCTTCCTCTTTTCCAGTACCTGCTCCTGTGTTCCTCGGTTCCAGTCTTCATCTTTCTTCAGTCCGGTTCTCTTCTCCTCATCAGCTGCTACCTTCAGTTTCTGGCTTCCGTTTTCCTTGCCTGACTCCTCTCCATTTCTTCCCTCTTAGTTTTCTCCCCAGTTCTCCCTTTTGTTTTCTTTGAGCCGATCCCTGGTCCTGGCTTCCGTGGTACTAGAGATCCCTGTGTTGGCCTCCTAACGGTCCCTGTATAGGGGTTGGTCTACTCTGGAGTGCTCGCCCGGAGGAGGTTCGGTTCCATGGTCCACTGGGTCCACTCTTTGTACGCGTCGCCTTCGGCGTAACACAGTGCACGAAGCATGGAACATGTGTCCATACGTCGCAATGCGTCGGTAATACAAGTCTATGTGAAAAAAACGCACCCTGATGGCAACTTTGCAGGATGCGTTTTTACCACAAAACGACGCATTGTGACGGTCGAGAAAAGACGGAGGTGTGAAAGTAGCCTAAGAGATCCTATAAACAGGCTCAAACTGCCTATCGTACAGACATCTGTCTTAGGACAGGAGAGAGGGGACCCTGTCAGCAAGCTTTAAAGGGAACCTGTCACCCCCAAAATCGATGGTGAGGTAAGCTCACCGGCATCAGGGGCTTATCTACAGCATTCTGGAATGCTGTAGATAAGCCCCCGATGTTACCTGAAAGAGGAGAAAAAGAGGTTATAATATACTCACCTGGGCGGTCCCGCTGTGGTCCGTGGTCAAATGGGCGTCTCAGCTCTGCTCCGGTGCCTCCCATCTTCATTCCATGATGTCCTCTTCTGGTCTCCGCGCCGTGGCTTCGGCGCAGGCGTACTTTGTCTGCCCTGGTGAGGGTAGAGCAAAGTACTGCAGTGCGCAGGCGCCGGGCCTCTCTGACCTTACCGGCGCCTGCGCACTGCAGTACTTTACTCTGCCCTCAACAGGGCAGACAAAGTATGCCTGCGCCGAAGCAGTGGCGCGGAGACCAGAAGAGGACGTCATGGAATGAAGATAGGAGGCACCGGAGCAGAGCTGAGACGCCCATCGGAGCGGGACTGCCCCTGGGTGAGTATAATCTAACCTCTTTTTCTCCTCTTTCAGGTAACATCAGCGGCTTATCTACAGCATTACAGAATGCTGTAGATAAGCCCCTGATGCCGGTGAGCTTACCTCACCATCGATTTTGGGGGTGACAGGTTCGCTTTAAGCCGCAGGGACCTTGCCATCTGGTGCAAGTAGGAAAGGCTTACGGACCTCACCTGAAGTGGGATCCCTTATTGCCTCCAAGCCGGCCGGACTACAGCAACCCTACACCTGGTACCCTGGAACTGAGGACTGCTACCATTAGTAAACCAGGTAAAGACTGCAAACTCTGTGTCCTCCACTTATTTGTCGGCATACACCATCTTTGCCACACACCTTGGGAGCTCTGGGGACCCTGCTTCACCTGTGTGGAAGCGTTACCATCTTGCTGCAACAACATCACCCCAGAGGTCCCAACTGACCGAAAAACCACAGATGGCGTCACGAACAATAGACATTACAAATCCCCTTTTAAAGACCTTTCCCTTTAATTGGGCGCCCAGGGCTATGGGCCGGGTCGCAGCCACCGTGACATCCCCTTAAGACCAGACCCGGTACCAAGTACCACCCTGGCGGGTGATCCAACTGCATGGGGATAATATTTGTTATTTGGTAACTATATCACTATATTGTTTCGATTATTGCCGTGTTATTCTTTCAAATTAATATACTGTTTTTGTATTAATTTTTTTTATTTTATTTTGCAGTATGAACAGTAATGTGGATTTCCTATTCAAATCATGAATATTTTTAAGCAATTTTTGCTATGGATTTGAAGCCTGAGAGGCAACAATGGAATATAAAGATTCCTACGCAAAAAGGAAAGGGTTAGTTAACCCCTTCATGACCCAGCCGATTTTGACCTTAATGACCTGGCTTTTTTTTGCAATTCTGACCAGTGTCCCTTTATGAGGTAATAACTCAGGAACGCTTCAACGGATCCTAGCGGTTCTGAGATTGTTTTTTTGTGACATATTGGGCTTCATGGTAGTCATAAATTTAGGTCCATAATTTCTGAGTTTATTTGTGAAAAAAATGGAAATTTGGCAAAAACTTTGAAAATTTCGCAATTTTCACATTTTTAATTTTTATTCTGTTAAACCAGAGAGTTATGTGACACAAAATAGTTAATAAATAACATTTCCTACATGTCTACTTTACATCAGCACAATTTTGGAAACAAAATTTTTTTTGCTAGGAAGTTATAAGGGTTAAAATTTGACCAGTGATTTCTCATTTTTACAACAAAATTTACAAAACCATTTTTTTTAGGGACCACCTCACATTTGAAGTCAGTTTGAGGGGTCTATATGGCTGAAAATACCCAAAAGTGACACCATTCTAAAAACTGCACCCCTCAAGGTGATCAAAACCACATTCAAGAAGTTTATTAACCCTTCAGGTGTTTCACAGCAGGAGAAGCAACATGGAAGGAAAAAATGAACATTTAACTTTTTAGTCACAAAAATGATTTTTAGCAACAATTTTTTTATTTTCCCAAGGGTAAAAGGAGAAACTGGACCACGAACGTTGTTGTCCAATTTGTCCTGAGTACGCTGATACCTCATATGTGGGGGTAAACCACTGTTTGGGTGCACGGCACGGCTTGGAAGGGAAGGAGCGCCATTTGATTTTTGAATGAAAAATTGGCTCCAATCTTTAGCGGACACCATGTTGTGTTTGGAGAGCCCCCGTGTGCCTAAACATTGGAGCTCCCCCACAAGTTACCCCATTTTGGAAACTAGACCCCCCAAGGAACTTATCTAGAAGCATAGTGAGCACTTTAAACCCTCAGGTGCTTCACAAATTGATCCATAAAAATGAAAAAGTACTTTTTTTCACACAAAATTTCTTTTAGCCTCAATTTTTTCATTTTCACATGGGCAACAGGATAATATGGATCCAAAAATTTGTTGGCCAATTTCTCCTGAGTACTCCGATACCTCATATGTGGGGTAAACTACTGTTTGGGTGCACGGCAAGGCTCGGAAGGGAAGGTGCGCCATTTGACTTTTTGAATGGAAAATTAGCTCCAATCGTTAGCGGACACCATGTCGCGTTTGGAGAGCCCCTGTGTGCCTAAACATTGGAGCTCCTATACAAGTGACCCCATTTTGGAAACTAGACCCCCCAAGGAACTTATCTAGATGCATAGTGAGCACTTTAAACCCCCAGGTGCTTCATAGAAGTTTATAATGCAGAGCCGTGAAAATAAAAAATAATTTTTCTTTCCTCAAAAATGATTTTTAGCCCGGAATTTTTTATTTTGCCAAGGGTAACAGGAGAAATTGGACCCCAAATGTTGTTGTCCAGTTTTTCCTGAGTACGATGATACCCCACATGTTGGGGTAAACCACTGTTTGGGCACACGGCAGGGCTCGGAAGTTAAGGCACTCCATTTGGCTTTTTGAATGGAAAATTAGCTCAAATCATTAGTGGACACCATGTCGCGTTTGGAGAGCCCCTGTGTGCCTAAACATTGGAGCTCCCCCACAAGTGACCCCATTTTGGAAACTAGACCTCCCAAGGAACTAATCTAGATGTGTGGTGAGCACTTTGAACCCCCAAGTGCTTCACAGAAGTTTATAACGCAGAGCCATGAAAATAAAAAATATATTTTTTTTAATTTCCCAAGGGTAACAGGAGAAATTGGACCCCAAAAGTTGTTGTCCAGTTTCTCTTGAGTATGCTGATACCCCATATGTGGGGGTAAAACACTGTTTGCGCACACGTCGGGGTTCGGAAGGGAAGTAGTGACGTTTTGAAATGCAGACTTTGATGGAATGCTCTGCGGGCGTCACGTTGCATTTTCAGAGCCCCTGATGTGCCTAAACAGTAGAAACTCCCCACAAGTGACCCCATTTTGGAAACTAGAACCCCAAGGGAACTTATCTAGATGTGTGGTGAGCACTTTGAACCCCCAAGTGCTTCACAGAAGTTTATAACGCAGAGCCGTGAAAATAATAAATGTGTTTTCTTTCCTCAAAAATATTTTTTTAGCCCAGAATTTTTTAATTTTCCCAAGGGTAACAGGAGAAATTTCACCCCTAGAGTTGTTGTCCAGTTTCTCCTGAGTACGCTGATACCCCATATGTGGGGGAAAACCACTGTTTGGGCACATGCCGGGGCTCGGAAGGGAAGTAGTGACGTTTTGGAATGCAGACTTTGTTGGAATCGTCTGCGGGCATCATGTTACGTTTGCAGAGCCCCTGATGTGCCTAAAGAGTAGACACCCCCCAAAAGTGACCCCATTTTGGAAACTAGACCCCCCAAGGAACTTATCTAGATATGTGGTGAGCACTTTGAACCCCCAAGTGCTTCACAGAAGTTTACAACGCAGAGCTGTGAAAATAAAAAATCATTTTTCTTTCCTCAAAAATTATGTTTTAGCAAGCAATTTTTTATTTTCCCAAGGGTAACAGGAGAAATTGGACCCCAATAGTTGTTGCCCAGTTTGTCCTGAGTACATTAATACCCCATATGTGGGGGTAAACCACTGTGCACAAGTCGGGGCTCGGAAGGGAAGTAGTGACATTTTGAAATGCAGACTTTGATGGAGTGGTCTGTGGGCATCACATTCCATTTGCAGAGCCCCTGATGTGCGTAAACAGTAGAAACCCTCCACAAGTGACCCCATTTTGGAAACTAGACCCCCCCAAGGAACTTATCTAGATGTGTGGTGAGCACTTTGAACCCCCAAGTGCTTCACAGAAGTTTATAACGCAGAGCCGTGGAAATAAAAAATAATTTTTCATTCCTCTAAAATTATGTTTTAGCAAGCAATTTTTTATTTTCGCAAGGGTAACAGGAGAAATTGGACCCCAATAATTGTTGCCCAGTTTGTCCTGAGTATGCTGGTACCCCATATTTGGGGGTAAACCACTGTTTGGGGCGCACGTCAGGGCTCGGAAGGGAGGGAGCACCATTTGACTTTTTGAACGCAAGATTGACTGGAATCAATGGTGGCGCCATGTTGCGTTTGGAGACCCCTGATGTGCCTAAACAGTGGAAACCCCTCAATTCTAACTCCAACACTAACCCCAACACACCCCAAACCCTAATCCCAACTCTAGCCATAACCCTAATCACAACCCTAACCCCAACACACCCCTAACCACAACCCTAACCCTAATCCCAACCCTAATCCCAACCCTATCCCCAACCCTAACCACAACTTTAACCCCAACACACCCCTAACCCTATCCATAACCCTAAACACAAGCCTATTCTTAACCCTATTTCCAACCATATCCCTAATTCCAACCCTAACTCTAATTCCAACCCTAAGGCTATGTGCCCACGTTGCGGATTCGTGTGAGATTTTTCCGCACCATTTTTGAAAAATGCACAGGTAAAAGGCACTGCGTTTTACCTGCGGATTTACCCCAAATTTCCAGTGTTTTTTATGCGTATTTCACCTGCGGATTCCTATTGAGGAACAGGTGTAAAACGCTGCGAAATCTGCACAAAGAATTGACATGCTGCAGAAAATACAACGGATCATTTCCGCGCGGTATTTTCTGCACCATGGGCACAGCGGATTTGGTTTTCCATAGGTTTACATGGTACTGTAAACCTGATGGAACACTGCTACGAATCCGCAGCAGCCAATCCGCTGCGGATCCGCAGCCAAATCCGCACCGTGTGCACATAGCCTAATTCTAACGCTAACCCTAGTTCTAACCCTACCCCTAACCCTAACCCTAACCCTACCCCTAACCCTACCCCTACCCCTACCCCTAGTTCTAACCCTAGTGGAAAAAAATATATTTTCTTTATTTTATTATTGTCCCTACCTATGGGGGTGATAAAGGGGGGGTTTAATTTACTATTTTTTATTTTGATCACTGTGATAGGTTTTATCACAGTGATCAAAATGAAGCTGGAACGAATCTGCCGGCTGGCAGATTCGGCGGGCGCACTGCGTATGCGCCCGCCATTTTGGAAGATGGCGGCGCTCGTGGAGGAGACGGATAGACACCGGGGGGGTCGGTAGGTATGAGGGGGGGGATCGGAGCACGGGGGGGTGATCGGAGCACGGGGGGTGGGATCGGAGCACAGGGGGAGCGGACAGGACGACGGAGGGGAGCGGAGCACAGAATGGAGGACTGGGGAGGAGATCGGTGGCGGTGGGGGGTGACAGATCAGGGTTTTCAGCCATGGCCGATGATATTACAGCATCGGCCATGGCTGGATTGTAATATTTCACCAGTTTTCATAGTGAAATATTACAAATCGCTCTGATTGGCTGTTTCACTTTCAACAGCCAATCAGAGCGATCGTAGCCACGGGGGGGGGGGGGGTGAAGCCACCCCCTCTGGGCTGAAGTATCACTCCCCCTGTCCCTGCAGATCGGGTGAAATTGGAGTTAACCATTTCACCCGATCTGCAGGGACGCGATCATTTCATGACGCCACATAGGCGTCATGGGTCGGATTGGCACCGACTTTCATGACGCCTATGTGGCATCATGGGTCGGGAAAAGGTTAAACCCTCAGGTGCTTCACAAATTGATCCGTAAATATGAAAAAGTACTTTTTTTACACAAAAATTATTTTAGCTTCAATTTTTTCATTTTCACATGGGCAAAAGGATAAAATGGATCATAAAATTTGTTGTGCAATTTCTCTTGAGTACGCCGATACCTCATATGTGGGGGTAAACCACTGTTTGGGTGCACGGCAAGGCTCGGAAGGGAAGGCGCGCCATTTGACTTTTTGAATGGAAAATTAGCTCCAATCGTTAGCGGACACCATGTCGCATTTGGAGAGCCCGTGTGCCTAAACATTGGAGCTCCCCTACAAGTGACCCCATTTTGGAAACTAGACCCCCCAAGGAACTTATCTAGATGCATAGTGAGCACTTTAAACCCCCAGGTGCTTCACAGAAGTTTATAACGCAGAGCCATGAAAATAAAAAATATTTTTTATTTTCTCAAAAATGATTTTTTAGCCCACAATTTTTCATTTTGCCAAGGGTAACAGGAGAAATTGGACCCCAAAAGTTGTTGTCCAGATTCTCCTGAGTACGCTGATACCCCATATGTGGGGGTAAACCACTGTTAGGGCACATGTCGGGGTTCGGGAGAGAAGTAGTGACGTTTTGAAATGCAGACTTTGATGGAATGCTCTGCGGGCGTCACATTGCATTTTCAGAGCCCCTGATGTGCCTAAACAGTAGAAACTCCCTACAAGTGACACCATTTTGGAAACTAGACCCCCAAAGGAACTTATCTAGATGTGTGGTGAGCACTTTGAACCCCCAAGTGCTTTACAGAAGTTTATAACGCAGACCGTGAAAATAATAAATGTGTTTTCTTTCCTCAAAAATATTTTTTTACCCCAGAATTTTTTAATTTTCCCAAGGGTAACAGGAGAAATTTGACCCCAAGACTTGTTGTCCAGTTTCTCCTGAGTACGATGATTCCCCATATGTGGGGGTAAACCACTCTTTGGACACATGCCGGGGCTCGGAAGGGAAGTAGTGACGTTTTGGAATGCAGACTTTGATGGATTGGTCTGCGGGCATCATGTTACGTTTGCAGAGCCCCTGATGTGCCTAAACAGTAGATACCCCCCACAAGTGACCCCATTTTGGAAACCAGACCCCCAAAGGAACTTATCTAGATGTGTAGTGAGCACTTTGAACCCCCAAGTGCTTCACAGAAGTTTACAACGCAGAGCCGTGAAAATAAAAATTCATTTTTCTTTCCTCAAAAATTATGTTTTAGCAAACAATTTTTTATTTTCTCAAGGGTAACAGGAGAAATTGGACCCCAATAGTTGTTGCCCAGTTTGTCCTGAGTACACTGATACCCCATATCTAGGGGTAAACCACTGCTTGGGCACACGTCGGGGCTCGGAAAGGAAGTAGTGACGTTTTGAAATGCAGACTTTGATGGAATGGTCTGCGGGCGTCACGCTGCGTTTGCGGAGCTCCTGATGTGCCTAAACAGTAGAAACCCCCCAAAAGTGACACCATTTTGGAAACTAGAACCCCAAGGAACTTATCTAGGTATGTGGTGAGCACTTTGAACCCCCAAGTGCTTCACAGAAGTTTACAACGCAGAGCCGTGAAAATAAAAAATTATTTTTCTTTCCTCAAAAATGATGATTTAGCAAACAATTTTTAATTTTCACAAGGGTAACAGAAGAAATTGGACCCCAATAATTGTTGCCCAGTTTGTTCTGAGTACACTGATACCCCATATGTGGGGGTAAACCACTGCTTGGGCACACGTCGGGGCTCGGAAAGGAAGTAGTGACGTTTTGAAATGCAGACTTTGATGGAATGCTCTGCGGGCGCCACATTGCGTTTGCAGAGCCCCTGATGTGCCTAAACAGTAGAAACCCCCCACAAGTTACCTCATTTTGGAAACTAGACCCCCAAAGGAACTTATCTAGATGTGTGGTGAGCACTTTGAACACCCAAGTGCTTCACAGAAGTTTATAACGCAGAGCCGTGAAAATAAAAAATCATTTTTCTTTCCTCAAAAATTATGTATTAGCAAGCAATTTTTTATTTTCGCAAGGGTAACAGGAGAAATTGGACCCCAATAGTTGTTGCCCAGTTTGTCCTGAGTATGCTGGTACCCCATATGTGGGGGTAAACCACTGTTTAGGCGCATGTCAGGGCTCGGAAGAGAGGGAGCACCATTTGACTTTTTGAACGCAAGATTGGCTGGAATCAATGGTGGCGCCATGTTGTGTTTGGAGACCCCAGATGTGCCTAAACAGTGGAAACCCCTCAATTCTAACTCCAACACTAACCCCAACACACCCCTAACCCTAATCCCAACTCTAGCCATAACCCTAATCACAACCCTAACCCCAAAACACTCCTAACCACAACCCTAATCCCAACCCTAACCCTAATCCTAACCCTAATCCCAACCCTAACCCTAACCTCAACCCTAACCATAACTTTAACCCCAACACACCCCTAACCATAACCCTAACGACAAGCCTGTTCTTAACCCTATTTCCAACCCTAGCCCTAATTCCAACCCTAACTACAATTCCAACCCTAAGGCTATGTGCCCACGTTGTGGATTCGTGTGAGATTTTTCTGCACCATTTTTGAAAAATCCGCAGGTAAAAGGCACTGCGGTTTTACCTGCGGATTTACCGCGGATTTCCAGTGTTTTTTATGCGGATTTCACCTGCGGATTCCTATTGAGGAATAGGTGTAAAACGCTGCGGAATCTGCACAAAGAATTAACATGCTGCGGACAATACAACACAGCATTTCCGCGCTGTATTTTCCGCACCATGGGCACAGCGGATGGTACTGTAAACCTGATGGAACACTGCTACGAATCTGCAGCGGCCAATCCGCTGCGGATCCGCAGCCAAATCCGCACCGTGTGCACATAGCCTAATTCTAAAGCTAACCCTAGTTCTAACCCTAACCCTACCCCTAACCCTACCCCTAACCCTACCCCTAACCCTACCCCTAGTTCTAACCCTAGTTCTAACCCTAGTGGAAAAAATATATATATTTTCTTTATTTTATTATTGTCCCTACCTATGGGGGTGATAAAGGGGGGGGTCATTTACTATTTTTTTTATTTTGATCACTGTGATAGGTTTTATTACAGTGATCAAAATGTAGCTGGAATGGATCTGCCGGCCGGCAGATTCGGCGGGCGCACTACGCATGCGCCCGCCATTTTGGAAGATGGCGGCGCCCGTGGAGAAGACGGACGGACACCGGGAAGCTCGGTAAGTATGAGGGGGGGGATCGGAGCACGGGGGGTGATCGAAGCAGGGGGGGTGGGATCGGAGCACGGGGGGAGCGGACAGGAGGACGGGGGAGCGGACAGGACGACGGAGGGGTGCGGAGCACAGGATGGAGGACTGGGGAGGATATCAGTGGCGGTGGGGGGGGTGCAGACCAGTGTTTCCAGCCATGGCCGATGATATTGCAGGATCGACCATGGCTGGATTGTAATATTTCACCAGTTTTCATAGTGAAATATTACAAATCGCTCTGATTGGCTGTTTCACTTTCAACAGCCAATCAGAGCGAAGTGAAGCCACCCCCCCTGGGCTGAAGTACCACTCCCTCTGTCCCTGCAGATTGGGTGAAATTGGAGTTAACCCTTTGACCTGATCTGCAGGGACGCGATCATTCCATGACGCCACATAGGCATCACAGGTCGGATTGGCACCGACTTTCATGACGCCTACGTGGCGTCAAAGGTCGGGAAGGGGTTAACCCCTTCATGACCTTGGGATTTTTCGTTTTTCCGTGTTCGTTTTTCGCTCTCCTCCTTCCCAGAGCCATAACTTTTTTATTTTTCCGTCAATATGGCCATGTGAGGGCTTATTTTTTGCGGGACGAGTTTTTTAAAATGACATCTATTGGTTTTACCATGTCGTGTACTAGAAAATGGGAAAAAAATTCCAAGTGCAGTGAAATTGCAAAAAAAGTGCAATCCCATGCGTGTTCTTTGTTTGGCTTTTTTGCAAGCTTCACTAAATGCTAAAACAGACCTGCCATTATGATTCTCCAGGTCATTACAAATTCATAGACACCAAACATGTCTAGGTTATTTTTTATCTAAGTGGTGAAAAAAAAATTCCAAACTTTGCTAAAAAAAAAAAAAAAATGCGCCGTTTTCCGATACCCGTAGCGTCTCCATTTTTCATGATCTGGGGTTGGGAGAGGGCTTATTTTTTGCGTACCAAGCTGGCGTTTTTATTGATACCATTTTGGTGCAGATACGTTCTTTTGATTGCCCGTTATTGCATTTTAATGCAATGTGGCGGTGACCAAAAAAACGTAATTTTGGCGTTTCTAATTTTTTTCTCTCTACGCCATTTAGCGATCAGGTTAATCCTTTTATTGTATTGATAGATCGGGCGATTCTGAACACGGCGATACCAAATATGTATATATTTGATTTTATTTTCATTGTTTTATTTTAAATGGGGTGAAAGGGGGTGATTTAAACTTTTATATTTTTTTTATTTATTTCATATTTTTTTAAACATTTTTTTTTTTACTTTTGCCATACTTCAGTAGCCTTTATGGGACGCTAGAAGCTGGCATAGCCTGATCGGCTCTGCTACATAGCAGCGATCATCAGATCGCTCCTATGTAGCTTAATCACAGGCTTGCTATGAGCGCCGACCACAGGGTGGCGCTCACAGCAAGCCGGCATCAGTAACCATAGAGGTCTCAAGGACCTCTATGGTTACTATCCGGATGCATCGCTGACCCCCGATCATGTGACGGGGTCGGCGATGAGCGCATTTCCAGCCACGCGGCCAGAAGCGGTAGTTAATTTAACTAGTTAATAGCGGCGCGTGGATTGCGATTCCACTCGCCGCTATTGCGCGCACATGTCAGCTGTTCAAAACAGCTGATATGTCGCGGCTTTGATGTGGGCTCACCGCCGGAGCCCACATCAAAGAAGGGGATCTGACCCCGGACGTACTATCCCAGCCGAGGTCGGAAAGGGGTTAAATAAACAAACAAACTGAGCTCAGAGAATTAATCCATGATTGCATTAGATTAGTGTTTTGAAAGTTTTATCGTCCCTATATCCAAGTAAGATCAGAGGCCTGGTGCCCTTAGGCCATGTGCACACGTTAAGTATTTTTCGCGTTTTTTTTTGCGTTTTTTCGCTATAAAAACGTGATAAAAACGCGAAAAAAAACGCTTACATATGCCTCCCATTATTTTAAGTGTATTCCGCATTTTTTGTGCAAATGTAGCCTTTTTTTCCGCGAAAAAATCGCATCGCGGAAAAAAAAGCAACATGTTCATTAAAATGCGGAATTGCAGGGGATTCCGCACACCTAGGGGTCCATTGATCTGCTTACTTCCCGCACGGGGCTGTGCACACCATGCAGGAAGTAAGCAGATTATGTGCGGTTGGTACCCAGGGTGGAGGAGAGGAGACTCTCCTCCACGGACTGGGCACCATATAAGTGGTCAAAAAATAAGAATTAAAATAAAAAACAGTCCTATACTCACCCTCGATGTCTTCCCGCCTCCACTGCATGCTGCCGTTCGGTTCCTGTAGCTGGTGTGCGGCGAAAGACCTGCCGATGACGTCACTGTCCTGTGATTGGTCGTGAGCGGTCATGTGACCGTGACGTCACGGAAGGTCCTGTGCGCACAGACCAGCTATAGGAAGACGAACGGACGCCGCTGATGAGATGTCTGGGTGAGTATAAGCATTTTTTTTATTATTTTTAAACATTCTATCTTTTACTATAGATGCTGCATAAGCTGCATCTATAGTAAAAAGTTGGTCACACTTGTCAAACAGTATGTTTGACAAGTGTGACCAACCTGTCAGTCAGTTTTCCAAGCGATGCTACAGATCGCTTGGAAAACTTTAGCATTCTGCAAGCTAATTACGCTTGCAGAATGCTAAAAAAACGAAAAAAAAACGCAAAAAAAAAATGCGGATTTCTTGCAGAAAATTTCCGGTTTTCTTCAGGAAATTTCTGCAAGAAATCCGCAACGTGTGCACATACCCTTACCGTCCTTGGAACAGATTCCTCAGACTTTGTAGTGAGTCATATAACCTCCTGACAGATTTAGTCCTGTGTGGAGGGAATCAAAGACTGTAATAAGTTTGCAGTCCCAAACCCTTCGATGTTTTTGTGTTTTAAAGTTGCCTTTTAATATGACAACTTTCATATTGTTTATGTTGTCCCCTGGACCACAGAAATGTATGGCCATCTGTAAATGTTTTTCTCTTTATCTCTAATCATGTGGTGATGAGTAGGGTTGAGCGACCTTGACCTTTTTAGGGTCGAGTCATGTTTTGCGAAACCCGACTTTTTGAAAAGTCGAGTCGGGCGAAATCGGCCAATTACTGCGAAAAGTCGAGGATCGGCCGGAACACGAAACCCTATGCACGTCAATGGGGATTTTTTTTTTTTTTTCCTCTCTCTCTCTCTCTCTCTCTCTCTCTCTCTCTCCCCTTCTCCCCTCCGTCCCATATTCCCCTCCGTCCCAGCACAGAAAATCTCGTGTTACACATTGCAAATCCCTACTGCGCACAAGCGATAAAATGATGATAGCCGTGCACGCCCGTAACCCCTATGTCATCACTCTGCCCACACTCCTTCATTGGCTGAAAAAATGGCGCTAAACGTGTCATACGAAACGCGACTTTGGCGCCAAGATCGCGTACCGCATGGCCGACCCCACACACGGATCGGGTCGGGTTTCATGAGACGCCGACTTTGCCAAAAGTCGGCGACTTATGAAAATGAACGATCCGTTTCGCTCAACCCTAGTGATGAGACCTCATCCTTGCTCTCAGTGATTTTGGTGCCAACGATGTCTGATCAGTTTTATAATACAGGGTGCTGATTAAGACTATGACTTTGGTTTTGCCAGATTGACTCTAGTGTCTGAGATATTTAATAGTTAATTAAGTAATTACCGGATATACTCGAGTATAAGCCGAGATTTTCAGCCCATTTTTTGGGGCTGAAAGTCCCCCTCTCCGCTTACACTCGAGTCATACCCAGGGGTTGGCAGGGGAGGAGGAGGGGGGCTGTCTAATTATACTCACCTGCTCCTGGTGCGGTCCCTGCACGTCTTTTCCCCGGCGCCGGCAGCTTCTTCCTGTACTGAGCGGTCACATGGTACCGCTCATTACAGTAATGAATATGCGGCTCCACCTCCCATAGGGGTGGAGTTGCATATTCATTACTGTAATGAGCGGTAACGGTGACCGCTCAGTACAGGAAGAAGCTGCCGGTGCCGGGGAAGCAATGACTGCACAGCGCCAGGAGCAGGTGAGTATAACGGGGAGGGGAGCGCTGCGCGATATTCACCTGCTCCCCGTTCCGGCGCCGCTCCGTCTTCAGCGTCTTCTGCAATGACGCTCAGGTCAGAGGGCGCAGTAACGTGGTTAGTGTGCGCCCTCTGCCTGAACGTCAGTGCAGAAGACGCTGAAGACGGAGCGGCGCCGGAAGGAGGATCGGTGAATATTGAAAGTGCCGGGGGCCTGAGCGACGGAGAGGTGAGTATGTGATTTTTTTTTTTTTATCGCGGCAACAGCAAATGGGGCAAGTGTCTGTATGGAGCATCTTATGGGGTCATAACGTTTGTGCAGCACTATATAGGGCAAGTGTCTGTATGGAGCATCTTATGGGGCTATAATCATAATCAACGTTTGTGCAGTACTATATGGGGCAAGTGTCTGTATGGAGCATCTTATGGGGCCATAATCAACGTTTGTGCAGCACTATATGGGGCAAGTGTCTGTATGGAGCATCTTATGGGGCCATAATCAACGTTTGTGCAGCACTATATGGGGCAAATGTCTGTATGGAGCATCTTATGGGGCTATAATCAACGTTTGTGCAGTACTCTATGGGGCAAGTGTCTGTATGGAGCATCTTATGGGGCCATAATCAATATTTGTGCAGCACTATATGGGGCAAGTGTCTGTATGGAGCATCTTATGGGGCCATAACGTTTGTGCAGCACTATATGGGGCAATGTCTGTATGGGGACATAATCAACATTTGTGCAGCACTATATGGGGCAAGTGTCTGTATGGGGCCATAATCAACGTTTGTGCAGTACTATATGGGGCAAGTGTCTGTATGGAGCATCTTATGGGGCCATAATCATCGTTTGTGCAGTACTATATGGGCAAGTGTCTGTATGGAGCATCTTATGGGGCCATAGTTAACGTTTGTGCAGCACTATATGGGGCAAATGTCTGTATGGAGTATCTTATGGGGCCATAATCAACGTTTGTGCAGCACTATATGGGGCAAATGTCTGTATGGAGCATCTTATGGGGCTATAATCAACGTTTGTGCAGTACTCTATGGGGCAAGTGTCTGTATGGAGCATCTTATGGGGCCATAATCAATATTTGTGCAGCACTATATGGGGCAAGTGTCTGTATGGAGCATCTTATGGGGCCATAACGTTTGTGCAGCACTATATGGGGCAATGTCTGTATGGGGACATAATCAACATTTGTGCAGCACTATATGGGGCAAGTGTCTGTATGGAGCATCTTATGGGGCCATAATCATCGTTTGTGCAGTACTATATGGGCAAGTGTCTGTATGGAGCATCTTATGGGGCCATAGTTAACGTTTGTGCAGCATTATATGGGGCAAATGTCTGTATGGAGTATCTTATGGGGCCATAACGTTTGTGCAGCACTATATGGGGCAAATATCTTTATGGAGCATCTTATGGGGCCATAATTAACGTTTGTGGAGCATTATATGGGGCAAGTGTCTGTATGGAGCATCTTATGGGGCCATAATCAAGGTTTGTGCAGCACTATATGGGGTAAATATCTTTATGGAGCATCTTATGGGGCCATAATCAACATTTGTGCAGCATTATATTGGGCAAATGTGTCTATGGAGCATCTTATGGGGCCAGTATTAACCTTTATGCTGGATTATATGGGGCATATTTTAATATGGAGCATCTTATGGGGCTATCATAAACTGTATGGAGCATTATATGGGGCTCCTGATTCAATATGGATATTCAAAAACACTTAACCTACTGATGTCTCAATTAATTTTACTTTTATTGGTATCTATTTTTACTTTTGACATTTACCGGTAGCTGCTGCATTTCCCACCCTAGGCTTATACTCGAGTCTCCCAGTTTTATGTGGCAAAATTAGGGGGGTCGGCTTATACTCGGGTCGGCATATACTCAAGTATATACGGTAATTAATTAATTACAGTAGAATTCTGGCTTCAAAAAGTCTCTTCTTTAGCACTGTAAGCCTACAAATTGAAATACAAAATAATTATATGGGCTATTTCATTATCTAAGACACTGTTAAAGAGTCAAAAGACAGACAAAAGCTATTGTATTTGTAATCACACCCAAATCGCATTGGGGGAATGCATACTTTTCATGGATGAATTATCTAAAAAAACTAAAACCAATTCAGCAAAAGTAATGGAATTTTTGAATTCAATACCCTCAAATACCCTAAATCCATTCAAAAAACCCTAGCACCTGAAGAAAAAAAAATCTAGACCTTTGTTATTATATGGATATTTTTTTGCAGTAATTAAAAGTATAATTTATCGCTGATAAACAGTTGGTCATGTAAGTCAACGCCAAAAAATGTTGGCACCCTTGAAATTGTTCCAGAAAATTATTGCAATTACACATGTTTTGTTATACACATGTTTATTTCCTTTGTGTGTATTCGAACAAGACAAAAAAAAAAAGAAAAGTCAAATTGGACACAATTTCACACAAATCTCCAAAAATGGACTTACAAAATTGTTGGCAACTTTTGAAAATTGTGGGTAAACAACTTTGTTTCAAGAATGATGCTCATTCAAACTCACCTGTGGCAAGTAACAAGTGTGGGCAATATGAAAATAACACCTTAAACCAGATAAAAAGGGGCGAAGATGACTCAATCATTGCATTATGCGTCTGTGTGTGCCACACTAAGCATGGAAAACAGAAAGAACATAAGATAACTGTCTGAGGATTTGAGAACCAAAACTGTTGAAAATTGTCAACAATTTCAAGAGTACAAGTCCATCTCCAGAGATCTTGATATTCCTTTGTCCACGGTGCGCAACATAATCAAGAAGTTTACAACCCATGTCACTGTAACTAATCTCCCTGGTGTGGACAGCAGAGAAAAATTGCTGAAAGGTTCCAACGCAGGATAGTCCGGATGATGGATAAGCAGCCCCAATTGAGTTCCAAAGAAATTCAAGCTATCCTGCAGGCTCAGGATGCATCAGTATCAGTGCGAACTATCTGTCGAGATTTGAATGAAATTAACCGCTAAGCAGAGTGGTGCAAAATTCCAGGTGAGAGATATAAGAACCTTGTTGATGTTTATAAGAAGCAATTGATTGCAGTTATTTATTCCAAATGGTGTGCAACCAAATATTAAGTTGAGGGTGCCAAAAATGTTGTCCGGCCCATTTTGGGCGATTTTGTGTGAAATTATATTCAATTTGCCTTTTTTTTCCTCTTTTTTTATGTTGTTCCAATACACACAAAGGAAATAAACATGTGTATAACGGAATGTGTAATTTCAATAATGTTCTAGGAGAAATACTTCATTTTCTGGAACAATTTAAATGGTGCCAACACTTTTGGCCATGATTGTATATGAAAGTTTTCACTATTATTTGTCAGGAAATTGTTGCCGTCCATCTTTTTCTATAGAACTCCATTACTAGTCAATCAAATCTGAATTCACAAATGTCATAATGATTTTAGGCATATTGAATCATTCATTGCTGCTAGCAAAATTTTGCAGTGTAAATGGCCAATGCAGAACTGCTATAGGCTGGAATCACATGTGAGATTTTTGTGGCACTTTTTTGATGTACATAGTTGAGCCAACCAAACACACAAAACCTTCTTTTTTCCATGCACTTTTGGGCTTATCTAAAAAAAAACTGTGGTAAAAACTACATGAATGATTCCAGCCATAGATAAGAGGATTTTTTATATCTCAAACTGTTATTGCATATTTTTTGGACATGCTAAAAATATCTAAAATAGTCCGATTTCATCGGATCCGCGTCTATATAGAGACAGGCCCTCAATGCCGCTCTGTGCGGTGCTCTCTATTGATTCTTATGGAAGTCTTGAAACTTGCCAAGTACTCTTTCACATTCCCAGTCACCTTTCTATTTCACAGAGTGTGATGGGGTCACTTTCTCACAATAAATGTAAGTACCAGAAGTGGACAACCCCATTAAAAGAAAAAAGACAAGGGCTTATATATTTCTCCCATGCAAGAACGCTGTTTAGAGACTCATTTGGAAACATTTGTACAAAAAGCCCTTGCAAAGCAACATCATTACTGAGAAAAAAACAGACATAATCATAAAATGGCCTCTGACTCATCAATTGCAGAGTAATCAGTAAATTACAGTCTCCAAAATAGAAAACTGTTAAAGGAAATAAATTCTGTTCTTTTTATTTCACTGTTGCAAAGGGTGTCACAAGAAATTCTGAGCAATCTGAAGCAGAACGTGTAATGTAGCCCCACCCTGCCATCAGCAGCAAATGAGTGTGGGACATGAAAAGCTTATGATTTTGGGCTCCACTCTGTTCATATTCAGTTTTCTTCATGATCCGTGAGATGTGTAATCTATTTTGTCAAAGCTTCCTTTTGCTCTCCTTATTCCAGGAGATAGGGCCTACTGCCTGTTGGACCCCATACAACTGCGATGTTTGTTCCACGATAGCTGAACCAATAACTGTTGCCAAAGACGTAACGATCATGGCAGCAGGGGGAGCGACCGGGCCCATGGAGGAGGGTGCGGCTCTTTTCAACTGGATGTGCATCCAAAAACTATTGCTGAACAGAGAACCACTGGCTCCCTGCCCTGCACTTTATATACAGCTGCAGGCCTATTAGAGGCCAACAGCTACGCAGTGCGGTGTCATGCCGTCATTGCCTACTAAATTACATGTGTATTACATCATGCTGTAGCTCCTAGGCAGGGTAGCAAGAGATAATCTTTGCTGAGCTGAGGTTGTCAATTGCCTTTGGTCACATGCTGCAGGAGAACCAGGCATGTCTGCTTTTTCCCTATTTAAGCTGGCTTTGCTTTGCAGGAGATGACAGCAATAGTTTCTCTATCCTGGTCTGGAGAGTTGGACACATCCTGGTTATTAGTGGTTGCTTCCAAAATTTTTGCGAGTGGTGTTTAAATGTCCATTTATTATGACATGCCTCTGTGTTTTAAAATTGGTTTTTATTTTGTTGATTACACTGGTCTACAAAAAAAATATATTTTTTCTGGCATGGACTTTAAGAACAGTTTTAGACTAATTGAGGGTGCTGAATTCAAATCTGATCTTATAATTTCTCTATCACATCACGTTTTTGCGCTATAGGTATATAGCCGATTTTCATGAATTCCATGATAAATATAAGTAGTGTATGAAAAGTGCCGGTTTATACGGTTCACTAAGGTAAATTTAGTTTTCATTTAGTCTCCCAATAAATGTGAGAATATCTTTGTTTTCTTTGAACATGCACAATTCCCATTTGTTATGATAACACCCTTGTTTTCTGTGCTACTGGGACAGTAGAGCTACAGCAGAGCATTGGGTGAAAACTGAATGGCCTCAGTGACAGAGTTTGGCATCTGGTGATAAGAATGTCATCCATGATCCTCTAGTGGATAGGAAGGACATTGTCTTTCCTCCCTTACACATAAAACTTGGATTGATAAAGCAGTTCGTCAAAGCTCTCAATCACAGTGGAGAAAGCGTTAACTACCGTATGTACTCGAGTATAAGCCGAGATTTTCAGCCCACTTTTTTGGGCTGAAATTGCCCCTCTCGGCTTATACTCGAGTCATACCGGGGGTCGGCAGGGGAGGGGGAGCGGGGGCTGTCTAAAAATACTCACCTAGTCCAGGCGCGGTCCCTGCTTCCCCGGCTCCGGCAGCAGCAGCTTCAGCTTCTTCCTGTACTCAGCGGTCACATGGTCCCGCTCATTACAGTAAATGAATATTCGGCTCCACCTCCCATAGGGGTGGAGCCGCATATTCATTACTGTAATCAGCGGTACCATGTGACCGCTGAGTACAGGATGAAGCGCTGCGGCGTCGGGGAAGCAGGATCTACACAGCGGCAGGACCAGGTGAGTATACGGGGAGGGGAGCGCAGCGCTGCGCGATAGTCACCTGCTCCTCGTTCCGGGCGCCGATCTGTCTCCAGCAGTGACGCTGAGGTCAGAGGGCGCGGTGACGTGGTCAGTGCGCGCCCTCTGCTGAACGTCAGTGCTGGAGACAGATCGGCGCCGGAACGAGGAGCAGGTGACTATTGAAAGTGCCGGGGGCCTGAGCGACGGAGAGGTGAGTATGTGATTTATTTTTTTTTATCGCAACAAATGGGGCAAGTGTCTGTATGGAGCATCTATGGGGCCATAACGTTCCTGCAGCACTATATGGGGCCATAACGTTCCTGCAGCACTATATGGGGCCATAACGTTCCTGCAGCACTATATGGGGCCATAACGTTCCTGCAGCACTATATGGGGCCATAACATTCCTGCAGCACTATATGGGGGCCATAACATTCCTGCAGCACTATATGGGGCCATAACATTCCTGCAGCACTATATGGGGCCATAACGTTCCTGCAGCACTATATGGGGCCATAACATTCCTGCAGCACTATATGGGGGCCATAACATTCCTGCAGCACTATATGGGGCCATAACATTCCTGCAGCACTATATGGGGCCATAACATTCCTGCAGCACTATATGGGGCCATAACATTCCTGCATCACTATATGGGGCCATAACGTTTCTGCAGCACTATATGGGGCCATAACGTTTCTGCAGCACTATATGGGGCCATAACGTTTCTGCAGCACTATATAGGGGCATAATGTTTGTGCAGCACTATATGGGGCAAGTGTCTGTATGGGGCCATAATTAACGTTTCTAGGGCACTGCGGCATATGGGGCAAGTGTCTGTATGGAGCATCTTATAGGGCCATAACGTTTGTGCAGCACTATAAGGGGCAAATATCTTTATAGAGCATCTTATGGGGCCATAATCAGCATTTGTGCAGCATTATATTGGGCAAATGTGTCTATGGAGCATCTTATGGGGCCTTTATTAACCTATATGCAGGATTATATGGGGCATATTTTAACATGGAACATCTTATGGGGCCATAATGAACAGTATGGAGCATTATATGGGGCTCCTGATTCAATATGGATATTCAAAGACACTTATCCTACTGATGTCTCAATTAATTTTACTTTTATTGGTATCTATTATTACTTTTGACATTTACCGGTAGCTGCTGCATTTTCCCCCCTAGGCTTATACTCGAGTCAATAAGTTTTCCCAGTTTTTTGTGGCAAAATTAGGGGGGTCGGCTTATACTCGGGTCGGCTTATACTCGAGTATATACGGTATATATGTTCAACTTTTCCTGGTCTTAGTGAAGAGAAGAAAAAGGCTGGAATATTTGATGGACCTCAAATAAGAACACTTATGAGAGACCCAAATTTTATAATATCAATGAATGAGACAGAAGAAAGAGCTTGGAATGCATTTTGTAATGTGGTGCAGAATTTTCTAGGGAATAAGAAAGCAAACAACTATCAAAAGATTAACATACGGAAAAAGGAGTCCAACCGCTGTCACTTGTAGTTTTGATAAAAGGTAAATGTTTATTTTGATAACAACAAGTTTTTAGGCTATCAAGCCTGGCTTAAACAAAAAATATAAAATTACAGTATAACAAAGGTACGGGTAACAAACTACCCCACACATCACCAAAATTGTACAGCTGAAGGTTGCAGGTTCACTATTTTAGTAGGAGCATTACTCGTGGTATAGTTAAATAATAGCACTCTCAACCAAGTAAAGAACTCATTCAGAGTAACCATAAACAAACAGTCAATGACTGCACCTTACCCATGTGAGCCGTGGTGTGTGGAGTATGGCAGCCCCTACACGTGTTTCGCGTAGGCTTCTTCCGGCGGCCCCCGGAAGAAGCCTACGCGAAACACGTGTAGGGGCTGCCATACTCCACACACACACCACGGCTCACATGGGTAAGGTGCAGTCATTGACTGTTTGTTTATGGTTACTCTGAATGAGTCCTTTACTTGGTTGAGAGTGCTATTATTTAACTATACCACGAGTAATGCTCCTACTAAAATAGTGAACCTGCAACCTTCAGCTGTACAATTTTGGTGATGTGTGGGGTAGTTTGTTACCCGTACCTTTGTTATACTGTAATTTTATATTTTTTGTTTAAGCCAGGCTTGATAGCCTAAAAACTTGTTGTTATCAAAATAAACATTTACCTTTTATCAAAACTACAAGTGACAGCGGTTGGACTCCTTTTTCCGTATGTTGATATACTATATGGGAGTTGTTTCTGTCCAGATTTGGACATATATGTGGCTCTGTTCTAATTTGGTATATAACTATCAAAAGATTGTGGAAGAGCTACTAATGAGTCTGCGAAATCTTGTATGTAGAATGAGTATCAAGATTCACTATTTACACAGCCATTTGGACTTTTTTCCAGAGAACCTTGGGGATGTGAGCGAGGAACAAGGGGAGCGTTTTCATCAGGACATTAAAACAATGGAAGAACGGTATCAAGGCCGGTGGGACTCACATATGATGGCTGACTATTGCTGGAGCTTGATGAGAGACAACCCAGAAGCTGTACATCACAGGTCAGCCAAGAAAAGAAAGTTCAAATAACGGCCATTTGTCATTCATCTGTGTGCCATATATATGTGTTTTTACATTTTGTAGTTTAATTCTGTAAGTATATTTGATATGCTGTACATAGACTTTGTAATCTTTGTTGTTCTTTGATTAAAAATATACAAAATGTAGTACCGAAAATCATGTGTTTTTATCATAAAACATTAGGAGTAATTTTCATAAAAAATTGAAAATATCTCGAAATCCTGATGTGATAGCCAAAAACGGAGTTCATATTCGTAATCAGCAGCCAAAATTGACTTAAAATATGTTTTAAAACCTTTTGCCAGAAAAATTGCGTTGACCAGTGTTATCCAGCATGGTTTTCCAAAGAGGCCTAAAAAATTACCTGAAACTACATGGAGAAAACTGTGCATGTATTTAAAGTGCTTTCCCTTCGTAAAAATTTAAAACATATGAGCCAAGCACATTGTCAGATTAAAATACAACTTTTAATAAGTTCAATAAAAAAAATAGAAATTATAATAAAGTAAACCATAATCATTAATGGAGACACCAATGAGGAAAGTACCTAGGTAACCAGTCATAGGTTGTATACACAGGACAGATGGACTTCCCAATGAGCAACAGATGGGTGAGGCATTAATGATGGTATTTACAGGCTCAGACTGGCTCAGAGTGGCATAGATAAATCAAACTCTATGCAACATGTGTAGACAAGGGCAGCATCAAATCATTCCTTTAACAAAGCACCCAGTTTATTATTATATAGAAATAGACAAATTTGTGAACAAGGGTCAGGTAATCTTTCACGGAGCTGAACAGTGGGCCGCCAGAAACAATGTGGGCCCCCAAAACAATGTGGCACCCCAGTCTGACTCCTTGTACATATATATTACTAGACGACAGATGATCAGAGTGATGATCCTGGCCTAGCAACAACTCAGTCCTGTGTGTCATGCAGTATAATGTGGCTGCACTATGACCAGCTGTGTAATGGCATATGACCAGAAAATCAAATAAAAAGTAACCTTCTCACCCATCTTCAGAGGGTAGGGACCCATGAGACCTCAGGTAAATGCGGTGTAGCTGAGTTTAGATTCAAACGGGCATCAATTATTATCACTTTTAAACCCTATATAAGCTGTTATCATCCTACAGACCCCAGTTAGCTCCGGCCCTTACAAGGGCAGCGCCCAACAGTTTTTAGAATAACTAGGACTTGTTGAAGTATTTCTTCCATCAAATGGGTAATCAGGGGATTCAACTACGAGGAATTGAGTCACAGGCTAAAAGGCTTAATGACAGTGCACTGTTCAGGAAAAATGATCATGTGCTACATATCCTACTCATGGGACCACCACCTAATGGGATAAAGGGAGCTCCCAAAACTGTGTATTAACAGGTTAGGTGGAAAGAGGCCTTTACATTTAGATAGAGACTGAATGGAGGTATGGCTATGTGTGGTTTCTAGGCATCAGGTTCAAGCCTTCTAAGTGGCTAACTTCTCTGCCTAATCGGCAACTGCAGTCCTCACAAATGTTTATAAACATCACTGCTCCCGTCAGCTATGGCAATTCGCTATTTTGCAGATTCGCTTGTTTTCTCTACCCAGGACAAACCTTACACAACTACAGGTCAGTGTGGGGTGTTATTGCTCCTCCGTGGTCCTATCTCAGCCTTAGGATGGCACAATTTAATACTGACCACTACTCACCCCCATTGTTAGCTACCTTTAGCATTGGTGCTCGCTCAATATTTTGCTAACCTGGTAGTTTTTCATCCACAACAGGGACAACGGCAGCTCATAGCAATCAGGGAAGTCTTAAACAGTGGTCCCCAACCTTTCTTACCCTAAAAAGAGCCTGTCATCACTATTTCGTAATGTAAAGTAAAAATATGGCTGTAATTGCACTATAATACAGATTAAATTGATACTTTTGATGAAGAAATCCGCTTTGTTGTTCTTCATTAATCACTATTAGAAGTTTTCTGATAATTAGATTTCGGTGCACAGGGGCCAGACTGTCCACTGGGTCTTCTCCTCACTGTCTGTGATTCCCCGGCTCTCCGCTTGCCTCACATCTCTTGGTCACTGCTGAGATTTCAAGCAGATCATTTAAAGACCACAAGCAAAAAGCTTGCAAACCGTCAAATGCAACCTTTCATACAGTAGAGCTGCAAGCCACATATGGCTCCTGAGGTTGGGGACCACTGCTCTGGAAAATAACAGTGGGGTCGATGTAATAGTTATACATTTTTGTTTGCAAGATGGTGACAGATCATTTTTCCAACTTAAAATGGTCCTGTGGTGTTCATGTAATAAAAAATGCAATCAGGTTGTGAAGTCTCTTGGCAGACATTGATTGAGCATATCCTCTGTGCTGCATTAAATGTCAGCTCTGTATAAATAACCTGTAATAAATTAAGGCAGAACCATTAAGAAAATCTCTTGCTACATAATTCTCTGCCAGGACACTGGGTGTTGGGTCTACACCACATCTTGTTTTCTTTTTTCTTTGTAAGAAACAGGTCCACTAAACTAAATGGCAATGTTATCTCTTGAGTTGCGTGCATGTCTCATATATTCTGCTGTTTCAGGAGACTGTGCACAATTTGTCTAAATCAAAACAAGCGTTTCCAACAGATGCTGTCAGGTTAGAAATCACGACTGGGAAAACAGACTGGATCAATTAGAAAACACAGCAAGAATACGTCAGCTCCCTTCCCCCCCATAACTCCTTCTTGGGAAATGTACAGTATATTGATGGCATGCAAGCGGAGGGTAGAACGCCACCTTTAATAAATGAGAATTTCATAATGGGTTGGCGTCTAAAGATGTATCCTTGTAAAATGTTTCCCAGAGTAGACTTACTTACAATGTTAATGGTCACAATGGCAATTGTTGTCAAAAAAAACCACGAAAGCCTTAGTTTGATAACTCAAAAATTAAGGGGGAAATTTACCCTTCCACATACTCCAGTTTATTAAAAAAGTCTATTAAAAAAATCACAAAATTTGCCTCCTAGGATAATTTTCACTATTTTTTTTGTATTAAGTATGTGGGTCTTAGGCTACTTTCACACATCAGTCACAATCCGGCGAATTAAAAAAAAAAGTCTGATCCGGCGCAAATTGTGAAAAACTGATGAGCCGGATCCGTTTTTTTTTTAAAGAGAGAGAGAGACTCCAGAATGGAAAATGCAGCTATGGGGCATGCTCAGTGTAAAAATACCGGAATCTGTAGCTGGATTCACTCATTTCACCTCACGTTTCATCCGTTTATCGCCAAAACTGTCGCTGTGCATTTTTTCGCTGGACAGAATGTTCCTCTGTATGTTTTCTCCGTCAGCTGGGAAAATAATTTTTGATGGATCCGGCAAAAAACGGATGAAACATGTGGCCATCCTTCGCAATCCGGTGCTAATACAACTCTATGAAAAAAAACCGGATCCGTTGCAATGTGCATCACTAACACATTTTTTTCATTAAAAATGGCAGTCTGATCATGTGGAAAAAGAACTTTATATAGTTATATTTTACCTGCTCATTTAGTCATAGCTGTGTGTTTCATTGGGTTCAGTCACGGTTGCCGCCACCCACGCAATTTAAATGTTGTTTCTGGGGTTGCGGCAAATTCACTCAAATCTGATCTGAAAATCCCGCTCTTGTGCAGTGTATCATGGAGCTGCGCTTGTGCAATGTCGATCGGGGAGCAGCACAAACGCCGTGAAGAGTGACTCCCCGATCTTGCTCCATGAAGAGTGGCTCCGGCCGCAGTCAGTGAAGCTGGGTAATACACACAGTTTCAGTACTCACACAAGGGGAGTCGCTCGTCATGGCACCACTCCCCGACCGACACTGCGCAAGCGCGACCCCATGATATACTGCGCAAGCTGAGTGTAGTCCAATTTCCGTGGCCCCACAGAATGGAGATGCAGCGCCTGCACTTCATTGCGGCGGCATCTTAAGAAAGGACACGAAGCGAAGTATATTGTGGAGAAGTGAGAAACGAGATCACAGCACAAAGGCGATAGAACCAGAAGGAGTCGTGCCCCGAGATCGGCAACATCCTTCTCCTCATCCAAGAGAATCGGATCACACCATGATCACATTCTGATCACAGATAGATTAGAGTGTGATTAGAAAAATCTGCCTTTTCTGTCAGATAAGAGCACGTGCCCTAAATAAGAAAAAAGTTGCGTTCCAGCTCCAAGATTAAATTAAATAAAAAAATGCTTTATTAAATCTCAGCTCAGATGAGGACCGCAATTGTGGTTGACACGCGTTGCTCTTTCACTTTTCTTTTTGATACAAGCCTAGTGCCATGCAATTAATTTAGCATTTATTTAATACTGCATTTTTGAATTTTACCTTGGAGCTGCATCTCAACTCTTTTCTTGTACATGCATACGTTTGATCAGGATGGATGATCCAAATTGGTGATCTGACCTTTCCCACTCCATTTGATTTGCCCTAAATGTTTAAAGGAAACCTGTCACCCCCAAAATCGAAGGTGAGCTAAGCATACAAGCATCAGGGGCTTATCTACAGCATTCTGTAATGCTGTATGGAGCGCCCCCACGTAAGGGCAATGGGGTACTCGGCACCGGGTCCTTCGGTTCGGGGGGGATGTCACGGTGGCCCGACCCGGTCCGTGGCCCTTTGAGGGACATCCAATAAAGGGAAGAGTTTTTATGGTTTTGGGAAAGGTCTTTAAAGGGGTAGTTTGTGACGCCACCTGTGGTATTCGGTCAGGGTGACCGACGCTGCTTTTGGGTCTGCTGGGGTGATGTAATGGCAGCTAGATGGTATACCTTCCCACAGGTGAAGTGTGTCCCCAGGGCTTCCCAGAAGTGTAGATGGTGATGGTGGATGATGTGAGGCGCAGTGAATAACGAGGACACAAGGTTGCAGTCTCTTTACCTTTACTGAAGACTTCAGCACCCACAGTCCAGGGTACCGACCACATGGTAGGCAGAGTCCAGCCGATCTGAAGGCAAATCCAGAGTCCCCTTATCCAGGTGGAAATCAGTAGCCTTCCGCTAGCGCCTGTGTGTTGTAGTTGTGTCCCCCAGATGGTATGGATAGGACAAACCCTTATGACTGATGGCCTGAGGCTTTTTACAGGGACCCTAGAGACGCCCCGACCCCCACAAGTTGCCACCGTGTCTCCTAGGTATTAAGGTCGGGCAGCCAACTTGTAATTGACTGTCCTGCCGGTCTCTGAAGTAATGTGTAGAGTCAATTACTCCCTCGGTGTTCCGGCCACCGGCTACGCGCCTCAGAAGGAGGCAGCCTATTACAGGGCAGAACTCCTTCTGGTGTTATCTCCTTGTGCTATGACTTTGTTTCTCACCCTCTACAATACAATTCTCTTCGTTTCTCCGTTTCTCTTCTTAGGATGCTGCCGCACGTGGGGAAGGCGCAGCTCCGTGTCTTTCTGTCCCACTAGGCCTCCGACAGGATCCCACCCCTGTCAGGGGCCCTCTGTCTGCAGCTCCGATGTTCCTCCTTTCCCCCGTCTGCCTGACTGGTGTTGCTTGGGCAAAGCCCAGTCAGCTTCTTTAGCTTCTTTCTAACTTTCTATCCAAACCACCAGTTTTACCCTTCTGTGAGGAGTGCCCTAGTAGATAGGAGCAAGGCTTCCCCTGGTGGACTGGAGTGTGAAGTGTGGTGTATGGTTTGTGATACCTGGTAAGAAGATCTCCTTTATTGCTATCAGACGTAATATCACTCCCCCTGGTGGAAGAATGACATCACTGCAACGACCAGGACTCTGGGGTGCTGCACTGTAGATAAGCCCCCGATGTATCCTGAAAGATGAGAAAAAGAGGTTAGATTATACTCACCCAGGGGCGGTCCCGGTCCGGTTCTGGTCTGATCGGTGTCGTGGGCCTCCCATCTTCTTACGATAACGTCCTCTTGTGGTATTCACGCTGCGGCTCCGGCTGCAGTGCGCAGGCGCCGGGCCTCTCTGATCTTTCCCGGCACTTGCACACTGCAGTACTTTGCTCTGCCCTCAACAGGGCAGACAAAGTACACCTGCCCCGGAGCCGCAGCGTGAATACAAGAAGAGGACGTCATGGTAAGAAGATGGGAGACCCCGGACCGGACCGCAACGCCCATCGGGCCAGAACCGGACCGGGACCACCCCTGGGTGAGTATAATCTAACCTCTTTTTCTCATCTTTCAAGTTACATTGGGGGCTTATCTACAGCATTACAGAATGCTGTAGATAAGCCCCTGATGCTGGTGGGCTTAGCTCACCTTCGATTTTGGGGGTGACAGGTTCCCTTTAAGCAGCAGAAACTGCACTTGAAAATATTGTAATTTTGTTATTAGTATTATATTTGTATTGATGACCGCTCTTTGTTTTGAAAATTGGGTAAATCTATGTACTACACAATAATAAAAACATAATAAAAAAAATGAAAAAAGTGTTCATCATGTAAATGCTGTCATGTAAAATGGGGTGGAGCAGAAAAGTATGTTCCCCTATTACTAATGATTCACAAAGAATCCAGGTAAGGCTAGAGAAGACAGACTGCATTCCTGACCACAGTTGTCTAACACAGTTATCGTATTGTGCGATCTTACTGAACATATCCCTCATCTGCCATTAGACACAGCCACCATTGATGGCACTGAAGGGACATTTGCTCTCAAAGGCGTCAATAAAGGAGACTCCCATAGCTAAAATAAAATTTGTTGTTTCATACAACTCCAAACTGATAGGAAAGTGCTGTACAAGTTTCTTCTCCCTTCCCTTGAAAGGACAAATGGGTTGCATGATCATTGGCTTTTTACTCCTTTCAATGTCCAACATTTAGCATTTTAATGAACACAAGAGGATCCAAAGATTTCTGTAAAGTATACTCTTAACAAATCTTAACCAAAAGTGGAGACACTTTTATTGAGGATAATTTAAGATGGACAGTAGACCTCATCTAATGCAGTAGAACCTCTTAAAGGGTCAACAGAATTGAAAGATATAACTTACTGATTGCTCGACATCTGACAGCTGAGACCTTCACCAATTCTAATGAGGCTCTAGATCCTGAGATTGGGGTTCCATAGAGTCCCATCAAGATGGAGTAGAGGTGCGCATGCTCAACCTCTGCTCCATTCATTGGCGTGAGATTGCAGGAGTAGAGTCCCAGCTGTTGGACCCCCGTGGACAGGGATTCAATTCTGGGAATACCCCTTTCGAACAAAGTGCACATGCTCAACCGCTGCTCCATTCATGACCAATGGGAATGCTGAAGAAAGATGAATACAGAGCTCCAGTAGAGTTGAGAATGAATGAATTGGCGGTCGAATATCCGCAGGGCGGGTAGGTGATGGTTACTTGTTCCAACCGCAATTCTTCTTTAATGCCTTATAAACAGACTGTTACCAGTCTACTTCTTGGACGTACAGATGCACCATGAGATAGTAAATTACTGGAAAAAAATAGCAAAGCTGAACTCAGATTTTTATTTTCAAGGTATAATGAACATAACCATCAACTATCCCTGACATCTGCTCCAAAACTGGCCCATGATGTGACATAAACTAAGCTTTAAGGTGCATTTACTTACCTATCCATAGGAGAAATGTTAGATCACAGTATTAGGGTCTCCTGGTCCAGCTGACCAATACATCCACAATCATGAGAGGTGGGAGTGAGGACTGAACACATGTGCTGCCATTAAACATAAGTCTATGGGAGATAAATGAACAACTGGACCCCCAATGATCTATCACCTATGCTGTGGAGAAGTATTAGCTGTTCTTTGTGGGAAATTTCTGTAATGATAAAGACGTCAGATGCAAATTAAATGGCCATTATTTGCTCATTTTGCAAGTGTGTGAGCAAATCTCACCATATGGATGACATATGGATGACACACGGAGAGAGCCCTTACAATGATTTCTGTGATGACCCTTTAAGGTGACAACTATGTAAAATGTTTGCGATAGTAAAGATCACATTTAGTCAGAACTAACAACCAGGAAAGTGAGATTTTTTTTTAAGGAGTTTTATAGAAATAGAAAAATATGGCTGATTTATTACAAAATATATATATAAAAAAGTGCCACCAGTGTCTGTAAGTTGTTAATAGTATTGCAGCTCAGAACTATTGAAGTAGATTGAGTTACAATATCACAAACAACCTGCAGACGGCTGTGGCAAAGTTTTAAGAGGAAAGCATCCTTTTTTTATTATTATTCTGTACAACCCCTTTAAGAAACCTCTCCTGAAGGTAAGCGATTTACAAATCTTGTAAGGTTTGATACTTTTCAATAAACTGTAACATATATGTATATACATATAGATAGATAAACAGAAAGCAGCTCTATATAGTCATTATGTGACCCCCATAGTTGTACTACTAAGCTATAGAGCCCTAATACATCGCAAGACTACATCTCCCAAACGCCCTTGCGGCATCCTGGTGACGTGTCAGGGGCGGCTCCTTTCTATGGGCAGTATGAATCCGATTGGCCGGTAGTTGTCAGACAGTACACGTGGTGTGGGCTGAGCCAATAGGAGCATCGCTAGGTGATGTACCCATGTCAGCAGATGGTGAGGAGAGGCACTGTACTGTAGGAAGAGGGGGCTCCGAGGCAGCAACAAAAGAGAAGGAGCTGCCAGAGACCCACAGACAGGACAGCAGAGCCGGGTGAGTGCTGCTGCTGCGTCACTGCAGGACTGGCTGTGCCGTAGGTGACCATGACTAGTCATTGTCTGGGGCGCAGGGCTGGCTCTCCTCCGCCTGGCACTTTGGGTTCTTGCACACTGGGGTTTGCCTCTATGTATACTGGTCCTGTTCTGCTCGTGGGCTGGCGCAGTGTTCTGTGCCCATCACTTCCTGCCACCTGTGATGGCACCCATGTATCATGATGCCAGGCCATGGGTAACCCCTCTCTGCCTAGTCTCACTATTCCAATCCCCACAGGCTCTGGCCGTTTAGCAGAAGTTTTTAGTAGTTGTGTGTTGTGTTCCTGTTTATGAAAGTCTCAGTGTAGAAAGCCAACTTGCAGCCCAGTGCAGGGCATAACCCTAAGCCTTGGCCCTATCCGCTAACACAGGGCCCCAGGTGTTACAGGCAGGTACCACGGTGATTGCGCTGTGCATAGGAGAAGCTGACCAACTGCACCCCGTATCTCCGCTTCTGTGGGTGTAAACGCTCACTCTATGCATTGGGTTACATCCAAAGAGAAATGCCAGGCACAGAGGAGAGGGCCCTGCCCTTGTGGGGTTACAGTTACCAGGATGATGGGGGAGACAGTCCTTAGGGGCTTGCTGCAGCATCCGTGGTGGCGAGGTGGTCTTTGCAGGCTGTAAGCTTTCTTGGAGGGGTGCGTTTTCAAGTTCCATCTGAAAGTTCTAAGTGTGGTGGAATTGTGTTTGATAGAGACGCAATGAATAAGACATGACTTTAACTCATTAAAACCCTTGATCTGCAGTCGTCCTGCCCTCCACGTGTTCACGGCTGTGATCATTCTTATGAGATCATGTGAAATGTTCATGGAGCTCTTAGTGGTGTACGGTGGTATATAGTCCAGCGGTAGTATAATTGTCCTTTTATAGAGTTTGCTGTATGTTATTATAATAGTAGCATCCATGTCAGTTAATATATGTGTGGTTTCTGTGTACAGTGACCCAGGGGTGTATGGATTTATAGATTGTACATAATATAAGGCTGATCTGTGGACTTTATAGGTTAGATCTCCCTTTTTATAGTTTATTTTTGGGTTTGCAGGTAAGTGACTCTATCTCATTATCTAGGTACCCAGCCTTTCATCTCCCAGATTCTCTCAGCTAAGGGGTCTGTCTAGGCGACTTGCGCTCTTTAATGTATAACTTAAGACAAACCTGAAAACTCAGGTTTGTCCAGTATTGAGCACAGTCTTTCTCCCCCCCCCCTTGAGTCAGTTGCAGGAGTCAAGGCAACAGAGATCTTGGCCACATATCAACTTGTATATACAGTATGTGCATATACGATATGATACAATACACTTTATTGTTCTCAAGGGGAATTGTAGATTTCTTACCTCATTCACAAAACAGCGCTTGTATAGATAGACAAATAAATTTTTTTTTTTAATCAGTCCAGTTTTATAAATTAACCTTTTGTGTTTTATTCACTAGATTACATATAGTTGTTATGCAGCGCTCTTCAGCAGCTGCTAGACGTTGGATGGAGCTGCCTAGTGCAGAAGTTCATTGTTCACATTCTAGTAACATTTCAGGATAGGTCATCAATGAACCTGTGAACAGATATCCCCTCTAATGATCCATGGATTCCCGACTTTTGGGTTCCCCACCAGTTCTCAGAATGTAGGGGCTGCTGCACTGTATTGACATCACGGTTATTTCTCTGTAAGGATCACCTAACCAGCTCTTAATTTTGCTGATAAGTTGGACTCCCAGCGGTTGTAGGGTGATGGGTGATTTTCAGTTAAAGACATATACAATTATGAAAAGAATCTGAAGGATCCTTGGGAAATGTTTCCCTTTTTTCCTTGTATTGAGATCCAGTCCCCTTTTTCATCTATAGCTACCTATGGGAGCTCAGAACTCCCAATTGTATAAAAGTCTAGTTATTTTTCCTTTTTTACAATGCCAGGATTTTTGAGTTCAGCATGTATCTAGATGCTATGGTGTATCCACAGCTTCTCAAGCTCTGCCTTTCCTTTCGGATGCTTAGGCTGTGTGCACACACTGAGTATTCGCTGCAGATTTTTCTGCTGCAGAAACCAGAGTGTTGGCAGGAATAGCGCTGCGAAAGAGATCGTTTTTACTTGCTCAACCCCCCCCCCCCCTCTATTCATTTGAATGGGTGAAAAATCCTGCAGAAATGCTGACAAAATTGACATGCTGGAGATACGAAAACAACATTTTATAAAACTAAGTTCCCATGATGATTTTTTTTTTATGCTGTTTATTTTCTAAAAAAAAATGCCAGTACCCTCTATTACTTAATGAGTGCAGAAAATCTGCAACATCAAATCTCATCGTGGGAATGTAGTCCTAGAAGGCACAGCAGATTGCACTTTCCTATACAGAGGGACGATGCAAAGAAATGTATACCATGCAGTATGTGTTTTTTTTTTTTTTTTTGTTACAGTGGGAACTTACGGTGGCCAGATGCGGTGGTATCCATCCTGTCAGGCGTATACCTCCTGTGTTAACTACACATTTGGCCTGTGCTCTAATCTCGAACATGATGAATGTGTCACGTTGGTTCTTATTCTGAAACATCAGTTTCTCATTTTAGTGTTTAGGAGCAAGATGAAGACTTCCAAATCTATTATATTGGTCACCACGTTAGTGTCTATAAGAAGTTTCTAGGACGTAATATCTTGCATATATTTCTGTGACATAGCTTGATTGTCACAAGGTGTGCCTGGGAGGGTGACCTTGTTCTGAAGATGTTCCTTTATGATAGTCATCTCAGACAGTCCTATTTTTGTAATCCAAGAATGCAAAATGCACATCTCCACCTATCATAAGTGTAATCATTGGTGCAATCTACATCTGTGGTTAAAAAAAGATTGTTCTATCATGAGAAACTCTCAGTAAAGGTGCCTATGCATCTCGGATGACTGTCCACCGATCAAGATGCTACTGGGTGGCTAGACGAAATTCTTGGACTTGTTCAAACCTTGGCCATAGCGTGTCACGTATACCTCTTAGGCTGGGGCTAAACAGCAGCTTTGGTCACGACACAGGTCACATTGATCAGACTGTGTCCCTTGTACGTTGCATCGTAGGGAAGATGATTGGGGCGCGCTGCGACCTGCAGGTTCCCATGATGAGCAAATCACAAGAAATCTAGCTAGTTCTGACTTTGTGACTTGTTCATCTTGGTACCCCGATGTAATGCAGTCACAATGCATCTCCAATGTAGCGATGGCACAAAGCGATCTTTGGCCGCATGATCTGTCGTGGCCAAAGTCACTGTTGGGTAAGGCGTTAGTGTTGTGAGTGCTTCATTTGCCCCTCATTTTGCATGAAGTAAAAGCAAGTTAACCCGTTTAATTTCCCTTTTCTGTTACCCGGTAGCCTGCCTCTGTTCTACATATGGGGTGCTTCTGATATTGCCGTCCAGTTCTCCTGCGTCGCTATTTGATATGACAATATGATGCCAGTATTTTAAAATGCTGCCGAGGGTCCTGCTGGCAGTAGTCTGGATTCACTCGTGGCCTCTAAGGAATTACCGTATGTAACGCACAAAGAGCCATCACTTCACTTCACCAGAGTGTTTCTAGACTTACTGTGTCGGTATTTAATGGCCTATCCTATATAATTCAATACTTCTAAAGTTTACAGGACTTTTCCCCTGACTGCAAGATTCTGCAAGCCTCTGATTGTCCTGCAGACCTCAAGCAGCTGTTGGGCTACTACCTATAACACGTCAGCGTCCTGCAGTCAGACAGCGGCGAATACCTGCAGTGCACAGTGCGTACGCTGGGGGTGATTCATAAGTCTGCAGTCACTGTGCGTGACTGCAGACTTATCTTTTTGGACCGGACAACCCCTTTAGGTGCACACTCATTATTACAGGGTTATGAGTTGCTTAAAGGGAGTCTCTCAGCTCAGACTATTAAAATAAAGTACAGGTGCTTGGTGCACCATGGCGTGGACAGTCAGTTGAGTGCACCTTCCCACCTGCTTGTTTTCCATCAATTTCTGCCGTTCTGTGGGTCTTTAAAGCCAGAGCTGTCAATCAAAGATGAGGGTGGGTGGAGATTGAGGTAAAACAAGCAGGTGGGAAGGTGCACTTGAAACTTTGTGAATATAAATTCCCACTGCACTGAAGAGACATTGCCCACGTCATTTTTCCATTTAATTCGACAATTTGCTGGAAGTTCTTAATCTTATCTGAGCAATACTTGATCATGAATGAAAATGAAAGTGTTTTTACTCCTCCCGCAGTGTAAAAACGTCATTATAATAATAAAAAATGATGCAGATTCAAACTTGGCTTTCTGCACATTTAGGCAAATATAAGTACATTAGTGCTGTGCTCCATGGAAAGTTTATGCAAACTTCTGTTTCTGTACAATGATGGCACAGCAGGATAGATAATGTAGCCCTAATGACTTTTACAAGTCACTCTACCTCCATGTATTGTATAATTTCTCAATACTCCTTGGCCACATTTGGGAAGATTTACGGAGCAAAGTTTACCAAAAAAATGTAGAATATGGTAGAAGACATGACTTTTTTTTTTAATTATCTTAGCCCCTCTCCTTTTGTCTTGATGATTTGCTGAGAATCGTCATAAATTGGGCAAGATCCTTATTTTTCTATAGTGAAACTTTTCTGGTTCGTAGCGATTAATCAAGAGAGCTTGGATCCCTTGTCCTGTTTAGGGTGGCAGCCTGCACACTCCACAATGGTCCATTCAACTCTGTGGCACAGTTATATGTGCCTAAAATATAGTATCATTCAAGCATGCGCAGAAGTTGATCATAGATGCTCGTAGTCACATTTGTGGATCTTGCTCCATCCGGGAGTATGTATGTGTATAATAAGTGTGTGTTTGTATATACTTTTTATTTCTATAGCGCCAAATCATTCCACAGCACTTTACAATTCAATGAGAACTTGTACAAACAGTATAAGACATTATAGAGTAACACATAGTCCAGCAGATACCAAGAGGAGTGAGGGTCCTGCTCGTAAGCTTACAATCTATGAGGAAATGGGGGAGACACAAAAGGTAACAAAAAACGCTTGTCGTGTAAGGTCCAGCCGTCAATATAATAAATGGGGGCATTCAGCGAACGCTACATGAACTAGTAACCAGACAATATGTGTACAAGTACAGATACAAAGTGCTTATGGAGAACATGGAATAGTTGGTTAGATACGCCACTCTAAAGAAATGTGTTTTTAGGGCATGAATAAAACTATGGAGACTGGGAATTAATCAGATTATCTAGGGTATTGCATTCCAGAAAACTGGTGCAGCAGGAGAGAAGTCCTGGAGACCGAAATGGGAGATTCGGAATATAAAGGAGCAGCTCTCGCCAGAATGTGTGAGTTAACCTAAATAATGACCCATATACATATAGCAATTATTGTTCTAATGCAAATGATGAACTGCCCTAACATCATTCCATGTTAATGAGCTAAAACCGTAGTTTAGAATTCAATTTTGCATCTATAACAATGTAAATGATGCCTCTGCCCGTTCAGTGAAATTGCCGTCCTACAAACACCGAATTGAATAGGACTACAGCGAGTGTAATAGTAAACCACCAATTGTCATTGTGCAAAAATGATTTGAGCTCTGGCCATGTGCACACGTTCAGGATTTTTAGCGTTTTTTTCGCGTTTTTTCGCTATAAAAACGTGATAAAAACGCGAAAAAAACGCTAACATATGCCTCCTATTATTTACAAGGTATTCCGCATTTTTTGTGCAAATGTTGCGATTTTTTCAGCGAAAAAATCGCATAGCGGAAAAAAAAGCAACATGTTCATTAAAAATGCGGAATTGCAGGGATTCCGCACACCTAGGAGTCCATTGATCTGCTTACTTCCCGCACGGGGCTGTGCCCACCATGCGGGAAGTAAGCAGATTATGTGCGGTTGGTACCCAGGGTGGAGGAGAGGAGACTCTCCTCCACGCACTGGGCACCATATAAGTGGTCAAAAAATAAGAAATAAAATAAAAAATAGTCCTATACTCACCCTCGATGTCCCGCGCAGTGTTCCCGCCTCACCGCTGCACGCTGCCGTTCGGTTCCTGTAGCTGATGTGCGGCGAAGGACCTTGCCGATGACGTCACTGTCCTGTGATTGGTCGTGAGCGGTCATGTGACCGCTCACGTGACCGTGACGTCACGGAAGGTCCTGTGCGCACAGACCAGCTATAGGAAGACGAACGGACGCCGCTGATGAGATGTCTGGGTGAGTATAAGCATTTTTTTATTTTTTTAATTATTTTTAAACATTCTATCTTTTACTATAGATGCTGCATAAGCTGCATCTATAGTAAAAAGTTGGTCACACTTGTCAAACAGTATGTTTGACAAGTGTGACCAACTTGTCAGTCAGTTTTCCAAGCGATGCTACAGATCGCTTGGAAAACTTTAGCATTCTGCAAGCTAATCACGCTTGCAGAATGCTAAAAAAACGGAAAAAAAACGCAAAAAAAAAAAAATGCGGATTTCTTGCAGAAAATTTCCGGTTTTCTTCAGGAAATTTCTGCAAGAAATCCGCAACGTGTGCACATGGCCTAAAGGTATGTTCACACTCCACAATCTATGTTCACCTTTGAGCTAAAGATGGAGAATGTGTTTAGAGATAAAGTCAAATAAATCTTTGTTTTAAGTCAGAAAGATGGTCTGGGAGATTTCGGCACTAGCTGCAGAATTGTAAAGGCATCTCCCGGACTAATACAAGATAAGAGATGCAATGTATTTCAGATAAGCCCCGTATACATCATAGTCTGCTGACCGTTGGTTTGGTCGATCATGTGGTCCACAACTCTCCCATACAGAGGAGCTGCTGCCACTCCTCTGCCAGCAACATACCTCAATTCAGACATGTCTGACCTTTCTGTCCCATTACATTTATCAGGGAACACATACACCTTAGGCTGTTCTTCAGACTAATCTTTATCGTGCTTTCAGCTGATCTTAGTGTGTGTGTTGGGTTCTTTGCATAAAGTGACCCTCCACCCATGGGACTGAAAAGTTACTATACATTTCCCATATATTGCTACCATACTTGGTGCACTCCGTTTTCCTCCCTCTGCCCCACCACTTAGATTTGCGTTCTACTTTCCTTTGCTTCCAAGAAGTCACCTGCCATAGTAAGTGTAGACCATATCTTGCCTTTCTTTCTGTGCTGTTCCATAGTAAAGCAGGGGAGGTGTGGATCAGACGTCTAACTGCACTCCCCATTCCACTGCGGTGGGCATCTTGGAAGCAAAAGGGAGCAACGTTGATTCGAATATAGGAGGCAAATGGAGGACAGGGTACTTAGACTATATATGTGAAATGTTACTTTTCAATCCCTGTGTGGATGGTCACATAATGCAGATCTCTCACCAAATTTCACAATTTAGACTGCATTATTAAATAGATTTATTACATCTGAGGAAGCTTGTATTCTTACTTAATAAACTAATGCCAAAATCAGTACATAATCTTTATTTAAAGTTTGTTCCCCTGATCTTTAAACTGAGCGTTTTATGAATCCAGCTCTGTCCATACTCCTAAAATGCTCAGTTTATTAGTGATACACAGTTGTTCTAATGTGAATTTTCCTAGTAAGAACATCAACCTCATCAGGTCTGAGGGAGTTATGTAATGTATGCAGTTTGTCCAGCGACAGATCCCCCTCTAAAGGGGTATTCTGGTATGAATTTATAATCCATTCACTGGATTGGGGTAATCAATAGGAATTCAGTCACCATTCAATTATTGGTGGGGGTTTCGATGATCAGTCGCCCACCTATCTAGTAGAATTCACCTACAGTGCCTTACGAAAGTATTCGGCCCCCTTGAACTTTTCATCCTTTTCCCACATATCATGCTTCAAACATAAAAATACCAAATGTAAATTTTTGGTGAAGAATAAACAACAAGTGGAACACGATTGTGAAGTTTAACGAAATTTATTGGTTATTTTAAATTTTTGTGGAAATTCAAAAACTGAAAAGTGGGGCGTGCAACATTATTCGGCCCCTTTACTTTCAGTGCAGCAAACTCACTCCAGAAGTTCATTGTGGATCTCTGAATGATCCAATCTTGTCCTAAATGCCTAATGATGATAAATATAATCCACCTGTGTGTAATCAAGTCTCCGTATAAATGCACCTGCTCTGTGATAGTCTCAGGGTTCTGTTTGAAGCACAGAGCACATCATGAAGACCAAGGAACACAACAGGCAGGTCCGTGATACTGTTGTGGAGAAGTTTAAAGCCGGATTTGGATACAAAATGATTTCCAAAACTTTAAATATCCCAAGAAGCACTGTGCAAGCGATCATATTGAAATGGAAGGAGTATCATACCACTGCAAAATCTGCCAAGACCCGGCCGTCCCTCTAAACTTTCATCTCTAGCAAGGAGAAGACTGATCAGAGATGCAGCCAAGAGGCCTATGATCATTGTTTATGAACTGCAGAGATCTACAGCTGATGTGGGACAGTCTGTCCATAGGACAACACTCAGTCGTACACTTCACAAATCTGGCCTTTTTGGAAGAGTGGCAAGAAGAAGGCCATTTCTCAAAGATATCCATAAAATGTGTCGTTTAAAGTTTGCAACAAGCCACCTGGGGGACACACCAAACATGTGGAAGAAGGTGTTCTGGTCAGATGAAACCAAAATCGAACTTTTTGTCAACAATGCCAAATGATATGTTTGGCGTAAAGGCAACACAGCTCATCACCCTGAACACACCATACCCCTGTCAAACATGGTGGTGGCAGCATCATGGTTTGGGCCTGCTTTTCTTCAGCAGGGACAGGGAAGATGGTTAAAATTGATGGGAAGATGGATGGAGCCATATACAGGACCATTCTTGAAGAAAACCTGTTGGAGTCTGCAAAAGACCTGAGAATGGGACGCAGATTTGTCTTCCAACAAGACAATGATCCCAAACATAAAGCAAAATCTACAATGGAATGTTCACAAATAAACGTATCCAGGTGTTAGGGTACCGTCACACATTGAAATTTCCATCGCTACGACGTTACGATTCGTGACGTTCTAGCGATATCGTTACGATATCGCTGTGTCTGACACGCTACTGCGATCAGACACCCTGCTGAGAATCGTACGTCGTAGCACATCGTTTGGAACTTTCTTTCGTCGCTTGATCACCCGCTGACATCGCTGGATCGTTGTGTGTGACAGCGATCCAGCGATGTCTTCGCTTGTAACCAGGGTAAACATCGGGTAACTAAGCGCAGGGCCGCGCTTAGTAACCCGATGTTTACCCTGGTTACCAGCGTAAACGTAAAAAAACAAACCGTACATACTCACCCGTCGGTGTCCTTCAGGTCCCTTGCCGTCTGCTTCCTGCTCTGAGTGCCGGCCGGAAAGTGAGAGCAGATCACAGCGGTGCTGCGCTCTGCTCTCATTGTACGGCTGCACTCAGAGCAGGAAGCAGACGGCAAGGGACCTGAAGGACACCGACGGGTGAGTATGTACGGTTTGTTTTTTTACGTTTACGCTGGTAACCAGGGTAAACATCGGGTTACTAAGCGCGGCCCTGCGCTTAGTTACCCGATGTTTACCCTGGTTACCCGGGGACTTCGGCATCGCTCCAGCGCCGTGATTGCAACGTGTGACCGCAGTCTACGACGCTGGAGCGATGATTATACGACGCTGCGACGTCACGAATCGTGCCGTCGCAGCGATGAAAATTTCAATGTGTGACGGTACCCTTAGAATGGCCAAGTCAAAGTCCAGACCTCAATCCAATCGAGAATCTGTGGAAAGAGCTGAAAACTGCTGTTCACAAACGATCTCCATCAAACCTCACTGAGCTCGAGCTGTTTGCCAAGGAAGAATGGGCAAGAATTTCAATCTTTGATGTGCAAAACTGATAGACATACCCCAAGCGACTTGCAGCTGTAATTGCAGCAAAAGTTGGCGCAACAAAGTATTAAGTTAAAGGGGGCGAATAATATTGCACGCCCCACTTTTCAGTTTTTGATTTTCCACAAAAATGTAACCAATACATTTTGTTCAACTTCACAATTGTGTTCCACTTGTTGATTCTTCACCAACAAAAATTTGGTATCTTTGTTTGAAGCATGATATGTGGGAAAAGGTTGAAAAGTTCCAGGGAGCCGAATACTTTCGCAAGGCACTGTACATAGTGGATAGGTGATAGCCTGGTGTTATTAGAATATCCCTAACGCTTTATGTAGACTATGGTACCATCTACATATATAAAGTGAACATACTTATTATGCATAACAATAGAAAGCCATAGACTCTCTGGTTCTGTATTTTAAATTCCTCTCATGACCATTGACTGTTAATGTCATTTATGACCTCTGTGCTCCTGTCAGTTTTCCTCCCATTACTGATTCAGCCGATGGCGGAGTAGAATTCCATGTCACTGTTGATGTGTCGCTATACTGTCTCTGCATGCTCTTAGGTAAATCACCCGTAGCCTTGTGTTCTGCATACACATCACAGACCAGAGTTGTACAGACAGGAGTGGGAAGGTTGAAGGTTTGTTTTGTGTGTGGAGTGACATCTGATGTAAGGACTGACAAGTGGCATGCAGATTTAACGTTTGCAGTGCCAATTTGATTTAGTGATTACAGTGGCCTAACCATAAGATCTCACTGTCCAGATCTTGGAATAGTTCCTGCTGGAATAGTAAAATTAAAGGAAAAATATAGAAAAATATAAAAACCTGACCTTGGATTCTATGTCGGCCTTAATGAAGGGAGTGCTGGAGTAAGATGCGCCAAATTGATTAAGAGGGGCGTGCCTATTTAATGTATTTAGCGCATTGCCATGCACCACCGCCAGCTAGGGGTTGCCATACACTTTATTTATTTATTTTTTAAATAGAATTCTAGCGAAAATTGCTTGATGAATTTGTCCCGACAAGTTGTTTTATAGAGGCTGATTGCCATTCAGAGGCTATGTGCACACGTCAGGATTTTCTGCAGAATTTTCATGAACAAAACCGGACTTTTTCTGCAAGAAATCCGCATGCGTGTTTTTCGCTATTTTTTTTATTTTTTATTTTTTATTTTATCCCGGAGCTTCCCAATGCATTAAATAGTGGGAAAAACGCGAAAAACCTGCAAAATGAATGAACATGCTGTGTTTTTTACTGCGATGCTTTTTTTGTGTGGGAAAAAAACGCATCATGTGCACAAAAATTGCAGAATGCATTAAAAATGATGGGATGCATATGTATGCTTTTTTTTTTTTTTTTTTTTTAATAAAGCGTTTTCCCTGCGGAAAACGGCCGAAAATACGCGGAAAAAACGTGAAAAATCCTGAACTTATGCACATAGCCAGACTCTTGGTTTGGTAAACCTGTAATGCATTGATACCTTCCTTGGCGCAATAACATTGGTAGACAGATGTTCTGTAAAGCAGTGTAGGGAAAAAAAAAGATTTTCTGAGGAATCAAATTTTGACACGAAGCACTGGAATATTTTGGAACAAGCATATTTTCTAATCTGTGTGTATACACTGCTTTTTTTTTTTTTTTTTTTTTTTTTTTTTCTTCTTCCCCCCCCCCCCCCCAGCTGTTTCTAGATCAGAAGCTCCTCAAAACTCAGTTTTTTGAGCATTTCTTCTCCAATCTTAAACTATCTTGGTGTGGGCAAACCATAGGCCAGCATTCACACATTTGTATATGTCCATTATAATACAAGGTGTTCACATGATGCATTACTGGTCTTGAGTTGTTTTTTTTTTTTTTTTTTGTTTTTTTTTTCCTTAGGCTACGTTCACATTTGCGTTGTTGTGTACTGCGTCGGCGACACAACGCATGCTTAACGCAGCATTTTGTGATGCATGCGTTCATTTTTTTAACGCAAAAAAATTGCTAAAGGCAGCGTTCTCTGCGCCCTGACAGTTGCGCCAAAAATGACGCATGTGTCACAAAACGCGAGACAACGCATGTCCATGCGCCCCCCATGTTAAATATAGGGGCGCATGATGCATGCGTCGCCGCGGCTGCGCCTGACGCAACGCAAATGTGAACGTAGCCTTACACTCTTTGCCCTTATTCACAGCGAGGTCCCCTTTGACACATGATAAAGTATTAATATTAGAGCTAGTCTAGGAACACGATTTCGGTATTCCTTGTTGCGGTGGGATGGCTTTTACGCTTTTTAAAAAAAAAAAAAAAAAAAAAAAAAAAAAAAAAGCTAAAACAGTATTTGCTAAAGTATCCTATGTCATTTCTATGTACTGTTACTTCTCACTTATTTAGAGCAGCATTTTTGCTCATTTTCTTTCTATCTTAGATTTTCTGTTTAATGGCCAGTATGAACATGCTCCGATACGTTGCATGCATACCAACTTTTACTCCGGCTTATTCTTTTTGGGGTTTTTGTTTCTGAAAATGTGGTAGAATCACAGTACTTTTACTGCGTTTTCGGAAAATCGTGGCAAAAAAATAATCAGGAACGCTAAAAAGATGGCTTGATGGATTCCTAAAATGCCCTATTTTTTTGGCTTACAGTAAACCAGCCTTCTGCTTTGCTGATCAGTGCAGGTGCGCTCTGGTGATTCCGAAGGTTTCTAGGTACCTACAGGTTTCCCGAGGATATGACATGCTGTATGTGCCTGCTGCATCCAGTCTGTGACCTCAGCAGTCACTTACTATACTAATGGCAGTATATAATCTGATGAGCCATGCAAACAATGGGTCCACTTACTTATCTGCTGCTTGCTTATCTACTGCTGGTCTCTGACTTGGACACTTGAGTTTGTGAGTGTCCATTTGCTTTCGCTCAGTGGTGTAGTGGAGGAAAGTCATTAGTGTAGAAATCACCGATCATTTATCAAAACAAATTTTATATCAGGCATAGCAAACAATGTTGAGTTTATAATTAACCCAGAATATTGATCTATAGATGTCAATCGACTCAGCATTTCGACTGTACTGTACACTTTCGTTACAGTTTCTACCTTTATTCAGCGAGGAACAGTTAACTTTTTAATTTTAACATCTAGTTGAAAGTGAAAATTGTGTTGGTGACCAAAATAACTTTCGCATAATACCTCATTCAGATGTTTTTCACATATGGGTTTTTATGTGTGCTTTGCACAGATAGAACATTATAGTCTATGGTGCTATGTCCATATGTTTTGTGGAACCTGTGTCCGTGTGCTATCCATGTGTGGTCTGTGATTACAAAGTTGTTCCTTTCCTTTGTAATGGTAATCTATTTTCTAAATACATGTGAGAAACTCTACTGAAAACTGATGGTGAAAATGGATCCACTGATCCACTACACTGAAGAGTTTTTTTTGTTTACGTGAACAAGTACTGATGTCTCAATGAGGCTTACGGCTAATGTGCCCACAAACCTGGTCATACTCATTTGATGTATTGCTGCCAGTTTGCACTGGAGCAGCCAGCCATCTAATGTGCGTCAGGGTCTCCGACTCTCCTCTGATGGCAGATGCTGTCAGAGATGATGACCAGCAGTTGGATTTGGCGTGCTGCTCATTTTGTACTGGCGCATGAGCCCCTGATCTGAGCATGCATCTGTATTAGGTAGGTTGTGAAAGATTGCGATCAGCCAAACAAGCTATCTAATGTACAGTATATGGCAAGCTCAAGAACACAGTCCAGGATATTGTGGTTTATTTATTATAGCCCTAATATGTTATGCAGAGCTTTGCTCACTTGTCACCAGTGGATCTCGCAAACGAAATTCCTTCTCAGTATGTCTTTGGAATGTGGGAGTAAATCTGAGAACTAGGAGGAAACCCATACAAACACAGGGGAAACTTATAAACTCTATGAAGATGTTGTCCTTGGTGGGATTTGAACCCAGGGCCCCATTGTTTCAAAACCAATGTGCTTAGATTTTTCTACAGGGTCACTCACTTACATTACACGTATCTGATGATCTTTTCACGTATCTGATCTTTTCTCAGCTGGAGTCGTAATGTTTTCCAGACTGTTGGCTGTTCAGGGAGGGCACAGCCACTGCAAAATGTGTTTTTTGTGCGCAAGAAAAAGCGACTGTCTGGTAATTTAAAGGAGAACTGTACTTGCAAGTTACTTTTTAGAATAAGCAGTCCTTTATCTATACATGAGGCGTAACACTATTTCTGGCCATTACATATCTTGTATTCTGCATTTCCACCTGTTTTACCTCTGCTTGCTCAGTTTCTAATTTGCAATACAATGTTAGCTGGTGGGAGGAGAGGAGCTGCTTTTGTCTCTGCCATGAACACACGAGATGGATTCATGCTCTTCATTCCTTAGTTGGTGTACAGAAACAAACTGCAGCAGTATGGAACTGGTTATACGGCAGAGCTGAGCTTTCTGGATACAACTCTGCTCCGGGGTGAGGTAAATGACTTGAGAGAAAGCTCACCTCAGATTTTCTATTCTTCCTCTTCCTGCTCCTGAGCTGTTTTTTCTTTTCTCTCCCCATAGTGAATGACAAAGGGGAGGGGGAAAAAGTGTCAGATAAGTGGGAATGGAATCTGATATCTGTGATAAAATACTTTGCATAAATCAATAGTACAAGACAATGTAAGGTACAATTACAAAGTTTGTTGAAAGTACAGTTCCTTTTTAATCCATTGAGCTTCAAGTATTTACTGCTGAAGAGAAAAAGTTTTTGCATTCATGTATGTGAGAATATATAAAAATGTAAGCATTTATAGCCTTGGATCTCCCAAAATACTTTGTGCCAAATATAGGTCAGTTAAGGCCTGCGTATTACTGTGCATTAACCCATGCATAATCTGAGGTAAGGGATAAACCCTATAGGAAGCCCATCAGCTGATTGATGGTGCCGCACTGTAAACTGTGTTTTGCTTTAAAATGCTGCAGTGTTACAGAGAAAACACAGTTTAAAGTGCGGCCAGACATGAGCTGACTAGTCCAGGAGGCAGGGCTCCGCTTCTTCTTCTTGCCAGATCAACTAGGCTGACAAGCTTCAACATTTCCGAGTAAAACATCGATGGTGAGAATGGAGGACCTGGTCTTTGATTCATGCTGCCGTTGTGTGGGCACCATGAAGCAGTTGACAAGCTCTCGGTTATGCCCTACAATGGGCATAGACCAGTGTAATTGTTCTGCTGTTGTATTTTATGTGATATGCAGATTCGTCCCTTAGGCTGGGGTCACATTGCGTTAGGGCCGTCCGTTTAGCGCATAGCGCTACGGACTGCGCTAACGCAATGTCCCAAAAGGGATCGCGTTAGCCGATCCAGCTAGCGCAGATCCCCGATCTGTGCTAGCGAGGAACGGACCGCGAACGCTGCAAGCAGCGTTCGCGGTCCGTCACTCAAATGACGGCACATCGCTAGCGCATGCCCAATGTGGGCGTGCACTAGCGATGCGTTCACCATTACAGGCAATGGCGGCATTAACGAACTACGTTACACCGCGTTATGCCGCAGTGTAACGTAGTCCGTTAAACGCGGTCACAGAACGCAATGTGACCCTAGCCTAACTGTTACTCTGTGTGTGTGTTGCACACTATTTGTTATGATGGATGACTTCTCTCCTTTTCCTAGTTGTTAACGTTTTAATTTTGTACAACCATTTAAATGGTGTCTGTCAGGGTTCATGGTGCATGCGGTGTTTTTGCTGTCACATTGTTGACCGAGTCTAAAATAGGAGCAGGATTCAGACCCTATTTATAGTCTCCCGTCTTATACCTTGTTATTTATCTCAGTCGCAGGTAGCATCCACAACGATCCAGCATCACCATGTCAGCGAAGGCCATCTCTGAGCAGACCGGAAAGGAGTTCTTGTATAAATACATCTGTACCAGCGCTGCAGTGCAGAACCGCTTCAAGTACGCCCAGGTTACCTACGATACTGACTGGGACAGGCTCGTTCAGGACCACCCATGGCTTCTCACAGAGGTAAGCGTAGCTGGCATTTCCAATAATTGTCGTCTGCATAAATGGCTCTTTTGTAATGGTGAACCCAGATTAGCGTCTAGTAAGTGGTTACCAGCGACTTGTCTTCCACTCCAACTGGCCCTGGTCTCTGCGTCCCTCCAGATTGTCATCTTTGTCTACGGCTCCATCTTTTACTTCAGATCTATGCATACAGTTTACAGGACTAGGAAAAGTCTAAAACGCTATTTCAGTATTGGCAAAAAGAAATTCTGTAATTTATTCAAACTTTTTCCCATCAGAACAGAATAATCTGCTTCAAAACACGATGTCCTGAGAGCTGGATGGTAAAGTCCTTGGAAGCTTTCACTTAATGTAGATAAATGACAGCAGAGTGCGATCATTAAATCTCTGTATCTGCACAGTGTCCATTTGCAATCTGGGCCAGAGCCCAAATCATTGAGCAATATCTAATCACCCGAGTGTTAATCTAGTTAATGCACTGCTGCAGGGAGGCTTGGGAGTCTAGGACTCGTATGACGTACAGTCATTTCTGAATTAATAAGGAAGGTCAGTGTCTTGGTGCTCCCACCCTCCTCTGCTATGCGGTCTGGTGAAATGCTGAGTACAAAGCTTCTCCATGACTGATAGAGGATATGAATGCGTTTATTAAGTGAAACCAGAACTAGTAGGTGGGGACTGAGGATGAGTGCATGTAGTTAAACAGCCACAATATGATGTGGTTGGAATCAGCGATCCTCAATACTCCAGCTGTTGTGAAATTACAACTACCAACATTCCCCAATGGCAACAGCTGCTTGATGGGCTGTGGCTGTAGAGGAATGCTGGGAGTTGTGGTTCCAGAACTGCTATAGTGCTTAATATTCCTGATCTCGCTGGTATACTTCGCTATCTGTATCTGGACACACAGTGTATTCCTGTAAATATCCAGATGTTTAGAATTGAGAGTCCTCAGTCTATCTACTGGCTAACACGGTACCAAGATATATATCTTTCCTGTAAATATCCAATGATTTTGAGTTACCTATAGCCTAAGTTTCTTCTTCTATGATATATGTCCCTAGTACTTTCTATGTCTGTGGAGGCTTTTTGCATTGTGCACATGCTATGCATTTAATAGGCAATATGGAGACACAAGGGTTAGTGGGTGCTCTCATCTACTGGCCAGGCTTTCTTTAGACCAGGGCTCATGCCACTGAACGCCCGCACTCTTCACTGTAGGTAGAGACAACACAGGGTGAGGGTTAAATAGTGTGGCAATAATTTATTGAACCACCAACAGGCTATAACATAGTACAGTCCCAGCGAATAGATGATGCAAACTACAAAGTCTCGCCTTTCCACTGGCTCGCCGGGATTAGAGCAGCTACGACTTCAGGACTTTCAGGACCGACTACCCCCACCAGTGGCACCCCGCTTTTGGCGGGCACCCACAAAGAGAAGGTAGCAATGATTGTAAGAAGCTGACAGTCCATTGAGGTACGTGGCCAGGTGACCAGATCTTCCCAACCCGGCTTCTCCGGATGTCCCCACGGGGGCCTGGTGACCGGATGGTCCCAACACGGCTTCTCCAGATGTCCCCATGGGGCCAGGTGACCGGATGGTCCCAACACTGCTTCTCCAGATGTCCCCATGGGGCCAGGTGACCGGATGGTCCCAACACTGCTTCTGCGGATGTCCCCACGGGGCCAGGTGACCGGTTGGTCCCAACACGGCTTCTCCAGATGTCCCCATGGGGCCAGGTGACCGGATGGTCCAAACACTACTTCTCCGGATGTCCCCATGGGGCCAGGTGACCAGATGGTCCAACCCGGCTTCTCTCCAGCCTGGTGAGAAATCATACCCCTGGGTGACTTGGCCACAGAACATTGAAAAACACTAATCTATTCTAATGGGGATAGCCACTACTTTTCATTATTTAAAAAAAAAAAAAAAAATAGGCCATGGTGGTCCTAAAACCATATGCGTACTGGATCTCTCAGATGTTTCTCAGCACTGTTACTGGTGTACAGTCTGCGTCCTCTTTTGATGAGGGTGTTAAGTAACTGCAGAAGCTAAATTGTAGTGGTCACGTGACGGCCAAGCTAGAAGTGTGATGCTCCCTGCTGGAAGAGGAAGTAGGGAGATCAGGGACAATACCGTGGAGTCGATAAGTTTTGCTTTTTTGTGCTTATTCTGAGCTAGATAGACTCATTTTTAAAATATTAAAAGTAGTTGGTGACTTTTTTTTTTAAATTATTTTTGTGCACTTACAGTAAAATCTCCTAACCTTGTCCCCCTGACCACACCCATTGTAAATACTGGCTGCATTGTGATGGTGGTGATAAATTACTGACTCGGGGTCATGGAAACTACATGTATGTGCTATGAAAAACTGCTCTACCCTGCTTATACATAGCCACTTGTTAGATATTCTGTTGCTAGTTGGGCTTGTGCAAAAACGCATTACTTTGAATTTTGCCATGACCCGTTGTTACAACAAAAGGTGTATTTTGAACAATTAAAAATTCAATATTTTATTATTACATTAAAATAATGACAGACATACATTGAAAAAGTGCCATTAGTGCATGTTGATGAGCCCAAAAGAAAATAAGTGGCACCATCTAGTGGCAGGCAGGAATACTATAAATCTGTAAAAATTGTGAATAATGCAAATTATAATTACAGACGTGGTAATTATGCAGTGTCAACAAAAAATATATTCTATTATGCCACTCTTGGGGTATCTTGCAGAAAATTCCTGAAGAAAACCGGACATTCTCTGCAAGAAAACCGCATGTTTTTTTTTTTTGTGTTTTTTTTTTTTTTCCGGAGCTTTCCCAATGCATTATATAGTGGGAAAACCGCGAAAAAACCCCCGCAAAATTAATGAACATGTGCACAAAAATTGCAGAATGCATTCTAAATGATAGGATGCATATGTATGCCTTTTTAATGCGTTTTTATCGCGAAAAAAACGCGAAAAAAAACGCAACGTGTGCACACAGCCATAGATTAGCTATATATTAGACAATAATGGTGAATCTCTGAATCTATACTAAGCACCAAGTGTAGTGCTAAAATATGTCATATATTTCTAGCTTTGCCCTGCAATAATATGGAGTGAACATTAAAAAACCTACCAAAATCCACGTGATGGTGCCACTTCCCCTACGTGCATTTCGGTGGCGTGCCTTCGTCGCCCCTTATTTTCTTTTGGGCTCATCAACATGCACTAATGGCACTATTTTAATGTAACAAAAAAATATTGAATTTTTAATTGTTCAAAATACGCCTTTTGTTTTGTATGTTCTTTCATTCTTTGCGTAGAACAGTTCTTTAGAGTAGTCCTATTTTTTGATGCTAGTTATATGGTATTACTATTTATTTAGAGTATGGATTAGCATCCAACATTGCCAGGGATATCTAACATTTGCTTTGACATGACCTATTGTTGTTGGTGAATGACTTGTGTATGTAAATATTTTGGAAACTTACAGTGGAGATAGTGGGTTATTTAAAGTATGCTTTCAATGTCATCTGCCTCTTGCCAGGATGAGCCGCTATTGTAAGCGACTTGCGTATAGAGCTATCTAGATGGTAGTAATATCTAACTTTGTTTTGCCTTTTTTGGCTCCTGTTAAGTGATATGTATTAATCCATATTCACTATGACTATTAATGTTCTTGGTTCGCTTTGGTGTGCCTAGCACGGTGGCCCAGTGGTTATCTCTGCAGCCTTGCAGTGCTGGGAGTCCTGGGTTCTAATCCCACCAAGGACAACATCTGCAAGGAGATTGTATGTTCTCCCTGTTTGCTTGGGTTTCCTCCAGGTACTCCGATTTCCTCCCACATTCCAAAGACATACTGATAGTCTAAATTCCCTATGAGCCCCATCAGGGACAGCGATGATAATGTATGTAAAGCGCTGCAGAATATGTTAGCGCTATATAAAAATAAATATTATTATTATTATTCTTCATTAGTTTTGTTTTTCTTTCAGCCTTTGGTAGTGAAACCAGACCAACTCATCAAACGTCGTGGAAAGCTTGGACTTGTCGGTGTCAACCTAAATTTGGATCAGGTGAAGAGTTGGTTAAAACCTCGGCTGGGACATGAAACCACTGTAAGTATCTGTTATATTAGAAGACAACCCCTTTAAGCGTCAGTGAAAAGAACTCTAGGAAAATTATTTAACTACTAATACTTTGAATTTTTTTTTTTTTTTTAAATATTGTGTGTACTTGTTTCCCTGTTTTATCTTTTAAGTCTTGCAATTCCTTTTCTAAACTTTTTTTTTTTTTTTCTTTTCTTTTCATGTTTATATTTTTTCATGCTCATTTTGCTGGTCTTTGCCCTTCATTGACATGGTTTTGCTTAGTATTCCGGTTGGCATAACTGGCAACTGAGCTTATTTTGATGTATCAGGTGGGTAGATTGCGGACTTGTTTTCAAAGCATTTAGGGAGAGTTGACGCCTAATGGATATGATGTGGGGAAAAAAAACTATCAACATGTTCTTGTACTCCCAAATCTTCTCTGTTTTTCAAATTGATAATGGCTGTAACCGTTTTATGGTCAAAATCGCATAACAATTAGCAATCTGTATATAAATCGCTATTATTTTGGATGAAACCGCACATAGGCATTTTTGCCAACACCCCAGTCTCTTGTAATCTCAGCTTTAAGGTATAATTTAACTTCTTGGTCTTTTTCCTGGCTGACTGTGTGCATTAATCCTTAGAATAAATCACTTTGCAGTATCTGTAATATCTGGATCCACTTGTTTTCAGCTGTCAGAATGTCCAATTACTAGGATGTATTCCCGTTGTGTGATTTGGCAAAGGATGTAGCTCGGCTCTTGAAGATTGATTGGCTGCCTGCTGTCAGAGCTCAGGATGATCCTGCACACTTTGCTGAGAAACAAACAATTGCATGATTGGCATTCTCAATAGCAGGAGGGGAAAAAATAAGTTATATTTTTGCAAAGGAAAAAAACAACTGATTCTGATACGAGGAATAAATTAGGCTTTTCTATTTGTGTTTCCCCCTGACTAAGTTAGTAATGTAAATCGACATAATACAAACTGGTATACAAAAGAGCCATTTGATTTGCATTCGCTTTTATTAAGACTCATTTCCTCTTATTACTGTAACTACACATCATGGCTTACTATAGTGTATTCCCAAAAAATGTTTTAAACTTGTTTTATTAAATATGAAGTACGGTAAGTTATACTTGGCAATTTAACTTACTAAAAATCCTCTCCTTTTATGAATGGAGAGGTTTTAGCTGTACAATGTATTGCTTGTTAATCACTTCAAAGGTGGCTGCTTTCCTAGGCAAGGAGTACACTTGCAAGCTGTTTGCTATAGCGCTTGTTAGCAGTGCTCTAATGTCGGCCAGATCGCGGTACCAGTGAGCCTGCGGCATCGTACTGCAGGCAATTTGGGACAACGGCTTGGCCATACCACCGGCCCTCTTTAAGGAGTGCTCGTTCCCTAGCCTGGGTGCAGGAAGACTGGAGGCAGAAGCGGTGCGCTCTTTAAGATAACTTGGAACACCCCTTAATGTATATCTACTGGTTAAAGGGAGTCTGTCACCCCAAAAATCGTATGTGAGCTGCGGCCACCGGCATCAGGGGCTTATCTACAGCATTCTGTAATGCTGTAGATAAGCCCCGATGTATCCTTAAAGGTAAGAAAAACAGGTTATATTATACTACACAGGGGCGGTCCCGGTGCGGTCCGGTCCGATGGGCGTCGCGATCCGGGTCCGGCGCCTCCTATCTTCATCAGATGACGTCCTCTTCTTGTCTTCCTGCCGCGGGGAAAGGTCAGAGAGCCCGGCGCCTGCGCACTTCAGTACTTTGCTCTGCCCTCAACAGGGCAGACAAAGTACACTTGCGCCAGAGCCGTGGCAGGAAGACAAGAAGAGGACGTCATCGCATAAAGATAGGCGCTGGACCCGCACCGCGACGCCCATTGGACCGGACCGCATCGGGAACGCCCCTGGGTGAGTATAACATAACCTGTTTTTCTTACCGTTCAGGATACATCAGGGGCTTATCTACAGCATTACAGAATGCTGTAGATAAGCCCCTGATGCCGGTGTCCAAAGCTTATAGGGCCAAAATGAGGTGACAGATTCCCTTTAAATATTTGATAACTATTCTGCAATTAAAAATGCATAATAATTGTAGCGTTTTTTTCCCACTTCAGTTTAATAAACAAAGACATACTTAGGTGAATTACTGAACTTTTGTAATTGCGTGTTTTGTGTCCATTAATTTTATTTTATAATCAAAATAATTAAATATATCTATCTATTATACAGTATATATCTATTATATATTTTTTACTTAGCTTTTTTTTTCTCAGATTGCCAAAGCAAAAGGGATTCTCAAGAATTTCCTGATTGAGCCATTTGTTAGACATAAGCAGGTGCGTACACTCTGATCGATCCTACACTATTTAATAAAAGGGAATCTGTCAGCATAGTTTTGCTTCCTCATCTGAGAGCAGCATAATGTAGGCAAAATGAAGCTGAATCCAGTGGTGTATCATTTCGATTACTGAGTGCAGCCATTTGACACATAGTTTTTAGATTAAGCGATGCAGCAGAGGTGAGAAAGCTAACCCTGCCCACTCTAGGCTCTCTAAATACAATGGCTACAGACTCTGTGCCTGCTTATCACAGGAGGGGCTGGAGTCTGACTGTAGTCCTGCAATGATAGTCACCATTTGATAAAACCTTTAGGCTAAGTGCACACGTTGCGGAATTGCCGTTGAAATTTCCGCCGCAATTCCGCAACTCCTGCAGCGGGTATATCGCATGCGGAATTGGCATGCGTATTCGCACTAAAGACTAGCGTTTTGCGAGTGTAATTAGCTTGCAGAATGCTAGCGTTTTCCAAGCGATCTGTAGCATCGCTTGGAAAACTGATTGACAGGTTGGTCACACTTGTCAAACATGGTGTTTGACAAGTGTGACCAACTTTTTACTATTGATGCTGCCTATGCAGCATCAATAGTAAAAAGATCTAATGTTAAAAATAATAATTAAAAAAAAAAATGGTTATTCTCACCTTCCGACGTCACCCGATCTCCTCAGCGGTGCATGCGGCGGCTGGGATGCTGTGTGCGAAGACCTGGGATGATGTCATCGCAGGTCCTTCGCGCACAGCATCCCTGGGAACGGAAGCCGCCGCGTGCACCGCTGAGAGGCGGGAGGACTCTGGGGGCCATCAGAAGGTATATCACTATTTTTTTATTTTAATTTTTTTTTTTTTTAAACAATTATATGGTGCCCAGTCTGTGGAGGAGAGTCTCCTCTCCTCCATCCTGGGTACCATCCGCACATGATCCACTTACTTCTCGCACAGTGGGCATAGCCCCATGCGGGAAGTAAGCGGATCAATGCATTCCTATGTGTGCGGAATCCCTGCGATTCCGCAAATTAATGAACATGCTGTGTTTTTTTTTTTTTGTTTTTTTTTTTCCAGAATGCGTTTCCGCTCAGGAAAAAAACGCAGCATGTGCATACAAAACGCAGATTGCATTCTTTAAATAGGATACTTAATGTGAGCGTTTTTTTTCGCAATTTTATCGCATTTTTATAGCGAAAAATCCGGAACGTGTGCACACAGTCTTAGTGTAAAAAAACAGCATACAGCAGGACATGTGACATTAACCCCTACCTCATGCTGTCTTCAAATTACATATAAAAAACTGCTGACAGATCCTATTTAATGAGACAATGAACATTGGTTTATTTTATGGGGGCCAAACATTTTGATCAAGAAGGGGTTTTCTAGTGGTGTAGAACTTCTTTAAGAATAAAGGCCATACACATTTACTTATACATTTTGTACAACTTCCTGTAGCGTTGTCCAAGCTTCATTGTTGTTTTTTTTTTTTGTTTGTTTTTTTGTGGCAGGAAGAGGAGTTCTATGTATGTATTTATGCTGCCCGGGAGGGGGACTACGTGCTCTTCCATCATGAAGGAGGTGTGGATGTTGGGGATGTTGATGCAAAAGCACAGAAGCTACTTGTCGGTGTTGGGGAGCGCTTGACCGAACAAGATGTGAAAAACCACCTTCTGATTCATGTCACACCTGATAAGAAAGAGTAAGTAAGAGGAGAAGGCTAACATATGTTAAGGTACCTTCACACGAAGCGACGCTGCAGCGATAGCGACAACGATGCCGATCGCTGCAGCGTCGCTGTTTGATCGCTGGAGAGCTGTCACACAGACCGCTCTCCAGCGACCAACGATGCCGAGGTCCCCGGGTAACCAGGGTAAACATCGGGTTGCTAAGCGCAGGGCCGCGCTTAGTAACCCGATGTTTACCCTGGTTACCAGCGTAAAAGTAAAAAAAACAAACAGCACATACTTACATGCGTCCCCCAGCGTCTGCTTCCTGACACTGACTGAGCTCCGGCCCTAACAGCACAGCGGTGACGTCACCGCTGTGCTTTCACTTTCACTTTAGGTGCCGGCGCTCAGTAAGTGTCAGGAAGCAGACGCTGGGGGACGCATGTAAGTATGTGTAATAGATCCTCTTGAGATGGAAAGCGCAGTGTTATGTGATTGTCTAATACACTATTATTCTTCTGGCACTCATTTTGTTCCTCTTAGTTTGGTTATGATTAGTGATGAGCGAGTATACTCATTTCTCGGGTGATCTCCGAGTATTTGTGACTGCTCGCGGAGATTTAGTTTTTGCTGCCGCAGCTGCATGACTTACATGTGGGGGTTGCCTGGTTGCTAGGGAATCCCCACGTGTAAAATACACACACACACACACACACACACACACACACACACACACACACACACACACACACACACACACACACACACACACACACACACACGATATATATCGTGGATATACTGTATATCCTCGAGTATAAGCCGAGACCCCTAATTTTGCAACAAAAAAACTGGGAAAACTTAATGACTCAAGTACAAGCCTAGGAGGAAAATGCAAAAAGAACCTAGCACTCAACTTGATGCTTTAGAGTGAGATTTTATTGTAGTGGTACTCAACAAACGTTTCGGTCCTACACATGGACCTTCGTCAGTAACGTACTAGGAAGTAGAGAAAAGACCATAGGGTCCAGAGGCACAAAGACACAGCGTCTTAGCTGTGAGCCAGATAGGAGCGGTACTGTGGAGACCGTGATTGATGGCGCAGGCAGACGCGGATTCCACCAGCGGTGCCTCTGGACCCCTTTTTGTTTATAGTCTATGAAGGTGTGGGAACCTAACCTTAGCACCATCCTTTCCAGTAGTGCACACGGTTATTTTGTAGGAGGAAAATGCAGCAGCTACCGGTAAATGTCAAAAATAAAAAGATACCAATAAAAGTAAAATTAATGGAGATATCAGTAGGTTAAGTGTTTTTGAATATCCATATTGAATCAGGAGCCCCATATAAGGCTCTATACAGTTCATGATGGGCCCCATAAGATGCTCCATATTAAAATATGCCCCATATAATGCTGCACAAATGTTGATTATGGCCCCATAAGATGCTCCATATAAAAATGTGCTGCATATAATGCCCCATGCAGTTCATTATGGCCCCATAAGATGCTCCATATAAAAATGTGCTGCATATAATGCTCCATACATTTCATTGTGCACATGTAATGCTGCTGCAATAAAAAAAAAAATGACATTCTCGCCTCTCGACGCTGCCCGCTGCTCCTCAGCGTCCCGTCTCTCCGCAGTGACTGTTCAGGCAGAGGGCATCGCGCACACTAATACGTCATCGCGCCCTCTAACCTGAACAGTCACTGCAGAGGACGCGGCAGACGGGGCGGTGGTGGAACGAGGAAAGGTGAATATGAAATACTCACCTGCTCCCAGCGCGGTCCCTGGCAGCTTGTCCCGGACAGATGGTCTCCGGGCGCAGCAGCGTCTTCCTCTGTTCAGCGGTCACTGGTACCGCTCATTACAGTTATGAATATGCTGCTCCACCCCTATGGGAGTGGAGTCCATGTTCATTACTGTAATGAGCGGTGACCGCTGAACAGGGGAAGAAGCTGCCGGAGACCATGGGACATGCAAGGACCCCAGCAGGAGTGCCAGGAGCAGGTGAGTATGTGACCGTCTTCGCTCCCCGTCACCCGCTGAACCCCCCCCCCCCCCCCCGACGACCATGACTCGAGTATAAGCCGAGAGGGGCACTTTCGGCCCCCAAAAAATGTATATATACAATATATCTATCTATATATGTATGTGTTATACATACACTGTGTTCCAAATTATTATGCAAATAATATTTCCTCATATTTTCTCTAAATTACCTATCTGAATTGCAGTCATTGTTATTTTCCAGTCATCTTCTAGTCTAGTATAATTGCAATGTTTTGGAACAAACTGCCTATGAAAACGGTATCTTTTTTAAAAAAAAAAAAAATAAAAAAATAAACACTCAAAATGCATGTTCCAAATTATGCACAGCAGAGTTTTCAACCCTTTTTTTTTTTACATTTTGAACAAAAAATGGTCAATTGTGAAGTTATAAGCATTATCAGCTTATTACAAAATGAAATCAAGCAGTTTTCAAGTTAAACTTTATTCTAGGTGATGTTACATTTGCACATAGGACCCCTTGTTCGAAAGAAGCTTCTGAACTGTCTCATCCATTGAATGTCGGTTTTTGGATGGTTTCTGCTTCAATTGTTTTGCATGTGGACAGAATACCCTCCCAGAGCTGTTGCTTAGATGTGAACTGCCTCCCGCCATCATAGACACTCCTTTTGATGATGCTCCAGAGGTTCTCAATGGGGTTGAGGTCAGGGGAAGATGGTGACCACACCATAAGTTTGTCCTCTTTTATGCCCATAGCAGCCAGAGATGCAGATGTGTTATTTTGCAGCATGAGACGGTGCATTATCATGCATGAAAATGACCTTGCTGCGGAAAGCACGGTTCTTCATCTTGAACCATGGCAGGAAGTGTTTTAGAAACTCCACATAGATTATGGAGTTCATCTTTACCCCTTCAGGGATCATAAAGGGGCCGACAATCTCTCTCAAAATGATTCCAGCCCAAAACATTACTCCACCTCCTCCTTGTTGGCGCCTTAGCCTTGTTTTCGTTGGGTGTCCATCAACCAGCCATCCTCCACTCCATCCATCTGGACCATCGAGCGTTGCACGGCACTCGTCGGTGAACAAAACAGTTTGGAAGTCAGTCTTCACGTATCATTTGGCCCACTGGACCGACAGGATGGCTTATGCACAGCTGCAAACCTCTGAAGGACCCTGCATCTTGTTGTTCTGGGGACGTTGGAGGCACCAGCAGCTTCAAAAACTTGTCTGCTGCTATGACAAGGCATTTTTGCAGCTGCTCTTTGCAATTGCCTGTTGGAAAGAGTCCTCAATTTTTCCTTATCAGCCCGCACATGTGTGTGCTGGGAATCAGCTACATACTTCCTGATTGTGCGATGATCACGATGAAGTGTCTTGGCAATGTTGATTGTAGTCATGCCTTGACCTAAATACTCCACAATCTGTTGCTTCTCAGCAGCCGACACATCCCTTTTCTTTCCCATTTTGGCAAAAAATGTAGGCTGCTTAATAATGTGGAGCAGCCTTCTTAAGTAGTCTTGCCTTTATTTGGACACACCTGCCAAACTAATTTGCAGAGTTATCTGCAATTGCTTTCAGTGATATAAAGAGCCCTGACACACATCACCATCAATGAGTTTAACCCCTTCCCGACCCATGACGCCTATGTGGCGTCATGGAATGATCGCATCCCTGCAGATCGGGTGAAAGGGTTAACTCCTATTTTACCCGATCTGCAGGGAGAGGGGGAGTTGTACTTCAGCCTAGGGGGGTGGCTTTGCCCCCACGTGGCTACGATCGCTCTGATTGGCTGTTGAAAGTGCAACAGCCAATCAGAGCAATTTGCAATATTTCACCTATGAAAATGGTGAAATATTGCAATCCAGCCATGGCCGATGCTGCAATAGCATCTGCCATGGCTGGAAATCATGTTCTGGCCCCCCCCACCGCCCCCGATCTCCTCCCCAGTCCTCCGTTCTGTCCGGTACCCCCCTCTGTCCCCCTGTTCGCTCCCCCGTGCTCCTGTCCGCTCCCCCGTGCTCCTGTCCGCTCCCCCCGTCCTCCGATCCCCCCCCCTGTGCTCCGATCCACCCCCCCTCATACTTACCGAGCCTCCCGAAGTCGGTCCGTCTTCTCCCTGGGCGCCGCCATCTTCCAAGATGGCGGGCGCATGCTCAGTGCGCCCGCCGAATCTGCCGGCTGGCAGATTCGTTACAAGTACATTTTGATCGCTGTGGTAGGTTCTATCACAGCGATCAAAATAAAAAAAATAATAAATAAACCCCCCCCCTTTATCACCCCCATAGGTAGGGACAATAATAAAATAAAGAAAATATTTTTTTTTCTTTTTCCACTAGGGTTAGGGTTAGAACTAGGGGTAGGGTTAGGGTTAGGGGTAGGGTTAGGGTTATGGCATGTGCACACAGTGCGGATTTGGCCGCGGATCCGCAGCGGATTGGCCGCGGATCCGCAGCGGATTGGCTGCTGCGAATTCGTAGCAGTTTTACATCAGGTTTACAGTACCATGTACACCTATGGAAAACCAAATCCGCTGTGCCCATGGTGCGGAAAATTCCGTGCAGAAACGCTGCGTTGTATTTTCCGCAGCATGTCAATTCTTTGTGCAGATTCCGCAGCGTTTTACACCTGTTCCTCAATAGGAATCCGCAGGTGAAATCCGCACAAAAAAAAACACTGGAAATCTGCTGTAAATCCGCAGGTAAAACGCAGTGCCTTTTACCTGCAGATTTTTCAAAAATCGTGCGGAAAAATCTCACACGAATCCGCAACGTGGGCACATAGCCTTAGGGTTAGGGTTGGAATTGGAGTTAGGGTTGGAATTAGGGCTAGGGTTAGAAATAGGGTTAAGATTAGGCTTGTGGTTAGGGTTACGGATAGGGTTAGGGGTGTGTTGGGGTTACAGTTGTGGTTAGGGTTGGGATTAGGGTTAGGGTTGGGATTAGGGTTAGGATTAGGATTGGAATTAGGGTTACGGGTGTGTTGGGGTTAGGGTTGTGGTTAGGGTTGTGATTAGGGTTATGGCTACAGTTGGGATTAGGATTAGGGGTGTGTTGGGGTTAGTGTTGAAGTTAGAATTGAGGGGTTTCCACTGTTTAGGCACATCAGGGGTCTCCAAACGCAACATGGCGCCACCATTGATTCCAGCCAATCTTGCGTTCAAAAAGTCAAATGGTGCTCCCTCCCTTCCAAGCCCCGACGTGCGCCCAAACAGTGGTTTACCCCCACATTTGGGGTACCAGCGTACTCAGGACAAACTGGGCAACAACAGTTGGGGTCCAATTTCTCCTGATACCCTTGCAAAAATAAAAAATTACTTGCTAAAACATAATTTTTGAGGAAAGAACAATTATTTTTTTATTTTCACGGCTCTGCGTTATAAACTTCTGTGAAGCACTTGGGGGTTGAACGTGCTCACCACACATCTAGATAAGTTCCTTGGGGGGTCTAGTTTCCAAAATGGGGTCACTTGTGGGGTCTTTCTACTGTTTAGGCACATCAGGGGCTCTGCAAATGCAATGTGACGCCCGCAGACCATTCCATCAAAGTCTGCATTTCAAATGTCACTACTTCCCTTCCGAGCCCTGTCGTGTGCCCAAACAGTGGTTTACCCCCACATATGGGGTATCAGCGTACTCACAACAAACTGGGCAACAAATATTGGGGTCCAATTTCTCCTGTTACCCTTGTGAAAATAAAAAATTGCTTGCTGAAACATCTTTTCTGAGGAAAAGAAAAATGATTTTTTATTTTCACGACTCTGCATTGTAAACGTCTGTGAAGCACTTGGGGGTTGAACGTGCTCACCACACATCTAGATAAGTTCCTTGGGGGGTCTAGTTTCCAAAATGGGGTCACTTGTGGGGGGTTTCTACTGTTTAGGCATATCAGGGGCTCTGGAAACATAACATGATGCCCGCAGACCATTCCATCAAAGTCTGCATTTCAAAACGTCACTACTTCCCTTCCGAGCCCCGGCATGTGCCCAAACAGTGGTTTACCCCCACATATGGGGTATCAGCGTACTCAGGAGAAACTGGAAAACAACTTTTGGGGTCAAATTTCTCCTGTTACCCTTGCAAAAATAAAAAATTCTGGGCTAAAAAAATATTTTTGAGGAAAGGAAACACATTTATTAATTTCACGGCTCTGCGTTATAAACTTCTGTGAAGCACTTGGGGGTTCAAAGTGCTCACCACACATCTAGATAAGTTCCCTTGGGGGTCTAGTTTCCAAAATGGAGTCACTTGTGGGGAGTTCCTACTGTTTAAGCACATCAGGGGCTCTGCAAACGCAACCTGACGCCCGCAGAGCATTCCATCAAAGTCTGCATTTTAAAATGTCACTACTTCCCTTCCAAACCCCGACGTGTGCCAAAACAGTGGTTTACCCCCACATATGGGGTATCAGCGTACTCAGGAGAAACTGGACAACAACTTTTGGGGTCCAATTTCTCCTGTTACCCTTGGGAAAATAAAAAAATGTGGGCTAAAAAATAATTTTTGAGAAAAGAAAAATTATTTTTTATTTTCATGGCTCTGCGTTATAAACTTCTGTGAAGCACTTGGGGGTTCAAAGTGCTCACCACACATCTAGATTAGTTCCTTCGGAGGTCTAGTTTCCAAAATGGGGTCACTTGTGCGGGAGCTCCAATGTTTAGGCACACAGGGGCTCTCCAAACGCGACATGGTGTCCGCTAATGATTGGAGCTAATTTTCCATTCAAAAAGCCAAATGGCGTGCCTTCCCTTCCGAGCCCTGCGGTGCGCCCAAACAGTGGTTTACCCCCACATATGGGGTATCATCGTACTCAGGACAAACTGGACAACAACATTTGGGGTCCAATTTCTCCTATTACCCTTGGGAAAATAAAAAATTCTGGGCTAAAAATCATTTTTGAGGAAAGAAAAATTATTTTTTATTTTCACGGCTCTGCGTTATAAACTTCTGTAAAGCACCTGGGGGTTATAAGTGCTCACTATGCATCTAGATAAGTTCCTTGGGGGGTCTAGTTTCCAAAATGGGGTCACTTGTAGGGGAGCTCCAATGTTTAGGCACACAGGGGCTCTCCAAACGCGACATGGTGTCCGCTAATGATTGGAGCTAATTTTCCATTCAAAAAGTCAAATGGCACGCCTCCCCTTCCGAGCCTTGCCGTGCACTCAAACAGTGGTTTACCCCCACATGTATCTGCGTACTCAGGAGAAATTGCCCAACAAATTTTAGGATCCATTTTATCCTGTTGCCCATGTGAAAATGAAAAAATTGAGGCTAAAAGAAATTGTGTGAAAAAAAAGTACTTTTTCATTTTTACGGATCAATTTGTGAAGCACCTGAGAGTTTAAAGTGCTCACTATGCTTCTAGATAAGTTCCTTGGGGGGGTCTAGTTTCCAAAATGGGGTCACTTGTGGGGGAGCTCCAATGTTTAGGCACACAGGGGCTCTCCAAACGTGACATGGTGTCTGCTAGCGATGGAGATAATTTTTCATTGAAAAAGTCAAATGGCGCTCCTTCCCTTCCAAGCCCTGCCGTGCGCCCAAACAGTGGTTTACCCCCACATATGAGGTATCAGCGTACTCAGAACAAATTGGACAACAACGTTCGTGGTCCAGTTTCTCCTTTTACCCTTGGGAAAATAAAAAAAATTTCGCTAAAAGATCATTTTTGTGACTAAAAAGTTAAATGTTCATTTTTTCTCTTCGCCACGACAGCACCCACTTGAGAGAGGGGATCCGCCCCTAGGAACAGGAAACCCTATGGAGAGATAAAAGGGGCGGTCCCCCTCGCTCCCACAGTTGGTTTCCTGTTCCTACGGGAGACGCTTGGAGAGAAGAGGATACCCAGCCTGGATGCCGCTTGCGCAGTTTACCTTTATGGGACGGCAAGGGCTCCAGAAGCTGGAAGCAGCGTCGGGGGTCCTATGACAGTTTCCCCCCTCTGCTGGCAGGTACCGTGAGGCCGGGTCCGGGGAGTCGCCTGGCTCACGAAGATCCACCCAGCGGACCTGCAGGGACCGACTCGCTGGGGTAAGGTGATCCTGCGGCGCCATCTCGTATGGTGCGCAGGCAGCGTGGGTCCGGTGTATTGTCCCCCGGAAGCAGTATTGCGAACTTCCGGGGTGAGTCAGGAGGGACGGCGCCTGCGCTGAAGCTGGTGGAGGCGCAGGCGCATACAGCAGAGCCGCGACCCGGATGTAGTGGTCACTTCCGGGTGCGGCAGGAAGCAAGATGGCGGCCCCCATTACAACAGGACGCCGGCACTGATCCTCCGGCGTCCATCATGGCATCTCCGCAGGACCCGGCGATGGCTTCATCTGAAGTCACCGCTATTACACCTGGCAGCCACACAAGCAGCAGCCGCAGATCTTCTAAGAACGCCAGCAAAAAATCAGGCCGGTCGGTTCCATCTGTGCTTCCGTCTCCTCCTCATCAGCCGGTATTGTAACAACAACCTCACTGGGTGAGTGTGTGTCTGTACCCTTCTTAGGCTGATTATACTCCCCCTCTTTGTCTATATTCCTTAGGCAAAAAGAACGGGGAAAACCAAACACATACAATGTGCTTTATGCTCTCAGCCGCTCCCCGATAATTATTTAAAGAAGCTGTGCCAGCCTTGCATCGAATCCACCTTACGTGAGGAATCTTCAGTAAGGTCGGAAGATATAAGGAGTATGATTAGAGAAGAATTGCAGGCCTTCCGAAGCTCAGAAAAAATTCCCGAGAGTAGGAAAAAATATAACTCCCCTAGGTCTGAGCAGTCCTCTGACATTGAGGATAAAGATTCGGATGGTTCCCGAAATATCATTTCCTCAGATGAGCGAGATACGTGCTTTCCCACAGACAGTATCGATAATTTAGTAAGATCAGTTTGTAACACCATGGGTATTGAGGACACGAAAACCCCTAAAACCCCACAGGACGTGATGTTTGCAGGCCTGTCAGAGAAGAAAAAACCTTCCTTTCCTGTAATTCCAGCTATAAAGAATGTAGTAAAAAAGGAGTGGGAAAGCCAGGGACAAAGAGGATTACCGTCTTCGTCAAAAAGACGCTATCCCTTTAATGATGAAGATTTCTCCATATGGTTAAAAGCCCCGAAGGTGGATGCAGCAGTGGCCTCCACTTCTAGGAAATCTTTGCTACCCGTGGAAGATTCCGGTTCCTTGCAAGACCCGCTGGACCGGAAGGCGGATACCCTCCTAAAAAGAGCATGGGAGTCCTGTACGGGAGCCTTCAGGCCGGCTATATCAGCCACATGCACTGCCAGGTCCATGCTTGTCTGGTTGAACGATTTAGAAGAAGGATTAAAAAGCGGCCTTTCCCGAGATAGATTACTCTCTTCCATGCCGTTAATTAGGGGAGCTACAGCCTTTTTAGCGGATTCCTCAGCTGATTCCATACGACTAGCGGCCAAATCGGCAGGTCTGACTAACGCAGCTCATCGAGCCTTATGGCTAAAGGGGTGGAAAGGAGATCCCCAAACAAAATCTAAATTATGTGGTCTTCCATGCCAGGGTGAGTACCTATTTGGTACTAAGTTAGACGAAATACTAACTAAAGCGGGTGAGAGGAAGAAGGGGTTCCCCAATAACTCTTATCTTCCATCCTACAGGAGAGCGTTCCGAAAGCCCATCTTTAATAGGAGAAAGGACTATAAAAACCAAGACCGCTGGGCTAATAAAGATTTTAAACAAAAAGGAGCGTTTTTTGGGAAACGTCCATTCAAACCTGAGGATAAACCCCGTTAGGACAGATCTACCCGTTGGTGGTAGGTTGTCTTCCTTCTCATCACAATGGCTGACAATAACTTCCAATCCGTGGGCAACTAGCCTTATATCTACGGGTCTAAAATTAAAGTTTGCCCGAGTCCCTCCGGACTCATTCTTATTGACTTCCTTAAGATCTCAATCACAACAAGAGGCCTTGGAACAAGAAATAACAAATCTCCTGTCCAAAGGCGTACTAGTGGAAGTACCTTTTCATCAAAAAGGAAGGGGTTTTTATTCCCCTTTATTTTTGATTCCGAAACCAGACGGATCGTTTAGAACAATAATTAACCTGAAGAGACTAAACGTCTTCTTAGAAAACCAAACCTTTAAAATGGAATCTATACGATCAACCATTAAGCTTCTTTTTCCCCATTGCTTTATGGCAGTGCTTGACCTTAAAGATGCGTATTATCATCTACCAATCTTCATCGAACATCAGCAATATCTTCGGGTGGCAGTTATGATGGGAGGTCAAGTAAGGCATTATCAGTATACAGCAATGCCCTTTGGACTGTCGATAGCCCCGAGAGTCTTCACAAAATTAATGTCGGAAGTAATGTCATATTTGAGATTAAAAGACACACTTGTAATACCATATTTAGATGACCTTTTGATAGTGGGTAACTCCTTTTCCCAATGCCATCAGCGAGTACTTCATACAATTTCGTCCCTGCAGGAATTGGGGTGGTTAGTAAACTGGGAAAAATCCAGATTATCCCCCACAACTCGTCAAACATTCCTGGGACTTATTCTAGATTCTACTAGTCAGAGATGCTTTCTTCCCGACTCTAAACAGATAACGATTATAAACAAAGTACATTCGGTGATTAATAACCCCCTAATCTCCCTAAGAGAAGGGATGTCTTTTCTTGGTTCCTTCACATCATGTATCCCGGCTGTCCCATGGGCTCAATACCATAGTAGAAAATTACAGTATAAAATTCTACAAGAAGAGGAGAGGTTACAGGGCCAATTACATAGTCGGTTATCTTTACCAACAGACGTGTTAAATTCTCTTACCTGGTGGTTAGATCAGAGTCATTTCACCAGTGGGGTTCCCTGGGTGGTTGAACCTTCAAGAATAATCTTTACCGATGCCAGTCCTAGTGGTTGGGGAGCACACTTAGGAGATCAAATAGTTCAAGGTCTGTGGTCTCTTGAAGAATCGAACGATTCTTCTAATAAAAAAGAACTGAAGGCTATCTATCATGCCATATGTAAATTTCTTCCACAGCTACACGGAAAGCATACAAGAATCCTTTCAGACAACATGACTGCAGTGGCATACTTAAATCACCAAGGGGGAACAAGATCAGAAGCTCTCATGTCTATAGCCGCCGACATTCTATCCATAGCAGAGGAGCACCTCCTATCCTTGTCTGCACTACACGTGAGAGGAGTCGACAATCCAAAAGCGGATTTCCTCAGCCGCCACACTCTCCGCCAAGGAGAGTGGGTTCTCAGCCGACGTATCTTTTTAATGATAGTCAAAAAATGGGGCACTCCCAAGATAGACCTCTTTGCGACGAGACGAAACAGACAAGTCAAAAGGTTCGCTTCATTGTTCCGATCCGACAATCCAGATATCTTCGATGCTCTGCAAGTCCCATGGACATTCCAGAAAGCATATGCCTTTCCCCCTCTAATACTTCTTCCAACAGTGATCAGAAAGATAAGGGAAGACAGAGCTCATGTGATCTTAATAGCTCCATTTTGGCCCAAGAGGCCATGGTTTTCCTGGCTGAGAGCCATGTCAATCTCAGACCCATGGATCCTTCCGGAGGATCAGGATCTTCTCTATCAAGGCCCCTTCAACCACCCTCAGGTGAAGGGACTGCGGTTGACAGCCTGGCATTTGAGAGGCAGCTGCTAAAAATGAGAGGATTTTCTAACAAAGTAATTGACACTCTGCTACTAAGTAGGAAAAAATCCACCACATCCATTTATGTGAGAGTGTGGAAAAAAATTTTAAACCTCTACCCAACAGCACTATCAAACGAAATTCATATCCCTATGGTCCTAGAATTTCTTCAAAAAGGGCGCGATTTAGGTCTGGCAGTCAGTACCTTAAAAGTACATATTTCTGCGCTTGGTGCTTTATATGGTCACGATATTGCAGGTGACAGGTGGGTAGCTAGGTTTATCGCAGCTTGCCAAAGGTCAGAGACAGTCCAAATTCCCCATGTACCACCTTGGGATGTTAATTTAGTCCTCGAAGCTCTAACAGACCACCCCTTTGAGCCACTACATTCAGCTCACATAAAACATGTCTCCATCAAGACAGCTCTTCTTGTTGCTTTGGTATCAGCCAGAAGAGTAAGCGACATACAGGCATTATCGATAGATCCACCATTTATGTCTATTTTTCCAGATAGAATTGTCCTAAAAACAGACCCTTCCTACTTGCCCAAAGTATGTACTAAATTCCATAGGTCACAAGAAATTTTCCTTCCCTCCTTCTATGATAACCCTACGAATCAGGAGGAACAAAAATACCACACATTAGATGTGAGGAGAGCCATATTAGCCTATTTAGACAGAACTAGCGCCTGGAGGAAGAGCAGGGCTCTCTTTATTTCCTTCCAGGGCCATAGGAAAGGAGATGGAATCACGAAGGGTACCTTATCTCGGTGGATTCGAGATGCAATATGTCTGGCCTATTCATCCAAGGGGGAGAACCCGCCTGAGACTGTAAAAGCACATTCCACTCGGGCGATAGCATCATCCTGGGCCGAGCGAGCGGAAGTTCCAATAGAACTGATATGTAAGGCCGCAACCTGGGCTTCTCCTACTACATTCTATAATCACTATAGATTGGATTTATCTACTTCATCTGACCTGTCCTTTGGTAGATCAGTTCTTAACACTGTGATCCCTCCCAAATGACTATCTCTGAAAGTCTCTCAAGTGGGTGCTGTCGTGGCGAAGAGAAAACACCGGATTACGTACCGGTAATGCTCTTTTATAGAGCCACGACAGCACCCCTTTACTTCCCACCCTATTAAGTTATTTTTATAAAAGCACGATTAAGGGTGTTTTTTGGTTCTTGTAATTAGCCATACTAAGTTAACTAATGATAAATGATGAAATCAAATTGCCTACTAAATCTGGTGGGCGGTTCCTCGCAATCTCTGTAACCAAACTGTGGGAGCGAGGGGGACCGCCCCTTTTATCTCTCCATAGGGTTTCCTGTTCCTAGGGGCGGATCCCCTCTCTCAAGTGGGTGCTGTCGTGGCTCTATAAAAGAGCATTACCGGTACGTAATCCGGTGTTTTACTTCCATGTTGCTTCTGCTGCTGTGAAACACCTGAAGGGTTAATAAACTTCTTGAATGTGGTTTTGAGCACCTTGAGGGGTGCAGTTTTTAGAATGGTGTCACTTTGGGGTATTTTCAGCCATATAGAACCCTCAAACTGACTTCACATGTGAGGTGGTCCCTAAAAAAAATGGTTTTGTAAATTTTGTTGTAAAAATGAGAAATCACTGGTCAAATTTTAACCCTTATAACTTCCTAGCAAAAAAAAAAATTTGTTTCCAATTGTGCTGATGTAAAGTAGACATGTGGGAAATGTTGTTTATTAACTATTTTGTGTCACATAACTCTCTGGTTTAACAGAATAAAAATTCAAAATGTGAAAATTGCGAAATTTTCAAAATTTTTGCCAAATTTCCATTTTTTTCACAAATAAACTCAGAAATTATCGACCTAAATTTACCACTAACATGAAGCCCAATATGTCACGAAAAAACAATCTCAGAATCGCTAGGATCCGTTGAAGCGTTCTTGAGTTATTACCTCATAAAGGGACACTGGTCAGAATTGCAAAAAACGGCAAGGTCATGAAGGGGTTAAATGACAGACAAAAAAAATTCTAACCTTATCACTCCTAAACTCTTTGTGCATAATAATTTGGAACACAGTGTATATATTATAAAATTTATATATTTACTTTGGACTTTAAATTCTGAGCTACTCAGATTTATTTAAAGGGTTATTTCTATCTTTGATGAAGTGAAGAATAGGAGGTGATCTGCAGTACTCCGCAGCGGCCGCAATACAATGTTTTGCGTCTGGTCACAGTTAAAGCTAATAGCAGCTGATTGACAGGTCTACTGGATGTCTGACCTCCACCGATCCAATGTTAATGATTTATCCTAAGGATGGGTCATCCATATTTTCTGCTTGAGCAGTCCATTTAAATTAAAGAGGATTGTGTTTTATCCCTATGCTCCCCTGATTCTGATGCTTTTCGTTGACTCACGTTATTGCAGAGATGTGCATATTTGTTGCCTTTGCAGTTCAGTATGGTAAGTCTCTGCTTGCAGACCAACTGGGCGTGTCTTCAGAGTCTTCTCTGGGCGTTTCAATCACAGTTTGGCAGTCTCTTGGACTGCTAGATCAGCTTTGGAGCTGGGAGAAAGAATCAGGATGGAAGGGGATTGGGGGAGGGGGTGTTGCTCAAGAAATTTTCAAAGATATGCAATGCAGTTTGAGCAAGTTACAGGTCCTCTTTAAGCAAATATAAAGAACTTTGTAATATTGTATTAGAGAAAAGTTTCCTCATATCCACTTATATTCCACTTTTTCTTCACCCCTCATTCTACCTTCAGAACCCCTTAATTTACTCTGAAGTATTGCTAAATTCTGGTTATATCATGCCTATAGAAGTCTATAGGGAGAGGTGGGGGGATTGGGATGTAGGTGCAGAAAGAGTCCAAAGCCGAGAGACTGTACTGCTTTCTAGTAAGTCTTTCTCATCTCAGTGCTGCATTCGCAGGAACACTGCTGAGTGCTTCTATATAATGCCTTTCATACTGCTTCTGCTCCTGAGAGCGTGCTTCAGATCTCTTCTGTGTGCTATGTATTGGAGACCACTAAGCAGTCTCTACCTATGAATTCTCAATCAACTTAAAATTAGAGATTGAGGAAAAATTGGTAGGAAATGCAGTATACCAGTCATATTATGGCTAGAAATTGTTATTCCTCATGTCACATGACAGCTACACTTTCAGTAGAAATGTTTCCCTTGCTCTAAATCAATCGTAAATGTGAACATTTTTTGTGTTTTGGTCCATTTATAATTGAACTGCTTATCATTGTTCCCAATTAAAAACAATAAAAAAACAAGCCGGCAATTATCCTTTTCTTCAGGTGCGATCATTATGCTAGCATAAAAATCATCGTTATTGGCAGCAAAGTGCTGCATGTAAACCGGTGGAGAGGTGCTGCCAACAGGATACCGATTGTATTAACAACCGTTCTGTCCCCATCACTATTTTGTCGGTTAGTCTAAATAGGCTATCGGAGGTTTTTTTAAGGGGTATGCCCGGCCTCATGCTACAAGTCTACAGTCCCTCTGTGACTGCAGACTTGTTGGCGGTCATATGAATATTCTACATTTTCAGCCATATTCCAACTAGACTGTCATTGAGTAAGGCCGAGCACATCTAGTCGGCATGTGACCACATATATGCAAATCACATACTTGTATTCACGCACCTGGCACAGAGATCTGAGCAACCTCAGTGTGCAGTGTGAGGATTCATAAGTCTACAGTCACTATGAACAATCACATAGGCTACAAGTCTGCAGTCTATTGCCAGACAACCCCTTTAATGACCTGGATCGGCTTGTCTAAATGAGCTAATACTGTTGCCTAGCTTAAATGTGTTCTGTTGTTATATACTACAGGATCCTTGCAAGCTTTATTGCCGGACTTTTTAACTTGTATGATGACCTTTACTTCACTTATCTAGAGATCAATCCTTTAGGTAAGTCAAGTCTTTGAGCTAGATGTTTGTTTCTAGTTGTCTGCACGGCTTTAGTCTATGAAGCCCAAATGATCATGCATTTCAGTTTGTTTCTTCATTTCCCCTTTCCAGTTGTCACTAAGGATGGTGTATATGTGTTGGACATGGCAGCCAAGATTGATGCCACTGCTGACTATGTCTGCAAAGCTAAATGGGGAGATGTAGATTTTCCACCACCCTTCGGTAGAGAAGCTTATCCAGAGGTAAGAATCCACATGGAAACTCCTAAAGCGCGTGAGCACCTCCATAATGTCATTTCCATTCTGTTTGAGATGAGATGAATTGGTCAAAGATTTCTGATTTAACTGATTTATGGTGTAGAAGGAAAGATCCTACATAGAAAATAAGGAACTGTAGAAATCAGTATATTAAAACTTTATGGGAGACAGTTCGTTTACTAAACTGCGCCTGTTGCAAAAAGATGAAGATAAAGAGAATGCTACTTGGCTGAGGGACAAGTCATACAAAAACTGGATAAAGAATGTACTGTGTGCCCATAAATTTGCAGTAAAATGTTATTCCCTTTGTCATCATCGTTAAATAAAGCAGGAAGAAAATGCTCCGCCTGAGTAATAGAGGCATTTTATGAATTACAAATGATGTCCCTGCAGTCATTCCATTAGCTTGACATTCTGTATTGATGCAAGAAGCCTTGTATCTCAGGCCCCCACCATATCAGCCTAACTCAATTTTCTTGTTTTAATAAATCCGTCTTAACATGGCCTGTCCCCAGAGGGATGTGTTTCCTCAAGGTTGCCTCAAGGTGATTCGAGGCTGCAATATATTCATCTAGTTGAGTGTTTTTACAAAATGGTTACAAATCCATCAGTACTTCCGCTTATCTCACTTTGCTCCCTCTTCTCTATGTCAGTAGCTTTTATAGGAGGTGGGTTGTAAACAGATCTGTACTCCATGGAGTGGGAGGTGAGGGTCTCCAGTCTTGGGGCAGAGAAAACTGGCTATAGAAAAGGAAGAAAGGGGTGCAGGATAGAAGCTGTGCTGATATATCAATTATTGGAGGCAGCAGAAACCTGGACACCCATAGACCTTACATACAGCCTAGATTACTAGGAGAGACACTAATACAAGAGAAAATTCTAATTGTATTACTGCAAACTGCATGTCAGGGATTCTGAATGAAGATTGCAGACTGAAACGGAGTGCAACTTTATTACCAAAAGATAACCAACAATGCATGTAAACAAAAAAATATATATATTTTTTTTAATTGGCAAAGGTGTCCATAGCCTTTAACCCAGACCTGTAAAGGGAGTCTATTGGTTCAGAATATATAAAAAGGAGAGGAGCTTGTTGTGGTGAAATGTTTACTGCACCATGACATGTACGGCGCGGGGATGGAGCAGGCACAGGTGCTTAGAATGTGCCAGGAAGTGGTAGTCCTCAGTTACAGCTGGGCTCCTATTGAAACACCAGGATCTGAGCTGTGAGTGATCCCAGCTAGTTAACTCTTTACATACCATTGTCGCACTGACTGATCATGTAAGGGCTTTGACATGCACAGATCGTTCCCTTCTGTATTACCATAGACACTGTCGCAGAGCGATCGTGGCTACCCGAGGAGTTGCCACGGCAGCTAGAACCTTAAGGCTATGTGCACACGCTGCGGACTGGTGTGCGGATTTTTCCGCACTGATTTTGATAAATCCGCAGGGCAAAAACACTGCGTTTTTCCTGTGGATTTATCGCGGACTTACTGCGGTTTTCCCGCAGTTTTTGTGCAGATTCTACTGCGGTTTTTTAATATGGAGCAGATGTAAAACCGCTGCGGAAAGAATTAACATGCTGCGGAAAATAAACCGCTGCGTTTCCGCGCGTTTTTTTCCGCTACATGTGCACAGCGGTTTTTATTTTCCATAGGTTAACATGGTACTGTACACCGCATGGAAAACTGCAGCGGATCCGCAGCGTCAAAAACGCTGCGGATCCGCAGTGAAAAACCGCAACGTGTGCACATGGCCTTACAATGGCCTTTGTTTCTGCCTTATACAGCAGCCTATCAGATCCTGACAGGTTAGATAATGAGGACATTAATTGTGCAGTGTATTATCAATGCATTTAAAGGATTGGGTGCTCAAGTTCCTTTGTGAGACTAGTGAGTATTGTGTATGTGTGGAAAAACAACTGTATTAATAAAAAAAAAATGGTTTATTTGAGAATAAAAACAAAAACCCAAACCTCTACAAAATCCACACATTTGGTATCGCTGCGTTAGTAACAAACATATTGCCAGAATAGCTTTTCTCTTCTTATCGCTACTCTCAAAAAAGATAAGATAAAAAGTGATCAAAAAGTTGCACCCACCAAGAGCCCCCCACAACCCCCCAAAAAACCAAATTGCTGTAAAAAATATCTGCTGCAAAAGTAGTAAATTATATATACTGTAAGTATCAAGCAATTTTATTTAAAAAAAAAAAAATCCCGTGCAGGTCAGACCTAGTCCAGAGAATCCGACCATATCCACTAATGGAAACCTGAAAAACATAAACGGAGAGAAATAACAGTAAAATTTTGTCCCTCGTTGCAGAAATTTCTGAATCTAAATACTCATCATGTGCGCATACCGTTAACTATACCAGAATCATGGCGTAATTTGCACCAAAAAACTGTTTTTAGACTTTCTGCGCCTTGCCCAACAAGATGATGTGATGTCTGAAATGTGTGCCAAAATCTTGGTAAAGTAGTTCCCCCCCCCCCCCCCCAAGTAAGCCAGATCTAACACTGTCCCGGCCCCCGTGCCGCCTGCATGCTCAACTGTTTTTAGTGACTCATAGAAGTGAATGGAGGGAGCCACACACATAATCCATGTTTACCTGTATGCAACAACTGTAGCTAAGCTCGTCAGGTGGGACTTGGGTCTGGGGAACCACCATTCTGGAGATAAGGGTTCCAGTGGTGCAATTATTATCAGACTTCGATAACCTAATATCTAAGAAAGGGAGTACCCCTTTAACTGTTACTTGAGTAGGCTTAACTCACTACTGATTCTATAGAAGTACATGAGTTTAGATAAAATACATTTTTATTTATTTGTTTTATCTATGTAAATTTATGAAATATTCAATTTCATTACAGGAAGCCTATATTGCAGACTTGGATGCCAAGAGTGGAGCAAGTCTAAAACTTACAATTTTGAACCCACGTGGCAGGATCTGGACTATGGTTGCTGGTGGAGGAGCCTCAGTTGTATACAGGTAAGCAGGCGCTGATATGATCAATTATAGTAACATCATAAAAGGATTAATCAACATCCACTTTGTTTTTTTTTGTTCTGCTACTTTGTTGTTACTATCGTTACTGAAGTGAAATTATACACATTTCTTAAGTTAAGTGTGGTTTTTTTTTTTTTTTTTTGCATAAAATTTATGCAAAAAATTCAAGATCTGCAATGTTTCCGCTTATGGCTTGGGCTGGACAATGACTTTGGTTGCGCAATATGTGATGCCCTGTAGCCCTAGCCTAGTTTTCCAGGGCGTCCCTCATGATGGTACACCAGGAGGTAGTGCTTCTCTCTATCTATCGGCGCGGTGTGCTTTCTAGGGTAGAACGCAGGGGATTATGGATGGTGTTTCTGGGGTGTATACTAGAAGTCAAGGTGGAAGGCTATAAAGGCCTATTGTGGATGGTATTCTGATGTGCACAGTCTGACCATGGATGTTATTCCTACAAGTTCAGAGACACTGTCCGAACAATCCCTGGGCATTGTAAGTCATAATGATGGTCATTGGCCCTAATGTTTTATTAAGTAAGCTCGGGAACCTTTAGCCTTATTTTTTTTCCTATCTTGTTTAACTTTAGGACAGAGGAGCCCCTGCAGAGTCTGGTTATTCCTCAAGGAAGGAAACCAGAAGATGTGTGACATGTAATACTAAACTACCAGAAATGCATAAGACACAGTTGTGTGCCTAGTGAAAATAGAGGAGCAGACCTCCTTTATGGCTGACACTGGATCCATGAATAGGGAAGAGGTAGAAAGCACAGTTTCTAGCCTAGTTCCCCTACAGACGATACAGGGTATGCCCGGTCATCAGATAGCCAGATGGAAAATGGAGGGGTCATCAGGTCAGGATCACAGTCACCTAAAGCCCCTAAACCAGTGGGTCAGGTACAGGAAGTTCAGAATGGAGACCATAAGATCAACTACCGGGATAATAGGAGAGGATTCACTAATGGGCACCTTAGAGCTTAAAGATGCATATTACCCCGTGGCCATCCATCCTTGTCAGCGGTACCTGAGGTTTCGCGCTAAAACATAGGGGATAATCCAGCATTTACAATTTCAGTGCTTTCAGATAAGAGGTTGTAGCCTTTTTAACGAAGGTAGGGATAATCCTCCTCCCATATTTGGACGATCTCCTTTTTGGTGGCGGACTCGGTGCAAAAACTCAACTGTGATCTCTCAGAAACTATCCTCATCTTAAAAAAGCTGGGTTGGTTCAGTAACTGGGTAGAATCCAAATTACAGCCAGGTACATGGAAGGTGTGTGGTTTTTTTTTTTTTGTTTTTTTTTTCCTCAACTCCTACCTCAGAGCATATTTCTGCCCCTTATAAAACTAGAGGAGGTAAGGAACAAAGTTTGATGCTTCCAAGAAAAATAGTGAGTGTCAATTTGACTCTCAATGTGAATATTGGAATTAATGACATCCTGCATTCCAAGTGTATGATTGGAGCCAGGCCCACTCGAGAATTTGGCAAAAAGCAATATTGGCCGCCTGGGACAGGCGACCATCGGGATTAGACATGAAGATGGTCATATTTACAGAGGCAAAGACATCACTGACATGGTGGAAGTCTCTATGAAATCTCCAAAGAGGAGTGCCTTGGATCCTTTCCCCATGTGTCCAGGTTACTGCCAAGGACGAAGGTCAATATCTTTAGGGGACATGGTCTCCAGAAGTCTGTGAAAGATCTTCCAACTACAGAGAACTGCAAGCAGTATGGGAGATGCTCCAGAGGTACCAGGATCCTCTCAGAGGCCGACATGTCAATATCTTATTGGACAACGTCACAGCGATTTCCTTTGATAATCACTGTTGGGACCGAGAGGTCATCTTCTGCAGGCTCTAGCATTTTAAATCTTCCAGTGGACAGATGACTGTTTTTTTTTTTTTTTTCTTTCTGTATCAGCAGTTCACTTGAAAGGCTCTCAGAACAGAGAAGCAGACTTTCTTAGCAGTGAAACTGTATGGTCCTTCCAATGGGAATTAGACACGGACGTGTTTCAGCAGCTAACCCAATGTTGGGGTGTCCATCAAGTAGACCTGTTTGCGTCCTGGAAAAACGCAAAAGTGGCAAGCTTCTTCTTCCTAAACCCAGAAGACGATCTGGAGGGGGTGGATGCCTTGTCTCAAAAATGGGACAAAAATCTGATATATGCCTTCCCACCTTTTCCATTGATTCCGATAGTCCTGAAAAAAATCCAGGAAGATCCAGCTATGGTAATACTGATCTTCTCCTTTTTGGCTGAAAAGGAGCTGGTTTCCACAATTAAATCATATGGCTCTAGAAGACCTGCTTCTCATTCCATGGAGGGTCAACCGTCTCTCTCAAGGTCCCTTCCTACATCACAATATACAACTTTTGCATCTGACATCTTGGATCCTGGGAGGCATATCTAAATGTCTCAGGGTCTGTCCGATGGGGTGGTAACAACGATGCAGGAAACCGGTGACTTCTGTTATTTATACAAGTCTGGAAGAATTTCTGCGCTCAATATGTGGAAACTCCTCCTGCCGAAACATTCCTAAAATCCTGGATTTCTTACAACTGGGATTTGAAGTGTCTAAAACCAAGCATGGTAAGAGACCAGATCTCGGCACAGAGCGTCTTTTTTTTTTTTTTTTTTTTTTTTTTAAACTTTCAGCTGGTGAACCCTCCCTGGGTTGCTAGGTTTTCTAAAGCAATCAGCAGATTAAGACCCACAATTAGGAAATCGATGCCTCCGTGGTATCTAAACTTTTGTACTGAATGCTCTATGCAAGTCTCCTTATGAACCTCAAGAGAACATAAACATCAAGATGCTAACCCTGAAGAAGAGTTTCTTGGTAGCGGTGACTTCAGCAAAGCTTGTTGGCGAAATCCAAGCCCTCTCAGTGAGAGATCCTTATCTTTGTATACTGGAAGATCACATAATTTTTAAGCTTGACCCAACGTTTCTTCCGATGGTGGTGGCAAGTGCCAACTTGAACCAGGAGATTCATACCCTCTATTTGCCAGCATCCACAAATGAGAAGGAACTAATGGTTCATTCACTGGATGCAAGACTGACAGCTCAACATTATGAAGGCTGCCTGAGGTTGGAGGCAAGATTCAAACTTTTTCGTCCGGTTCGCAGGGTAGAACAAAAGCAAAACGACCTCAAAAGCGACATTTGCCAGATGATCACATCCACCATTTCCCTGGAATACAAATCCGAGGGGAGAGCACCACCAGAAGGTCTCAAGGCATATTCAAAAAGAGCTATCTCCGCTTCTTGGGCTGAAAGGGCAGGAGCCTCAGTAGAACAGATTTGTAGAGCCGCAACCTGGTCTAGCCTAAATACCTTCTGTAAAAAATACAAGCTGGACATATTATGTGGCCAACAGATGACCTGTGGCAGGAAAGTTTTTCAGGCAGTGATCCTGTCCTAAAATCCATTCATTTGGTATTTCTCCTGGTGTGGGGTCATGAGGGACATCCTGGAAAGTAGGAGTTTATTCTGCTGCTATATTTAAAGGGAATCTGTCGCCCTCTGAACGATTTTGATCTATTACTATCGGTATACAAGTAATAGAATGGTTAAACCAGTATATGTTAATTATTTCTTCCAGGCTCTAGGGCATGCGGTGCCTGGAAGAAATCACTGCCTCCTCTCCATTATAATAGTACCCCCCTCCCATCAGCATCGCATTAAGGGTACTGTCACACAGTGCAATTTTGATCGCTACGACGGCACGATTCGTGACGTCGCAGCGTCGTATGATTATCGCTCCAGCGTCGTAGACTGCGGTCACACGTTGCAATCACGGCGCTGGAGCGATGCCGAAGTCCCCGGGTAACCAGGGTAAACATCGGGTTACTAAGCGCAGGGCCGCGCTTAGTAACCCGATGTTTACCGTGGTTACCAGCGTAAAAGTAAAAAAAAACAAACCGTACATGCTCACCATCTGATGTCCGTCAGGTCCCTTGCCGTCCGCTTCCTGCTCTGACTGAGATCCGGCCGTACAGTGAGAGCAGAGCGCAGCGGTGACGTCACCGCTGTGATCTGCTCTCACTTTCCGGCCGGCAGACAGTCAGAGCGGGAAGCGGACGGCAAGGGACCGGACGGACATCAGATGGTGAGCATGTACGGTTTTTTTTTTTTTACTTTTACGCTGGTAACCACGGTAAACATCGGGTTACTAAGCGCGGCCCTGCGCTTAGTTACCCGATGTTTACCCTGGTTACCAGCGAACGCATCGCTGGATCGCTGTCACACACAACGATCCAGCGATGACAGCGGGAGATCCAGCGACGAAAGAAAGTTTCAAACGATCTGCTACGACGTACGATTCTCAGCAGGGTCCCTGATCGCAGTAGCGTGTCACACTGCGAGATCGTAACGATATCGCTAGAACGTCACGAATCGTGCCGTCCTAGCGATCAAAATTGCACTGTGTGACAGTACCCTTACTCATTTGGTGCTGTAATCCTGCACATTTCTGCTTTGAAGGATTGTAGGTTGGGCTTAGTAACCCAATGTTGTTTTTCAACCTTAAGTTCTATGATTTTATACACGTTGTCATCCTGTATGGGAAATCCTTCTTAATCCATGGATGAGCAGCTGGTGTGGTCTACTCTAGACCTTTTTGACTTGTTTAATTTGATGCCACCTTGTTGTTCGATTTTGTACTTGAACGTTAAACTAAGTCAAGCAAGTTCACCTTCTTTTTAAGATGGCACATTTAGCATTCATTTCATGTACTCTTGTCTACTAGTGACACCATCTGTGATTTGGGTGGAGTGGATGAACTAGCCAACTATGGGGAGTATTCTGGAGCCCCTAGTGAGCAACAGACCTATGACTATGCCAAAACCATCCTTTCTCTTATGACTAGAGAAAAACATCTTGATGGTAAGTGACCTTATAACGTATCCATTAAAAGATCTACCTTGTTTGCACAACTGTATATCTATATATATATTCTTACCCTGGTGAACCTGATAAGTGTATATTATGCTTAGGATATCCTTCTGTGAAAATTTTTCACAAACAATGTATTGAGATTTGGTGGGGGTCCAACTGTTGAGAGTCCCATCAATGCCAAGATCGGGGCTATAAAGCCACGTTTTGAATGGAGCATAACTGGGCATGCCCTTCTCCTATTACATTGCATTGTCCATGGGACTGCCAAGTACAGTGCTCAGTTATTTCCAGCAGTCTCCGAGACAATGAATGCAGCAAAGGCCGAGCATTCACATCTCTACTTTGTTCAAGATGGGGTATCAGAGCCTGATGCTCAGGTCCGAGAGCCCCCTTCTTGGGATCCCAGGAATTCCAGCAGTCTGAACCGCAGAGATAAGCAAGTTAGCCCTTTTTAGAAATTGGTAATAGGTTTGAGAAAGCATTTATTGTAATTTGTGTGTAATATATATATATATATTTTTTTAAAGGTAAAATCCTTATAATTGGTGGAAGTATTGCAAACTTCACCAATGTTGCTGCAACTTTCAAGGTGAGTTGTCAGGTGGTCATAAATTTACAGTAGGGAACATGTTGGATTTCTCTTGATCAGCCTTTGAATCTTTTTCATTTCTTTTGCCCCAGGGTATTGTTCGAGCTATCAAAGACTTTCAGGGACCACTGAAGGAACATGAGGTTACAATATTTGTGAGACGAGGTGGGCCAAATTATCAGGAGGGACTTCGTGTTATGGGTGAAGTAGGTGAGTAAAGGAATGAGGGCAAGAAAAAAATGTTTTTCCTATACTACCCTATCCCAGAGATCTTGGCTTTAAGACTAAATGTTTAACATGCATTGCACTTGTTCAGTTCTCGTGTTCTCATACCAAGTAATGCTTTCAGATATAACCTCACTGGATCATATTCTTAGAGTATATTCACACAACACAGTTTCGTTTTTCTAAGCGAAGCCACTTCATAGAAAACACCTATTGGTGTTGCAGTCTTCTTCTGAAGTGGTTTCGCTGGCAGCTTTGCTGTGTTTTTTTTTGTTTTTGTTTTTTTTCCCCCTGCTTCCGGCTTTTTTTTTTTTTTTTTTGGTGCTTTCCACTATAATGGAAGCCACCCAAATGGTGAACATGCTTGTACTTTTATAAAAAGTAGCAAAAGATTGAACAATAGTGCACAACAATATTGTTCTTACAATGTTGTGCAATATATTCATAATTTGTGCCAGTTATGTGTTGCTTTTTCAGGTGGGTTCCAGGGGCAATTTGTCCAAATAAGGCGTTGCATGCATATACCCTTACATAGAGATGTGGACTTATTTTATGTACTTATTTTGCATTAAAAGTAAATGTCTGTGTTTTGTCCTGTTTCTTATTTTTTATTTTTTTTTATAATAAAGGTAAAACCACTGGAATTCCAATACACGTGTTTGGTACGGAAACTCATATGACAGCCATTGTGGGTATGGCCCTGGGCCACAGACCAATTCCAAACCAGCCGCCTACTGCAGCCCACACTGCTAATTTTCTGCTGAATGCCAGTGGCAGCTCCTCAGTAAGTCAGACCTATTCTAAACTTTTGGGGGGACATTTCAGGAGGGGGTGTTACAATATTGAAATATATTTGGGGGGCATTTCAACATTTTAAATATATTTTAGTATTGCTGGGTTTCCCAGTTACTGGGGCTGGCATATTAGGCTACTTTCACACTGGCGTTTTTTGTCCTCCGTCGCAATGCGTCGTTTTGGGCAAAAAACGCATCCTGCAAAAGTGCTTGCAGGATGCGTTTTTTGTCCATAGACTAACATTAACTACGCATTGCGACGAATTGACACACATCGCAACCGTCGTGCGACGGTTGCGCCGTGTTGTGGCGGACCGTCGGCTGCAAAAAACGTTACATGTAACGGGGGGGGGGGGGGGGGGATCACAGTAAAGTGACAGATCGCCGATCTGACACTTTGCTATGCACTGTCAGGTCGGCGATCTGACGTGCACAACAGGGAGGCTTCCCGGCGCCTGCTCTGAGCAGGCGCTGTGAAGCCACCTCCCTGCAGGGCCCGGATGCAGCCCCGCGGCCATTTTGGATCCGGGGACTGCAGGGAGGAGACGCTCGGTACAAGGTGAGCACATCGCCTTGTACCGATCGTCTCAGGGAAGCACGCAGGGAGGGGGCTTCCCTGTACCGCCGGTACACTGCGATCATTTTTGATCGCAGTGTGCCGGGGGTTAATGTGCTGGGGGCGGTCCGTGACCGCTCCTGGCACATAGTGCTGGATGTCAGCTGCGATAGTCAGCTGACACTCGGCCGCGCTCCCCCCGTGAGCGCGGCTGATCGTGCTGAACGTACTATTCCGTCCTTGGGAATTAGGGCCCAACCCACATGGACGGAATAGTACGTCCGGTGACAGAAAGGGGTTAAAAATGTAGAGGTAAGTTTTTTTTTTTTTTTTTTTTTTTTTTTTTTGTTTTTTTCATGGAAATTTGGAAAATTTATTTTTTTAGGGACTTATCCAGGTTTGAAGTGATTTTAGGGGTCCCATATATTGGGCACCCCCAAAAGTTATACCATTTTAAAAACTGCACCCCCTGACATATTGAAAACTGCAGTCAGGTAGTTATTTTCCGGAATGAATGCAAAGTGGCATGACAGAAATGAAAATGTGTATTTTTACCACCTAAATGCCGCTAACTTCTGAACAGGTTACTACAGCTGTCAGACTCTAAGGCCGCTATTTGGCCGTGAATTGCCATCGCAAACATCAGGACCACACAATCATGATCTGAGGGCACCAATTGGGATAGAGGAAGCCCTCACACTCTGTTAACCATTTATATGATGTAGTCACTATTCACAGCAGCATCTAAGGGGTTAAACAGATATGGACGGTGCGGATGCAGCAAGTTGTCAGCTATTGTGTACAGCCGACAGATGCTGGATTGTCACCTGTATGTGGAGGCTAGTCTCTTATATCCCAGGTCAGTTAAAACCTATTGGCGGCCATTAAGGGGTTATTTTTTTATTTATTTTTTTTATTTTTTATGGGGTTGAGAACTGACCGGCAGGTATTTCCGAATTGCCTGCCTGCCCTGCCCAGCGACTATCTCTTCCGGCTACCCACCAATTTTTTTTTCCTGCTTACTATTTTCCTGCACCCTCTGAAGTCACATTGACAGAGCAGCTTCTTCTCTTATGCTCCGCTCTGTGGATCGGGTGTTACTGCCGATGTCATGCTGATTAACAGCCGGCTCCCCGCTGCCTAATTGCTGGGAGCTCCTGTCAATTGCAGGACATCAGCAGTGATGCCCCGTCAAAAGAGCATCCTAGAAAAGGAAGCACTGCACTGTTGATGTGAGGTCAAGGGAGGAAGGAGACTCACATTCTGAGACGGGAAAGATCATATAGGGCAGAACAGGCAGAAAGTTGGCAACTACCTGCCGGTAAGTTCTTAGCCCCGTGCATACAAAAACAAAGTCCCAGATAACCCTGTTAAGTTTTTCATTCAGTGCCACCAGATGGAAAATCGGTATGTTTTCTGTGTAAAGCCGGATGAGGCAAGTCCTCCAGAGATGACGCAATGCAAGAGTAGAGGATACTGAATAGAGGAGTCATCCAACTATTAAAGGGTTATTCCCATCTCCAAGATCCTATCCCAATATGTAGTAGGTGTAACAATATTAGCAAATGCCTCCAATTAGAAATGTAGAATAGTTCTTCTGATTCACCATGTCATTTACCCCATGTGCAGGGCACTACAGTAGATTAAGTATCCATGGTTATGACCACTAACTGTCACTGAGTGGTCATAACCGTGGATACCTAAGCTAAGGGTAAGTGACACGGTAATCAGAAGATCTATACTACATTTCTAATTGGGGGTATTTGCTATTAATAATAATAAATAATCATAATTTATTATTATTATTATTATTATTATTATACCTACTACATATTGGGATAGGCTCTTGGAAATGTGAATACCCACTTTAACTCAGAATTTGATAATGGGTTATATGAGAATGGGTATTATAAATCGGATGATCCCTCTAATATATTACTCTTCCTGACTTAAAGGGGTTGTCCACTACTTGGACGATCCCTTCCCAATTGAGATTTTTCCGCATGTAAAATAAAAACAGCCCATACTCCCCCTCTGGGGCTCGTGTGATGCTATGCAGCATAAGTCCTGCAGCCAATCAGCAGCCGCTATTGGGTAGCATAGCTCTCACTTTCTTGTAATATAACTGATACTCAGATGAAATCGGAGAATGGTAGCAGGCCTCATTTTTTCTGGGCGTCCGAGGAAAGTGAGAATGAAGCGACTGAGGCTGCTGCGGTGGAGGCGAGTAGCGGCTGTTTTTATTTACATGGGAATGTAACAATTGGGAAGGGGTTGTCCTATTAGTGTTGAAAGAACACATGGAATATAAGATTGAGTTGGTTTTCAAATAGTTTCCTTGATGTATGTGGCTTTACGGTTACCGTAAGTTTTTCATTATTTACTTTTCCCCAGACTCCTGCACCCAGCAGAACAGCATCCTTCTCTGAATCGCGCCCCGATGAGATCACTCCAGCAAAAAAGTCCAAGCAGGCTGTACCCAGCGGTAAATTTTTCTTTTTCTTCTGCAACCTTTAAGTATCTCTCATCACATACGTGTGGCGTACAAAAACACTTAATGAAGTGGTAAATAACTGAAGTGTAAGGTCACAGGTCACGTCTGTCCTATACCCTAGGCCAGGATAATTTTCTATTTTTCTCACTTGGTATTTTGCTATTATTGGGGATTGTTACAAAGAATCTTTTGATTTATATATTTAAAAAAAATAATAATAAAAAAAATCTTGATGCAATGCAAAACCAAATGTTAAGTCCTCATTCAGATTCATGTTTTTTGTTTTTTTGTGTTTTTTATTCATTTATATCAGCAGTGGTTTTGGGTCATATTTTTATTAGTGTTCGGTCAATGAGTGTTCCCGTCAATTTTTCTTGTATGCAAAAAAAGAACAACTAGTCTTCAGTCGGTGAAAAACTGACAACGCTGTAACGCAACTAAAATGCCATTAGTGTGATGGTCCAGCTTTTACTGACCAATTGTCTTGAATTGTCAGGTTTGATCCATGGCTCAGATCAAAACGGGACATGCCTCTAATATTACGGTATTCATAATTTTTTTTTTTTTTTTTTCTTGTGATTCCCACATTTAGTTAAAAAACCAAGACACTCCAAATACTGAGTAGAGCTAGCACCAGTGTTTAAAGTTCTATAGGTGTTTGGGGGTGTAAGTATGGGGGCTATGCACTTCGTTACTATTATGGCTTGACAGCTTTAACAAAGATCACCATGCTGGACATCTACATGTACAAGGGAAAGGGAAGAAAGTCAAGGGATTGGGGCAACTCTTTAATTACAACAATCTACAAAATAATGGAATCAAATGTCCCCAAAATCAATTATCCAAGTGAGATAAAGAACACCATATGTATATATCAATATGGAAAATGTTATTTATTTCTCAGTGTAAGAACAAAACGGCAATACAATATATAAAAGAGCTGAGTTGAATGGTGAAGACTAGTGATGAGCGAATATACTCGTTATACTCGTTGGTATTAGTACTTATGCTGGCTAACAGATGTAAATCATTCAGCTGCGGCAATAAACACTAAATTTCCGAGCACTAAAAAATACTCGGAGGACCCCCGAGCGCGCTCGGGAAATCTCGAGTAACGAGTATATTCGCTCATCACTAGTGAAGACCATGCACAGGGGGACACTGCTAAATTTCAGCTAAGGTCAGACAAAAAACCCTAGTCACTGTCTATGATAGACTTCAGCTATATGATCACATAGTAAGGGATTTATTTGGGGGGGGCTTATGAGAAGAGCAGCTCTGTATCATAGTAAGATGTCCCTCTACATAACATAGGGGAAAATAAATCCAGAGAAGAGCAAGAGAAAATCCGTCCCCACCCATAATCCTAACTCAGATCAGATGTTATGTATATAGTGCGGTGGCTAGTTCAGTCCTAAAGTGCTTACCCATGTGGGGTGGGGAATGTCTGTCCTGTTGCAGCCCCGACGCGCGTTTCCTGTGGTGGGCTTCCTCTGGGGGCTGTGTCAGTTATTATGGCTTGACATCCATTCTCTGGGGTTGGAGTGTTGCCATCCCCCTGTATTTGTGATGGAAGAATAAAAGCAATGTTTGTACTGAATTCTGTTGCCTCCCTACTCATTATTTGGAATATATTGAGCACTGGGGGTAGTCCTGTTACTGGCTTACCTGCATATTTAGACATCATATGACAAATTTTGGTCTGGTGCTATAGCAAAAAAAAAACAATCCACTGTCATTAACTGCTCCATTGAGAGCCGCTTTTGAGGCTATGTGCACACGATGCAGATTTAGTGCAGATCTGCAGCATTTTTTTCTGCTGCAGATCTGCACTGTGATTTACAGTACAATGTAAATCAATGTGAAAAAAAAAAAGCTGTGCATATGGTGCAGAAAAATCCACGCAGAAACACTGCAGATTTCAAAGAAGTGCATGTCACATCTTTTGTGCGTTTCTGCAGCGTTTCTGCACCCCTCCATTACTAGAAATCAGCAGTGGTAAAAACAGCAGTGGAAAATCCACGCAAAAAACGCATCAAAAACGCAGCTGCGGATTCTTCCAGAAGATGCAGATTTTGTGCAGAAAATTCTGCACCAATTCTGCATCGTGTGCACACAGCCTGAAAGATCCCACTTACTGAAGCAATCTGTGAGCAGACAAGGGAAATCCACCTTTAATATTCTTAATGCTATGTTCACATTACCATTAAAATGCTATACAATACTGGCGTAATGGTAATCATTGTCTAAAGGCTACCAATATATTATCCATGGTACATGGAGAGTTTAAAGATGGTCATATACATAAAATGTACTCCTTACATAAGGAAAGGTTCTGCAATTTCCTAATCTGTTTCATTTCCATGCCATTTTAGAAATATTTGCTTGTTGTCAGTGAATGTCTTTTAACAAATTTATTATACTCTTAAAGGGAATCTCTTCACAGAATGACTATTCAAACCAAGCACTGACATTAAATGCACTCTTGTCACCTACTTGTTTTCCTTTTATCTCCACCCTCTTCTATCTTGACTGACTGTTCTGGCATTGCTTAAGTCAGAGAGGGGTCGAGATAGGTGGGAAAACAAGAAGCTGGAAAGGTGCACTGACCTGCTCGACTACGCCACTGGTGCTTGGTTTAACCAGTTATTTTGTGCTGACACTGTCCTTAGCAAGCCAGACACCTTTGTGGGTACTGCTCAGTCTGTACTGTGTTTTTGGCCTTTGGATGTTAACAAGAATGCTTCTATTCAGTGGCACAAATATGGAAAATAGGAAGCAATTGTTAATATGCAAGAAGGTTGCAGAACCTTGACTTGCTGTATTAGCGACTAAGTACAATTCTAATCTGTAGATGACCATAGTCACATCTAGTATCGGTGAATGCATAGAGTGGGTTTTGTTCAACCTCACATTCTCTTAAAGCAGCCATTCTGGGCATGCACCCTAACGTTCTCATTTTAACAGATACATCGGCTGCACATGGACCAGTTAAAGGTAGGCTGGCGGCTGAGAGCTGGGTGTTGGCTGTGCTGTCTCAGTCTGCAGTGTGTGTATTCTGCTGCCCTCCCCTCTCATCTATTCCTTTTTTGCAAAACATGACTCCAAATCAAGGCAATCCATTGTTGTGTGTAAACAAATGTGGTGCATTCATTACTCCCTCCAAGAAGCTGATCATTCAGCACAGTTGTTAGGGTTGTCCATGTGTAGTGTTTATTGTTTTGCTTTGTATTTTTTACATCGTTGGTTTGTGTATATATAACTATGCTACTCCTTTTGCTTAGCTAGAAAAACAGGACCTGCTTTTACAAGGTTAAAGATTATTCTCATCTTGGCAAATGGTTCAAATTCTTGTGAAAACCTACAAGTTTGCAATCACATGTTGTTTAAAAATTATTTCCCTTCTCAAGAACGTAAGGGAATTTAAATTTGATACTGTTTGATCTCAGCGGTGCTTGGAAACCTAGATAACAATCAACGGTGACCAAACATGAGCAGTGCTTACAAGCTCTTTTCAATAGAGCTTGTAATTGCTGCTCTGAAACTGGATGGATTTGGCCAGCTTCAGCTCCTCTGCGATCCTCCAATGCTGCAGTGGCAAAACTGCCCCTGCTTGCAGCACTGTAGTGCACAAGCAGAGGCAGTCCAGTAAGAGCACAACTCCCTTTGTCAGTCTGGACCCAGGAGAGCAGTGCACTCTTGAAGATTGATGTTTAGAACTCCTTTAAGAGCAACACAAGATGCATCTATTGGCATGATTCCCTCTGCAATAATCTACAAACCTTCAGTGCAATCTTTTGTTTGCAGTTACTAGTTTCAGTATACTATAGTTGCTGTGAAAATGAACTTCTCCCTGGCTGCCATTGTGTGTCAATAGAGATTTTGTCCATTTTTAATATGGAATCCTTGGATAATACAAATAAACCTACATGCCACAATAGGAAACCTAAAAAACATGAGGAGACGTATTCTGCTATTCAAAAGGGTAGTAATGCTTGAAGTTATTATGGAAGAAATCCCTTCAAAAACGTCTAAAATTGTGATGGCCATGCAATGCTAATGCTGGCTTCTGTCTGGAGGAAAGACGGAGAGTGTGTAAAGCTGCTGACCAGTTACCTTTACCACCCTCATACTGTTGCACGCTTCAGTCAATCAAGCATGCATTGTTTTGTATAATGGCAGTGAATTTAGACCCCTTAGGGCAGCTTATGTCCTCTAAAACAAAAGGATCAGTCATGTTGAAATTGATCTGTCCAATTCCTCTCTCCCACGACAACTGGGACGATTCAGGAGGACCCCATATATACTAGATCTTCAGCTGACCCTGCTCTGCTGACTTTATTCCAATGTATGTGACTAGTTAAGAGAGTATGGCATCATTCATTGATTAGACTCAGATTGATAAAATAGTTTTTTTTCTAGATTCTAGTGTAACCATCAAAATGGTAAGATGGCTCATGTCTGCAGTGGAGACCATTAGTGACACTCCAACCCTAGTAATGTGGCGTAGCAATGATTTGCTGGTTTGTGTGACTTGTTTGCTTTGATGGTTGTTTTTGTCACTGACTTGTACTTAGGTTCATTAGGTATCTCCAAAGCAGCAGCTCGGAGCTCGGAGACACTCATCCTCTAGCTTATTTCCAACTTTGTTTTCTATTTATGTTCCCAGATGAACAATATGATTTGCAGATTTATCATTTTTCAAGTCGCGTGTAAGTTAAAAGTAGAATTTATGCTTTTAATGCATATAGAACTTCACAAATGTCGACATATACGCTCATGAAATTCAGAAGTGCCTAATGGCTAATTACTGTTTCAGCATTAAATTTTACAAAAAGCATTGAATTTAACAAAATGCAAATCATATTACAAGTTTCGTGAATAGATAACTATTATAAAAACTAAGGTTTAGACGTAAGACTCCGTAGATGTGTGCAGGTCATCCGCATCCGGTGTGTGCTCCCTCGACTTGCTGTGTGTTCCTTGCTCTATGCCACCTCTCTGCTTGGATTCATAGTGTCCAATTTTCACTCTCTTGCATACCGGCTAAGTCACCTCCATGTTCTTTTGCAGCTAAGGCAACTACGCTGTTCAGCCACCATACCAAAGCTATTGTGTGGGGCATGCAGACCCGGGCAGTTCAGGGCATGCTGGATTTCGATTATATATGCTCCCGTTCTGAACCATCGGTTTCAGCAATGGTCTACCCTTTCACGTAAGTCTGTGAACCTTAGCACTTTTTGTTAAAACAGTGTGCCAAATCACTGTATGTTGGACATCCATGAATAAAGACAATAATAAAAAGGATCAATTGTAGACAAAAAAATAAGATACATATGTATGTATATGTGTGTGTAATATATATACCGTATATAGAGATATATTGCTCAAAAAAAATAAAGGGAACACTAAAATCCCACATCCTAGAAATCACTGATCGCTCTCCACTGCGTCTCCAGACTCTGTCATGTCTGTCACATGTGCTCAGTGTGAACCTGCTTTCATCTGTGTAGAGCACAGGGTGCCAGTTGCAAATTTGCCAATCCTGGTGTTCTGTGGCAAATGCCAAGCGTCCTGCACGATGTTGGGCTGTGCGCACAACCCCCATCTGTGGACGACGGGCACTCAGACCCTCCTCATGGAGTCTGTTTCTAACAGTTTGTGCAGACACATGCACATTTGTGGCCTGCTCTCATTTTGCAGGGCTCTGGCAGTGCTCCTCCTGTTCCTCCTTGCACAAAGGTTGAGGTAGCAGTCCTGCTCCTGGGTTGTTGCCCTCCTATGGCCCCTCCAAGTCTCCTGGTGTACTGGCCTGTCTCCTGGTAGCGCCTCCAGCCTTTGGACACTACGCTGACAGACACAGCAAACCTTCTTGCCACAGCTCACATTGATGTGCCATCCTGGATGAGCTGCACTACCTGAGCCACCTGTGTGGGTTGTAGAGTCTGTCTCATGCTACCACGAGTGTGAAAGCACAACCAACATCCAAAAGTGACCAAAACAGCAGCCAGAAAGCATTGGTATTGAGATGTGGTCGGTGTCCCCACCTGCAGAACCACTCCTTTATTGAGTGTGTCTTGATAATTGCCAATAATTTCCATCTGTTGTCTATTCCATTTGCACAACAGCATGTGAAATTGATTGTCAAACAGTGTTGCTTCCTAAGTGGACAGTTTAATTTCACAGGAATTTGATTTAGTTGGAGTTATATTCTGTTGTTTAAGTGTTCCCTTTATTTTTTTGTGCAGTGTATATATAGACATGGAAATTGAAAATGACCGCACTTCACGTGGTTTAGGCTACAAGTGTGGGTCGACAATTATATTACACAGTAATCTTAGTATTTATCATTGGGTTTCCTTTTCTTACCAGTGGTGATCATAAGCAAAAGTTCTATTGGGGACACAAAGAAATCCTCATTCCGGTTTTTAAGAACATGGCCGATGCCATGAGAAAGCATCTTGAAGTGGACGTTCTTATCAACTTCGCCTCCCTAAGGTCTGCTTATGACAGCACCATGGAGACCATGAATTACCCTCAGGTTATTTTATTCTTAGTATTTCTATTTTTTTTTTTTTTTATTTCATATTATTGTTATATTGTTTGCTCAGGATTGTCTTGCCTTAATAGATCCGCACCATTGCCATAATCGCTGAAGGAATCCCAGAGGCTTTAACCAGGAGGCTGATCAAGAAGGCTGATGAAAAAGGGGTCACAATTATTGGACCTGCGACAGTAAGAATTACCTATAGTATGGGTATTCTCCTTGATTGAGGATCATAATTTCCTATTGGTGCTCACATAAAATATTTATCATGTGTAGGTTGGTGGCATCAAGCCTGGCTGTTTCAAGATTGGGAATACTGGAGGAATGCTGGATAACATCCTGGCCTCTAAACTTTACCGACCCGGAAGTGTTGCTTATGTCTCTCGATCCGGGGGTATGTCTAATGAACTTAATAACATCATCTCCAGAACCACAGATGGCGTTTATGAAGGTGTAGCCATTGGTGGAGACCGGTAAGGACCATTTTTGGTCACACCCAACGGCATTTATTGTTCATTCACGACAGCTGTCTTCACAGACCCTGTAATTTCTTTACTGTTAGGTATCCTGGTTCTACCTTTATGGATCATGTCCTCCGCTATCAAGACACTGAAGGTGTTAAAATGATTGTGGTCCTTGGAGAGGTGGGAATTTATTTATAAATCCAAAGTTTACCATTATAATTTTTCTTCCTTTTTGGCTACAATTTATGGTCCTTTAATTGTAAACTTAAATTATGTTTTTTCTTCTTTCAGATTGGTGGCACCGAGGAATATAAGATATGTCGTGGTGTTAAAGAAGGTAGACTTACCAAGCCCATTGTATGCTGGTGTATAGGTACCTGTGCAACCATGTTCTCATCTGAGGTATGGGTAGAAAATGTGGGATGGGTGTAATTTTGTTGCATCTAAAAAATGTATGTAACTAATCTATCCTTTTCCCACTGGTATGAATCTAAATCTGTTCAAATGTGCAAGATTTCATCAACTAATAGTTACTTCAATTTTTTCATAAAACAAAGTGCGAGTTGAGATTAGAATAATCATAAAATCTCGGCGAAAAACGCCTCTTACCCCACTTATAAGTCACTACTCCTCTTGCAATCCTATCTCCTGCACTGATCATTCACTCTGAAATATGACTGACTGTATTAGGATCTGTTTTCACCGAGGGATCAGATTTCAGCTGCTGTGTATAGAAGTCTACTTACAGGGGAGAGGGAAACACCTGGAGGGGCACACAGAAGCTGTTGCACCTTCTATTGACCAGCTCCTCTATTGGGAGGCAAACTGATAAAATGCAAGATACACGTACATACTCGGCAGCTTATTTTTAAAAGTCACCTGACGCTGTATTTATTCAGGCATCCGATAATACAGGTGTTCTGATGGTTCAGATCACAGAACCGCAAGATGTTCTGGAATCTCACAAGAAAGCTGAACAGATCTAAGCAATTATACTACCGTACTAATACTTTCTTCTCTAATAGGACAAGTCTCCCATTTTGTTTTCAATTTGCAGTTTGTTCTCTCTTATAACCACACTATAACGTTGTGGAGACATCTCAGCTACAGCGCTCTTCACTGCTCCAGTCGAACCAGTGAGCTCGGCAGCTCCACCAATGTTGCTAAAATGAGCCATTGAGCTCTGCGATTGGCTGCAGCAGTGACGAATGCTGTAGTTGTGACATCAACACTCCAACTAGTGTCAAGCGACCGGAGAAGCCGGAGTTGGACCCAGGGAGGGTGTGCAATGTCAGGTTTTGTTTTTTTTTACCTCGGTATTAAAATAACAAAATGAATGTGGAAGAAGCTTTTAGGCTGCATTACAACAAGCCAGTTTTACACATCCGACATTTCCAATCAGGGTACGGATCCTGATGTCTGGACCAGCTGCCTCCTAAACATACATGAGGCTGTTGAGTTTGCGGCAGGAGGCCTACGTCTAGACATCGCGGTCCATGCTCGGACTGTGAATGTTGGACATGCGACTTATGACGTACTGAGGTTATTCTCTCACAACATATAATAACTGGTCTCCAAATTCCAAGAACATCCAGCACCAATATGTCTGTAAAATGTGACATTACAACCCATGTTAGGAGCGAATTACTTTTGAAAAGCCGAAAGGTTCCTTATTTGGAAATACTTCTGGGTATCTGTATTGCATGTTTTGCATTCTGTATGATTAGCAAACAGAGATTAGTCAACGCTAAACTTTTGCCAACCCATTTTCCTGACCCACAGGTACAGTTTGGACATGCTGGAGCTTGTGCCAACCAGGCTTCTGAAACCGCGGTTGCCAAAAACCAGGCCTTGAAAGAAGCAGGAGTGTTTGTGCCGCGCAGCTTTGATGAACTGGGTGATGTAATTCAGTAAGTGAGACAATAATTCAGTACAGGAAAGAAATATATCTTGGTTACCGTGTTAGCCAGTAGATAGAAAAATATTTAGAATTGAGAGTCCTCAGTCGTTGATACCTTTTAATGGCTAACTGAAAAGATGGTAACAAATTGCAAGCTTTCGAGACTACATACGTCTCTTCATCAGGCAAAGACCAAAACAAATTCTGAAGAATCACATATTTATGCACAACATAGTATAGAAAAAAAAAAAAAAAAAAAAAAAGGGAGAGGGGGAAAAAACCATGGATAAGCCAGGTGACATGAAGCAGAATTACCATGGGTGATAAACAGTTACGTCCATAAATATTGGGCCAATTCTTAGATAAGGATTGTTTTATTGTCCTGTGATTAGGGTCTCTGTTGTGATGACCCCACATGGTCTGATGGACAAGTTCATTAGTTGATGTAAAAAGACATAAATCCATGTGACACATTCATTCCTGCATTTAGAGTGTCAAAGGTCGTCATCAGTTTATATTCCCAGACTCTCCTGTCTTTCTGCGATTTGAAGTTACCCTTTAATACAAGTAATTTCATGTCCATAATGTTATGATTTGGGAGACAGAAATGTATTGCCACAGGTATATCCATTCTTTTTTCTCTTATTGTATGGCGATGAGAGTTCATCCTTGTTCTCAGTTTCTGCCCTGTCTCCCCTACATACAGACCCCCAGTTGGACATTTAGTACAAATAATTAGGTACACCACATTAGAAGTGACGCAGCTGAATGTACCTGGTATCTTGTATATAAGATCCCAGGTACATTCAGCTGCGTCACTTCTAATGTGGTGTACCTAATTATTTGTACTAAATGTCCAACTGGGGGTCTGTATGTAGGGGAGACAGGGCAGAAACTGAGAACAAGGATGAACTCTCATCGCCATACAATAAGAGAAAAAAGAATGGATATACCTGTGGCAATACATTTCTGTCTCCCAAATCATAACATTATGGACATGAAATTACTTGTATTAAAGGGTAACTTCAAATCGCAGAAAGACAGGAGAGTCTGGGAATATAAACTGATGACTACCTTTGACACTCTAAATGCAGGAATGAATGTGTCACACGGATTTATGTCTTTTTACATCAACTAACTTCAACTAAGGAACTTGCCCATCAGACCATGTGGGGTCATCGCAACAGAGACCCTAATCACAGGACAATAAAACAATCCTTATCTAAGAATTGGCCCAATATTTATGGACGTAACTGTTTATCACCCATGGTAATTGTGCCTCATGTCACCTGGCTTATCCATGGTTTTTTTCCCCTCTCCTTTTTTTTTTTCTATACTATGTTGTGCATAAATATGTGATTCGTCAGAATTTGTTTCAGTCTTTGCCTGATGAAGAGACGTATGTAGTCTCGAAAGCTTGCAATTTGTTACCATCTTTTCAGTTAGCCATTAAAAGGTATCAACCACTGAGGACTCTCAATTCTAAAAATTTTACAATTTTTCAGCTATGTTTGTGTTTCTCTTTTTTTTTTTTTTTATTCTGAATTTTACATAGTTTCGATTTCTGTAATGCGGTGCTTTCTTCTATAAGATTATTCATATGTATATATTTTGAAAAAGAGAGGTATTTGTTAGGTGATGGACTCTGAATGGCACAGAGCCCATTTGTCAGATTAAGATGTTGCAGGTTTTTATTAGTTCCACTTTACTGTTCTATATGGCATCCATTAAGGGGGTTATCCCATAGTAGACATTAATGACTTACAGGATAGGTGAAAAGCCCCCTGGTGCTCTATTCAATATCTATTGGGCAGACTAGGTGTCCACATGTCAGAGGAAAAAAACATCCATTACTGATTCTATGCAGAGTGTGTGTGTGTTGTTTTTGTTTTTTTTTTGCAGTGGATTTTACCCTATGCATTGTAAAGGGTGCAATCCACAGACAGAAGTTGATCTGAGTGGATGCAAGTCTGGTACTCTTCTGCATAGAGATTATTCACAATGTTTCAATTAGCTTTTTGCAATCTCTTTACTTTGTGCTACAGATTATCCATTTGTAAATCTGATGAAAAAAACCGGCATCATATCTTCTGTGTGACCAAGTTGATAATTACTGTGTGTGCCTGACTGCTGCTCCATTCAAGCTCCTTCTCACTTTTTTTTTGTTATAGTGAGGAAGAAAAGTGGCTTTGAGACCTCTATTGTAGTGATAGGTGTTAAATCTCTATTTTGGGAATGTTTCTTTAAATGCCACTCATACAGTATATCACATATATAATTTTTGGGTGCTTTAGGTTGTAATCAAACTGCACAGACTAAGCAATACCAAAGTAACCTTCTGTACTCTGTTCAGGTCCGTATACGAAGATCTGGTTGCCAAGGGAGAAATAGTGCCAGCAGAGGAGGTGCCACCTCCTACAGTTCCAATGGACTACTCTTGGGCAAGGGTAGGCACTTCTCATGAGAATATAACATATCTGAAAGCAAATCATTAAAGGGGTTGTCTGGTCAGAATATATTGATGACCTATGCCTAGCATGTCAGATTGATGGCGCTCTGACACACAGCAACTTCCACTTATTAGTTCTGACAGCAGCTGGATGTATTGACTGCCGTGGAACAGCAATTCCCTTCCTAATGTTTAGTGGTCCCTGCTGTGTATTGCAGATCCAATCCTATTTAAGGCGTTACTACATATTGAACGTACCTGTGCAGTTTACATCCAGCTGCTGCCGGAGCTAATACCAGCTGAAAAGTGAGGGTGTCTGGTGTTGAACCCCCACCAATCTGGTGGTCTATGCCTGGTCATGGATCCTGACAGCTAATCCATGCTGCCCGAATGATGGGCGACACAATACAGAGTCTGGCTCCGTCATTTCAAGCAGGTATGCTTTACCCTGAAATCCTGTGACTTCATACATTTTAAAAGCTGCCCGGGAACCATGCTGATCATGTGACTAGTTCAAAGGACCGTGCACTGTCACTCAAGGAGAGCGGGTGCAAGTAGTATTAGGCGTGGTTTGGGAAGCATGTTTCTGCTGTTAGGTTCCCTTTCAAGAAAAATATTATTGTATTGTAAATGATAATATATTTATATTTTTTAAGCAGATTTTCAGCAGCTTTTTACAATGTTCTTGCTTTATGTATATATGTGTGTATATGTATATTTGTGTGTATATATGTGTGTGTATATATATATATATATATACACACACACACACACACACACACACACACACACACACACACACACACACACACACACACACACACACACACACACACACACACACACACACACACACACACACACACACACACACACACACATATATATATATATATATATATATATATATATATATATATACACACACACACATGCAATTTTTTTTTTTTCTTCAGGAGTTGGGATTGATCAGAAAGCCAGCCTCCTTCATGACCAGTATCTGTGATGAGAGGGGACAAGAGCTCATCTATGCAGGGATGCCCATAACTGATGTTTTCAAGGAGGACATTGGCATCGGTGGCGTATTGGGGCTACTTTGGTTCCAACGACGGTAAGAGTCGTCGTTATGTTTTATGCATATTGTTAAACCTTGTAGACCTGCTTAAGTTAACCATTTCTACTTCATCCAGGGTACCCAAGTATGCCTCCCACTTTATTGAAATGTGTCTGATGGTAACTGCAGACCATGGACCGGCCGTATCTGGAGCTCATAACACTATTGTCTGTGCTAGAGCTGGGAAAGATCTCATCTCCAGTCTTACTTCTGGTCTACTCACCATTGTAAGTTCACCATAAACTTTAGGGTGAGCACTTATTTCCCAATATTTACATTGTGCCAACATACTGTATAATATTTTACAGGGCGATCGCTTTGGTGGTGCCCTTGATGCTGCTGCCAAGATGTTTAGCAAAGCTTTTGACAGTGGTCTCATCCCAATGGAATTTGTTAACAAGATGAAGAAGGAAGGAAAACTTATTATGGGCATTGGGCACAGAGTCAAGTCTGTAAGTGTCCCATACATTGATTCAATTCTACTTTTGATGTATACTTTATTTGTGGGTGGGGGTGGTGAAGTAGTGATTATATTTTTTTATATTAATACATGTAGGTTTTTTTTTTCTGTGTCTTGGGAATCTAGAACAGCTTTCCATTTTGGTTTAATGATTGGTCTTTTTAACATTTTTTTTTTTTTTTTTTTTTTTTAAACGTATTTATGTTTTTAGATCAACAATCCAGACATGCGAGTACAGATCTTAAAAGACTATGTCAAACAAAACTTCCCTGCTACTCCCCTGTTAGACTATGCTTTGGAAGTGGAAAAGATCACCACATCAAAGGTTATTTATAATATCTCTCATTAACTTAAGAATACTTGACTATTCACTGATTTATTTTATAATCTAGTAGTCTCTTGAAGTATGTAAGTATAATATAAACACATCTTGAGCGTATAATGCAGTCTTTATACGCTAAATGAAGAAAAGTATTGGGGGACCCCTTTTAATCATTTCATTCACGTTTTTCATTTAAAGGGCTATTCCCATCTTGTAGATCCAATCCCAGTATGTAGTAGATGTAGTATTATAATTATCACATATCTCCAATTAGAAATGTAGTATAGTTTTTCTCATAAGCTATGTTGCCTACCCAATGTTCAGGGCATTGCAGTAGCTTGGGTATCCTTGGCTACGAGCACTCATATAGTGACAGTTGTTAGTGGTCATAACCATGGATACCTTAGCTACTGAAGTGCCCTGCACATGGGGTAAGTGACATAGCGAATCAGAAGAACTATACCACATTTCTAATTGGAAGTATTTGCTAATACTAACATGACGCTTACTACATATTTGGATAAGATCTTGGAGATGGGAATACCCCTTTAAGCCCCGTTGACACGAGTGTATAAAATCCAGCCCCTCGTCATACAGTTTGTCTTTACTAACATTTGTAAATAAATGGCTTTTTCTAAATGGTTCACTGATAAGTGTGGTCCTGTAATAAGATGTCAATGTTGTTACAAGTCAGTTACAGTCATCATTATCCGCACAAAATCTGTATGCTGGGAGCCTCATGGCATGGGTTTCCATGGCCAAGTGACTACATACGAGCCTTACATCACCAAGCACAATGCCAAGTGTCACATGCAGTGGTGTAAAGCACTAGTACATTGGGCTTTGGACTGAGAAATCACATTTCTCTCTGGCATTCTCTGGGACTGGTGAATGCCAGGAGAACGTTACCTGTCTAGCTGCATTGTCAGTGGTAAAGTTTGGTAGACGAGAGATCATGTTATGCGGTTATTTTCCAGGGGTCGGCTTATTTCTAATGAGGAGAAAATCCTAATGCTTCAGTATACCAAGATCATCTAGACAATTGTAGTTTCCATCTTTGTGGGAACAGTTTGCGGAAGACCCTTTTCTGTTCCAGAATGACTGCCCCAGTGCATAAAGCAAGGTCCATAAAGACATGGGTGTGGGAGAACATGACCGGCCACACAGAGACCTCAACCCCATTGAACACATTTGGGATGAACTAGTATGGAGATTGCTGGCACGGACCTCTTGTCTAACATCCGTGTCTGACCTCACAAATTCTCTTCTGGATGAATTGGCAAAACGTCCTATAAATACACTCCAAAATCTTGTGAAAAGTTTTGCTAGAATAGTGGGAGCTGTTATAAGGGGGGGAACCACTCCATACCTGTGGATTTAGAATAGTAAATCAAAGTCTGTTAGCTCAACTTCACAGATCACGTAATAATCATGCACGAGTTACGTAATGAGAACTTGCTAGATCAGTTCAGTTATCACGGGGACTCTGATTTATACTACTTTCCTATTCTATTTCTCCTACCTTTTTAGAATCAAAAGCTAAATAAATAAACAACGCAAATAAGGGAGAGAAATCTACTCTAAAAGCAAACTTTATGGTGTCATGCACAAAATTATTAAGGAATAATTCATATATTTTTTTTTTTTTACACTGGTAGAAGCCGAATCTGATCCTGAATGTAGATGGTCTAATTGGTGTTGCCTTCGTGGATTTATTGAGGAACTGTGGTTCTTTTACAAGGTAACTATAATCTTATAGTCTTGTATATTGACTGGATGAAAGCTTTCAATAACCTTTTTGTGTGCGGTGTATAGTATCTCTTGGTTTTTGTGCAGTACATGGAGATAATGTAGCAGCGGCCAGCTAGTCACTAAATTACTGTTAACTTTTCAGATTTTTATTTTTGAGGATTTTTTCAATTTTTATTTTTTTCTTATTAGGGAAGAAGCTGATGAGTACATTGATATTGGCGCACTGAACGGCATCTTTGTACTAGGACGAAGCATGGGCTTTATCGGTAAAATTATGCTATATACTTCTCTTACAGTTTGTAGAAATTCTTGGAGGGTGGTGCACACCTAATGATCGACATTTCTGACTAGTGGCATTCCTGCTCCACTGGCCAAAACTCTGCTCCCTCAAGTTCTTTTAGCAGAAGAAGCAGTTATGCCTCGGCAGCATCAGCGTAGAGCAGCTTCAGATCTGTACTTATAAGCCGTACAGCAAAGCTTGCACTTCTGGCCTAGGACATTGGCCAATGCTGATAGTTGGCCGGTTACCCAGGCAATGAGTAGTAAACTAGAGAATTAAAAATCTCAACGTTCTTGAGAACAAACAGGATTTTTAATAAAAGGAGGTAAATTGCAAAATTACTTGTTTGTACAAGCAGCTCATGGGGAAAGGTGCAGCTGTGCTGGGGGAGAAAATGGCTAGAAGGTTGGAGGAGTGTTTAAACTAGGGAATGGGGGGTGTATTCATTTCTCCTACGTATCATTGGGGGACACAGGACGAATGGGTGTTATGCTGCTGCCACCAGGAGGACACTAAGTTAAACACACACAAAAGATTAACTCCTCCCCTGCAGTATACACCCACGGCTGGACAATCCGGAGCCAGTTCTTACTTAGTGTCTCAGGAGGCACTTGGGTCCTCAGGACCCCACCAATTTTTCTTTTTGATTTAACGGAGAGAAGGGAGCGACAGGCAAATTTTCAGCCCTGATCTCTCCCGCACCAACAACGGGCAAGTACACGGAGCGTTCCTCCTGTATCCTTTCCCGCGACGATGGATGCCAGCCCTGGCTCACCTTTCAGTGTGGCGACGGTTCCCTAGCGTTCCGATCTCCCTCCCTCCTTTTCAGGCGACCATGGGGACTAATCATCCACCTAAGTCTCCTGGAGCCAGGGCACAGCCGGACAGATTGTCAGGGCGTCCGTGCAGCCGTCCACTGCATCACCACTGTATATAGCGGTTGACACATGGCGGCAGTAGCTCTCCACCCTCTCCCTATCAAGGTGAAGGTGGATGGAGCATCGGTCCCATCGCACAAGGTAAGTGCGGGGACCGACGAGCTGGCAGCAGGGGGGGCCCCCTTACTCTCTTCCAATGCGGCTCTGCAGCCGCGGGGCAGCGTGCGGCTCTGCAGCCGCGGGGCAGCGTGCGGCTCTGCAGCCGCGGGGCAGCGTGCGGCTCTGCAGCCGCGGGGCGGCGTGCGGCTCTGCAGCCGCGGGACAGCGTGAGGCTCTGCAACCGCGGGGCAGCGTGCGGCTCTGCAGCCGCGGGGCAGCGTTATTCCTCTGTGGGGGCTCGGCGGCGCCCAGGCCCGGGCCGGACTAGCGCCCGCCTACAAGCACGCCGCCGCCCGCCCACGACACGCCCCCTCCCTGGGCGCTTCTCGCTCCCGAGAAGCGCCCTTCTCACATCTCGGCGGCCATCTTGGATCAGGAAGTGCGCTGACGGCTCTGCAGCACCGCAGCGCACAGGAGGATCTCCCTGCCAGCCACCGCAGAACTTAGGTGAGACGCACCCAATAGGATTGTCTCCCCCCCTGCCAGTACGCTCATTTAATCAGAAACATGTCACAGTCTAGGCATAAACAGACTGGAAAGACCCACTCTGTTATTTTTGCTGTGTGCACCTCCTGCAAGATATCTCTGCCCCGAGGTCACACTACCCCGCTGTGCTCCGCCTGCGAAACGCCTGCGGCACAGGATACTCCGGCCTCTGACCCGGAATGTACCGAGCCTAGTACCCCCGCATGGGCGTCCTCCCTCGCTCGCTCTGTGGCATCTTTGGAAAGGACGATACAGTCCTTCCGTGACCCGTCCCTTACTCAGGGAACTTCCACGGAGGTTGTAACGCGGTCTAAGAACCCTTCGCGGTCTAGAGGTCGTACTGTTTCTAGAAGCCCTCACTCATCCAAGAAAAGGTCCAGAGTAATGTCTCCGGTCCGTGATCAGCCCTCAAACTCAGAGAGCGATGTCTCTCGTCACTCTTCCCCGACTCATAGCAGGGAATCCCTCCTGGATGACGCATCCGACGCGTCCTGTTCTCCAGAGTATCGTCACGATCAAGAGACTCTAGATTCTCTTATAGATTCTGTTAGTCAGACGCTTCAGTTAGAGGATGAAATCCCGTCCATGGCGGCTCATCCCGTGTCATTTGGGCGAGCCACAAAGGCTCATAAATTTTTTCCTACGCACCCTCAGTTCAAGGATATTGTAGATCAACATAGAGTCCGTCCGGATAAACGTTTCTCAGGTCAGAAGGCTATGCAATCAAAGTATCCGTTCGCTCAGGACCTAACTAAGGAGTGGTCTCAGTCACCCTCCGTGGACCCGCCAGTGTCGCGGCTAGCCACCAAGGCGGTTCTATCCTCCTCCGAGGGTGCGTCCGTCAAGCATCCCACTGATAGACAAATTGACCAGATGGCTCGCTCGGCTTTTGAAGCCTCCTCGGCTTCTCTCTTTCCCTCTTTTGCCATCACGTGGGTCGCAAAAGCCATGTCCCATTGGGCAGAGTCTTTATCCTCTACGGCACTACGGGCCGACTTACCCCCAGAAATTTCACACCTGGCCACTCAGATCGCCAGAGCGGGGGACTTTGTAGTTTCCGCGTCCTTAGACGCGGCCAACTGTGCCTCACAGGCAGCGGCCAATGCTGTCACGATCCGCAGATCCCTTTGGCTCAGGGACTGGAAAGCGGACTCGGGATCCAAAAAATCCCTCACGTCTCTTCCATACCAGGGCGAACGTCTATTTGGGGATAAACTAGACAAAATAATCGCAGACTCCACAGGAGGAAAGAGCAAATTTCTTCCCCAGCAACGTACTTTTCGCCCCTTTCGCAATCAACAGGGCCGAGGCCGATATTTCCGTTTCGGCTCCAATTGGTCCAATCCCTCCTCCGCGCCACCTGGCGTCGGGAGAGGTCAGCGCAAGGACAGAGCCTCCCAGCCGTCTTACAAGCCTTCTCCCACTTGGAGAGGCAGACCCAGACAACAGGGATCCCGAGGGCCCAGACCTGGCAGGTCCCCACCTCAATGACTTTTGGCAAACACCGAAGGACACCGACAAAGTAGGCGGCCGCCTACTTTTCTTTCGGGACGCGTGGCTCTCGGTAGTTTCCGACCGATGGGTCCGCGACCTAGTGTCCTACGGTTACAGGATAGAGTTTGTCTCTCTTCCCCCGCCTCGTTTCTTCCAGTCCCCCCCTCCCAGGGCAAGGGTCGGTCAGTATTTCCAGGCTATAAGGTCGCTATGGGAAGATGGGGTCATCATCCCGGTACCTCAGAACGAGTGGTACCAAGGTTTTTATTCCAACCTTTTCATCGTACCAAAAAAGGACGGCTCAGTACGTCCAATACTAGACCTCAAACTACTCAACAGGTACGTACGCGTACATCATTTCCGTATGGAGTCCCTCCGCTCGGTGATTGCCTCTCTGGAAGAGGGCGAGTTTCTTGCATCTCTAGATGTGCAGGACGCTTATCTGCACATCCCCATCCTACCGTCTCATCAGCGGTTCCTCCGCTTCGCGGTCCAGGGACACCATTTTCAGTTTGTCGCCCTACCCTTCGGGCTTGCCACTGCCCCTCGGGTATTCACCAAGGTCATGGCAGCTGCCGTGGCCATTCTCCATGCTCGAGGTATAGTGGTGTTGCCCTACTTGGACGACATTCTCATAAAGGGTCCCTCTTTTCGGTCCTGCTCAGAAGCAGTAGATGTCACGATAAATACCTTTTTGCGCCTGGGTTGGAAGATCAATTTCAAAAAATCTTCTCCAGTCCCGGCTCAAACCATATCCTACCTGGGGATGATCCTAGATTCCTCTCGGGGTCTAGTACTTCTACCTCCGGAAAAGGTATCCACTCTGCAGAGAGAAGTCCGAAAGCTTACCCAACCTCTCCCTCACTCCCTACGTTTCTCCATGAGGGTTCTCGGCAGGATGGTGGCGGCAATGGAGGCAGTGCCCTTTGCGGTATTTCACCTCCGTCCCCTACAGCACGCCCTTCTAGCAGTATGGGACAGGAATCCTGCCTCGCTAGACCGCCGTCTCCTGCTCTCTCGATCAATCAGGCAGTCCCTCAGGTGGTGGACCAAGAGGTCCTCCCTGACTCGGGGGAAGTCCTTTCTTCCGGTGCACTGGTTGGTCGTCACAACGGACGCCAGTCTCTTCGGCTGGGGCGCTGTGTTCCGATGCCACTCGACTCAGGGTCGCTGGTCCCCGCAGGAATCCCAGCTGCCCATCAACATCCTAGAGATTCGGGCAATCCGACTGGCACTCCGCCAGTTTCAGCCGTTTCTTTCCGGCCGCGCGGTCAGAGTCCAGTCCGACAACGCCACTGCGGTAGCCTATATCAACCGGCAAGGGGGCACTCGCAGCAAGGCGGCCATGGTCGAGGTATCGCTCATTCTCCGCTGGGCCGAGACCAACCACTCCATACTATCAGCAGTTTACATCCCGGGCGTGGAAAACTGGGAAGCGGACTTTCTAAGTCGCCACAGCCTCGATCCCGGAGAGTGGTCTCTCCATCCCGCAGTCTTTCACCAGATATGCTCTCGTTGGGGGACTCCGGACGTGGACCTGATGGCATCTCGCCTCAATTGCCAGGTTCCCGTCTTCATGGCCAGGTCTCACGACCCCTCAGCCTTCGGAGCCGACGCTCTAGTCCTCTCATGGCAGGGTTTCAGACTCCCATACATTTTTCCCCCAATTCCTCTTCTGGCAAAGGTAATCAGGAAGATCAGGGCAGAACGGATTCCAGTAATTCTCATCGCCCCGGACTGGCCGCGCAGGACGTGGTACGCCGAGATGGTGCAACTGGTCTCAGACGTACCCTGGAGGCTGCCAAGTCGCGCAGACCTTCTGTCTCAAGGGCCCATTTACCACCCGAACTCAGAGGCCCTATCTTTAACGGCGTGGCCGTTGAGTCCTGGGTACTGAGGCAGAAGGGTTTGCCCCAGACGGTTATATCTACCATGCTCCGCGCACGCAAGCCTTCCTCCATGCGCATCTACCACCGCGCCTGGAAGGCTTACTTCGCCTGGTGCAGAGATCGGGGTCGGTCTCCCCTCCAATTTTCTATTCCTCACATTTTGGAATTCCTCCAATCAGGCGTAGACTTGGGCCTTGCTCTCAGCTCTCTTAAGGGCCAAATTTCTGCCCTCTCGGTTCTTTTCCAGAGAAGGATTGCAAACAAATTGCAAGTCAAGACTTTCATCCAGGGAGTTTCTCATATGGTTCCACCTTACAAGATGCCCTTGGAACCATGGGATCTGAATCTGGTCCTCTGTGCTCTTCAAGAGCCACCCTTTGAACCCTTGCAAGAAGTGTCCTTGCGGTTCTTATCGTGGAAGATTGCCTTTCTCGTGGCTGTCACGTCTATTAGACGTGTCTCTGAGCTAGCAGCCCTGTCTTGCCAACCTCCTTTCCTCGTGTTCCACCAGGACAAGGTAGTTCTACGGACATGTCCGACTTTTCTTCCGAAGGTCGTTTCCTCATTCCATCTTAATGAGGAGATTGTTCTTCCCTCACTGTGCCCTGCTCCTTCTCACCGCACGGAAAGGGCGCTCCACACTCTGGACCTAGTGAGGGGTCTCAGACGTTATGTCTCTAGAACTGCGTCTCTCCGTAGGTCAGACGCCTTGTTCGTTCTTCCGGAAGGGCCACGGAAGGGTCTACCCGCTTCCAAGGCCTCCATTGCCAAGTGGATTCGTTCCGCCATCCAAGAGTCCTACCGTGTCAAGGGTCACGCCGCACCTCCGGGGATCAAGGCTCATTCTACCCGGTCAGTCGGCGCGTCCTGGGCCATCCGGCATCAGGCATCGGCAGCACAGGTCTGTAAGGCTGCCACATGGTCCAGCCTACATACGTTCACGAAGCACTACCATGTGCACTCTCAGGCCTCGGCAGACGCGTCCGTCGGTAGGCGAATCCTACAAGCGGCAGTGTCTCATCTGTAGCTCGTAGGCACGCACAGCATTTATAACTTCTTGTTGCCCACCCAGGGACTGCTTTGGGACGTCCCATTCGTCCTGTGTCCCCCAATGATACGTAGGAGAAAAGGAGATTTTTGTGTACTCACCGTAAAATCTCTTTCTCCGAGTCAATCATTGGGGGACACAGCACCCTCCCTGTTAGCCTAGTTTGGCTTGGTTATTCTTTTCAGTCTGTGTTTTTGACTATAACATGTTTTCTGTTTTTAACTGGTTTACTCCTACTGCTTTGTTACCGAACTGGCTCCGGATTGTCCAGCCGTGGGTGTATACTGCAGGGGAGGAGTTAATCTTTTGTGTGTGTTTAACTTAGTGTCCTCCTGGTGGCAGCAGCATAACACCCATTCGTCCTGTGTCCCCCAATGATTGACTCGGAGAAAGAGATTTTACGGTGAGTACACAAAAATCTCCTTTTTATAGGAGGGGAAGATGGTGCAGATAGAGACCTGGGCACAAGTAAGGAAGTTGGGGGTGGCGGTGGCATGGGGGGTGGGGTTAGAACAATTAATAATTTAAGAAAGAATAGAGGTGCAGAGAGACACATAAAGTGCATGTATACTAATGCCAGAAGCCTCGCCAACAAAATGGACGAATTAGAACTAATGTTGGAGCATAATTATGACATGGTGGGGACATCTGAGACATGGCTGGATGAGAGCCATGACTGGGCTGTTAACTTGCAGGGCTATAGTCTGTACAGAAATAACCGAATGGATAGGCGAGGGGGAAGGGGTGTGTCTATATGTAAAATCATCCTTAAAACCCATGCTGCATGATAATATACGTGAATCTAATGAAAATGTAGAGTCCCTGTGGGTGGAGATAAGGGGAGGGGGAAAAAATAATAAATTACTGATAGGGGTTTGTTATAAATCTCCAAAACTAATGGAAGCAATGGAGAATATCCTCGTAAAGCAAATAGATGAAGCTGCGACTCAAGGAGAAGTCATTATTATGGGGGACTTCAACTATCCTGAAATAGATTGGGGAACAGAAACCTGCAGTTCCAGTAAAGGTGATCAGTTTTTGACAACTATGAGAGACAATTACCTTTCACAACTGGTTCAGGACCCAACAAGAAGGGGGGCACTGCTAGACCTAATATTAACCAACAGGCCAGACCGCATATCAAATATAAGGGTTGGGGGTCACTTGGGGAATAGTGATCACAAAATAATAAGTTTTCATGTCTCCTTTAATAAGATGTGTAGTAGAGGGGTTACACGGACACTAAAATTCAGGAGGGCAAATTTCCAACGGATGAGAGATGATCTTGGTGTAATTAACTGGGACGATATCCTGAGACATAAAAGTACACAAAGAAAATGGGAGACGTTTATTAGCATCCTGGATAGGACCTGTGCACAGTATATACCGTATGGGAATAAACATACTAGAAATAGGAGGAAACCAATATGGCTAAATAGAGCTGTAAGGGGCGCAATAAGGGACAAAAAGAAAGCATTTAGAGAATTAAAGGAAGTAGGTAGTGATGAGGCATTAAATAAATACAGAAAATTAAATAAATTCTGTAAAAAGCAAATCAAGGCAGCAAAAATTGAGACAGAGACTCATTGCCAGAGAGAGTAAAAATAATCCCAAAATATTCTTTAACTATGTTAATAGTAAGAAACTAAAAAATGAAAGTGTTGGCCCCCTTAAAAATAGTCTGGGTGAATTGGTGGATGAGGAAAAAGCCAATATGCTAAATGACTTTTTTTCATCAGTATTTACACAAGAAAATCCCATGGCAGACAATATGATCAGTGATAACAAAAATTCCCCATTAAGTGTCACCTGCTTAACCCAGCAGGAAGTACAGCGGCGTCTAAAAATAACTAAAATTGACAAATCTCCGGGCCCGAATGGGATACACCCCCGAGTACTGCAGGAACTAAGTACAGTCATTGATAGACCATTATTTTTAATCTTTAAAGACTCCTAATAACAGGGTCTGTACCACAGGACTGGCGTATAGCAAATGTGGTGCCAATATTCAAAAAGGCGACAAAAACTGAACTCGGAAATTATAGGCCAGTAAGCTTAACCTCTACTGTGGGTAAAATCCTGGAGGGCATTCTAAGGGATGCTACACTGGAGTATCTGAAGAGGAATAACCTCATGACCCAGTATCAGCACGGGTTTACTAGGGACCGTTCCTGTCAGACTAATCTGATCAATTTCTATGACTGGACCAAGGGAACCCAGTGGACGTAGTGTATATGGACTTTTCAAAAGCTTTTGATACGGTGCCACACAAAAGGTTGATACATAAAATGAGAACAATGGGGATGGGGAAAATATGTGTAAGTGGGTTAAGATCTGGCTCAGGGATAGGAAACAAAGGGTGGTTATTAATGGAGCACACTCAGACTGGGTCGCAGTTAGCAGTGGGGTTCCACAGGGGTCAGTATTGGGCCCTCTTCTTTTTAACATATTAATGACCTTGTAGGGGGCATACAGAGTAGAATTTCAATATTTGCAGATGACACTTAAGTCTGCAGTGTAATCGATACAGAGGAGGACAATTTTATATTACAGGATGATTTATGTAAACTAGAAGCTTGGGCTGATAAATGGCAAATGAGCTTTAATGGGGAAAAATGTAAGGTCATGCACTTGGGTAGAAGTAATAAGATGTAGAACTATGTGCTTAATTCTAAAACTTTGGGCAAAACCGTCAATGAAAAAGACCTGGGAGTATGGGTGGATGACAAACTCACATTTAGTGGCCAGTGTCGAGCAGCTGCTACAAAGGCAAATAAAATAATGGGATGCATTAAAAGAGGCATAGATGCTCATGAGGAGAACATAATTTTGTGTAAAAAGAAAAGAAAAAAAAAAAAAAGAGAGAGCATGAACCGCACATCCCAAAATCATACGTTGATCTAAACCCGCTAGGCAAAAATTTATATACTGAACATGAGGTTTTCAGTTTAACATTCTGATCAGACTGTATGAAGCCCACTGCCACTTCACGGCAAACCTCGTAGTGGGTCCTAACGCCCTAACGGAGCGGAGCCGTGCGGCGACCACCGCCGCAGCGGCCATGCACCAGCAGGGCGGACGGCCTGTTGTTCCACAGCACCCATGCTGCGAGACTGAGCCCCCATGACTCCAGACCGCGCCGCCCCACCAGCACAAAGCCACAGCAACAATGGCCGCCACACAGCACCAGCGCCAAAATGAAAGGAGCATTTAAACTCACCTTCCTCCAGCTCTTCAGTGAGAGCCAAGATGGGCTAGACCCCTCACTTTGCAGTCTCCTGCTAATTAAAATCACCTGTGCCAAATGGGAGGAGTGCTGGTCCAAGAAAGAGACAAGAACATGCTTTGTGTAAAAAGAAAAAAAGAGAGCATGAACCGCACGGCTCCGCTCCGTTAGGGCGATAGGACCCACTACGAGGTTTGCCGTGAAGTGGCAGTGGGCTTCATACAGTCTGATCAGAATGTTAAACTGAAAACCTCATGTTCAGTATATAAATTTTTGCCTAGCGGCTTTAGATCAACGTATGATTTTGGGATGTGCGGTTCATGCTCTTTTTTTTTTCTTTTTGCACAAAGCATGTTCTTGTCTTTTTCTTGGACCAGCACTCCTCCCATTTGGCACAGGTGATTTTAATTAGCAGGAGACTGCAAAGTAAGGGGTCTAGCCCATTTTGGCTCTCACTGAAGAGCTGGAGGAAGGTGAGTTTAAATGCTCCTTTCATTTTGGTGCTGGTGCTGTTTGGCGGCCATTGTTGCTGTGGCTTTGTGCTGGTGGGGTGGCGCGGTCTGGAGTCATGGGGGCTCAGTCTCGCAGCATGGGTGCTGTGGAACAACAGGCCGTCCGCCCTGCTGGTGCGTGGCCGCTGCGGCGCTGGTCGCCGCACGGCTCCGCTCCGTTAGGGCGATAGGACCCACTATGAGGTTTGCCGTGAAGTGGCAGTGGGCTTCATACAGTCTGATCAGAATGTTAAACTGAAAACCTCATGTTCAGTATATAAATTTTTGCCTAGCGGCTTTAGATCAACGTATGATTTTGGGATGTGCGGTTCATGCTCTTTTTTTTTTTTTTCTTTGAGAACATAATTTTACCCCTATACAAGTCACTAGTTCGACCACACTTAGAATACTGTGCACAGTTCTGGTCTCCGGTGTATAAGAAAGACATAGCTGAACTGGAGCGGGTGCAGAGAAGAGTGACCAAGGTTATTAGTGGACTGGGGGGTCTGCAATACCAAGATAGGTTATTACACTTGGGGCTATTTAGTTTGGAAAAACGAAGGCTAAGGGGTGATCTTATTTTAATGTCTAAATATATGAGGGGACAGTACAAAGACCTTTCTGATGATCTTTTTAATCATAGACCGGTGACAGGGACAAGGGGGCATCCTCTACGTCTGGAGGAAAGAAGGTTTAAGCATAATAACAGACGCGGATTCTTTACTGTAAGAGCAGTGAGACTATGGAACTCTCTGCCGTATGATGTTGTAATGAGTGATTCATTACTTAAATTTAAGAGGGGACTGGATACCTTTCTGGAAAAGTATAATGTTACAGGTTATATATATTAGATTCCTTGATAGGGCGTTGATCCAGGGAACTAGTCTGATTGCCGTATGTGGAGTCGGGAAGGAATTTTTTTCCCTAATGTGGAGCTTACTGTTTGCCACATGGTTTTTTTTGCCTTCCTCTTGATCAATATGTTAGGGCATGGTAGGTTAGACCATGGGTTGAACTAGATGGACTTAGTCTTCCTTGAACCTTAATAACTGTTACTTGATTATTTTTACCGATTTCAGAAGTTGAGACAATACCTTCCACTGTTTATGGCGAAGGGTAGTTGTACTATGTGGTAGGGATCAGTTTCCACATGCCCTACACATGTGGATTATAGCATTTTTCATTCAACTATAGAGAGCAACACATAAGCAAACAATCTTTGTACTATAACACTACTGTTACAGGACTACAATCATCGAGTCCTAATACAATTCATGTAAACGAACAAAAAAACCTAGAAACTAATATAAACTGAATTAGTACAATAGTTGCCCTTAGGGTTTTAGTCTGAAGGATTTTTCTGCATGATTCTGAACACGCAGAAATATGTCTTGTAGAAATCTTGCAGGGAACAAAGGGGTTAATCTCCTGTTAGTAAGTTTCGTTAAAAGGTTGTCCACTACTAGGACAACTCCTTCTTAAACTAAATGTTCGGCCCTGATAAAATAACAAAGTCTGTACTCTCCTCTCGTTCCCGCGGTGTCAGTACTAACTCTCCCTGGGGCTGTGATGCGGTGTTGTGACGCCGGCGCCAAAACGGCTCATCCCGGACCTCCTCTTCATGTTCAGTTTGTGCGAAGTTGGAGACAGTGAAGCCAACGCTGATTGGGTGCCGGACATCATGTCATTCCACCACATCACAGCCCTGGGAAGAGCGAGTACTGACACCATTGGAACAGGCTGGCACGGGTGGGGAGTATAGGCGTTATTATTTTATCGGGGCATAACATTTCGTTTAAGAAGGGGTTGTCCTAGTGGTGGACAACTTCTTTAATGTCTTGTGCCCAAATGAAGCCCTTCCCACTAGCCAAGGGGGTGGGGCTGAATTATCTTTTGTCCTACTGTAAAGGGGGAGGTTTCTGTTGCAGCCTGTTGTCTTACAGTGAGGAGAAGGAGCAAGAATTGGCTCCAGAGACACAGAGATTTGTTAACAAATTAAAGCTGCACACTGAAACACTATAATATGTAAACATGGAATATATGAAATTGGAACTGCATTACTGCTATAGAAAACATGTTGAAAAATGAAGGTATTTGGCGCACAAATTGGCCAATTCGTCTGAGCCCGACAGCCAGTGACAAGGTGTACTCCTTTGTTGGGACCGTAACTCTAACATGATTATTCTCCTGGGCTAAAAGCCTACCCATATGGGCAGTAGGATCAAGCTCTACATATGTAACACCGCCTTAGGCTGATGGGAGGAATACTCAGTCAGATACAAATATCAAATAGCTATATACAGTGGCTTGCACTTATTCACACTTGTTTTTTTTTTTTCGTTTGGAAGTGCTGGTCAGTTTCTAGATTGATGTAGTGGAAACTAAACTAGACAAAATATAATGAAAGAAAAGGATGCGATTAAGGGAGTAGGTAATGTTACATCTCCACCTCATTCACTTCAGAGCTACAATATGGATTAGTGTGGTGCTGTTAACATATGGTTTATAATAAACAGTTAATTCCTGGTGACATCTTTTATCCAACTATTTATGAGATATTAATGTTATTTTGTTTGCAGGACATTACTTGGACCAAAAGAGGCTGAAGCAAGGATTATATCGACATCCTTGGGATGACATCTCCTATGTTCTGCCAGAACACATGACCATGTAGTCATATGAAAGACGCTCCAGTTAGAATACTTGATACGTTGTTGCACACCCGATGGGCGCTTCCTGTGTGCAGGCTTCTTGCAGTAGTTCTTGCGTTCTCCAGCAATGCAAACAGACTAGAATTTTATGTTGCCGTTTAATGTCATGATCAGAGTGTGTATTCATTTTTTTATTTGTTATTTTATATTTTCCCACCCCTTCCTTATTAATGTTACATTCTTTTATTTTGATGTGTGTACGTTTACATCAGATTAAATTGTGCTGACGACCGTATTTATTAAATGAAATGGCACTGTGTCGGGCTTATGTCCTCATTGACTTTGTGTAAAGTTCGGTGTACCTGCCTTCCTTCCTATTGCGGTACTGGGATCTGATCAGTGGCTGAGGCAATGTCCTCATTATTCCTTTTCATTAGTTTTATTAAAGGGAACCTATCACCCCGTTTTTTTCGGTATGAGATAAAAATACTGTTAAATAGGGCCTGAGCTGTGCATTACAATAGTGTAGTTTGTGGACCCCCGATTCCCCACCTATGCTGCCGAAATACGTTACCAAAGTAGTCATTTTCGCCTGTCAATCAGGCTGGTCAGGTCGGATGGGCGTGGCTTCTTCCCCCAGATATTGCGTAGTTTTCCGTTGGTGGCGTAGTGGTGTGCGCATGTCCAACGTCCCCAATCCTGCACGGGGGGGTGAAAATAGCAGCGATGTCCGTTATTCCATTGGTGGTCGGTGGGCGCGGCCATCTTCCTTTGGCCGCGCGTGCGCAGAAGCGGCGCTCTGCTGGCCGCGGCTTCAGGAAAATGGCCGCCGCGATCTCCATCTGCGCACGCGCGGCATCCCGCGGCCATTTTCCTGAAGCCGCGGCCAGCAGAGCGCCGCTTCTGCGCACGCGTGGCCAAAGGAAGATGGCCGCGCCCACCGACCACCAATGGAATAACGGACATCGCTGCTATTTTCACCCCCCCGTGCAGGATTGGGGACCTTGGACATGCGCACACCACTACGCCACCAACGGAAAACTACGCAATATCTGGGGGAAGAAGCCACGCCCATCCGACCTGACCAGCCTGATTGACAGGCGAAAATGACTACTTTGGTAACGTATTTCGGCAGCATAGGTGGGGAATCGGGGTCCACAAACTACACTATTGTAATGCACAGCTCAGGCCATATTTAACAGTATTTTTATCTCATACCGAAAAAAACGGGGTGATAGGTTCCCTTTAAATGTCTCACAAAGTAGGTCCACTGCTGTAGAGCTTGCTGAAATATATCCAAAACTGGGCTTTGAGGCACATTAAATCATTGGATTACCACCTATTTCCTGAATGGCGTTTATGATTTTCAGGTATAAAGAGGTTATTCATGCATTCAATAGTAGTCTCATTCAGATGTCAGTGATTTTTTTTTTTTTTTTTTTTCACGTATGCAAAAATAAAATCTGTCCACGTGTCAGTGTTTTTGATCAGACTTTTGTCAGTGCTTCAGTTTTTACCATCAGTGTTTCATTACCGATGTTTATGTATGGAAAATGTAAATAAATATCTTAAGAATTACAATATTAATTACGGACAGCACACTGTTGCCATCCATGTGCTGTTCATGATTTTCACGGACCCTTAGACTTGTATGGGTAATTTTTATTCATAACGGCGATAAAAAAATTGACTTTTTTTTTTTTTTTTTTTGTGGTCACATGATCTATAAAAAAAAAAGTGTGAACAGCTCCATATATTCAGACATCTGTTCAAGTACATGTTTGGAGGCCTAAAGGTGAGAACACAAATTGTGAGCAGCGTGAATCTGAGCCCAGCTGCACAATAACAGACTGGTATGTTGAAATGCTGTGACATTTAAAAAGCTGATCGGGGACTGTGCCACGGCTGACTAGTTCGCTGCCGACTAGTCCACTGATGGCTTCTTCCCGTCCCGTTAAGTGACGGATCTTTCTCTGTGTACATTTGGGAAGGGGGGGGGGGGGGGGATGGGAAACATGGGGTGCATGACTGGAAGAAGCAGCATTTTAGAGTAAGGGCTCTTTCAGATGTCCGATCGCAATGCAGACTGGCTCAAAGTCTCCTGATTCGAGCAGGACTGCTTCATAGAAATAACTGAAGCCGTCACGGTCTTGAGGTGCTTTGTGATCAGACATAGGACCAATTTTCACAGGCAGCTGAAAGAGCCCTTAATCATCCCTGGATGCAATACTGCAGCCAGTGTCTGTCATGCTGCCTTTGCTTTGGACAGTATGAATCAGCATTTTGACACATGTTCACACTTTGCTGCTGACACGTGCCTGCAGTGAGACAACATGCAGACCAGTGTGGTCCGTAAATAAGCTAAGGGTAGGGGGCACACCCTGTCTTTTTCAGGTGGAAACTGCCTGAAAAACTTATCACAGGACATGCAAAAAAATGAATATGCATTTCTATGTTAAAACAACTTGCTGGTCATATGTTCAGGCTTTCCAATGCCTTTCAACCGCTTCAGATTTCTAAAAACTCGAAGCGGTTAAAAAGTGTTACGACCATTCCTCTGACATTTTTTTTTGACTTGGAAGACACTTTCTACAAGTCAATGGAAAAGCTCAAAAGATGAGCGGATGTATTATGGAGCTTTTTTCCATCAATTTTGCTTAAAAAAAAAAACCTGCTATAATTTCATCCGAACATGAGAAGCCACAAATGTAAAGATTAGGACCATTGATCAAAAGGAGGGATATAGTTACTGTATAGGGGACAACTCCAGTAATCAATGTAAATACTAAAAATGGGGTCAAACATCCACTACGGTACTTGGAACAGACTTAGTTTATTAAATATCAAAAATTACACAATGCAGATTTAAACATAATACTGTGCCTGGTTTTCATACCAAAGTCTTCACCTCTGATTTTATTAACACATGTATAGAAGAAGCTTCGTGCTGTCATCTTGGTACTAAATTGCGTGCTCCGTGTATTAATTGCACCCTACGAACACATTCACACAGGACATTTTTGCTGTGGACTTTGCATAGCAGACCTGCCGCAGTGGTAAAGATCAGAGCTTATTTAGTTGCAAAAATAGTGATGGTTAAACTGTACATTTCAGTAGAATCATTTGCAGCATAAATTGACCCTATACACATTTCAAAGAAACATCGCTAGTTACATTTCTGCAATGTGCGAATAATCTCACTCCTCTGATCGTCTTATGTTAAACTTATGCGCCAATCCCTGGAGTATGGTGTCAGATATTCGCTGTAAACACGCAGCGGTTTTGCACGTTTGCATTGCTTTCAATGGTTAAAAAAAAAAAAAACATTCTACAGGAAATGTAATTTTTTTTTCATTTTAATACCTTATCTGGCCATGTGGTGTGTGAGACACATTGAAAGTCACTTATTTTTTTCCAGGCTCATCACTATTTGTAGAGGACCATCAGGCTGTCTTTTCTATTGCTATAGGGCCTGCAGATGTCTTGTGGACAGATGAGACCAATAGTTTTTTGGTAAAGCACACAATTCTGTTTACTGTAAATAGAATGAGACCTACAACTGCAAGAACAGTTACAGTGAAATATGATTGAGGTTCGAAGATTTTGGGGGGGGGGGTTTACTGCCTCTGGCCCAGGGTTCCTTGAAATGTAAAGATACCCAAAAGATTTTGGGTTGCAATGTAGTGCCAGGGGTCAGAAATCTGGGTTTGCATCGTAGTAGGTCATGGATCTTCCAGCAGAACAATGACCCCAAACTTCAAAAAGCACCCAGAAGAAGTAGATGGAAACAAAGCACTGGAGAGTTCAGAAGTGGTAATTCCAGCTCCAGTAGCGTAAAGTCTCCCACCACTATCTCTTACATACAGATGCTAGAGAGATACTGTGAATAGACACATTAAATCAGTTAATTTTGCCTGGTTTGATGAATTTCTGAGAACAGAACACTATAAAAAACAAATCAGTCAATGATTACATCGAAAAAAGCAAAGCAAGGCTTCTAATTTAATAAGGCAATAATCCCTGACTAGATATTTGTCATACACTATGCCTACTGCAACAACTCACCGTAGACGAATTGCAGATAAGAGGTATTATTGTAGCATATAGAAAGGATTTGAACTGGTCCTGAAAATATTTTTTTCTTGTACGCGGTAGCCACAAAGTCTGGTGGAACACAAGTAACACTGGCAGCTTTTAATGAATTTCTGAACACAGATTACCATAGAAAAAAAAGCAACAGCAAGGCTTAGAATTTATAAGGTAATAATCCCTGACTAGATGTCTGTCAAACTAAATCTACTGCAACACCTTACCGTAGACTAATTGCAGATAAGAGCGGTATTATTATAACAATAGAATTTATTTGAATTAGCCTTGAAAAAATGCAACTAGTTTAATGTAGCAGCATCAAGGATTTATTTCATTAACCCTGCTGGGGAATATAGATGGAGCATTTCCCATCTACTCAGCCTGATATGGAGATACTAGGATCTTCTGTACTTATTGTACAAACTCTCCTCTCCTGGCTGTGAAATCCTGTATACAGTGTGGGAACTCCCTATGTGACGGCCACCTGACAGCCCACAACAAGGCACTGGATTATATACTAATAGAACCCATAGGCTCTTTTGGTTTAAAAAAAAAACGTTCCCTCAACTAGATGGTGGATCCACAGAAACACAATTTTTCCTATAACTAAGGAGTGGGTCTCCTACACTGGTAAAGCATACGCAATAAGTGCAAAGGATGCCAAAAATTAGAAGGAGGCACTCCAATATCCTTTTGAAAAGATATAGTGGAGGGTCTCATAAAACATGCGGACATCATAAACACCCTTAAAAATTTATAGCGAGGATAGCATGATCACCCTGTTGATATGGTGGTGTTGGAAGCATAAACCCATCTTTGGGTGGGAAAGGGTGCATGGGAATAGACCAGAAAAATGCCCAAAAAAACAACGGATTAGAGTTCCAGTCCTGTCATCTAGTGGTGTTGAGAAGTCTGGGCCAATCCAGCCCTTGTTCATTTTGATAAGAGTCAGTCTGTCAGCATTTTCAATTGACAGGTGGATGCGCCTATGGGTTAGAATACCCCTGGCGGCACTAAAAACCCGCTCTGACAAAATGCTAGCGGCAGGGCAGGCCAGGACCACCAATGCGTAGAGACACAATTCATGCCATGTGTCTAGCTTGGATATCCAGTAGTTGTAAGGCACAGAGGAATCAAGGAGGACACAGGTATGGTTGGCAAGGTATTCCTTCAAGAAGTTGTCCACTACAATACATTTTTTTTTTCATAAATCTTGCTATTATGTGCCACTGAAAACATCCACTGTGTTTATTTTAGCAATATTACCTTTTATCATGCTGTAGCCGCACATCTTCAGTGCTGGATCCAGCTCTCATGGGGTTAATCGACAACTTCCTTTCTCCTGAGTTATTGTGCTCTAATACTACAAGTTCCATGATGCATTGCACTGGCTTCTAAGCCCAAACCTACCACACCCCCTCCAAAACACACCCCAACCCCTCCCTCCTCTATCTTCAAAAAGATTTGTGATGTCATTTCTGTCCAACCTCCTCTTTTACATTTGACCAATCCACACTCCATTACACACAGATAGATATGTATCTATATATGTCTATTTACCTAGATATGTCCATATCCATGTTTCTAAACCCCTTCACCCCTGGAGCTTGTTTCGTTTATCGCTCCCCTTCTTTCCAGAGCCATAACTTTTTTATTTTTCCCTCAATATGGCCATGTGAGGGCTTGTCTTTTGCGGGACAAGTTCTACTTTTGAACGACACCATTGGTTTCACCATGTCATGTAACAGAAAATGTGAAAAAAATTCAAAGTGCGATGAAATTGCAAAAAAAGTGCAATCCCACACTTGTTTTTTGCTTGGCTGTTTAGCTAGGTTCACTAAATGCTAAGACTGTGTGCACACGTTGCGGATTTGATTGCGGATCCGCAGGGTTTTTGGCTGCACAGAATTGCATCAAATCCGCAGTGTAGTGCACAACCAATGTAAGTCTATGGGAGCCGCAGACTTGTTGTGCACATGCTGCAGAAAAAGCCGCACCGAAACGCAGCTTTTTTTTTTTCCGCAGCATGTCACTTCTTTTGTGCCGAATTGCAGCATTTCTGCACCAATAGACGTGCATTGAGTCTGGCAAATCCGCAGCAAAACCGCAGATGTAAAAAAGATCTGCAGTTTTGCTGCAGATGTGGGTCCGAGAAACGCTGCAGTTCGGGAGGAGGGAAGTGTGTGGGCGGTGACTGTGTTTGTGTGTGCGTGCGGGGTCTGCGGGCTGTTCGGATGTGTGCAGGACTGTTTGGGTGTGTGCGGGCAGGGTCTGCGGGCTGTTCGGATATGTGCGGCACTGTGCTGGATTGTTCGGGTGTGTGCGGATATGTGCCTGGCTGTTCGGGTGTGTGCGGGGCTGTTCGGGTGTGTGCCTGGCTGTTCGGGTGTGTGCGGCGCTGTGCGGGACTGTTCGGGTGTGTGCGGGACTGTTCGGGTGTGTGCAGGGTTGTGCGGGTGTGTGCCTGGCTGTTCGGGTGTGTGCGGGGCTGTGCGGATGTGTGCCTGGCTGTTCGGGTGTGTGCCTGGCTGTTCGGGTGTGTGCCTGGCTGTTCGGGTGTGTGCGGGACTGTTCGGGTGTGTGCGGGTCTGTGTGGATGTGTGCCGCGCTGTGCGGGACTGTTCGGGTGTGTGCCTGGTTGTTCGGGTGTGTGCGGGACTGTTCGGGGTGTGCGGGACTGTTCGGGTGTGTGCAGGGGGGTCTTTTGGGGTGTGTGTGCAGGCATCATCCGATGGGACTACAAGTACGCCGCATCCAATCTGCAGCTAATTCAGATGTAATCCGGACAGTGGACACGCACCCTACACTATCCATACATCTATCAATAGATATATCTATCCAGATATATCTATAGATAGATATATGAATAGATAGATGTATGCATCTACAGATCTATCTATATGTAGATCTGTCTATCCATTTCATCTATCATCTATCTTTCTATCTGTGTGTAATTGAGTGTGGGTTGGACAAATGTAAAAGAGGAGGTTGGACAATGACATCACAAATATTTTTTGTTGTTCAATAATACATCTTTATTTAGCTTTCAAAAACTGCACCAACATTTTTTAAAACATGCATCAAAACCACGCAAAAAATGCACCAAAAACACATGAAAACCGCACCAAAACACCAAAAACTGCATGAACCACACTAAAAACTGCACCAAACAAGCATCAAAAACTGCACCAAACAAGCATCAAAAACTGCATCAAAACCGCACAAAATACTGCATTAAAACAGCACCAAAACTGCATAAAAAAGCCTGAATCAAAACCACGCAAAAAAAGGACCAAAAACTGCACCAAGAACTGCATTAAAACCCGCACAAAAAACCTGCATCAAAACCGCGCAAAAACCGTGAAAAAAATGCATCAAAAACGCAGCTGTGTTTTCTGCAAGGAAATGCAGATTTTGTGCAGAAAATTCTGCACCCAAATCTGCAGATGTGCACACAGCATAAAACTGACCTACCATTATGATTCTCCAGGTCATTACGAGTTCATAGACACCAAACACGTCTAGGTTATTTTTTATCTAAGTGGTGAAAAAAAATTCCAAACTTTGCTAAAAAAAAAGAAATAAAATAATTGTGCCATTTTCCGATACCCGTAGCGTCTATATTTTCGGAGATATCTGGTCAGGTGAGGGCTAATTTTTTGCGCGCAGAGCTAACATTTTTAATGATACCACTTTTGTGCAGATACGTTCTTTTGATCGCCCATTATTACATTTTAATGCAATGTCGCAGTGACCAAAAAAATAATTTTGGCTTTTGATTTTTTTTTTTCGCTATGCCGTTTAGCGATCATGTACATTTTTTTTTTTTTAAATTGAAAACAACTGACATGTTGCGGCTTTGAAGTGGGCTCACCGCCGAAGTCCACCTCAAAGCGGGGGATACTGCCAGCTGACATACTATTTCGTCAGCTGGCAGAAAGGGGTTAATGAACAATCTGTTTGTTAAAAAAAAAAAAATGGCGTATACTACCTGTCCGCCGTAGTCCTATTAATAATGAGTGTCCCACGACGATCTCCCCTATAGAACATTGACATCGGGTGATGTCACTGCTCTATAGGACTTTCAGTGACACACTGACAGGAGACGAGACAATGGCTCCTGCAGTGCATCACTGAGAGGTTACTGGAGTTCACTGGTCTCACTTTATGGCATTTGCTGCGTGGGAACTTTCTCACACAGCAATGCCAAAAGCGAGACTAGGGACTATTTTCTCACAGGGGTGTAGGAATACATTGTGAGGAACACATTGTGGAAGGAGCCCCTGGAGAGTGGTCGCATCAGCTGATGCTGCTGCTCTCCACGGGAGATCATCGAGGGACACTCGTTTTAATAGGATTTCTGCGGATCAGGGAGTATATTGTTTGTTTATTATTTTAATATTTTTTACAGGTGACACTGGCTTCGGGGATCAAGGTGACAAGTGATGTGAGTATGTACTCTGTTATATGTACTGTATGTCTATATGTATGTTGTCTGTATGTACTGTATGTATGTGCTGTATGTGGCATGTTATATGGTGCATGCCGCATGCTGTATGTCTATATGTGTGTAATGTATGTTTTTTTTTTTTTTTTTAACACATTAGCCGGATGATAGGACTAATACTGTCCCATCATTGGCTAATGTGTCACTCACTGTCACTGTAGCAGGCAGAGCCCGATGGGACTTGCAGTCCCATCGGACAATGCCTGCACACAGAGACACCCCCCCTCCCCCACGCCAGCCAGCCAGCAGCATACCAAAGAAAGCACGGCCAGCGGACCCACTGCACACACCCGCAGACCCCAGCACCACCTGGCGCCGGCACATCACGGCGCAGCCCCACCGCACCGCCCGGCACATCACGGCGCAGCCCCACCGCACCGCCTGGCGCCGGCACATCACGGCGCAGCCCCACCGAACCGCCCGGTGCCGGCACGAAGCCCGCACATCAAGTCCAAGCACAGCGTACATATCCCTGCCTAGCCCCCAGCACAGCCCCGCTCCCAGCACAGCCCTGCCGCCCACAGCCCAGTCACTCTTGATGAGTGACTGCTGACTGTGAGGCTGGGTCACGCCTGCTCATGATGTCACGTCAATTTCCAGAGTCTGGAAATTGACGTGACGTCGGCGGAAATTATCGGCGGCTGCAGCCTGGGGGTCACGTGACCTGCACTCAGCCGCTGGCATAGCGCCGCTCACAGGCGAAAACGGCAGCAGAAGGTATTAACACAATTCATCAGGGGCCCCGGAGGGATACATTGGGGGATTAATTGAAAGTAGTGGACAACCCCTTTCAGCATCTTCCAACACTTTTTCCGCCTTGTCAGAGTACTCGACGCATCAGGGCCTGTGTGCTTGGAGGGTCTGAGAAGACTGTCCCAGACCTTTGAAAGTGTTCCCCTGCCTCTGCTGCATATCTCCCTAGTCTCCATTCATGTTCCTCCTGCTCATTATCACCCAGTCAGTGCTGAGAAGAGGAGATGAGGCTGGGCTGTGTAGCATCACCCAGTACAGTTTCTTGCTCCATCTCAATAAGCCTGCAAAGCCTCCTCTTTAATGAGCAGCGAACAGTTCAGTAGACAAGCTGGATGGTGATGATTATTATGGCGTCATCACCGTTCCCCATCTTGGTCAAGTCCTCAAAGTTTTGGAGAACCGCACAGATGTCAGACATCCATGCCCATTCATCAACTCTTATGTTTGAAGGCCGACTGGAATATTGATGCACATGGTGTAGCTGGTATTCAACTACTTCCCTCTGCTGCTCACAAAGCCTTGCCAACATATGTAACGTTGCGTTCCAAAGTGTGATGACATCGTACACCGGTCTGTCAGCTGGAAGTTGAAAATACTTCTGCTGCACTGCCAAGTCGGCAGGAGCTGTAGCTGAATTGCGGAAATGGGCACACACAAGGCGTACTTTCACAAATCGCTTAGGTAGATCTTGGTAGCTTTTGAGAAACAACAACCACTAAGTTGAGCACATGGGCCAGGCATTGTATGTGTGTGAGGTTGCCAAGCTTCAGAGCTGCCACTAGGTTAAGGCCATTATCACATACAAACCATGCCTGGTTGTAGACTCGGGCGAGAACCACAGAGCAGTCTGGTCTGTTTAGACCTTTCAACAATTCTGAAACAGTGGCTAGTTTGTCACCTAAGCAGATTAGCTTCAGCAGAGTTTGTTGTTGCTTGCCAGGGCAGTGCTTTCAGCTTGCGACTGATGTTGACGTTTGTGACATTGAGAGTGAGGAGGATGAGGTGCAGGAACTGCTGTAGATGGCGGGGGCAACCCTGATTGCACCAGGGCCCGCAATCCTCTGTGTCAGTAGCACATGATCTGTCCCAGGGTCTAACTGAGTCCCGTCTCCCACAATGTTCACCCAGTGTGCTGTTCAGGGAAATGTAGTGTCATAAGCACTTGTCCAGGTGTACTTGGGTAAGTGGACCTTCTCAGTCACAGTGTTGGTCGAGGCACATCTGATGTTATGGGACACATGCTTGTGTAAGGTGGGGATGGCGCACTGGGAGAAATAGTGGCGGCTGGGGATCAAGTACCAAAGGTCGGTTGTCGCCATGAGGTTGCGGAAAGGTCCCGTCTCCACAAGCTTAAACGGCAACATTTCCAGGGCAAGAAGTCTGGAAATGTAACCATTTACTATTGTAGCCTGTGGGTGGGTAGCTGCGTATTTATGCTTGTGTTCCAAGGCCTGGAGTAGGGACGAGTGGATTCTGCGATGGGACAAAGATGTGGACGTGGTTGCAAGTGTGCAAAGACAGGTGAAGGTTGGGAGGCATCTTCGCCTACGTCTTGGACAGGGGACTGGCATGCATGTAGAATAGGGGAAGCAGCAGTGGTGTCACCCGCAGACACTGTTTCTGGCTGGCACTGAAGTTCGGCCTAGGTAATCAGGTGCTTTGCTTACATGTGAAGAAAAACAGAAAACTGAGTCGGAGTATGACTTTAAAACAAAACCAAACAAAAAAATATCAGGGCCGGACTGGCCATTTGGCAATTCTGGCAAATGCAAGAAGGGCCTGTCTGGTCTGCTACGTTGTTATCAGAATCGATGTTCTCAAGACACCCATACTGTTGTGACGAAGCACAAAGTCGCTGACTCCGTCACTCACCCCAGCAGGCCACGGGTATCTTTAGAAATATTGGTCTTGTAGTAAATCTTGCTTTCCTCCATCCAGGGTAATATATCACATCTTGTGCTTGTGGACAGTGACAGCATGGGCCTGCGCGATTTCAAATGCCAGGACTAAATTTCAGTATGCATGAAGAAAAAAGGTGTAGATTCTAGCTTCTTAAAAACTTGAAAGTCTTTATTAGTGCATTCCAATATAAAATATCACAAGTCCTTGCTTCTAGGTGGATGCAGATGGAGAGACATGAGTAAAATCGGTTAGATCGAAACGCGTTGTCTATAGTGTTGAGCGATACCTTCCGATATGCAAAGGTATCGGATTGGATCGGCCGATACCCAAAAAATATCGGATATCGCCGATACCGATACCAATGCATATCAATGGGACACAAAATATCGGAATGGTTCCCAGGGTGTGAAGGAGAGGAAACTCTCCTTCAGGCACTGGGATCCATATTCATGTATAAAATAAAGAATAAAAAATATTGATATACTCACCCCTCTGACTGCTCCGGCTCTCACCGGTCCAAGCGTCTGCCTCCGTTCCCTAAGAATGCAGAGTGAAGGACCTTCGATGACGTCGCGGCTTGTGATTGGTCGCGTGACTGCTCATGTGACCGCTCACGCGACCAATCACAAGCCGCGACGTCATCGAAGGTCATTCACTCCCTGCATTCTTAGGAACGGAGGCACCGCTAAGAGCCAGGGTCGCCGGAGGGGTGAGTATATCAATATTTTTTATTTATTTTTTACATGAATATGGATCCCAGGGCCTGAAGGAGAGTCTCCTCTCCTCCAGACCCTGGGAACCATACGCACCACACTTCCGATTCCGATATCGCAAAAATATCGGAACTTGGTATCGGAATTCCGATACAGCAAATATCGGCCGATACCCGATACTTGCAGTATCGGAATGCTCAACACTAGTTGTCTATACTCTCCATCTGCATCCACCTAGAAGTAAGGACTTGTGATATTTTATATTGGAATGCACTAATAAAGACTTTCAAGTTTTTAAGACGCTGGAATCTACACCTTTTTTCTTCATGCATGCTGTTTCACGTCTAGGACAAGACGGAGATTCCCGTGCTTCGTGGGTCTGTCGGTGAGCTGGCTGAGGCTGTTCAAGCTGCTTTTCTTATCTTTAGCTAAATTTCAGTCCCAGTCCGTACCTGCAATATGTGCATATATCTTAATGAGAATACCGTATATATGCGTGTATAATCTGAGATTTTCAGCAAATTTTTTTGTACTGAAAACGACCCCCCTCGGCTTATACACGAGTCACTGTCCAGAAAGCCAGCGGGGAAGGGGAGCGGTGGAGCAGCGGCAGGAGCCGGCGGCTGTGACATACTCACTCTCGAGTAGTCGCTGAACGTCCCTGCATCTCTGTTGTCCCGATGCTGCGGCGCTTCCTGTGCTGATAGGTCACGTGGTACAGCTCATTAAGGTAATGAATATGCACGTGTCTCCACACCCATATTCAAATAAAAGAAAGAAGTATGGGACGAATGATATAAGGATACAAGTACCTTTATTTAACAAGCATGGTAAATGGTAGCACTACGTGCAAAGAATTGCATGCACTTGAATGAAAAACAATAATTATAATACAAGATAAAAAATAGATAAATATTAATAAATGGTTAGTCAAAGACCAAATAACCAGTAGATGAAAATGGGGTATACCAATTGAGTAGTGAACTGAATAATGGCATTAAATAAATCTCAGTTTGGCTGTAGTCAAAGGCCATGTTCACAAGTTGTGGATTTTACCGCAGATCTGCGGCATTTTTGATGCTGCGGATCTGCAGCAGTTTTCCATGCGATTTACAGTACCATGTAAACCTATGGAAAGCCCAATCCACTGTGCACATGCTGCGGAAAAAAATGCACAGAAACGGAGCGTTCTGCACCCATTGACTTGCATTGAGTCGGGCACATCCGCAGCAAAACCGCAGATGTAAAAAATATCTGCGGTTTAGCTGTGGGTGAAACGCTGCAGATTGGGAGGAGGGAAGTGTGTGGGCGGTTACTGTGCATGCGTGTCTGTGTGTGCGGGCGGGGCGCATGCGTGTATCGTCTGCTGGGGCTGTCGGGGGATCTGTGAGGGGCTGCCGGGGGTCTGCCATGTCTGTCAAGGGGGTGTGTGTGTGCAGGCATTGTCCGATTAGATTACAAGTCCCATTTGGCTATGCCTGCTACAGTGACAGTGATTGACACATTAGCCAATGATGGGACAGTAATAGTCCCATCATCCGGCTAATGTGTTGAATGCAAAAAAAACAACAAAAAAACACAAGCATTTAACAGAACATACAACAGTACATACAACATAGAATACATACATACAGTACATTCATACATTACATACATAGACATACAGTACATACAATATAGAGTACATACTCACCATCACCTTGATCCCCGAAGCCATTGTCACCTGTAAAAAATATTAAAATAACAAACAATATACTCCCTGATCCGCAGATATCCAATTAAAACAAGTGTCCCACGACAATCTCCCGTGGAGAGCAGCCACATCAGCTAATGAATACAGGAATACAATGACGGAAGGTATCCTTCTGCAAAGTATTTCTCCACCACTGTAAAAAATAGTCCCTAGTCTCACTAGTGGCACTGCTGTGTGGGAAAATTTCCATGCAGCTTTGCCATAAAGTAAGGTAAGGTAACCTCAGTGATGCACTGCAGGAGCCATTGTCTCCTGTCAGTGTGTCACTGAAGGTCTATAGGGCAGTGACATCACCTGATGTCACTGTTCTATAGGGGAGATCGTCGTGGGACACTCGTTATTAATTAGACTGCATCGAACAGGGAGTATTCGGTTTATTATTTTTAATTTTTTGCAGGCGATCGATGGTAAGTATGGTGAAAAAGAATATTAAAATACTATTTTCTGGCTGTGTGTCTTTTTTTTTTTAACCCTTTCACTACTATAGGATTAGTAATGGATAGGCGTCTTATTGACGCCTCTCCATTATTAACAGGGCTTAATGTCTCCTTACAATAGCAAGGTGACATTAACCCCTTATTACCCCATATCCCACCACTACAGGGGAGTGGGAGAAGAGGGGCAAAGTGCGGGATTTGGCGTATCTTACAGATGTGCCATTTCTGGGGCGGCTGCGGGCTGGTATTTGTAGCCGGGGGGGGGGGGGGGGGCAAATATCCATGGCCCCTCTCTAGGGTATGAATATCAGCCAGCAACTGTCTGCATAGCCTTTCTGGCTATAAGCTATAGGCTGATATTCATAGCCTGGGAAGGGGCCATGGGTATTACCCTCTTCCCAGGTTACCAATATTGGCCCCCGGCCGTCGGCTTTCCCCCTCTGGTGCAGAAAATTGCACGGGAGCCCACGCCATTTTTTTCTTTAATTGTTAATAAACATAGGCCTTGCTATTATATATCTATGGAGAGAGAGAGAACGGAAAATGTGCATGATTTGAATGGAAAGATGCATGAAAGACCAGATTCATTTCAGTTTCATACATTTTTCGCTGGATCCGTCGCTGTACGTTTTTTCACCGGACAGAAAAAACGTTCTTCTGTACGCTTTCTCCATCTGTCGGAAACAGCTTTTCTGACGGATCAGGCAAAAAACGGATGAAAAGTGTGGCCATTAGGCTCTATCTGGCGTTTAGACAACTATGAGAAAAAAAAAACACGGATCCGTTGATTTCAAAACTCGCTGGATTGTGCCTGACAGCAAAAACCTGATGTGTGAAAGTAGCCTAACTATCCATATATCGGTATCTACATCTATCCATAGATATATCTGTCTATCTATCCGTGTGTAATGGAGTGTGGGTTGGACAAATGTAAAAGAGGAGGTTGGACAAGACATGACAATTTTTTTTGACAAAGTTTGTTCAGTAATACATCTTTATTTAGCTTTCAAAAACGCACCTGCGTTTTCTGCCAAGAGCTGCGGATTTAGTGCAGAAAAATCCGCAGGCAAATCTGCAACGTGTGCACATACCCAAAAGGAGAAACAGCAATGTGTACAATGGAAGTGTGACTTGTGAGACAGGATTTGTGTCAATCAAGTAAGTGACTGGAAAATGCTAAAAGTCAAAGGAGCAGGCCAAAAAGTGTAATAAGTGAAGGTGCAACGTGCAAGATGAGGTTGAGCAGGGGGTGGGGGATCAGTGTCAGATTAATGGCGAGAAGCACATGAATGTAAAGTCAAGATAGATATTAGCAATGAAACAGTGAGTAGGCTCCTTAATTGAGAAAATGCCCCAGAAGCAAGTATGGGTTGAAAAAAGGAGTGTGACATACGGTAGATACAGAGGTCTATGTATGCAAGATGAATAAAAGGATGAACATGTCACATTCACCAAATTAATATCTGAGGTGGAAGTACTATGAAAAACACCAAGAAAAAGGCAGAGACGCTTACCTGCCCAGGCCTCAATACAAATGCACTAACAGGGCGCAGTGGACCCAATTAAAGATGGCGGCTACACAGGTGCAGTAATACCGATGAGACAGCCAGCCTACAATCAGGGATTGACCGTTTGGTATACCAGTGCACAAAAAAATACAGTCTGTATGCGGCAACGTTCACACACAGATGTAGAGCATCTGGCTCACAGCCTATTAATGGGCGTCATTGTGCACTGGTGTACCAAACGGCCAATCCCTGATTGTAGGCTGTCTTATCGGTATTACTGCACCTGTGTAGCCGCCATCTTTAATTGGGTCCACTGTGCCCTGTTAATGCATTTGTTTTGAGGCCTGGGCAGGTAAGCGTCTCTGCCTTTTTCTTGGTGTTTTTTTTACACATTTTTGGAGGATTTTGAAGTCCTCTTTTTGTGGTTTTGATGTGGCAGTACTATGGTAAGAGTAGAAAAAAATAAGGGTATAAAGAAATAAACATGCAGAGTGGAGATACCCGGGTGACCCGTGGTCCAAGTGTCCTTCGTCAGGGGAGGGACTGGCCGGCTATCCCCACAGGCTCAATGGCTGTCTAAAAAGCGCCAAAGATGCGGGGCGGGGACTCGAGCTCCCGCTCGAAAACATTCAAAAAATACTCGCGTAACGAACATCCCGAGCACAGTGATGCGAGTAACGAGTAGTGCTCATCACTAGTGGGGAGTGACTTTCCCTATTACATTTTCCCGTCTTATTTGATTATTCACCTCTGATGTGACCTTGAGGGGCAAATATACTGGACATCCCCCTCCAAATTATTTTGTCACATAAATTTAACGCAAAATGGAATGAAAACCTTTTTTTTTTATCCTAAAACACTGTTAGCTACTGCAGGGTGCTGATGGGGTCCAATGGAGTCTTTTGTTACCCATCTAGGCATCGCTACTGACAGCGCCATCATTGGTACTGCCATTGGTGCACCATAAGTATATCTCGGACGACAGTGACACGGCAGCGGCTGTCAGCTGCTGACTATACCTAAGTGCCCTAAATGGGCGTACAGGCGGTCATTAAGCAATATATTTTATCACCAAGCTGCAGGTGTCCCAGCATGGGTTCTGTCACCAGGGAAACCCTCCATACTAAGTTGCAGGCATACATGATGCAGTGTAGCCAATCAGATTGCCACTTCTAGTTACTAACTTGAAAGCTGGAACCTGATTGGCTGATACCGAGCTGCACCACACCTGCACGTCTAGTAGCGCTGTGTACCATTGGTCTCCGGGTCCATGGCGGCTGCTGCTGGGACCGTGCGGACACGCCTAACCACCTGTAGACTCTAGAAGTGCAGCAGTTTAGACAGTTTAACTGAATGCACGTAAACGTGATGACGTATGTGCGCATTCCTCCTACACACGCCTGTGTGTTTAGATTGACAACTTGTGGTGACGTAGGCGATTGTCAGGCCGGATAAGCGGAGGCTTCTGCACCCTGGAGGCCTAGATGGCTGCGGCAATAGCCATGACGTCGCTGTCTCCGCAGCTGCCAGAGCAGGAGGATGCAGAGCAGCGGGATGGGGCCGGAGAAGACGGAGAGTCCGAGGTGTTCATGGCGGACACGCACTGCTCGGACCTGGCGTGGCGACAGAACGAGCAGAGGAAGCAGGGCCTGTTCTGTGACATGACTCTGGTCTTCGTCGGAGGAGGACGCGAATTCCACGCTCATCGCTCCGTGCTGGCGGCGGCCACAGATTACTTCGCCCCGCTGCTGTCCGGACACTTCCAGGAGTCACGCTCGGGCCGGGTGGACATGAAATGGAGCTCGGAGCCCGGGCCTGATCTGGAGACCGTGGAGGCCGTTATTCAGTACATGTACACGGGGCAGATCCGAGTGTGTACCGGCAACGTGCATGAGGTGCTGGAGCTGTCTGACAGGTGAGGGGGGAAGGGAGCTGTCTGACAGGTGAGGGGGGGGGGGGGAGGGAGCCGTCTGACAGGTGAGGGGGGGGAGGGAGCCGTCTGACAGGTGAGGGGGGAAGGGAGCCGTCTGACAGGTGAGGGGGGGGAAAGGGAGCCGTCTGACAGGTGAGGGGGGAAGGGAGCCGTCTGACAGGTGAGGGGGGGAAAGGAGCCGTCTGACAGGTGAGGGGGGGGGGAGGGAGGGAGCCGTCTGACAGGTGAGGGGGGGGAGGGAGCCGTCTGACAGGTGAGGGGGGGAAAGGGAGCCGTCTGACAGGTGAGGGGGGAAGGGAGCCGTCTGACAGGTGAGGGGGGGAAGGGAGCCGTCTGACAGGTGAGGGGGGGAAGGGAGCCGTCTGACAGGTGAGGGGGGGGAGGGAGGGAGCCGTCTGACAGGTGAGGGGGGGGAGGGAGCCGTCTGACAGGTGAGGGGGGGGGAGGGAGCCGTCTGACAGGTGAGGGGGGGGAAGGGAGCCGTCTGACAGGTGAGGGGGGGGAAGGGAGCCGTCTGACAGGTGAGGGGGGGGAAGGGAGCCGTCTGACAGGTGAGGGGGGGGAAGGGAGCCGTCTGACAGGTGAGGGGGGGGAAGGGAGCCGTCTGACAGGTGAGGGGGGGGAAGGGAGCCGTCTGACAGGTGAGGGGGGGGGAAGGGAGCCGTCTGACAGGTGAGGGGGGGGGGAAGGGAGCCGTCTGACAGGTGAGGGGGGGAAGGGAGCCATCTGACAGGTGAGTGGGCAGAGGGAGCCTTCTGATACAGGGGCAGACACAGACAGCTTGGGCCCCCTGTGCAGGAAATGTCTGGTGGGCCCCCCTCCTTTTAAGGCGATAGAATGAAATAAATGTGTGTGTGTGTGTATGTATATATATATATTTTTTTTTTTTTTTCTCTTTATCTCCTCCTTATCTCATAAGTGAGTACACTATATACTAAGGGACTGTGTTACACATAATAATCGATAATAACGTCTTCCTCCCCGTTCCTAAATCCATTATAAATCCTCTTTCCTCCCATCCCAATCCCCCAGACCCCTCATTGTTCTCCCTCCCCCCCCCGCATCCAATTATTGCCCTCTTCACCACACCGTTATTGCCCATTCACCACCTCCATCATTTCCTCCTCCCTATCATTGCCTTCCACGCCATCATTGCCCTCTCTTTCAACCCAATCATTGCCTTCTGCCTCATCACCCCTATCATTACCCTCTCCTCCACCTACACACACAGCACCATTCACCTCTCTGCGCGCACACACACACCCCTCACCTCTGCGCACGGTATCCTGAAGCCCCACCATCGCCGGCAGCTTCCTGTCTCGCACAGCCGCGGCGCTGAATGATGATGTCATTTAGCCGCTGCTGTGTGAGACAGGAAGTAGGACGGATCCATTCCCTGCAGCTCCGTTCCCATTTTCTCCTGCAGGCAGCGGAGCTGCAGGGATAGCTTCCTGCCCGCCGCACATGAGGGCAATTTGGCCAGGGGCCCCTCGGGGCTGGATAAACTTGCCAGATTGCCCTCAATATTAGCCGCCCTGTAGGAAGGACCGGTTTTAGGCAAAGTGGGGCCCTAGGCAAAGTTTAAAATGGGGGCCCAAATGCTAACATTTTGCACATCACAGAGAAGCATTTCGGTTGTATTTACATGCGCTGAGTTCAGGCCGCTAAATGAGTGTGATCAACAATACTGAAATCGTTCAATTCTTGTTTCCTGGCCTCTTTACACCAACTGAGAAAGAATGATGGGGACAGAATGATCACTGCCAGTGACCTCAGGTGCAGATTTTACCTGCGTCAAATCCTGAGAAAATCCTGAGAAAATCCTGACCTTGGAAACATACCCTAATAGATCACTAACAGATCACCATACAGTATCATGTTATCAGCAGCACATCTACAGTTTACACCTGTAGATGTGCTTCTGAGAACAATGATTTCTGTTTCTGCATAAACAATCCAATCACTCAATGAATATGCAGCATTTTGCTTGTTTATAATACACCCCATAGTCCTCCATGTGTTTATAATGTGCACTACAGTCCTCGATATTGTAATATGCACTCCCCATAGTCCTCCATATAGTATTATACACTCCTTATAGTGCTCCATATAGTTTAAAGCACCGCCATAATAATAATCTTTAGTTTTATATAGCGCTAACATATTCCTCAGTGCTTTACAGTTTTGCACACATTATCATCGCTGTCCGCGATGGGGCTCACAATCTAAATTCCTCATCAGTATGTCTTTGAAATGTGGGAGGAAATCCACGCAAACACGGGGAGAACATACAAACTCCTTGAAGATGTTGTCCTTGGTGGGATTTGAACCCAGGACTTCAGCGTTGCTGCCCTTCAGCTTTCACTGAGCCACCGTGCTGCCCTGTAGTCATCCATGTAGTACAATTCACTTCCCATAGTATAATGCACCCCATAGTTCTCCATATAGTATAATGTATTCCCCATAGTCCTCGATACAGGATAATGCAGCCCACATATAGTATAATGCAACCACCACACAGAGTATAATGTAACGCCCCCATAGAATGTAATGCAGCCCCACTCATATAGTATAATGTAGGCCCCTCATAGAGTATGATGCAGTCACCCCTCATGGAATATAAATATAATACAGCCCCCATAGAATATAATGTAGTCCCAAATAGAATATATGATACAGCCCACCTCCCCATAGAATATAATGTAGCCCCAAAGAGTATGATGCAATCCTCCCTCATGAAATATAATGTAGCCCCCCCATAGAATATAATACAGCCCACCTCCCTATAGTATATAATGCAGCCCCCAATAGTATATAACACAGCCTCCCCTATAGAATATAATATACCCCCCATAATATATAACACAGCCTCCACCATAGAATATAATATACCCCCATAGTATCTAACACAGCTTCCCCATAGAATATAATATACCCCCATAGTGTATAGCACAGTAGCACAGCCACTTAGTATATAACACAGCCCACGTACTGGTATATAGAACAGTCTGCATCCCCCCGAGAATGGGCCCCGAAGTCCAGTACTCACTGTTACAGTAAAAAACAAAACAAAAAACCCCTCACCTTTCCTCGTGCCTGCGCTGCTCCCAGCTCCTGTCTCGGTGGCTGCCGCTACACTGCCTGGCACACAGTGAGTGCGCAATGACGTCATCGCGCACCATCAGTGTCAGATGCAGAGCTGGGAATGATGGGAGGGGGAGCGTCATCTGGCGCTCTCTTCTCCATCGTTGCTTTGAACTGTACCGGCAGATGCCGGTATAGTTCAATGCGGCAGGGGAGTCAGCGCTGGCGGCAGGCGGGCCCCCTGCCTCACAGGGGCCCCATAGCGGCTGCTTGATGTGCTGCTAGCTGGGGGCCCCTGGGGGAGCGGGGGCCCTAGGCAACTGCCCTCCCCTAATGCCGGCCATGCCTGCAGGGGCCCCCTGGAGCCTCCAGGCCCCGGTGCAGCTGCATTGGTTGAACCGGCGGTATGTCCGCCCAAGGTCTGACAGGTGGGGGGGGTGAGCTGCCTGAATGGTGAGGTTCGCCATGGAAGCTGTCACCGATCTCCGTGTCCAGCGCTGCCACAGTCCCAGCCATGAGCAAATAGCCCCAAATGCTTTCCCATCTGAGTTGCTGGAATCGTCCCATCAGATTCTGTGCGTCCTGAATACAATTCTTTGAGACTCGAATTGCTGTGAGAAACCAGTTATGTTCAAAGCTCTCCCCAGACCCCATAGCAGATTACATGGAGGAATGGGAAGGGGTGAAGAAATAAGCCAATAGTCTCTTGCCCTGCCCCCCACCAGTTCCTCCTCTCACTCCCTGCGGTCAACGTTTGCTCTTTGTCTTTTCCGGCACCAGGAAGTACTCAGTAACTGGACGTGATGCCCGTGTGACCTCTAGGCCTAGTGTGGAATTGGTATACATATTAGTCCATTTGCCAAATCTCCGAACACATTCAACATTGACCAACACCAAAAAGGCCTCCCAAATTAATAGACATGCCACAGAATGCTTAGTTCAAAACATATATTTTATTTATATAAAAAAATAAAATCTTAGTTCAAACATACAAAATCAAAAAAGAAGAAATGCCTCCAATCTAAAGATGAATCTCATGTAGCAACACAGATGCTTGTATAATAATATCTATATGGTAAGTGCTAAATGAACCTCAAGTGGCATATCCATAAGCACTACCATAAAACATTACATAAAAGATATTACTATATTATATAATATTCAAGACCTACATGTGTGGTCCCACGGAGGTAAATGTGACCGGATACATTTTGTTTTAGTGACTATAAGAGCCTGCAATGAATATATTCACTGAAGCACTTTGGTAGGGGTTTTCTGCTTAGGTTATTTAACCAGGATATTAACTGTGAATATTATAGTAATATCTATAGGAACGCCATCTGAGGCTTATTTAATACATGCCGCATGGGAGACATTGTATTGCCTGCTGTGTATATGCACTTAAGCACTTTAGCAGGGGTTCCTTTCAGGTCATTTACCAGGAATACTACCGTATTTATGTAATGTTTTATGGTAGTGCTTATGGATATGCCACTTGAGGTTCATTTAGCACTTACCATATACCAGATATTATTATACAAGCATCTGTGGTGCTACACGAGATTTATCTTTAGATTGGAGGCATCTCTAAATCTTTGATTGTGCATGTTTGAACTAAGATTTTATTTTTTTTTATATAAATAAAATATATGTTTTGAACTACGGTAAGCATTCTGTGGCCTGTCTATTAATTTGGTAGGCCTTTTTGGTGTTGACTAGTGTGGAATTGCCAAAGAGATAAGACTGACTGTGGGGAGTGAGGGAAGAACAGCACAGCGGAGTATTGGCTCCTTATTATTATGACCCCTTCCTGTTCCTCCTCCTGTTATAATTTAGTGGTCAGGGGAGTATAAGCTGCTTTTTTTTTTTTTAAATACTTTTAACCCCTTCCCAGCCCTGTAAAGTAGCCAGTAAAATGGCAAAACAAATTTGTTTAGTTATGAAATGATATGTTCATTTGTAGTCAGCAATACAGAGACTAACCAATAATTACTTACCGGCATCATGTATGACGAATTCCCTTTAACCCCCTTAGTGACAGAGCCAATTTTGTACTTAATGACCTAGCAAATTTTTACAATTCTGACCAGTGTCACTTTGTGTTTATAACTCTGGAAAGCTTTAACTGATCCCACTGATTTTGAGATTTTTTTTTTTTCGTGACATATTGTACTTCATGTTAGTGGTAAAATTTCTTCGATATGACTTGCGTTTATTTATGAAAGAAATGGAAATTTTGCGAAAATTTACAATTTTTCAAACTTTGAATTTTTATGCCCTTTAAAACGGAGAGAGATGCACCCCTCAAGGTTGCCAAAACCACGATCAAGAAGTTTATTAACCTTGCAGGTGCTTCAAGAGAACTAAAGCAATGTGGAAGGAAAAAAAAATAACTTTTTACTTTTTTCACCCAAATTTTTACTTTGGAACAGATTTTTTTTTTTTTTTCTTTTACAAGAGTATCAGGAGAAAATGGACCACAAAATTTGTTGTGCAAATTGTCTTGAGTATGCTGATACCCCGTATGTGGGGAAAAGCCACTGTTTTGGTGCATGGCAGGGCTCAGAAGGGAGGGAGCACCGTTTAGACTTTTTGATCACAAAATCGACTGGATTAAATTTTGGCGCCATATCTCGTTTGGAGACCCCCCTCGATGTACCTAAACAGTGTAAACCCCCCAATTCTAACTCCAGCCCTAACACCAAAATACCCCTAAACCTAATACCAACCTTAACCATAACCCCAACACACCCCTAATCCCAACCCTAACCACAAACCTATCCCCAACACACCCCTAACCCACTCTTTAGCCCAACTCTAACACTAATTGAAAAATGGAAATATCTATTTTTTTACTTCATAATTTTTCCCTAACTAAGGGGGTGATAAAAGGCGGTTTGATTTACTATTTTTTTTTTTTATTTATTTTTTTTAATTTATTCTGATCACTGTGATAGACCCTATCACAGTGACCAAAATGAACCAATAGGAAAAATTTCCTATTGGTTTCGGCCAGCAGATCTCAGCGGGTGCACTGTGCATGTGCCCTCCATTTTCTCCCAGAAGAAGACATCGGCGGCCCGGGGGATTTCACAGGGGCAAGCAGGCACACCACAGGCACCAGGGGGGTGGTCGGGAGACCCTATTTCTCTCTCCTCACCTCTGATGTGCAATCACATCAGAGGAGAGAGAAATTAAATGGAAAAAATCAGACTTTTTTTTTGCGGTCGCTGTTATACCGTTAATAACTGTCATTTTAGGTGCTGTCATTTAAATTCTCAGAAAAGTGATTTAAATGACAGCTACAACTAATGTCATAAAGTGCCACATTAAGAACTAGAAGCCAGTAAGATTATAATATGCAAATGACGTCTTTAAGATGCCAATGCACCTTCTGAGGTTTTTTCTCTGCGAAACTGCTTGAGAAAAAAATGGCAATTTTTTTCCGAAACGGCTTCGCTGGCGCTATAGTTTTTGACGCAGATGGCGGCTTTTTTTAAAAAAAACAACAAAAATTTTTTTTATGTAGTTTATAACTTGTGGGAAGCCTCCCGATGAATGAAAATGCTACTTCTAACCACTTCACGATTTCCGAACCCTCAAGCGACTAAAAGAAGTAGCAAAAATGTGAAAATTTCACAGCTATGTCTTTTTAACATTACTATACACTATTCACTTTTGGCTTTTTAAGGCACAATCTGCCTGACAAGATGTTGTATGCCAATACCCAAATGGCGATGTATAGATATAGAATATATATATTTTTTTTTTTTGTTCAGGAACAGCAATTTGAACTGACTTTGGATTTTTGTAATTTTATGTACTTTGTGTATTGATTTCACATATTGTGGAACATTTCAACATTTAAAAATATTTTTTGTGGATTCTCCCTGTAACTGATTCTGGCATATTATCCCCAGTTACAGGGCAAATTCAACCTGCTAATTGCACTCCTGAACTGATCTAAGTCTAAAGGTACCGTCACACTAAACGATATCGCTAGCGATCCGTGACGTTGCAGCGTCCTCGCTAGCGATATCGTTTAGTTTGACACGCAGCAGCGATCAGGATCCTGCTGTGATGTCGCTGGTCGCTGAATAAAGTCCAGAACTTTATTTGGTCGTCCGATCGCCGTGTATCGTTGTGTTTGACACCAAAAGCAACGATACCAGCGATGTTTTACACTGGTAACCAGGGTAAACATCGGGTTACTAAGCGCAGGGCCGCGCTTAGTAACCCGATGTTTACCCTGGTTACCAGCGTAAAAGTAAAAAAAACAAACAGTACATGCTCACCTGCGCGTCTCCCAGCGTCTGCTTCCTGCTCTGACTGAGATCCGGCCCTAAAGTGAAAGTGAAAGCACAGCGGTGACGTCACCGCTGTGCTGTTAGGGCCGGAGCTCAGTCAGTGTCAGGAAGCAGACGCTGGGAGACGCGCAGGTGAGTATGTACTGTTTGTTTTTTTTACTTTTACGCTGGTAACCAGGGTAAACATCGGGTTACTAAGCGCGGCCCTGCGCTTAGCAACCCGATGTTTACCCTGGTTACCCGGGGGCCTCGGCATCGTTGGTCGCTGGAGAGCGGTCTGTGTGACAGCTCTCCAGCGATCAAACAGCGACGCTGCAGCGATCGGCATCGTTGTCGCTATCGCTGCAGCGTCGCTTAATGTGACGGTACATTAAGACCTAGCAGGTCGTGCTTCCTCTTTGCACCTACAGATCACATGATCCCTGGGTCTGGAGGAGGAAGCGGTTTCTCTTTTTCCTATACTGTATACACCGCAGCTCTTTCAGTGGTGCGTATACAGCGATCAGGAATGCAGAGTATGTAATAAAACATCTATCTTCTCTATTGGGAGTCTGGCTGTGTTTGATATCATGCCGCTTTAGGAGCAGAGAGTTGGCTATCTGCAGCTGCTTACTCTGCACTGTTATTGTAAAATGTCTTGCAGAGTTATTTTCAGACCAACCTGACATTTTATGGTGTCAGGAAGACTGCAGGCAGTTAATAAGGCGGAATAACCGGATCGGTACAAGAGAGTATTTATTAAAATGGACATTTCGTTAGGGCTCACAGCCTCTTCAATATATATTTCACCAGTGTAATCTAACTTCTCTTTTTTTTTTTTTCCTTTTCTCTTTTTCTCATGTCCTAATCGTTTAGACTTTTGCTGCTTCGATTGAAGGAGTTCTGTGGAGAATTTCTGAAGAAAAAGCTCAATCTATCGAACTGTGTCGCTATTCACAGTTTGGCTCATATGTACACACTGAACCAGCTAGCTTTGAAGTCAGCTGACATGATTCGTAGAAATTTTTACAAAGTAATCGAGGATGATGAATTTTATACACTTCCATTCCATCTTGTTAGAGACTGGCTCTCCGATCCCGAGATTACGGTAGATTCTGAAGAGATACTCTTTGAGGCAATTCTAAAATGGATTCAGAAAAATGCTGATGAGAGGGAGAAGTATTTTGAGGAATTGTTTAAGCTCCTTCGACTCTCTCAAATGAAACCCACTTATCTTACAAGACATGTGAAAGCTGATAGGCTGGTTGCTACAAATGATGCCTGCTTGCAGTTGGTTGCTGAAGCTGTTGAGGGCCATGCTTTGCGATCAGAAAACATACAAACTGGAAACCTGCAGTCATTGGCCACCCACATGACGTCGTTGCCACGCTTTGGCCAGAATATGGATGTAATTATGGTCATTGGAGGCGTTTCGGAAGGAGGAGACTACTTAAGCGAATGTGTTGGCTATTTCATTCATGAAGATCGATGGGTGAACTTGCCTCATATTCACAATCATCTCGATGGACATGCAGTAATGGCTACAGATGCTCATGTATATGTGGCTGGCTCCATGGAGCCTGGGTTTGCTAAAACTGTTGAGCGATACAATCCAAACCGAAATGTTTGGGAACAAGTATGCAACTTGATCACTCGAAAACATTCCTTTGGCCTTATGTCTGTGAAGGGCAACCTGTATAGTATTGGGGGTCATGGCAACTTTAGCCCTGGCTTCAAAGATGTCACTGTCTATGACCCTGAGCAAGATAAATGGCAGATCTTAGAATCTGCACCCAAAATTTTACGTGATGTGAAAGCTGTTAGTGTAGAAGATCGTTACGTTTACATAACTGCTCGCACACCGGTTGACAGTGATAATGAAGATGGCCTTAGAACAATTAACTGCCGATATGACATAGAAAGTAGTCGATGGCAGGATATTGAGTCTTTGCCACTTCTGGACAATTACTGTGCATTCCAGATGTCAGTTGCATGCACCAATTTCTATAATACTGCCTCATGCTGTCCTAAGAGCTACTCTGTGACTGTGGATGAGGCTCAAAGTAAAATTTCTAGGCAAGTCTCAAATGAAATTCTTGAGAGCTTGCCACCAGAAGTTTTAGGCATAGAGGGGGCAGCTATCTGCTACTATAAGGATGATGTTTTTATTATTGGGGGTTGGAAAAACAGTGATGACATAGACAAACAATACAGGAAAGAGGCGTACCGCTATTGTGCTGAACGCAAACGCTGGCTGTTGCTCCCGCCCATGCCTCAGCCGCGGTGTCGCGCTACAGCCTGTCACGTGAGAATCCCATTTAGATACTTGCATGGGACACAGAAATACCCCATGCCCCCTAACTTGATGTGGCAGAAAGATAGAATTAGACAAATGCAAGAATTGCATCGACACACTATGAATTTAAGGCGCACTCCTCGATCCCAGATTGAATGCTAAATCCAGATTCTCCAATACTTTTCCAGTATCTTTTTAGATGCAATTTGCACATGAATGAGTTATTCTTTTTTAACTTTGTATAGTAAGTTTCAATGCTTAACATGTTTACGTAGTTCATTAATAAGTGTGAACGCCATATTTGGGCTCTGATTCTGATTTTGTGAGGATAATAGTGCAGCATGCAGCTCTATTCCTCCTCCTAAAAATGAGAACCTGCCAATAGTAATTGGGGTCTGGTGGTGAATTGATGGTGACTGTTGTATGAAAGATCCAACTCTGCATGAATTTCCTCTTCCAGAATTTGTCTGTGCTGATGTCAGCTGAGCCTTAGCATGTCGGCGTTCACACTTCAATATGTGTATATTCATTGACACAAGATGTTGTGTATAAAACGTACTTCTAGTCTTACCTTCCGGAACAGATGAGCTATGTATATAAAACATTCCAGTTAGAAACTTGAGGTTGTTAATTTTGTTAATAGTTTTTATTGACAGCAGGTAATTTGATAACTAGAAATAAAATTATAAATGTAATCGCAGGTTGGATTTCCTGAAAATTTAGTGTTGCCTTAGGACTATAAACATGCTTGGTAATGGCCTGTAGTTGATAATTTTGCAAAATGATGGCAGCCAAAACAGGTTAGATTTGATATTTGTTAAACATGTATACTGTACCTTTCAAAAGCATTCCTTTTTACTTTGCAATTTTATTTTAAATGCTTCATTTACATTCCTAGAATTGTTTTTATTTCCCTTCTATGTAGAGAACTCAGAAGTTTGTGTAGGAAACACTTCTGTTTAATCAAAAGGCTTGTAGATGCCTAAATTAATAAATGGAGCGGTTACTCATCCTTCCTGGCTCCATCGTTGCCTCTGGGCTGCTGCTCTGATCCTTGGTAATAGGCTGCAGTGGTCATGACAGCGCACGTGTCCACCACCACTGCAGCCAATCACTGGGCTCAGCAACTTTGCTGATGTAGATGGCATGGGTTGCTTGGGCCAGTCACTGGCTGTAGTTGGTTACAAGTTCTGTCGATGGAACATTACAGCTGTAGCCTATCTGCAAAGCCCAGAAAAACAGCTGAGAGGCAGTGCTGGATCCTGGAGTGTGAGTGACCGTTCTGTTTATAACTTTATGTACCAACAAGCCATTTGGTTAACTAGAAGTTTATCCTGGACAGTCATTATAATAACACCCCTTGCTTATTCTCATTTATGCTGCCCATCCACATGGATGGAATAGTTTCTACATTTCTGAATATTCTTTTGTCTCAATTTTCATTCATTCATTTTTGTAATGCAGCAGGAATGTTTGTCATAAGTGTTTTTCATTGAAAACAATTCTTGTAAGGTTCTAAACCTGGAGTGTTGTATACTGTCTGACTTTAGCTTTTAGAAAAATATATCTGATGATCTTTTAACGGGGTATGCCCATGAACAAAGTTAATTTTAAAGTTCATTTTAATCAATACATCCTTGGAATGATAATTTCCACAATTGGATTTGTTTACATGTGCCCCTGCTGTGTACTGTGTAATGGCTGTGTCTTAGGCTAGGTTCACATTGCGTTAATGGGTTTACGCTAACGGACAGCGTTGCACGGCGAAAATGTCGCAATTAACGCTGTGCAACGGGTCCGTTAGCGCACCCATTGACAGCAATGTGATTTTTTTTTTCTGAAGCGCGTGCCAATTTCGGCACGCGCTAGCGATGTGCCGTTCTTTTGTGGCGCGCCTCGGACGCTGCTTGCAGCGTCCGCGGCACGCCCGAGGTCCGTTCCCTGCTCTGGCAGATCGGGGATCTGCGCGAGCGGGCACGTTAACGCGACCCCTAAAAAGATATTGCTCCAGCGCAATCCGCTAGCGCTAAACGGATTGCCCTAACGCAATGTGAACCTAGCCTTACCGTGCAGGAACATGCTCTGATCATACCACCACGCCTGGGCAGGAAGGAAAAGAGAGTACACAGTATGCTATCACAGCTGGATGTTTGTTTTTTTTGCTAGATAAAGCATTTTCCTGTCTGGTGTTTTTTATTTATTTATTTTTTAATTTTACCACAAACAAATGATTATTTGTGATCCCCTGCTGTCTTGTCGGTATACTTTTTTCCAACCCCCCCCTCAGGCCAGGAGATGTGGTATGATAAGACCATGTTCCTGTAAGGTCAAAGCCATTACACAGTACACTGCAGGGGCACATTTATTAGGGTATGTGCCCACGGTCAGGAATCTGCAGCGCTTTGGACACAGCACATGTCTGCTACATCCAAAGCGCTGCCGTCTTTTGAACGCAGGTGGATCTGCATGTGATCAATGAACCGTGTGGAATCGCCATGTCCAATACATTGGACAGGTGAAATTTATCTTGCGGAGACTCGCATCTTTGCAAGATAAATTGACATGCTGCAGTCTAGAAAGACGCGCCGCATGTCTGTCTCCACTGGGAATCCGCAGGCATCGGTGCATGCATAGTGGATATGTGATTTCTTGAAATCCCATCCACTATGCTACAACATCTGTATGCTGTGGATGTACGCATCTTCCCACCCGCAGCGTTTACTGACCGTGGGAACATACCCTAAGAGTATCTCATGTCAGGAACTTTTTTTATATTTTATAACACCTCCAATTGTGGAACTTATTATTATTCCAAATCTATTGATTAAAATGAACTTTGTTCGTGGGAAAACCCCTTTAATGTAATTTGGAAAGGATATCCATTTTTTTTTTTTTTTTTTTGACCAAAATAAATTTCCTTTGTCTTCCTGTAATTTTTGTATTTTGCTGATTAATGTACTCGCCCTTCCATTTGTAGATATCCCAATATTGCATATTTAAAATATAGCAGAGTATATTGGATGTAGTGATTACTGTAGGAACAATGTTTCTAACCTTGATGGTTATCTTTGTAAAACAAACAAGCAAACAAACAAAAAAAACTTGCCATGCTCTAATTACTTTTTGAAAAGTGAGCAGAGCTCAGACTGGCATGGCCAAACACACCCAACAAGTTCATCATAATTTCAGCCATAAGTGGAATACATTGCGACAGAAATGTTCTCCAGTCCTTGACTACATTAACGTTCCTGGCAGTTAAAAGCTGCCCCAAATCCATTAGGAAGCTCGCATATCTAAAGAATTTTATTTCTCAAACTTAAAGGGAACCTATCACCCCGTTTTTTAAAAATAGTGTGAAATAGGGGCAGAGCTGGGCTTTACATTAGTACCTTTTTGGTGCCTTTACACCCCCGTTAGGCTGCCGAAATACCTTTGTGAAGTGGCCGTTTTCTGCTGTCACTCAAGTTGGTCAGGTCGGATGGCCGTGGTCACAGCGCTGTTTCTCCCCCAGATCAGGCTCATCATTACGTTGGTGGCGTAGTGGTGTGCGCATGTCCAAAGAGAAGATCCACTGCCCAGGAGATTCAAAACAGCGTGGTCTTCGCTATTCGCCGTTTACCGGTGGGCGCGGCCATCTTTCCTGTGGCCGCGCGTGTGCAGATGGAGCGCTCTGCTGCCCGGGGCTTCAGGAAAATGGCCGCGGGATTCCGCGCGTGCGCAGATGGAGATCGCGGCGGCCATTTTCCTGAAGCCCCGGGCAGCAGAGCGCTCCATCTGCGCACGCGCGGCCACAGGAAAGATGGCCGCGCCCACCGGTAAACGGCGAATAGCGAAGACCGCGCTGTTTTGAATCTCCTGGGCAGTGGATCTTCTCTTTGGACATGCGCACACCACTACGCCACCAACGTAATGATGAGCCTGATCTGGGGGAGAAACAGCGCTGTGACCACGCCCATCCGACCTGACCAGCGTGAGTGACAGGACAAAACGGCCACTTCACAAAGGTATTTCGGCAGCCTAACGGGGGTGTAAAGGCACCAAAAAGGCAGTAATGTAAAGCCCAGCTCTGCCCCTATTTCACACTATTTTTATCTAATTTTTAAAAAACGGGGTGATAGGTTCCCTTTAAACTTCAGCACGCCGTTTATCAATATTGGCATGCAAAACACCAGTCTTGATGATTCTGGGTTTTTCTAATGGGGTGAGTAAACATTGGATTTTCTGTGGTGGGTTTGCAGCTGGAAAATCTGCAGCATAATATATTGATAGCACTGTGAGTGCAATTAAGGCTGTGTTCACATGTTGCGTTTGTGTTTTTTTTTTTTTTTTTTTTGTAGTGTGCAGATATAACACAACCTGATGCTAGCAAAGTGAATGAGAAACCTGAAGTGTCAAGCACAAGTTCGGTTGTGCTGTTTTGCAGTACGCTTTTCACAATTGACGCGATTCAAATCAATCAAAAATGCACATTTTTGCAGCTGTGTTTTTCCTGCCAAGAAATGCAGAAATGGTGGTTATTTTACTCAACGTGAGCACATGGCCTTAAGTGGAACCTGTGAGGTCTGATAAAACTATTAACCTGTAGTCGCACCCGGACTCTGCTGAATTGGCTGTCAGTCAGGGCCGGCGTATTCTTACAGCCGTCGCCCTCAGTTCTGAGCAGTGACTAATTGTTCTGGGCATAACTGAAAGCTGGCAGATCCCAGAAGGTATTTCATTTTCACCCAGTTGCCCACTTTCAGTACAGTGGCCTAGCAACTTCATTACCCCATAGCTGCAGGTTAATACCGTTATCTGACATATCTGGTTCCCTTTAAAAGAAATCTCACGTGCTGCAGAGCAAATACCCTTGCGCTGTGGATTAGGAATACAAAGCAGGTCCGTTAATGTTGTGGATATCCCTTTGCATTGTCCCATGGGAATGTACCCTAATCGCTTACAAGAATTGGGTTTATCAAACATTTCTTGTTGGTCATTCATATTGCTGTTGAGAATTGTTCTTTCCGTCTTCACTTAGACTTATTGTATAAGGTTATTTCATGCTCTGATTGCAGCATCTCCATTGTGTTAAGTCTCATATAAGGCTGTCAAGTTTGGAGCAGGAGCCCCGCAGACAGTCAGTACATCTGTCTGTACTTGGACTTTGCTGTTCAGTCAGTTTTCCTATATATCCAATCTAGTCTGAACTGGTGCATAACCAATAAAGACTTATATAGCAAATAGATCAATGGCTGCACTCAATTTTACTGTACTAAAGCAAGGAAATGTGCGATACATGAAATGTGAATAGCATAATGGCTTGTGAAATCTATGAAAAAACACATGAGATGCTTAGCACAAGATTTGGCCAAAAATTGTGAGCCCATCCACCAAACAAGGTAATCTCAGATCGGACCTTGACACACAGATATGTCAGAGAAAAGGTGATAGCTTTCACTGTGGTTTGATGGTTTCTCAGCACTAGAATGTAGTTGAGATCTGTTTCAAGAATTCTCTCATGGATGTTTCTTTTCTGATAGAATTGTAGAAATGTTTGTTTTATCCTTGAGCCTAATGGGAATGCTCGGTATACAACTTCATGTAGACTTAGCAGCAATATTAAACTTAATATTACATAAGTGTTTGATTATGGCAGCTAGGGGTGGTGCAAGCACTTAGAAAGTTTTCAAATATGTGATATGGGACATCTAGATGGGTTTAGGGAAAATGCATTTCACTGTATGGTAGTTCTATCTACCCTCTTGTTTGTTGGTCTTCCATCCTACAGTTTGTGCCTTACCATGTTGCTTATTTCCAAATGTACTATATTAATTAAATCTATTTACTATTTTATATACATATATATTTTACTAGGACTTCACTATCCAGCACCGAAATAGGAGTATACGCTACAGGTTTAATACCACACGTTATACACTTACAGGGTGAGGATGAAGCTGTAACTATATATTTCAGATCTCACTGCTGCAGTATCTGGCAGAATAGATGGGTTTGATCCCATCCGTTTAATACATCCTTTTCCATTAATAGCGACCATGCTGTTCGAGAAGTCTGCAACACAATCACAAGATGCCGATTTATTTTCATGGCAGCCAGAGACCAATTAAAAGCCCCAAGATCTTAAATCTTCCTACTCTCAACAGGATTATGGTTAGTCAAGTCTCCTAATGGGACAAAAAAGGAAAAATAAAAAAGTTACACACACACACACACACACACACACACACACACACACACACACACACACACACACACACACACACACGCTCGCTCACACTCTAGTAGCTTGCACAATAATTAATCATCAAAAAGTATAATGTTCCAGAATTAATTAAAGGGAATGCATCAAAAAAGTCAAACAAGTGTAAATGTTTCATTTATTCGGGGAAGTGTGTGTGTGTGTGTGGGGGGGGGGGGGGTTGGCAGAGGCAAAAATTCCTCACTTATTTTATTATTTTACTACGTTCTTGTTCTGTTTCTGGGAAAACTGGATCCTTGGAAAAGCTGTTGCTGTGACTGTTTGACTCCGAACATCACTTACTAATGCCTCTTGCTTCATTATCAGCAATTGTGTTAGTGGTGAGGGGCAAAGGGCGTGTGGTTGGCTGTATTTACAGTGATCTCAGTGAAGTAGCCATATCAATGTCCACTGCTGCCCTGTGATCACTGGTGGGTGGCGAGTGCAGGTCTGATCACCAAGGCTGTGACTTCATCAAGTGACTGGTACTCGCTTCTGCATGAGGTCACTGCTGCAGTCGCTGTGCCTGGATCTGTAATCCGAGCTCTGCAGCCAGCGATGATCTGGTAGTTGTGTGCTGATGACGACAAGCAGCGGTGACAGAGAGAAATGCTAGCCTAACACAGCGCTCTGCTACAATCCATTGATGCCAGGCTCCACATACAGCTGTGAAGTGTACATGTACAGATCACAGCTGATGTGGACTCCATATATGAGATGGGGTTGGATGGCAACTGTAGCCTCCTATGTTGTCTGTCATATTTGCTGTAAGGGTCGTACTCTAACACTATAAAAAAAAAATGGTAGCCCCCAGTGACTTAACTAATAATAAAAATAAATATTAAAACTTAATTTTGAAATGTTACAAATAAATTTGTTCTCACATAAATACAAGTGTAAAGAAAATGTGTCACAATTCTTTAAGTATTTCTTTTCTTTTTCACCTTTTTGAATTACTCCCCAAAGAGACAAACACGAGTAAAGGTTTACTCCCACACAGGACCATTATTGGATGAAAAAAAAGCTATGCCTCCGAATATGGCAACACGAAAACAAAGTAACGATTTATAATGAAAATCTGTTCCAGCAGTAGCACACAACACGTGGGGAATTTCTGCACTCTTTGAAATAATTGAACAAGTGGAAATTTTAATTGACGTCTGAAGACTACATAAGGTATCACAAACTCGCCTATGTAACTTTCAGCTCTTCAATGTACGAGTCCATTCGTATTATGGAAAGATTAGACAACTGGCTTAAACAGACTGAAAAATGAGCCTAAAGGCCCCGTCTCACATAGCGAGATCGCTGCTGAGTCACAAGTTTTGTGACGCAACAGCGACCTCAGTAGCGATCTCGCTATGTGTGACACGTACCAGCGATCAGGCCCCTGCTGTGAGATTGCTGGTCGTGTCGGAATGGCCTGGACCTTTTTTTGGTCGTTGAGGTCCCGCTGACATCGCTGAATCGGTGTGTGTGACACCGATCCAGCGATGTCTTCACTGGTAACCAGGGTAAACATCGGGTTACTAAGCGCAGGGCCGCGCTTAGTAACCCGATGTTTACCCTGGTTACCAGCGTAAATGTAAAAAAAAAAAAAAACGTACATACTCACCATCTGATGTCCGTCAGGTCCCTTGCCGTCTGCTTCCTGCTCTGACTGACTGCCGTACAGTGAGAGCACAGCACAGCAGTGACGTCACCGCTGCGCTCTGCTCTCACTGTACGGCGGCACTGTCAGAGCAGGAAGCAGACGGCAAGGGACCTGACGGACATCAGAAGGCGAGTATGTACTGTTTTTTTTTTGGTAACCAGGGTAAACATCGGGTTACTAAGCGCGGCCCTGCGCTTAGTAACCCGATGTTTAACCTGGTTACCCGGGTGCTGCAGGGGGACTTCGGCATCGTTGAAGGCAGTTTCAACGATGCCGAAGTCGTTCCCCTGATCGTTGGTCGCTGGAGAGAGCTGTCTGTGTGACAGCTCCCCAGCGACCACACAACGACTTACCAACGATCACGGCCAGGTCGTATCGCTGGTCGTGATCGTTGGTAAATCGCTATGTGAGACGGGGCCTTAAGGGTATGTGTCCACGTTCAGGATTTGGTCAGGATTTTATGCAGGTAAAATCCTAACCAAATCTGCACCTGAGGTCACTGGCAGGTCACCTGCGTTGTCCTTGCGTTGTTTCTGCATTGTAAGGACATGCTGCGTTCTTAAAAGACGCACCGCATGTCCGTTTCCGCGGGTCTGCCGCATGCGTCTTTTAATGCATGGTGCTACCTGTTTCTCATGGACTGTTTGATACGATGTGGGTTTTTTTTGTTTTTTTTTAATCCAAGGAAATTGATGAAACTGGTTTTGGCTTTACTTCTAGTAGGCTAGTAGTGGCAGAGTGCACTACTTTTATGAATATTAAGGCAGTGCATAGCTGCCTGTGCTAGCCTTGGGTGAAGAAATCCGAGGTGCTGGCTTACTATAGTAGCCTTGCACAGACTAGCAAAGAGAGAGCTGGCCATAGGGGAATGAAGCAAAGATGGGTATTAGAGCAGGCACAGAATTTTTTTTTCCTTGCTTCATTTGACTTTACGTAAAGGGAAGGTGCTGCAGTTATTATTTTTGTATTATTGATTATATAATTTTTAATACAAAATTAAATTCACTTTTTTTTTTTTTTTAGTTTGTTTTTTTTTCCCTACAGCCACTGGGAGGTACCATTTTTATTTGCTGGTGTGTCTTGACACACCTCAAATACAGCAGCCCTTGTACATAGGAGTTTGTGGTCACAGTCTTACCGCATCTACTACACTGCGACTACCTCCTGCTGTGACTTGGGCACACCACCTGATCTGACCAGGTCACAGCTGTGGAAGGAGATCGGCACCATGTTTGTGAGGCCTGCAGTGTGAGCCGAGCAGTGACAGGAGTTGTTGGGTTGGGAGTGGTGACAGGAGATGCGGGAAGTAGAGGTCCTGGATTGTGTGAGCATCGGTGGTGATGTAGCCTGACATCAGTAGGGGATGGGGTAACTACAATACCCAGAGTAATTAGCAAAACTAGGATTATTTAATCTAGAAAAAAGACGACTGTTTAATGTGGTAAATGACTATTCTAGCTGCAAACATCTGGTTTGTAATGCAATATCTTCATACCCTCCACTGTTCTTATGGTACTTTGTGTTTGCTAACTGTGTAAGAAGGCTAATGGATGGTTAGAATACCCTTGTGCAAGTATGTTAGCACAGCTGAAAACAGTTTGGCTGATTAGAGAACCTATAAACCTGACCTTTCTTTGAGGTAGTTGAGAATCTGGAGTATTACATATGTTGGTTCCATTAAACTCTCAAAATAGCCAGAAAAAAAGAACTTTCATGTGAAACTCGACAGTCTATTCTTGTTCTTAGAAATGAAGGCTATTCCATGCGAGAAATTGCCAAGAAAGTGAGGATTTCCTGCAATGTTGTGTACTGTTCCCTTCAGAGGAGAGCACAAACAGGCTCTTACCAGAGTGTAAAGAGAAGTGGGAGGCCTCGCTGCACAACTGAGCAACAAGACAAGTACATTAGGGTCTGTAGTTTGAGAAATCGACACCTCACAGGTCCTCAACTGGCAGCTTCGTTAAATTGTACATGCAAAACGCAAGTGTCAACGTCTACAGTGAAGACTTCGGGATGCTGGCCTTCAGGGCAGAGTGGCAAAGAAAAAGCCATATCTGTGACTGGCTAATTTAAGGAAAAGATTAATATGGGCAAAAGAACACAGGCATTGGACAGAGGAAGATTGGAAAAAAGTGTTATGGACAGACGAATCCAAGTTTGTGGTGTTGGTATCACAGAAGAACCTTTGTGAGACGCAGAACAACTGAAAAAATGCTGGAAGAGTGTTTTTTTTACATCTGACAAGCATGGAGGAGGTAATGTGATGGTCTGGGGTTGCTTTGGTGTTGGTAAAGTGGGAGATTTGTACAAGGTAAAAGGGATTTTGAATAAGGAAGGCTATCACTCAATTTTGCAACGCCATACCCTGTGGACAGCGCTTGATTGGAGCCAATTTCATCCTACAACAGGACAATGATCCAAAGCACACCTCCAAATTATGCAAGAACTATTTAGGGAAAAAGCAGGCAACTGGTATTCTATCTGTAATGGAGTGGCCAGCGCAGTCACCAGATCTCAACCCCATTGAGCTGTTGTGGGAGCAGCTTGGCCATATGGTAAGCAGAAAGTGCCCATCAAGCCAAACCAACTTGTGGGAGGGGCTTCTGGAAGCATGGAGTGAAATTTCTCCAGATGACCTCAGCAAATTAACTGCTAGAATGCCAAAGGTCTGTAATGCTGGAATTGCTGCAAAGGGAGCGTTCTTTGACGAAAGCAACGTTTGAAGGAGAAAATTATTTAAAATAAAAATCCTTTTTTTTTTTTTCAAACTTTGTCAATGTCTGGGCTAGATTTAAAATTCATTTGGCAACTCCTTTGATAAAAGTATGAGTTTTCATGGAAAACACAAAATTTTGAACGGTAGTGTGTTATTTACATTTGCAAGGACACAGGAACCTTATTTTTTTTTTCCATGTGCTTCTACTTGTACTTGCAGTTTAAAGCCATAAAACTCCTCAGTGAACGTCGCTGGAACGCTGGTCTCACATAACAGCTGCATAGCAGGGGGGAGGGAGGAAGAGTGGCTTAGAATTCCAGCCTGTGATGGCAGGCAGAGAGGAGGGGGGGGGGGGGGGGGTTGGTCAGAGCCCATAGCGTGTGTCTGGAACCATGGCACCTTCTGAAAAATCAGACCATGGCATTTTTTACATTATCATGACAGCAGGTCCGGTAGCAATTCATCGTGTAGTGAGGAGTTTGAGGAGGGCGGAGAGGAAGCGGAGCGCCATTGACTGCAGCAAGCATAAGGTTTCAGGGGGGCTGAGCGGCCATGGTGCTGCCAGCATAAGAACATCCGAGGAGGGTGGAGTGGAGGGTGGTGTTCAAGGTCCTGAACATTACTGTGTGCATCTGAACTGGGTAGAGATGCAGGTCAAATGACCACTGCACGCTGCCCTGGACTCTCACATTCCTGACTTGTCACAGTGAGCACTCCAGCCTCAGTACACCCCCACTATTATTAAAGGCATGCTCCAGGTAAGAATAGGGCAAGATATTGGGCTTCATAGAAATGTGACATGTAGAGTGCACAGATCCACATGTGCATGAAGCCCTATATATTTCAATCCAAGTGAAGGGGGTTTTTCAGAGTTGGGAATGCAGTCTGTAGTCACTCTGTGACACAGAATTCTATATGTGAACCCTCACACAGCGCTATGTGCGCAATTCTCCAGGAGTGAGCAAGCAGTTGTGTGACGCAGGTATGTGATTTGTGTACTCCTGACCACATACCCACTAGATGGGCATAGCCTCGATTAATGCAAGTGTATTAAACGAGGCCGGACACGTCTAGCCAAACTGGTCCAAGGAATGCAATTCACGTACTTGCGGTCACACACTGGCCTGCTCATAGAGAATCCTGACAATGCATACACCGTTACATGGAGCAGACTTGAGCCTCAAGCCTGGATAACCCCTTTAAATAAGGTACATTTACACTGCTCCAAAAAAATAAAGGGAACACTAAAATCCCACATCCTATGAATGAAGTATTCCGGTTGTAAATCTTTATTCATAAACATAGTGGAATGTGTTGAGAACAATAGAACAATAAAGCCTAAAAAGGATCAACGTAAATCACAACTAATATCCCACGGGGGTCTGGAGTTGGAATGATGCTCAAAATGAAAGTTGAAAATGAAGTTACAGGCTGATCCAACTTCAATGGAAATGCCTTAAGACAAGGAAATTATGCTCAGTAGTGTGTTGTGGCCTCCACGTGCCTGTATGACCTCCCTACATTGTAGAAGCTTTGTATACTTCCATCAGACACTCAGATGGCATCAAAGCAGTCTCGTTTTTTCCTTCCAATAGCAGTATGGATGCCCCACTGAGAGTTTCTCATCATGGCCTTAGATTTCTGTCTCAAAACACAATTTCTTCCTCTTTAAGTGCGCCCCCTACCTGCAGCTGCAGGGAACGGCCATGGGAGCTGCTTTCATGCCCTCCTATGCTAACCTTTTCCTGGTGCTGTGGGAGTGGGAATGCTTTATGACCAATCCTGTCAAGCATGCTGATAAGGTGTTGATTTGGACCAGATACATCGACGATGTCCTACTGCGGCAGGGTTCGGAATGTAATTTGGAAGAGTTTATCCTTGAACTCAATAAAAATGAGTACAACATACAGCTAACCAGTTAATTCATTGCTGCATGATTCCTCGGCACATCCCAAACATCTGAAAGAAAATATTCCCATGGAATAATTTTTAAGATTGAGGCGTAATTGCTCTGATGATAATTCTTTTAGCAGTCACAGGAACTATCCCGAAGATTTTTGGACAGAGGATATAGTAGGTATAGAAAAGGCCTTAGAAGAGTTATGAATACAGAAAGAAGAGATCTACTTCAACCTCGTGTAAGGAAAGTTGAAAATGATCAGGTGAGATTTATCTGCCAATTTAATGAACACTGCTCTAATATGAGACATGCCCTCTCGAAATTTTGGCCCTTACTAACGTCTGATGGGGTTCTACAACAATATATCTCTGGGCAACCCTCCACTACGTATATGAGGGCTAAAAATTTAAGGGATCATCTGGTCAAGAGCAATTATATGGGGACTAAACCCCAAGATATATTTGGTTCTGGAGGACCCAGATCCTTTTTTTTTTTTTTCATGTGGGTCTTGCATCGCCTGTCCGAATATGAGAAGGGATACTACGTTTCACTCTAGTGATGGAACCAAAGAATTCAAAATAATTAGACACATCACTTGTAATACGGAAGGTGTCATCTACTATGCAACATGCCCTTGTGATCTTATCAGTGTAGGACTGACCACTAGAAAACTACCTATCCGAATACGTGAACACATTTTGGATATTATCAATGCGGAGAAGGCTGTTGATTTGACCTCCTTGAAGTCAATTCCAAGGCATTTTAAAACCACGCACAAATGCAACTATAAACTTCTAAAGGTAATTGGAATTGATTGTGTCTTGATGAACCATCGAGGAGTTGACATTAACCCCTTTCTGCCATTGGACATACTATTCCGTCCATATGGGGTGGGCCCTAATTCCCAAGGACGGAATAGTATGTCCAGCACGATCGGCCGCGCTCACGGCCTACCGCAGCTGACATCCGGCACTATGTGCCAGGAGCGGTCACGGACCACCCCCGGCACATTAACCCCCGGCACACATCATGTTTGATCGCGGTGTGCCGGCAGTACAGGGAAGCATCGCGCAGGGAGGGGGCTCCCTGCGTGCTTCCCTGAGACCCCCGGAGCAACGCGATGTGATCGCGTTGCTGCGAGGGTCTCTTACCTCCTATCCCTGCAGGCCCCGGAACCAAAATGGCCGCGGGGCTGCATCCGGATCCTGCAGGGATTACTTTCGGGTGCCGTGCATGCGCTGGTAATGTTGTATGTCAGATCGGTGATCTGACAGAGTGCTGTGCAAACTGTCAGGTCACCGATCTGTGATGTCCCCCCCTGGGACAAAGTAAAAAAGTAAAAAAAAAAAATTCCCACATCTGTAAAAAAGAAAAAAAATCCTAAATAAAGGAAAAAATATATATATTATTCCCATAAATACATTTCTATATCTAAATAAAAAAAATCAAACAATAAAAGTACACATATTTAGTATCGCCGCGTCCGTAACGACCCCACCTATAAAACTATATCACTAGTTAACCCCTTCAGTGAACACCGTAAAAAAAAAGAGTAAAAAAACAACGCTTTATTCTCATACCGCCAAACAAAAAGTGGAATAACACGCAATCAAAAAGACGGATATAAATAACCATGGTACCGCTGCAAACGTCATCTTGTCCCGCAAAAAACGAGCCGCCATACAGCATCATCAGCGAAAAAATAAAAAAGTTATAGTCCTCAGAATAAAGCGATGCCAAAATAATTATTTTTTCTATAAAATAGTTTTTATCGTATAAAAGCGCCAAAACATTAAAAAAATGATATCAATGAGGTATCGCTGTAATCGTACTGACCCGAAGAATAAAACTGCTTTATCCATTTTACCAAACGCGGAACGGTATAAACGCCTCCCCCAAAAGAAATTCATGAATAGCTGGTTTTTGGTCATTCTGCCTCACAAAAATCGGAATAAAAAATCTCCCGTGCCCGAACATGTTACCAATAAAAACGTCAACTCGTCCCGCAAAAAACAAGACCTCACATGACTTTGTGGACTCAAATATGGAAAAATTATAGCTCTCAAAATGTGGTAACGCAAAAAATATTTTTTGCAATAAAAAGCGTCTTTCAGTGTGTGACGGCTGCCAATCATAAAAATCCGCTAAAAAACCCGCTATAAAAGTAAATCAAACCCCCCTTCATCACCCGCTCAATTAGGGAATAATTTAAAAAATTTATTTATTTCCATTTTTCCATTAGGGTTAGGGCTAGGGTTGGGGCTAGGGTTAGGCTTGGGGCTAGGGTTGGGCCTAGGGTTAAGGTTACAGTTAGGGTTGGGGCTAAAGTTAGGGTTAGGGTTTGGATTACATTTACGGTTGGGAATAGGGTTGGGATTAGGGTTAGGGGTGTGTCTGGGTTAGAGGTGTGGTTAGGGTTACCATTGGGATTAGGGTTAGGGGTGTGTTTGGATTAGGGTTTCAGTTATAATTGGGAGGTTTCCACTGTTTAGGCACATCAGGGGCTCTCCAAACGCGACATGGCATCCGATCTCAATTTCAGCCAATTCTGCATTGAAAAAGTAAAACAGTGCTCCATCCCTTCCGAGCTCTCCCGTGCGCCCAAACAGGGGTTTACCCCAACATATGGGGTATCAGCGTACTCGGAACACATTGGAGAACAACTTGTGGGGTCCAATTTCTCCTGTTACCCTTGGGAAAATACAAAACGGGGCTAAAAAATTATTTTTGTGGAAAATATTTTTTATTTGCACGGCTCTGCGTTATAAACTGTAGTGAAACACTTGGGGGTTCAAAGCTCTCACAACACATCTAGATGAGTTCCTTAGGGGGTCTACTTTCCAAAATGGTGTCACTTGTGTTTTTTTTTTTTACTGTTTAGGTACATTAGGGGCATCTGCAAACGCAATGTGACGCCTGCAGACCATTCCATCTAAGTCTGCATTCCAAATGGCGCTCCATCCCTTCCGAGCCCTCCCATGCGCCCAAACAGTGGTTCCCCACCACATATGGGGTATCAGCATACTCAGGACAAATTGTACAACAACTTTTGGGGTCCAATTTCTCCTGTTACCCTCGGGAAAATACAAAACTGGGGGCTAAAAAATAATTTTTGTGGGAAAAATTTTTTGTTTTATTTTTACGGCTCTGCATTATAAACTTCTGTGAAGCACTTGGTGGGTCAAAGTGCTCACTACACCTCTAGATAAGTTCCTTAGGGGGTCTACTTTCCAAAATGGTGTCACTTGTGGGGGTTTCAATGTTTAGGCACATTAGTGGCTCTCCAAACGCAACATGGCGTCCCATTTCAATTCCTGTCAATTTTGCATTGAAAAGTCAAATGGCGCTCCTTCGCTTCCGAGCTCTGTCATGCGCCCAAACAGTGGTTTACCCCCACATATGGGGTATCGGCGTACTCAGGACAAATTGTACAACATCTTTTGGGGTCCATTTTCTCCTGTTACCCTTGGTAAAATAAAACAAATTGGAGCTGAAGTAAATTTTGTGTAAAAAAAAAAAAAAAGTTAAATGTTCATTTTTATTTAAACATTCCAAAAATTCCTGTGAAACACCTGAAGGGTTAATAAACTTCTTGAATGTGGTTTTGAGCACCTTGAGGGGTGCAGTTTTTAGAATGGTGTCACACTTGGGTATTTTCTATCATATAGACCCCTCAAAATGACTTCAAATGAGATGTGGTCCCTAAAAAAAAAAAAATGGTGTTGTAAAAATGAGAAATTGCTGGTCAACTTTTAACCCTTATAACTCCCTAACAAAAAAAATTTTGGTTCCAAAATTGTGCTGATGTAAAGTAGACATGTGGGAAATGTTACTTAAGTATTTTGTGTGACATATCACTGTGATTTAATTGCATAAAAATTCAAAGTTGGAAAATTGCGAAATTTTCAAAATTTTCATTTTTTTCACAAATAAACGCAGGTAATATCAAAGAAATTTTACCACTATCATGAAGTACAATATGTCACGAGAAAACAGTGTCAGAATCACCGGGATCCGGCATTAACGTGCAAACCACCCTTGGGGGTGAAGGGGTTAAAAAGATGTTGTCTCGGAGATAAAATGGATATGGAAATTACAGACGGTTCACCCGAAAGGCTTCAATGAAGTCCTGAGCTACGCTCCCTTGTGATATGGAAATTATGTGTTTTTATTATTTTTAACTGTTCTATTACTTTTTTTATAGTGTTGGATTGACCATTGGATTTTTGGACATCCATTGGGAAGGCTATATTCATCTGTATTTGTGACATCTTTCTCTGCATCAGAAATTCTGCCTTGTACACATTGCTGTATATGATATACCAGTTCCCACGCATTCAAATATAAAATAAATACTTTTTTAGAATATTTGACCTCTCGGGATCACCATTTTATGTGGACGGATGGAAATATTTTCCTTGAAGGTTTAAACCTGGATTTTGGTGATTTATTGCATTAGGAGCTATCTGCATATATTTGGTCCACTAAACTTCTAAAGAACTCCTGGGATCTTTATGGATACCTGCATTCCAGTCCATTTTAATTTCAATTAAAGCTTGGTGGGATATCATCACTCACGTTTTTTTCATGGCCAACGCAATATTATAAGACATTGTGAATATTCTGTTGCTATCAGAATGCTTACCTGGACATTAATACTGTCTATATACTTGTTTATATTTAGTAGCATCCATATATCTGTTTTTGCTACTTTTTGTGATGAATGCGCACATCCATAATCGGGACGGTTAGGTCTTGTATAGTGATGAGCGAATGTGCTCGCCACTACTCGTTACTCGCCCGAGTATCGGGGTACTCGCCGAGCAGCGAGCATTTCTAGGATTATTCGGCGGTAACTGCAGTCTCCACCCCGTGTTTTTGGTGGACTTTAGAGACCCAATTACGGTGCAGGGATTGTCTGCCAGGCCATGAAACGCTGCATCCATCTTTGTTGTGGTTGTGCAGTGATTGCATGCATGCGTTTATTCGCGGCAAAAAAATGCATTGCTGTCTATGTAAACGCATGCGTTTGCATGCGTTTTTAAACGCATGCGTTTCTATAGAAAAACACAATAAAACCCTAACCCTTGGGTTACTAGGGATCCTAACCCTAAGGTTAGGATCCCTAGTAACCCTAGGGATCCTAACCCTTAGGGTTAGGGTTAGGATCCTAACCCTTAGGGTTAGGGTTAGGTTTAGGATCCCTAGGGTAACGGTTAGGGTTAGGATCCCTAGGGTTATGGTTAGGGGTAGGGTTAGGGTTTGGATCCCTATGGTTAGGGTTAGGGGTAGGGTTAGGGTGAGGTTTAGGGTTTGGATCCCTTTATCACCTTGATGGTGGGGGGTGGCTTATCAGTGACCTGGTGACCAGGACATTCTAATAAAAAGCTACCCCTAACCCTAGGGATCCTAACCCTAACCCTTTCTATTAATAGTGGGTTTTCTAGTTGATTTTGATGATTGGCAGCTGTCACACACTTCTCAGCATGCGTTTCAAAAAACGCAAACGCGGGAAAAATCGCATGTAAACGCGGAAAAACGCCGTGTTTTGCCACTTTTTTTTTTTTGCCGCAAAAACGCATGCGTCTAAAAAACGCAGCGTTTGCATGCGTTTACATGCGTTTTTTCACCACATGCGTTTTGATCTGCAGCGTTTTTTTTTAAAACGCAAGTGTGAAACCAGCCTTAGAGTTAGTGTAGGTCTGCAAATCTTACATCCGCAACTCTTGAGAAACCAAAAATCCTTTTTAGGGCTAATTCGTGGGTCCCGATATTGCAGAGCTAGGTAGGCGAGGCACAGCACATCCACATCAGTGCAAGGCCTGCAGGCACTGTATGTGCATCCATTGGTCCCACTGCATCCTTCCGAAAGCTCTGTAACTGCCTGCTGCTGCAGCTTATTTACTGTCTATATACCAATTTTTTTTTTTTCTACAACCCCCCCCCCCCCCCCCAAAAAAAAAAAGAAAATATACAGTTTGTTCTGTCAGACTGAGGCCTGTTGAAAAGTGATAGTTTGTCAGGCATACGTAGCATAGTTGTGTGTGCTACCCTTGTGCCACTTTTTTTTTTGTGTTTTAAATTCACCAAAAAGGCCTCATATATCTGCGTGCTCCAAGTTTGGTCAGTGGAGGCCGGTGTACTTATTTTTTGGCTGTGTGATACTCAAATTCTATACAGCGCTATTTAGCATAAAAAAAATGAAAGGCCACAGATTTGCCAGTGTGTTATTTCCGTTACAGCCGTCATATATCTTTGTGCTCTAAATTTGGGCATTGGAGGCCGGTGTACTTATTTTTTGGCTGTGTGATACTCAAATTCTATACAGCGCTATTTCGCATAAATTAACTTTAAAAAAAAAAAAAATTAATACAGTCTGTTAGGTCAGGCTGAGGCCTGCCTGGTGTTTGGGTTTGAAAAATCGTAGATTTTCAGGCATACTGATCACATATTATTTCGCTACTAATAAAGACATTTGTGTTGAGCATTTGAAATAGTGCAGTAGTCCATTTAAAATGGTTAAGGCTAGGGATGGGGAAGTGGACGTGATGCTGATGGTGCATCCAGAGGACGAGGTTGTGGGCAACAACAAAGACCCACATCTTCTTGCTCGTTCTTCCTGTCCCAGTTTCTAGGGGACCACAGCACACCACTATTGAAGCCAGAGCAGTGTGAAACAGTCACTTAGCCACCACCACCACCTTGTCTTCCACACGGTCAAGTCTGAGTAGCCGTGAGTGTGGCCCGGATATTCCTCACCCTGATCCTCCTTCCTCCCACCATGCCGAGTGCCCTGAGACAACTAATCCCACACTTGGACACTCTGAAGAGCTGTTCAGTTTTCCATTTCAAGATTCAGAAATCTCTGCTGGTCAACTTGAAGTGGGGAAAGATGAGATCGCATGTAGAGCTGCCCAAAGCTTTGACCAACCACGGTCACATGAAGGCGATAGTGGGAATGTGTCACAAGAGGTGGACGATGATGAGGCACAATTGCCAGAAAGTCAGGAGGAGGAGCAGGGTGTGGATGTGGAAAACGAGGTAGTGGATGACATAGTGACTGACCCAACCTGGCAGAAGGACATACATAGTGAGGACAGCAGCATAAATGGGGAAGGAGGCATATCCTTCCAACAGGCAGGAAGAAGCAGTGTGGTGGCCACAGACAGAAAGCGTGCATCTGTTCCCCGTAACACCAACATGAGTGACGTTACCATTCCACCTGTGAGATCTTCCCGAGTCTGGCTACTTTTTAAAGACAGATAACCCCAAACAGGTCATTTGCAGCACCTGCCATGCCCGCATCAGCAGGGGTAGCAAAACAACTTGCCTGACCACCACCAGCATGATCAGGCACATGCAAGCAAAGCACCCGACTTTGTGGGCCGAACCTCAGGCTCCAGGACCACTGCCTGCTGGTCACACCACTGCTTCTTCAACTGTTTTGCGTAGAAGCCAATCCCCAGTACACCGTGCATGTGAAGATGCCTCTAGCCCTGCACCTGTTGTGGCCCACAGTCAAGCAGCACCATCAGCAAGCGCGTCCACATCCTTGTCCCAGCACAGCGTTCAGTTGTCTATAACCCAGTCTTTGGAACGCAAGCGGAAACACCCAGCCAACGCCCCACAAGCCACAGTCCTCATTTCTAATATTTCTCTTCTGCTTGCGCTAGAAATGCTGCCTTTTAGGCTTGTTGAGACAGAAGCTTTTCGCAACCTGATGGCGGCGGCTGTCCCAAGGCACTCGGTCCCCAGTCGTCACTATTTCTCCCGGTGTGCCGTACCAGAATTACACCAGCATGTGTCCCACAACATTACCCGTGCCCTCAACAATGCTGTTACCGGGAAAGTCCACCTAACCACGGACACGTGGACAAGTGCTTGTGGGCAGGGACGGTACATCTCAATGATGGCACACTGGGTTAATATAGTGGAAGCCAGGACCCAGTCGGACCTTGGGATGGAACACATCCTCCCCACGCCGAGAATTGCTGGCCCTACGTCAATCAGGGTTGCCCCCACAGTCTACAGCTCCGGTGCCTCCTCCTGCTCGTCTTCATCCTCCATCTCTGAAATCAACACATCAGTCAGAAGCTGGAAGCACTGCGGCACTGCCTCAGCCAAGCGGCAACAGGCTATGCTGAAGCTAATATGCATAGGTGACAAACTGCACAATGTAGAAGAGTTGTGGACAGCGCTGAAAGAGCAGTCAGATGTTTGGATGACACTGCTGAACCTACAGCCAGGCATGGTCGTGTGTGACAATGGCCGTAACCTGGTGACAGCTCTGAGGCAAGGTGAGCTCACACCCGTACCTTGCTTGGCCCATGTACTTAACCTCATGGTTCAACGTTTTCTGAAAAGCTACCCGGAGCTGCCGGATCTGCTAGCAAAAGTACTCCATCTGTCTGCCCATTTTAGAAAGTCATCTACAGCTTCAGCCGCCCTTGCTGTGCTTCAGCAGTGTTTTCAGCTTCCAGCTCACCGAATGTTGTGTGATGTCCCCACGCGCTGGAACTCTACGCTGCATATGTTGGAAAGGATTTGTGAGCAGAAGAGGGCCGTTGTTGACTACCAACATCAACAAGGCCGTTGAATTTCAGGTCAGACTCCACACATAAGACCTCAGGAGTGGACATGGATGTCAGACATCCTCCAAAACTTTGAGGACTTCACCAAGAGGGTGAGCGGCGATGATGCCATAATTAGCATCACCATCCCGCTTCTCAGCATTCTGAAAAACTCTGTTCACAATCAAAGAGGATGCATTGCAGGTGGAGCACGAGGACATGGAGCAAGGAAACATACAGGGGGATTACACTCAGCCCAGCCTCATGTCTTCTCAACGTGGATTGGTAGGCAATGAGCAACGGGGAGGAAGAACAGGAGCTACTTTCATGCGCTATAGACGGTACTACAAACACATCTGTATTAGCTTCTGTTCAGCGGGGATGGCCTGAGGACAGGGAGGAGGAGGACAGCATGGTCTGTCGTCTCATTGGTGAGGACACGGAAGTCTTGCCTGTTAGCAGTCTGGCACGCATGGCTGACTTTATGTTGTGCTGCATATAGCGTAATTACGTAGAAAATTCCCACGTGAGAACGCTGGCAGCAGACGTCAGTTTGTTGTACAACCAAGGACTCAAAGCGAGAGAGACAGAAGTACAATCCAGCTCAGGCAGGGGAACAATGGCCAAGTTCTGGGACAGTTTTCTCAGACCCTCCCATCGTGGCAGCACAGAGGCAAGGGGTGCTGTCACAAGAAGTGCAATGTTTGTGAAGATGGTGAGGGAGTACCTTGCAGATCGTACAAACATCCTCCGTGATTCCTCTGTGCCTTTTAATTATTGAGTATCTAAGCTGGACACGTGGCATGAACTGGGTCTCTATGCCTTGGAGGTCCTGGCCTGTCCTGCTGCTAGCGTTCCGTCAGAGAGGGTTTTCAGTGCCGCTGGTGGAATTATAACAGATAAGCGCATCCGCCTGTCAACTGAAAATTCTGACAGGCTGACTCTTATAAAAATGAACAAGGCCTGGATTGGGAAAGACTTCTGTACACCACCAAGTGAAAACAGTGAAACATAACCTCAAATACATTCTCTCTTTTGGGGAGGTGTATTCTCATGCACCTCTTCACAACCACACATGGGTATACGCTTCCACATTTGGTCTGTTTATTGCTCTCCACCTCCTTATCCTCAACCTCATCATCCAGAACCACTAGATGACCAGAGTGAACGTGCTCTGTACTGTTATAGGCCAGTAATTTTTGGGCACGGGGGCTGTGAATGCACTATTTCATTTTGTAAAAACAGGACCCCACATTGGGCAATTGGGCACTACATTACATTGGGCCTACTTCTTAAGTCTGTCTCCTGCAATGTGTCCTTTAACTGCCACTAGATGACCAGGGTGCACATGCTCAGTACTGTTATAGGATGGTGATTTTTGGGCACGGGGGCTGTGAAGGCACTATTTTATTTTGTAAAAACAGGACCCCACATTGGGGAATTGGGCATTACACTACATTGGGCCTACTTCTTAACTGTCTCCTGCAATCTGTCCAGTTCCTGCCAGTAGATCACAAGGGTGAACGTGGTCTGTACGGTGCATTTAGGGCTAGGGGGCTGTGACGGCACAATTTTAATCAGTCCAAAAAGGACCCCACATTGGGAAATTGGGCATGGCATTCCATTGGGCCTACTTCTTAACTCTGTCTCCTACAATGTCTCTTGTTTAACTGCCACTAGATCACCAGGGTGAACGTGGTCTGTACTGTTATAGGCCAGTGAATTTTTGGCAAGTGGGCTGTGATGGCACTATATTTTTAAGTCCAGAAAGGACAACACATTGGGGAATTGGGCATGACATTACTTTGGGCCTACTTCTTAACTCGATCTCCTGCAATGTGTCCTGTTCCTGCCAGTAGGTTATCAGGGTGAACGTGGTCTGTACGGGGCATTTAGGGCTAGGGGGCTGTGATGGCACTATTTTAATCAGTCCAAAAAGGAGCCCACATTGGGGAATTGGGCATGGCATTCCATTGGGCCTACTTCTTAGCTCTGTCTCCTGCAATGTCTCTTGTTTAACTGCCACTAGATCACCAGGGTGAACATGCTTTGTACTGTTATAGGCAGGTGAAGTTTGGTCAATGGGGGCTGCTGTGATGGCACTAGTCTATTTTTACAAAAAGGTACCCTACATTGGTGAAACCACATCTATGTTGGCAAACACTTCATAACATTTGTGTACCTTAAAGAGCTCACTTGAAAAGCTCCTTTTTGTGTTGCCTGGTTGCTAACATTGGATACAATACACTTCATATAAATTTGATAAAGCTATGCTGTTACTTTGCCTCAGTAGTTCATTAGAAATATAGCTTTGTCCACTAATTTAGTTTCTCACCCTGTGAGCCTTAAATTTGCCTCAAATGTACAAATGGAGAATATACAAATGGCGATTTGTAAACAAGATTGAAATACTGTATACTGAATGCATTCAGACAATCACATAGCTGCATTTCTTGTAAAACATTTAGAGATGTGACAGACAATGCTCATAGTGACACAATCTTGATAAATTTTTGTTTATTCACTTCACAAACAGTTCTAAGCCTCTATATGTTTGCTGTTTGTCATTGTAAAACATTATGGTTTACTGAAACTATGCCGGTGGTTGTTTGATCTAAATCCTTGTGGCTTTTATTTTCTATGGGTTTATGGCCCCTTGTCTGATGACTCCATGATATCTTAGTTTCACCAACCTTGAAAAGTGGCCACTTGAAGGTGTGGGTGAAACTAGAGTTACTACATAGTGTTATTCACTATATAAGACCAGAGAAACATGACTAAGACAGATGCCAAAACTGGGGTACCTGTACAGTGTGCTGATACATGCATAATTGGGGACGCCCATGCAGTGTAAGTAATCTCCCAGGGGTTCTCTGTCTTGGTGTTGCGTCTCTGATATTCCAGACGGATGATGTTTAAAAGCCTCTTGGTGATGTTCTAAGTATACTGTATGTAGTTAATCTTCATATATACGGAATCACTATATTTAATCCTTATATGTACTTATTAACCTGTGTATGTTAACACATACAAAAGTGTACGCACTCACACTATTCAATCATACTATTGCTTGAATTTTGTAGTTTGCAATAAAATTGCCTTGTATTGCAAGTATTAGCCTTTTTTAAAGCCGTATCTGAATCTTAGTGTTAAAAACATGTAAAACAAATTGCCAAATTCTCCTGTAAATAATTGTGCAAAGAGGGATCCATCATACCATTAAAAAATATGAGTGAATTTTCCTGGGCCCATCCAGTATGTGGGTTCCAAGGCCTAATGGGGTGCATATGACTATGCAGCAGGGCTCGCCTTCCTGCCAATGTATAAAACAAATGAGCATGGAGCACAAAATGCATATTGTGAAGTGGATTTTCATGGGCCCATACAGTATGTGGGTTCCAAGGTCTAATGGGGTGCATATGACTGACTATGCAGCAGGGCTCACCTTCCTGCCAATGTATAAAACAAAGGAGTATGGAGCACAAAATGCATATTGTGAAGTAGATTTTCATGGGCCCATCCAGTATGTGGGTTCCAAGGCCTAAATGGGGTGCATATGACTATGCAGCAGGGCTCTCCTTCCTGCCAAAAGTATAAAACAAATGAGTAGGGAGCACAAAATGCATATTGTGAAGTGGATTTTCATGGGCCCATCCAGTATGTGGGTTCCAAGGCCTAATCGGGTGCATATGACTATGCAGCAGGGTTCACCTTCCTGCCAATGTATAAAACAAATGAGTATAGAGCACAAAATGCATATTGTGAAGTGGATTTTCATGGGCCCATCCAGTATGTGGGTTCCAAGGCCTAATCGGGTGCATATGACTATGCAGCAGGGTTCGCCTTCCTGCCAATGTATAAAACAAATGAGTATGGAGCACAAAATGCATATTGTGAAGTGGATTTTCATGGGCCCATCCAGTATGTGGGTTCCAAGGCCTAATCGGGTGTATATGACTATGCAGCAGGATTCGCCTTCCTGCCAATGTATAAAACAAAGGAGTATGGAGCACAAAATGCATATTGTGAAGTGGATTTTCATGGGCCCATACAGTATGTAGGCTCCAAGGTGTAAGGGGGGGGGGCATATGAATTGGTAGCAGGGCAGGCCTTGCATTTAATGCAACATTTTTTCAGGAGGCCCTCCTGGACATCTTGTGTAAGGGGTATTGTGGTGCGTTGTAATTTTTGGCAACCCATCCACTCACAGCATAGGCTACAACAGCTTAGGAGACCCACTGCTTCAAAATGGCCCTTTAAGAAGATTAATGCCGCCTGATGCACCAGTAAAAATAGGCTCTGTGATTTTAAGAGTCGCTCCTTCGTACATGAAACAAGATGGATCTTCTTATGTGTCACACACCACATGGCCACCTAGGGGTGTTAAATGTTACAATGACATTTCCCACTGAATGCAATTATAGTGGATGAAAGCAATGTTAAACTTCAAAAACGCTTCAAAAACGCAGCGTCTGAACTAAGCCTAAATGGGAGAGGAAATTTTCGGTCTTGGGTTACATATTTGGCCTTACAGGCAAGTCATTAACCTGCAAAGGATGTACCTTGAGATGTTTCCAAGCAAAACCCATTTTGGTTTCGTTTTCATGTGTTTTTTGTGGCACCGGGAAAAATGGCATAAATCTCAGAAAAAAATGATTAAAGCTGTGAACTAGGAGTCAGGAATGCTTCCAGGGGCGATCCCCATGATGTCCCTGTGTCATTGGAGCAGTGTTTGCATCATTTTCAGACATTTTTAGACCTTAAAAGGACCCCCGGGGGATCGCTGTAAAAATACTCGGGTCTCCCATAGACTTACATTGGGCTGGTTGTTCTGGCCAAGTACCCAAATATTCCAATTTGCTCAACCCGAGCAACGAGCACCCGAGCATTTTAATGCTTTCCCATCACTACCTGGGACCTCTCGCACCCTATGCGAAAATCATACCCATAGACCAATGAGCCGGCTACAGAGTGGCACTTTGCAATTTGTATGGCGTAGTCAGCACTGCCAACTGAAGCACCTGCCTGGCATCTCCAGAGAAAAGCTTGGCTCTCTCATGGAACATCCGCAGGAAAAAACCCAGGATTTAAACCAGGGACCTCTCGCACCCAAAGAGAGAATCATACCCCTAGACCAACGAACCAGCGATGGAGGCAAGGGCAGCGAGGCACCTGGCTCAGCACCACCATTTGGCACAGGCTGCAGCAAAAACAAGATCTGACACTGGAGTCCAAAGAGGCAGGAGGAGTCGAGCGTGCCCGCGTGACAGAAAGAGAAGAGAAACAGAGCGGTGAAAAGGCCAGCCAGCCAAAGACACCTCGCACCTTACTGGAGAAGTCGAGCCATGGCAGTCCACCACGAGCAAAGAAAGAGCTTCCTCGGAGCGGTCATCAAGTCCCATTCGCAAAAAAGGCTGCGAGGCGGCGGAAACAAGCAAGACCCTTGTTGAGAAGCACCCGTGGGTACGTGACACGGATTGGAGTGCCCTCGAGCAAGACCATTGCAAAAGCGCACTGCCACGTGTGGAGAGAGGGGCACACGAGGCACACACCAGCGAGGGCTCGTCCGGGATTTGAACCCGGGACCTCTCGCACCCGAAGCAAGAATCATACCCCTAGACCAACGAGCCAACGTTTAGTGCGTGCCGTGCAGAAGCGTCGATTCTCTCACCTTTGTAGGCTCGGCCACAAGCAGCACACGGAGCGGTTTAGCTAACAGGGGGAGGGCAAAAGAAGATGAGCACTCTGGTTCCCCCGCAGAGATAGAGTGGGGCTCGTCCAGGATTTGAACCCGGGACCTCTCGCACCCTAAGCGAGAATCATACCCCTAGACCAACGAGCCAGCGACAGAGCGGCACTTTGCGATTTGTATGGCGTAGCCAGCACTGCCAACTGAAGCACCTGCCTGGCATCTCCAGAGAAAAGCGTGGCTCTCTCATAGAACATCCACAGGGAAAAAAAAAAGTCCCTGAGAGACGCATGCAAATTTTAACGAGCAGCAATCTCCAACATATGTTTTTGGAGCGAAAGAGCTCAAAACAAGTGGAGATCCGCGTGCGTGGGGTCAAAATCTGCCACAGGTCCTGGCTTGGTTGGGTGGTAGGGTTTCCTGGGGACGGGCGTCACATGCCGCCTTCACAGCAGTTAGTTGCAAGAAAATCCATGCAACAGATGAGCCTGCGGGAGGAAGCCCAGCATGCAACAGACCTGAAACAATGATTTCCACAAGCATGGGCTTGTCCGGGATTTGAACCCGGGACCTCTCACACCCAAAGCGAGAATCATACCCCTAGACCAACGAGCCAGCGACGGAGGCAAGGGCTGCGAGGCACCTGGCTCAGCACCACCATTTGGCACAGGCTGCAGCAAAAACAAGATCTGACACTGGAGTCCAAAGAGGCAGGAGGAGTCGAGCGTGGCCGCACGACAGAAAGAGAAGAGGAACAGAGCGGTGAAAAGGCCAGCCAGCCAAAGACGCCTCGCACCTTCCTGGAGAAGTCGAGCCATGGCAGTCCACCACGAGCAAAGAAAGAGCTTCCTCGGCGCGATCATCAAGTCCCATTTGCAAAAAAGGCTGCGAGGCGGCGGAAACGAGCAAGACCCTTGTTGAGAAGCACCCGTGGGTACGTGACACGGATTGGAGTGCCCTCGAGCAAGACCATTGCAAAAGCGCACTGCCACGTGTGGAGAGAGGGGCACACGAGGCACACACCAGCGAGGGCTCGTCCGGGATTTGAACCCGGGACCTCTCGCACCCAAAGCGAGAATCATAACCCTAGACCAACGAGCCAATGTTTGGTGCGTGCTGTGCAGAAGCGTCGATTCTCTCACCTTTGTAGGCTCGGCCACAAGCAGCACACGGAGCGGTTTAGCTAACAGGGGGAGGGCAAAAGGAGATGAGCACTCTGGTTCCCCCGCAGAGAAAGAGTGGGGCTCGTCCAGGATTTGAACCCAGGACCTCTCGCACCCTAAGCGAGAATCATACCCCTAGACCAACGAGCCAGCGACAGAGCGGCGCTTTGCAATTTGTATGGCGTAGCCAGCACTGCCAACTGAAGCACCTGCCTGGCATCTCCAGAGAAAAGCGTGGCTCTCTCATGGAACATCCACAGGGAAAAAAAAAAAGTCCCTGAGAGACGCATGCGAATTTTAACGAGCAGCAATCTCCAACATATGTTTTTGGAGCGAAAGAGCTCAAAACAAGTGGAGATCCACGTGCGTGGGGTCAAAATCTGCCACAGGTCCGGGCTTGGTTGGGTGGTCGGGGTTTCCTGGGGACAGGCGTCACATGCCGCCTTCCCAGCAGTCAGTTGCAAGAAAATCCATGCAACAGATGAGCCTGCGGGAGGAAGCCCAGCATGCAGCAATGATTTCCACAAGCATGGGCTCGTCCGGGATTTGAATCCGGGACCTCTCGCACCCAAAGCGAGAATCATACCCCTAGACCAACGAGCCAGCGACGGAGGCAAGGGCTGCGATTCTCTCACCTTTGTAGGCTCGGCCACAAGCAGCACACGGAGCGGTTTAGCTAACAGGGGGAGGGCAAAAGAAGATAAGCACTCTGGTTCCCCCGCAGAGAAAGAGTGGGGCTCATCCGGGATTTGAACGCGGGACCTCTTGCACCCTAAGCGAGAATCATACCCCTAGACCAACGAGCCAGCGACAGAGCAGCGCTTTGCAATTTGTATGGCGTAGCCAGCACTGCCAACTGAAGCACCTGCCTGGCATCTCCAGAGAAAAGCGTGGCTCTCTCATGGAACATCCACAGGGAAAAAAAAAAAGTCCCTGAGAGACGCATGCGAATTTTAACGAGCAGCAATCTCCAACATATGTTTTTGGAGCAAAAGAGCTCAAAACAAGTGGAGGCAAGGGCTGCGAGGCACCTGGCTCAGCGCCACCATTTGGCACAGGCTGCAGCAAAAACAAGATCTGACACTGGAGTCCAAAGAGGCAGGAGGAGTCGAGCGTGGCCGCGCGACAGAAAGAGAAGAGGAACAGAGCGGTGAAAAGGCCAGCCAGCCAAAGACGCCTCGCACCTTCCTGGAGAAGTCGAGCCATGGCAGTCCACCACGAGCAAAGAAAGAGCTTCCTCGGCGCGATCATCAAGTCCCATCGCGATCATCAAGTCCCATTCGCAAAAAAGGCTGCGAGGCGGCGGAAACGAGCAAGACCCTTGTTGAGAAGCACCCGTGGGTACGTGACACAGATTGGAGTGCCCTCGAGCAAGACCATTGCAAAAGCGCACTGCCACGTGTGGAGAGAGGGGCACACGAGGCACACACCAGCGAGGGCTCGTCCGGGATTTGAACCCGGGACCTCTCGCACCCGAAGCGAGAATCATACCCCTAGACCAACGAGCCAACGTTTGGTGCGTGCTGTGCAGCAGCGTCGATTCTCTCACCTTTGTAGGCTCGGCCACAAGCAGCACCCGGAGCGGTTTAGCTAACAGGGGGAGGGCAAAAGGAGATGAGCACTCTGGTTCCCCAGCAGAGAAAGAGTGGGGCTCGTCCGGGATTTGAACCCGGGACCTCTCACACCCAAAGCAAGAATCATACCCCTAGACCAACGAGCCAGCAACAGAGGCAAGGGCTGCGAGGCACCTGGCTCAGCGCCACCATTTGGCACAGGCTGCAGCAAAAACAAGATCTGACACTGGAGTCCAAAGAGGCAGGAGGCGTCGAGCGTGGCCGCGCGACAGAAAGAGAAGAGGAACAGAGCGGTGAAAAGGCCAGCCAGCCAAAGACGCCTCGCACCTTCCTGGAGAAGTCGAGCCATGGCAGTCCACCACGAGCAAAGAAAGAGCTTCCTCGGCGCGATCATCAAGTCCCATTCGCAAAAAAGGCTGCGAGGCGGCGGAAACGAGCAAGACCCTTGTTGAGAAGCACCCGTGGGTACGTGACACGGATTGGAGTGCCCTCGAGCAAGACCATTGCAAAAGCGCACTGCCACGTGTGGAGAGAGGGGCACACGAGGCACACACCAGCGAGGGCTCGTCCGGGATTTGAACCCGGGACCTCTCGCACCCGAAGCGAGAATCATACCCCTAGACCAACGAGCCAACGTTTGGTGCGTGCCGTGCCGCAGCGTCGATTCTCTCACCTTTGTAGGCTCGGCCACAAGCAGCACACGGAGAGGTTTAGCTAACAGGGGGAGGGCAAAAGGAGATGAGCACTCTGGTTCCCCCGCAGAGAAAGAGTGGGGCTCGTCCGGGATTTGAACCCGGGACCTCTCGCACCCTAAGCGAGAATCATACCCCTAGACCAACGAGCCAGCGACAGAACAGCGCTTTGCAATTTGTATGGCGTAGCCAGCACTGCCAACTGAAGCACCTGCCTGGCATCTCCAGAGAAAAGCGTGGCTCTCTCATGGAACATCCACAGGGAAAAAAAAAAAGTCCCTGAGAGACGCATGCGAATTTTAACGAGCAGCAATCTCCAACATATGTTTTTGGAGCGAAAGAGCTCAAAACAAGTGGAGATCCGCGTGCGTGGGGTCAATATCTGCCACAGGTCCGGGCTTGGTTGGGTGGTCGGGGTTTCCTGGGGACGGGCGGCACATGCCGCCTTCCCAGCAGTCAGTTGCAAGAAAATCCATGCAACAGATGAGCCTGCGGGAGGAAGCCCAGCATGCAACAGATCTGCAACAAAGACTTCCACAAGCATGGGCTCGTCCGGTATTTGAACCCAGGACCTCTCGCACCCAAAGCGAGAATCATACCCCTAGACCAACGAGCCAGCGACGGAGGCAAGGGCTGCGAGGCACCTGGCTCAGCGCCACCATTTGGCACAGGCTGCAGCAAAAACAAGATCTGACACTGGAGTCCAAAGAGGCAGGAGGAGTCGAGCGTGGCCGCGCGACAGAAAGAGAAGAGGAACAGAGCGGTGAAAAGGCCAGCCAGCCAAAGACGCCTCGCACCTTCCTGGAGAAGTCGAGCCATGGCAGTCCACCACGAGCAAAGAAAGAGCTTCCTCGGCGCGATCATCAAGTCCCATTCGCAAAAAAGGCTGCGAGGCGGCGGAAACGAGTAAGACCCTTGTTGAGAAGCACCCGTGGGTACGTGACACGGATTGGAGTGCCCTCGAGCAAGACCATTGCAAAAGCGCACTGCCACGTGTGGAGAGAGGGGCACACGAGGCACACACCAGCGAGGGCTCGTCCGGGATTTGAACCCGGGACCTCTCGCACCCGAAGCGAGAATCATACCCCTAGACCAACGAGCCAACGTTTGGTGCGTGCCGTGCAGCAGCGTCGATTCTCTCACCTTTGTAGGCTCGGCCACAAGCAGCACCCGGAGAGGTTTAGCTAACAGGGGGAGGGCAAAAGGAGATGAGCACTCTGGTTCCCCCGCAGAGAAAGAGTGGGGCTCGTCCGGGATTTGAACCCGGGACCTCTCGCACCCTAAGCGAGAATCATACCCCTAGACCAACGAGCCAGCGACAGAGCGGCGCTTTGCAATTTGTATGGCGTAGCCAGCACTGCCAACTGAAGCATCTGCCTGGCATCTCCAGAGAAAAGCGTGGCTCTCTCATGGAACATCCACAGGGAAAAAAAAAAAGTCCCTGAGAGACGCATGCGAATTTTAACGAGCAGCAATCTCCAACATATGTTTTTGGAGTGAAAGAGCTCAAAACAAGTGGAGATCCGCGTGCGTGGGGTCAAAATCTGCCACAGGTCCGGGCTTGGTTGGGTGGTCGGGGTTTCCTGGGGACGGGCGGCACATGCCGCCTTCCCAGCAGTCAGTTGCAAGAAAATCCATGCAACAGATGAGCCTGCGTAAGGAAGCCCAGCATGCAACAGACCTGCAACAAAGACTTCCACAAGCATGGGCTCGTCCAGGATTTGAACCCGGGACCTCTCGCACCCAAAGCGAGAATCATACCCCTAGACAAACGAGCCAGCGACAGAGGCAAGGGCTGCGAGGCACCTGGCTCAGCGCCACCATTTGGCACAGGCTGCAGCAAAAACAAGATCTGACACTGGAGTCCAAAGAGGCAGGAGGAGTCGAGCGTGGCCGCGCGACAGAAAGAGAAGAGGAACAGAGCGGTGAAAAGGCCAGCCAGCCAAAGACGCCTCACACCTTCCTGGAGAAGTCGAGCCATGGCAGTCCACCACGAGCAAAGAAAGAGCTTCCTCGGCGCGATCATCAAGTCCCATTCGCAAAAAAGGCTGCGAGGCGGCGGAAACGAGCAAGACCCTTGTTGAGAAGCACCCGTGGGTACGTGACACGGATTGGAGTGCCCTCGAGCAAGACCATTGCAAAAGCGCACTGCCACGTGTGGAGAGAGGGGCACACGAGGCACACACCAGCGAGGGCTCGTCCGGGATTTGAACCCGGGACCTCTCGCACCCGAAGCGAGAATCATACCCCTAGACCAACGAGCCAACGTTTGGTGCGTGCCGTGCAGCAGCGTCGATTCTCTCACCTTTGTAGGCTCGGCCACAAGCAGCACACGGGGAGGTTTAGCTAACAGGGGGAGGGCAAAAGGAGATGAGCACTCTGGTTCCCCCGCAGAGAAAGAGTGGGGCTCGTCCGGGATTTGAACCCGGGACCTCTCGCACCCTAAGCGAGAATCATACCCCTAGACCAACGAGCCAGCGACAGAGCGGCGCTTTGCAATTTGTATGGCGTAGCCAGCACTGCCAACTGAAGCACCTGCCTGGCATCTCCAGAGAAAAGCGTGGCTCTCTCATGGAACATCCACAGGGAAAAAAAAAAAAGTCCCTGAGAGACGCATGCGAATTTTAACGAGCAGCAATCTCCAACATATGTTTTTGGAGCGAAAGAGCTCAAAACAAGTGGAGATCCGCGTGCGTGGGGTCAAAATCTGCCACAGGTCCGGGCTTGGTTGGGTGGTCGGGGTTTCCTGGGGACGGGCGGCACATGCCGCCTTCCCAGCAGTCAGTTGCAAGAAAATCCATGCAACAGATGAGCCTGCGGGAGGAAGCCCAGCATGCAACAGACCTGCAACAAAGACTTCCACAAGCATGGGCTCGTCCGGGATTTGAACCCGGGACCTCTCGCACCCAAAGCGAGAATCATACCCCTAGACCAACGAGCCAGCGACGGAGGCAAGGGCTGCGAGGCACCTGGCTCAGCGCCACCATTTGGCACAGGCTGCAGCAAAAACAAAATCTGACACTGGAGTCCAAAGAGGCAGGAGGAGTCGAGCATGGCCGCGCGACAGAAAGAGAAGAGGAACAGAGCGGTGAAAAGGCCAGCCAGCCAAAGACGCCTCGCACCTTCCTGGAGAAGTCGAGCCATGGCAGTCCACCACGAGCAAAGAAAGAGCTTCCTCGGCGCGATCATCAAGTCCCATTCGCAAAAAAGGCTGCGAGGCGGCGGAAACGAGCAAGACCCTTGTTGAGAAGCACCCGTGGGTACGTGACACGGATTGGAGTGCCCTCGAGCAAGACCATTGCAAAAGCGCACTGCCACGTGTGGAGAGAGGGGCACACGAGGCACACACCAGCGAGGGCTCGTCCGGGATTTGAACCCGGGACCTCTCGCACCCGAAGCGAGAATCATACCCCTAGACCAACGAGCCAGCGACAGAGCGGTGCTTTGCAATTTGTATGGCGTAGCCAGCACTGCCAACTGAAGCACCTGCCTGGCATCTCCAGAGAAAAGCGTGGCTCTCTCATGGAACATCCACAGGGAAAAAAAAAAGTCCCTGAGAGACGCATGCGAATTTTAACGAGCAGCAATCTCCAACATATGTTTTTGGAGCGAAAGAGCTCAAAACAAGTGGAGATCCGCGTGCGTGGGGTCAAAATCTGCCACAGGTCCGGGCTTGGTTGGGTGGTCGGGGTTTCCTGGGGACGGGCGGCACATGCCGCCTTCCCAGCAGTCAGTTGCAAGAAAATCCATGCAACAGATGAGCCTGCGGGAGGAAGCCCAGCATGCAACAGACCTGCAACAAAGACTTCCACAAGCATGGGCTCGTCCGGGATTTGAACCCAGGACCTCTCGCACCCAAAGCGAGAATCATACCCCTAGACCAACGAGCCAGCGACGGAGGCAAGGGCTGCGAGGCACCTGGCTCAGCGCCACCATTTGGCACAGGCTGCAGCAAAAACAAGATCTGACACTGGAGTCCAAAGAGGCAGGAGGAGTCGAGCGTGGCCGCGCGACAGAAAGAGAAGAGGAACAGAGCGGTGAAAAGGCCAGCCAGCCAAAGACGCCTCGCACCTTCCTGGAGAAGTCGAGCCATGGCAGTCCACCACGAGCAAAGAAAGAGCTTCCTCGGCGCGATCATCAAGTCCCATTCGCAAAAAAGGCTGCGAGGCGGCGGAAACGAGCAAGACCCTTGTTGAGAAGCACCCGTGGGTACGTGACACGGATTGGAGTGCCCTCGAGCAAGACCATTGCAAAAGCGCACTGCCACGTGTGGAGAGAGGGGCACACGAGGCACACACCAGCGAGGGCTCGTCCGGGATTTGAACCCGGGACCTCTCGCACCCGAAGCGAGAATCATACCCCTAGACCAACGAGCCAACGTTTGGTGCATGCCGTGCAGCAGCGTCGATTCTCTCACCTTTGTAGGCTCGGCCACAAGCAGCACCCGGAGCGGTTTAGCTAACAGGGGGAGGGCAAAAGGAGATGAGCACTCTGGTTCCCCCGCAGAGAAAGAGTGGGGCTCATCCGGGATTTGAACCCGGGACCTCTCGCACCCTAAGCGAGAATCATACCCCTAGACCAACGAGCCAGCGACAGAGCGGCGCTTTGCAATTTGTATGGCGTAGCCAGCACTGCCAACTGAAGCACCTGCCTGGCATCTCCAGAGAAAAGCGTGGCTCTCTCATGGAACATCCACAGGGAAAAAAAAAAAGTCCCTGAGAGACGCATGCGAATTTTAACGAGCAGCAATCTCCAACATATGTTTTTGGAGCGAAAGAGCTCAAAACAAGTGGAGATCCGCGTGCGTGGGGTCAAAATCTGCCACAGGTCCGGGCTTGGTTGGGTGGTCAGGGTTTCCTGGGGACGGGCGGCACATGCCGCCTTCCCAGCAGTCAGTTGCAAGAAAATCCATGCAACAGATGAGCCTGCGGGAGGAAGCCCAGCATGCAACAGACCTGCAACAAAGACTTCCACAAGCATGGGCTCGTCCGGGATTTGAACCCAGGACCTCTCGCACCCAAAGCGAGAATCATACCCCTAGACCAACGAGCCAGCGACGGAGGCAAGGGCTGCGAGGCACCTGGCTCAGCGCCACCATTTGGCACAGGCTGCAGCAAAAACAAGATCTGACACTGGAGTCCAAAGAGGCAGGAGGAGTCGAGCGTGGCCGCGCAACAGAAAGAGAAGAGGAACAGAGCGGTGAAAAGGCCAGCCAGCCAAAGACGCCTCGCACCTTCCTGGAGAAGTCGAGCCATGGCAGTCCACCACGAGCAAAGAAAGAGCTTCCTCGGCGCGATCATCAAGTCCCATTCGCAAAAAAGGCTGCGAGGCGGCGGAAACGAGCAAGACCCTTGTTGAGAAGCACCCGTGGGTACGTGACACGGATTGGAGTGCCCTCGAGCAAGACCATTGCAAAAGCGCACTGCCACGTGTGGAGAGAGGGGCACACGAGGCATACACCAGCGAGGGCTCGTCCGGGATTTGAACCCGGGACCTCTCGCACCCGAAGTGAGAATCATACCCCTAGACCAACGAGCCAACGTTTGGTGCGTGCCGTGCAGCAGCGTCGATTCTCTCACCTTTGTAGGCTCGGCCACAAGGAGCACCCGGAGCGGTTTAGCTAACAGGGGGAGGGCAAAAGGAGATGAGCACTCTGGTTCCCCCGCAGAGAAAAAGTGGGGCTCGTCCGGGATTTGAACCCGGGACCTCTCGCACCCTAAGCGAGAATCATACCCCTAGACCAACGAGCCAGCGACAGAGCAGTGCTTTGCAAATTGTATGGCGTAGCCAGCACTGCCAACTGAAGCACCTGCCTGGCATCTCCAGAGAAAAGCGTGGCTCTCTCATGGAACATCCACAGGGAAAAAAAAAAAGTCCCTGAGAGACGCATGCGAATTTTAACGAGCAGCAATCTCCAACATATGTTTTTGGAGCAAAAGAGCTCAAAACAAGTGGAGATCCGCGTGCGTGGGGTCAAAATCTGCCACAGGTCCGGGCTTGGTTGGGTGGTCGGGGTTTCCTGGGGACGGGCGGCACATGCCGCCTTCCCAGCAGTCAGTTGCAAGAAAATCCATGCAACAGATGAGCCTGCGTAAGGAAGCCCAGCATGCAACAGACCTGCAACAAAGACTTCCACAAGCATGGGCTCGTCCGGGATTTGAACCCGGGACCTCTCGCACCCAAAGCGAGAATCATACCCCTAGACAAACGAGCCAGCGACAGAGGCAAGGGCTGCGAGGCACCTGGCTCAGCGCCACCATTTGGCACAGGCTGCAGCAAAAACAAGATCTGACACTGGAGTCCAAAGAGGCAGGAGGAGTCGAGCGTGGCCGCGCGACAGAAAGAGAAGAGGAACAGAGCGGTGAAAAGGCCAGCCAGCCAAAGACGCCTCACACCTTCCTGGAGAAGTCGAGCCATGGCAGTCCACCACGAGCAAAGAAAGAGCTTCCTCGGCGCGATCATCAAGTCCCATTCGCAAAAAAGGCTGCGAGGCGGCGGAAACGAGCAAGACCCTTGTTGAGAAGCACCCGTGGGTACGTGACACGGATTGGAGTGCCCTCGAGCAAGACCATTGCAAAAGCGCACTGCCACGTGTGGAGAGAGGGGCACACGAGGCACACACCAGCGAGGGCTCGTCCGGGATTTGAACCCGGGACCTCTCGCACCCGAAGCGAGAATCATACCCCTAGACCAACGAGCCAACGTTTGGTGCGTGCCGTGCAGCAGCGTCGATTCTCTCACCTTTGTAGGCTCGGCCACAAGCAGCACACGGGGAGGTTTAGCTAACAGGGGGAGGGCAAAAGGAGATGAGCACTCTGGTTCCCCCGCAGAGAAAGAGTGGGGCTCGTCCGGGATTTGAACCCGGGACCTCTCGCACCCTAAGCGAGAATCATACCCCTAGACCAACGAGCCAGCGACAGAGCGGCGCTTTGCAATTTGTATGGCGTAGCCAGCACTGCCAACTGAAGCACCTGCCTGGCATCTCCAGAGAAAAGCGTGGCTCTCTCATGGAACATCCACAGGGAAAAAAAAAAAAGTCCCTGAGAGACGCATGCGAATTTTAACGAGCAGCAATCTCCAACATATGTTTTTGGAGCGAAAGAGCTCAAAACAAGTGGAGATCCGCGTGCGTG